>NC_053153.1:24728214-26096339 GCF_016808335.1 Panicum virgatum | reverse complement strand
ATAATTAAGATAGTATCATCTGCATATTAAACCACAGGAAAATCTTGGCTTGCATGTGGGATTGGCATAGTCAAGAAGCCATTCTGAAGTGCATCATTGATGATGTATTGCAGGAATTCAGCAGCTAAGACAAAGAGAGGAGGAGATAGTGGGTCTCCTTGTCTAACTCCCCTCTTACATTTGAATTGCTTGCCAAGGATCCCATTAAGAAGGATGGAAGAGAAACCAGAGGAAAAAATAAGACTCATCCAGTGCAACCATCTGTCTGGGAATCCTAAATGTCTTATCACTTGCATGATTGCAGTGTGCTCCACTGTATCAAAAGCCTTGGCAAAATCAAGTTTGAGAATGATAATTTCCCTCTTGCTTTGTTGGCATTGATGTATAAATTCAAAACACCAGGCAATACAGTCTTGGATTGTTCTACATTTAGTAAAACTATATTGATTCTTATGCAAGATCTGAAGGATGACTTTCTGCAATCTTTCAGCTAGGATTTTAGTCAACAACTTAATGCTGCAGTTTAACAAAGAGATTGGTCTAAAATCATTAACAGTCTATGGATTGTTGACTTTTGGGATGAGAGTAATGAAGGAGGAATTGATACTCTCCAGATTTACAGTGCCCTCAAAAAACTCATGACAAAGCTTGTAGAAATCCTCTTTAATTATATTCCAACATTTTTTCATAAATAGACCATTGAAGCCATTAGGGCCAGGGGCTTTGTCAGGGGGCATTAGCTTAACAATTTGATCAATTTCCTCCTGCAGAAAAGGAGCAGCCAAGTCCCCAAGCAAAGAAGAGGGCAAGATTAATCTGGACAGGTCAAACTGCATGGTGGGTTGCAGGGAAATGCCCATACGGTTCTTGTAAGTAGCATGAAGAAGGGCAGCCTTACCATCATGATCCAACACAAAGTTTCCATTAGAGTCTTTAATCTGAGTGATTGAGTTCCTTCTAAAAGAAACAGTAGCCATTGCATGAAAAATTTGGTACATTCATCACCAAACTTAACTTTGATCAGGGTGAATCATTTCCTCCGGTAAATATTCTTGTACTTGAGCAGAGTTTGTAATTGTTTTTTAACTATAACTCTTAAATTCCATTATGTAACATGCATAGGTCTGCAATCTTCAACAGATCCAGGAAGAAAATCACCTCATTGCACATATTGATTAGAGCAGTAAGATTAGAGAGATGCTTGCTCCAATTTTTCAAGCTATATCTTGTGTTCATTAGTCTGCCTGCTTTGATATTTGCTGCATCTTTGGTGTTTCTGAGCTCCTTCTCCCATCTACTTTGCACAACCTCTAGGAAACCTGGATGTTGTGGCCAAAAGTTCTCAAATCTGAAGATATTTGCTTTAGGTATACTGGTACCAATCAATAATTTACAATGTATATGATCTGAGGTGATTTTAGCTAGGAGCAAGACTAAAGAATTGGGGTAGTCTAGAGTCCAATTGACAGATGTGAAAAACCAATCAAGTTGTTCAAGTAAAGGATCTTGTTGCATGTTACTCCAGGTAAAAGCATGACCTTTCAGTGGAAGTTCTACAAGGCCCAAATGACCAATAACATCATTAAAGATCAGAGTGTCCTGAAGGTTGCCACCTGGCTTATTTCTGTCTTGCAAAGATCTATAAAAATTAAAATCTCCAAGAAAAAGTCAATTAACATCATCAGCGATATGGTGGCCTTTAAGCCAGTTAACGAAAGAAGACTGGGCAGGCTCAGTGCAAGGTCCATAGACCGTTGTCATGTTCCAGGTGGCAAGATTATGCATTGAAGTAAAACAAATCGTAAAGCCAAAACGTTGCTTGTCTAAAGTGACCCCTGTGAAGATGCCACTATTCCAGATATCTAGGATGCCTCCAGAAGCACCATCAGATTCTATAAAGTCAAATTTATCAAACCTTCTAGGAGCAAATTTATGAATAAAGGGGGTATCAATATGAGAGCATTTGGTTTCCTGCAGACAAATAATTGAACATCCACTTTCCTCAATTTTGTCCCTCACAGCATCATGTTTTTCACAAGCATTCAGACCTCTGACATTCCAACATAAGATTGACCAGTTTCTAGTATTCATAGAGTAACATCAGAAATAACAAAAGAGCGAGTTTGCAGCCAGTGCAACTCCAAACTAGGAAAGATCCAGACAATAGCAACATAAGTTTTGCATAGACACACAGAGAAACATAGGAGAAAAGTCTGAGACAACTGAGCCAAAAGAGTCCCAAGCAAGATTTGCCATGTAAGAGTGCAACAGCAAAGAAGAGAAGCATGAATTATGCATTTGTGTCATCATCAGGAAGCTTGTTGCCTTGAAGCTTGTCAGATGTAACATCCTCAGGAGCTACACCACAATTGAATTCCCTAGTCTTGAAGGATCTGCAGAGGAACAGGGGCAGGAAGATCTTCAGCCTTCTTGGGAGGATTGGTCAGAGAGACACCATCAGCAGAAAGAAGAACTTCTTCCTTCCTGCGCTTGTAATCCAATCTGACATGACAGAAACCCTCTGGATTGTGCAGTCTTGGGCTTTTCCTACTTGGGTTAACTGTCAGCTGTTTTTTACTCATGGATCTTGAGACTGAAGTGGGGAGGGACATGTTGATCCTAGGATCCCTGTGGGGAAGCTGAGAGGAGCTGTCACTTGAGTCCACTGCATCCTGCAAGGAGATAGGAGGTTGAGAACTGTCACCAGAATCCACTGCATCAAAGAGAGACATTAAGTATTTCTTTGCAACTAGTTCATCAGCATGAGCAATGGCAGCCATAGTAGCGGGTGGAATTTCTGGAGGACCACCCTGGTCAAAGATTGTCAAATCATCCACAGCCAAAGAAGCAAAGTCACTCGGACTTGAAACATTCTGAAGCAAACTATCAGGTTGTGCATTAGCCCAAATAGTGAGTAGAACAACCTGCAAAGTGGGCTGGTAAGGAACAACAGCCAGAGAAGGGTCACTGATAGTATAATTGAGCACAGTCCTTTCCATAACAATAGGATACTGTAGAACGCTGGGGATAGGTCTCTGAGATAATTTATCAAAAGCAGCCAACTCAAATTTCCAAAACTGAGGTGTAGGAAAACTCAGAGGATCAGCTTCAATTCTTTCAACTGTAGAGGAAACATTTTGAGAAGTTGCATTCTGAATGATGGAAGCAATCTCATCAAGATGAAGAGGAATATCTGGGCCAGTTGCTCTCAGGTATTCAGCTGTGGAACCTGATTGGTCAAAAGTAACATTGTCCTGTTGCACATCATCTGAGTTCTCATCTTGATTGTCTAGATTATCCCTAATAAAATCATTCTGGGCATCATCTGGCCAATTACCCCAAGCATCATGCATCACTTCATCATGGGGTTGTGCTAGGTCATCCTAAACCTCAGCCATCTGCTGTGCATTCAGTCCAGCATCCAAATGAACATGTTCAGCAGCACCATAGAGTTCATGCTGCCAGCCTTATTGCACATTAGGGTTTCCTTCATTAACATGACCATTAATAGGGTGAGGATTACCATCCATCGGTACAGGATCCTTATCCTAAGGAAAAACATCTGGAAAATTGCCATCTAAAAGAAACACTGGGACTGACCAAGATCTCCCATTCCCACCAAGCAGAGAACCTTGAGAAATGACCAGACTCCGTGGCACACGATCTGGTGAAATGACCAAGCATTTAACTAACACTCTGGATTTGTTTGGGCCTTCAAACCATCTGAGCAATCTACCAAAGGGAGACACTGCTGCCTTAATGTAATCATGCAACTGGTAATTCAGAGGAAAACCTAAGAACATCACCCAACATTCCCTGATGTAGGGGCACGATCTAAGGTTCCTAGCTTCATCATGTTTCTGAACTGAGAGTTGAAAATCCCCAGACTGAACTGGAGAGGCATTTAGCAACAACTCACGTTGTACCGGGTTCTCAAATTCGAAAAGCCCCAATCCCAAAGGTGAGGGGAAAGCTGAGATCACTCTCACCGAATGCTATTCTTGAAGAAACTCGATGACCTCATGCAGAAGACCCAGAATCTGATGCTACATTGGCTCCGACGCTAGAGAGAGGATCGCCAATTGTTCATGCTGGCGTGGTGGTTCACCTCCAAGTGCAAGCCGGGTACGAGCCGGACGCTGCCATCCATGCTCGACGTGAAGCCCAGTAGGAAGCAGTAGCTGGGGGTTGCATGGGAAGTTGGCCATCGACGGCGAGGTGGGGGTGGAAGGGGTTGGGGACGATGGTGGCGATCGCGGTGCACTGTTGGTCGGAGAAGACGAAGAGGCACTTGGAAAGTTGGGATCCTCCGAGAAGGTTGCACGAGAATCGAGGTGTGATGTATCCAGGGAAATATTTTCCAACGGTGAATGGGCCAGATCACTGTCTGCAGAGTGGGCGGAAGTTTTCTATTTGGGGGCCCAAAACAATTTGGGCCGAGAAGCTATAAGACACCAACGGGATTTATGACCATACCCAAAGCAGCGTTTGCAGCGCCACTGAGCGGAGCAGTTAGCGGCCCGATGACCATGGGCTAGGCACTTGGCACAAGCCCAAATCCGAGGATCCCTCTAAACATTTGAACTTTTGAAAATTGAATCATTCGAGACCGAAGAACACGCCTGAGAAGTAGGATCCCGAGAAAGAACACTCTCGGAAGGCTGCAGAGAAGATTTGATGCGTCCAAACACTCTGGTAACAGGAACTTGATCATCCAGGATCGGCAAACAGAAAGAGCCCACTTTGAAAGATGTCATAGGTGAAGGACTATGTTTGGAAATTGGGGAATCCTGAATCAGTTTAGGAGCAAATCGAACTCGACGAGCATGGGAGGATTGAGATTTTCTCTTCCTTGATTGAACAAAAGTCCACTCCCTTTGCTGTTCCAATTCCCACTTAAGCTTCTCTCTTTCCCAGTGAGGATCACCATTGCTCCATAGGTGAAAATAAACATCAAATCTTCGACCAATGAACCGTTTGAGATTGAAAACCTTAAAACCGACTGCCTTGCAGGAAACAGAGAAGCGAAAGTGCCGATCGCTTTGAAAACTGACATGAAAACCAGCAGCCGAGCCACCAAGACAAGATTGCCAGGCGAGAGCTACTGAATCCTCAGTCAAGCGAAAGGTGTAGCGACGAAAAGTGGCCAGAAGAAAGAAAGAACCATCGGGGCGAGAAGAAGGGTGATGAACTGACTTGCCAAGCGATGAACGAACCTCTTCCTGGAAAAGTTTTCCATGATCGAAGTCAAAATTGGCGATCAGATCATTGGACGAAGACATCTGGAGAGGGGAGACATGCGAGGAGGACGATCCGAGGACCCCTAGCGGAGATCGCCTAGAGATCGCTCTCACCGCCTGTGTCGCCATGCTTTGCCTTGTCAAACTCCTTAGCACATCCTTGAGAGTGTTAGTACTAGGTTAGCTCTTTAGTGGGTGAGATAGCAAGGTGTTGTGCCTTATGAGCTGGTTCTAGAGTGAACCTAAAGAAAATCTCGGTGCGCCGATCCCTTGGAGCCTTGTTGGCTCGTCGGCAACATCAGTGACCCTCCGACTTGGTGTGGAGCGGCGTCGACAACTTTGTGCGGGGGACGTGGAGACCCCACCCTTCTTGGTGAAACTCCTTAGTTGACAGCGGGATCAAGGTGACCATGATTGTGTTCGCGGAAGAGACTTGATTGCCGTGGAGCAATACTCTTTGTGAGTGCTTCGACAACGTGGATGTAGGTATACCTTTGTGGCTAACCGAACCACGAGATAAATCCTCGTGTCAAAGAGTTTGTTTCCTCTCATTTCTCCTTTAAGCTTCCGCATTTCATACTAGCATCTTTGTGTGCTTTTATTTTCATAGAGTAATATCTTAATAGGATTGGCTATAGGTTGCTAAACTCTTTTTGGGATGGAACAAAATTTCACACTAGAAGAATCCTAGTTGCACATTTAGATAACACGTTTTAGTTTAGGGTTTTAAATTACCTAATTCACCTCCTCTCCTGTTAGGCTAGAGTATCCGATCACTTTCACGGGGGAGTAGAGGGATGATATATGCGTACGCGAAGGAACAAAACCATCGAGCAACCCGATGAACAAGAGGATCCAATTATCCAAACCTTTGTGGTAGGAAGTTCTAGTGTGCTACGGATCGAGGAACCCGATGAACAAGAGGATCCAAACCTTTGAGGTAGTGGTTGGAATGCTACGGATATTTTTCATTTGACCGCATCTATAATAATCGGGTATTTAATACGTAACGTATCTGCATGCGTATCTGAATGTTTAAGTGAGTTGTACGTGAATATAGGATGTGTATCAATATTTGTCACATTTGATACTATTCGTAACTGATTAAAAATAAATATATATTCATGTGTATATATCCGTTCATATATATCTGATCTGGTTCCATTCTTTGAGGTGTCCGAAGAACGTGGAAGAAAGTCTGCATGGAAATGCTATGTTCCGAAATATGACGTGCCTCCATAACAGGTGATCCCGACCAAATGCAGCTAGTATACGACATTAAACTTGTAATTGTTGTGGTACGAAATGTTTCCCTAGTAATGTCCCGTATAACTTGGGGGGGGGGGTAAAATCTAGGTAATTTAAAAGTCGGATTTTAATCTTATACAATTTAAAGCTAAAAAATTAAGAATCAAATAAGATTGTGAAGAAATCATTAGGGCATGACCCATTATCACCCCTACATATAAACCCTCTCATGAAGGAAATTAATATTGGAGACATCCTGCCTTCATTCTATTTTGGTAGACATATTTTATTTTAGCATAGTAACAAGGGAGAAGGATGCCAAGTACCATCCTATTCGCTGTGTTTGCTTGGCTGTGGCTGGTGTCTGTTGCTGATTTGTTATAAGAGAACAGTACTATTAACTGGCTGGTAGCTGGTGCTAATTTAGTATGAGAGAGAGAATAGTACTGCTGGCTGGTTGGCTGACAAGCCAAACGAATATAGCGGACATCATGCACTCTCAAAAATGATTTTTTATGAGAACTCCTTGGTATCAACATCATCATATGTATGTACCAATTGTTTTCTAAAGGAGCCACTCTGCATAGAAATAAAAATAGCTGTCGTTATCTGAAAGAGAGCAACTGAAATAGAACTATAAAAAGAGAAATTTAGAGAAACTTTAGTTCTAAAAAATTATATCCCTAAAAAAAAAGGAGACAAAGGTGGGTATAGAAAATTGCTGGTGTAAAATATCATATCATTTTGGTGGAAAACATTGACGAAACCAATCTCCCCCTTCCTTTCGTCAAACTTTTTTGGCCTATCAAGTGAGACCTTTGTGAGGGGTACGGTAGACCTAATCTTGATGAGAAAAAATTTTAGTTGTTTTCACTTTTATAGTATAATAAATATAAATATAATCTCCGATCCGGTTGAACTCTAGGTGGTCCACCTCTTAAAATGTAATAAGTGTAAGATGCATGTTAGTCTAGGTTCCAATTCGAGAGTTTTGTATCATGTACTCCCTCCATTCCAAATTCTAAATTAATAGTCGTTTTAACTTTTCTAGATACATCGATTTCGCTATGCACCTAGACATAAGGGATGGAAATGATAGGGAAACAGAAAAATAAATATCCGAGATATCCGAATCTGTTTCCATGCGTATCTGATCTGTTTCCATCCTAGGGGTGGAAACTGGAAAGAAATAGAAAAATGGATATCTGAGATATCCGAATTTGTTTCCATGCGTATCCAATTTATTTCCATCTTTATAGATATGATATATATCTTGATACATAAAAAAACTATGCATATAAAAAAGTCAAAATGACTAATAATTTAGAACAGAAAGAGTATATGGTATACATATCAAATGTTGAATTGGGAAGCACAATAATTGATAACAAACGGAAAATGCATGAGGACCATTAAGGAATCCATAGTTAACATGTTTTGACATTCTTCCATACTACGAGGTATCTTTTACGGCAACCTTAAATTAAAATTAAACAAACTAAGTAGCTAACAAATATATGCTATACACGGTGTAAACAAAAACCCTAATATTCATACATATAGTTATCTTTTGGAATTCCAAGTTATAGATCATTTTTATTTTGTACCGCGGTTTTTATTCTATGTACCTAGACATAATGTACATCTAATTCATAGTATAAATATTATATTTTAAAAAAGTTAAAATAATCTATAATTTGGAGCGAGTATGATCTAATATTATTCCTCATATGAGTAATGTGTTATATTTTTGTTTGTATGCTTATAAATAATTAAATATGACAGCTCATATATTCTTGTTGCCATTTGCGTTATACACTTCACCTCACTAACAACGTGTCTGCGTCCACCTTAGGGCGTCCGCAATGGTAATATCTAGTATTAGCTATTTAGTTTGCTGATGTGGAAGTGAAAGAGAAAGAAAAAGACTATTTTATACTATTGGACCCACATACTTCTCTCACAGATTTTTAGACTGCGTGAAATAGATTAGCTATTTGCTTGTCACCGATGACTACTTTCTCTCCTACTTTTTTTGTTATCACATCAGATCTAGTTAGCTAAATAGCTAACCATTACGGACGCCCTTACAAGGATTTGAGATAACCCCACACACCCTCCTCTCCTCTCTCTCTCCCTTCTCTCCTTCCCCAAACAAATCTAGGGTTTGCGCAAATACACTGAAATTCCTCATCATTGAAACTACGAAGACCAAGACGACCAAAACCATTCTTCTCAGTTTATTGGGGAACGGAGACTAAGAGATTGAGATAACCTTCTCACCCTCCTCTTCTCACTCTCCCTTTTCTTCTTCCCCAAACAAATCTAGGGATTTGTGGAATTCCCCACATTGTTGAAAATACGAAAACCCAGACAGCCAAAGCCATTCTTCTCAGAAATATTTTTTGTTCTCTCAACTTGGACATGGAAACATAGGAGAATTGAAGCACACTAGTAGTTGTTTTTCTTCCAAGTCAAGGGGCTCCAAGGAATAATGGGCGGAAGTCCTGCCCCACCCCCGCCACCTCGCTCGAATTCCGACTCCTCCGCGCCCGTCTTAAAATTAAACGCCCCGGGCCCGAGCTCTGGCCACGAGGCGGCACAGGGCGCGTCCGCCTCGCCAGCGGCGCCGCCGGTCCGCGCCCCATCCGAGGCGTTGCTCGCCGTGCTCGGCGTCGTCGGCGAGCTCCGCGCTCGCGGATTCCTCGCCAGGCTGGAGATCCCGGAGGCCCAACTCACGGGCGCGCGCGCGTCCGCCCTGTTCGACGCCGTGCTAGCGGCCTTCATCGCCGAGGCGT
Source organism: Panicum virgatum (assembly GCF_016808335.1). NCBI lineage: Eukaryota > Viridiplantae > Streptophyta > Magnoliopsida > Poales > Poaceae > Panicum > Panicum virgatum. The sequence continues at coordinate 26,087,053 of NC_053153.1, read as the reverse complement.
GGCACCCCGAGGCGGCCTCGTTCCTCCCGATCCCGCCGCCGCCGCTCGGGGATGGCTTCAAGGTGGAGCTTCTCCGCCTGTTCCTCGCCGTGCGCGCTCGCGGCGGGTTCGCCGGCGTCGCGTCCTGGGCGGCCGTTGCCGAGGATGTCGGGCTTGGCCCAGCCGACGGCATGGCCGTCAAGCTGCTCTACCGTAAGTACCTCGAGCTTCTGGATCGGACCTTCGACAAAACACTAGAGGACCACAAGGTGGGCGAGGGCAGCGGCAATGCCGGCCGGCGCTTGGGCTCCGCGAAGGACAGGTTCCTGTCGCCGACCAAGGAGCCCACGAGCGCCGGATCGCCGCACCTGAAGAGGAAGAGGGAACCCCTCGTCGAGGTCCTCAACTGGGTGCGTCTTGCGGCGAAGAGCCCGGCTGAACCGGGGATTGATTGCCGCGGCCTCTCCTCCACCGTGGTTGGGCTCCGGGAGCAGATGCTCGCGGATAATGGTGAGAAGCTGGAGGGGATGCTCTGCTGGATACGCCTTGTGGCGAAGAGCCCCGCCGCACCGGGGGTCATCGGTGGCAACTGCGACGGTCACCGCTCCACGGCGGCTCTGCTACGGCGCCAGATGTTTGCAAACATCGACGGCGGCAGTGAGTCTGCCTCGCCGCAGGTAATTCGTTGCGTTACCATTCACCACTTTGATCTCTGAATTCATTGATGCCTTTACATATACTTGACCCTGCGCTCGTGCTCATTACAGTTTCATCTGCGATTTCAGACGAGTCAATTTATTTTGGTCTGTTCAATTATAGCGTTTGCTCATTAGATTTTCCTTTCATTATTCAACTATATAGCAATCAGTCATTAGATTTTTTTTTCCTTTTCATTGTCACATTGTTTTATTATCTTGTGAGGGTTAGTACCAAGGGCGATGGCAAGGCTGTGCCTCAGCCCTCAGGTGGCTGCGCACTGCAGCCAGCCATGACAAGTCATGGTGCACATCAGGGCCAACACTCTTATATGATTATATCTAGGAATTTATTTATTAAGCAAGTGACATTTTATCTCTTACTACTCTGTCCTAAACTCCTAACAAAGAATGTAATTCTAGGTATGCACATGGACAATCACATTGTCCAGATATATAACCAGGAATGCGTTATTTGTTGGGACAGAGGGAGTATAGTATATCAGATTTACTAATCATAAATTGTGCAGGATTAGAATGCTACCATACCATGTCTCTATTTGACTGTTCCAGTGTGTTATTGAGCTACCTGTGTAAGAGCATCTCCAAGAGCTCTTGTATTATGTTAGGTAAATTTGAAGATTATATCCCCTTTGCAAAAATAGAAAACCACCTAATTCCATAGGGTAATCCAAGAGATTAGGTAAAACATGATTGCTATATTCAAAACTGATTCCACATCATACTATTTCGTCCGATGGTTTCTTTATTCCACGCTCGTAGCCGCGTCCATCAGGCCGCCACCACCACGATCCTCTTGTATGCCGCGCCGCCGGCGCCTTGACGTTGAACCTGTGACGCCTCATCACGTCCACGTGAACGGCAAGCCACATCCATCGCGCCGCCTCCGTTGCGATCCATCGATCCCTGACACTGCCATGCTGACTACCATCGATCCCTGGCACGTGGACGATCAGAAGCAAGCAACGACCATATAGTGAATCAATCTGCTGGTGGACGTTCCATCTAATTAAGTTCAGGTATAGTGCATTCAATCCGTGCGGTGCTGAATCAATCTGCTAGTCAAAGCGCGGGAGGCGGGGGGATGCCGAGCGCCCAGCGGTGGCCAAATATGCAAGGCGGAGGCCCCTGTATACAAAACGAGGATAGAAGATGACATCGATACAGTGTCTGTTGGATGGGGGTTTGTGGACTTCATTTTCTTTTTTTTAGCTACATCATCTAATATACAAGAGCTCTTGGAGATGCTCTAAAGAAGCTATGGTTCTTTGAATTGACTCCAACTACACAAAGCACCAGTTTGGTAGCGCTCCAAACTAGCTCCACTCCTAGGTGCTCCCGCTCTTGGTTGCTCCACCCCCTCCCCCTTCCCCCGAAAGAAAAAAAAACTAGTTTGGTGGCGCTCCACGTGCTCTAGCTCCAACCGAAGACAGTGGAGCGGCACCGGCATGGCATCCGAGCAGTGCAGCAATTTTACATCCAGCGCCGCCAATCGACCTTTTGGAGCTGTGAACCAAGCTCCGGTGGCGCGAATCGAGCAGGAGAAGCGGAGGGCAAACCTACGGGTGGGGATGAACAACTACAACCGCAAATCAAGCAAGATGAGTAGAAGATGGACTTGCGTGTAGGGACGAGCTCCAGTGGCTGCAAAGCGACCTCCAATCGAGTTCCAATGGCCAAGCTCCGGCGAGCGAGCTAGCGAGAATGAGCGAGCAGCTAGGGAATGGGCGGGGACGAAAGGCAAAAGTGGAAGGGAATCATGGGGGGCAGGTTTTTCGGCTCCCCATTTTACATGGAAATGGGTGAAGCACTCCAACTTGGTTTAGAGAAGAATTGGGTATTTGGTAGCGCTCTGTCGATTATCGTGCGGAGCGGAGCGGCTGGAGTGCTTCCAAACACACCCTAGATAAGAGAACTCCCTCTCTTGTCCTCTCTTTGTTGACCAGCACCACCATTGTGTGTTGGTCATAACATCACGCATCTTGTTGTGGGCAATGACTATTCTGCTATCTTCTATTTTGGTTGGGAATGGCACCAAGAGTGTTACATTGCAAAGCCTTATTCGATGCATCCCTAAACCTCCCATGACTACAATTTGTGCACAGATACTAGTATAACCAATGATAACTAAGTGAATCAGTACTTCCATGGTTCCGCCATGACCGTGTCCAAGTTGGATTCTACTACCCTCTAGATGCAAGTTTCGATGTTTGTCAGAGGTACTGACTCACCAGTGCAAGTCGTCGAAGACCAAGAATTGGCTTATTTATACTAAGCATTCCTCTTACAACTGGATCCAATCTCCTGGTCCCTACAGAAAGGAAAAAATAATTTCACATTCTTCCTTTGAAGAAGGGAGGATTAGGGGAATCCTATTGATTATTGCTTTCTCCAGACCACCGGGAAAAGTATGGGAAAAAAGGCTCGAACTGTACGATCTCTTGAGCATCTTATGAGAGATCTCATTTTTCTATTGGCCACAATGCCATCCTCATCACACAACACATCGCCTACCTTAGGTGGATTTGTTGTGACCAATATGATGTCTCGATTGGCATCCTTTGTCGATCAGTGTCCCTTTTGTCCAAAGTCCATTCTTTTCGAACTTAAAGCGGAGGCGCCCGACTAACCCATATAGTAAATGAGGCATTCCAAAAGATGTGGTGCCTTTCTTACTATTTTTGGATGTAAAATAAGATTTTTCATCATTGGGTATGGCGTGTATGGCTTTTAATCATGATGAGCCGCTTTTGTAGCTATGATGTGCAAACCATATATACTTTTGTGCATGATGAAATGCACATTCCTGATGCTCTGATGTCACCTTAATGCAGTGGCGAATCTAGTCCGAACATGTAGAGGGGGCTCATGTCCATTCTTTTGTTCTTCCTCCTCTCTTCATCTTAATTGTTTCATCCCAAAAATGGAGGGGGCCTAAGGGGGGTATCCATGGATCTTGGGGAGGTAGGAGGGCTTGATCCTCCCTGCAGATCCGCCCCTGCCTTAATGGGTTTTAATGCCTTCCTTGCAATGTGTCCTCCAATCTAGTTGTGACCATCAAAACCATGACCATACCTTCAAGGCATGCAAGTGTGCGGTTGTGCCTCCTCGGCCACTCAACTCATATAAATCCCAGGGAAGATCTCACCCTGCTATAATGGTCAATTGAGATGATAGCTCGCATTTCATATGTTTGCTAGCTCATTTTTGCCAGGATTGATGATGTATTCCATGTTGGAGCATTAAAATGTTAAAATGACAATCAGCGGATGACAATAACATAGATGGGGCCAACACTCGAGTAGAAAAATATGAAGGACTTCTCTTGGCAACTAATGTGAAGTCTGGCAATGCTCGACCTCTAGGACCTCCACCTTTGCAAGGAATCCACGAGTGCGAAACTCACCAATGATTGCTGAGTGCAAAGACCAACACATTAGCCGGACAGCGCAAGGTTTGGCAGCACCATGACCAATGTTGAGGCGGATGTGCTCTGAGACGACTCATGACTAGATCTTCATTGGATTCAAAATAGTGACCTCAATGTGAGATCAAAGATTTTGTAACTTATGGTTTTGACTATGAGTACTTCAATAAAAATACTCAAACTTCCGGCGGAGGTGTGCCCAAGACTTTGTATTAAGAAATGATACTAGGCCCCGAATGCGGACTGGCAAGAGGGTCTCAATGAGCCTTCCTCCCTCGAGTTTTCACTATTCTAGCCAATATAGATTGTGAGAAGCTGCTAGGAACTTTAATGAATGTTTTGGTATATGAAACAAGCTACAATTGCAAGGTTGTTGCTTTACTTGTCATCTTTGCTTGCATATGGTCTATATATGCAATTGGCGCATGATTTTAGCACTTACCATATTTAACACTTAATTTCATGATTCCTACTTAAGTCGTTGTGCATGCGCTCAGTGCATTCCATTTCCTCTTCAGTTTCTCTCGATAGAACTAGAACACGTCTATTGAGTAGATGATTTTAGATTAGCTCTTGGGATTTTTGGTTATTTCGGTGGTGAGCTGATTGACCAAGGCCCTTACGACGATGTAATCTTCCATTAGCAAGCGTACCTTTGTTTATCTGATTATCTCCTTCAACTTTGAGGGAAGACCTAGTCTTTCGATATTAGAAAAGGTAAGGTGGTTGTGTGATGCGGTCAAGGTGATGCATGTAGTTGGGGTCTAAATAGATGCAATCGGCAACTGATAGGTTGAGCCATAGTCACAAGGAACGGTGTCGATGCTGCATTCCTTGTCCTAGGTACATCGTCCCGATTCCGAGAACGTGGGAACAATCTCGTCACCTTTTAAAAACCATTCACAAGTACCATACCATTCCCCTTGACCCTATCGATGGGGAACATTGTGACTATGGATTGAACCTTATTGACAAGACTACAGCATCCTGGCTCATCATCCCAAACGTTCTTGGTTCACAACCATCATCTCGATCAACATCTCAAAGAGGACTTGCTGGCTGAATGTAAGGTGCCTCCCTACTACTATTGAAGTGGAGTTAGAAAGCCGTATGATAGGTGGTAACTATCTTGTACGGTTCGGGGGACCCATAAATTAGCAAAAACTTCCACTCTCGAATCAGGCAATCAAAGGTCAAGCTGGTCAAGGTCAAAGCGGTCAAAGACAAGCTGATCAAAGGGCCATAGCCAAGTCGCCACTAAGCCTGTGAACCAGAATGGTGCCCCGACACTTGAACCAGCATAAATCTTGTGTCTCCATTTTGAATTGGGACACTACAACGACATAACACAAACCCATGATCTTAGTTGTTGTCCTCTGGTTGTCTATGCATTGCATCCATGTTGATTCAATGGTATTAATGTTACTAATCCATGGTCTTTACACTTTGTTAACTTGCTAACCTTCCTAAAAGTGCAGAATTCACAGTGGTAACAAAATGTATCAAATGCCAAAAATGGATGCAAAGATGTTTCTCCTTAGAAAACTTCCTCCATGTATCCCTACAGAGCTCAGGTGCTTGTCTACATGGGCTTCTTCCCTGATCCAAGCTTGCATCTTTTGAAAAAATATATATAACTTTAACTGATTGTTAACCGATGCTCACAACTTGGTCTACTTGGTTATCCATCTTAGTGCTCTAGCTCCAAGATTGCAGATATATATGGTAACTTTTGTTGACATTGTAAAAATCATGTAGTGATCCAGAAAGTACTAGAAAACACAATCTGTGCCCCCTATACTTTATTAACAGATTAACATTTTTCTTGTAGTGTGTTATTATCTGTTACCAGTTCTGTTAACTTCATGTATGGTTTCTAATAGGTTTCAAGAGATGATCTATTTGAATTGCAAAAACATCTTTTTTTCTGATTTAAATCAAAGTGATTGCTTAACAGTAAGAGTAGTTTAATGTTAGCATTTCTGCCTCAAACAAGATAGAGAATTGGAGTTACTTTTATGGCCACCATAGCAAACATTGTGTCGTGATGGTACGATCTATTTGTTAGATTTCTAACCATTTTTAATTCCCAATTCTACACCATGCAAAGATAAATAGTTTTGCACTTCTAAATTTGTTTATTAGCTTTGTGTTGTTTGCTAATATCATAACTGAGATTGTTCTTTCAGATACACTGTTTCAGTATATTAAAATATTCCAGCACTCTGTTGTTTTGGTTACACTGTTTAGATCATTGACATTGGTGCATTATTTTGTGCTGAAATATCTTTATTTTTATGTATCTCGTTGCTGTTTGAAGTACATAAGTGACAATTTGTGCTAATGATCTAGCTAGTGATATACGGTGAACATATACAGCACTAACATATTATTCCTTGTTCATGCAGAGGGGACATTCGAATGAGGAAGCACTTCCTTGTGGCCAAGCAGATATTCCAAAATGGACTGGGAAGCCTTCATCACGTTATTATGATGACCGACGCACACTGAGGTTTCTTGGAGAACCTATTCTGCTTCCAGAAAGTAATGAAGCCCTTGATGGTGGTTCCATTGGCAACGGGAGGCAAGATAATTGCAACTGTCCATTCCCAGGTTCCATTGATTGTGTCAGGTTTCATGTGGCAGAGAAAAAAGATGAACTGAAGCGTGACCTGGGCCCAGCATTTTATAAAATGGGGCTTGACAAAACCGGTGAGGATGCAGCACTCACATGGACAAAGGGTGACGAGAGGAGATTCAACACCATTATCCAGGACAACCTGCCTACATCCAAGTACAATTTCTGGGGCAAACTACGTGCTGCCTTCCGCTCCAAAGGCAGCAAAGGCGCCCTTGCAAGCTATTATCACAACGTTTTCCAGGTCAGGCGACGGGCCTACCAGAACCACGTCGCTCTGAATGCTGATAGTGATGACGATTCCATAGAGCCTGGTTTCCTATACTCTCGTCACGGGGATGTTAAAGGTAGCTCCAGGTCCAGGTCTGCTGCTTCTTCCAGGAACGGGAGAAGCTCTTAGCAGGCTAGCCTCAGGCTGATTCTGATAGGTGGTCACTGCCTATCGCGTACCGGTAGCTCTCCAGGTGAGCAGCTTCCAATCGACCTCAAATGAAGGGCGTTAGGGTTTTAGTCACCAAATTGGTGATTGAAGATGCTAAGGTAGACTTCTGTTGGGGTATCTCGCTGATACTTACTAATTTCCCTTTTTGTGACTGGTGGTTTGCTACCCCATTTGTTTGGTATGATCTGAACTTCAATGTTGACATTTAGACTATCTTCTAATTTTATCGTTATAGGTGTTTATTTGATGAATGTCATAGTTAGACTTAGACTGTGCTATTTTTTTAAGGAAAAGTCCAATTTACACCTTTCAACTATCACAAAAATTTGATTTTCAACGTTTAACTACAAAATCGGATAACGGGGCCATCCAACTACTGAAATAGACAAATTTAGCCATTTGGTGATTTCAAAGGTGTTTTTTCATTTAGTGATTAAAATTTAAAATTCAAGTTTAAACTAAAAAATATAAGTAATTTATTTAAATAAAAAAATATGAAATGGGAGCAAATATTTTTCTAAAAATATAATCTATATATTGGCACTCTATTTGTCAGTTAGTTATTAGGATCCTATGTTCCTTATCTTTGTTTCCTTGTAGTTTTGCCTATTGTTTAAATAAATTATTTTTAAAAAAATGGTACTAGTTTCATATTTTTTTAATTTAAAATGAATCAGCTTTGATATAAAAAACCACGTTTCAAACCACCCAAAAGGCTAAATTTGTTCGGTTTCAAAAGTTGAATCATTTATCCATTAATTATTAATATTTTAATTTTATGAAAGTATTTATTATTTCATAATTATTTGATATATTTAATATTTAAATTATCCATTGATACACATGTTACACTTGCTCTTTACTCTGTATTTCTACTTGCACAAATTTTTAATCTACTATGGTGATAAAGCAGATCGATACTTGCGATGATGCTCTTCAAATCGAGGAGGTATCTGAATTCAAATTATTTATTTTATATTTGTACTAAGCATCAATGTCCATACGTTGTTACGATAAAGTTGTATAAATATCGGATACATACAATTTTTTCATTCCTCAATTTGTAGGAATCTATATGATCGAGTCATGAATGAAGAGATGGTCCACATACGGGATGGACTAAAATCCACCTGTAAATGATACAGACAAAAAACTAAAAATTTAGATTGAGATCTTACTTAATTTAGAAATAGATTTTTGATGTCAATAATATTCATATTTGAATTAGATTTAAAAGTAATAAAAATTACTATCCGATTTTGTAGTTGAAAGTTTAAAATCGGACTTAACTTTATTTAATGATACAAAAATTGTTTTTATATGTGTTAATTTGCTTACTTATTATTAACAAAAAGATTATTTTATCCATTAATTATTAATATTTTAATTTTATGAAAGTATTTATTATTTCATAATTATTTTGATATATTTAATATTTAAATTATCCATTGATACACATGTTACATTTGCTCTTTACTCTGTATTTCTACTTGCACAAATTTTTAATCTACTATGGTGATAAAGCAGATCGATACTTGCGATGATGCTCTTCAAAATCGAGGAGGTATCTGAATTCAAATTATTTATTTTATATTTGTACTAAGCATCAATGTCCATACGTTGTTACAATAAAGTTGTATAAATATCGGATACATACAATTATTCATTCTCAATTTGTAGGAATCTATATGATCGAGTCATGAATGGAGAGATGGTCCGACTCACATACGGGATGGACTAAAATCCACCTGTCAATGATACAGACAAACCAACTAAAAATTTAGATTGAGATCTTACTTAATTTAGAAATAGATTTTGATGTCAATAATATTCATATTTGAATTTAGATTTAAAAGTAATAAAAAATTATTCAAATTAGATTCCACACGTATTCATGTATAATTTCTCTTTGGCAAAATTGGATTCGTGACACCGAAAGATGCAAGGTTCAGAAGAATACCACCGAATCGTCCCAGTACACTTTAATACCATCGAAAGATCCCTCCGTTCGGAAATTTACCACTCCGTCCATCGCCGTTAGGGTTTTCAGAATTTTTAAATTTCTTTAATCCAGGAGGCTGTGGGAAAAGACTGGTTTGCCCCTTCCACCCAGTATACCTCCAATCCCCTTGGCTGCTCCCTTGCTGCTCCCGGCGCCGCCGTTTGCACTGTGCTCCCGCCGCCGCTGGAGGCTGCTGCTGCTCCGCCGCTCCTGTCGGCTGCTGCTGCTGCACCTGCTCCCGCCGCCTGACGGTCCCCGCTGCTACTGCTGCACGGTCGCTCCTGCTTGTGGTGCTCGTCGCTGGTGCACCACGCTGCTACACCAGCAGCCCACCCTCCCAAAGTTGCAGTGGATCTGAGTCTTCAGTGAGATGGATGCTGCAGAGGCAATCAATGGCAGATGGGTGGATCCTGCAGCTTGCACTTTGGACAGAACACGAGGGGAAGGATCTCCCTGCCACTAGCAGATGAAGAGCCCATCGACCTGTCTGCCATGACGCCTCCTCTCCCTTCCAATTCCATGGTCAACATACATAAGAATTCCAATTGGCATCCAATTTCATGGTAATTAACAGAGGAATTCCAACTGGCATATAATTTCATGGGGGCGCCCTGAAGCAATTTACTTGTGCAGAGTCTTCTTCATCGTAGGTGGTTTCCTGCTCGCGGCTCTCTCACCTATGGCGCGGCGGCTTGCTCCTCTCCCTGCGCGCCGCGGGCTCCCTTGCTCCTCTCCCTGCAGGTCGGCGCCGGGGGAGCGCGGTGGCCGGGGGCACGTGTTGGTCAGGGGTGCGTGGTGGCCGGCGGAGGCGAGGTGGCCGGCCCTAGGAAAGGAGGCGCGGTTGCTGGCCAAGTTCGTCCGCTTCGAACATCAGCTTCGAACAGATAAGCGTGGCCATGGAACAGATAGGGTTCAGCCTCAGGGGTAAAAATGTCTAGCAGTGCCCAATTTTCCTCTGTTAGGGCTCCTTTTGGACAGAGTGGTAAATTTCCGAAGGGAGGGATCTTTCAATGGTATTAATGTGTACTGGGACAGTTCGCTGGTATTCTTCTGAACCGTGCATCTTTCGGTTCACGAATCTAATTTTGCCTTTCTCTTTTTACTAATGGAGATGTACGTGCACATGCATTTATTTAATTTTTCTTCCATCAAAAAACATTGTTATCTATTTTTCTTTTAAAAATAATATACTTGTTTTTTATTTCATAAAATAATGATATCAATTATTATCATTCCAAAACTAGTAATGACCAAGGTTTTTTTTCCCGACCGGTTGACCCAAACCACCGGCCACCGGTTCCGGTTTGACCGGTTACCGGTAGAAACCGGTCAAATTCAAATTTGAATTAAAAAAACTCAGTTCAACCGGTTCTTACCGGTATACCGACCGGTTAGACCGGTTTACCGGCCGGTTTGACCGGTTTACCGGCCGGTTTGACCGTTTTGAATTCAAATTCAAATTTAAAATCGCATGTGTAACCGGTTTGGACCGGTATACCGGCCGGTTAGACCGGTTTACCGGCCGGTTTGACCGGTTTACCAAGTGGGCCTTAATGGGCCGTCTCATTTTTTTCTTTTTCTTTTTTGTTTTAACTTTAAATACCCGAAAAGTATGTTAGACGAATGAATTTTTGAGAAAATTTGACACCATTAGATTCGTCGCACCTTGAAGTATTTTTAAGAATTTTTTCATTTTTTTGGATTTAAATTTGAATTTTGAATTTGGGCCGGTTCCAAACCAGCCCAAACCGGAACTGGAACCGGTCAAACCGGACCGGTTCCCACCGGTAAGGTGAACCCTGGTAATGACACAAACTATAGGTATGTGTAAAAGAAAGTGATACGCAGTTACACAAGATAAAGTATAGGAAACTGTCGGTGTAAAAAATTTTAGATTTTGATAGAAATATTTTTCTTCTATCAAAATATAGATCCGCATTTTTTTTATCAAATCTTCTGACCTGACAAGTGAGATTTTCGGGAATGGCCCGACAAATCTAACTTTGCCGAGAAAAAGTTTCACAATTTTTATATTTTTTAAAAGAACGCATGTACGATTTCCTACGGTATATATCGTATATATCGGCACATTATCCGCGGGAGATGCACGTGCTGTGCGCTAATTGAGGCCGTGCACCTCCAAATTAATACTGTAAAATCTCTCGGCGCTCCGTCCATTGCTGGTCTGCCACGCGCTTGCGTCGGGAGCCGGGAAAAGTTGCCAGCGCACGCCCCTGTCACCTCCCCTGCCGCCGAAGCAAAGCCGGGCGGTGGTTTCGGCCGGGCCGAGTCCAACCCCCCGATTTTACAACCGGCGCTCGCCGGATCTCGCCGCCTCCATTACCAATAAACCTTCCCCCTCCTCCTCCTCGGCAAGCAGAAAATCCCGGAGCAAGAAGAAAAAGGACCCGGCTATTAGAAGAAAAGTAGGCGTGATTAGGGAGGGGAGCGGGATTAGCCGCCGTGCCCTGGCGTCACCCGGAAGCGATTGCGTGATTGATTGCGGCGCGTCCCTAATCCTCTCCTTCCCCCCATCTCCTGTTTTGCTCTTTCGCTTCGCTTTGTTCCTTTCCTCCCCGCATCTCCTTGTCTCGCACGCCGGCCCTGAACCACCACCCCTCCTCTCTCTCTCTCTCCTTCACGGCGTGGCGGCCGCGATAAAATAAATCTTGTGCAGCGTGTGGGGAGGGCGTACGGCGACGCGGACGCACCGTCACAGGGCTGCGCAATCCCTTTCTCCCTCTTCTTCTTATCCCAAAGGCAAGAGCCGCGTCTCCGAGAGTCCAGAGGGTGAGGAGGAGGAGAGAGGAGGGCGCGTCCTGCTGTGGTCCTTGTTCGTTGCTCCACCTCCGCTTTCCGTGATGTCGTCACCGAGCAAGCGCCGCGAGATGGACCTAATGAAGCTGTGAGGATCTTGGAGCTCTAATTCGTCTTTCGATTTCCCCTTGATGGGTTCCGTTTGTTTGTTTGTTTTGATCTGGCCTTTCTTGGGGGCGTTCTTGGCTTCTCGGCGCCGCAGGATGATGAGCGACTACAAGGTGGAGATGGTGAACGACGGGATGCAGGAATTCTTCGTCGAATTCAAGGGGCCGACCGAAAGTACGAACCCTCTCGCGCAAAATCGCCTTTTCCCTCTCCGTGCTTCCTCGTCTGGTGATCCACGTTGCTGTTCCTGATCTAGATGTAGCTGGGGGGAAGCGAGTGCGAGGAAAAACCGTGAATTTCCCCTGTTGATCGCTTCTGCCACTACCCTAGGATGATTTAGCTTTATACTGGGTGGATTGCTCAGTTGTTTGTTCAGTTGACCTGAAGCATTCTATGGCTACAGTGATTCTTTAGTAGGCTTTTCAAGCTGATGAATTTTTGCGCAATTTGGTAGGTATCTATCAAGGTGGTGTCTGGAAGGTTAGGGTGGAATTGCCTGATGCGTACCCTTACAAATCCCCTTCCATTGGCTTCATCAACAAGATTTATCACCCGAATGTTGATGAAATGTGAGTACTATAGTCTCGAACTACTTTCTTCACCGCAATTGAAGCTCGTGGGGCTAGCATTTCCTGACCTGCTCTTGTTTGCTTTTAAAATGCAGGTCTGGTTCCGTCTGTTTGGATGTCATAAACCAGACATGGAGCCCAATGTTTGGTGAGATAGTCCCTTCCACTTCAGTGTCACTATGAGCACGTACTTCCTATTCTAGCAGCTATAACCTGAGCTTCGTCTTTCCTCTACATTTTGTTTTTGCAGATCTGGTAAATGTTTTTGAAGTGTTCCTTCCACAGCTTTTACTGTATCCGAATCCTTCTGATCCATTAAATGGGGAGGCTGCTGCATTGATGATGCGTGACCGCCCTGCGTATGAACAAAAAGTGAAAGGTAATGTGATTCAGCAAAATCCCTGATTCTCTTTGCCTTTTGGGTACATACTCTATACTTATGGAGTGTGAACCCACATTAGGGTGTTCTCTTGCAACCTCGCTCTTTTATGCACCAAAACAGCATGAAAAGTCTGATTGTCTTTCATAATGCTTGCACGCATTAGTCAATTGCAAACTTCTCTCAAGCCTAACATGTTCAAATTATACTACAATACAAACAATGACTTGGAGTTGCACCCCAACTAATTATCTACTAAGCTCTCCAAAACCTAATGTCGAGTCATATTGCTGAGAGAACATTCAAACAACAACTATCAAATTTGAGAAAAAAATAGGAGCACAAACAATTACTTGACTTGAACAGAAAACATAGGTTTTGTTTGTTTTCGTTTAGCTTATAATCTAAGCGTGGCCGAGAGAACCGAAGATTTTCTCGCTTCTCGATTCTTGCTTCTTGTAGTTCAAATCTCTGAAGCGGATTACCACATAAGCGAAAATAATCGAGGCGTTTGGTGGGATTATCGTTTATTTCCACCGATAAGCCGATTATAATCGGAAACAAACAGGGCCATAAGAGGGCATGCATTGCATTGTCTAAGGAATTGGTGCTTGAACTTCAAACTGGCTACTACAAATATATCTCCTGATATAGCGCACATCTTCAACCTCTAACATCGCATTACTTCTCTGCTACCAATTGTACTAAATCCTATTAAAATTACTTTGATATCAAGTCTTGTCATTGTCGTATTCGTCTCCAATGTACCTCTCAATTATTTCTTCTGGCATTACTGTGGTTTGAACAAAGTGAGTAAGAGGCATCACAAGACGCCAGTAGGGACCATTGTAGCCAGTGAGCTCATGGAATTCCTGTGAAGTCCTACCACTCTACCACAGATGTTGCTTGCTGCAGTGGGTTCTTCCTCTTGTGCTGCACACTTTTTCCTGCACTGATATCTTTTCATGTACCTGAGATAGAACAGTGGACTAGTCCTGTCATGCATGTGGTGTTTCAGGTACTGAAGTGGGGAAGTCCTGTAAATTTGTGTGTAAGGGGCAATTCCTGGATAACAGATACCAATTGGGCTAAGTTCTAATGTTTAAGAGCTAGATTTATTAATCTGAATGCAAAAGAAGGCAATTTGAAGCAAGAATACTTCTTGTGCCTCTATTAGAGAATGCAGACACAATACTGCTAATTTCTCTTTATGGAGGACTGGGACTTAATGGCAACAAGCCCTCTTCTTATCACACTCACAGATTAACCTATCCTTTGTTTTAGATGAAACTTGGTAAAACTTTGTGTGTGTGTGCTTATACAGATACCGAACAAAATTAACCTACTTTAACCTTGTTCTGGTTTGACCGAGTGGTTCTTTTTTAACCCAGCTCTGGTTTGACCTGGCTTACCATGATAACGTTTATGAAGATAGAAAATCAAACCTTTTTTTAGTGGGGTTGGGGGATCAAGATAAATAAATGAACGTGCACTCTGATTACTTGCCTAAACCAGTTAATGAAGTCTTTCTGCTTGGTTGGATGTTCTAATGCATTTTGAAACTCAACACTGAAACCAAGGTTATGCTGTCCTAACTGATGACAAACCTATGGCATATGATTTATTCTGTTGCTGCCAGTTCCATGACACTATAATAAGTTTTTTTCAATATAAAGTTCACCTGCTAAGATAAATACTAATCTTGAAATTGTTCACTTGCTTGAATAAGTTAATACTTGCACTACCTATCTGCTGACAACTACTGAGTAAGTGGGTGATTAATTTTTATATTCCTGATGTTAGGCCTCTCTTATCTCAAATTGTTGATATGTATGTTGACAGAGACTCGTAGTGACGTGGTTGTTTGGTGCTATATTATCTAGGCTTTCTTTATGTCCGATGGCACCTTGCTCCCAATAAAGATTCATATGCCATATGTTGGAGCACTACTTTGATCATCATTGGCTAACTAGGCTTTGTGCTATCATTATTGCCTGATTGACGCTATGGTGCTAACTTGCTCTCGCATGTTTCTGCAGAATACTGTGAAAAGTATGCCAAATCAGAGGACGCTGGAATAACCCCGGAAGACAAGTCCAGCGACGAGGAACTTAGCGAGGAGGAAGATGACTCCGCGGACGAGGCTATACTTGGCAATCCTGATCCTTAGTCTGCGTTGGAAGCTGCGCTCCCAGCTCATCTATACAATGTTCATTGCAGAAATTGCAATTAAACAGAAACTGAAAAACTAAAAAAAAATCTGGATGTCATGTAAATAAGTGTCCCCTGTATGTTATGCAATGCTGTTCCTTTCAGTCGGCCGGTTCAATTTGCTGTGGCTCTTGCATCGTCTCGTTGGTCTTGTCGGGTTTCGTTTCATCATCATGGAATAGACAATGGTTGTAGCTTTTCCTCCATTGGATGGTGAAACAAACTGTGGTTGTTGCTTCCTCCATTGGATGGTGATGTGGGTATGACGGATATTGATTGCTTGCTTGTTTAACAAACCAACAGTTATTTGATTAACATTTTTGGCCCTTGGGACAAGCTGGTTGATTAGCATTGATGTTGGTGTCGACTGTCGCCCAAAAAAATGCAAGATTCTGTTCACACTAGCCCGCTTCATAATATTCAATTTGCAGACGAGGAAATTGTCTAATTTGTTTTTGGTCCATTAAAGATTACGTTCAGTTTTTTTACTCTTCTTTCACTCGCGTAGCGCGGCCCACTAGCACCAAGCTCACACAGCCACCACAGTGGTGACGCAACACCAAGGCCCAACGACGGTTCGGCCCGGACCCCAACTTCCAAGCCTCGTTCTCTCGGTCGCCGGACGGTCTGTCTGCCGACCGGACGCGATCGCACCGCGCCGCCGCCCGCCCGCCCGGCACGGCGCTCCGAAACCGTTGCGCCAGCTAGCGTCGCTCCCCTGCGGCGCGAGCAGAGGCACCTTCCTGGACGCCCCTCCTCCCCCTGCCTCCTTGCTTCCCCTGCCAACACCCCATCGGCGGGGCGGCCCATTTCACCACGCGCGAGCGCCGCAGCAGGCTGCAGGGCTCCACTGGCGGCCTCGAGCGCCCGAGGGCAGCGCGCCTGGGCCTCTGCTTTGACTGGAGCAGCGGCTCCACCTGTGGGCCGCAGGGCGCGGGCGCCGCAGCTGCAGCGCCTTGGAGTTGGAGGTACGGCGGCAACTCCTACCTAGTCTCCTCGAATTCAGATTGGTGGACCGCTGCTTTTTTTTTTGGTTTATTCTTGCTCAGAACTAGCAAAAACTAGTAATTCTCTCTCTGTTGTCTCTTCAACTTTGATTTTGTCTGCTGTTGATGCTCAATGCAGTTGACCGTGGTGATTGAGAATTTCATCTGTGTTCCATATCAACTATCTGATCACTTATGCTGTTGCGCGATGCCTTTATGTAACCTTGTAAAGTCTTAGTCTGCTCAGGCGGAATCTCAGCTGTCCTTCTGTGGTATGAGATGTTCATCTAATTGGACTCAAATGGAAAACACAGATAAGTTTTTGTCACACCCGTGGCCGGCGACGATCGCCGCCGACGTGAGATTCAACAAGGGGATTCAGTTTCGGATAACTTGGGGAAGGAGGAGGTCTCCTTTTCCCCTTGCGTAACGAGTTTTACTTTTCAGATTTTTCATGTCCAGTCATACAGACGCGCCGGCTTATATGCGCACGGCTCATACACTGCCCAGTGGGCCCTTCACCAAACCACGTTCCCTTCAATTGACAGCTAGCGTAACAACCTTGTTACATGGACGACGACTCACGCTTGTCACACTGGCACCGTCGTGACATTTCCCCCCGCCAAAGCACTTGCTTGTCCCCAAGCAAGACATGCTGGAAAACGCTTCTGGAGGACGTAGAGATCTTCCCAGGTTGCGGAGGCATCCGGCAACGATGACCATTTCACGAGAACTTGCGGAATGGCAGAATTCCCTTTCTTGACGAGGCGACGGTCAAGGACAGCTTCTGGGATCAGTGGCGAGGCTTCCAAATCCACCGGTTGAGGGAGATCCTTGTAAACTGGTGTATAATCTGCAACAAAAGGCTTCAACTGGGAAACATGGAACACAGGGTGAATGAGACTACCTTCAGGCAGAGCCAAACGATAAGCAGCCTTCCCAACACGCTGTAACATATGGCCCAAAGTACTTGAAGGACAGCTTGGGGTAGGGTCTGTTCACGACTGAAGTTTGAGCATAAGGCTGAAGTTTAAGGAGAACCTTCTCACCAACTTGGAACACCAGATCAGTGTGTTTCTTGTCTGCTTGGAGTTTCATCCTGTTTTGAGCAGCAGCTAGATGTTCTTTCAAAGTCTGCAAGTGCAGCTGACGTTCTTGCGCTGCCTCTGAACTCAGAGAAGCATTACTAGTAGCAGAGTCAGTAGATAAAGCCCCAACATTCGCATCATACCCATAGAGTGCTTTGAAAGGAGAGCAGCCCAGTGATGTATGATATGAAGAGTTGTACCAAAGTTCAGCTAGAGCCAACCAAGATTTCCATTTGGAGGGGAAATTGTGAACATCACAATGCAAATAAATTTCGACACACTGATTCACACGCTCTGTTTGGCCATCGGTTTGTGGATGATAGGCAGTACTGAACAGCAGCTTCACATTATAGATTCTGAATAATTCCTTCCAAAAAGAACTCATGAACACTTTGTCACGGTCTGTTACCACTGTCTTGGGTAAGCCATGGAGTTTGACAATGTTGTCCAAAACCACACGTGCAATGATCTGAGCAGTGTAAGGATGCTTGAGAGGAATGAAGTGGGCATACTTTGTGAAACGATCCACAACAACAAGAATGACAGAATATCCTTCAGATTTGGGCAAACCCTCCACAAAGTCCATGGAAATATCTTGCCACACTTCAGTTGGTATTGGCAATGGTTAGAGAAGACCGACAGGATGTGTGTGAGGATGTTTGGCTTGCTGGCATACCTGACATTGTTTGACAAAATTATCCACATCTTGCTTCAGACCTTTCCATGAGAACAGCCTCTTGAGACGCTGATATGTTGCTGCCACTCCTGAATGTCCCCCAATGGCACTGGAGTGAAATGCATTGATCAATTTAGTCTGAGTAGCTGAATTGTTACCAATCCAAATCTTGTCATGGTGTTTAATGAGCCCCTTATCCAAACTATAACCTGCTGTATTAGGAGAATGATGCCAACTGGGAAAGGAGATGTTGAGCCTGAGAATCAGTGGAATAAGAGTTAAGGACTTCCTGAACCCAAGCAGGTTGGACCTCAGAAACTGCTTGTAAAGCCATAAGATGACCAACTCTGGATAGGGCATCAGCTGCCATGTTCTCCTTGCCCTTCCTATAGACCACTTTGAATGTGAGACCCATGAGTCGTGTCATAGCTTTTCTCTGAAGATCTGAGTGCAAGTTTTGTTCAGTGAGATAGGATAGGCTCTTGTGGTCAGTGACAATGACAAATTCCTGGCGTTGGATATATTGCCTCCATTTCTCCACAGCCATGATAAGGGCAAGAAATTCTTTCTCATAGATGGACAGCCTTTTATGAGTGTCACTCAAAGCTTTGCTCAGGAATGCAATAGGTTTACCTTGCTGCATAAGCACTGCTCCAATGCCATCATCACAAGCATCACTCTCAATTGTAAATGGTTCTGCAAAATTAGGCATGGCCAGCACTGGTGTGTTTGTCATGGCAGTCTTAAGATTGAGGAAAGCTACTTCTGCTGTATCAGACCAGTGAAATTGATTTTTCTTCAAAAGCTGAGTGAGAGGTTTGGCCAAAGTACCATAATTTTTCACAAAATGTCTATAGTATCCTGTGAGACCCAAGAAACCCCTCAATTCTATCACATTTGTTGGTCTTGGCCACTGCAACATTGCTTCAGTTTTACTGTTGTCAATGGAGACCCCTGCACCAGAAATAATATGGCCCAGATACTCCAATGTATCTTGGGCAAATGAACATTTACTAGCTTTGAGATATAGGTGATGTTCCCTCAATTTATCCAGTACTTGCTGAACATGCATAACATGATCCTACATTGTAGGGCTATATATCAGAATGTCATCCAAAAAGACTAGCACAAATTTTCTGAGGAATGGACTCAAAATGTCATTCATGATATATTGGAAAGTGGCTGGGGCATTGGTAAGCCCAAAAGGCATTACCCTGAACTGGTAGTGGCCTTGGTGGGTCTTGAAAGCTGTTTTGTGTTCATCCTCCAACAGCATCCGGACTTGGTGATAACCGGACCTCATGTCAAGTTTTGTAAAGAACTTGGACCCAAACAACTCATCCAAGATTTCCTCGATAACTGGCATTAGAAATCTATCCTTAATAGTAAGTTCATTCAACCTCCTATAATCCACACAGAACCTCCATGTACCATCCTTCTTTTGGACTAGTAAAATAGGTGATGCAAAGGGACTGTTACTGTGTGTAATGAGGCCTGACTCTAGTAACTGCCTCACTTGCTTCTCAATTTCATCTTTATGTGCTGGTGAGTATCTATAGGGTCTAGCATTAACAGGGACTGCACCAGGGATAAGAGGAATGGTATGATCATACCTCCTAGAGGGTGGCAAAGTGTGTGGTGCAGCAAAAACATCCTGGTATTTGGAAAGAAGCTATTGGATAGCAGGTGGGGGTGCTGGAGCAGTATCAGCAGGAACATAGTCCACTAGAGCATATGCCCAAATATCATTACCCTTTGTCCATTTGAGCAGTGTGTCAGAGGAAACAGCTGTAACTTGAGCTTCTGGAGGTTGAACTCCTTGTAGTGTTACTGACTTGCCATTGTGCATGAATGAGATAGTTCTGGCCTCCCTATGACAACTCATGGGGCTGTGTGGTTGAAGCCAATCATATCCTAGAATAGCATCATAGGCTCCTAAATCCAGAACCCTCATTTCAGAAGTGATAGTGTGACCCTGACACCACCAGGACAGTTGTGGCACCACTTTATCAGATATCACTACCTGTCCATTAGCCAGTTTCACCTTCTTTGGCAGAGTAGGGACAACAGTGATACTCACCTTCTCCAAAAATGAAGAATCCACAAAGCTGTGAGAACTCCCAATGTCCATCAATGTGAGCATCACCTTGTTTTTGACCAAAGCCCTTAGTTTAATGCAGTTTGTATTTTCAGTACCAGCTAAAGCATGCAAAGAGAGTTGGCAGGATTCCTCATTCAAAGCATCTTCCACAGCTAACTGGGCCAAGACTTCATCAGTAAGATTGGTGTCCAAGTTGTTCAGCACCAATGCATTGACCCGAGGTTTAGGTCTTTTAGTGCATTTCTCAATGTGGCTGGCATCAAATTTGTCACCACAATAAAAGCAGAGGCCATTGGCCTTTCTGAAATCCCTTTCCTGTCTTTCCTTCCACAAACTGCTAGAGGGTGTGGCCTGTCTTGTCTCAGCCCTGTAACTGGAAGAATGACCTTTGGTGTATGGCTTCTGACTCTTAGTTTTGCTTCTATCCAAAATTTTCTGCTGAATTTTGGCTAACATCACAGCCTTGGTCATTTTATCAGGTACCTGAATCTGAACTGCAGAGCTGATATCATGTTTCAAACCCTTCAGAAATTGTGAAACAAAGAACTCCTCATCATAACCATGGTTGTGCATGCTAATCTGATATTGAAGTGACTCAAACTCAGTGACAAACTCTTCCATTGTGCCAGTCTGTTTGAGTTCCAACAGTTGGGTTAAAGCCTCTCTATAGTCACAATACCCAAATTGATCTTCTACAGCCTTACTGAATGAGTCCCAAGTACCTAGACCAAACTGTGCCTTATACACTTGAAGCCATTTTGCTGCATTCTTATCAAAGTTCATAGAAGCCATAGCAACCCACATGTGATCCGGGACATCAAAAATGCGAAAATAATCAAGGCATTTATCCTTCCAAATCTTAGGTTGATCACCAATGAACTGAGGGAATGGCATTTTGGGCAGAAAATGTCGATGCATGCCATGGGATTCAGCGTGTGGACGACCAGCAGTACGAGATGAAGAAGCCTCACCAAATAGCTGTCGAGGAGGAACTGGAGACGGGGGGCGACCAGGGTCACGCTCATGTGCGGTGTAGTGATCCCCCAGGATCTGGGCAACAGCTTGAGCGGTGGAGTCAACCTTCTGTGCCAGGATTTGCTGCTCTTTCCCGAAGGTGTCCACAGCATGGGTAGTCAGTTCCACCTGTGAGCGAAGTTGTTGCTGAGTATGTCCCAGATCTGTCATCTGGGCGAAGATGAGATCGAGACTCCATGACTTGCTCCCAGTGAGCATCATCCTGACGCGCAGTCTCTTCCATGGCGTTGAGCACGAACTGAGTCTGCGCGGAAGGCTTGGGAGGCGCCGTGGTGCCCGCACTGCAAGTCGACCCGAGCGGGAAAGGAATTACGGGCAGTGATTCCACCGCAGATCGCAGGCGGAAACACACGATCCCAACCGAATCGATTGCTCAGGTCAAAACCGACGGGGTTCAGCGGACAGCATGTACCCGAAATTGGCGACGAAGGGCAGAGTTCGCCGGATTCCTGCACTACACCCTAAGCGGCAGAGAAGAGTATGTGGACGGCGGCGCCGGAACAGCTAACCGGCGTGTGGCGTGGACGCCGAAATCGAGCGAAATCGGCGGAGCAGGCGCGCACGCCGATGCGGTAGCGGCCCTGGCGGAAATCGCGGCGGCGAGGGAGGAAGCGGCGGTCCGAGAAACGCTGAATCTGATACCACCTGTCACACCCGTGGCCGGCGACGATCACCGCCGACGTGAGATTCAACAAGGGGATTCAGTTTCGGATAACTTGGGGAAGGAGGAGGTCTCCTTTTCCCCTTGCGTAACGAGTTTTACTTTTTAGATTTTTCATGTCCAGTCATACAGACGCGCCGGCTTATATGCGCACGGCTCATACACTGCCCAGTGGGCCCTTCACCAAACCACGTTCCCTTCAATTGACAGCTAGCATAACAACCTTGTTACATGGACGATGACTCACGCTTGTCACGCTGGCACCGTCGTGACAGTTTTGAGTCTAGAAGCCCATATAATTGTAGAAGATCTCTGCAATGGAAGGGTCCGATTCTAGCAGAAGTCGCAGCAAGGGAGATGTTGAGGGCAGCATTGATGCCATGGGCAGTTGGAAGGAATACGATGAGCAAGAGGATGCTGACGGCAGAAAGAGCCAGCCAGGCAAGGTTACAAAGCATGGCTATGCAGATAGATTTGAGGATCCAGATGATGCTAGGTGGGGATCTTCTAGTGATAGGAATGAGTCTAGAAGGGAGTCTGTTTCAGGCTCAGCCAAAGCCTACAGTGAAGATGAGGATGACTACAATCTAAGAAGGGATTCACGGGTGTCCAAGGTTCCACGGCGAAGCCCTGAGGAGAAAAGTGAGAAAGATGGGGACAGCAGTAGGAGAAGAAGAGAAGATGAGAATGATTGGGACTCTGATCAAGCTGATGGTAGGCCATCTTCTGGTCAGAGTAATCACAAGGATGCACGAGAGGCTCATGACCACAGGGATGGATCCGGTCAAAGAGATGATAAACATAGGATTGCCGAATGGGAAGAGAAAGCTGAGAAACTAAGGCATCAAGATGACTATACATATGAAAGTAACATCAATTTAGGAACTAAAGATGGTGGAAGCGCCAGGGAACAAAGTATTAACATGAAAGAGAAAACTAGAGAGGATTTTATGTCACACAGAGGGAGGGAGCGAAACAAAGAATCGGAAGAATCAAGAGAGTACAGGAGAAATCATCAAAGGGAAGATTCTAAAGGCACAAATGACTATGGCACTACTACAGAATGGAGTCATGGGCATGAAAGGTTAGATGGTGGAAGTTTCCAGGGCCGATCTGCGTACCGGAGAGATTCTAGGGGCAGATATGAGAGCAGCAAAGGTCCTTCATCATATGGATATCGATATGATAGTTCTGATTCTATAGAAATAAGGCCTAATAGGAATCTAGATTTTGGAAGGGAGAGCTCTGTTTCTGGGAGAAGAACAAGCATGGCTGCACATCAGGATTTAACAGCTGGAACAAATGATCCTGCTGAAGAGGACAAAAGGAAGTATGGAAGTGAAGAGGCTTCAAAAGAGAGATACTATGATGATGCTCAAGTTACAAATCAGAATACCAGTAAAGGTTCTGTTGATTCACCAATTGTGAGAGCAGGATTGAGAGGACCAATGACATCCGATACAGCAATAGAAGTTCAAAGTGGTAGCAGCAGTTTGTCTTCCCTGATTCCTCAGCAAGGATCAAAAGGTGGTAGATTTTCTAGAGGTATAAGAGGGAGGCCAAATGGAAGGGACCCTCAGAGAATGGGAGGTCCAGTGCCCATGATGACGCCTCCACCATTTGGACCTCTTGGTCTGCCACCAGGTCCAATGCAACCAATGGGCCCAAACATGTCACATTCTCCAAGTCCTCTTGGACCTGGTATTTTCATGCCACCTTTTCCAGGGCCTCTTGTTTGGGCTGGAGGAAGGGGTATGGATGTGAATATGCTCTCTGTTCCACCCAATCTTCTTATGCCTCCTCTAGCAGCTGGACCTGGGTTCTCTCCTAGTGTGGGAGCTGGCCCAAGGCATAATATTCAATTGGATCAAACAACCACTGGAAGAGGAGGTCCTACAGATGATCCAGTACCAGGTTTCAACCCAATGGCTACACCAAATCATGAAATGCTTCATGATAAGCCACCTGGAGGCTGGACACCCCAGAGGAATAGTGGACCTGCTCGAAAAGCTCCTTCAAGGCGTGAACAGAATGATTATTCACAGAACTTTGTTGACACTGGCTTGCGACCTCAGAATTTCATTAGGGAACTAGAGCTTACAAGTGTAGTGGAGGATTATCCTAAGTTAAGAGAACTCATACAGAGGAAAGATGAAATAGTTGCTAACTCAGCTTCAGCGCCAATGTATTACAAGTGTGACCTCAAGGAACATGTGCTTTCCCCAGATTTTTTCGGCACAAAGTTTGATGTTATCCTTGTAGATCCTCCATGGGAGGAGTATGTTCATCGTGCTCCAGGTGTCACAGATCATATTGAGTATTGGACTGCTGAGGAGATTATGAATTTGAAAATTGAGGTTGTTCTCTATCTTGAATTGCTATATAATTTCCCTTTTAGTGAAGATTACAGCCTTTCTTCTTCTTTGGGGGCTCATCCTTTTCTTGTGGAGTTGCTATGATATAGTTAGTTATTTGATTCAACAGGCCATAGCTGATATGCCTTCATTTATCTTCCTTTGGGTTGGTGATGGTATTGGTCTTGAACAAGGCAGACAATGTTTGAAGAAGGTGGGCTAGCTGGCTCTTTGTATAACTTGGTATCTTCATAAGTGCTGTTTCTAGTGTTTTATTTATTAATTTATTATCACACTTGACCTGTTCATTGGGCGCCTTAGAATTGATTTCAACTTCTAGAAGACCAGATCCAGACTACAATATTCTGCTCAAAACATGCTTTCCATTGTCCCCAATGTGTGCCTTACTCATCTTATTTATTGTAGCTATTTCTTGTTTGTTTGGCCCATACCCCATGCTTTGTTCACAAAAGATGTTCTATTTATTTCATAAATACTAAGGAATATTCTATCGGATTGCTATTCATATAATATTACATTAACAATTTCATCACTCTCAAACATGCTGAGTTGCTGGCTGCTGCTTACTATGTGCTGCACTCCATATTCAATTGTAGCCATTTCTTGTCTGTGCACAACTCGATGCAATTTTTATTGGAATTGTGCCCTATTTACCTAATGGAGATGAAGGGGTGTCTCATTGGGTTACATTGAAACAGTAATCCAAGAAATCTTTAGCTTAATTAGTGAATAATAGTATTGAGATGCATAGTGCTGAGGTATTTGTTCCTGCAGTGGGGATTCCGTAGGTGTGAGGATGTATGTTGGGTAAAAACCAACAAGAAAAATGCAACACCAGGTCTGCGCCATGATTCGAATACTTTGTTCCAGCGTTCAAAGGTTAGCTATTCTCTGTCTAATGGCTAATAAACTCCCTTGTAGCTGGCTTTCTTCTTAATCATATGTTCCCCCCTTATTCAGGAGCATTGCTTAATGGGCATAAAAGGAACTGTACGGCGCAGCACTGATGGGCATATCATCCATGCGAACATCGACACTGACATAATAATAGCTGAGGAACCCATTGATGGTATTTGATTCTTAATACACATTTATAATACACAAATATCATTATTCATTGCTTCATGTTCACCCTTTGCTAACTACCAGTGCCAACTGATGAGCGGCAGCATTGACTATGTATATAGTCTTCTTCCCTCGTACAATCTTTCATCAGATGGCACCTCTAATGCCTCATGAAAAATGTTCTCCCTTCAATTGTCATATTTTGCATGCTAGGATTTTCCATTTTGATTTGTTTATTATGCGAATTCCCTTTCAATATACCTAGTTTTCGACCTGCCAACATCTATTCAGGTTAACTGATACCATTTATTAGTCTGAGCAAGCATCTATTGTTTTTTGTTTTCTTTGAATGTTCTAGAATGGCTTTTGATGACCCAGTAGTTTGTGCAATTTTTTTCCTCCGTAATACAGAGGGGACATGGCCTTCTCTATCCCTATTCGTGTGGTTCTGAGTTATTGGGGAGGGAGGAGGTGGCTAAACAGTAGCGGAAGGGGGGAGAGACTTGGGGACTGGAGAGCCTAATGGTTAAACCCTTTACTTATTGATTTTCAACGATTAAATCTCCCCTCACATTTATGGGGAGGGTTTGACTTGACTTGCAAGGAATCCTGAGTTGACTTGACTTATAAGCAAACCTAATCTCTAGACACTTCCTAAAACCTAACCTACACGAACTCCTGGTGTGCCTGTGCTGTACTCGCAGTACCCTCCTGGGCTCCTGCCCATGGTTGGGCTAGGGCTTGAGCCCAGGCACCTTTTGCCCACAAGACGTTCACCTAACTGTTTATCCATTTTGTCTCAAAGGAGATTGGTGAGGGAGAAAACAAATGTAAAAAACCAATATAGCTGCTATAACTATCTTTTGTAGCACTCATCTTTGCTGCCTTTAGTTGTCCTTTTTATAGCAACACCCCCCCCCCCTCTTAGAGAGTTAATAGGAAGAATCTGATCTTATGTATATGTTGTTCTACTTATCTGTTACTATTATTTGCAGCCATCTGATACTTGTCACTATTTATTGCTGACTCACATCAATTTTATTATTGAAGGAATGCTAATTGGTAAACCGTCACTAGCTTGGTAATATTTGTGTATTGTACAGGTTCAACAAAAAAGCCTGAAGACATGTATAGGATCATTGAGCATTTTGCGCTTGGTAGGAGGCATCTTGAACTCTTTGGTGAGGACCATAACATTCGTCCAGGTTGGCTTACTCTTGGTAAAGGTTTGTCCACATCCAACTTTAATAAAGAGGTATGGCCTGAACACAGATGAAATTCTGAGTTTGGAGAACATTTTCTACATTCATCGCTGCTAAGAACTTGCATCCTTGCAGGCATACATCAAGAAATTTTGCAGACAGAGATGGAAAAGTATGGCAGGGAGGTGGGGGTTGTAACCCGCCTCCTGAAGCTCCTCATCTCGTGGTGACAACTCCAGAGATCGAGAGCCTCCGTCCCAAGTCCCCACAGAAGAATCAGCAGTCGATACCCACGATAGGATCTAGCAGTTCCACAAACAGGCGACCTGGCGCAAATACGCCACAAAATGTGGTGACTGTCGTTGGTTCTGAAACCATGATGCCAGCACCGTGGGCTTCCATTCCAGTGGCAGATTTTGGAATGCCGGAGGGAGGAGTTGCCCCTGACAGCGGTCCTTCTGATAGTTTTGGCTTCAGTGCGCCCTTCGGAAGATCCAGTTCAGATCATATGGATTTTGACACCCCGAGAATGTTGTAACATTATTTGAGCTTGATCGTTTGTATCCAGAAATTTTGTTTCAAGTCAACAATTCATTGCTGCCTAGTGCCTACGATCATTATTGATTTGCTGTATCCATTCAAGTTGTCAGCTTTTCAATGTGTGGCACTTCATCATATCTCTAGGTAGAGTGGTAGACATTCATCAGATACCTTCGATTGTTATTTCTCCGAGATAAACATGCATTCTATTTAAAAAAAATGCAAATCCTCTCATTACCACTATATATGATCTCCAAGGAATATCTGTTGCACAGTTACATTCCTCATATTCTATTTTAAAGCACAAATATTCCTCAAATATTCTCCGGTAGTATCCTCCAAGAAAAAACTCACCTTTAACAATAATATGATCTAAATTATTCAGGTTTAAAGGTTGCTTCAGTAGAACACTGTTCTTGGGCAAGCTCCTTTCCTATCAGATGCACTGTAGAAGCAGAACTTTTTTTTTAAAAGGAAGCAGAAGTAGCTGCTACACTGCGGTTGCTTCCGTTGCTTCCCCATCACATGTAGAGACACCGGACGATAGCTGCGGCTGTTGTGCTATTTCAGTTTCAACAGTTGAGAGCTGTGGAAGACCAAACAGAGAGTCGTTGATCTTCTTGGTTAAGCCAAGGCATAGACGATGACCGGAGTCGAATCATGGGGCCAGCAGAGCGGTCGCTGCACGAGGTGCCATGTCCATTCCCCTGCGTCTCGTCAAGCACCATCGGTTCAGAATTCAGATCAGGCACATGATGTCTCATCGGGCACGATATTTCCATTTTTTCCCCCACTCTGTAAAACAGTGATTCCTCAGATTCCGCTCTCATTCATCAGTCAGTCCAAGCTCGTGTAGTCGTGTCGCAGTGGTCAGTAGTAGCTTCGAACTGAAGTTGCATCCGTAGAAGCAGACAGCGCTGAAGCGATTCCTCCACATTCTTCCTCTGGGCTGGGACCCGTCGCATCGCGTTCCGGAAGCGCCGAAAGGGTCTCCGCCACCAACTCCGGCGACACTCGCCGCCGCTCGGTGCCGTAATTTTCTGCGCCACGCGCGGTCAGCAGCGTGGCTCGCTCCGTCCGCCACCCCTGGCCGTCTCACCGAGCAGGCGCCAACCCTGTCCTTGTTCCGACAACGAGGGCCGCCAGCAGCGACGGTGCCAGGGTCCGTGCGGTACCGATACGTCCCCGTCTCCGACGACGACCAATCTGTGGTCTCCACCGCCCTCGCCGCCGAAGAAAAAACGTGCATGCTCTGTTGTTGCTTGCTGAACGCTCGAGCGTTCTGCGACTCTGAGCGAGAGCAGGCGAGCAGCAGGCAGTGCCTTCGCTGGTGGATTCTCTGCCATGGATGGCTAAGCGGACAGCGACGCCGGAGAAAGCTAAGGTTTGGTCCAGACTTGTTCCTGACCAGGAGTTGTTGATCGATCTGACGAGAAACCATGCTCGATTCTGCGGTGGATATCATGTGTGAGATAGTCGTCTACTCGTCTACACATGACAGTTATGTGTTACTGAAGTTGCTCCGAGAACATGTGACCAATCTAACCGTAACTGTATGCAGATAAGAAAGGTAGAATATGATCTTTAATTTGGTGCACATTTGTCCTGATAATTTTTTTTAGCTAGTGGTATCTTTTTAGAACAAACATGATAGTGATATACTCAATGTACGCATGTTATTTTCTTCTTGTTAATTTTTTATGGGCCAACAAACTTGATATAGCTCGATGCCAATAGTGCGCTCTTTACAACGACAAAGACGTTCTGACAAAGTCTTGACTGGGAAATAGAAAGAAAGCTTTACATTATTTATTACATTATTTAGTTACATCAACCAGTGGATGATTTTAACGATCTTGGCAAGGCCGCACGGTAGACCTGCATGCTGCTTGCTTCAGGAACACTCTGTACGGACTCACACATTCAGTCTTGAGCTTTCAGGGCTCAGAGGACGATTGATTACACAGGTTTTCCTTAAATGATATTCGCTTTACAGGTGGTACGTACCACCCAATTTCCTTCAGGCGTGTATGCGTACATAAAAAATTAAAAAGTGCTGGACAAGCACTTCACTCGTCAAATGATTTCTTTTAAGTTGAAACATATATCAAGCGTCAACGTCCACACCGCAGAAAAGAAAACAACTAGGAGACTGTGAAAATATGTCAACATCACTGGAATCAGCATAAGATTTAAGTGTGTTTGGCTCCACATCCTTGGGGCTATACATGTGCAGAGATCTGCAAATCACAGCAGTTTAAGACAGGACAAAGCAATTTTTCTGCACTGATCACGCCCCCCCCCCCCCCCAAAAAAAAACAAAAAAAGAGAAGCTCCCACTTAGGCATTGTTCAGTTAATCCCCTCCACAAATGGATTGAGAGGATTGGAAGGGACTGAGAGGGATTTTGATTTGTTGGGAATTTAATCCTTCCCAACCCTCTCTACTCCCCTTCAATTCCTTTGCAACCGATCAAGAACTTAAGGCTAATTTGGAAGCAAGGGGAGCTAAATCCAGGGAGTGAAAACCTCCTATGGAGAACTAAATGTCTTGTTCAAATTATATCCCTATAGATTGCTCACCCTAGGAAAAGTCAGTTATCCTAGGGGATTTGAATTCCCAAACTAGCCCTGGGTGGCCCCACCTCGCCAAAAAGCGCAGGGTGCGTAGGCTAGTTTGATTCGATTCCCAACATGTTCTTCTGAACCCACGAGCTTAATTTCCCAGGTCCCCCAGGAGCCAAGGGTAGAATCATCGCAAAAACTTGGTTCCAGCTTCCCACGTTCCACACGGCCTGCCATGCTCTGCTGTGTCACTTGCTCTTGTTCGAGGCCGAGCCACAACGTTAGGGATCGATCCGTCACGGCCCCGACCCGACGGCCCACCCCGCACTTTTCGCTACTGACACCTCCCTGTCCGAGCACGAGTCGAGGAAAAGAAAACAAGCGCGTCGCCGCAGCTCGGGAGCTCTGTGAGGGCAAGTACAATAGTATATAGATAACTGTTGTTTTTTTATTAAAAACAGACAGCTGAACAGACAATTTATACAATAAAATATCTATTTGGCTGTCTGCAGGGTGATTAATTTACTATTTAGCACATAAATTTATGGTGATCTAATGCATAATCGATCTTTGTAGCTATTTTGTTGCATACTTGATAGTCACAGTACATTCAAATGGGACCCACACTCGTGCTAAATGGTGTGAATTACTTGATAGTCCCATTTGAATGTACTGTGACTATCAAGTATGCAACAAAATAGCTACAAAGATCAATTGTGCATTAGATCACCATGAGTTTATGTGCTAAATGGTGAATTAATTACTCTGCAGTCACCCAAACACACATTCCATTGTATAAGTTGTCTGTTCAGCTATCTGTTTTTGATAAAAAGACAGCAGCTGTATGTACTGTTGTAATTGCCATAACTGCTGCTGCTCAGCCAGTTTTTTGAAAAAAAAAATTGCATGTCTACAGCTCTCGACAACGCGTTGTACTTGCCCTCATTCGTTCCCGGCCGGGCACCAGCTTTCTTCCGACCGCGAGCTGGTCAGCTCGCCCCTCGCCGGTCGCTGTCGACCCGAGTCCTCTCGACTCCTGCTCCAGCGCCAGCGCCCGGAGAAAGAAAGGCCCTCCTGCACAGCCGCCCGGCCGCGCCTCCGGACGGGAGGTCCGGGACAAACCCCCGACCCCTATGGCACACCACCGTGCCGTCCCGTCCCCCCCCCCCCCATCGGACCGTTACGAACTTACGGGACGGCAACGGCTTCGGCTGTCGCCGTGTGCTTGTCCACCGCTGATCGCCAGCGCCACTCCCGCGTCCGTGCACATGCATGGCAGGCAGCAGACCTAGCGCTTTCCGACCGTGACCACACGCACTCACCTTTTCCTATCATACCTATCGCACACGATTTTCAAAAAAAAAATCTCACTACATGGAGTGCTAAACGAACTTTATTTACAAAACCTTTTTACGGATGGGTGTAATTTTTTACGACGAATCTAATTATAGTAATTAATCGATGATTGTCTACAGTGATACTACAGTAACCATCCTCTAATCGTACGGTCAAAGGCCTCATTAGATTCGTCTCGCGAAGTAGCGCAAGGTTGTGGAGATAGTTTTATAAATTGACTTTATTTAGTTTCTCTAATTATTAGTCAAAATTTGTATGCTACTTATGTTACTTCAAACCAAATAGCGCCACGGCCTCCTGCACAGTGCCGCGCGCGTCACCGGACCGATCGAAAATTCCCGGCGCCCACCTCCGGACGCCGGAGCGTCGATAAGCCCACGACGCCGACGACACATCGCCCGTGTCCGGTGGCCCGTACTGTGCCGTCGCCCGTCGACCCCGGCCGCTAGCAGCGAGCCGCGCGCTCGAAGCGTGCGTGGCGTCCCGATGCACGACGGCGACCTCTTCGCTGACAGGTCGCCCGCGCGCGCGATGGGGATGGTGTGGATGTGGACGAGAGCGAGCGAGCGAGGCATGGCGCGCGTGGGCCAGCCGGCGGGCGGGCGCGGCCGCGTGTGACGCCGCGTGCGCCTTGCGCCGGAGGGAACAAGGGTGTAGCGAAAATGGCCTCTCATGCCATATTTCAATATAATGTTTTGGCGATTGATGACACACGCAACACTTGAACTAATGTGTTTGCTTAGATGATATACTCAGGCTTTTAGGTTCAAGTGATGACAAAGAGAAGAGAGGCGAAGCTAGGCCCGAAGGGCCGCCCCTACGGGGGTTCCGCTAAAAGAAATCAAGTCACCGGTTGAACCGACGCCAAGCAAATTACACACGTCGGTGCATTGACTTGAGCACGTCTGGGAGTTTTAGTATCACCGGATGAACTGACGTAAGGCAAAATGTACTCATCGGTGCAATGACAGAGATGGCCTGCGGGCTAGGGTTTGGCACCGGATGAACCGACGATAGGAAGTTTGAATACGTCGGTGCAATGGCAGAAGCAGACCAAGGAAAATGCATACATCGGATGAACCGATGATGCACCGGTTAATGGCGTCGGTGCAGTTGTCCAGAGAGTTTGTTTTTCAAGGATCAGAGGACAGTTGCACTCACCGGTTAAACCGACGCTAACATTACATACACCGGTCGATTGCGTCGGTTGATTGCCCGTACACGTAACGGCTAGTTTTCAGTGGGCAGTTTAGTATCACCGGTTAAACCGACGATGGCGATTTGGGGAGCATCGGATTAACCGGTGTTAAGCACATTTCTGGCAGCTTTTCTCCAACGGCTATATTTGCTTGTGCAGCCTATATATACCCCCAAGGCCGCACCATTTGAGTGTGCTGGAGTTCAAAGAAGTATACTAGAGCTAAAGATCATCTCCAACCATCATAGAGCTTCATTGTACATCATATAGGCTTAAGCACACTTGTTAGAGTGCTTAGTGCTTAATTAGGGATTAGTTCTTGCGAGAGCTCCCTTGAGAGAAGTCTTGCTGCGGCAAGCAAACACTTGTACTCGTCGTGTGACCCTCCGACTTGGTGTGGAGTGGCAACGACACTTTGTGCGGGGAAGGAGGCCCCTACTTGGTGTTAAAGCTCCAAGATAGTGAAGACGGTGCCGTGGTGACGCTTCGAGATAGACGGTGGCGGTGACCTCGTCTTTGTGACTTGGTGTCACTTAGCCTTTGCTTGTCGGGAGCCTTGGAGGCGTGGCAAGACGGTGATCAAGCGAAGAGACTCGGTATCACACTTGTTCTTTGTGAGCAAGTGGCCGTGGACGTAGGGAGGGACTTTGGTGTCCTAACCGAACCACGTTAAATCGTGTGTCTTGGTGTCTTCACGGGAGTTTGCATATCCTCTCCCTTACCGCTTTACTTACCGCATTACGTTTCCGCATTTACTCTTTCTTGCTTACCTTTACTTTCCTAGTTAGTTTGATTAGGATTGACTATATGTTGCAAGTCTTTTGGGGTAAGTAGAGGGTAGCATAGATAAACCTTAGTCATAACTAGCATGTGTAGGACGTATTAGGTTTATCTTATGCAATTAGATTGAGCCCTAGGATAGAAAAGCGATTAGCGACCCTATTCACCCCCTCCCCCTCTAGGGTCGGACACCCCGGTGATCCTTACAATTGGTATCAGATCTTGGTCTCACACCTCTTACGAGGATTAGCCAATTCTATTGGTAAATTTGTGAGAAAGCTCGTAGGAGACCCGTCGACTTAACCGTCGAGTGAGTATATGTCCGGGGAAGGGATGAGTACCGATAGGGCTCCATTTTTCGATGGCACGGGTTTTCCACGTTGGAAAGTGCTTATGCAAGCACATCTTCAAGCCCGGGGGCTTGATGTTTGGCGTGTCACCGAAGAGGGCAAGAAAAATGAGAATAAGGCCGAGAGACAATATGATGCCATTGCAAAATCAATTCTATTGTCATCTCTATGTGATAGTGTGTTTAATCGTGTATTTGCTAATGAAAATGCTCATAAGCTATGGAAGCAAATTGTCGAGAATCATGAGGGCACAAAGGATGTTGCCAATCAAAAATACCATATTCTCGGCGAGGAGCTAAGTAGCTTTAAGCAACTTCCAAATGAAAATGCTCATGACATGTACTCACGATTAAATACTCTTGTCAATGAAATTAATGCCTTAGGTCTCAATCAAGTTGATGATGGGGAAATTAACCGCAAGATTCTCCGAAGCCTTCGCAAACCCGACTACAACATCATCAACACGATCTTGCAAAAGGAAGACTTGGTCAAGCTTACACCAAACCAAGTCATCAATCAAATCATCGCCCATGAGTATAGTATGGGGATGACAAAGAAGAAAGAGCAAGAGTCCACCTCTCCTTCAAGCAAAAAGAGTCTCGCCGCCAAACACTCATGCAAGCATCAACCAAGGCGACAAGACTCATCAAGCTCAAGTGAAAGTGAACAAGAAGAAGAGGATGACGAAGATAGTGATGATGAATCAAGTTCAAGTGATGAAGAATACCCAAGGGCCGTGCTATACCACAACCGCAAGATTGCCAAGCATGTACATGAGCTCTATGAGCTTGGGTACAAAACACTTATTAAAGGGAGT
This sequence comes from Panicum virgatum, assembly GCF_016808335.1. Taxonomy (NCBI): domain Eukaryota; kingdom Viridiplantae; phylum Streptophyta; class Magnoliopsida; order Poales; family Poaceae; genus Panicum; species Panicum virgatum. Next base: position 26,052,971 of record NC_053153.1, on the reverse strand, counting down.
GCGGTTGGGATAGAGAAGATGGCAAAGAAAAAGAACAAGTCAAGAGCCCAAGCTCTCTCCGCCATCCACAAGCCCAAGAAAAGTGGTGAAAGCTCAAGTCACAAGAAAAATTCCAAGAGCTCAACCACCCATCGTCCTCGGAGATTATCACCACCTCCCATGTGTCTCATGGCACTAGGTAATAACGATGTAAGTGATGACTCCTCCTCAAATGATGAATCCGATGTTGAAACCAATGAAATGTGTGAGATGATGACTCTTCTCCATAATCAACAAGAATATCTCATTAAACAAAATAAAGAAATCAAAGCTCTCAAGGCTAACGAAAAACTTCATGCTTCATTTGTCTCAAGATATGAGAACTTGCTAAACAAATTCAATTTGTTAGACAATGAGCATAAAGAACATAAAATGAAATATGAGAGTCTTGAGTCTAAAAGTGAATCATCATCGGATAAATCATTTCCTTGCAATATTCCTTGTGCTATCTCTTTTGACAAGGTAGATGCGTCTACCTCTTGTGATCTAACCCCTTGCAATGAGAATGTGATTGTAGAAACTTGTGATGATCTCATTGCTAAGGAAAATGATGAGCTTAAACAAGAGATAGAAAGGCTAATGATGGACTTGAGGCGGCTCAAAGGAAAGAACACTCAAGAGCAAGTCCAACCTTCTCAAAATAACACCTCCGTGGGCGTGAAGAAGCTTGAGAAGGGAGAAACCGTGACTTGTTTCAAGTGTCACAAAGAAGGCCACAAGTCCTACCAATGCAAGGAGAAAGAGGGCAATGCAAAGAGCAAAGAAAGTAGCAAGCCCAAGAACTTGAACAAGAACAAGAAGGCTAAGGAGATCAAGAAAAACACATCTCCATACTTGAAGGCGTCCTACATGTACACCAAGCCCACCCACAAGAACAAGCACAAGAGCAACCACTACATAATTGAAAAGAAGAAGAATGGCAAGGTGGTGGCTCATGTCATGGGGTGGAGAACATATGGATGGAACCAACCTATTTGGGTGCCCAAGGATATTATTCATACCATGGATGGCTCCCAAAAGGTTTGGGTCCCTAAGACTTAGGCACCAAACAAGTGCATCGGGGGATTTGGATGCTTAGCTTACAAGTTAAAAGTGAAGGTCCAAGCCAAAACAAGCTAAGCTCACAACTTGGACATTTGTTGCCCAAGTCCCCCATAAGGTAATGGTAGCTAGATTTCAATTCAAGCATCATGTAGCTCCATTGCTTTTGCTAGGATGTTTGCTTGTTTTGCATCTCTTAGTGTTATATATGGTGGGTTGCTTGTGCCATGACTCTAACCCATGAACAACCTACATGGTTTGATAAGTGTGTAGAAAGCTACACAAGGTTACCTTTCATGGTACACGGACTTCATGAGGTATGTATTTCTTATGTGTACTATGAACACAAGCTATAGGGTAAACTTCCCAATTGTGTAAAAATCAATGTGCATACATTTGCTTGGTGATTCAAACACTAAATGCACACATTTAGGGGGAGTTCACTTTATAGCTTGTGATTTTTGAGACTAACATGTTTGCTAGCTTATCTTTTGTAGTCTCACGTGGAGTTAACACTCTAAGAGAATGTTTCTCACAATCAATGTGAACAAACAACTCTATAAGAGTGGTTAGATAATTTGTGCTCTCATACATATTGAGCAATGCTTTATTGAACTTAAATGCTCATATCTAAGTTCATAGGCTATGTGCTCGTACACTTGCTCAACTTTGGTGTACCAAGTACTCTTCCTTCAAAGACTTTCAATTGGTTGCAAGTCACTTTCAATTTGGTACATACAAGGTAAACTAAGTTGTTTCCCCCGGAGGTATGCTAGGTTCTAAACTCATTCAATTGGTATTATTGTCAATTTCTTATCCTTTTAGAGCTACATCCATGAATGATATGATCTAAGCTTTCTAGTTATAACATCTAGTTGTGCACTTGATTTTCACATTATCTTTTTGTGCACATACTTGTGGAAAGCTTGGCTCATGTCATGCTAGTTTCGTGATTTTGTGATCCACCATAGTAAATTCTCAATTGGTATCTTCATTGATATCATACAATTGGATCATGAGTCATGAACCAACTCCCTAGGATACTAATCTTCTTTTGAGCTATATTGTTTTGCAAGACCTTTTTAGGAACAAGACCTTTTAAGTGATTTGATTCCAAAGGGAGAGAAATGTGGATCAAAGAAAGATATTTTCTCAAGGAGAAATACCTAAGTGAATCAAGTCATGAGGGAGAAGCAAAGGAGAATCATGGTTTTAGAGGGAGGCCAAGCCATCATTGGATGGTAGTAAGCTTTCAAGCAACGGGGAATTTGGAGGCTTGACAAGGTTTGGATGCATGAGTAGGGATGCATCATGCAAAAGTTTTTGAATTAAAGCCAAGTTGTGGATTAAAGATTAGTAACCCAAATTCCCCTCCCCTACATATGAGGTAATGAGCAAGGTAAAAGGATGATCTCAAATTCATTTGATATCCTTCATGCATCATTGTAGCTCAATGCCTCTCTAGGAATGCATGATCTTATCTTTACAATTGGTATTTACATTTGGTATCTTTTATGCCTTCCTAGAAATATCATATGGTAGGTTGTTTTGGTACTAACTTCTTATCTAGTGCAACCTACATGGGCAAAAACCGTTGCTTCACCATGACACATATTTTCGAAAGAAAATACCAAAGTCTACAATTGGTATCAATCCTATCCTTGGTATTCATTTGGTGTCATGTTTTTCAAGTTATAGAGTTTGATCCCCATTATGTGAATTACAAGTGCATACATTTGATTAAGTGATTCAAACACTAATGCACACATTTAGGGGGAGCTAACTCTATAGCTTGTGTTTTTGTGACTAACATGCTTTACAAGTGCTATTTGTTGTAGTCACACTCCTTTTTGTCCATATGGTAATACACTCAATCCCTCGATATCAAGATAATACACATTGTAATTAACCTTACATTTGGTATCAATGGATCAAGAAAGATTGGATAAGGGAAGAAGACCAAGCCATAACTCCCAAAAAGTTAAAGAGATAAATGATATAGGGAGGCATGGCTAGTCACCTAAAGCTATCTCCATGAATTCAATTTCTTTTGAACACTACCCCTACAAGTCACAATTGGTATTACAATGGATGTCAAGATAGGAGGTACCACAAGTTTTGAAAAAGGGGGAGCTTGTTCAAACAATGGGAGATATGCCTAATCTAGTTGGTATAACACTCTATCACTAGTAAATTTCTTTTGCTACTAATGATCCTTGTTGCTAGTGGTTATAAAGCTTTTAGGTGTTTGATGACAAAGGGGGAGAAAATGTACCCTAAAAGCAAGCAAGTGATGCCATTAGCAAGGGGGAGGAATGGAAAATGCAATGCAAAAGGATGCATGGTGATAGGGGGAGGTACTTAGTCAATGTGAGGGAGAAGTGCAATTTGATGATCCCATGGACTAAGGTTCAAACCACACACAAGCCTTTGTTCTACAATTCTTTCTACAATTAGTATCAAGGGCTCTTTAAAATGAGCATTGAAATGTCATCCAAGCAAGCTAAGTAGTTTCTAACTTTTCAAATTGGTATCAACTTCATATTCTTGAAATTCATCTTGCTTGTTTTGATTGTGTTGTCATCAATCACCAAAAAGGGGGAGATTGTAGCGAAAATGGCCTCTCATGCCATATTTCAATATAATGTTTTGGCGATTGATGACACACGCAACACTTGAACTAATGTGTTTGCTTAGATGATATACTCAGGCTTTTAGGTTCAAGTGATGACAAAGAGAAGAGAGGCGAAGCTAGGCCCGAAGGGCCGCCCCTACGGGGGTTCCGCTAAAAGAAATCAAGTCACCGGTTGAACCGACGCCAAGCAAATTACACACGTCGGTGCATTGACTTGAGCACGTCTGGGAGTTTTAGTATCACCGGATGAACCGACGTAAGGCAAAATGTACTCATCGGTGCAATGACAGAGATGGCCTGCGGGCTAGGGTTTGGCACCGGATGAACCGACGATAGAAAGTTTGAATACGTCGGTGCAATGGCAGAAGCAGACCAAGGAAAATGCATACATCGGATGAACCGATGATGCACCGGTTAATGGCGTCGGTGCAGTTGTCCAGAGAGTTTGTTTTTCAAGGATCAGAGGACAGTTGCACTCACCGGTTAAACCGACACTAACATTACATACACCGGTCGATTGCGTCGGTTGATTGCCCGTACACGTAACGGCTAGTTTTCAGTGGGCAGTTTAGTATCACCGGTTAAACCGACGATGGCGATTTGGGGAGCATCGGATTAACCGGTGTTAAGCACATTTCTGGCAGCTTTTCTCCAACGGCTATATTTGCTTGTGCAGCCTATATATACCCCCAAGGCCGCACCATTTGAGTGTGCTGGAGTTCAAAGAAGTATACTAGAGCTAAAGATCATCTCCAACCATCATAGAGCTTCATTGTACATCATATAGGCTTAAGCACACTTGTTAGAGTGCTTAGTGCTTAATTAGGGATTAGTTCTTGCGAGAGCTCCCTTGAGAGAAGTCTTGCTGCGGCAAGCAAACACTTGTACTCGTCGTGTGACCCTCCGACTTGGTGTGGAGTGGCAACGACACTTTGTGCGGGGAAGGAGGCCCCTACTTGGTGTTAAAGCTCCAAGATAGTGAAGACGGTGCCGTGGTGACGCTTCGAGATAGACGGTGGCGGTGACCTCGTCTTTGTGACTTGGTGTCACTTAGCCTTTGCTTGTCGGGAGCCTTGGAGGCGTGGCAAGACGGTGATCAAGCGAAGAGACTCGGTATCACACTTGTTCTTTGTGAGCAAGTGGCCGTGGACGTAGGGAGGGACTTTGGTGTCCTAACCGAACCACGTTAAATCGTGTGTCTTGGTGTCTTCACGGGAGTTTGCATATCGTCTCCCTTACCGCTTTACTTACCGCATTACGTTTCCGCATTTACTCTTTCTTGCTTACCTTTACTTTCCTAGTTAGTTTGATTAGGATTGACTATAGGTTGCAAGTCTTTTGGGGTAAGTAGAGGGTAGCATAGATAAACCTTAGTCATAACTAGCATGTGTAGGACGTGTTAGGTTTATCTTATGCAATTAGATTGAGCCCTAGGATAGAAAAGCGATTAGCGACCCTATTCACCCCCTCCCCCTCTAGGGTCGGACACCCCGGTGATCCTTACAAAGGGGATGGGAGGAACGAAGGTGTTCGGTTGGGGGCGGCGTGCGGAACGTGACCGGTCGCGACTGGCGACCGTGATCCGGCCGGGGATGGCGTGGCTGTGACGGAACCGCCAAATTAAAACTCTAATTAAGCGTAATAGCCGTCATTTGAACACATCAGGCGCATTAGCTTAACGGCTTAATTTGGCGATCCTTTCTCAACCCACGGCCCGATCGAAACAACACCGGTAGTCCCACGCGAAGATGGGCGCAGATGGTACAAGCACGGCACATTACTTAAAATACAAGAGCGAACACGACATGAAACATTAAGTTTTACAAACCGAATTCAAATACATAAATAATTTACAAACCTAACTTTACAATAGATACGACTGAAGTTCAAATATAAAAGATCCTACAACTACTCTAGCTTTCACCAGTTCTGATCTATCAAGACCGGTCAGACCGGTTCTCCCAACCGGTCGGACCGGTTGGCCCTACCTGCCGACACCGCCGGTAAGACCGGTCCCACGGACCGGTCAGACCGGTCTGCACAAAACAGAAAGGCTACACACTCAGCCCCAAGTGTACAACTCGACCAAGCCCTAGCCTAGGGGTCTCTCTCCACCACTTCCCACCCCTCTGCATCTCTGCGGATGAATTTAACGCAGCAGGGGCAGAAATCGACGTCCGGGTGTCCTGAAATAATAATTGTGGCAACAAACCCTGAGTATACTAATACTCAGCAAGGCTTACCCGACCAGTGGGTATAACTTAGCCCACATATCTAAACATGCAAAACTTTCTGGCTGGTGGTTAGTTTGCATAAAAAGCTTCTAAAATAAGTCCTAATTTTTCCACTTTTAGCTCCAAATTTAATATACAAGAATCATTAACTAGTATTTGCACCTGCTAAGCAAATCATGACAAACATGGGAAATAATTCAGGATAGTCATTTCCAAACATCACTTAAGATTTCATATAGCATTACTACGATACGGTGCTGCGATCAAGGTGCTCATATCCGAGAGCGACTGACGGCGAATCGATCCGTTTTAACCTTGCAAGGTGGACCTAACCAACACGGCACGCAAAAGCCCCGTCGGACCCCACGCACCAACCTTTCCCCTCCTCGCCTCGAACTACAGGAACCAGCCCAACGACATATGGTCAGCCGAGCTCAACGTGAGACCACAAAAAATAAACATATGCATCCCAATTCTCCGCGACTACTCGACTCGCCCCAGGAGTTGGGTGCGGGTTCCTGTACTTTCGAAGCAAAGCAATACTCGGCTTACCGGTTTCGACTACCTCCTACTCCCGGTATGCGGTTAGTACTGCTCAAACTCAATCACAGGGCCAGACAACGAACGGTCCTTAACCGACACAGACGGGGTTAACTTTTCCCCGCCCGGTCTCCAAATTCTTTTCCTTTCTTACCTAATTCAATATTCCATATATTCAAAATAAATAAATACCCTATATCTCGCGAGTGACACGAATTCACTCGTCTTCTACCGAGTTCTATTAAGCATAGCATTTCTATCGTCCTCTACATACTAGTACAACTCGAGGGAACCTAGGGATCATGCAACTAAGGTTCCAACAAATTCCTAAACCTAATGCACAAGTAATAGTAACATAAATATAGGCGTCATAGTTTGAAATAAAAGGATGTGCACCGGGACTTGCCTTGCGCCTGCTGCTCAACAATGGGGTGAGTGGGGCCTTGGGCCAACTCCCCACGATCCTCCTGCCGCGGGGCTTGCCCCTGGGGCTCCTGTGGCTCCGCAACCACCTCGTATACGACCTCCTCTGCCGCGGCTGCTATACGTATGCATAATGACATGAGAATGCATGCATGGGTTGCAATCTTAAAATAGCCAATGACTAGATGCAACCGCAAGTAATTTACACAAAAATTGCATTCCCTGGCCCAAAACATTCCCCAAAAATCCGGAGTATCCGGACGAATACCCGGAGTATCTGGACCCCCCAAGTCCGGAGTTTCCGGGCCTATACCCGGAGTTTCCCCCGGAGTTTCCCAAACCCGGAGTATCCGGGCTTATACCCGGAGTTTCGCCCGGAGTGTTCAATACCCGGAGTATCCGGGCTTATACCCGGAGTCTCCGGGCTTGACAGCATTTTCGCCCCAAAAACTAAAATCTTGATTTTGACAAAACCAACCCACCAAAATCAAAACCCTTTTAGATCCAAGTTGAGGGATGCATATAGAGTTGATTGACCAACATAAATCACTTAAAACCTCCTAGAAACATAGATCGGGGCGGCACAAGTTGAATACCTAGAATGAGCTTTTCTTGGATGGAAAACTTGAAATCTCAAGCCACCCCGAGGAGGAGCACATGGGGGAAAGGGTTCTCCACGCCGATTGAAGCTTCTTTAGCCTTGGAATCAAGTTGAAAGGGAGGATTTGCACTCTAGGGCACTAGAGAGAGAGGGAGCTCAAGAGGGAGAGGGAGAGCTCATGAGGGAGAGGGAGAGAGTGCACGTGAGGGGAGAGGGAGAGTGAGCTGTGAGGGAGAGGGAGAAAGGGTGAGATCCCTGTTTTAATAATTGTGGGGGTCTAGAGGACAAAAATTACTTGGATTAGGAACTCTATGTCCGGAATATCCGGGCCTACGGCCGGAGTATCCGGGCAAGGTGTTACAGTGGCCTCCCCTGTCGGGTCCGGGAGATGGACACGGCCGGATTGGTGCGGCACTGCAGCTAGCCGGGGGCGGCGGGAGCCACTGCGGACGACACCTGATTGGAATGGAATGGCATCTCGTTGCTACTACGATGTAATGCCAGGCACGTAAAGGTAAAACCGAGCAGCTGTTAGCTTCCACTTCTTTTTTAAGTGCTGATGTAAAAAAAAAATTCTTCGTGAGGAATTTTCTGTGCACTTTAAGTCTTCAATAACAGAGTACTTCCACTTGTATTCAGACTTTCAGAGTGTGTGACAAGCGTTTTAGTTACCTCCTTTTAGAACTTCCATCGCGGTCTAATCCGATCCCTTCCTAGTTTTCATCTTGGATGAGCGTCGCCGAGAAAATTTGTCTACTCATTGAGTAGCTTTATTTGTCAAGATCCGACATAAAACAGCGCCCTGTAAAAAGTTTGTGCCTCTTGTCAAAAAGGATGCTGTGACTTCCAGGGAGAACACATCAGCTACTTGGAAATAAAACCTTTGGTCGAAAGATTTTTGTGGATGCCCAATTTTCTCTACTCTTTTTGTTGACAAAAGCTCGTGCCATATGCTTGAAACATGAATGAACAGCGCATATACTCTAGACTTGTGGTGCTTAAAGCAGTAAATTTGTGAAGTGTAGATGATCATCGTTTCTAGTGCAATGTATAAAAGAACAAACTCTTTAGTTGACGGGGAGCTCTTCAGCAGTTGTACACGGCTCAGCGTGCTAGCCGTGAATAATGGGTTAAAATGCACATATTCTTTGACTTGATAACAATAATGAAACTTAACTAAGGGTGGGTTTAGATCCCAAGATTTTACAAAAAAAACATCACATCGAATGTTTGGACACATGCATGGAGTATTAAATAAAATCTATTTATAAATTTTTTGCACAGATAGGTTGTAAATCGTGAGGTGAATCTAATGAGCCTACTTAATCCATAATTTTGCTACAGTAATCATCCATTAATTATAGATTAATTAGGCTTATTAGATTCGTCTCGCGATTTACAATCCATCCGTGCAAAAAGTTTTGTAAATAGACTTTATTTAATACTCCAAATTAATAAAATTCTCTTTCAAAAAACTTTGGCACAGTGATCTAAACACACCCTAATAAGTTAAGTTTTAGATTGTGGGGGAAACTTTAAAAGGTACCACAAGGAAATAAAGCTGTTCGTTGACTCTTTAGACTGTGAAAGGATCGAGGCCCAAGAAGGGGGGTTGAATTGGGACTTTTTTCAAATTTGTACCTAGTCCTTAACCTAGACTAGTATTGCCCAATCTACAAATTTGAAACCTAGTCACTATAGCACGCTAGCAAAAGGTCCTTAGGTAGGTAAACACACTATCATGATCATTTTGTCTAGATGGTGGCACACTAGCAAGATCAAAACCTAAGCAAGAGATCACACTACCATGCAAGTTGTCCTTGTCAATCTACAAGCAATCAAAAGTAAGAACAACAACAAATGGATTTAATTGCTTGAAATAAAAGTAAGAGACACGAGACAACCGGATTTTTTCCCGTGGTATCGAGGAGTTGATGCTCCCCCCTAATCCACGTTGGAGCACCCACACAAGGGTATAGCTCTCTTGCTTCACTAAGGAGCAAGTGATCACTAAGAATGCTCCTTCTCCATCTCCGGAACGGCGAGCTTCACACAGTGTACAAGCTTCTTGTCTTGGGGCTCCCACAAACTTCAAGAACCTCCCGATCACCGAGATCGGCTAGGTGCCGTCAAACACCAAGAGTAACAAGCTCCTAAGCCTTCAATTGACCTACACTCAGTTGGCCCTAGCTCAAACACACTTGCTACACTTGCAAAGGTTGAATTCTTCAAGGTTAAAGCACAATCAATGTACTAGATCTTCACTCTTTTGCTCAAAGCACTTGCTCTTATTCTCAAGGGTGGCCTCAGGTGTTCAATGTGTCAAAGGCAGTTCAAATGAGGCAGGGGGTGCCCTTATATAGAGTGGAGAGGGTCACATAGCCGTTGGAAGTCCACTATAGAAAAATCGTGACCATCGGAAGAACCGACGGGTGAGAAATTGAAGGCATCGGTTCAACCGGTCTCTCTGTGTCCAAATAATAGCCGTTGGGGGTTCTGACACAGTATCCAGACTTGCGTCATTGAACCAGTGCATGATCCGTAGGGGCATCGGTTCAACCGGTGCTGAAGAGGTTCACTGATCAACTCAAACAAGCTTTCTGGAACATAGTACATCCAATGCACCGGTGGTTAATTCTGAAGCGTCGGTTCAACCGGTGCTGAAGACGAGTTGAGGTCCACCAAACATGCTCTCTGGAACAAAGTACATCTAATGCACTGGTGATTTGCTTGGGACCATCGGTTCAACTGGTGATATAGAGTTACTTGACTTGATTTCAGCTTGCTTCCAAGAGAGATAGACCGACAGGGCGTCGGAACTTCCGCCAAGCATCGGATGCTACGATGATAGGGGCATCGGTTAAACCGGTGCTACTGTTTTTCTTCATTTTCAACTGAATTGACTTGGATTTGAATGTAACTTCGATTATTTCTTCTTCCAAGTGTTGTGTTGACTTCTATTGACCATATTGGGCTGTTTTTGAGCAAGTGTGCAAGATATCTAAGGCCAACTCAATTTTAGTCAAGCTACTAACTCATGAACCCCTCTTAATAGTACGGTCAAGAACTAGAAACTATAGAACCTAGCTAAATCAAGTGTCATTCATCTCCTTGTGACACTTGAGACTAAAAAGATCCTTAATCTTTAAAATTTAGTCCTTGGCACACATGATTGTTTTGAATTGAGGGGTCTCCTTTCATATTTCATATGAGACTAATCCAATCATTGATTTTTTTTTTCAAAACACACGTTAGTCGCATATGGTTGTCATTAATCACCGAAACTTACCATTAGCATCTATTGACCTAGATGCGCTTCAGACTGTAATAACTACTGATTTGAAAGTGAGACAGGAACATGCCATTATTTATTTGGTGCACTTGGACATATTCAAATGTCCTTAAACTGGCCAGGTTAGCAAATAGCGACTATATATGATGTTTTCTTCTACAGTAAGGTCCAAAGAACCCCATCATCTCGGAAAGGAAAGAGTGCAAGATAACCAATGGAGAAAATTGGACATGTTTGCTGTGGCCTAAAGGAACATTCATCGCCTGAATGAATTCCATCGAAATCATGACTAGAGAATTTCGTCAATTTAGACAATCATTAAGGCGAAAGAGTTTTTCCTTTATACCATATGTTTGCGGTTCAATTTTTTTTATTCTTTTTACGTGGACCGATTCAATTTCCAAATGATTTGAGGAAAAAAATGTGATACTGTAAAAATGTCCTCGGAAAGTCCATGCCAACAGTATCGAATCAGGCGATCAGACAACCAAAACGGTTCAGATCAACCAAGAGCTAGAATATCTTGTTTATGCTTAACTAATAACCTGCCTGCGTCATATGACGTACTAGCACCATACAGCGTAGTAGCTAAATACTGCCCATCATTTTTTTTTCTTTCATTTTTATATATTGCTTTTTAAAAAAAATCCAGGGAGTTGCACGTCATCCAGATACCTCTATCTTTACATGACAAACGTAGAAGCAAGGTCAACAAACATTAAAAGAGACGAGCGCATGAGACAATTCTGACGAAAAACGACATGGCCGATCGATCATTTTCTTGCTATAGGAAAGTGACCCGAGTGACCAAAATCTCTTCCCTCCTGACCTTATATTCTTGTCATCTGAGCTCAAACAACTCCTACCTTGTACATCATTTTCACCGAGGCAGATGTGCCCGGTGAGTACGTTACAGTCACTGCATAACGCCTGGACGACTAGAGTGAAGTTGGACTTGTGGTGTCCATGCATATTGCTGTCCCTATACAAGCAAAAAATGGATTAGTATAGCCAGCCCAATTGGTTTCTGATCTTCTTGCTTTGGCTACTATCTACCGGCCGGGCGATCGGTCGTGCACTGATCAGAGGGGGTTGCTTTGCTAGGGGACCACGGAACAGAGCTTCTGAAAGCTAGTTTAGAACAACTAACACGGAGTGTTCGAAGCGCAACTATCATCCTCATCACCATCTTCGACATTGTACTACAAAAATTGTTTTTGCCCTTTTTCTTTGTTTTTTCTAAATGAAAAGAAGATAAGATTTGGGAGATGCACATTTGCCTTATGGTCACATAGACATATAAAGCGGGTTTTAACAAACAACGATGACTGGTTTCTTTCATGCTGGGGCACAGGTGTAGTACATCTGTCGAGTTAACAATGGGCTCTGCAGCTAATTTCGTTTTCTATGCCAGCTGGTTCTCCGTTTTTTTTTTGAGATGCAGGGGAATATTCCATCTGGACCAAGGAGATAGAGATCATGTGCAAGAAGAAAAAACCCCAAGAAAACACCCGACGGCTTCAGCGAGGACAGCAATGGGTCATTGCTCGACCGTTTCCCGTTTCTTGAATGGTGAGAACAACTTCTCAGGAGGCCCCAATTTTGGTAGCAATAATATGTACAGCACACAAGAATAGTTACAGTTATTATTTGAAACTAATTGTGCCAAAAGATCGATCGAGTTGAGATCAAGTTCTATGTGAAATCGTTCCAGTCATCATGTATGGTGTGTATGGGGCACTTCTGTTGTGAACTTGTGATCACAGTGTCCTTTTCGCTTGTTAATGCAGTTGTCTTAACCTTTTCGTTTTTAGTGAGCCTAGCATCTCACAAGTTTGAAAAATGTGTCATCGCTGCTATTTCTTACCTGGTGATAGTTACATATGGTAAATAGGTCAATTAGGTTACCAAAAAAGCGGCCTTAGTATGTTGAAGTTGAACACTGCACCTGTCACGCCAGCTGTGTTGACCAAATGCTAACAGCGAGTTCTTGTTTATTTCTTACTTATTAGGATTATTGCACCATAGACGAAATGCTAACAACAGCAAGTTTTTTCAGATGACGTCGTATTTTATTCGCTGCTTTGCATGAAACAGGAACCTCCACCAGCTGTTTCAACGACGATGCACATGACAGCATGCATGCATGCGGCTAGCGGCTCAGCTCAATCTCTTTAATAACTTGATAGGTTTAGGAACCCCAAAACTCACTCGACTCTGCCCCCGCGTCGTCCCCGCGTAGGGCGGCACGGGCGGCTCTCCGTCACCAGCCGCCGCCGCCGCCACCACCCCCTTCCCCCTCTCCCCTTCGCCGCGCCGCCGCCGGAACCAGCCGCCGGATGTCTGCGCGGCCCGCGAGGACGGCGGCGGCGGGGCAACCCTTTTCCTGCTCCTTCACCGGGCGGACGCGGCCGCGGCAGGAGATGGAGGGGCTCGCCGCCGAGCGCACGGCGTGACATCGGTGTTGCCGGATCTGAGGCCTCCGCGGCCGGATCCAGCGGCCTCGGGGTCGGATCTGCCACCAGACGCCATGTCGGCGGCCCTTCGCGGCTGAGGTTGCGGCGGCGGTGGGTGGCGGCGGTGTCGGCTCGGGTGCGCCGCGCGGGACTGCGCGCGAAGGCAGGGGGCGACGCGTCTGCTGCGGTTTCCAGAGGTGGCTGCGTGGCCGCGTCGCGGCCCGTGATGGGGGCTGGCAGAAGCTGGACCCCCAACGCGGCGCTCACGAGGAAAGGGAGCAGAGACCGGCGGTCTGGCGACGAGCGTCGCGGCAGCTGCCGATGTGGAGAGACAAGTCCTTGGTGGCGGCACCTGGTTGGAGCACTGGTGCTGGTCATGGATGGCCACGGCGTGAGCTGCGCCGCCTGCAGTTTAGGCTGGGCGAGGTTGTGGCGGCGGTGCGCGCAGAGTTGGCTGCGGTGCAGAGGCCGCCGCTGGTGTGGAGCTCAGGTGTGGTGAGCGCTTCCAGACGGCGAGCGCAGCGGAGGTGGAGGTCTGCGGCATGGTGCATGGAAGCGCGGCGGTGGAGCCGCCCCGGATGGGCTGCTGTGGCTGTGGTCCGGGAGTGCCAAGCCATGAGGGTGTTGCGTGGGGTTGGAATGCTCCTGGCGAAAGCCATTGCTGGCATCATGCTGGTTGAGATGACGGCGGCGTTCTAGGGCGGCGCTCTAGATGCTGGCATCATGTTGGGGGCGTCATCTTGGAGCTACAACCCGCACGGGGTTCTCTGGGTGAATACCCTGTCCAGTCTGGACGAGCAATGGCGGCGCCTTTTTGGCGTCGTGTCCTCCTTGGAGGCGTCGTCTCTTGAGACCCAGCTTGGCTTATGGTATTCCTGGTCCATTGGTCATGGGCGGCCTCGGATGGTGTGGCTTCCGCCATGTGGCAAGCTGAACGGGTGTTGCCGAGCTCTCATGGTGGCGTTTGCAGCTGTGGCGGCGGTCTTTGCCGAGCTCTCATGGTGGCGTTTGCAGCTGTGGCGGCGGTCAGAGGTTGTCGCATGTTTGTCGGTTGTGGCTGCTTGCAGCGGACCGCGGCGGCTGGCGTTGCTTGGCAACTGTCAGTGCGGCGTAGGACTGCGTCGAAAGACGGCGCTTGCGGTACCGACATTCTGGGATGACTTGGCTTGCAGCAGACCGTGGCGGGCTGCTCAGCTTGGCTGGGCTTCCCGGTGCAGTACAACGTCGGAAGATGGCGCAAGCAACTTCTTCGATTGCTGGCATGGCGGCGGAGGTCATGTGCGTGGGTGAAGCAAGTAGGTGAGGTCGGCCTGCGGCGGTGGCTCGACATTGATGGAGATCTGGGGACGTGGGGCAACATTGCTCACCACCTCGATGGCGACTAAGGAGATGAAATCGTGGCGTGGAGTACCGTGGCGGGTGTGGCGAGCCCCCCACGCGTGGTGATTATTCGAGGCGACGAGAGTGAGGTCCAACGGCAGAAGTGGTGAGGCCCCCGCACGTTGTGTTTCGCGGTGGCGACTGCGTGGCAGCCTACGAGAGATCCGGTTTCGGTGGTTTCACTCCATCAGGTGGAAGGTGGTGTTGCAGCGGCACGGCGGCGGCGGGTCCCGCATAGTGATGGTCTTCTCGGTGCGGTGCGGGCTGCATCTTTCAGTTCACTATCGACGCAGGGTGACGCTTGGAGGTTCACGACTACTACACGAGTGTGGTTGATTGGGTGGGTGCCACGGGCTTCGGTTCTGTTGCTATTGCTGAGTGGAGTATTTTCTGACCGAGCAAACTTGTGTTGGAGTTGAGTTGTGCGGCTGTGTCGATGTCCCAATCCGACCGGCCTGAGTTGTTGAGTAGAGTTGAGTTCGGCGCGCGTTGATGTCCCAATCCAACCCGCCGGTGTTGTTTTTGTGGTTTTTCTTTTTTCTTTTCTTTTGTTGCCTAGTTATGGCTTCCCAGATATATAACCTTGTATTTTTTTTCTGCTATATCAATAGAAACGCACTCGTCGAGTGTGTTGTTCGTTCAAAAAAAAGATAGATTTGGGGGGGGGGGGGGGGGGGGGGGGGCAAGGGGCTTACTTTGACTACGCCAACAGCCGGCATCACTAGACACTAGTGTTGGTAAGTGTTCACCGTCTCATCATTTACAGAACGGGTCATCGATCCATCTCATCGACGTCCTTGCCAGCACTACGTACACTCTTTACCCATTCGAGTCAAGCTAAGATCACACTCGTCCTCGCCGTTCGTGGGCAGTTTTTCCGACGTCTAACAGGCAGTACGTACGTTCCGATCATGCATCATGACTGACTGTTTGCCAACTCCATTTAATAAGACATGCATGCAACGAACCTGTAATTTATCCAGGGTAATCCCTTCAAGCAGCTAGGCTTCAACTGAACAAGCATGCAGCAGCGCAGCTTCTCGATCCGGCTCAGACCGATGGATCTTCTCCGGGCCCCCAGCAAGTTACAAACGGTTCGTTGTCAGACAACGAGGCGCTGCGGCGGTAGCCCCAGGCATGCATGTCAGAAGCAGCGCCACAGGCATGGAAAAGTACAAGCGCAAATCAAGAGCGAGCCTCCAAGCCGCACAGCTCATCATGCACATCACGCGTGGCGCCTCCCGTCCCGTCCCGTCCCGGCCGGCCGCTTATTTAGGCTTTATTTTTTTGCGTGAGAATCTTGCCATTTTGAAGTACTAAATAAAATTTATTTATAAAACTTTTTGTATAGATGGGTTGTAAATCGCGAGATGAATCTAATGATGCTAATTAATCCATGATTAATCAATAATTAGTGGATGGTTACTGTAGCATCACTATTGCAAATCATGGATTAAGTAGGCTCATTAGATTCGTCTCGCGATTTACAGGGCAACCATGTAAAAAGTTTTGTAAATAGACTTCATTTAGTACTTCAAATTAGTAAGATTCCTTTGCACTTTTTTGCGTTTACGGCTTTTTTGCGTTTACGGGGTGGGAACTAAACAGGGCCTTATAGGGACGCCCCGCGCAACCACCACCACGGACCACCACGCCCACATCCCCAGCGGCGGAGCGACGGCGCGGTGGCCGGCCGGCGAGAGCTAGGGCGCCCCGTGTTGGGATCTTAGCTTCTTAAACGCCCAGACATGAGTATGAACAGTATGAAGATGACAATGAAAGCAGGTGCTCAATTCTCCAATAATAAACAGAAAATTCAACCCTTCACACTGTGGAGAGAGGGGACAATTTATACCTCTAGCCATCGGCCAGGTTTTCCTAAATTGTCCCTCTCCAACTCATTTACAGCTCACTTACAGCCGGTTTCGGGGTAAAATTACATGGTGCGAGGTGTACAAGTCCGACCTTCTCACGTATTCACGTTTTACACGCACGCCTATACCCGACGAAGGATCTCGTGTTCTTCGGAGCATCTTCGAAGGTTCTCGTCTTTGATCCTGTGCTTCCAAGTGGTCAGTCGCCACCTTCGGTCATCCGAAGGTGGTCTTCTCGAAGCTTCGCAGGTCTTGGTCCATGGGCTTGCGCTTCCGAATGGTCAATCATCACCCTCGGCCACCCGAGGGCGCGATCCTTCGTCACCTTCGGCTTCCCGAAGATGCTCATCTTTGATGTTTCGCAGGTACCTTCGGCTCCGAAGGTGGGCTTCTCGCTCCCTGGTGTCCTGATTGGCACCGAGCACCCTTCGGGCGCTCATGTTACCGAACACTGTGGCCCTGCAGACGGGTTAGGAGTTGTTTTTGAGGCAGGGATTAACCTCCGGGTATACTCCCGAAGGTCCAATCCCCAACAGTAGCCCCTCGAGGGCGAGGTCCGAAGCCGACGGTCCGAACCCTTGTCAATGAAGAAGATTGCGTGTAACCTTTGGGAAGATCCCGAGAAAAAACATCTCCCGAACCGTCGGCTGCAACGGTCGGTTTTGTTTGCGTACGTGTCAGGCTCCGATTGGGCCGCATTGGTCGTTCGACTCCTCGATTTTACCGTTGGTACTGTTGCTTTTCCCCGCCTATATAAGCGGAGGAGGGGGGTAAAACCTGTGCCCTCTCGAGCTTTGCTTACCTTCGGCTTTTTTCACTATAAAGCACTTCTTCCGAAGGTTTCGTTTTCGTGCGTGATCGAGCTGGTCGTTCTTCTCGGTGTAAGTAGCTTTGAGGCTCATGGCTCGCACTAAGCAAACAGCGAGGTTGATCGAAGGTTTGTTTGTGCCCCTTTTTCTAATTTGCCTTCGTTTTTTTGTAGATATGGCATTTATTGAGAGGGTGGGTCTCCGCACAGACTCTGGTCCGGCTCCCGAAGGAGAGGCGGGTGCTTCGCAGCCGTCTCAGCAGCAGCAGCAGCAGTCCAGCGAGAGCCTTTCGGCGGTGTCCGCAGATGTGTCGGAACTGATGGCTCCGGAGAAATGTAAGACTTTGCTTTTTGAGCCATCTATCGTTTCTCAGAGCACGATAGATTTCTACGTTTTGAAAGGCTATTTCGCCGAAGGGGTTTGTCGCCCTCCAGGGGTGGAAGTGATTCCTGTACCGGAGACTGGCGAGGTTGTGGTTTTTAAGGACTTTTTTACAGCTAGGCTTAGACTTCCGATGGATCCAATTGTGCCGAAGCTTTTGGAGCCATTTAACGTGAAGCTGCACCACTTTACCCAGAATGGGATTGTTGATTTGTCCAAGTTTCTATGGGTTGTACGGACCTTTGGAGGAGAGGTGTTCGTGGATGCCTTTTGTTGGTTTTTTCAGCTGCACTGCTAGCCTCGTAAGGTCTACCAGAACAGCTGTTGCACCTTCGTTCCTTGCAAGCCGATCAAGAGGATTGGCTTAGAGAAGGTTATGCTTTCGACGGCTTATAAGAACAAGTGGGAGGGGAACTGGTTGGGATATTGGTTTTACGCCAAGATTGGTTTTCCTGATCCCGAAGGTTCTGACGAGAAGTATCTGTTGGCTTCGGACGTCGAGATGTTCGAACACGTCTATCAGCCTGCCTTCAGCAAGCGTGGGCCGGGTTTCAAATCATGCCTGGAGGCCTTCATGACGGCTTGCCAAATTTGTGGCGGTAGGGATGTTGTGGAGGAATTTTTGGCTGCGAAGATTTGGCCTTTGTCTGCTGGCTGGTCTCTGTTGAGGTTCGAGCGTAAGCGTTTTGCTGGCTTGAAGTATGATGTCACGTCTCCGGTTTTTGGGCTTCGGAGACCCGAAGGTTGCAGCGACGAAGTTGTGGTGGTTGAGCTGGAGCGGCAGGCTACGAAGATATTGGGTCCCTGGAACAGGAAGGAGTATGGTTCTTTGGTGGAGGTGTGTGGGGGAGAACCTT
This sequence comes from Panicum virgatum, assembly GCF_016808335.1. NCBI lineage: Eukaryota > Viridiplantae > Streptophyta > Magnoliopsida > Poales > Poaceae > Panicum > Panicum virgatum. Next base: position 26,034,409 of record NC_053153.1, on the reverse strand, counting down.
CGTTTGAACCGGTGTTTGGCTGAGATGTGTGTGGCCTATGATTCTCGGCCGGTGCCGGCAAACGCCGTTCCAAGAATGACTCCGCCGGGGAACGTTGGTTCGGAGGTTCCTGGGTCAAAGTCCAGAGGTAAGGCTAAGGTGGAGGAGGTGGGGAGTTCCGGGGCTGTTGGCACGCGGGGGCGCGGGCGTGGCCGGAAACCTTCGAGGTTTCTGTTGCGACGGCTGAGAGCGCCAAGAGGAAGGCACAAGACGAGGAGGTTTCTTCAGGCGACAGTGGTAGTCCCTCATTTATGGAAGAGCTCATGGGGACGGTGGCCGGGGAGATTGTAGTTCCCGAAGGATGGCTTTTTAGATCCTGTTATGATCTTAGCGATGAGTACGGGACCATACTTTCCGGTTCTGGCCGTCGGGTTGAGGTGGCGAAAGCGTTGATTAACCTTCATTGTTCCTCCGAAGGTACAATGAAGCGGAGGAGGATTCAAAGCCTCGTCAAGACTGGTCCTAGGCCTGCGGACCTTCCGAAGCCACCCGTGCCGAGGGTGACCGCCTCGACAGCTGATGCCCCAAAAGGTCCGGCTCTGGCGCCGACCGCTGCGCAGCCTGTTCTTGCGGTGAACATCGAAGAGGGGGAAATCTTGGTTGGTGAGACGTTGATGGCGCTCAGAGGTGGAGAGGTTCCTGGCGGTTCTTCTGCTCCACCTTCGGACAAAGAGGTGGAGGCGTTGGAGGGAATGTCCTTCGACGAGTCCGGTGAGCTTCGCCTACCTTGCCTTTTCTGATTTCCTGATTCGTTCGTGGCTCTCGAAGGGGTTTTGATTTTTGTTACTTTTTGCAGCTGTCTCTACGTCAATGCAGCAGCTCTTGGCCGTGATGCACGGGCCTGGCACATCCGGGATTCTACCCCCTGAGAAGGGTGAGGGGCCTTATTGCATTTTTAGCTTTTGTTCAATTTTTAGTGTTCCCTAAGGTGATTTTGTGTTTGATTTAGAGTTCATTGCAGCCGTGGAAGAAACATCCACCTCCGATGCTGCCTTCATCGTTGCTGAGCTAAGCAAGAAACTTGCCCACGCCAGCCGTATCTTGACGCAGAAGGCCAAGGCGGACGCGGACCTTCGGGTCAAGAGCGCCACTGAGAGGTTGGATCTTGCTGACAAGTTGCGGAGGGCTGAGGCTGAGATTCTCGCGCTGAAGGACGAAAACAAGCAAATTATGGCCAAGTGTTCGAAGCTGGAGGCAACTGCTTCGGACAATGAGAAGGTTCTGGAGAGCCTTCGGAAGACTGTGGAAAGGGATGCGAACGAGAAAGCTGCCCTTAAGGGGAGGGTCACTGAACTGGAAAAGGTTCATGCTAAAGTGGGTGAGATTGAGCAAGCCTTTGCTGAGATCGCTTCGCGAGCCGAAGGAGTGTACCAAGAGTACAAGAAGGCTCTTGCTGCTCTAGGAGTAGAGCCTCTGCCCTTGCCTGAGCCAGCTGAGGGTCCTCAGGCTATCTTTCAGCTTCTGGACTGGTTGCTGTCTGAGTTTGAGAGGCTCGGGGAGGTGATGGGCGTTGCGAATGATAACGCGGCGTCCGTCTCCTTCGAGGGGCTTGTCGGGAACCTTCTCCGCGCCGGCGCCGTCGACCTCTCTAAGCTCGAAGGGGGCTTTCAGTACGTCCCCTACGAGGGCTTGTCCGAAGAGGTTAGCAAGATACAGGATGTCAAGATGGCATAATTCGATCGTTTCTGGGAACCTTCGGGCAAGGTCGCTGTTTGGACCCTCGCGGCTGCTGCGACATGGGTAATCTTTTTCTTTTTTGGCTTGCTCTTTGTTTTTTTTCTTTTCCATGGTAAAACTTTGTTGTTTTGTGCAGGAATTAAATCTTGACCGTCCTTCTGGGGTCGGCGGCATGCCCGGGGGCGGCAGGTCTCCTTCGGGACGCGAAGCGGATGGATCGCTGAGAGCTCAGGTGTAAAGATTAGCTTGTAGGGGTTTGTTTTGGGGGCTTTAGAATTTGTTTGTAAATATTCCCATGCTGCAGGAAGCGAATAGTGCTAAGGTATTGATGAGCTGGGAGGCTTTCAACCTTGCTCGTCCCGGATGCAGCGTTGCAGAGTACTTATGCTGGTCCGGTCGTGACTCATTGTAACTTTTGCTTTTTGGTCCAAATGTGACCTTCGCTAAGGTTCTCGAAGTATACATTATTTTCTTGATTGCCTTTCACATGGCTTATACTGCGCATCCTTCGGGTTTCCTTTCTGTGTGTATTCTTTGACTTTCTGAGTGCATCCTTCGAGGTGATTTGATGTGAGCATCCTTCGAGATGCTTTGTTGTGAGCATCCTTCGAGGTGCCTTGTTGCGTGATGTGTTAGGCATGTTTGCACGGGAGGTTTGCGGAGTAGGACTGTCGTGGGGCTCTTGGAGAAAAACGTCTCCCCCTGCCTTCGTGTTGTCTTCCCGAAGGATCTTTTTAGAGGTTGCTTTTTACGGAGGAAAGCTCTAATCTCCGCCTTTGGTTGGTTGCCGGACGTGTCCTTCGGAAGGTAATTTGCTGTTGTCCGAGGTGACGCTCGTTAGGGTGGTTCTTGAAAAAACGTCTCCCCCCTTCCTAATGAGTCGTTGCCCGGAGGCATTTTATGAAGAAGAAGTGTTTGGTATCCCGATAGATGATTTGTTTGCTAACGAGGTAACGCGCGGAAACATTGTATTTTGTGAAAAAATGTCTCCCCCCTTTCTTGCGCGCTGTTGTCTTCGAAGGGTTTCGTTCTTTTCGTTGCTGGGTAAATTGTATAATGTGTGCCGAGGGTTAGGATGAAAAAACGTCTCCCCCCTTTCTGGCATCCATCCTTCGATGCTTCCTTAGTTATTTTGGGTTCGGACCTTTTGAAAGGTCGGAGCCCCTTGGCGTTTTTGCACTTGTTGTGCATTTGTTGCCGAAGGTTTTTTGGTTCGGACCTTTTAAAAGGTCGAAGCCCCTGGGTGTTTTTGCACTTTTTGTGCGTTTTTTGCTGAAGGTTTTTTGGTTCGGACCTTTTAAAAGGTCGAAGCTCCTTGGCGCTTTGTTTGCACTTATTGTGCCTTTTTTGCCGAAGGTTTTTTGGTTCGGACCTTTCGAAAGGTCGAAGCCCCTTGGCGTTTTGTTTGCACTTATTGTGTCTTTTTTGCCGAAGGTTTTTTGGTTCGGACCTTTTGAAGGGTCGAAGCCCCTTGGCGTTTTGTTTGCACTTATTGTGCCTTTTTTGCCGAAGGTTTTTTGGTTCGGACCTTTTGAAAGGTCGAAGCCCCTTGGTGTTTTGTTTGCACTTATTGTGCCTTTTTTGCCGAAGGTTTTTTGGTTCAGACCTTTTGAAAGGTCAAAGCCCCTTGGCGTTTTTGCACTTTTGCGTTTGGATAAGTATGCAAAGTTTACGGATTCTGCATACTTTGCTAACTTACTGTTTTGTGCAGCATGTAGGTGCTTGCCGAAGCTTGCCACTTGGGCTGCTTAGGCGAAGGTGACATTTTGTTTGGGGAAATTCATTGCATTGAAATTGTTTACAATGGGTCCGCCTCGTCAAAAACCTCACCTCCTGTGTGGAGTTTCCCCTTGTGAGGAAAAGAGTACGGCCCGTTTGCAATGAAAAAAAGAACTGAAAATAAATGCGAAGGTCCGCAATCGCTTATAGCTTCGCGATGCGTCCTTTTTACAAGTTTATATGTAGTACTTTTTTAGGGTGTCCGCATTCCAAGGATGCTGCAGCTCGTTGCCTTTGGCGTCGGACAAGTGATATGACCCTGGCCTGTTGCTCTTGATTACTAGGAATGTCCCTTCCCACTTGGGTTGAAGTTTGCCGGAGGTTTCGGCATTTGGCTTCCTTTTTAGGACCCAATCTCCGACTGCGATGCCCTTTTTCACAATTTTCTTGTCTCTCCACTTTGTGGTTTCTTGTTGATACTTGTCTAGGTTTTTTGAAGCTTGAAGGATGTCTAGCTCTATGAGGTCTTTGTCATCCGAGGGTGTGCCCTCAACTTGGTGGGTCACCCTTAGGCTTCGATTTTTAAGCTCCTCTGGTGTCATTGCTTCGGCACCGTATAGTAGCCTGAAAGGAGTGAACTTGGTGGTTCTTGATTCTGAGGTGTTGTGGGACCAGATGACCTTCGGGAGTTCATCTGCCCATTTGCCCTTTTTCTGATCAAACATGCACTTCTTGATGCTGCCGAAGATGATGCCATTGGCCCTTTCGACGGCCCCGTTGGTTTGTGGGTGGTACACCGAGGCAAAGATTACCTTCGTGCCCAAACTATAACAGAATTATCTGAAGAGCTGTGAATCAAATTGTTTTCCGTTATCGACAGTGATCTCCCTTGGGACCCCGAACCTGCAGACGTTGTTCTGTCAAAAGAATTTTCTGATTGTTTTTGAAGTGATGTTGATGAGTGGCTTGGCTTCGATCCACTTTGTAAAGTACTGAACAGCAACTGCTGCGTACTTGTAATTGCCCTGAGCTGTGGGTAGGGGTCCCACTAGGTCAATTCCCCATCTTTGAAGAGGCCAGGTCGGAGGTATCAGCTGAGTTGGCTCCGAAGGTTTTGAGGACTTCGGGCCCATCATTTGGCATGCTTGGCATGTTTTCACTATGTGCTGAGCGTCATTCAGCGCTGTTGGCCAGAAGAATCCTTGCCTGAAGGCTTTTGAGACAAGTTGTCTGAAGCCAATGTGGGATCCGCAAAACCCGGAGTGAATTTCCTTGAGGAGCTCGATTCCTTCAGTTGTCGAGATACACTTTAACCATGGGCTGGTTACACCTGACTTGAACAACTCTCCCTCGGAGGTAACATAGCCCCTCGCTCTCTGGAACATTTTCTTCTCCTCTTTCTCATTTGGCAGCTCGGTGTTTCCCCGAAGGTACTTCATTATAGGTGTTCTCCAATCTTCGGCTGAGATGTCTGATACTTGTTTTTCTTTCTTCGGCTTGACCGAAGGTTCTGTGATTTCTTTGAAAAATACATCCGAGGGTAACTGCTCCTTTCTTGTTGCTGCCTTTGCCAGTTTGTCGGTTTCGTCGTTCATGTGCCTCGGGATATGAACGATGTCGAAGCCCTTGAAATACTTCTCCATGGATCTGACGGCATCGAGGTACTGGATAAGCTCTGGTTTTCTTGCCTCCGAGTCCTTTTCGATGTGGTCTCTAATGACCTTCGAGTCTGTTTTGACTATGAAGTTTTGATGGCCAAGGGCTTTCATTTTGCGAAGGCCCAGGAGCAAGGCTTCATACTCGGTGGTGTTGTTGGTAGATGATTCGAGATTGCCGAAGGTTAGTCGTGCTGCGTATCTTGTTTTTGCTCCCGAAGGAGACTCTATGATTGCAGCAATACCCGCTCCATCGTTGCACCAGGCCCCATCGCAGTGCACGATCCAGGTTTCAGTCGAAGGTTCCTCCTTGAAGGTTGGGGATGTCCAATCGGCAATGAAATCTGCTAGTACTTGTGATTTGATGGATGTTCTTCTTTCGAAGTATATGTAGAACTCCGAGAATTTCGAAGCCCATTTGGCAATTCTGACTGAGGCCTCTCTGTTGCTGAACAAGTCATGCAAGGGTTGATCTGTGACCACGATTATCTTGTGAGCTTCGAAATAGTGTCGTAGCTTCCGAGCAGACATGACTACTGCGTATGCAATTTTCTGTAGCTCTGAGTATAGGAGCTTCGAGCCTGCAAGAGCTTCGGATACGAAGTAGACGGGTAGTTGCTGCTTCTTTCCTCCAACTTCTCTCTCGAGGATGAGCGCTGCACTGACAGCATAGTAGGATACTGTGATGTACAGCAGCAACACGTCCTTCGGGTCAGGTGAGGTCATTTTGACCATGTTCTGGAGATGGTTTTTGAGTTCCTGAAGGGCATTGCTTTGTTCATGGCCCCACTCAAATTTGTTTGCGTTGTGAAGGACCTTGAAGAATGGTAAGCTTCGGTCTGCAGAGCGGGGGTTGAATCTGTTTAGGGCTGCTATCCGCCCTGTGAGTTTCTGTACGTCCCTGATGGACTTTGGCTCCTCCATGTTCCAAAGAGCTTTTACTTTGTCGGGGTTTGCTTCGATGCCTTTGGTGGACACTAGGCATCCTAGCACCTTTTCTTTGTGAACTCCGAAGATGCACTTATTGGGGTTCAAGGACAGTCCTGTTTTTCTTAAGCTTGTGAATGTTTCGGCCAGATCTGACACATGGTTGCTTCTTATTGAACTGGTTACAGCAATGTCATCAATATAAGCCAGGACATTCCTCCTAAGTTGGTGTTCTAAGACCACGGAGGACATTCTTGAAAAAGACTGTCCTGCATTCTTTAATCCTTCGGGCACCCTCACGAAGCAGTAGGTGCCAAATGGTGTTATGAAACTTGTTTTCTCTTCATCTGCCTTTCTCATCCATATCTGGTGGTATCCGGAGAAGCAATCCAGCAGAGACATGAGTTGACTGTTTGCTGCGTCATCAACGACTCTGTCGATTCTTGGCCGGGGGAAGTCATCCTTCGGGCAGGCTTTATTGAGGTCAGTGAAATCGATGCACATGCGCCATTTGCCATTCTTCTTTTTGACCAGCACGGTGTTTGCCAGCCATGTTGGGTACTTGACTTCTCTAATGACATTTGCATCTAGCAGTCTCTGGACTTCGGCCTTGACTGCTGCGACTTTTTCATCTGCCATTTTGCGAAGCTTCTACTTCTTCAGCTTGATGTTTGGGTTGATGTCCAGGCGATGCTCAATGATGTCTCTACTGACTCCCCGAAGGTCGCTGGCGGACCATGCAAAAACATCTTGATTCTTGCGGAGGAACTCGAGAATTTCTTTCTCCTCTTCGGGCTCGAGGGTTGCATTGATAGTCACCATTTTGTCGGGGAGATGTACATCGAGGGGGACCTTCTTGACTTCATAGTCTTCTTCGAAGGTTGCTTTCTCGCTATCCCTTTGCTGCTATTTGAAGGCAACGGGCTTGGATTCAGTCCGAAGATTGTGGACATTTTTCTGGCATGGGGTGTATCCCCGCTCAATGTCCCGCGCAAGTTGCTGGTCCCCGCAGATGGTGATGACCCCCGCGGGAGCTGGCATCTTCATGCACAAGTATAGTTGATGGACGATAGCTTCGAACTTGTTGATTGTCCCCCTTCCTAAGATTGCGCGGTATGGGTAGGGCATTTCTACCACATCGAAGGTGATGTGCTCTGTTCTTGCTTTGGCCGTGTCTCCGAAGGACACGGGGAGTGACAGTTTGCCGATTGCGTTCACTCTCTTTCCTCTGAATCCCATTAAAGGGATATCCGAAGGCTGAAGCAGGCTTCGGTCGATACCCATTTTATCAAAGGTGTCGGAAAAGATGATATCTACAGAACTGCCAGTGTCAACTAGTATCTTGCCGATCCTCCATCCCTGAATGCTTGCCTCGATGACAAGAGCATCTGTGTGTGGGTAGCTGATGAGGTTGACATCTTCTTCGAAGAAGGTGATCGGAGAGTGTGACCACTGGGTTCTCTTGGTTGGACCTTCGGAGACGATGCAATGGACCTGCCTGAAGTAGTCTTTGCGCTGTCTCTTGTTTTCGAAGTCCAGGGTGGAACCTCCGGAGATGGGCATGATCATCCCGAAGGAGGGTAGTGCCGCGAGTTGGCTGTTTGTGGTTTGGTTTTCTTGTTTTGGTGGGTTGGCTGGGGGTGGTGGTAGTTGCTCTAGAGTTTGTTGAGCTTGGGTGGTGGGTTGACTGGGTTGCGTCTGAGGGTTTGGCTGCGGCTGCCAATTGTGATTGTAGTTGTAGTTAAACATGGGTGGACGGTATGCTTGTGTAAATGTGGGTGGTGGAACGAACGAATGTTGCGCGTACTGTATTTGTTGAGATTGTGGAGTCTGAGGCCATGCGGTGTGCCCAACTAGCTTGGCTTTTTTCTCGGACTCCATTCTGTCAAGGGTTTTCTTCTTCTCAGGGCACTGGTTTGTTCTGTGGTCGGAGTCAGACCCACGGAAGTGACAGAAGAATTTTTTGGGATCACGCGAAGGTCCACGACCTCAGCCCCTTCCTCCGCCGCGACCTCTGCCTCGTGCTCCGGACGAAGGTTGCTTGTCGTTTGAGCGTTGGGGTTCTGACTTTGGCGGTGTTATGAGGGGATCGAAGGTTATCTGATCCTCATCTTCATGCGAAGGTTCCAGAGGTAAGATGAGCTGGTGAGCTGGCTGCTTCTCTTGCTGTCATGTTTGTTGGTTGTATTTTTCTGCCTGACGCATGATTCTTCTTTGCTCGACCCTTCTGCGGTGGTCGGGTTCTGACTTCGCGTACTTTTCTGCTTCTGAATAAAGCTCCTCTAGAGTCCTCGGAAGCTCTCTTATGAGGTGGGAAGAAAGCTGGCCAGGCAGGAGACCCTCGATGCATTTCTCTATCGCATCTTTCTCTGGGAAGTTTGGAATTTGAGTCTTCTTTTGGACAAACCTCTGGAAGTAGTCATAGAGAGGCTCACAGTCATGCTGGGGGCATTTAAAGTCTTTCACAGTGTTGGTAGTGAGCCTCCTGAAGCCCTGGAAGTCCTGGAGGAGCCTTCCTTTCAGCTGATACCAGTTGTTGATTGATTGCGGAGGCAAGTACGAGTACCAGTTGGCCACAGAACCTTCGCAGGCCATGACGAAGGACTTGGCTATGGTGGAGTCGTCACCTCCGGCCGAGGCAATGGTTGCTTTGTAGGCCATGAGAAACTGAGTTGAATCTGTTGTAGCGTTGTACTTTGGAAGCTGTGTGGGCTTGTAGCCGAGCGGCCATGAAGTTCGCTGCAGGGCGACTGAGAGTGGCGAGGTTGGGTCAAATGGGAGGTTGACCGGTGGTGGCCTTTGGTTTTCATTGTGAGCGAAGGTTGTCTGGAGGATGATACGGTTTTCTTGCTGGGAGGAACCTTCGGGCATTTCTTGGTATGTCCTCTGCAAGCTCTCAACTTCTGCCTCCATCTCTTGTAGCCTGCGCCTGGCCTCGGCTAGCTTGTTTGCCTGGTCCAGTGCCCTCTTTTTGGTGGCAAGTTGAGCTTCGATGTTCTTTTTCTTCATTTCAAGGGCCTTGAGCTTGAGTGCTGCTTCTGTGAGTTGATGAGCTTCGTTGTTTTCAGTGTTATCAATCGGATCTCCATGAAGAGCAGCTTCGTTGGTGATGTCTTCAATTCGTGGGTTGGCTCCTTCGTGCTGCGGTTGAGGGCCGTCGAGGATACGGCCAGGCTCAGTGGAGGCGCTTGTGGTGCCGGCGGTGGCTTTCTTCTTCGCTGGGGCCATCGAGGGTTGTCTTTCGAGCTGGAACGGTGGCGCCGCTGTTGGGATCTTAGCTTCTTAGATGCCTAGACAGGGAGCATGAACAGTATGAAGATGGCAATGAAAGCAGATGCTCAATTCTCCAATAATAACCTGAAAATTCAGCCCTTCACACTGTGGAGAGAGGGAGCTATTTATGCCTCTAGCCCTCGGACATGTTTTCCTAAATTGCCCCCCTCCAACTCATTTACAGCTCACTTACAGCCGGTTTCGGGGTAAAATTACATGGTGCGAGGTGTACAAGTCCGACCTTCTCACGTATTCACGTTTTACACGCACGCCTATACCCGACGAAGGTCCTCGTGTCCTTCGGAGCATCTTCGAAGGTTCTCGTCTTCGATCCTGTGCTTCCAAGTGGTGAGTCGCCACCTTCGGTCATTCGAAGGTGGTCTTCTCGAAGCTTCGCAGGTCTTGGTCCATGGGCTTGCGCTTCCTAATGGTCAATCATCACCCTCGGCCACCCGAGGGCGCGATCCTTTGTCACCTTCGGCTTCCCGAAGATGCTCATCTTTGATGCTTCGTAGGTACTTCGGCTCCGAAGGTGGGCTTCTCGCTCCCTGGTGTCCTGATTGGCACCGAGCATCCTTTGGGCGCTCATGTTACCCAACACCGTGGTCCTGCAGACGAGTTAGGAGATGTTTTTGAGGCCCGGATTAACCTCCGGGTATACTCCCGAAGTTCCACTCCCAACACCACGTGCGTCGAGCACTCGAGCTAGTAGCTAGCTCGCTCGCTCGCTCCCACACAGTGGACCAAGCAAGCAGCCGACTAGCATGCCGCAGTAGTAGACTCCGATCCTCCGCGGATCGCCTGCTCTCCACACCTACAGATTAGCTAGCGAAGATACTAGCTCCGCACACTCTTCTGCTGGCCCTGTGCAGACAGTGTTCCCTGATCTTCTCCGTCCGACGCGCGCGCACATGGATGCAGCTGGTCTTCCCTGATCTTGCTAACTTGGATCGTCTCTACACCACCACACGTACGGCGGCAGGCGAGAGGTGGTTGCAATCTGGGCGTTCGTGCATGGATACCTGGCTAGCTTCTGGGTGATCTGCAGAGAGCAATGTAAGTGTTTCCACTGCAGGATTCTTTTCTCGCTGCCATGCGTTTTTTTTTAATTTTTTTTGCTCCGCGTTAGATGGACCTTGCTTCAGTCTGTGCATATGCACGCCGCCATGGCGCCATGGCCGGCCGTATCTCGATCTGAGGTTATGTCTGGAGTATGGCGGCGTACTTGGATAATTGGATTAGCACTAGGTCGTTGCTGGACCGAATCAATTCTTGGCGGGTTTTTCGGGTGTCAAGTAGTAGTCGTACAGCTGCACCATAACTTGGCTGTCGACCAACCGTACGTGCGTATGATCCCGTGAGATAGATTTGTCGAGCCCAGACTCGTGATGAACTGATGATGATCAGCGTCACGCACTGTAGAGTACACTGTTGTTCTGTAACGTTGTAGGGAAGAACACTACTATACAAAATAGGTCTTTGTTCCAGGTCATTTGTCCCGGCAGCCTTTGGGCCCGGGACAATAGGTGACTTTTGTCCCGAGTCCAACGGCTAGCCGGGCCAGCGTGGGGGGGACAGGGGCCTTTTGTCCCGTTGGAGGCACTAACCGGGACAAAAGGATGGCCTTTTATCCCGGTTGGTGGCTCCAACCGGGATAAAAGGCCAGCGCAGCCTTTTGTCCCGGTTGGTGTCTCCAACCGGGACAAAAGGCCTTGGCCCCCTTATCCTCTTTCCTCTCCTCCCGCCCGAGCCATTCAGCTCACGTATTTCTTACTGTTCATGGCTCGGGAGAGAGGAGTTCTTGCTCATTTCTTCACCACATTTGTGAAGATCTTTGATTCTCCGTCCATCCATCGGCGCTAAAGGTTTGTGGCTTGTTTTTCTCTTCTTCCTTGGCTTGTATAACTCATTTCATGCTTTAAAAATAGGGAAAATGTGTAGCTAGCTCATTTCTTGGACATTTAGCTAAATTACATATGTAGGTGTGATTTTCTTTTAGATTTAGATGAGTATGTGGATAGTAGAAATTTTTAGAATGAGTGTTGACACTTCATGTGATGTACTTGTACATATGACCATATTATGGATAGTTGATTTTTGTATTCATGAATGAATTAATGAAATGAGTATATTAGAATTTTTTGTATTATGAATCAATTATTTTATTTCGAAATAAGTATACGTCGTTAATCTCCATCCAATGGTGATGACACTACCTTTCGGAGGTACACGATGCGCTATAAGGACGTCACGAATCAGTTGGTCGCATCACCAGCACTTCCGATTGATAAGAAGATAGCATTTGACGCAGTCAGTATGGTCGTTGTTGTACTGAGAGCATATCAACGAGCACACTGCCTGTGCCAAGAGCTATACCTATTAATCGTAAATGTTGGTGCTGCGACTGGCCGATTGGAGCTGTTCCTATTGCGGCGTTATGGTTCGTCACCACCAAACTCGGAGGTTTCAGCTCCGCCATCTTCTTCTGCCCCAGCAAGAAATCCGTTAGAGCATTCTGCCTTCCAACGCAAGGACGGTTGAAAACCTATGTGTTGTTGTCCGAATTTTTAAGTTTCATGTATAAGTACTCCTTTGTTAAGTTCTGTAATGAATTAAGTACTCCTTTTAATTAATGAAGATTTATGATGGATATTGCATATCTTTTAATTATTCATGTTATGTTACATTTAGTTTAATTTAGGTTTGATATATTTTATTTATTCGATACGTGTAAAGAATTCAAATCGATTTATTTAAAATGCAGATGGACCGGCAATGGATGTACAATGCTGACCGACGTTCGAAAGAATTCAATGATGGCCTGCTTTATTTTTTGTCTGTGGCTGAGGCAAATAAGCAGAATGGTTTTATGTGCTGCCCGTGTGTTCATTGCAACAATAACAATGATTACTCATCTTCAAGAATCCTACACAGCCACATTTTCGCAAATGGTTTCATGGAGAAGTATGTTTGTTGGACGAAGCACGGAGAACAGGGGGTTACCATGGAAGACAATGAAGAAGAAGATTTTGACGACCACTTTCCCGGGAATGCTGGAATCGGTGCATTCAATGACGATATTCCCATGGAAGAGCCCGAAATAAATGTAGCAGAAAATGATCCCAGCGACGATCTGGGGCAGGCATTGCACAATGTGCAGGCAGACTGTGAGAGTGAAACGGAGAGGTTGAAGTTCTAGAAGTTGCTAGAGGACCACCGTAAGTTGTTGTACCCAGACTGCCAAAATGGATTGAAGAAAGTTGGCACCACCTTGGAGTTGCTGTAATGAAAGGCGACAAATGGTGTATCCGACAAGAGATTTGGTGAATTACTCAAACTTGTTAAAAAAATGCTTTCTGAGGACAACGAATTGCCTGCCACAATGTATGAAGCCAAACAACTTATTTGCCCTTTAGGATTGGAAGTGCAAAAGATACATACATGCCCCAACGACTACATCCTCTACCGAGGCGAGTACGAGAATTTGGATGCATGTCCCGTATGCAGTGCATTGCGTTACAAGATTAGAAAAGATGATCATGGAGATATCGAGGGGGAGCCTCCCTAGAAGAGAGTTCCTGCGAAGGTCATGTGGTATTCGCCTATAATACCACGTTTGAAGCGTCTGTTTAGAAATAAAGATAATGCTAAGTTGATGCGATGGCACAAAGAGGAACGCAAGAAAGACTCGATGTTGAGACACCCCGCTAATGGGTCGCAGTGGAGAAAAATAGATAGAACGTACCCTGAATTTGATTTGGATGCGAGAAACATAAGGTTCGGTTTGAGTACAGATGGCATGAATCCTTTTGGTGAGATGAGCAGTGGTCATAGCATTTGGCATGTGACTGTTTGTATGTACAATCTTCCACCATGGCTCTGCATGAAACGAAAGTTCATCATGATGTCAGTGCTTATCTCGGGTCCAAAGCAGCCCGGAAATGACATTGATGTGTACCTAAAACCATTGGTCGAAGAACTCTTATTGCTCTGGGGCGATGAAGGTGTACGGATGTGGGATGAATACAAACAGGAAAACTTCAACCTACGAGCATTGCTATTCGTAACGATCAATGACTGGCCTGCTCTTAGTAACTTGTCAGGACATTCGAACAAGGGATACAAAGCATGCACACACTATTTAGATGATACCGATAATATATGGTTGACTCATTGTAAGAAGGTTGTATACATAGGTCATCGTCGGTTTCTTCCCATTGGGCATGCGGTACGAAAGAAGGGCAAGCATTTCAAAGGCCAAGCGGACCACCGAAAAAAACCGATGCACCGTAGTGGTAAAGACGTCTTCAACATGGTAAAAGATCTAGAAGTTATTTTTGGAAAAGGATATGGTAGCCAACATGTTCCGAACGAAAACGGAATGGCACCCATGTGGAAGAAGAAATCTATATTTTGGGAGCTACCATATTGGGAAGTCTTAGATGTTCGTCATGCAATTGATGTGATGCACCTCATGAAGAATTTTTGCGTCAACCTGATAGTCTTCTTGGGAGTGTACAAAAAGACAAAAGATACAATAGAAGCACGTCATTAGGAAAGGGTACATTATGAAAAAAATCTTATGTCTGCACAGATGATTTCTCATTCAAAAAAACGCATTATACGGTTCTTCAACAATCATACTTGGTTGACCCATATATCGAGGAACACAAGAAAATTCTGCTCTCCAATTTCCCGAAAAAGTCTGAGGCATGGATTACTCGTGAGGACATGAACACTTTCTGGAGCTGGTTGCGGAAGCATCTAATGCATAACATGGATATAAGTGAACAACTATTCTTATTGGCTAGGGGACCATCTTGGAATATCTTAACATACCAAGGGTACGAGATAAATGGAAACACATTTTATACGATAGCCCAAGATAAAAAGAGTACCAACCAAAACAGCGGTGTTCGTATGGATGCCACGGACAATAATGGAAAAAAAGACACATATTACGGCTGCATTGAAGAGATTTGGGAGCTGGATTACGGTCCCAATTTCAAGGTGCCTCTATTTCATTGCCAATGGGTTAAGCTATCTGGAGGAGGGGTAACAAAAGATGAGTATGGGATGACAATAGTTGATCTCAACAATCTTGGGTATAGAGACGAGCCATTTGTCCTAGCCCAGGATGTCGGTCAGGTTTTCTACATTAAGGACATGTCCAGCAAACCAAAGAAGGGGATAAACAAGCAAAAGGATGAGCCTAAGTGACACATAGTTCTATCAGGAAAGAGAAACATCGTTGGAGTGGAGGACAAGACAGACTTGTCAGAAGAATATAATAATTTTGTTGTCATTCCACCTTTCGAAGTAAATGCTGATCCATGCATCCTGCTAGCCAATGAGGATGCTCCATACTTGCGCGGTGATCATAATCAAGGGACATTTGTGAAGAGAAAGTCTGTTACCGCTAATTCTTCATGTACTTGAATCATTTTATATTATTGTATAAAAACGTAATCGCAATTCGAATACTTTATTATATATGTACTGTACAATTATACTTTATGTGTTATATATATTATTTTTTATATTTTTCACTTAATTACCAGACTCAATTATAATTTTCATTCAATAATGGATTACTGAACTAATTTTATTTATTTTGTGAAATTACATTCACATTAACACACTATACTCTCTCACTAACACACACTATCTCTCAAACTCACACACTACTCATTAATGTCATGAAATTACTTAATTTTATGTAAAATTCACTTTTTAAACGTTAATATCGTGATAGAATCCACTTTCTGTCGAAAAGCAACAGTTTGAATTTTTTTTTCACCTAATATATTTTTGCATGGTCAAAATAACAAATATGATTTCAAAAAATTAGATATTTCGTTGACCCAATCACTTGAATGAAAATTAATTATTTTTGTTGCGTGTATCAAGTTTATACAGAGATAAGAAATTTTGTTCCATAATTTTTGGAATCAAAATTTATTAACTGAATTAACAAATGAAAGCCTATTTTAAAAGAGAAGTAAAAAGAAACAAAAACAAACATAAGATTTGGCGAGAATGAGGGAAAACGGGCCCCTTTTGTCCTGGGTGGTAGATCCACCGGGGACTAAAGGTGGGCCGCGGGCTGGGAATTTTCCCGGCCCGCCCGAAAATTCCTTTTGTCCCGGATGGAGCCACGACCCGGGACAAAAGGCCCTTTTGTCCCGGGTGGTGGCTTCACTAGCGACAAAAGGGCCTTTTGTCCCGGGTCGTGGCTCCACCCGGGACAAAATGCCCACACCCCTATATCTCCCTTCTTCCTCCCCCTTCCCCAACACTTGGTGGTTTTCTTGATCTGCGTCGCGCCGCCGCCGTCCCCTGCTCCCACCGCGCCTCCTGCTCGCCGCCGCCGCCGTCCCCGAGCGCCGCCGACCTCTGCCGCCCAAGTTCCGCCACCCCATCGCGCCATCGGTGCCGAGCTCCGCCGTCCCCGAGAGCCGTCGATGTCCCCCATCATCCCCCACGAGCGCCGCGCGCCCGAGCTATATTCGCCGCCCGAGTGCTGTCGGGCCGCCTCAACGCCGCCGTTCCGCCCCTTTGGAGTCGCCTCCACCCTGTGCGTGCCTCCCCTGGCCCGCTCCAGCCCCGCCTCCGTCGTGCCGGCCATCGTGTGCCTCGACGCCGCCGCCCCCGCCCCTGCGCGCCGCCGGCTACGCCTCGACATCGCCGCGCCGCTGCCTCGCCGCTACTCCACCCGACGGCACGGCTCGACGCCGACGCCGCGCCGTCGTCCTTGTCCCCGACGTGGTATGGGCCGGCCGCCGGCCATTTATTTTTTTTCTTTTACTATAGAATTATTTATATATTATTTGTTTCTATTAATAAATATTAACTACAATTTAATTATAGAGATATTTTTGTTGAATTTAATTAAGGTATAAGGTTTCCATTATTTGATATTATCTAGAATTTAGTTATTAGATATAGTGAGAATTATGGAGAATTTAGAGAGAAATAGAGAAGGAAATGCTTTTAATTATTTAAATATAGAGTGTATAATGTATTAGAGAATTAGAGAGTGTATAATGTATTTATTATTTAATTATGTCATTCAAAGACTCTAATTATCTTGTATTCATTATTTACATATGTCATTCATAGACTTTAATTTATCATGTATTTATTATTTAATTATGTCATTCAAAGACTTTAATTACATGTATTCTTTATTCTTAATTGAAAGTGTCATTTATATTACTTCTTTATATTCACCGACGCTCTCTCCTTCTCACCGACGCTCGCTCACTCACTCAATCACATACACACACACTCACTCACTCGGTCGCTCACTCGTTCAATACTCAAACCGTTACCGAACGTAGTCCCCTTCTCGTTACCGCTTGGAAATGGTTAGAGTATTTGCCATCTAAACGTCCATGTAAACGTAGTCCGATCCAAACGTAGTCCCCTTCTCGACCTCGTCCATGTAAACGAATTTTGATCCAATCCTCGCACATATGTACATTTTTTAGAGAATTTTTTTAAGGGTTTTATTTGTATTCATATTTTAGTTACGATGGACCCGCGACACACAGACGCGGAAGACGAACAGTTCCTGTTCAATATGATTGGCGAAGGTCAAGGAGATGTCCCTGAACAAGCTGATGATGGCAGCAATACCGACATATATTTGAATATGTCCGGTGATGGAATTGAGCCACCATCTATTCAGGATGACGCTGCTGCTGAACAAAGTGCTAATGTACATATCACAACTATACTTATTTATAGTGAAAATCATATTTTCATCTGAATCTATATGAATACTATGAATGTTTTTTTATAGCCGTCTGGATCATCGTCGCAACAGAAAAAGACGAAGCGAGGCCCGACAAAAAAACTGGAAGGGCAGTTCATTATAACGGAAGTTGGTCCAGATGGCGAACCGATCTCTCCAGAAGCTGCCGCCAAAAAATTCATAAGACAATCCGGATCAGCTTCAGGCTCTGGAAAGCTTCCAATCCAAGCGAGGAATGGGATGCGGTACCCGAAAGAGAAAAAGAATGGTGCTGGCGGGAGCTTAAGAAAAACTTCACGGTTCTAGCTGAATCCGAAGAGATATGCAAGCGCTGGACCCTGAGTAAGATGGCCGAACAGCTGCAATCATTCAAGAAAATTTTGACGAAGAAATATATCAAGACCGGGACCACACCCGTATTTACCGGCGAGCTCGAAAAGCTCAGGGGGTCACTAGGATGCATTTGTGGAATACAAGTCTTTAGAGCTTGGGCTTCAGAAGGTGCAGAAGGCCAAAGACAACACCTCGAAGAAAGTGTACCATCACACTCTAGGCCAAGGAGGCTACAAGCTTGCAATACCCAAATGGGAGAAGATGGAGCAGGATCTGCTTGACAGAGGCATCCAACCTGCGACCATGAACTGGCCTGAAAGGTCAAGGATCTGGTTTTATGGTCACAGGGGAAGCTTGGACCCATTGACTAGTGACTGCATCTATGGGCCAAACATCCAGCGAGCAGCCCAAAGACTACAGGAGGCCATACAAGCAGCGGCCGAGGGAACATTCCAGCCGGATAGAGAGAGGGACGAGCTGACTTACGCCCTTGGGAATCCAGAGCATCCGGACCACACAAGAGGCAAAGGCATGGTTCCGTGAAAGTATGGGTTCAAGGATTACATTGAATCATATAGAAGCCGGCAAAGAAGAAAGAATGATGAGCGGGAGCACTTGCGAAGGCTAGAGGAACGACTCATGTCACACGATCAAAGACTGGAGGAAGAGGTTCAACGCCAAGAGGCCATAGCAATGAGCCAGCAACAGCAAGCGCAAACGGTACCTCCAGAGCCTAATGTAGCAGCCGATCATCTGTCTCAGCAGAAAAGCAGCTGCGCTTCCACAGACGTCGCCATCGCTGAGCCAACGGGGATCCAGGCCGCAGTTGAAGCGACGGCCCCGAAGCGATTTCCAGTGGATGAGATCACCCAGCGGACACCTTGTGACCTGCAGACTGCCGTTAAGAACTTAATGTTTACTGTTGCGTACGGTACCGCCATGCCAACCCAACCAGGCGATGTGTACCACGGGCAGCAAATTCCGCCAGGATACACAAGAGTTGGCGTGGAGCAGGTGTGCCAGGGTTGGGAGACGCTCGAGCTTGACATTCCTGGAGGAGATGGGGAGTGGACACTAGCAGAAGCCATTCATGGCTACATCCTATGGGATAAGCGCTACATTGTCCTAAAGTCGGATGATCAAACACCAAGACCGGCATCTCAGCATGCCTCTCCAAGGCCGGCATCTCCGCAAAACTCCCCAAGGGCAGCACTATCTCGGCAAGGTTCACCGGTACATTCTCCATCGCCATCATCTCATGCGCTGATGAACACTCAAGCGTCACCATCGCCTCCTTGGTCACCCCCTCCGCCGCCGACAAAGAAGCAGAAACGGCCGCCGGCAAAGAAGGTTGCTACACCGGCTAAGGAGCCTCCAAAGAAGAAGGAAAAGGAGAAGAAAACCAAGGAGGCTCCTATTAAACCCTGGGACATGAGCCTTGAAGAATGCGATCGGATAACTCAAGAAAGAGTTAAAGAGCACTTCAAGCCGAAGCCGAAGCCGGAGCCCGAGAAAGTGATAAATCCGATAGATTTGAAATTTTTTAAGGGAATGTGCGAAGTAAATAAGATAAAATTCATTTCGAGAGACCCCCCTTCAGACTACGAACGCACAATTATCAAAACTACTGAGAAAAAGAAGAGACAATCAAAGTCGTCGTCGTAAGACGTTCCACAAGTCGAAGCCCAAAAGAAACAATCAATAGAGCCTCTCGTAGTGGGACAGACGACGCAAGAACAAGACTTTGTTACATTTTTGAAAGAATCAAACCTGACGGCGGCTCAGATTGTAGGGGGAGAAGATATTCCAAAGGCCGATGTGGTCGTCAAATGAACGTATGAGATCGGCAAAACTCTTGTACCCCCCCCCCCCCCCCGAAGTAGTGTACGTGCTTCCAAAGCAAATGTATAAGATGCACCAGCACTACATGCGTGCAATGACCGATTGCATCTTCATGCAGGGTGCAAAGATTAAAGATGACGATTTCTTACGGGGGGAGGCCATTATATGGATAAACTGGGAAGAAATTTACCAACTATTCCATCAGGATGCCCTCGACATCTCTATGGTCGGCTTGTGGGTTCTGTAAGTATTTTACTCTCCTTACGTATTGTTTTGCATGATCTCAACATACTGATATCTTGATTTATTCGGTATCATGTAGAATGGAAATACATACTTGCAGGAGAAAGGGATACTCTCACCTCGGCTTCATCGACCCAATTACTTGTAATTGGAGGATTCTACGCGACACTGCCGATGAGCTATACCAAAATTTGTCCAAGTACATAAGCGTTCATCACAACAAGCAAATGATATTGTTTCCTTACAACTTTGCGTGAGTGATTCCTTCCGTCTAACTCTTTCTATTATGTAATCGAATTGTTTAAACCTTAACTACCAAGAACTACCTCCGTATAATCTTGCAGTGAACACTGGGTCCTAATTGTCATAATTCCCGAGAAGAGCCTACTCGTGGTTATGGACTCATTGAGGAGACCTCCAGAACAATACGAAAATCTTCTTAACATGATGAAAAAGTAATTCTACCACTACTCCGTCGATGACCGATAATTTGAATCACTTTGTTACTTGACTATAATTGTTCTAATCATGCACAGGATTTGGAAAGAATTCGCTAAAAATCATCCAGGCAAATTTGACAAGGAGTTGAAGATCAAGACAGATTTTACGGTACGCACTTGGATGATTCGTTGCACGATTCATTATTTTTATTATATATTCATGTAAATACCTAATAATTTCTTCTCTCTTAAAGTGTATGAGGCAGAAACAAGGCACTACTTTATGCGCATACTATGTATGCGAGAACATCCATGGTCTGGTAGGTCCTTCAAAGGGTTGGACAGATTGGGAGGAGGAAGTAAGTAAAAAACTTGTTAATATTTGAACTCGTATTTTAATTAGTCGAAATTAATTATCCCCTTTTTCCATAGGTCGAGGAGATGCGCGATAAACTCATACCGGAGGAAAAGATTATGGCGATTCAAGAACAATTGTCTGAATTTATTGTTGAGCAAGTCCTCGATCCAAAAGGCGAATTCTACTATGATAGACTATCTAATATTCACAATCGCAGCAAATATCATAATATACGCGTATATATGTAATTAAGAACGAATATACCTATGTAAATATATATGTGTATGTATTAAATTTCTATTTATGAGTATGTATGTATTATATATATAAGCACTCCAATAATATATATGTGTATATATATATTTATATAATATTGGTCCTAGACATTTTCATAAGTAAAGGAATTCACATGTATAGATATGTGTATACATATATATATAAGTGAATTAATTTATATATGAAAACTATCTAAGACAAATATTATATAAGTAACTATATATATGTGTATATATATGTTAGTGGAGATCATACACACTGAATTCCAATACATAAGTTTAATTGAAATGCAAAAGTATAATTGAAATAGAAAAAGAATTGAGAAAAGAAAAACAGGAAAAAAAGAACCTTTTGTCGCTGGCAGCACCAACCGGGACAAAAGGTCCTCTTTTGTCCCGGTTGCCAGACCCGGGACAAAAGGGCACCCCCTTTTGTCCCGGACTGGCGTTCCCGGTTGGGAAACCGGGACAACAGGGGTTTCCCAACCGGGACAAATCAACGTTTTTGTAGTAGTTGAAGAAGAATATAGAATACCTTTTACATCTGATTTACTATTTGTAGAAGAAGAAGCAAGAGAGTAGAGAAGTGATCGAACATCATTAAGTGGAGGAGTATGAGCTTCAAGTTTGTATCTTTCACATGGATGCATATTTGTGACTGTTATTGGTAGCTAGAGACATGTAATTAAGCATGGTTCTCCACCCAAACGCTCTGAATCAGTTGAAGGGGCAGCCAACGCTAGCTCATTCTTCTCCTGTAGTAGTAGTTGCAAAAGGGAACTAATCATGGCAAACTACTTCATCAAACCCAGATATAACTTCATTACTTCGCAAAAAAAATGTAATTTCGTTAGGATATATCAACATGGCATGGTCTCAAACACAATACTTGAATTAGGGTGCAGCTAATCTGCGCGCGCTAGGAGGCGTGCCAGGTCTCGATCTCGGGCAGTCGATAATTTTCCTTTCCAGAAAAATTCCTTTCTTCATGATTTTCTATTTCTAGAAAGCTAATTATAATATATGTGTACAGCTTTTTCAGACAACTATCGGGTGATATTTTTTCAACATAACTACTAAATGATATTTGTTTCAGTACAGCTTTTATGATACTTATAACTGTTACTCATAATTTTTCAAACCAACTTTTTATAGAATAATTTTTTAACACAGCAGGTACAAATTTTATGCATAACTTTTTTTAGCGTTCTTACTAAATGATAACTTTGAACATAACTTACACGAAAACTTCTCACACAACTATGATGCATAAGTTCGCATAAGCTCGTAAAAATACAACTTGTCGAGATAACTTTTTGCCATAAATTTAATGCATTGTTTTTAAAAGTTTTGCAGAGGATAATTTTTCAGCACAACTTCTAGGACGAATTTTTATGTACGAGTTCATCATACAACTTTTAAGTACAACACTCAATATAATTTTTTAGTATAATTTTCCTAAAATCTTTGTCAAGAAACTTTCTCTAGAGAAAACATAGTAGAAAAGTAAAAGGAAAAAACTAAAAGAAGGAAAGAATGATAACTACTGCAATTACGAAACACAGAGGAAAAAATTAGAAAGGAAGAAAGAAAGAAAGAAAATCAATATCTAAGGTTGTCACGTGGGTGGTCACGGACAGCTGCTTCGCCGGTGTAAGGTTGCACGCCACGAAGCTCACGACCGCGCGATTGGTGTTTTGGATTTCCGCTTGAATTATCAGCATTGTAAAATACACAATTTTCACGGAAAATTGTAACATTTTTCATTTTTTTTAGATTATGGAAAGTCCGGCCTATTTTTCATGATAATAAGTAATGCCTACTTGCATTCTTTAGTGGTCAGATCTAATAAAGTTTAGCCAGTACTCCACGCGAAAATCAAGGAAAGGAAGGACTTCTGTCATAGGCTGTGTGCACGAATGGGCAAAAGTTTATTGAACGACCGCAGCGCCACACGGCAACTGCAGGCCGCCCGGCCGGTTGAGCTTGACAGTTAACGAGTCCGTCCGGCGCGAACCGCTAACCGTCCGTGCATGCACGCGGCCACCCTCCGCATCGATGGCGAGTGCGCAGCCGAAAAGGGGAGCCAGGCGATCGTGCACTTGCGCCCCGCGTTTGGACTCTCTGGGCCGGGGGATCGGATCGGATCTCGGGAGTTTTCTCGTCTCGGCCTCGCACGATGACACACGAAGACTGCACGCTCGCTCGCGTACGTCCTTGCCGCCGCGCTTGACGGCGATTGTTGGACAGCAACGCCCGGGACCAACATTATCAAATGCTACTCTAAATTCATATTTTCTAGGAGGTTTAAATCATTTTTTGCGAAGAGCATTAATCATATGTACCGGCTTGTTCAAGCAGTAACTTCTAGTGATGATTCCTGCAAATTGGAGTTATCTAGTCCAGGCTTCCAGACTAGTTTAAGTTTCACTATACGGTGTTCTCATTTTCAACTCAATGACAATAGGAACTATATAATGTATTTTAAAATAAATTCCTGCACTCTAATACCTTTTGCTTTCAGTTGTATACCCCTTTATTGTTGTTAATTTTTTATTCAAAATTTTGAATATAACAAGTTTCAAAATGACAAGAGATTAGTAATCATTCTTACTATGAAACTTTTGAAACTACAGCAAGGTTGACTCCACAGAGAAACGCACTATATGCAGCCAAATTTCTTGATGCCATGCATAAAAGCATTATATTTCTAGATCTTTAAGGTACAAATTAAGCAAACAGCATTTGAACCGATAGTTTAAGATGTATGTCGTGGCTCAACGAGGAGGGCCACAGCCGGGTGGCGTAGTGCACCCGCCTAATCTCAGAGGTTGGTTACTCGAGGAAGTGCAAACGATTCGACAGATCTACTTATGAAGCAAGAACACAAGAACACACGGGGATTTAGAGTGGTTCGGGCCGCCGGAGCGTAATACCCTACGTCCACTGAGAGTTCTATTGCTCTTGTGTCCGTGGATGAGTCTATCCTCTGCCTCTAAGTCCCTTTTGAGACCTGAGTCCTTCTCTAGCAGGTGTCCCCCTTTTATAGCGCAATGAGAATGTGTACACAGGCGTTGGACCACGACAGGTGGGGCCAACAAGGATGTATAGTTTACCATGAAAAAGACATTAACAGTGCTTTGTGAATCTCTTTCCGGATATGCCTCATCGCCCTGTAGACTCTCTGACCGAGGGGGGTCTTCACCTGTCCCATCGGCGAGGCGCCCGTTGAGGCGGTGTAGGTTGCGGCGTAGACTGTTGGGTCTACCGCGTAGGCATTATGATACTCCGTCGCCGAGCTGTCGTGTCTAACTGGCGTTGCTGACTGACGCGCGTGGCGTGGGCGACGCCAGAGGCTGCACTGTGCGCCTTAGTAACGCGCGGTCAATAGTACAGCCTGTCAAAAGTCACCTCGGGCTCTGCTGTGACAGAGCGCACTTACGTCAACCGCATTGAATGCGGTAGGTGGGCGAGTCTTTTCGGGGAAGCTCTGAAGCCTCGCGCATGCCTGCGCCTGCGGACATGTGGTGGCTCCGGACCCCCCCCCAGGCGGGGTGTCTGTTCCCTCCCCACTGAGGTGTCCGGATATTATTTGGGGTTCCGGGGCCCCGGCTGTTTTGGCTGAGCGCTTCGTTCTCCGGGACACATGGTGACACCGGACCCGTCCCCGAGCGGGAAGCGAGTCCGGGACCGTTGGTCCGGTGAGATGGATCGGACCCCAGGGGTCCGGCTGTTCAGCTCTTTACGTCGTAATTATGGATAACTACACAAGTCTTGACACAGCAAGAGGGGGTACCCTAGTCCAGAGGTACCGACAGTGGCCTCCGAGTCCACCTCGGGGGAAGGTACGAACCCGCAGGTGGGGCCATTATCGTGACGTGTTCTGACGCAATCCTGGTTGCGTTGGCGTGCTCATGTCGAGAGCGGGTGCTCCGGACCCCTAAAGACTGTAGCACTTGTTACCAGGTTCAGGTACTAGAGCTCTCTCCGCAGGGCGGCGAAGGTGCAGGCTTAGGGTACGGAACCAAGCTAAGCGGCTGCACGGACCTCGAACCCCCCCGGGAGCGAGCACCACTTCCCCGGCCCGGCTTCAAGCGACCGTGGCGAGCGGTCTCCGCCGGAGCAGGCCACCGGAGTGGACTTGGGCTGTTGCCATCGATCCACCGAGATATGTTATCGGACCTCGTGGTGGGGCATAGGAAACCATGCCTTACACTAGAAAGGAGTCCGGACCCCTAGTCACGGCAGCCTCAGATACTAGGGTACTCGTAACAGGGCAGTGAAGTACGTAGGCTTAGGGTACATTACCAAGCTAAGCGGCCACGCAGAACTACTCCACCCCAGGATACAAACACCACTTCTCCGGAGCAGGTTCCTAGGAGTTCGGACCACCTTTCAATTAGAAGGGGTGTCCCAACCTGACCATAAGCCAGCAACTCGATTTGGATCGTTAGTAACAAAAGAAAAAACTCCGTTCGGGAGAAGGAAACATGCAAGCTGAACGGACAAGTGTTATTAAGTTAATGTAAAGATAGGACTGAGGACGCAAATCTCCTTCATTGCTTGATTCGTGGTGTACATCAGTGGTCGAGATTACGAGGGCGGACCTCTACCGCTCTGGACCACTTGCTGGTGTCGCCTGTTTGTGCGATGAAGCCAGAGGTCGGGTTTATAAGGGCGGACCTTTACCGCTCTGGACCACACGTAGGCACCATATCATTACAGAGGACAAACACACTCAATCCTATCTAGTGGTAACCTACAGCCGTCGCCCCGTAAGGCATGCACGTTCCTGGCCGGAGTGGAACTGCCACCTTGGAGGTTCCTTTCAGTCGTTGGGGGCGAAGGCGCCCTGGACGTGCCTATACAGCATCATCCAGCATCACCTCAGGAGCTTGCAGGGCCCTCCTCAGCACAAGAGCTGTTTCATGCTCAGATAGCATGAGAACAACTTCTTTGGCTTTGAATGGGAGTGGCCCTACTGTTGCCAGCTGCCGTCGGAAGCCAGCCCGATGGCTACTCATAGTGAGCTGAAGCCAGCTTGCCACCATGGCGCTGCAGAAGGACGGGTGCTCGTTTGGACGAACACGGAGCGTGGAGAAGGGTGGTCGTTCACCGGCTCCACCTTGGTGCTGGCACAGGGCCCCCATGCCTTGCGATGGAGGTCGACACCTGTCTGCAGCAGCTCCAAGGGTGGCTTGAGCCAGGCGAGGGAGAAGGCGACAGACATCCTTCCTGAGTGTTGATGCTCCTTAGCGCCCCGATTTGTATACCGCAAGAGCACAGTTCGTGTAACTTTTCCCTTAGAGTATTCCCCCAAGGTTTATCAATCCGTGGATCGACAAAGAAATACCTAAGGTTTTCCATCTAATCTAACGGATCTATACTAACATGAAGCATTGATTGCATATAAAGGGTAAACCTTTGACAGATATGAGTGATGTGTAAATGTTGATCTCATCCATGAACATAGGCTTAATCATAGCAAAACCAAAGACATGACTAGGCCTATCGTCATCTAGTTGTAGTTCAAGCTAACGAGCAAATAAATCATGCATCTCAACCAAAAGCATCTTTAAATCAAAATCTCCAATCCGATCCCTCGATACTCCGCTTACTCAGTGGGAACGGCCTGTCACGACGCCCCCCCTTTGGACGAAATACCCTGAAGCAAGTCGAACCCCCTTTGGTAGTTCCGCCATGAAGCTCTAGCCACCATGACTATAAGATCATGCTAAGAGATCTATCTCGATAATAGATCTAAGATTAAGCAAACCTAAAGAAAAGAACAAAATCGAAAGAGAGAACATGATCGCTAATAGATTCGGAAGACATGATTATCATTACTCACATAATAGATTCGTTTGGATCGTCACCACCGAGTACATACCATTGACGACTCCAACGAGCTCATGAACTCCACCATGGCACAACCACGCAGGGAGGCCATGGCGGCTAGGGGTGGCCTAAGCCATCTCCTAGACAACTTCGAAGACTTGCGGCGGCCGTCGTCTCCCTCCGGTCTTGGCCCTAGGTTTTCGTCGAGTTCTGGGTGGATGGATGCTCCGAGTTGAATAAGGTGCGAGCTATTTATAAGCCGAGGAAGCCACCGGTCGAAGGGGAGGCCGAACCGCCTCAGAAACAGGCTAGGCCGGCCGGCCTACCCTGTTTCAGGCTCGCCTCGATCTCATCTTTTGCGTGCAAACTCCTCGCATCTTCTAGAGTTTATGTCCTTCACGATTGCACCCCTTTGGACGTCGTTATCTTGGAGATATCTTCGAGGAAAGGATAGGATAGGGAATCCTTCCTTAAATCTCCGTTTGCTTTGCTTAATCCCGAAGTATCTTGATCTCATCTTCGTGGGCTTGGTCCTTTGGGCTCTCTTGGAGGATGGATGTGCTTGAATGGGTTTCGAATCAACATGGGCTTTGGTCCTTTCTTTGGGCTTTGGCCTTCGTCTTTCTCCGTGTTAGCGCTCGATCACAGTCCTCGTCATTTCATACTCCAAAATAGGCCAAAAACCTGCAAAAACGAAGTTCCTCCAAAATATATGTGCAAGTGTGAAAATGACCAATAACTAGGCCGGGGTTAGGACGGTTAGTGATTTTAATATTAAATTTATGTCATTATCAAGGATAAACAAGGGATAAAGTGGGTACTTAAGGAGCGCCAACATTCCCCCCATGCTTAAACCTTCCTCGTCCTCGAGTAAGTCTAGGAGCTTTGCTTATAAAGAAATTAGCGTTGCCCCTCAATGTCTTCTCTGCACTTAATCATACTTAACAAGACATATTGCTCTCTCAAGTATTTAGCATTTAAGTTCATGTTGTGACCAGCTACTTTTTCATTATGGAAGATAGACTAGCAATTAAAGAACAAACCACAATAATAAATAAATGCAATGCTCTCTAACTTAAGCGAACTTCAAACCTTTACCTTGTTTCATCGTGAAGAGTTTTCAAAAGAATGCATATCAAACATAAGTGAGGTTCTCTTGCAAAAGATCGTGGAAATACTCATCTCATCAAGTCTCTCAAGCCTACATTAGATTGTCTTCAACCTATTCTACTCATATATAAAAGTGGAAGGCTTATGTTAGCTTGGTAGGTAAAAACAATCCTAACAAAACATTATATCTGAAATATTGTCAAACTAAGAGAGAGATCTATTGGATTTACTTAGACTTGTCAAAAAGGCCATTGGAAAATAATGTTGGAGAGGGAGAAAGATGAAATACACACATTTAGATAGGTGGACATGTGCAAGTGGTAAATGGATGATCCCGAGACACAAATGAAGTTCTCGTTATCGGATTGCACATGGTTGGAAGATTTGAGTATGGAATAGTTCTTCAAAGTAACGTGAAAAATTAATGAAGCCAAAAAGAGCTAAGGAGCATTTTATTCTTCTCTCTCTTTTTTTCTTTCCTTTTCTCCCTTTTTTTCATTTTTCTATTTTTCTCTTTCTTTTTTTTCTTTCTTTTTGCTCCTTAGAACTTTTGATAGCATAGAATACTTACCCAGCCATCCTCCCCATGCTTGAACGAATGCTCGTCCTCGAGTATGAATAGTGGGAGAACCAACTAGCTAGGGTAAGTATCTCAAATTCACCTTCTTCTTCGTAGAACCGCTTGAAACTCCGGGGAGCCTTGTCTCCCAAAATTTTTCTTTATATGGTGCCCTTGATTCTTTTGATTCCGTCGAAATGATAATCCATACTCAAATTGGGTTGTGGTCAAGAATGTAATCACAAAAAGATATTTTTGGTTTAGGGTGGATATCCAGCGAGGTTTGCAAAATTCCCGAAGTAGAAACTCACAATGCATGGATAAATAATCTAGCAGAAAGAAGGTTATACAAAAAAAACTGAATGACCAGCTTCTTAGTCTCATACCAAAGAAATAAATCTTAATCCAACTCATCAAAATATAAGTTTGCAATCTAAAGGTTTCATCATGAAAGAATATGTATGTATAGGCTTTGGTAGGTAGAACTTTGCAAGAGATTCACAAATGTAGATAGCATAGGAATTAAGTTTTCAAATTAAACAATCACAATGTGTAAGGTCATCGGTAGACTTAAATCAAAAAGCAACATAGAATATATGGGTTTAGAATTTAGTCATTTAATCTCCACAAATAAAAGAGCCGGTATTTAATCATTTTAATTCCATTTAATTGAGAGCAAATGGTCAAATCATATACAACATAGCGTAGGTAAAACAAAGCAGCAACTTTCATCATTTTTCCATAAGCATAAGGCATTGCCAAAATGTATCAATGCGGTGAGCACAAAGTGATGGTGATCCTACACTTATTGAAAACAAAAACAAAACTAGGTTATCCTCCTAGAAGCCATGTGATAGGTTGAGAGGTATATACAAATGTTGCATCTATGGTTGAAGGCATATATGTACAAGCATTTAGAAAAAGAGAGAGTTGAGGAAGAATTACCGTCCTTCTCAATGCTCGTAATGAAGTGTAGCGCGGCCTCGCCCATACTTAAGCATTGTTCTAAGCATGGAAAAAGAATCATGAGCATCTTGTGGCAACCGTGATTATCTTACTCCATGAGATCTTTCTTCCTTGTCCATGAAATCCTCCCCCATGCTTAGCATGATGCTAGGCGTGGAAGGAGAAGATGGACCATCTTGAAATTCTTGAAGTCCTTCCCTCATGTGTATGAATATCATCTTCAATGTGTCTTCACCTTTGTTTCCTAAATTTCCTTCAACTTCTTCTTGTACTAAGTCATGGTCCAAATCATTGCTTCACATCGTCGTCGCCTCCTTCAATTCCTCGTTGTCCCATTGCTGCCTCATCTTCATGAATTTTTTCTTTCAATTTCCAGAACAGAACATGTACTAAAACATTGCTCCATTGCGAAGTGCACGAATTTTCCTTTCCAACGAGACCTCATTTGCCCAAAACTGATTCCAAACAAGAGAGTTATGTCCATTTCATCCCAGCGCAACAATCTGTCTTGACGAATTTCAGAACGCGCAACGTCCAATGTTCTTGCCATATCTCTTTGTACGGGTCTTCAAATTCATTGATCTTGAATGCGTTGGAACGGGAATTTCATGAAGATTCTAAATATCAACTTTTTTTCCTTGTACATCTCTGTTCATGTGCAAAATTTGATGAAAACAGCGGGGCTTGCTTTCGAACTTTGGAGATGTTGACGAATTTGATTTCTTCTTTGATCACGAATTCATGGGAACGCTTTGTCATGCCTGCAAAACAATTCAAGTGCACAATCTACCCCCAAGGTTACAGTTGGGAGTAGAAACAATTGCCAACAAACAAAAAACATCCCCTAAGATACTTAACTTGTGGCATAATTAGTCTAGTGAAAATTAAACCTAATGGGTGTATGTGAATGCAAGTGGGAGGTATGTGTATGCAAATGAGAGGAAAATGGATTGCTATCTTAGTCAAAAGAGCTTAAAGATGGAGGTCCGCAAACAATTTTAAACACCACATTTACACAAGATTGCAAAAGGTAAATGCTATCATGATAAGCATTACATGGTAGGAAAGCATACATCAATAAGATTGAGACCAAGCTAGCAAAATGAGGGCATGAACAATGGAATGGATGCAAAGTGCAAATGCAAAGTTAGCAAAAACAAGTGTTAGCATGGTTGAAAGGACCTTTCGATGTCGTTCCACAACTAGCTTATTTAAAAACAATTGCTAAGAGTGACAAAAAGCCTTCGCGACACTTTATAAGAAGTGAGGTTTTTGTCAATGAAAAGGTTATTTATCGAAAAGGACCAAGCAACCGAGCTAACAAGGTTTTAGAAGTAGGTTTATGGCTTTCCTATATTTTTGGCTTAAAACAAAAATTTTGAAGAGAGAGTGTTGAGTATAGAAATTCTATCTAAGGTGGTTTTTAAAAAAAAACTAGAGAGAAACAAAAGTTAGAGATTTTTTTTGGAATGAAAGACATAACCTATGGTTTTAGTATTGCTCTATGAGTGGTTTTCCTAAGGGTTTTAGGATCTCAAAAGCGAGGCTAGTCAATGTTTTTTTTAGAAAAAGTTTTTTTTATAAATGCAACATGCAATGCAATGCAAGGGTGAGACGAACAAAATGATATGACATGATGAGGTGGTCTAAAACAAAATAAAAAACTAGCCTAAGTTAACTAGCCACAAGTTTAGAATCAAAGGGTGGTGCAACACTTCATATTTCCCCCTGAAAGGACACAAATAAAAAGACTCTAAACACTAATAGGCACACAAAAAGGTCTACAAGTTTCTCAAGATCAAATAACAAAGTGCTCCTTCAATAACATTTAGAATGAACAATATGAAGTTGTAGTTTTTGTTAGACCAATGGTACAATGTTACTTGATATTCCGATTAAAGAGTGCAATGTAGACGGTCATATTAATATATATAAAATAAAAGATCGGGTTGCCTCCCGCAAAGCGCTTCATTTAGAGTCATAGAGCTCGATTTTCTTACATACCTTCTCATTGATGCGAAGCCATGGTCCTTCATGTAAGAGGTGAAGGTGTTCCATGCAGCTCTTATTCCACTTCCCATGTTGGACATGATCAATCACTCTTAATGGAAAACTTGCCCAATCGTCTCTCACATCATGGTCACCTCCTTCTTTGTTGTCCTTCGTCGCTACCTTTCTTTTCATGGATTTTCCTCTCTGTATAGATTGGGAATTGCACCAAACAATTGGTCCAATGAAAGGTGCACGAAATATTCTTTCCAACAAGTCTTCATTTGCCCAAAACGCATTCCAATTGAGGGAGTTATGCCCCTTTTTCCCCGTCACTGCAATCTGCCCCGTGCTGATTTCAGCACGTGCATCTCCGATGTTTGAGACATAGCTCCTCCCGTGGGTCTTCAATTGTATCGATCATGGATGCGTTGAACCGAGGACTTGATGGAGATCCTGAATATTCAACTTTCTTGTATTGTAAATCTCTGGACTTGTGCACAAAATTGATGAGGCTTAGCGATGTCCGTTCTTGAAACTTAAAGATGTTGATGATGGTGTTCAAAATTTTGGGCACAGTTTCCCTCCTCATCATTTGTGTTTCATGTCCTGCATGGTTAGTGAAATTCGGGGATTCTCCTGACATGTGCTCTTTTAGGGTCATGAGCTTGACCAAGCGCAAAGCAAGATCGAGATTTGCAAATATTTGTAAACATATGCAACATAATCACATCCTCAATTAAATTTCATCAACAAGGCATGGTGCAATTAAATACAGCATGTGTTTCTTGCATAGCACGGAGTTCATTATTAGGCAGAGGTTCTTTAAGCATGAAATCAACCTTCTCAAGAAACTCTAGCCTATCATCATGAAAAGAACAAGGCATAGAATTTAAACTTTCATTCCAACTATTGGTTCGAGCATGAGATTTTTAACGATTAACAACAAAACCAATAGAAGCTTGAGAATTCACTGTATACCTTAGCCTCGGAGCTTTTTCATACTCATTGGAGTCGTGGTGCTTTGTGCGAGATGTCATCTTGATGCACTCCTCGTGGTCCATCGTGATTTGCTTCTCACGTCTCCATGTGTTGAATGTTGCACTCTTGTAATCCGTCGTGGTTTGTTTGCAACATCTTCGTTTGTCGAAGGTCGACCGCTTGTACCTTCATTTGCCAATGTCATTAGGGTTCTTCCTCTGCTCCAAGCCTCTGAATTTTATCATGTACGCTTGATGAAAACATCGCCCAAGCTTCTCTTCATTGTTGTCATCATCATCTTTTCTATCTTGTTCTCATCGTGTTGCTCCTGCCTCTTCTTCGTGGAATCTCTCCTGTATACTCAACAGAACATATACCAAGATATAGCTCTATTGAAAAGTTTATGAAATTACCTTTCCAACGAGTGGTCATTTGCTTTAAACGGAGTCCAAACGAGGGAGTTATGCCCGTTTCACTTTTGGCGCTGCGTGCTGTCCAGAAATTTTCAGAGTGCACAACCTTCAATGTTTTGGCCATACCCGCTTGTAGGAATCTCCGATTGACTTGGTTCTTGATTCGTTGGGATGGGAACTTCGTGGAGCTTTTGAATATCCAAAAATATGCTGCTATTTTCTTCTGAGGTTGAGCAGAATATTGATGATAACAATGACTTCTTACGAATTGATCCGAAGATGTCGATGATCTTGATCTTGTGGTCTTCGGAGCATCTTGTTGTGCATCTTTGGCTTCAAGGTCATCACAATTGATTCACCAGCGAGTAGCATGGCTCCAATGGTCTGTCTCCATGGTTCTTGATTTGCCTAAGGTGCCGGGATCGAAGGAGGCTCCCGTGCTTTGTGTCGATGATCAGAGCGGTCTCTTTCTTTGATTGCACTCGACAAGAAGCTTCTTGAGCATCCCATGGAGAAGATGGGTGGCATCATGGTTCCTCTAATCTTGTTGCCTCTAGCGTTGGTAAACTTCAAATCATCAACTTTTGTGCACAAGGTTCTCCAAACATCTTGCGACATCGTCATCACTTTCTCCATTATTTGTTGCTGCCTCTTCTTCGTTGAATTCCTTGATCATCCTGCACAGAACATGTACCAAAATTCTACTCCATGGAAAACCTTATGAAATTACCTTTTCAACGAGTGGTCATTGATCCCAAACGGACTCCGGATGAAGAAGTTATGGTCGTTTTACTCCGGCACTACGCTCTGTCCCGAGACATTTCAGAACGCGCAGCGTTGAAAGATTTTACCATAACTCTTCAAACCGATCTCCAAAATTCATGATTCTTGATGCGTTGGAAAGTAAACTTGATGGAGCTTCAAAATAATTTATTATTTTCTCACGGTACTTCTCTGATCTTGGACGAAAAACTCATTACAATAGTAACACATTGGAGATGATGATGATCCGATCGCACGATTTTCTTCGCGGGCATGCTTCATACCTATTGCTTGAACAAACAATTTATCCCAAAGACATTAGTCTTTAAAATCAATTGACACGGCAGCGTATCTTATTTATCATCTTTTGCTTTGGGGAGTGGGGACTCGATAGCGGATGCTGGGCCACTAATAAAAGTTAGCACCTACCACTAAAGAGCGGGCCTTCACATAGCCATCAACTTGCTTGAGTGAGATTGGACTTGTCAAAGTATGGACGTTGAGAACTTCTCAATCGCTTTGTGTCTAGGGTTTTACCTGCATTCATGGACACAAACAAGAAACACATGACATATGCAACAATAAAATTAGGGTTAGTCCAAAAACTAGATAGATCGTCCTAGGGTTCGTGTTGCCGATCCCCGGCAACGGCGCCAGAAAAGCTTGTTGATGCTCCTTAGCGCCCCGATTTGTATACCGCAAGCGCACGATTCGTGTAGCTTTTCACTTAGAGTATTTCCCCAAGGTTTATCAATCTGTGGATCGACAAAGAACTACCTAAGGTTTTCCATCTAATCTAACGGATCTATCCTAACATGAAGCATTGATTGCATATAAAGGATAAACCTTTGACAGATATGAGTGATGTGTAAAGGTTGATCTCATCCATGAACATAGGCTTAATCATAACAAAACCAAAGACATGACTAAGCCTATCGTCATTTAGTTGTAGTTCAAGCTAACGAGCAAATAAATCATGCATCTCAATCAAAAGCATCTTTAAATCAAAATCTCCAATCCGATCCCTCGATACTCTGCTTACTCAGTGGGAACGGCCTGTCACGACGCCCCCCTTTGGACGAAATACCCTGAAGCAAGTCGAACCCCCTTTGGTAGTTCCGCCATGAAGCTCTAGCCACCATGACTACAAGATCATGCTAAGAGATCTATCTCGATAATAGATCTAAGATGAAGCAAACCCAAAGAAAAGAACGAAATCGAAAGAGAGAACATGATCGCTAATAGATTCGGAAGACATGATTATCATTACTCACATAATAGATTCGTTTGGATCGTCACCACCGAGTACATACCATTGACGACTCCAACTAGCTCATGAACTCCACCACGGCACAACCACGCAGGGAGGCCATGGCGGCTAGGGGTGGCCTAAGCCATCTCCTAGACAACTTCGAAGACTTGCGGCGACTGTCGTCTCCCTCCGGTCTTGGCCCTAGGTTTTCGTCGAGTTCTGGGTGGATGGATGCTCCGAGTTGAATAAGGTGCGAGCTATTTATAAGCCAAGGAAGCCACCGGTCGAAGGGGAGGCCGAACCGCCTCAGAAACAGGCTAGGCCGGCCGGCCTACCCTGTTTCAGGCTCGCCTCGATCTCATCTTTTGCGTGCAGACTCCTCGCATTTTCTAGAGTTTATGTCCTTCACGATTGCACCCCTTTGGACGTCGTTATCTTGGAGATATCTTCGAGGCAAGGATAGGATAGGGAATCCTTCCTTAAATCTTCATTTGCTTTGCTTAATCCCGTATCTTGATCTCATCTTCGTGGGCTTGGTCCTTTGAGCTCTCTTGGAGGATGGATGTGCTTGAATGGATTTCGAATCAACATGGGCTTTGGTCCTTCCTTTGGGCTTTGGCCTTCGTCTTTCTCCGTGTTAGCGCTCGATCACGGGCCTCGTCATTTCATACTCCAAAATAGGCCAAAAATCTGCAAAAACAAAGTTCCTCCCAAATATATGTGCAAGTGTGAAAATGACCAATAATTAGGCCGGGGTTAGGACGGTTAGTGATTTTGATATTAAATTCATGCCATTATCAAGGATAAACAAGGGATAAAGTGGGTACTTAAGGAGCGCCAACACCGAGCCACAGCCGTCGGCTCCAGGCTCTATCTTGAGAGGAAACCTTGAGCCGACGTCGTGCCGCCGCAGGGGACCCCCGGTGGTTGCTTGAGAGAAAACCTTGAGCCGACGCTAAGGTGTCGCAGGGTGATGTGCAGCAGGCGTCGCACCTGCGCGCCACCGTGCCGGCCCTGAGGTGTCGCAGTGGACACTGCTGCCTCGGTGCCAGGGCATGCGGCGTAGGTGACGCCGTGCCACTCTTTATCTTCTCGTCGTCGCTACAGAGGATGAGCTCAACCTCAGAAGCCAGGAGGTGAACGAAGATCTGGCCAACGCTTGCGCCTCCCCACGGACAGCGCCAGATGTCGTAGCTCAAGGAGGAGGGCCACAGCCGGGTGGCGTAGTGCATCCGCCTAATCCCAGAGGGTGGTTACTCGAGGAAGTCCAAGCGATTCAACAGATCTACTTATGAAGTAAGAACACAAGAACACATGGGGATTTAGAGTGGTTCGGGCCGCCGGAGCGTAATACCCTACGTCCACTGAGAGTTCTATTGCTCTTGTGTCCGTGGATGAGTCTATCCTCTGCCTCTAAGTCCCTTTTGAGACCTGAGTCCTTCTCTAGCGGGCGTCCCCCTTTTATAGCGCAAGGAGGACGCGTACACAGGCGTTGGACCCCGACAGGTGGGCCCAACAAGGATGTATAGTTTACCATGAAAAAGACATTAACAATACTTTGTGAATCTCTTTCCGGATATGCTTCATCGCCCTGCAGACTCTCTGACCGAGGGGGGTCTTCACCTGGCGAGGCGCCCGTTGAGGCGGTGTAGGTTGCGGCGTAGACTGTTGGGTCTACCGCATAGGCGTTATGATACTCCGTCACCGAGCTGTCGTGTCTAACTGGCGTTGCAGACTGACGCGCGTGGCGTGGGCGGCGCCAGAGGTTGCACTGTGCGCCTTAGTAACGCGCATTCAATAGTACAGCCTGGCAAAAGTCACCTCGGGCTCTGCTATGGCAGAGCGCACTTACGTCTACCGCATTGAATGCGGTAGGTGGGCGAGTCTTCCCGGGGAAGCTCCGAAGCCTCGCGCGTGACTGCGCCTGCGGACATGTGGTGGCTCCGGACCCCCCAGGCGGGGTGTCTGTTCTCTCCCCGCTGAGGGGTCCAGATAGTATTTGGGGGTCCGGGACCCGGTGGGGGTCCGGGGCCCCGGCTGTTTTGGCTGAGCGCTTCGTTCTCCGGGACACATGGTGACACCGGACCCGTCCCCAAGCGGGAAGCGGGTCCGGGACCGTTGGTCCAGTGAGATGGAGTCGGACCCAGGGGTCCGGCTGTTCAGCTCTTTAGGGCGTAATTACGGATAACTACGCAAGTCTTGACACAGCAAGAGGGGGTACCTTAGTCCAGAGGTACCGACAATGTAAACTACCAGTTTTTTTCTTGGAGTTTATAGAAAATATTATTAATATGGCATGATATGAAGCGTCTAAATCTCGAAATTATAATAAGAACAATGATAGCCTCAGGCTGCCTCTTCATTTTTCCCTACTATTTTCCTTAAAAACCTTACCAATAAAACTATATAATTACATTTACAGATCTGACAAAATAATTATTTGAATAGTATTCGTTAAACCAAACTTGTCTTCTGACCCCTCCGGCCACCGAGTGAGAATAACGCCACTTTCTTTTTGTCACTTGAAAATAGGCACTCCACTGAACACAAGTCAACACAGTGCTGCGACATTCTTGTCGTGACCACCTCCTTTTTCGTATGTGTATATGGTACTTGAGGCCACCAAAAGCACGAGATAGTTGCGATGCGCACTTGGTATATCCATCCATGGATGCTTCCTTAACAGTGAACAGACACCGATGACAGGACAAAATAGCTGGATCTGGTCCTCTAAATGGAAGGTTGATGAGCTAGTTGAAGTGTGATGAGTTGGAGCACAATAACTTGATTCATGATGAATCGCTAGCAATAAGGTCACATATGCGTGCCCTGAGTAACACATAGTGTAGGGTTATGTGGAATTAAACTTATTCTCACTCCAATTACGGACAAAAGATATATGTACCTAAAAAGACACCTTTTATGGTGTCATGTTTTCACGAACTAGTTCGTGGTTCGGGTCTACAAAATTCTCTTCTTTCTCAAAACCATAGTTCATTTGTGGACTATGGTTTCAATTGCAGTAGAAGGTCCTAGGTACTAGTGCTCAATTTTTAACTAAGGTTAGAGTGTTTTGAGAAAAAATACTAAATTAAATTTAAAAATAGAAAACAACCCCTTTTCATCAAACACCTCCCCTTAGGTAATGAAGTCCCCCATTTTGAGTTCACAAACAAAAGAAACTAGAGCATTCATGCATGGATTCTTTCCTTAACAATTATAGACGGTCCAAGGAGCTGGATATGGTCCCATTATCACGGAAGGCTGGTTGAAGTGATGGTTGGATCACAACAACTCGGCACATGATGAATTGATAGATATATGGTCACACATATAGACGGCATGAATAATCCTCCAACTTTAACTATAATTTAGAGGGTTATGGTAACCGCTAGCTAGGGTTACGCCACAAAAGGTATTTGCAAACAAAAGATGTTTTTTTTTAAAAAAAAATTATACAGTACAACTCAGACGCTCACAACACATATAGTTTGGATTTATGAAATGTTCTATTGTTAACCATGTATAACTATGGTTTTTTTTTTTGGAGTGGGGAGCCCCTCACGTTTCCGTCCCCCATCCCCTCCACAACCCGCCCCCCCCCCCCCCCCAAATTTTTTGAAACACCATATACCTTCGTTTTTTTTTTGAGTTGCCATCTAGTATGTATCCTTTGTAGGTTATGAGAAGCAAACTGAACTTTGGTCAGAAAAGGTTGTAAAATTAAAATCCCCGCAAAAAAGGAGTAAAGTTTATAGAAAAAAAATATCGTCCTTCTGGTTTTGACTTCACCACGCCACCACACCAAACAAGGCCGGGCCCAACCACAACAGCGAAGGAAGAAGCATATCATAGCCCAACCGGTGCCCGTTGTTGACGCAAGCCTGAGGGAGCGGGAGACTGGGAGGTGATGATGCCCTTGCCGAGTCTCTATCTCGCGCGGACGGACATGGCGGCCGCAGCGCCGGACCAGCAATAAATACCCGCCCCGAGTCCCAACCTGGAGGAGATAATATCCATCGATCACAGCGCCAGCAGCAAGCCAGCAACGCCGGCGGCACACGCGTCGATAATATCTCGGCGTCCTCTCTGCGCCCGCCCGCAGCCCGGCGGCGCCGCTCGTGTAAACCCGCAGCCGGCGGCGAGAGGTGAGCGGCAGCTCAATCCCAAGCGGAGTTCCCTTCCCCCCCTCTCGCGCGCCACCCACACCGAGCATTATTTTCGCACACGGGGACGGCGGGGGCGGTGGCCGCCTATTTTTGGACCGGCGGATCGAGTGATCTTCTTCTCTGGCCGAACGCTCGCTCGTTGTTGCATGCACGGGGCTCACGGCACGGCGAGGTGCCGGTTGTTGGTGGCAGCCGCGCGCGTCTAGCCTGCCTGCCTGTCTAGCAGTAGCAGAGACGTGACCGTTAGCTGCCATTGGTTGGCTGTCGCGGCCGCCAGTCGCGGTGGCCGAACCAAGGATATCCCGATCGCGTCAAATATCTGCGGCTACCTGCCAGTCCCGTTCCACCGTTCTGTCCATCAGTCAGCGTTAGCTGCTGCTGACACTCGTGTCGTGTGTGCTCCGGTTTTGCAGGATCTAGACAGCCAGGCCCCAGGCAGGGAAGAAGCCCGGCCGGCCGCTCGTCCCGGACCACGCACGCACGCGCGGATCACACGAGCGGCATTGGCCGCCGCACGCGCGCAGGCAGGGCTCGGCCTCGTCGTCGGTCCTCGTCTCCGCTCCGGCCATGGCGGCGCTGGCGAGCACGGAGAAGGTGGTGCTGGGGTGCATCGCGTTCGGCATCTTCTGGGTGCTGGCCGTGTTCCCCTCGGTGCCCTTCATGCCCCTGGGCCGCACCGCGGGCTCCCTCCTGGGCGCCATGCTCATGGTGCTCTTCCGCGTCATGACCCCGGACCAGGCCTACGACGCCATCGACCTCCCGATCCTGGGCCTCCTCTTCGGCACCATGGTGGTCAGCATCTTCCTCGAGCGCGCCGACATGTTCAAGTACCTCGGCAGCGCGCTCGCCTGGCGGAGCCGGGGCAGCAAGGACCTGCTCTTCCGCGTCTGCCTCGTCTCCGCCGTCGCCAGCGCGCTCTTCACCAACGACACCTGCTGCGTCGTGCTCACCGAGTTCATCCTCAAGCTCGCGCGCCAGAACAACCTGCCGCCGCAGCCCTTCCTGCTGGCGCTCGCCTCCAGCTCCAACATCGGCTCCGCCGCCACGCCCATCGGCAACCCGCAGAACCTCGTCATCGCCGTCCAGAGCGGCATCACCTTCGGCCAGTTCCTCGTCGGGGTCTTCCCGGCCATGATCGTCGGCGTCATCACCAACACCTGCATCCTGCTCTGCTACTTCTGGAAGTACCTCTCCGTGGCGGAGAAGGACCAGGAGGGGGGCGCCGCCGCCGCCGGCCCGGAGGTCGTCGCCGACGACGAGGTCACCTCGCACCGCTTCACGCCCGCCCGGATGTCGCACGCCTCCTCCGTCAACGGCGTCGACGCCGACTGCGTCAGCGAGCCCATCCGCCGGAGCGACAGCCTCAACAGGGCCGACACGCACAGCATGCGGAGCCGGAGCTACAACTCCGAGGGCGACATCCAGGTCGCCATCAGGTCCATGCGCGCCTCCAGCATGTCGCAGGAGATGGTGGAGGTGTCCACCGTCTGCGACAGGCGCGACGACGGCGTGGTGGGCCCCAGGAAGATCACCAGGACCACCAGCCACCAGCGGAGCGTCATCATCGAGGACGCGCCCGAGGCCGATGCCAAGGACGGCGAGAAGGGCAAGGACGCTGGCGAGGTGAAGGAGAAGAGGTGGAAGGTGCTCCTGTGGAAGACTTCTGTGTACCTCACGACCCTTGGCATGCTCGTCGCCCTGCTCATGGGGCTCAACATGTCCTGGTCCGCTATCACTGCTGCTCTCGTACTCCTGGCACTCGATTTCACTGACGCACAGGCTTGCCTGGAGAAGGTATTGCTGGCTGCCTCCTGAACTTTTAATTTCGGCATTTTATCTGACCATTTCCCCCCTTTTTTTTCATTCTAGGCATGATGCTGACGATGATTTGCTCTGCAGGTGTCATACTCATTGCTAATCTTCTTCTGCGGGATGTTCATAACCGTCGCCGGCTTCAACAAAACCGGCATTCCCAACGCGCTCTGGGAGCTGGTCGAGCCGCATTCCAGAATCGATAGCGCCAAGGGCACTGCGCTTCTCGCAGTTGTTATCCTTGTTCTTTCCAATGTGGCATCAAATGTTCCAACAGGTATTACTCTTGACACGCTGCTTGTCTGTACTAATACCAAATAGTATCATAGTGGTGATATGCTGCATGGAACTTATAGTACTATAGTTGGTGAAAACTTTGATTAATAACGTTATATTCATGTTTAGCTCATGTCTTCAGAATCAACTGACAGCACTAACCCGATAATCCAGCGCGGCTGTCGACGAACTTAAACTGAACATTAAAATGATATCTGCAATTTTGGTTGGATACAGAAGCACGCAGCTAGTTTTGTTGCATACAAAAATTTAGAATCGCTGAGCTCTGAACAATTGTTTCAGTTCTGCTGCTCGGCTCAAGGGTGGCAGCATCAGCAGCTGCGATCTCCCCTGCTTCAGAGAAGAAGGCCTGGCTCATCCTAGCCTGGGTCAGCACGGTGGCCGGCAACCTGACTCTGCTGGGCTCGGCCGCGAACCTGATCGTGTGTGAGCAGGCGCGGCGTGCGCAGTTCTTCGGGTACAACCTCACCTTCTGGAGCCACCTCCGCTTCGGCGTGCCGTCGACCATCATCGTCACCGCGATCGGCCTGCTCATCGTCGCCAGCTACTGAAATCAACATTGGAGTACAGAAGTGAACTGAGTACCTGAAAAAGGAAGGAAACACCATTGCAGATGGGGATGTAACTGAGAAAGAAGGTGTTGTACTGATAGGTTTCTGTTGTAACTGTGTTATGTTTGTGTAAACGTTCGCGCAAGCGGAGCGCGAACGCGGCGGATCGCCCATCTGCTAAGGCAAATAATGGGCAAAGGTTGTAGTAGACGATGGCACGAGCACGACGAAGTGGTCGGCACACCTGTTCTGAGGCGAAAACTTTCGGTCTGGTAGTGCAGGTTGGATTGCTGGGGGAAATGGTATCGTAAGGTAAACTTTTCAGGTTTTTGTGTTGTCAGGGGAAACTGTGTTTGTAAACTTCTGCCGATGAAAAAAGGGCTATGCCAAGCTTTGCAATTTGTACTGCATTATTATTAGTAATAAGAAGTTGAAATCTGGCTCAAGCAAACGGTTGTTCAAAATGTTCAAAAAAGAACGCCCACCGTGGGGCTCAAACCCACGACCACAAGGTTAAGAGCTTTGCGCTCTACCGCCTGAGCCAGACGGGCTCTGTTGGAGTGGCCGGACTGCGTGTTCATTAAATCGTGTTTCTAAAATTAGTATGCAAATAGATCGCTTCGACTGCCAGATTAATCAACGATGGCACTAAATATTTGAACGAGGTTCTTCACTTACACTCCAGGTTGCTATGTTACGCTTGACCGTAAATGAAAACTATAACTGACGTTGCTCTGATAGGAAAATACGAGTAGTGGAAAAGCACTAGTGGGCACATGCAGGATTAGCGCTTTCTGCATGAGGCTAATGCAGCCCAAAATCACATCTATTTTCATCTTTATTCACTCTTCCCACTTTTAAAATAAGGGGTCATTGCGACATTCGCTCTAACACTCGGTGCTACTAGAGAGAATTCCCTCAATGCCACAAAAAATTAAGGGTATTTCTTCGATGCCACAAAAATTTTCAATCTTCCTTGAGTGCCATCAAAATTTTCAATCTTTCCCTCAGTGCCAGTTCCGTTAACCATCCGCTAGTTT
Source organism: Panicum virgatum (assembly GCF_016808335.1). Classification (NCBI taxonomy): domain Eukaryota; kingdom Viridiplantae; phylum Streptophyta; class Magnoliopsida; order Poales; family Poaceae; genus Panicum; species Panicum virgatum. Next base: position 25,992,130 of record NC_053153.1, on the reverse strand, counting down.
TGACGGAAACTAGAGGGGAGAGCCCTGTTTCGTAGGGTGAAATGGCAATTATGCCCTTGGTTGACTGACGAAGGGTACCTCGATCTCTCGTCCTGCTATCGAACCCTTCGACTCCGCCTTATCCTCCGCCGTCGCCCATCCTCTCCTCCACCTCCCTCCCCCACTCCTGCTGGCGGCGCGGCTGCGCGCCGACTCGGCGCGGCGGACGACCGGCGCGGCGCGTCGGCGCCCCCTTCGCGCATCGGAAGCAGATAAGGCGTCGCAGGGGCACTCCACCTCCTCACACGACGTCCGGCCCCAGGCAGCACTGCGCGTCGCCATTCACCGCCGCCGCCGCCGCCGCACTGAGCCGGCGGAGGAGCACGCGATGGAGGAGAGATTCGTCATGGGAAGACCAGTGCTGCTGGCCGCCACCTCCGACCAATCCCAAAATCTTGCCGGCTAGCAAAGCGTCAGGGAGCTCTCTGTCCGCCATGTCTAAAAGCTTCAAGCTTTTGGGAATCAACCCCTGAAGAACCGTGTAATTTTTATATATTATATGTGTCTTGTGTCTTTAGCAGAAAACCCTCTGAGAATCTATTGATGACAGATTTGACATCAGTGGCCGATAGAGGAGGTACCTCTGATAGCAGATCCAGCCGATGAGTCAGATATTACTGATAAAAGGGGCAGCCGATGGATCGGCAGATTGGAAATGGCTGATGAAGATGAATGGATCGGCCCACGAGAGAAGTTTCTTTTTTTGTCCAGGGTAAAAGTGTCTTTTTGTTGCCCAGTTAACTGCTACTTAACAGCTATTGGACGGAATTGGCATTGAGGGAAGAGTTGAAAATTTTAGTGGCACTGAGGAAAGAACGAAAATTTTGATGGCAGTGAGAGAATCCATGTGAATTTTTGTGGCACTGAGGGAATTGCCCCGTGCTACTAATTAATCACCAGTGCATACTTTCCACATGTACAATGTTTCACGGAACCTTTCATCCATAAATGGCAAAAAAGTAAGTCTGAGCTAATTTTATCCCATGCTTTCTTAAAAACTAAAGGATAAAAGTATACAAGCATGGTTATTTTGTTCCTTTTGGAGTTCTTAAACTGAATAACATAGGTAATCTTATAGAAAAACTTGTGAAATGTCAAAAATATTTATTACTATGTGAAACTAATTTGCAAACATACTTTTATAACACTTCTTTCCTGTTTACACAATTGCATGAAATAAACGATCTAAAGTGTAGTGTGATAGAGTTAATTGATTTAGGGGCATGCATGATGCATTGTGTTGAACAAATCTGCTAATTTTTGGACACACCTCGCAGTCCTAGTACCAAGCACAGGTCCGACTTCGAACACCCAAATCCGTTTGATTGGATTGGATATGTTCAAGCAAATAAAAACCTCGGCGATCAAATGAGGCAAAAGAAAGGGGAAGAGGAAACCCGAAAGGAAATAACTCAAACTGATACAGGCCGTTAACCGCATTCTGTCGGCCCAGCTACCTCAAAGGCAGCCCATAGGCTCATCTCCTCTCATTGACTGACGGGCCGCAGAAGTAGGATAGTGAGGATTTTTTTTGAGGAAGAATAGTGAGGATTTTAGGGGTGTTTGGTCGCGAAACTGGCCCTGTTTAATTTCCTGGAGCACCAGGAATAGTATTACGTCGACCGCTAAATATGATGTCACATAAAGACAGTTTACAAAACCAACTTCAGAACTCCCGCGCTAGGAACGCTGAAGAATTTAATGAGATCTTTGATCGCGTGATTAGAGAATGGTTACTGTTGCATCACTATAGCCAATTATCAATTAATTACCGTTATTAGATTCGTAACGAAAAATTACACTAATATCTGAAAAAAATTTGCAAATAAACTTTATTTAATATTTTATACCGACAAGATTTTCTTTTCGAAATATGTGTGCTAGGATTGCCTGGCGGGAACCAAACACGGCCGTTGAATTAGCAGTCGCTCGTCCCGAGCCCCGCTAGCGCTCGACGGACGACAGATCCACATGCCGCACGTCGCACCCACCCCGCACACAGATTCAAACTTTATTTTTTCTTTTCCATTTTATTTTTTTCATTCAATTAGTTTTTTTATCATAGTAACATTTAACATTTGTACTTATGTGGATCCTTTATGTGCACAATCTATATACCTAAGGTTTCTAATAAAATTCTAATTTAAGTTATAAAAAAGCTATATATAATTTATATCTTTCATAAAATATCTTTCATAAAAATTGTGCTACAAATTTTTTTTAACAAGTTCCAATGCTGTTTAGAATTTATTCCTGAAAGTTATGCTAAAATTCTAGCCCGTAACGAAAATGTGTACTGAGAGTTATATACATAAGTTATCATATTCTAAAAATAGAAAGTTGCGGAAATAAAATGTGGGAATCGCTCGCTCGGAGAGCTTCTGGTGAACGGCAGCTATTTACACGTGTTTGGTTCCGGAGGGCTAAATTTTAGCCCGGTCACATCAAAGATAATCTTATTATTTAGTAGTACAAAATAAATTATAATTATAAAAATAATTGCAGAACCTATAGATTAATTGGCAAGACAAATCTAATAAAGCATATTAATCCATAATTCTCACGAATTAGTATCACTATAGCAAATTATAGATTAATTTGGCTCATTAAATTGGTCTCATGAATTAGCATCCATCTATGCAAAAAATTTTACAAATAAATTTTATTTAATGCTCTAAATGGTAAGATTCTCGTTTGATGTGATGGGACTAAATTTTAGTCCTTATAAACCAGGGCTCTTATTTTGATGACGAGCCAAGCATAAGCCATATGATTCCATATAAAGATGTAACACTTGTCGGTGTCTTGAATCATCGACAAGTAAATTTGTGTTTTGCGCGTCTAGCCCAGGTAGTGTGCAAGATTGACATAAGGGTCTATATTAGTTCGAGCAGAATGTCCCTACGTCCAGTATGTGGCTGCTTGTGTTACTTGCATTGGTTTGCAGTAAGGGGTACAAACGGTCGAGGAAGGGAGACTGATCCCAAGTCTCTGGTGTTCTAAACGTGGTGTGAAGTGTTGTTGCTGTTCTGAGAGTTCGGAGTCCGGTTTCTCGAGTTTGGAGATTCGTCCTCCACCTAGGAGGGCTTCCCTTCTCTTTATAAGTCAAGGGAACAGGATAGGTGACATGAGAGAGAGAACTAGAGAGAGGAAAGGGAAGTGGAGGACAAAAGTGGAGAGGGCCCTCCACGATCCTACTGTCCGAGGACTGAGCGTAGCTCAGTTGGTCCGCTCGCCAGGTGAGCGTGCGGCCGGGCACGGGTTCAATTCCTGGGAATCGCAACCCGCGTGCCTCACCGGGTACTGAGGTCGTGTGCGTGTGTGCTGGTGTGTGTGTGTGTGAGGTGGTGTGCGTAAGCCTCGGTATGACGCGTTCTGAGACTTCTCAGACAGTCTCGTCTGCGCTGAGTCCGGTCAGCGTGGGCGCCCAAAATTCTTACATGACTCCTCAGTGCTCCTGGGTGCTTTCAAAAAAAAATCCTACTGTCCTCCTCCCAGATACACGGGTCCCACTAACCCTACCATCGCCACCTTTCTCCCCCGTGTGTAGGGGGTCCCGCCGATCCTACTTGCTCCGCAAACTGCAGTGGGAGGTGTGCGCAGGGGCGACGCGTGCTTCGCCGGTATTGGCCCGTTCTATCCGTAGGCCGTATAGGGGCGTGCCTGCACCTGTTCCTGCGCTACAACCCTATCTACAGGCCCGGTCCTACACACCTACGGTGGCTGGGCGTGGCCCAAGACTGTAGGGCCCCATGTCCCTCAGTCGGGTGAGGTGGTGCCGTCTCGCGGGCGGTCGGGCGAGGCCGAGATCGTGCCCCATCACATATGCTGTCCTTACCAAATACACAGCCATATTCATAACACAACTTTCTTATTTCGCTTTGCCAAGCGAGTACGGAGACATACCCAATCACCCTTAATTACATATTGTGGAACCAATATTTTGTATGCCAACCAATACCAAAGACACATACTCTACTGTATATATGTTTGACTGGAACGGTAGAATTGTTCATTGGAGCACAAACCTAGTAGTGTCCACCGCCACTACCGGAGCCGTATCCGTAACTAGAGCAAGAACCATAACCCGAGCCATTGCGTTGGCCACCACCACCATATTCGCTAGCGTAAACACCATCCTCGTAGTATCCACCTCCGGACCCATAGCCTGAGCCACCACCAAGCCTGTCACCTTGGCCATCTCCACCTCCACCACCACCAGCACTGCCAACACCAGATCTATAGCCCTCACCTGACCAATATTAAGACCCTGCACCGCCACCATCGTCGCCGCCACTACCAGTTCTGTAGTCACTTGCCCTGGAAGCACCACCAGATTCATGACCTTCCCATAACCATATCCTGAACCAGACCCTCCACCTCCACCATCACCACATCCACCTCCACCACCATGGCCAAATCCTTCGGCGGCACTTCCACCATTGCCCTTGCCATACCCAGACCCATATCCGGAACCATAGCCCAACCCAGGAACACCGCCACCTCTACCGCTACCACCACCTCCCATTACTACAAAAATGATTTGTAGAAACATCCCATTTTTTACAAGGGGCGGGTCAAAAGGTAAACCGCTCCTACAAAGTGCCAGAGATAGATCTGCGAATAGCTGCAAGAAAGGAAGAAACATGACTCCCACTAGGATTTCACTGTAATTCTACTAGGACTCTACTTTGTAATGATCCTAGGACTCCTACTCTGTAACCGACTAGTATCCCACCCCCTGGAGTATATAAAGGAGTGCAGGGGTATCTAGATTGGTAGAACCAACGCAGAGCCAATAGGCAACACCACACGCAAGTGCAAAACCCAAACAGGACGTAAGGTATTACACTATACTGGCAACCTGAACCTGTCTAAATCTGTGTCTTGTGTCCTTGCATTTACCTTCAGGTTCTAGGCAATCCCTCACCAAACAATCACCTACCTTAGAGTATCCCTAGGTAGGCTGGCGATACAAACACCGACACAAAAGGAGGGGAACTACTGTAGCAGTTGATCCACACCTAAAACGCACTTCTACGGGCGGTTGATAGCGTCATCCATTCCTGGAAATGGCCACCATTTAGAGGGGCGGGTGTAGCCATCACCCTCCCCTAGAAATGGCCATTATTTCTAGGGACGGTGATGGCGTCACCTGCCCCTAAATATAAATTTTTAGGGATGGGTGATGGCGTCATCCTACCTCCTAAAATTATTTTTAGAGACGGGTGATGACATGACCTGCCCCTACAATTGGTCTCACATAAAAATTATAATTTTTAATACGATCTTGGATGAGGACAAACTTAACACCAAAATTGTAGAGCTTGACGAGATCTAAATTTTTGTAGTTGATAACTTTTTTATTTATGGTCATTTAATAGTTCAAATAAATATTATAAGCTCTCTAGTTCCAAAATCTACAAGTTTTGATTTGTTTTCAAATAAGCTTGGATGTAGAGTAGTTCTATATCAAAGTTGTAGTGGTAAGATCTATAATTTTATAGTTTATATATTATTCATTTAAGAGCATTTAGGATCACAAGATCATTTACTAGTGTGCCCTACATATGACTATGACTATATATTATCTCACACAACTCAAGTTGTATTTTCAAATTTCCACGATCTTAACATTTATATACACTGAAATAAATTTGCCATATTTTTTCTATATCTATAGCTCACAATAACCATAGTGTACAAGTTTCACTTTTTTTATTTGTTTTTCTATATTTAAAGATTTAAATGAAATTTTGGAATAAAATATAAAAATATTTTTAGGGGCGGGTGATGGCGTTACTTGCCCCTACAAATCGATTTTAGTGTTGATATAAGAGAACGCCGCATTTTAGAGAAGGGTTCGCGCGAGGCTTGATGTAAACGGTTCAAACTCCGGTTTGTGCAAGTGTGCATATTTCGTCAAAAAAATTGCACCTTAGTAGTAGAGAGGTTTGTGGTGGTGGCTGGTTGGTTGGGATAATTTTTTTCTTTTCTATTTTGCTGTTTTCATGCTTTTTCTATTTTTTTCTGAAAATTAATTTGTAGGGGCGGGTCATGACATCAACCCGCCCGCTGTAGTCGATATGTAGAGGCAACTGAGCCCCTCACCCGGTGTTCCTACAAATCGATTTGTAGGGACGGGTGACGCCATGACCATTTCTTACAAATGCATTTGTGGGGATGCATTGACACGTTACCTGTCATTACAAATCGAATTTTAGCTGCAAAAGTAGATAGGAGTACCATACGCACCTCTAAAAATACGATTTTACCTGACCCTAAAAACTTTTTTATAGTGTCCGCCACCTTCCTCACCAAGACCATAACCCAAGAGGTTTCGACTAGTCATTCCTACACTAAGGGGGACTAGGATGGCCAGACCCAAATGCTTGGTACTCATCTTTACTTGCTGACTAGTTACACTTCAGCAGCTCTAGGGTGCTTCGATCTTATGCGTGCATGACTGCCAAACAGAATGGTCCATATAACCTCAAGGCCACAGTACACGTACGTAGGATAGAGTTTGGACGCGTTGGGTGTGAAATGAGGACCAGTAGTAGTGAGTGTAGTGCTAGTGGTTGCTGCCGTGCCGGTCGCCTTTCTTGACGTTACCGGCCGGCGGTGTGTGATGTTGCCTGCGTTCGGTTGATTTGCTTTATGCTCTTTTTCCGGCAGCCGAATAATTGATGCATCGATGAAGAAGCTTTACAACAATACATGTTCACATTGGCTGAATATCATTGTGCACTCATTTCACCAGTAATTATCTTTGCATCTGCAAAAGCCGAAGCTTGCAGTGACACATATGCACCTTCACATATTTGATATTTCAGCTGTAGTGTGATCCATGAATCATGGGGAATAAATTTGAATTTTCAATCCACACTAGCACGAATTGTTAGATATCCAGTGAAAAAGTAATGAAATTTGAATTCGATAGTAATCTGCTTCCCGTTGCAAATCCATGTTTGGATGTTATCTCTTCTGTTGTGTGTGAACACATTGGGAGCAGAACAAGAGGAGAGCATCCTGCAGCTGAACTAAAACACTGGAAGACTTCGAGAGAGTTCAGAGCACTCGATCAGCACTCAAATAGCATACCAAAGCCACAATTTTGATGTCAGAAAAGTGGCATAGCTCAGAAGACAAGCTCTGGTGTCCATAATGCAAAGTTTGTTTGGACATAAAAGTGTGTTCTTTTTAAGTGCACTTCAGGGCAGAGATGAACAACTAGTGGTGTAGAGTAGTGCGATGTGTTGTTTGCAGATATATGTATGCATGCGTCAGGCACTGTTAATTTATCCAACTACAATGAGTTTCATCAGGAATGGCTTGTAGAAATGGAGATAACAAAACTGTGGACGATGAATTTCTCTACATATAGCACAATCCTAAAAGGGCAGTTGGAGCTTTGTCAAAACCTGCCTGAATTGAACAATGTACCGCGAGATTCCAGTGGAGGCACTACTGAGGCATATATTTCAGTTGTGAGATCATGGATCAAGAGACAAATATAGCTTCAGGACGGATCTCGAGAGTTCATGAGTACATGGATCAACAGGGTCAACGCGTACATGAGGTCATGAGCCCCCACCAGGCCACCCCTTGGACTCAGCTAACAGAAACGTTTCCTTATGCTTCCACAACACATATAGTGTGTGTGTGTCTATATATATATATATATATATATATATATATATATATATATATATATATATATATATATATATATATATATATATATATATATCCACATCACACAGTGCACTGAGCTCTGAACCACTGAACCCAAGAATCATATAGAGACAAGAAGTTTTCATACTATAATTCCAAGCCAAAAGATTGGTTTATTTATTCCTTAGCCCTTGCCAATTAGATAAAGCGGCAAGCTGGGTACAACATTACATGTATACTGTCAAACAAGCTTTTAGTGTTACACACTCAAATAAGCAGTTTTCTGTATAACAAGAGACAAACGCACCACTGATGATACATTTGTAGCTATATACTCTGTAGTTGCCTCTGAATCTGAGCTTAGTTGTGTCCACCACCAGAGCCATACCCAGAGCCGGATCCGGAGCCATAGCCAGAGCCACCACCTTGGTCGCCGCCGCCGCCACCACCGCCGCCGCTGCCATAGCCTCCTCCATGAGCTCCACCCTGCCCATGCCCTTCACCTGATCCGTACCCGGAGCCGGAGCCATAACCCGACCCACCTTGGCCACCACCACCACCGCCACCATGCCCACCGCCGCTACCACCACCACTAGCACCACCTCCATAGCCGGAGCCGGAGCCATAGCCTTCGCCACCTCCATGGCCATAGCCGGAACCACCACCTTGCCCGCCACCACCTCCGCCGCCTCCACCACTTCCATACCCACCAGCACCACCACTGCCGGCTCCATAGCCAGAGCCTTGGCCAGACCCATACCCTGAGCCACCAGCACCACCGCCTTCGCCGCCACCACCTCCGCTGCCGCCACCATGTCCGTACCCACCAGCAGCACCCCCACTTCCACCTCCCTCACCGTACCCTGATCCGGACCCATAGCCTGATCCCCCATAGCCACCCCCTCCACCTCCACCACTACCGCCGCCTCCTCCTCCTCCTCCGGGACCGTAGCCCAGCTTGCGGGCTCCAGCAGCAGTGGCCACCATGCTTACGCTAAGGAGGACGAGGATGGCAAGCGCCAGACGCTTGGCCGCCATCTTGGCTGGTAGCTAGCTAGCTCGATCGATCAGTGCTAGTGTGGTTGGTTGTGTGGTGAGCGAAGTGAAGCCCGGCCGGGGTATTTATAGGGTGCAGCCGTGCGTGGGCCGGCCGGCAACCCAGCGTGTCGTCCCTGCATGGTCTAAAACAGCCGAAGGTGCGCACGTAGAGTTTGGAGTCTCTGGACGCGCAGGATGCGTGTGAAACGAGGACCAGGAGATGAGAAGGGCACTAGTGCTTGCCACTTTGTTGACACTTGAGATAGAGCGGTGCGGTGATGCTACCTGCTGATGGATCGAGAGCTCTTTCTCTTTTTCTTTGCCTTTTTGTGAGATAGAGTTATTCGGTTCGGTATTGCATTCTGTCCATACTTCATGGTCATCTGAGGTCATTTTCAAAACAAAAAAAAACGTGACGGGAAGAGGCAGACCGCCTCCCCGCATTTCACTTAGAAGGGAGCAGGGCTCGAACCCGGGTCTCCTGGCTGGGAGCGAACTCCACTAGCCAGCAGTCCGCGAGAGCGTCTGCTATCTGAGGTCATTTTCTTGATCGAGACTTGGATTATATTTGCTGCGCCATGTGGATCGAATAATCAGCGGCAGCTCGAGTTAATTAGGCGTGGATTAATAGTTAACAAACAGAAATGGGTGCGCTTTACTGCGTGTAATCCATGTATTTATTCAGTGATTTGGTTGATCATTGACACACACGTTGCGGTAATCGTGGTCGGCGGTCCCACGGCGATTTCATCATCGTCTATATCTAGTTGGAGTCCAGTCATCATGAATCTCAAGGTTCACCACTACAGCTAGCTAGCTACAAGAATTTGGCAGTCGATCACTCCATGTTGCAGACAATGGAAATTCGAAAATATATTCATTATATTTGGGCTTGTACGTTGCAAGATGAACACACAATCTTCAATGGCTACCGGTTCATACACGGTGAAGGCTGATACACGCAAAGTTTATCGAAGTCGTTCCACAACATCTCTGACCACTGTTGCCGTCGATCAATCACTGTCACGCAGCTGGCGGCACTGCGATAAGGCATAGCGAAAGCCAAGCTCACTGAGGGCTAGCGCTACAGTAATAGACTTTTTTTTTTGCAAGAGTCGTTTCTCTTCAAAGTAACTTTTTGATTTTCGAAGGCTAAGACAAATTACAATCTTAGAAAAAGTTACTTTGAGGATACATGACTTGTTTGTTTGTGCCGACTAGGGGGGAACGACGGTAATACGGTGTGCTCGCCCAGCAGCTACCATCCCTTGTCGCCGCGGGCACATGAACTGAATGCCGTCCATCGAGACCAACAAATTGGACGCTATCTGCGCAAGTCAGTGGCGTCCTTCTCGAGAGAGCGAGTCGTCGGTGAGTGCATGTGCTGTGCCAACTACCAACCCATATCGTGATTTTGGAGAACAGCAGTACAATACCTACTCCATCCGTTCAAAAAAAAAAACAAATCATCCTAGATATTTTAGGACAAATTAACAAAACAGTAAAATAGTCATGTTTACCCCTATTTATTATTCATATTTGGTACTAATTAATTCTTACATGCACATGCACTTTCTAAATAAGATAAGATGACTTGTTTTTTGGAACAGATTTTGAATCTTAGGGTGACTTGTTTTTTTTGGGACGGAGGGAGTATGCTATAAGGTGAATAGGTGATCGAAGCCTTTGATTTTTTTACCCCCCCCCCACACACAGATCTATACTATAAAAGTTGAAACAATCAACCCTTTCTCACCAAGATTAGGCCCACCGTACCCCTCATGGAGATCCCACTTGTCAGCCCAAAGGTTTGACGAAAGATGGTGTAGACCCACAAAATTGATAAAAGAAAAATATTTCCACCAAAATCCTAATACTTTTTACACCAAACACTTTACCTACCCAGTATAGAGATAAGGCAACCATAATTTTTGGTAAGACATCGTAAAATCTCTTCTTTTATTTCCTTATTGTTGTGAGCTGATTAACCATCTTTTGTTTATCTTCCTTTTGTGTTGTGCGCTGGTTGATTGAGTGCCAAACCTTCCATTAATTTTTGGTAATACATCCTAAAATCTCTCCTTTTATTTCCTTATTGTTGTGAGCTGATTAACCCTCTTTTGTTTATCTTCTTTTTGTATTGTGCGCTGGTTGATTGAGTGCCAAACCTTCCATTTGTGTTGTGCGTTGGTTGATCAAGGATTTTTGTGCTCCGTCAGGTGCGCCGCTCCCACGCTCGACCGAGATTGGCTCGCGAGCAGCCGTCACACTATCGCCGGGCCGCCTTCGCGAGCGCCCACTGCAACATGATGTCGTCACGATGGCCGACTACCCCAGGCAAGTGCCGACCTTCATCTTTGATCTTGGATTCATTAAATCAGCGGTGAGGATGCCACCCCCTCCCACCGTTGCACCTTGGTCATGGTGCATGTTTTCTCCTTGGTGCACCTTTAGCGATGTTTGTTTTTTGTTTTGCTAACTGCCGTCGAGATCGCTGACCTCCATCTTTGTTCTTTGTTTCCTTAAATCATTACACTTTTATTAAATCAGGGCACTGTCAGGATCCACCTGTGTTTCCCATCAGATCCTGACCCCCAAGTTGCATGTTGTATCAAGGTATTTATTTTCTCCATGGTGTAGGACATCAAGCAACATCGACCGTCTAGGGACTTTATTTAACAATGTTTGTTTTTTAATTTGCTTGCATGCGTCAGGCGATGAATTCTTAGAGCACATATCGGCAAGCTTTTTAGCACCAATCTCCAGGGTATAATTTTTTTTCGGTGAAATTAGATGTGTAATTATATGTGCCCAGAGTATCATTCGTGGAGAAGTTCACTGCAGATGTGATGCCTATGAACTTAAGGGTGGTGGTGAATCGGAATGCCGTGACCAGCCGGGGTTCAGAAAGAGCAATTGAGTTTGCTCTCGCTTTGGTGGAGCGTCTATATGGCAAAGAGAAGATGGAGGAGGTTGATGGGCCGTTGGTAAGCTGTAAGTCATAAAACTCCTATGTTTCTCTTTGTTGTGTTATTCCATCACGCAACAAATAATATTTTTTAGTAGTAGTTTCATGCAATCCAATTACTTTTAAATCATTTGACTTTAAACATGTGCATGTGGCACGTACATATCCACTAGTCTATATATATAGAGAGAGGATGTTTACATATATACACACATATATATACACGAAAATGTTTACATGCCTAATAAATAAAGGATGACAGAGCAGAGAAAGAAGATCGAATTATCTTGTTTCCGACGCAAAAAGCTTGCTCCTCATATGTATCTCATGGTACTATCTTTAATTATAAAGTGCACGCATGTGTGTGTACGTGTAGTGTGCCTACGTGATTTTACACTACCCCTCGTAGCAGTAAAAAAGGTAATTATACTATTAGGTTAATTAATCCTTGCGATGGGCACATCTTTCACGACACGAAGAAGAGGTCGAGCCGAGCGAGAGAGTTGGTGAAAAGTCACGCACGCGATCGAGGATTACCATTGCTGAACTTTTTTGCGGGTTCAGTTGGCCATGATTGCAACAGGTATCGGTGTGAATATATGTAATCGAGACATGGCAGGGAGTCAAAGTGCTGCCTGGCTCAGTGCATGCCATCCCGGTTAGTCTCTCTGATACGTACTACTGCACTGCGAGGGGGATACATGGACTTTTTCTTCTCTGCCTTTGCCCTTTGCCTTTAGGCATGCATGTGGCAAGACCTGGAGGCTGGAGCAAATGAACACGTGTCGCGCTGTTAGGAATGAGCACAGTACTGCCTCGAAAAAAAAGGAAGGAGCACAGTACGCTTGGTTGTTTCTCCTTCCCCTCAAGTCCCGTCCCGTGACGTGCGTGTATAAAAAGTAGAAACGCTAGCTAGCTGCTCCGAGATTAGGTGCAGGAAGCCAGGAATTTCTCACTCTGAATGGACCGGTGTCGATCTACTAGAATAGCCCCTCTATAGCTACGCTATATTTAGAGTTAGACATATTTTATTTTGTATCTATAGCCATGTAGGCACGTTTTCATAAAGCATGTTAGAAGCGTCTTCGTATGCAAAGTGTCAGACTTTATAGAGATGAATTCATTAAGCGTGTCAATGTAAGGAAAGATGTTTCATAGACACGCTAGATGCATGTGTACACACAATGATACATTTTAATAGAGACATATGTAAATTGTATCTATTGGTGTTGTTAGACAGTATCATTTTGAAGGCTAGCAAGAAGAAAAAAATCAAATAGAATGTAAAAATAAATAGTTGGGGCTGGGAATCGAACTAGTGACCCCTGGTTTCCAAACCAAACATCCAAACCACTACGCTAATCAAGTATTTTCAATTGTGAGTCATATACAATATCTTTTGTATCACCCCAAATAGCATATTTACAGGCTTATGATACATTTTTTGATACGCTTAAAATCGTGTGTACCATGTACACACAGTTGAAAGCATGTCTATCAATGTATCAATTTGATACATTTTAAGTATCATGTCAAGAAGCGTCTTTAGGTCCATATTGACAATTACTTGTTGCACTTTACAATGTATCTAGATGATAGCAACGATTAAAAGCGTGTGTAACACCGTGTTAAATTGAGATAATTTTCAAAGTGTGTCAAAAAAACATTTTTACATACCTTGTGACGTTGAAAGTGTAATAAATATCGTCTCATGTTGCCGCGTTTCTAAAACCGTATCAATATGTATGTGTACAACCCAGTGTAGAAATGTTTTTAAGTGGCGTTACAAACAAAACGTACCTAAAGAGAATTTTCGATCGATCTAGCACGGCCGCACGTAAGTTCTGTTGCTCAATCCTCTTGCAAACCGGTGCCCACACTGAAACGACGACTGACACCGCGAGCACTCAGATGCAGTGACCCGAGAAGAACAGGTGGGCATCTCAGATGGACATGGACTCCGGCCGTTCGCCGCCAAAGGACCGCCAACCGCGGCGGCCAACATACGTTTGGGAACGGTGACAAGTAGGGGAGAAAATAGGGGAAAGGCTACTTGCTTTTGGTGAGATTAGTAGTGTTGTGATTGAGAACGAAGCACGGTATATAGAACCCATGACTTCAATTGGAGTGAAGCTTTTATGGCTAGATTGAATGTGGAGAATTTATAGAGATATTTTTCAATCATTTTCTATATATTAGAAATGACCGTGGTATATTTTTTAATTTTTCGAATGAGATGAGTATATGTGTACAGTGGAAATTTTTAGAATGAGTTTAGAGAGTTCATGTGATTTACTTGTATATATGATCATATATGAAAAGTGAATTTTTTTATAATGAATTATTGAAAGAAGTATAATAGAATTTTTTATTATAAATGGATTATTTTGACACTATACTAATGTATTTATTCAGGTTCACATTGAAACCATCTAGAAGCTTAAAAAATCTTTATTTCGAAACAAGTATACGTCGTTAATCTCCATTCGACGGTGATGACACTACATTTCGAGGATACACGATGCGCTATAAGGACGTTGCCAATAGGTTGGTCGCAACACCAACATTTTTGGTTAATCCGAACACAGCATTTGGCGCAGTCAGGGTGGCCGTTATTGCAATGAGAACATATCAACGAGTATGTTGCCTGTGCCAAGTGCTGTGTTCCAATCAACCGAAAATGTTGGTGTTGCGACTAGCCTATTGTCGACGTACTTGTACCGCACCGTGTCCCCCCCGAAAGGCAGTGTCATCACCGCAGGGTCGAGGTTACCGACATATACATTTTTCGAAATAAAGTTTTTTTCTTCTAGATGGTTTCTAAATATTGATCAAAAGAGTGTTCGCCTGAAACTGAAGGGTGTCAAAATAATTAGGAGATATAGAGATTTATTTCAATTAATTTATTCAGGTTTTTCTGATTGAGAATTAATGTGATTTTGCATTGTAGTTCACAGACACTTACCAGCAAGTGTGAAATGTAAACGAATTAGTGTTGCTATTGGGGTATTAGTCACATCGTGGCTGCTCTGTCACAGCTCTTTGTAGACCCTTCATTATGTAGATAGGGTGAGGTCAGGATCGACGAAGAATAAGGGCTTAGACAGAGCTGTGACATAGCACGGCACACAATGATGATTAATGCCTCAATAGCAGCTCTAATTTGATTACATTTCAGACTTCATGGTAAGTGCCTGTGAAACTCGAATATGAGGATATAATGATGTACATATTTTAATTGTAATTGTAAGAGTAATTCTTCATCTTTTTTTATATGTTTTCATTGTTATTTGAAAGAGTAAATAATCTGATTATTGTAATTGTAATAGTAATTAATATTTGCATCGTAATTGTAAGAGTTTTTTCAATCAATTTGCAAATTAATGTGATTTACTTCAATTAATTTATTCAGCTTTTATTGTAATTGTAAGAATTTATAATGTTGTGAAAAATAATAGTGTTTTCTAGTAAAATATGGCTTCAGCAGCTGGAGGGAGTGGCACCGGTGGGGGTGATCGTTGTCCTTCTAGAGAGAAGGGCACAACTCCAGTAGGTCGTCGGTGCAAGAAACCTAGCGCTTTTTATAAGGCAGCACTCCGTTATTTGGAAAAAGAATATAGAGAATGTGTGGCAAGGGGCAAGGAACCTCCATTTGATCTTGAGGATTTGTTGCGGCGTTACGGTTCGTCACCACCAAACCCGGAGGTTCCAGCTCCGCCATCTTCTTCTGCGCCAGCTAGAAATCCGTCAGAGCATTCTGCGTTCCCACGCAAGGATGGTTGAAAACCTATGTGTTGTTGTGCGAATTTTTAAGTTGCATGTTTGTTTTTGGGGTGTTTGTGTTAGTTTTCGAATGCAATCTATGTATGTGTTGTTGACTAAATCATGCTAGATGGTTGAAGACATATGTGTTGTTGAATAAATTATGTTGGATGTAATAAAAATGTTTGTTATTACAAAATTGTCAAGTTCTTTTCCACTGAATGAAATTGCTTATCCAATGAGAATATATTATTTATAAATGGATCGACAATGGATGAACGGCCAGCGGTGCACAATGGCGTGGATTAACGGTCTTAAAACTTTCCTCGATGCTGCAGAGACCCACAAGTCGTCGAAAGGTTTCATGTTCTGTCCATGCCGCACTTGCAGAAATCAAAAGGAGTTCTCAAAAAGACATACTCTACATGTCCACCTTTTTTAGAAGGGTTTCATGGATAACTATACTCTTTGGACCCAGCATTGTGAACCTGGAGTTTCGATGGAAGACAATGAAGAAGATAATGATGTTGATAACATCCCAGACTGGGCTCACTTGTATGAAGCGGGTGCCTTTGAAGATGAACCAATGCATGAGGCAGAAGCAAATGCTGCAGAAGAACAACAACCACTTGATGAACTAGGTCAGGTTTTAGTCGATGCACACAGAGACGCTGAAACTTTGAAGGAGTCAAAGAAGTTTGAGAAGATGTTGGAGGATCACAGAAAAATGTTGTATCCAGTTTGCAAGCAGGGGTTAAAAAAATTGGGCACCATACTGAAAATGCTGCAGTGGAAGGCAGCCACTGGTGTGTCAGATAAGGAATTTGAGGAGCTAATAGGACTTGTAAAGAAGATGCTTCTAGAGGGGAATGAACTGCCCCCGACAACTTACGAGGCCAAAAAGGTTGTTTGCCCTTTTGGGTTGGACGTACAGAAGATTCACGTATGTCCTAATGATTGTATCCTCTATCGCGGTGAATACGAGGAACTGGATGCATGTCCTGTCTGTGATGCAAAGCGATATAAGATCAGGCAAAATGATCCTGGTGATGTTGACGGTGAGCCCGCAAGAAAAAAAGTTCTGGCTAAGGTGATGTGGTATTTCCCGATAATACCACATTTGAAGCGCTTGTTCAGAAACAAAACAAACGCTAAGTTGATGCGGTGGCACAAAGAAGAGCGTAAGCAAGATCAGCTGATGAGACACCCTGTAGATGGGTCTCAGTGGAGAAACGTGGATAGACAATTCCCAGATTTTGACAGTGACCCAAAAAACATAAGGTTTGGTTTAAGTATAGATGGAATGAATCCATTCGGTGAGTGGGGGAGCAATCACAGTACATGGCCTATGACCCTTTGTATGTTTAACCTTCCTTCTTGGCTATGCATGAAGAGGAAGTATATATTGATGCCGGCACTTATCCAAGGCCCCAAACAACTTGGCAACCATATTGATGTGTACCTAACACCGTTGGTTGATGAGCTTTTATTGTTGTGGAAGCCAGAAGGCGTACGTGTGTGGGACGAGTACAAACAAGAGAATTTTGACCTCCGAGCATTGCTTTTCGTAACCATCAACGATTGGCCTGCACTTAGCAACCTATCCGGGTAGTCGAACAAGGGATATCAGGCCAGAACCCATTGCTTAGATGAAACCGACAGCTTGTACCTGAAAAATTCTTGGAACGTCGTCTATATGGGCCATCGTCGATTTCTGCCCCTCAAACACCCCTTGAGAAGAAAAGGGAAACATTTCAAAGGGGAACCGGAAACTTGTGCTAAGCTTATGTTCCGTGACGGAAAGCATGTTTTCTCGATGATAAAGGATGTTCATGTAGTGTTCGGAAAGGGTCGCGGCAGTCAACCAGTTTCGAATGATGAAAATGGCCATGCATCGATGTGGAAGAAGAAGTCTATATTGTGGGAGCTACCTTATTGGGAAGTCTTAGAGGTCCGCAACGCAATTGACGTCATGCACCTGACAAAGAATCTTTGCGTGAATGTATTAGGTTTCCTTGGTACTTATGGTTAGGGAAAAGATACACTCGAAACAAGATGTGACATGAAAGAAATGAAATAACGAGAAGATCTTCAACCTGAGAAGAGAGAGAAGGGACAACACTACTTTCGTCCTGCTAGCTACACTCTTAGTAAAAAGGAGAAGCAAAGCATATTTGATTGCTTGAACAGTATAAAGGTACCGTCCGGATACTCGTCAAATATACAAGGAAGATTAAACATGAAGGAAAAAAGTTCACAAATTTAAAGTCTCATGACTGTCACGTCCTGATGACACAATTGCTTCCAGTTGTGTAGAGGGGTAGTCTACCGGAGAATGTTAGATTGGCAATCGTGAAGTTATGTGCTTTCCTCAATGAAATTTCACAAAAGGCAATCGATCCGGAGAAGCTCATATAACTACAAAATGACGTTGTCCAATGCCTTGTCAGCTTTGAGATGGTGTTTCCACCTTTGTTCTTTAATATTATGACACATCTCTTGGTTCATATTGTCAAAGAGATAAATATTTTGTGACCTGTATTTCTACACAACATGTTCCCTTTCGAGAGATACATGTCAGTTCTTAAGAAGTATGTTCGCAATAGTTCTCGACCAGAAGGATGTATCGCCAAGGGTTATAGAACAGAGGAGGTCATTGAGTTTTGTGTTGACTTTATTGATCATCTTAATCCAATTGGGGTCCCCATGTCACTCCACGAGGGGAGACTGAAGGGAAAGGGCATACTAGGGAAGAAATCTAATATGCACATCCCAGAAAGTGAAATCTGCAAAGCAAACTTCACAGTTCTACAAAATTCATCCCTCGTGGCTCCATATATGGATGAGCACATTAATATCGTAAGGTCTAAAAACCCTAGGAAGCCTGATGCCTGGATTACAAGGCATCACATAGATAACTTTGTTGTTTGGCTTAGAGCAAAGTTGATGGGTGACGGCACGATTGCAGAGCAACCTTAATGGCTGGCAAGGGGCCCATCAATGACAATCATGCAGTACCAAGGGTACGAGATTAATGGCTATACATTTTACACAAGAGCTCAAGACGAAAAGAGCACCAACCAAACTAGTGGTGTGCGTATAGACACAATAGGCAATGATGAAAATAAGAACAGCTACTTCGGAGTCATAGAGGAGATATGAGAAGTAGAATATGGGCCTTTGATGATTCTTTTGTTTCGGTGCCAATGGGTGAACCGAGCTGGAGGCGGCATAACGATAGACCGCTACGGGATGACAATTGTGGATTTCAAAAAGATTGGATATAAAGATGAACTATTCATCCTAGCCAAGGATGTCGCACAGGTGTTCTACATGAATGACATGTCAAGCAAGCATAGGAAAAATTCAGCCAAGTCCGACGATCATTGGAGCCAAAACGCCACATAGTTCTTGCAGGAAAACGAAAAATCATTGGAGTTGAGGATATTTCGGACAAGTCAGAAGACTTTGATCAGTTTGATGACCGTTCTCCGTTCTCGGTTGATGTTGACCCAAGCATCTTGTTAGCCAAAGAGCACGCTCCTTATTTATGCCGCGATCATGACCAAGGGACGTTCGTAAAAAAGAAAATTGTAAATATTCCATTAAATAATGTTGAGTCATAGTGTTGTGTATCCATTATGTTTCACTTTATTGTTTGTTTCATGAAGTGATTTTTGTAATATATATTTTCATTTTGCAATCATAAATAATATTAATTAGTATTGTTTACCTATGTATTAATTACTCATTCTGTGTTTGCATCTTCAACATGATCCCCTTCATTGTCTACTCCACTATTAGCATTTTTATTGATCTAAATTACTTATATTAGCATTACCATGATTTTTTTAAATATGTTACACACCAACAACATTTTTAAGGAAAATAAAATATTTTTTTGCATATACCTATATTCTATAATTATTCATTATGCAAAGTGCCCTAAATTTTTTTGCATGTTCAAAATATTATATCCTTCTATTTTTTAATGCCATTGTCAAATTATTACATAATAAAAATGCATAATCCATAAACAAAATAATTGCTGCGAATTAATAATTTTAGTGTTTTGGTACCGGGAGGCCTTGGCCCGATACTAAACTGCCACCACGAAAATTTCCGCCAGTAGTAGTTGTTTAGTACCGGGCAGAGGCTTTGCCCGGTACTAATGTGACCAATTTAGTACCGGGCCTTGGTTACGCCCGGTACTAAAGGCCCCAAGAGACAGTTTAGTACTGGGCGTAGCCACGGCCCGATACTAAACTTCCGTCCCTTTATAAGGTGACCACCGTCGCTCTCGTCGTCGTCGCCGCCGCTGTCGGCGCACGTAACTGTTATACCGCGACCGCCGCCGCTAGATCCCGCCGACCTCCGCCGCCGGACCTCCCGCCGGACCTCCACGCCAACCTCCGCAGCCAGACCTCCACGCCGACCACGCCGGCCCCCTGCACGCCGACCCGGTACGCGTCCCGCTCGTCGGCCCCCTAGATGCCGCCCCGCCGCCCTCGACCGCCGCTGCGCCCTCATCGCTGACCCGCCGCCCCGGCCACCCTCTTCGACGCTGACCCGCGCCGCGCGGCGCCGGCCCGATCGACCTCGACCGCCGTCGACCCGCGCCGCCTCGGCCCGCCCTCGACCGCCACCCCCAGACCGCTGGCGCACCGCCCTGCGCCCCCGGACCGTCGCCCCCGCACCGTCGGCGCGCCGCCCGCACGCACGCCGCCCTACTCGCCGCCCTCCCACACCCCGCCGCCCCCGGTTCGACGCAAGAGGGCTGACGTAAGCCCTTGCTGACGTCAGCATGACGTCAGTTTTTCTTTTTATTATGTGGATAATTAAAATAAATGTAGAAAATTATATAAAATAGTTAGGAAAATATAGAAAATAGTTGGGGAATTATAGAAAATAGTTAGGATTTTTTTTAATTATGTTGAAAATGTCAAAAATATATAGGAAATAAAAAAGATAAAACATGTAGGAAATTATAGAAATAGGTAGGAAACTATAGAAATAGGTAGAAAAATCATAGATAATTTAGAAAATTGTTGGAGGATCATGGAAAATTGTTGCAAATTATTGGAGAATCTTGGAATCATTTCGTTATTGTTGAAACTTGTTAGAGAATGGTAGAATCATTTCCTTTTTGTTGAAAATTGTTGGAAAATCGTAGAATCATGTACTTATTGTTGATTATTGTTGGAAAATTGTATAATTATTTATTTATTGTAGAAAATTGTTATTATATATATGAGTTTAATAATTTTCATATTGTTGCAATTAATGTATACCTGATGTATTTGTAATGTATTCATATTATAAATTTATCATATATTGTTGAAAATTTTCATATTATCTGATGTATTCATATTATCACGACACGTAATTCCATATGTATTTCTAATGTACTTTCTGCGAGGGTGATGGCAGCCAGTATCTCAATGATACCGGTAATGGCGATGCCGAAACTATGGAAGAAATGCATGTGGAAGATGACATCCCCGAGGTATATGGAATTCGATCACAGGATATGAGATACTAGGTAAACCGCGCGCTACGCCGCGCCCATTTGAAAATATAGAGCAAAATAGTTGATGTATTGACGGGCAACATATACGTATAGAGCAGGAATAGAGGTAGAGGGCGGTGCGGCGAGTTGGCTCGTGTGGCGTCCTATGGCGACAGGTTTATACTATCCGCACTCGTGGTGCTCTATTTTTATCCTCAAAAAAATATTTCTATTTGGTTATCGAGATTCTCTCTTCTATATGCAGGTTTTCCACACCTATCATTCTCTATATCTTCTACTCTATATATCAGCTACCACCAGTGGGACCCGCTTATCATTTTTTTCTCCTTTATCCCCCACCCGCCTCCCTCACACCATCCCCATTCTCTCTCTCTTTCTCTCTTTAGCGAGCACACCAGCCACCTCTGCCTCGTTTCCTCTGCCTCCGCGCTCCTCCTTGCCTCCCCGGCACGCCCACCCCGCCCGCGCAAGCGCGGCCGGCGAGGCATAGATCGAGGCTCCAACGGTGGCCGGATCCGGGAGCACCATCTGACTCCGCCGCCTCCTCACCTCCCCGACTCGCCCGCCCCACGCACACCGGCGAGCAGGCGCGGCCTGTGAGGCACAGATCGAGGCAGTGTTTGCTCTGCCTTCGCCTCGTCCTCACCTCCCCGGCTCGCTCGCCCCGCACGCGCCGGAGAGCAGGCGCGGCCGGCGAGGCACAGATCAAGGCGGTGAGCTCCGGAGGTGGTCGAATCTGGGAGCTCCCTCTGCCTCCGCGGCCTCCTCACCTCCCTGGCTCGCCCGCCCCGCGCACGACGGCGAGCAGGCACGACCGGTGAGGCACAGATCGAGGCAGCGAGCTCCGGCGGCGGCCGGATCCAGGCGCGCCAAGCTCCTCTTCTCCCCTTCCTCTTTGCCTTCCCTCTTTCCACGCCAGCTTCTCGTGGCTCCGTGCACAGATCTGCGGGCTGCGGCGGCCAGCCCTCCACCCCCTCTCCCTCCTCCCGCGCCCTACCATGGTGGCGGCCGGATTCGGGCGGCACGAGCTCCATGCTCCGTGCGTGCGGGCGGGTCAGAGGAGCAAGGCATGGCATTTTTTTTGGAACGAAGGCGCGGCGTTGCGGGAAACGACCGGACGCCAATTCCATGGCCCGCGTTGGGCTTCCTCTGGGACACGTGTCTCTCTGAGAGCCTCCAGGGGCTCCCAGCCCTCCCCCTCCATGCCGTATAGTATATACAGTACTTATGTATGTCAAACGTGTAGTAATATATATATATATATATATATATATATATATATATATATATATATATATATATATATATATATATATATATATATATAGGACGAGTTTTTCTACACTCGCGTGTAGCTACTCTCATCATCAGTATATCACCATATGTATGTACACATACTCATTTATCACTTTGAGTATGTTCATATACTAATTCTAAGATACTTCAAATAGATACATGCGAAAAATTTCAAAAATATCCCTATTTTTTAAATATATTATGATTATATATTACTATTATATATTAAAAATAAGTATGTCCATATACTCCATGTATGGTTGCATACCTAATGTATATACCACCATATATTGTCTAGTATGATCACATACTTCACATACATACTCTTCGTTGGGTCAGATACATCATACATCATGAGATATACGCGTGGGACTAGCTACAAGCGAGTGTAGAATGAATTTTTTTCTATATATATATATATATATATATAATTTCAGGCTTCCGGATCGAAGAGCTCGAAACGTAAACGAGGCTCAAAGAAAAAGATGGAGGGGCGTACCACGATCACCTCGTTGCACCCAGATGGGGAACCCAAGTCTCCCAAGGGGGTTAAGACGACTGTGGTAAATCAGTGCGGATGTTATGTCAGGGAAAATATCCCCATTAGCTTCAAGCTCTGGAAGAAAACCAAAAGCACAGATAATGATGCTGACATCGTCCCTGAAATAGAGAAGCAAATGCTATGGGCAGATGTCAAACAACACTTTAGTTTCCCAGAGGACAAAGAAGAAATCTTTAAGGATTGGGTCATGAAGAAGATGGCTATTTCTTTCCAGACGTTCAAGAAGAACTTGAACAAAGACTACATAAAGAAGGGCCGCGTGCCAGACTTCGAGAAGCACTTAAAGAAGCAACGTCCTTTTTGGGATGCATTTGTGCAGTACAAACTATCTGAGACCAGCGAGAAAAGGATAGCACAAGCCAAAGATAACGCGAGCAAAAAGATACACTTTCATCATCTTGGGTAAGGAGGTTATTCAACGGCAATCCCCAAATAGCAGAAAATGGAAGACGACCTCACTGCAAGGGGAATCGTACCGGTGACTTTCGACTGGCCGCAACGCGCAAAGCATTTCTTCTACGCTCATGGAGGCTCCCTAAACCCGGAAGATGGCTCGCTTATCACTAGCGACGCCATAAGAGAAGCGACCAACAGGCTGGATGAGGCACTAAAGGCCGTGTCCAAAGGCAGTTTCAAGCCGGACAGAGAGAAAGATTCACTGACGTACGCTCTCGGGACACCGAAACACACAGGACGTGTGCGGAGTATGGGTGTAGTTCCACGGAAGCATGGCTTCAGTACTGACATTGGAACCTATCGAAGCCGATCCAGGAAGAAGGCTGAACAGGAAGATAAGATGCATGCCCTGGAACAAAAGATAGCTTTGATTGAAGGGGTAATGGTAGCTAGCAGCCAGGCACACCAACAAGAAGCCAGATTAGCTGCCAATTTGAAGAGCAGCCCCATCTCGCAACGACGTAGCAGCGTCGCTTCCACGCAGCACCCAGCCGGAGGTCAACCCACAGTGTTTGCGAACGAGCCAGAACATTACCCGGTGGATGACATCACTGTGAGGACACCCTGTGAGCTTCTGTATCAGCAGAGGAAAAAGATCAAACTGGTCGCGCACGGCATTGCTGAAGTGCCTGTCCAAGGTGGGACAATTCATGGCAGGCCGATTCGGGAAGGATATGCTAGGGTCATGGTCGATCGAGTCGAGCTAGGATGGGAAGACCTCGACCTCGAGATCCCTGGAGGCGATGGAGAAAAGGAACTCGGACACGCCGTGCACACATGGATCTGTTGGAACAAGTGATACATACGATTGGCCTTTGGGATACAATTCGCCGATACACCAACTCCCGGCTCCGAGCCCGCCAAGTCACCGGCAGCCCAAAGATATCCCAGTCCGAGTCCTGCTCCGAGATCACCACCGGCACCACAAAGGAGTCCCAGTCCAGCTCCGAGATCACCACCGGCACCACAAAAGGAGTCCTAGTCTGGCTCCAAGATCAGCACCGACAGCAGAAAAGAGTCCCAGTCTGGCTCCCGATGATGCAAGGGACTCAAGTGACAGCTCAGGACCTTGGGTCCCACCGTCAAAGCCTCCGAAGGCGAAGAAGACCACAAAGGTCGTGCCACCTCCAAAGGCGAGGAAGACCCCCAAGAAGAAGAAAGAAAAGCCTCCACCACCGAAGTTAGCATACCATATGACTCAGGAGGAATTGAAAGAAAGTGAGAGCGAGTATGTCAGAGCTCATTTCGTGCCAAAAAAGCCTCCACCGGTGCATCAATGGTCAGAGGCAGATAAGAAATATTTCAGATCTTTACTCCAACCGAAGTACGGGAAACCCCTATCGGACTACGACCACCAGATCACGAAGTCCTGGGAGAAGCCAAGTAACCGTCGGCGCAACAAAGTTCCCTAGCTCGGACAACAGTCCAAGCAATCGATACCCCCGCTCAAAGTGCTTTCTGAAAAGGATGTAGCTACTGCTCAGTTTGTGCTGGAAACCGGCCTCACAAAAGCTCAGCTGCTCGAAGGGGTAGAAATCGAGGTTCACCCAGGGGCAAACAAAAAACCTTTCATGTTGGGGGAACCTCTTATGTGGGAAGAGTTGATTCCGACGCTACTAACTAGGATGCGTGAGTTGCATGCATTGTACCTGAAAGCAAGTGCATCAAAGGATGTTGTGTTCCATGCCCGAGTACAAGATAGGCATTTCCATCGGGGGATGGATGACATATGGATTGAATTTGAAAATCTTTATGATCTGTACCATCAAGACGCCCTAGACAAGTCTCTCCTCAGTGTATTTTGTATGTAAGTGAACTTCGTCCTACCTTTTGTATATAGTACTCTAGCTCTACTAATTATGTGTTTTCTCATCCTCCTCCTTTTTTAATCGTGTAGGATGAAGGTTCAAGAATGCCAGAAAAAAGGGTACTATCACGTCGGCTTCATAGACCCATATAATATACATTAGGAGTGTCAGGAAATGGCCTAATCGGACCGAGAACAACATACTCAGGGCCATGCATAGGCAGAATACTTGTCAGTACATTCTGTTACCGTACAACTTCGAGTGAGTTCTTTATCTTTTTCCTTGACTTGACTATATATATGTGTATATATATCCAACATTTCTTATACATATATGTGTATGAAACAGGTTTCACTGGATCCTTCTTATTATCGAGATCGATAAATGCCGAGTTCGGGTGTACGACTCCTTGAGGAAGCCAACATATTATTACTAAGACCTCATAAACATCATCCAAAGGGCATGGGCTCGCTTCCTCCAAAAACATATAGGAATCTCGTCACCACCAGCCCCGCTAGAATTCAACGCTAACTGGCAGGTACAAATACATATCGCACATCTACTGTCATTTTTTTAATCAACATAAATATTTCATAACACATCTATGTATATGTATATATAGATTATGAGACAGGCGCCTGGAAACAACCTATGTGGCTACTACGTATGTGAGTACATGATGAATTTTTGCTGCCGCAGCTCGATGTCACAACACGATTTCAGAGTACGTAGAACAAAATTACTAATAATTACTTGCATTTAGTTCCATCTAGGTACTAATTCAAAATATTGGTGTTTGCACTTGATTGATTTCTTGTATGGCAGAAGACCTCATCCAACCGCAGAGAATCAAAGCAATTCAAGAATCAATCTGTGGATTCCTCCTAGATGAGGTCATAAATCCAAATGGAGAATTTTATGCAGATCCTAAGATAAGTGTGGGTTGAGCAGATCCGAATAAGGACATCAGCGATGATGATGAGGCGCCTAAGGACACTTAGTATCTTATAAAAATTTATTGGACACAATTTATGTGCACGACGACTTGTAAATATCTTATGAATCCCGAGTTCATTATTAACATATATATATAGAAGTACATATAATATTTCAAGTTTATGTAATTATAATAAATGTATTCTATTGTATGCTAGACACGAATATATACGAATATGCATACATACAAAAATATGAATACACAGATATACACAAATACGATACGCAAATATATACAAATACAAATTAGTTGAAACCCAAAAAATGAAAAAAACAGAAAAGAAAAAAAGACATTTAGTACCGGTCGGTAGGTACTAAAGTAATCGCCTGCGTGGTTGGCACTTTAGTACCTGGCGGCATGACCGGTACTAAGTGGCGGCCCACTTAGTACTAGCCAGGCGGTACCGGGCGGAC
Source organism: Panicum virgatum (assembly GCF_016808335.1). Lineage (NCBI taxonomy): Eukaryota > Viridiplantae > Streptophyta > Magnoliopsida > Poales > Poaceae > Panicum > Panicum virgatum. Next base: position 25,965,584 of record NC_053153.1, on the reverse strand, counting down.
GCCCGGTACAAACCGGGGGTTCCCGCTCGGTACAAATGAGGGATTTTCTAGCAGTGATTACTAGTAAAAGTAATCATCAAAATACTAAACTAAATTTATCAAATTACTGAACTATGTTTAGTGATAGCCCACCGATTACTGAACTACTGAAAATTTATTCAGTAAACTAATTCTGCTTATTTTAGCTATTGGTATAGAATAAACGATTACACCTAAGATGTAGAATAGCACATGGATATACACACGCGCATAGGGTGTAGCTGCGTGCTGGACACTGCTGGGCCGGAGTGCTATACTGCTATCTGTAGATTTGGAAGCAGGAGTGTTCTAGCAGTTGCAGGTGTATGTACATCCACTACTTTGGATGGTTTCCAAGGGCGCTCTTCCTTCACCGTCAAAATGGAACTCCTAGAATTTAAAACTGTAGGGAAAATTACATTTTTCAGTAGTAATCGATGTGTCTCTGATGATCAGATGGACTAGTAGTCGCTCTCTGCTTTCCTTTTCAAGTTCGTTCATTGATGACCATTCAAGATTCTTCCACCGCAGAGATTGCGCAGCGCGGGTTTTATCGACGCTTGTACTAGAGGTTAAAAGGCCAGCACAAGAACACGCGAGAGCAAGCGGGGATAATGTCTGCGCCTCTGCGGGCGGGCGCGCCTTCCGTTTCGGGCCCCTAGCTCTTGGATGCGCACGCCGCCAGAGCGCAACGCGACGAGAGGGGTGGTAGCGTGCGTGCCAGCCGATGTCGCGCTAGCTAGCTCTCCGTCGTCGTGTGGTGCCGAGTAGCCCAGCAGCCGATCGAGGTGACGTGGCAGCGGCCGCCGTGCACGTGGTTGGGCGTGGTGGCCGGGGGCGGGCGCGGCCTGAGTGCGCGGCGTTAGGTCCCGGGTCGGGTCGGGTCCGGTCGGGGGCGGTGCTGGTGGTGTGGAGTCACGTCGTCAAAGGCAAGCAAGCAGGTTGTAGCTGGCGAGCAACAGCCAACAGCCAACAGCGCGCGCCGCGGGCGGACGTCGTCGTCATTATAGCCGCGGCGTGTCTGGTCCGGTCACGTGCGTACGTAAGGTCTGCATGCCATGCCATGGAACGGCACGGCACGGCACCGCGAACCCCTTTTTCCTCGCGGTGACGACGGCTGAATTGCGGTGGTGGATTTGTCGGGGGGTCCGTCCGTAGCGGCGCCCCGCTTGCTGGTGCTGGGTGGGCTCAAGGCAGGCATCAGATATTGGGCCCAGCGCAGCTTTCTACCTCCGAGAAAAAAAAAGAGAAAAAGTTCCATTTACCTCTATAGACTGCTTATATTTCCACCTTAAACTTGAAAACAGGGTATTTTAGCTCCTTAGACTCGCGATACCTCAGAAATGACCTCCTTAAGTAATATTTATTAGTGATTTTCTCCTTTTCTTTTATATATATATTGGATAAATATTTGAGAAATTATAGTAAATCACAAAAAATCATAAAACATAAAATCCAATTTTATTGGAATCCACATGAGTAGATCTATGTGGTGAACATATGATATGATATAATTTATTATTATTTTTTTCAAATTTAGATATATACTAATTTGTAATTAATTTATATCCACATTTTTCGTGGTCCAATTATACTGAATTTTTTATGGCGAGCTAATAATTGTATTCTTGAGCTGTAGTAAAAATTTTAGGCTCATTGGATCATATATGCTTGAGCAACCGAAGAGTCTAATAAAACTTGGAATTAAACTTCTGAATCTATAACTCAGGAATACACAATCCAATGAGCATGAAATATTTACTACACATCAATCATATAATGATTAGAACACCATAAAAGTTTCACCATAATTGGACCACAGAAAATGTAGGTACGAATTAATTACAAAAAAATGTATATCTAAAAGTACAATAAATTTTTTTAACAAATTATATCATATCACAAGTTTATTGCATGCATATACTCATGTGGAGTGCAAAATATTTGATTTTCAATTTTATGATTTTTTGTGATTACTATAATTTCTCAAAGATTAATCCAAAATAAATATAAAAGAAAAGGAGAAAAACTACTAAGAAAAACCAATGAAGGAGGTCATTTGTCCTGTATTGCGAGTTTGAGGAGTTAAAATATCCGGTCTTTCAAGTCTAAGATGAAAACATAAACTTGGCCCACAATCCAGGGAGATAAATAGGACTTTTTCCAACAAAAAATGGCCAAGGCCGTGTACAGCTAATCGGGCCGCCAGCCGGAGTGGACGATGCCTACCGACATAAGGCCATAACAGTGAAGCTCACATGCTAGAGTTTGTAATAAGCACTAGCAGTAGTATAGTGATGACACATAGTACCAAAACATGACCGCGGTTCGCAGGACCTGTCGATAGGCAGGGTTTCGGCGATGACTTCGATGGTGCTCCAGCCGACGAGGGTTTTTCCGGCCGCTCCTCCGCTCCCTCCCTACCTCTCATGCTCAGGATGACTATAAGAGGCTGACTGGCTCAACTTCCCGGCCTTGGCAACGAAGGCGGATCAGGTGTGCGAGAGCGTTCATTTTCTGATTGCTAGGGCTTATTGGTGAGAAAGAGATGGCAAAAGACCAGAGGAAGCAGAAGAAGGGGAGTACGGGTGTTGGTGCATCACCATCAAAGATTAAGGTGGGCTCCCGTGAGGATAGCCGTCAGACTCGATGAGTCTTCTCAGTTAGAACTGTCGCGGGTTGGGCAATGCTACGGCAGTGAAGGAGCTTCGCAACATGGCGAAGAAATATGCCAAGATCGTGTTCTGCATTCTAGAAACTCAAATCCACAAGGCACGGGTTTGAAGGTTTGAAAAATACTTCAGGTTATGCTAATGCTTTTGCTGTCAACAATTTGGGCCACAGTGGTGGCCTTGGTTTGTTTGGAACAATGAAATACGGTTGGAGATTTTACCATACTCGCAATATCACATTGATGCCATTGTTACCGAGTCCAATGGCAACAAATGGCGGTTGACTACTGTATATGGGGAAGCACAAACAAGCGAGGGGTTTAAAACGTGGGATGTGCTTAAGTTTATCAAGTCATCATCAACTCAAACCGTGGGTATGCGTTGGTGATTTCAATGAAGTTTTGCATCGATCGGAGCATGTGGTTGTGTAGGAGAGGAGCCATGCACAGATCGTGGGCATTCGGGAGATGGTTGATGTATGTGGCCTCTATGACTTAGGCTTTACAGGCCATAGTTGGACATTCGAGAAGCAAGTGGCTAGTGGCTCGTTCTATAGGGTGTGCCTAGATCGGGCTCTGGCACCACCGGAGTGGAGTGCGACTTAGCCGGATGCTGTTGTGGAAAATTTTGTGGTAGCGGCTTCGGATCATGGGCCTATTCGTTTGCGATGGCGACAGGACACATGCACGAACAGAAGGGTGAGGAAGAAGTTGTTTAGATACGAAGTTATGTGTGAGACACATCAGGACTTCGCCTTGTCGATGGCACATCTTTGGCAGAAGGAGGGGAAGGCGGCAACATTGCATGACTTGCATGGCAAGCTGGCGACGGTGGCGAAAGGTCTCTCTGGCTAGGGGAGAAACAATTTTTGAAATGTCTCTCTCGAACTAAAGAAGTTGAAAGAAGAGCTGGAAAGGCTCCATGCTGATCCCTCGCGAACGGGGGCATCCCACGTTGACAGTGGCGAATGCAGCACTGACCCCAAAAATCAATGGAGCCCCCCTTGAGCTCCTCCCCCTCCATTTTCGAGAAGAAAGGAGGAGGAAGAAGGAGACTAAGAAGAAAGGGAGGGAGAGGAATAAGAAATCACCCCCCTTTAATCATTTCTAGATCCGCCATTGCACACTGAGGTGAAAATCACGGATAGTGTCACACCCGGTTTTAAAAAGAACACCAGATGTATCACATATGTACGCCAGGATCAAGTTTCACACATATGGAAGACGTCTAAGCATCTAAGCAATTCTACCCAACAAAATTATTATAACGGGTGTTCCAAGGTTTGGGTGAAAAGACTAGGTAAATCCTTAGTGGCTATCCCATCAAGTTTATGCAATATAATAATAAAGTAAAGTGAATTAACATGATGTTAATAGGATAAAACACAGAGGGGGAAGGCCACTTGCCTTCCTCGGCTAACTGCTGAAAATCTTCCTCGTAAGCTTGCTCTTGTTCACCCACGGACGGCACGTCGTCTACACGATCACACAAGAAAAACAAACAATACAAAATAAGAAACAGTACAAAATAGTAAAAACATTACTGGAAAAGTTGAAAAATATGTAGAGCACGACGCAAGGATCGCGTGAGCGCAAGAATCGCTGAAAACAGAGTTAAAACGTGAAAGGTATGGCTAAAACAGTGCACCAGGGACTTGTTTGTGAGAGTTTTAAACTTCTAGGGGCTAGCTACAAAGAAACCAGGGGCTAAAACCTAATTAAACACTAAACTCAAGGGCTTGCACACAAAAATGGTGCTCCTGGACGGCGGGTTCTAATATTGGAAAGGTTAGGGGTCTAAACAGAAAAGAAAAGGCTTAAGCCTAATTATTTTTGAACTATTCAGGACTGCAGGTTGATTTCCCTAAAGATCAGAGGCTCTTTAGCAAAAAGGACAGGGGCGGCTCGGGTTGACCGGTATTGACCCGATCTGGACTGATCCAGTCCGTCGGATCTTGATCCGACGGCGCGAAGCGGGTCGAGGCGGCTCGGGTGTCGGCTCGCGGCTCGGCGGGATGGCTGGCGGCTCTGGTGACGGCGTGGCTCGGCGCTGGGCGGAGCTGGCGGCTCAGGCGGGTGGCGCTACGCGCCGGCGATGAGCAGAGGCGGCGGCGGACCACCAGAGTACACCAAAAATGTGCACCGGGGCTCGGTTCGAGGCGGGGTTTGGCCGGGGAGGGAGAGGGGGCGACGGCGAACGCGGCTAAGGGGTCCAGGAGGTGCGGCGGTGGCCGAAAGTGGGTGCTCGGCGGCGAGAGGCGGAGTGATGGCTCCGGCAAGGAATCACTGCTGGGATAGACCAAGAGAGAGAGAGAGAGAGAGAGAGAGGAAAAAGAGAGGCTAGGGCTTTCTCACCACCTCACCTAGCTTCGGCGACGAACGGGCGGCGAAGGGGCATGGCGGTACGGCGGATCGACGGCGGCGGCGCTCCAAGCGGCAGAGCTCAGAGGTGGCGGCGCGGTGCTGCTGAATGTGAGTGAGGGAGCGTTGGCGTGGAGTGTAAAGGGGAGAGCAGTGAGCTTGGGTGCAGGTTTTATAGAGGGAGTGAGGGGTTGGTGCGGCCGTGAGCGAGGGAGGGGGCGGCGAGCTCGGTGGCCGGCAATCACGGCAGTGATTGCCGCAGCGTTTCCGTGCGAGAGAGAAGGGGGCGCGAGAGTGGGTGATGACAGCTCTTAAGGGGTATTCAAACTCGGAGTAAAACGGGAAATAAATCCCGCGACGCGAGGGAAGGAAGGGAGTGGAGCTTGCGGCACGGGAGAGAGGTGGCCGGAGGTAGGGGATGGCGCCGACAGGCGGGCCCCACCTGGAAGTGAGACAAAGAGAGAGGTGGAGAGGGGAGGCGGGTTGGGCTTGTTGGGTCGGCTGGGATGTTGGGCCGAGCGGGAAAAAGAAAAAAAAAGGAGAGGAGATGGTGGGCTGGTTTGGGTTGGAAAGGAAAAGAGAGTTTGTTTATTTTGTTTTTTTCAAACTCAAACACCATTTGAACAAATTTCATTTGAATTCAAACAAGTTTAAATTTGGGTGTTACAGATAAGATTGTTGAACTCAATCACCGCGAGGAAATCATGTGGTAGCAAAGGTCGAGGATCTAGTGGCTGTCACTAGGCGATAAGAATGCTCTTTTTTTCCACTTAAGAGCGAGTCAGAGGAGAAGGAAAAATAAAATCACAAAGCTGGGGACGCCTGATGGCCAACTCACTAAGGATATGCGGGCTCCCGAATCTTGCCACGTCCTTTTAAAAGGATTTGTACATATCAGAGGTTGTGGAAAATGTGGCTGAGGTTCTGGATACTGTGCCTCCTAAAGTGACAGTAGATATAAATCAACAGCTTATTGCCCCGATTGAGGAGAAAGAGGTGAAGATGGATTTGTTCCAAATGTTTATGACGAAAGCCCATGGGCCTGACAGCTTCCCGGCTCATTTTTCCAGTGCACTGAGACTTGTGTGGGGAGCAGGTAACCCAAGTGGTGCGTAAGTTGCTGAAAGGTGAGGATGATCCGGCCATGATCAATGACACAATGATTGTTCTGATTCCGAAGGTGGCAAATGCCGAGGAGTTAGGACAGTATAGGTGAATCAGCTTATTTAATGTGTTATATAAAATTGCTTCAAAGGTGGTAACAAACAAGTCGAAAATGATCATGCCAGAGATTATTTTGGAGGAGCAGTCGGCCTTCGTTCCAGGCCGTCTCATCACCGATAATATTATCACGGCATATGAGTGTCTCCATTTTATGAAGAGCAAGAGAGCCCGTGATCAGAGGTGTTGTGCATTAAAGATTGATATGAAGAAGGCATATGATTGCATCGAATGGGAGTACTTCAAGGCCATCATGATGCGTTTGGGTTTTCACAGAATTTGGGTGGAGATGGTTATAAGGTTTGTTACGACTGTTTCTTTCTCAATTTTATTTAACAATGAAAGATTAGAAAAGTTCAATCCCTCTCGAGGAATTCATCAAGGGGACCCGATCTCCATCTAGTTGTTCTTGATAGCAGCAGAGCGCCTTTCGTGTCTCATAAAATCTAGAAATCAGTCATCGGTACTCAAGGGAATTAAAGTGGCTCCATCATCTCCATAGGTGAGCCATCTTCTTTTTGCGGATGACAACCTGCTGTTTTTCAAGGCGGATAGGGAGAATGCTCAGGAGATCCTTGATGTCCTCAACATCTACTGCCAGGCCTCGCCCCAACAAGTAAATATGGATAAGTCTTCTATACACTTTGTTAAGGGCTGCGACATGGTATACGGGAAGAGATCATGAATCTACTAGATGTTCACAACGAGTATCGGATGTTGGTTCTTCAGTTAATGGAGCATTCAAATATCTAAAAGACCGAGTATGGACAAAAGTGCAGGGTTGGCTTGAGCAATCGCTGTCTGCGGGAGGCAAAGAAGTGCTGATCAAAGTGGTGGCGCAGGCGATCCCTACCTATTCGATGTCATGCTTTACGCTACCCAGAGGCCTATGCCATCATATAAATGGTCTTCTCCGCAGCTTCTGGTGGGGTAGTAAAGATGGTAAATGGAAAACATGCCTGGGTCGCGTGGGACGATATGACTAAACCAAAACAATGGGGCAGCATGGGCTTTAGGGACATTGAGCTTTTTAATTTAGCCTTACTAGCTTGCCAGGCGTGACACATACTGCAAGATCCGACCTCTCTTAGTGCAAGAATCCTGAAAGCTGTTTATTTTGGGGAGGTGGAGTTTCTAGAGGCTGAGGTGGGAGGTTCACCCTCTTAGATATGGCGCGCTATTGGGGAAGGAGGTTTTAAAGTAGGGTCTAATTTGGCAAGTCGACATAAGGAGTATGAATTGGCTTCCAAGAGATGGTCTGCTTCGTCCCTTGCCGAGTGCTAGGACGAACCCACCACAAAAAGTAAGCGAACTCATCGATCCAACTACAACCTCATGGGATCAACAGAAGTTACAAATCTTTTTTACTCCCATGGATGTGGAGGTAATATGCAACATTCCCGTCATCATGAGATGGCAGCAGGATTTTTGGGCCTGGCACTATGAAAGGAGAGGAAGCTTCTCAGTCCGATCAGCATACAAAATGTTAGTGGACGATAGGCAAAGAATAAGGGCCTGGCTGGAGGACAGATCGAGCACATCTGATGCAAGAGCAGCAGAAAAAGAATGGTTAGCGATCTGGAAGGTTAATATACTAGCTAAAATCTGAGTGTTCCTGTGGCGGCTAGCGCATCACTCCCGCCCATCGGGTGATGTTCTTAACCACAGGAATATGGCAATGCAGAATTCGTGTGGAATTTGTGGGGAGCCTGACTCTTGGAAGCATGCACTCCTAGGAGTGTAATTTGGCAAAATGTGTATGGGCTCTTGAACGTGAGGAGGTAGTGGAGAACATTGGGACCATTCAAGAGAAGGACGCCAGGGGTTGGTTGATGGAATCGTTCTCTATTTTACCAGGTGATGACGGTACACAGGTAACAGTTACCATGTGAGCAATTTGGTATGCTAGAAGGACAGCGGTGCTTGAAAATTCTTTCCAGAGCCCTTTATTTACTCACAGTTTTGTGGATAGATTCGTGACCGACTTGGGTTTGACTGTGCCCCCAAGAGAAAAGAAGAAGCAAGTGCCGCGAGCGACAGTAGATGATGGTTACCTCCTCCACCTGGGATTGCCAACATAAATGTTGATGCAGCCGTTTCAAAAAATCTGAGCACTGGGTCGGTGGCGCCAGCAGCTAGAGATTCCAATGGAAATTTTCTAGGAGCCTCTGCGTTGACCACTATGTCAGAATCCCTAATTGCAGACGCGGATAGAAGCATATTGGAGACGAAATCATTTTCCGTTTGCAAATTTGTGTCACTGATGTGGTGTCATTGGAGACGCGATTTTACACGTCTGCAATAATAATCATTGGAGACGCGGTTTTACGCGTCTGCAATAACTATATTGGAGACGCAGTTTTATCTAGACGCATCTCTGGTAATGCTAATTCGAGACGCGTTTTGTTTTCCGAATGCTTGGGAAAACATATTGGAGACATGTTTTATAAAGACGCGTCTGGGAATTTATTTTGGAGAAGCTTCCGAAAATATGCGTCTCCAATTAGAGTGTCTTCTTTGATCGTTTCTTACGTAGTGGGCACTGGGTCAGGATGGCGAGTGATTGCAATAATATTGTAAGAAGCTTCAAGGAGGAAGCGATGGGGATTTATGGCCATGTGATCTGGGACATCAAAGCGAGGCAGGAGGATTTTCTCATTTTCGAGATTGTCCACGCGAACCGGAGTACCAACGTGGATGCTCACAGGCTAACTAGAAGCTCTATTTATGCTAGTCTAGGTAGACACGTTTGGTTTATCGATCCACCCTGATGGTGTTTGTAACTTCTATACCAGTGCGGGCCTATAAAGGGCAGCGCTAGTGACTCAAAAAAAAAAGAAGCAGTAGTATAGTGGCTGAGTATAAGGCCCATGCACATGCTGCATCATTCTTACTTTCTTAGTCTACAAGATACGCACTCCGTCGATCAGCATCGCCTGTAAGACAAACAGCTAGCTGGGCTGTTCAACTTTGCGTCCTCATCATGCATCCACACCATCCATCGCCTTATCTGCTAGAGTTTCAATAGCGGAGTGGACCATAACCCTCCCTAATGGTCAGCACCTTAGCAAAGGCTGCCACCCCAAGAGGACCGGGCTATACCCCAGCACCGACCCCCTCCTTGCCCTTTCGGTAAGGCCATCAGTTAACTACGCGCCTAATTAATCGGCTAAGGTCAGAGCCATATGACAATGTGGTTGTACGATTTTCTTGGGTGGTTCTCCATGTTCCAATTAACCAACATGATCTTGTAAATAAAACAAGTATAACAACATAAATAAAATCATGTTTAATGTTTCAAAGATTATAACCATAGCCATCCCAAGATAAAGCATCTAAGCAATTCTACCCAACAAAATTATTATAACGGGTGTTCCAAGGTTTGGGTGAAAAGACTAGGTAAATCCTTAGTGGCTATCCCATCAAGTTTATGCAATATAATAATAAAGTAAAGTGAATTAACATGATGTTAATAGGATAAAACACAGAGGGGGAAGGCCACTTGCCTTCCTCGGCTAACTGCTGAAAATCTTCCTCGTAAGCTTGCTCTTGTTCACCCACGGACGGCACGTCGTCTACACGATCACACAAGAAAAACAAACAATACAAAATAAGAAACAGTACAAAATAGTAAAAACATTACTGGAAAAGTTGAAAAATATGTAGAGCACGACGCAAGGATCGCGTGAGCGCAAGAATCGCTGAAAACAGAGTTAAAACGTGAAAGGTATGGCTAAAACAGTGCACCAGGGACTTGTTTGTGAGAGTTTTAAACTTCTAGGGGCTAGCTACAAAGAAACCAGGGGCTAAAACCTAATTAAACACTAAACTCAAGGGCTTGCACACAAAAATGGTGCTCCTGGACGGCGGGTTCTAATATTGGAAAGGTTAGGGGTCTAAACAGAAAAGAAAAGGCTTAAGCCTAATTATTTTTGAACTATTCAGGACTGCAGGTTGATTTCCCTAAAGATCAGAGGCTCTTTAGCAAAAAGGACAGGGGCGGCTCGGGTTGACCGGTATTGACCCGATCTGGACTGATCCAGTCCGTCGGATCTTGATCCGACGGCGCGAAGCGGGTCGAGGCGGCTCGGGTGTCGGCTCGCGGCTCGGCGGGATGGCTGGCGGCTCTGGTGACGGCGTGGCTCGGCGCTGGGCGGAGCTGGCGGCTCAGGCGGGTGGCGCTACGCGCCGGCGATGAGCAAAGGCGGCGGCGGACCACCAGAGTACACCAAAAATGTGCACCGGGGCTCGGTTCGAGGCGGGGTTTGGCCGGGGAGGGAGAGGGGGCGACGGCGAACGCGGCTAAGGGGTCCAGGAGGTGCGGCGGTGGGCGAAAGTGGGTGCTCGGCGGCGAGAGGCGGAGTGATGGCTCCGGCAAGGAATCACTGCTGGGATAGACCAAGAGAGAGAGAGAGAGAGAGAGAGAGAGAGAGAGAGAGAGAGAGGAAAAAGAGAGGCTAGGGCTTTCTCACCACCTCACCTAGCTTCGGCGACGAACGGGCGGCGAAGGGGCATGGCGGTACGGCGGATCGACGGCGGCGGCGCTCCAAGCGGCAGAGCTCAGAGGTGGCGGCGCGGTGCTGCTGAATGTGAGTGAGGGAGCGTTGGCGTGGAGTGTAAAGGGGAGAGCAGTGAGCTTGGGTGCAGGTTTTATAGAGGGAGTGAGGGGTTGGTGCGGCCGTGAGCGAGGGAGGGGGCGGCGAGCTCGGTGGCCGGCAATCACGGCAGTGATTGCCGCAGCGTTTCCGTGCGAGAGAGAAGGGGGCGCGAGAGTGGGTGATGACAGCTCTTAAGGGGTATTCAAACTCGGAGTAAAACGGGAAATAAATCCCGCGACGCGAGGGAAGGAAGGGAGTGGAGCTTGCGGCACGGGAGAGAGGTGGCCGGAGGTAGGGGATGGCGCCGACAGGCGGGCCCCACCTGGAAGTGAGACAAAGAGAGAGGTGGAGAGGGGAGGCGGGTTGGGCTTGTTGGGTCGGCTGGGATGTTGGGCCGAGCGGGAAAAAGAAAAAAAAAAGGAGAGGAGATGGTGGGCTGGTTTGGGTTGGAAAGGAAAAGAGAGTTTGTTTATTTTGTTTTTTTCAAACTCAAACACCATTTGAACAAATTTCATTTGAATTCAAACAAGTTTAAATTTGGGTGTTACAGATAAGATTGTTGAACTCAATCACCGCGAGGAAATCATGTGGTAGCAAAGGTCGAGGATCTAGTGGCTGTCACTAGGCGATAAGAATGCTCTTTTTTTCCACTTAAGAGCGAGTCAGAGGAGAAGGAAAAATAAAATCACAAAGCTGGGGACGCCTGATGGCCAACTCACTAAGGATATGCGGGCTCCCGAATCTTGCCACGTCCTTTTAAAAGGATTTGTACATATCAGAGGTTGTGGAAAATGTGGCTGAGGTTCTGGATACTGTGCCTCCTAAAGTGACAGTAGATATAAATCAACAGCTTATTGCCCCGATTGAGGAGAAAGAGGTGAAGATGGATTTGTTCCAAATGTTTATGACGAAAGCCCATGGGCCTGACAGCTTCCCGGCTCATTTTTCCAGTGCACTGAGACTTGTGTGGGGAGCAGGTAACCCAAGTGGTGCGTAGGTTGCTGAAAGGTGAGGATGATCCGGCCATGATCAATGACACAATGATTGTTCTGATTCCGAAGGTGGCAAATGCCGAGGAGTTAGGACAGTATAGGTGAATCAGCTTATTTAATGTGTTATATAAAATTGCTTCAAAGGTGGTAACAAACAAGTCGAAAATGATCATGCCAGAGATTATTTTGGAGGAGCAGTCGGCCTTCGTTCCAGGCCGTCTCATCACCGATAAAATACCAACGTGGATGCTCACAGGCTAACTAGAAGCTCTATTTATGCTAGTCTAGGTAGACACGTTTGGTTTATCGATCCACCCTGATGGTGTTTGTAACTTCTATACCAGTGCGGGCCTATAAAGGGCAGCGCTAGTGACTCAAAAAAAAAAGAAGCAGTAGTATAGTGGCTGAGTATAAGGCCCATGCACATGCTGCATCATTCTTACTTTCTTAGTCTACAAGATACGCACTCCGTCGATCAGCATCGCCTGTAAGACAAACAGCTAGCTGGGCTGTTCAACTTTGCGTCCTCATCATGCATCCACACCATCCATCGCCTTATCTGCTGAGGAGACAGACGGCTTGTTGAGCAAGGTCCTAACGTGCCAACTAGCAGTAAATTTCTAGTGGGCCGTCTCTCAAGCCTGAGCCGCCTCGTGTACAGAGAAGGAGGTTGCTATCGTAAAAAGAGACAACCAAGCTCAAGATTAGCAAGGAATGGTCTCGGTTCTTATAGCTGCGTCAAGTTCGTATCGCCGGTAGACTCACTAAAGATGATTAGTGATTGAGGGTACCTTTGGATGGACTAAAGTTCACTAGTACACAACGGACCTTTAGTACCGGGCAACTCCTTTTAATCCCGGTTTTCGAATGGAGACTAGAATTCCGGACTAAAGGTCAAGATCCTTTAGTCCCGGGTCCAATAACCGGGACTAAAGGACATGTGGAAGACAAAAAATATTAGAAAAATTGGATCTATACTATTAAAAGATTCCAAAGTATATATATATATATATATATATATATATATATATATATATATATATATATATATATATATATATATATATATATATATATATATATATATATACTGACATGTGGGGCTCACATGAGTCAATTACACGTGGGTCATGATGGTATATATCTAACTTTAGGACCTTTTAATGGTACAGATCCAATTTTTCCAAAAATTGTATTATGCGCGACCCATGCATAATTTGAACTCGAGATATCTTGCCTCGCACGCAACTTCTTTATTACAACACCACCTTTACATCATATGTGACTTTGATGGGATGTCTTCCTTTTAAATTAACCCATGAAAGACCCTTCAGTCCTGGTTGGAGCCACCAACCAAGACTAAATACCCTTTTAGTCCGGGATGGAGCTAACAACCGAGACCAAAGGGTAATTCTTTAGTCCTGGTTAGAGCCACCAACCGGGACTAAAGGATGAATTTTAAATCCCGGTTGGTAGCTCCAACCGGGACTAAAGCTCCCTGCAGCCCTCTAGCTGTTGGACCCACTAAAGCCTTCATTAGTCCCGAATACAACGGCGACCAGGACTAATGTGTTGGACCGAAGATCCTTTCTGGAGTAGTGGTTGAATGATAGATGTTAGCACCTACTTGTATTCATACAAGTTTTTGAGTCTCTTAGCTAAAGTTTAGCCCACCTTATTATTAGCACTTCTGTTTGGATAGACTAGTTTTAACGTTTAGCAATTTGGGGTATTAGCACTTGAATCCATACACCTCCTGAATTACTTAATTAAAAGGACATCGTAACCATTAGACAATATTTAAAAGCCTGTTTAGTATGCATCACAAAAATCTTAAGAGAGATTATGTACGGTCACCTTAGCATATGTGTACAATAATTTTATTATTTTTTTCTAACCAGAAGAAGTTACATTGATACACTTAATTTTGGTTGAACCAAAAATTACCCTAGATGTACATGAAATGCAACAAAAAAAATGATATATTCTCAATTAGATCAATTCTTGGGTATCTCTCGCTCCTTTAAAAACAAAATTTTAGGAATTCCGGAGGCTGCATGCGACAATGAGCCTTCAACAGAGTTACAAAATCAGACCAAGGCGAACCATGAACACAATAAAAATAGATGGATTTTTCTATTAATATCCAGGCAAATCAAATTTCATTACCTCTTGATCAAAGCAAAGCATTCATATCCATGGATTAAGGAATCACAACTAAAACATGCTTTGAGACATCGGTCAGCATGCATCATACCCACATTTAATTAGTACAACCTAGACGTAAATTGTAACTAACAGATGGCATGGTTTATTTGTAGAAAAATATATATGCTCAAACAACGGAATAACTACATGTCACCCAAGGCTGACATTGCACCAAAATAAAAGACATTAATAAGCCAGTGGTGGTTCGCTGACCGCCTGTGGTGGTTCGCTAACCGCCTGTGGTGGTTCGCTAACCGCTTGTGGTGGTTCGCTGACAGTGCCATCATTGTAGCCACCCCAAGTAGCTCCATTGCTGCTTCCTGACCCCTTGCCAAAACCACCGCCAAATCCACCATCATGACCACCACCCCTTCCACCTCCGCTTCCTCCACTATTGGCGTCGCTTGAACCATATGGTCCATTGCTGTAGGCAGAACCTTGCCCATTTCCTGAACCATCACCATACCCTTGGCCGTTGCCAAAACTTCCTCCGGAGCCACCGCCGCCCCCACGCCCATTTGCATAGGAAGCCCCATTACTGTAAAAATCACCGGAGTCACCATGGCCTGAGCCAGATGCACCCCCTCCTCCGTGACCTGAGGCATATTGATCATAACCTTGCCAACCGCCACCACCAGAACCCTCACCAGATCCACTAGCAGAAGAAGTACCCTGAGAAGTACTATCATAGGAATTGCCGGAGCCATAGCCAGATCCAGAGCCTGAGCCATAGGCGTTTTCGGTTCCGCTACCGCCACCCCCACCTCTACCTTGGCCATCAGCAGTGGCATGGTTTACCACCCTAATAGCATTGGTTATTCCAATGCTTAACAGGACAATAAGAGCGGCAGCTAAGAGCTTACCGGTAGCCATGGCGAGCTAAGCTAGCTAAGCAGCAGATATATGGATGGAAGAGGGAAATATGAGATGAAATACTAATGGGAGGTTCGATGGTTATTTGTAGTGCAGGATCGGAGGCCATGCATGGTTGAAGTATCTTAAAACCTTGATCTGTTGACCATGCATTAATTTGTGATGATGCTTGAAGATCCCTTCATGGGCTTCGTGGACTGATTTGTTTTTGAACCACGGGTTCAACTTGGAAAGAGATTAGCTGCTTGCTTGGTCTTTAATCATGCCTTCCTTTTGTACCTTTTTGTCTTCTTTTACTTTGCGTATGGTTTCAATGCCCTTTTTTCATAGGAAGATTCGTGTATGTATCATACTTATTAAGGTGGAAAGCTCATAACGTTTTGCATATTTGTAACTTTGTACATATGGTGGATGACTCAAACATGTATATTATTTGTCAAGTGAACCAACTTGCTGGTGAAGTCGGTCAATTGCTTAGGTTCACAGCGAACACTAGTGTAACAATGGGCGACGACCTGAGTTTAAAATGTAACATTGTGCATTCTATACAAAATGCACCCATCCTGTAGTTGCAACCAAGAGATTACACCAATTACAACTGCAAGAACAAATCAATTGCTACTGGTAGAAACTGATTGCAATTCGGACACGAACCTGTTGCAACTGAGACCGACCCGGATACAGTTAGATGTGAACTAGTGGCATCATGAACTGACCGAGTTGCAAATGGACACAATCCAATTGTACCTAGAACTATCACAATTGCAACTATGAGGGTGAGTGCATTCTCTGTAAAACATACACCCATCTTGCAGTTGCAACAGAGACTACACCTGTTGCATCCAGGAGAATAGACCAACTGCTACTAGAGGAAACCGAATACTCCAACTAGAATGGTGTCCACAGAATTGATTGGAGTGCCGCCACAAAGAATTTTAGATCATGGTGACGCTATATTAAGTGTCAGAGAGAAGAAAGGGAGGAAGAAACTGTGTCTCGTACGAGATCCAGTTTCTACGAGAAAACCAATGCATCACCATTTATCTCCTACAGGGTATAAAATTTTGACGGGATTATTATCCTTCCATCACCGTTGTGTCATGCTGAGTCTCTCAAATTTCTTGGTACAGGTCCAGTTGTTATGGTATCTGTTGTCGGCTCGTGTACATTTGTTGCACTTTCATTATTCATTTTTTTGGGAGAAGAGTTATATAAATTAATAAGATAGCACAGTACATCCCTAGAGTTTTACAAGAAACACCGTGGAAGAACAGGAAACTACATCACAACATCCACCATAATGAGGCAAGTCTCTGAGCTCCAAGCCACCAGCGACGAGCAACACGACCAGATCGATCAGCGTTCCTTCTCCATGAACGACTCCAAAGCATGTATACGCCGCATGAACCAGCGCCTGGACTCTCCAGCACGCATCATAAATGCAGAAAGAATATCAGCCGCCTTCATGTAGAAATAGGAAGACGAAGAGCAGTCCACCGCTGCCGACGAGTAGGCCCGAAGTCCAGCGTTAGTGACCAAAGCAGCGACGCAGACAGAGGGCGCAGCCCCAGGGATGTGATAGATCTCCTCTCTGTCGCTGATGATGTCGGAAAAGAAGAAGATGAAGCAGCCCATCACACCGAGGATGAACCCGGATCCATCATCTTCCCATCCGTCGCCGGAGGAATAGCACAGGTAGACACAGCCCCCCGCTGGACCCGCTCCGCACAAGCAAAAGACTCTGCCATGAAGAAGAACTCGCCACCGTCGCCTCCATGGACAGAGATATTGCCGCTCCCTTCACCGGAAAACCTAGCTACCTAGCACTAAACTACCCTAAGACTAGTAGCACTTCCATTATTCATTTGGCAGCATGCCCACCCGCATCGGATTCATCACCACACATACGACTACTAGAATTCGATGGTTTCCCAAGGGTCTAAAATCCTAGGGAAAGGGTGAAAAACAGTAGGGGAAGCATTTCCCTAGGAATTTTGGTAAGGAAAGCTTCCTAGGGGGCATTTCAACGGGAAAGGAAAGTGTGCCTTACAGTTTTCTTGAGAAACCGTAGGGAAACATTATTTCCCTAGGATTTGAGTTCCTAGGGAAACTTTGTGACATGGTACTAGCATATCCTACGTGGAAAGGTGTTTCCCTAGGATTCTATGGCCTGTCGTAGAAGAAAATGTTAACACCAAATAACCTCTTTTAAAGGAAATATCTATTTAAATTCTAATACATTCATATTTGAATTCACATCCAAAATTACTTTAAATTTGAATTCAATCACATCAACAGGAACATAAGCATCTGTTGCAACTCATATTTTGTACAAAAAAATGGGGCTAAATTTATTTCATTGATGTCAATAGTCCTCCAAATTCCGACGCTATCAGTCATCACAAGGATCTCATAGCTCTATTTACAGATGATTTAAAAACATAACAAACTGCACGTTCCTCTGCATCCAAAGCACCTCCGCTCCTCAATTGCAGACTGGAAGAAGCTCCCACAGCCTCATAAGTCATACCTGATAAGATGCAGAAAATTGGAGTTTAGGCGCGTAGGTAAAAATGAACAGATTTCGATATGAAAGCATTATGGTTTCAGAGACCCGCGTGTACAAATTGCTACACAGGATTAAAGAAGGCATGTCCATCACTGTTATGCCTGTATGTTATTATTTCTTTCTTTACTACCTATCATAACCACCTACAAAGTTGAGAACTGTTGCTCAGAACACAAGAGAGCAAGATTAGATCGAAGAACAGATGCCTAGATTTGAGATGACTCCTAGAACAGCTTCAAGGCATATCAACAAACACATGATGAGCGTACCAGACTGCGAGCCGCTCGGTCGTCTAGACTGCTGGCCCCGCGCACCATGCCGCTCGCTCGCCGGAGCCGGAGCCGCCGCTCCACTCCGCCGAACGAGACGAGCTCGCTGCAACCGCAGGGATGCGGTGCCGGATCAGCAGCTGTGCCACTCGCTCCTCCACCTAGTACGCCGCAGCTGTGCGAGCTCGGGACCATGAGCTCGCCGGAGCCACAACGGCCACCGCGACGCCTGCCCCGGAACCCACCCAGGCCACCACTCCACCAGGATATGAGGCCTAGTTGGGATGTGAGAGAGAGAGAGAGAAGAGAGTTTGCGTGGGGATGAATGAGAGGGGAGAGACGAGTTTGCTTCAAAAAAGTGACAAGCTAAAAATTTGAACGGTGAGACCGCGTGAGAGCGGCAATGTTTTGGCGGTCAGTCAAATCAGCACTTTGACCGGATGTCGGGAGGACTTTTCGGACACTAATTAAAAAACTAATTTCAGAATTCACTTGGAAACCACGAGACAAATCTTTTGAGGCCTTTGACCGCGTCATTAGCACATGTGGGTTACTGTAGCACTTATGGCTAATCATGCACTAATTAGGCTTAAAAGATTCGTCTCGTCATGTACATCCAAACTGTGTAATTAGTTTTTCTATTTAATTACATTTAGTGCTTCATACATGTGTTTAAAGGGGAGGTGAAAATTTTTGGGTGAAAATTTTTGGGAACTAAACGCGCCCTTACTTTAGCCCCCATCTGACTCTTTCCCTACCGTCCACGTGAATTTTTGTAGGGATATCTGGCAGCAGGATGCATGGCATGGGTGGAGGACTACACTTCAATTTGCCTCTAGGGAAACGTAACATCTCTAGAGAAAGCTGGGTTTCCCTACGATTTTTGAAAATGAATTGTAGGGAAGTAAACTGTCCCTAAAGCACTTCAGGCCGCGTTTAGTTCTTTACATGTAAAAATTTTGCGTTGGAATCTTGCTAATTTGAAGTACTAAATGAAGTCTATTTACAAATTTTTTTGCACAGATGGATTGTAAATCGCGAGACGAATCTAATGATGCTAATTAATCCATAATTAGCATGTGGTTACTGTAGCATCACTGTTTCAAATCATGGATTAAGTAGGCTCATTAGATTCGTCTCGCGATTTACAGCTCATCTATACAAAAAGTTTTGTAAATAGAGTTCATTTAGTACTCCATGCATGTGTCAAAACATTCGATGTGACTTTACAGGTAAAGATCTAAACATGGCCTGAGTTTTTCCTAGGGAAACAGATGAACCGTAGGGAAACCACTGAATTCCAGCATTGAAAGGTCGAGCGAAAACTTTGGTCAAACCGATGGACAATGCGTGTCTGCACAGAGGATTGCATTGTATGCTAGAAACGGTACTCGGCAGGGTGCTAAAGTTACATCTTCTCATGCCTTCTTCAACGGCAGGAGAGAAGCTCCTTTGTTAACTTGTTCAGTCAAAAACAGCCCGCAGCGCGGCACAGGAGTCCCTGGGTCGAAACAGATATGCATGTGAATTGTGAACCCAATCTCACAATACGATTTTTGCACTAAAAGGTGGCCGGCCAGCGTGGACATCTGATCGGCCGGGTGTATGGTCCAGATCGTACGATTCCAGGTCATTTTATAAATAAACCATCATCCTTTAGAAAATAAACCCGCACTTGAGTCTTCTCTCATTTATTTTTTCATAGAAACCCATAATTTTTATCAAAAGCAACTCGCAGTCCAACCTTCCGGGTTCAGGGAAATTTTCAATAAAACCTTAAGTTGTCATAAAATTAACCCGCCGTCTTGATCCTCTCAGGAATTATTTTCGGAAAACCCTCGGATTCTCATTAAATAGGACTAGGACCCGTTCCATTCGTTATTTCTTGACGGACAACATTATAGTACAATTTGAATACCAAAACACGTCAAAACCAAAAGTTGTTTTGATAAAAAAAATTGGAAACTACTTGTAGAGCAAATTTTAAATTCAAAACACTTTCAGTAGTTTGCACAAATGCTTACATACGATCCGTTCTATCCATGATTTGGACACCAATATCTGCAAATAAAAAAATATTCAATACAAAAGTTGCTCATTCTTTCAAAATCTACAGCTTTAATGCACTTCTACAAAAATGCTCAAAATTTTAAAACCTAAAACTTCGCTACACAACAAAATTTTAAATTCAATGCATTTTCATAATTTGCTCAATGTAGGATCCTATTTTGCTAAAAAAATAATATCATACCACCGTTTTTCTATACCTTCTCATGCTACCTCCATAATAACACGGTACATTTTAATAGAACCACTACTTTCTTTTAAAAAATACCATGAAGTCTATTAATAATTACCACACAAATAAAATCCAAATCTCCTCATTTCTTAAATACATTAAGCTTCCGGCTAATTGTGCTCCCCCTAATAAATAATTTTACCTCTCATTTCACCACAATAAATATAGCAAAAAGAGTCACACATTCTGATACCCAAACTAATACACTACTTAAATGACAGTATCACGATAATAGAAAGCCCAAAATTCGTAATTAATTTATAACTACATTTTTCGTGGTACATTTATACTAAAATTTTTATGGTGAGCTGATAATTGTATTCTTGAATTGTAGTAAAAATTTTATGCTCATTGGATCATATATGCTGGAGCAACTGAAGAGTATGATATAGCTTGGAATTAAACTTTTGAATCTATAGCATGTGGTTGTGTAGGAGAGGAGCCATGCACACACCATGGGCTTTTGGGAGATGGTTGATGTATGTGGCCTCTATGAATTAGGCTTTACAGGCCATAGTTGGACATTCGAGAAATGAGTGGCTAGTGGCTCATTCTGTAGGGTGTGCCTAGATCGGGCTCTGGCATCACCAGAGTGGAGTGCGACTTAGCCGAATGCTGTTGTGGAAACTCTTGTGGCAGCAGCTTCGGATTATGGGCCCATTCGTTTGCGATAGCGACAGGACACATGCACGAACAGAATGGTGAGGAAGAAGTTGTTTAGATACGAAGTTATGTGGGAGACACATCAGGACTTCGCCTCATCAATGGCACATCTGTGGCAGAAGGAGGGGAAGGCGACGACGTTGCATGACTTGCATGGCAAGCTGGTGACGGTGGCGAAAGGTCTCTCTGGCTAGGGGAGAAACAGCTTCGAACATGTCTCTCTCGAACTAAAGAAGCTGAAAGAAGAGCTGGAAAGGCTCTATGTTGATCCCTCGCGGACGGGGCCATCCCACGTTGACAGTGGCAGATGCAGCACTGGGTAGACCCCAAAAAACAATGGAGCCCCCCTTGAGCCCCTCCCCCTCCATTTTTGAGAAGAAAGGAGGAGGAAGAAGAAGGAGAGGAAGAAGAAAGGGAGGGAGAGGAATAAGAAATCACCCCCCTTTAATCATTTCTAGATCCGCCATTGCACGCTGAGGTGAAAATCACGGATAGTGTCACACCCGGTTTTAAAAAGAACACCAGATGTATCACATATGTACGCTAGGATCAAGTTTCACACATATGGAAGACGTCATCAGTGAATATATCAAAGACAATGTTTCAACAATGTAAATAAAAGGAGATAAGTACTTTATTACACACTCCGATAGATAGACACGAAGGTCTTAATGTTTCACCGATAACATATATGAAGTCTTCAGCATATCTTCATAAACTCCCACAGGAACAATGACTGGTGAATGCTCCTAGAACTCCTCAAAGTCACTGAAGTACTCCACTTCACTGTTCTCTTCTGAATAGCAATTATGCAAGGGTGAGTACACTTATGGTTGGTACTCAGCAAGTGGGGTGAAGATGCAAGGCCATCAAGGAAAGACTAAGTTTATAGTAGTTAGCATTTTAGTTGGTCAAATTTTATTAGCAGCACCTAATTACTAGGTATAAGTTTATACCAACCCACTTAAGCATAAAGATCATAAAAGAACCAACATTACATAACCAAGAACTATAATTTAATTATTCTTCAAGTTCAATTATCATGTGAGGGTTCAAGCCGCTCATGACCGCGAGCACGGCTAATATATCAGTTTTACACTCTGCAGATGTTGTACACTTTCCCCACAATTCGTGTTTCCCTGTGTCGCTCGGGTTTGCAAGGCCCTTAAACACTTCCTTTGGTGAGTGGCGAGGGGTCCACTATGAAGCCTTTACAAAGACACGCAGAGAACCAACAGCCCGCTAGAGTTTCAATAGCGGAGTGGACCATAACCCTCCCTAATGGTCAGCACCTTAGCAAAGGCTGCCACCCCAAGAGGACCGGGCTATACCCCAGCACCGACCCCCTCCTTGCCCTTTCGGTAAGGCCATCAGTTAACTACGCGCCTAATTAATCGGCTAAGGTCAGAGCCATATGACAATGTGGTTGTACGATTTTCTTGGGTGGTTCTCCATGTTCCAATTAACCAACATGATCTTGTAAATAAAACAAGTATAACAACATAAATAAAATCATGTTTAATGTTTCAAAGATTATAACCATAGCCATCCCAAGATAAAGCATCTAAGCAATTCTACCCAACAAAATTATTATAACGGGTGTTCCAAGGTTTGGGTGAAAAGACTAGGTAAATCCTTAGTGGCTATCCCATCAAGTTTATGCAATATAATAATAAAGTAAAGTGAATTAACATGATGTTAATAGTATAAAACACAGAGGGGGAAGGCCACTTGCCTTCCTCGGCTAACTGCTGAAAATCTTCCTCGTAAGCTTGCTCTTGTTCACCCACGGACGGCACGTCGTCTACACGATCACACAAGAAAAACAAACAATACAAAATAAGAAACAGTACAAAATAGTAAAAACATTACTGGAAAAGTTGAAAAATATGTAGAGCACGACGCAAGGATCGCGTGAGCGCAAGAATCGCTGAAAACAGAGTTAAAACGTGAAAGGTATGGCTAAAACAGTGCACCAGGGACTTGTTTGTGAGAGTTTTAAACTTCTAGGGGCTAGCTACAAAGAAACCAGGGGCTAAAACCTAATTAAACACTAAACTCAAGGGCTTGCACACAAAAATGGTGCTCCTGGACGGCGGGTTCTAATATTGGAAAGGTTAGGGGTCTAAACAGAAAAGAAAGGGCTTAAGCCTAATTATTTTTGAACTATTCAGGACTGCAGGTTGATTTCCCTAAAGATCAGAGGCTCTTTAGAAAAAAGGACGGGGGCGGCTCGGGTTGACCGGTATTGACCCGATCTGGACTGATCCAGTCCGTCGGATCTTGATCCGACGGCGCGAAGCGGGTCGAGGCGGCTCGGGTGTTGGCTCGCGGCTCGGCGGGATGGCTGGCGGCTCTGGTGACGGCGTGGCTCGGCGCTGGGCGGAGCTGGCGGCTTAGGCGGGCGGCGCTACGCGCCGGCGATGAGCAGAGGCGGCGGCGGACCACCAGAGTACACCAAAAATGTGCACCGGGGCTCGGTTCGAGGCGGGGTTTGGCCGGGGAGGGAGAGGGGGCGACGGCGAACGCGGCTAAGGGGTCCAGGAGGTCCGGCGGTGGCCGAAAGTGGGTGCTCGGCGGCGAGAGGCGGAGTGATGGCTCCGGCAAGGAATCGCTGCTGGGATAGACCAAGAGAGAGAGAGAGAGAGAGAGAGAGAGAGAGAGAGAGGAAAAAGAGAGACTAGGGCTTTCTCACCACCTCACCTAGCTTCGGCGACGAACGGGCGGCGAAGGGGCATGGCGGTACGGCGGATCGACGGCGGCGGCGCTCCAAGCGGCAGAGCTCAGAGGTGGCGGCGCGGTGCTGCTGAATGTGAGTGAGGGAGCGTTGGCGTGGAGTGTAAATGGGAGAGCAGTGAGCTTGGGTGCGGGTTTTATAGAGGGAGTGAGGGGTTGGTGCGGCCGTGAGCGAGGGAGGGGGCGGCGAGCTCGGTGGCCGGCAATCACGGCAGTGATTGCCGCGGCGTTTCCGTGCGAGAGAGAAGGGGGCGTGAGTGTGGGTGATGACGGCTCTTAAGGGGTATTCAAACTGGGAGTAAAACGGGAAATAAATCTCGCGACGCGAGGGAAGGAAAGGAGCGGAGCTTGCGGCACGGGAGAGAGGTGGCCGGAGTTAGGGGATGGCGCCGATAGGCGGGCCCCACCTGGAAGTGAGACAAAGAGAGAGGTGGAGAGGGGAGGCGGGTTGGGCTTGTTGGGTCGGCTGGGATGTTGGGCCGAGCGGGAAAAAGAAAAAAAAGGAGAGGAGATGGTGGGCTGGTTTGGGTTGGAAAGGAAAAGAGAGTTTGTTTATTTTGTTTTTTTCAAACTCAAACACCATTTGAACAAATTTCATTTGAATTCAAACAAGTTTAAATTTGGGTGTTACAGATAAGATTGTTGAACTCAATCACCGCGAGGAAATCATGTGGTAGCAAAGGTCGAGGATCTAGTGGCTGTCACCAGGTGATAAGAATGCTCTTTTTTTCCACTTAAGAGCGAGTTAGAGGAGAAGGAAAAATAAAATCACAAAGCTGAGGACGCCTGATGGCCAACTCACTAAGGATATGCGGGCTCCCGAATCTTGCCACGTCCTTTTAAAAGGATTTGTATGTATCCGAGGTTGTGAAAAATGTGGCTGAGGTTCTGGATACTGTGCCTCCTAAAGTGACAGTAGATATAAATCAGCAGGTTATTGCCCCGATTGAGGAGAAAGAGGTGAAGATGGATTTGTTCCAAATGTTTATGACGAAAGCCCATGGGCCTGACAGCTTCCCGGCTCATTTTTCCAGTGCACTGAGACTTGTGTGGGGAGCAGGTAACCCAAGTGGTGCGTAGGTTGCTGAAAGGTGAGGATGATCCGGCCATGATCAATGACACAATGATTGTTCTGATTCCAAAGGTGGCAAATGCCGAGGAGTTAGGACAGTATAGGTGAATCAGCTTATGTAATGTGTTATATAAAATTGCTTCAAAGGTGGTAACAAACAAGTCGAAAATGATCATGCCAGAGATTACTTTGGAGGAGCAGTCGGCCTTCGTTCCAGGCCGTCTCATCACCGATAATATTATCACGGCATATGAGTGTCTCCATTTTATGAAGAGCAAGAGAGCCCGTGATCAGAGGTGTTGTGCATTAAAGATTGATATGAAGAAGGCATATGATCGCGTCGAATGGGAGTACTTCAAGGCCATCATGATGCGTTTGGGTTTTCACAGAATTTGGGTGGAGATGGTTATAAGGTTAGTTACGGCTGTTTCTTTCTCAATTTTATTTAACAATGAAAGATTAGAAAAGTTCAATCCCTCTCGAGGAATTCATCAAGGGGACCCGATCTCCATCTAGTTGTTCTTGATAGCAGCAGAGCGCCTTTCGTGCCTCATAAAATCTAGAAATCAGTCATCGGTACTCAAGGGAATTAAAGTGGCTCCATCAGCTCCATAGGTGAGCCATCTTTTTTTTTGCGGATGACAGCCTGCTGTTTTTCAAGGCAGATAGGGAGAATGCTCAGGAGATCCTTGATGTCCTCAACATCTACTGCCAGGCCTCGCCCCAACAAGTAAATATGGATAAGTCTTCTATACACTTTGTTAAGGGCTGCGACATGGTATACGGGAAGAGATCATGAATCTACTAGATGTTCACAATGAGTATCTGAATGCCAAGTACTTGGGGATGCCATCGGATGTTGGTTCTTCAGTTAATGGAGCATTCAAATATCTAAAAGACCGAGTATGGACAAAAGTGCAGGGTTGGCTTGAGCAATCGCTGTCTGCGGGAGGCAAAGAAGTGCTGATCAAAGTGGTGGCGCAGGCGATCCCTACCTATTCGATGTCATGCTTTACACTACCCAGAGGCCTATGCCATCATATAAATGGTCTTCTCCGCAGCTTCTGGTGGGGTAGTAAAGATGGTAAATGGAAAACATGCCTGGGTCGCGTGGGACGATATGACTAAACCAAAACAATGGGGCAGCATGAGCTTTAGGGACATTGAGCTTTTTAATTTAGCCTTACTAGCTTGCCAGGCGTGACGCATACTGCAAGATCCGACCTCTCTAAGTGCAAGAATCCTGAAAGCTGTTTATTTTGGGGAGGTGGAGTTTCTAGAGGCTGAGGTGGGAGGTTCACCCTCTTAGATATGGCGCGCTATTGGGGAAGGAGGTTTTAAAGTAGGGTCTAATTTGGCAAATCGACATATGGAGTATGAATTGGCTTCCAAGAGATGGTCTGCTTCGTCCCTTGCCGAGTGCTAGGACGAACCCACCACAAAAAGTAAGCGAACTCATCGATCCGACTACAACCTCATGGGATCAACAGAAGTTACAAATCTTTTTTACTCCCATGGTTGTGGAGGTAATATGCAACATTCCCGTCATCATGAGATGGCAGCAGGATTTTTGTGCCTGGCACTATGAAAGGAGAGGAAGCTTCTCAGTCCGATCAGCATACAAAATGTTAGTGGACGATAGGCAAAGAATAAGGGCCTGGCTGGAGGACAGATCGAGCACATCTGATGCAAGAGCAGCAGAAAAAAGAATGGTTAGCGATCTGGAAGGTTAACATACTAGCTAAAATCTGAGTGTTCCTGTGGCGGCTTGCGCATCACTCCCGCCCATCGGGTGATGTTCTTAACCACAGGAATATGGCAATGCAGAATTCGTGTGGAATTTGTGGGGAGCCTGACTCTTGGAAGCATGCACTCCTAGGAGTGTAATTTGGCAAAATGTGTATGGGCTCTTGAACGTGAGGAGGTAGTGGAGAACATTGGGACCATTCAAGAGAAGGATGCCAGGGGTTGGTTGATGGAATTGTTCTCTATTTTACCAGGTGATGACGGTACACAGGTAACAGTTACCATGTGAGCAATTTGGTATGCTAGAAGGACAGCGGTGCTTGAAAATTCTTTCCAGAGCCCTTTATTTACTCACAGTTTTGTGGATAGATTCGTGACCGACTTGGGTTTGACTGTGCCCCCAAGAGAAAAGAAGAAGCAAGCGCCGCGAGCGACAGTAGATGATGGTTACCTCCTCCACCTGGGATTGCCAACATAAATGTTGATGCAGCCGTTTCAAAAACTCAGAGCACTGGGTCGGTGGCGCCAGCAGCTAGAGATTCCAATGGGAATTTTCTAGGAGCCTCTGCGTTGACCACTATGTCAGAATCCCTAATTGCGGACGCGGATAGAAGCATATTGGAGACGAAATCATTTTCCCTTTGCAAATTTGTGTCACTGATGTGGTGTCATTGGAGACGCGATTTTACACGTCTGCAATAATAATCATTGGAGACGCTGGTTTACGCGTCTGCAATAACTATATTGGAGACGCAGTTTTATCTAGACGCGTCTCTGGTAATGCTAATTCGAGACGCGTTTTGTTTTCCGAATGCTTGGGAAAACATATTGGAGACGCGTTTTATAAAGACGCGTCTGGGAATTTTTTTTGGAGAAGCTTCCGAAAATATGCGTCTCCAATTAGAGTGTCTTCTTTGATCGTTTCTTACGTAGTGGGCACTAGCGGGTGCAACAGAACCAGAGATGCTGGAAGCCGTGGCATGCAGGGAGAGGGACTGGCTCTGGCCAGCGATCTCTGCTTGTAAAGGGTCACTGGGTCAGGATGGCGAGTGATTGCAATAATATTGTAAGAAGCTTCAAGGAGGAAGCGATGGGGATTTATGGCCATGTGATCTGGGACATCAAAGCGAGGCAGGAGGATTTTCTCTTTTTCGAGATTGTCCACGCGAACCGGAGTACCAACGTGGATGCTCACAGGCTAACTAGAAGCTCTATTTATGCTAGTCTAGGTAGACACGTTTGGTTTATCGATCCACCCTGATGGTGTTTGTAACTTCTATACCAGTGCGGGCCTATAATGGGCAGCGCTAGTGACTCAAAAAAAAGAAGAAGCAGTAGTATAGTGGCTGAGTATAAGGCCCATGCACATGCTGCATCATTCTTACTTTCTTAGTCTACAAGATACGCACTCCGTCGATCAGCATCGCCTGTAAGACAAACAGCTAGCTGGGCTGTTCAACTTTGCGTCCTCATCATGCATCCACACCATCCATCGCCTTATCTGCTGAGGAGACAGACGGCTTGTTGAGCAAGGTCCTAACGTGCCAACTAGCAGTAAATTTCTAGTGGGCCGTCTCTCAAGCCTGAGCCGCCTCGTGTACAGAGAAGGAGGTTGCTATCGTAAAAAGAGACAACCAAGCTCAAGATTAGCAAGGAATGGTCTCGGTTCTTATAGCTGCGTCAAGTTCGTATCGCCGGAGACTCACTAAAGATGATTAGTGATTGAGGGTACTTTTGGATGGACTAAAGTTCACTAGTACACAACGGACCTTTAGTACCGGGCAACTCCTTTTAATCCCGGTTTTCGAATGGGGACTAGAATTCCGGACTAAAGGTCAAGATCCTTTAGTCCCGGTCCAATAACCGGGACTAAAGGACACGTGGAAGACAAAAAATATTAGAAAAATTGGATCTGTACTATTAAAAGATTCCAAAGTATATATATATATATACACAAACTGACATGTGGGGCTCACATGAGTCGATTACACGTGGGTCACGATGGTATATATCTAACTTTAGGACCTTTTAATGGTACAGATCCAATTTTTTCAAAAATTGTATTATGCGCGACCCATGCATAACTTGAACTCGAGATATCTTGCCTCGCACGCAACTTCTTTATTACAAAAACTTGTATTATGCACGACCCATGCATAACTTGAACTCGAGATATCTTGCCTCGCACGCAACTTCTTTATTACAACCCCACCTTTACATCATATGTGACTTTGATGGGATGCCTTCCTTTTATTTTAAATTAACCCATGAAGGACCCTTCAGTCCTGGTTGGAGCCACCAACCAAGACTAAACACCCTTTTAGTCCGGGATGGAGCAAACAACCGAGACCAAAGGGTAATTCTTTAGTCCTGGTTAGAGCCACCAACCGGGACTAAAGGATGAATTTTAAATCCCGGTTGGTAGCTCCAACCGGGACTAAAGCTCCCTGCAGCCCTCTAGCTATTGGACCCACTAAAGCCTTCATTAGTCCCGAATACGACGGCGACCATGACTAATGTGTTGGACCGAAGATCCTTTCTGGAGTAGTGGCTGAATGATAGATGTTAGCACCTACTTGTATTCATACAAGTTTTTGAGCCTCTTAGCTAAAGTTTAGCCTATCTTATTATTAGCACTTCTGTTTGGATAGACTAGTTTTAACGTTTAGCAATTTGGGGTATTAGCACTTGAATCCATACACCTCCTGAATTACTTAATTAAAAGGACATCGTAACCATTAGACAATATTTAAAAGCCTGTTTAGTATGCATCACAAAAATATTAAGAGAGATTATGTACGGTCACCTTAGCATATGTGTACAGTAATTTTATTATTTTTTTCTAACCAGAAGAAGTTATATTGATACACTTAATTTTGGTTGAACAAAAAATAACCCTAGATGTACATGAAATGCAACAAAAAAAATGATATATTCTCAATTAGATCAATTCTTGGGTATCTCTCGCTCCTTTAAAAACAAAATTTTAGGAATTCCGGAGGCTGCATGCGACAATGAGCCTTCAACAGAGTTACAAAATCAGACCAAGGCGAACCATGAACACAATAAAAATAGATGGATTTTTCTATTAATATCCAGGCAAATCAAATTTCATTACCTCTTGATCAAAGCAAAGCATTCATATCCATGGATTAAGGAATCACAACTAAAACATGCTTTGAGACATCGGTCAGCATGCATCATACCCACATTTAATTAGTACAACCTAGACGTAAGTTGTAACTAACAGATGGCATGGTTTATTTGTAGAAAAATATATATGCTCAAACAACGGAATAACTACATGTCACCCAAGGCTGACATTGCACCAAAATAAAAGACATTAATAAGCCAGTGGTGGTTCGCTGACTGCCAGTGGTGGTTCGCTAACCGCCTGTGGTGATTCACTGACCGCCTGTGGTGGTTCGCTAACCGCTTGTGGTGGTTCGCTGACAGTGCCATCATTGTAGCCACCCCAAGTAGCTCCATTGCTGCTTCCTGACCCCTTGCCAAAACCACCGCCAAATCCACCATCATGACCACCACCCCTTCCACCTCCGCTTCCTCCACTATTGGCGTCGCTTGAACCATATGGTCCATTGCTGTAGGCAGAACCTTGCCCATTTCCTGAACCATCACCATACCCTTGGCCGTTGCCAAAACTTCCTCCGGAGCCACCGCCGCCCCCACGCCCATTTGCATAGGAAGCCCCATTACTGTAAAAATCACCGGAGTCACCATGGCCTGAGCCAGATGCACCCCCTCCTCCGTGACCTGAGGCATATTGATCATAACCTTGCCAACCGCCACCACCAGAACCCTCACCAGATCCACTAGCAGAAGAAGTACCCTGAGAAGTACTATCATAGGAATTGCCGGAGCCATAGCCAGATCCAGAGCCTGAGCCATAGGCGTTTCCGGTTCCGCTACCGCCACCCCCACCTCTGCCTTGGCCATCAGCAGTGGCATGGTTTACCACCCTAATAGCATTGGTTATTCCAATGCTTAACAGGACAATAAGAGCAGCAGCTAAGAGCTTACCGGTAGCCATGGCGAGCTAAGCTAGCTAAGCAGCAGGTATATGGAGGGAAGAGGGAAATATGAGATGAAATGCTAATGGGAGGTTCGATGGTTATTTGTAGTGCAGGATCCGAGGCCATGCATGGTTGCAGTATCTTAAAACCTTGATCTTTTGACCATGCATTAATTTGTGATGATGCTTGAAGATCCCTTCATGGGCTTCGTGGACTGATTTGTTTTTGAACCACGGGTTCAACTTGGAAAGAGATTAGCTGCTTGCTTGGTCTTTAATCATGCCTTCCTTTTGTACCTTTTTGTCTTCTTTAACTTTGCGTATGGTTTCAATGCCCTTTTTTCATAGGAAGATTTGTGTATGTATCATACTTATTAAGGTGGAAAGCTCATAACGTTTTGCATATTTGTAACTTTGTACATATGGTGGATGACTCAAACATGTATATTATTTGTCAAGTGAACCAACTTGCTAGTGAAGTCGGTGAATTGCCTAGGTTCACAGCGAACACTAGTGTAACAATGGGCGACGACCTGAGTTCAAAATGTAACATTGTGCATTCTATACAAAATGCACCCATCCTGTAGTTGCAACCAAGAGATTACACCAATTACAACTGCGAGAACAAATCAATTGCTACTGGTAGAAACTGATTGCAATTCGGACACGAACATGTTGCAACTGAGACCGACCCGGATACAGTTAGATGTGAACTAGTGGCATCACGAACTGACCGAGTTGCAAATGGACACAATCCAATTGTACCTAGAACTATCACAATTGCAACTGTGAGGGTGAGTGCATTCTCTGTAAAACATACACCCATCTTGCAGTTGCAACAGAGACTACACCGGTTGCATCCAGGAGAATAGACCAACTGCTACTAGAGGGAACCGAATACTCCAACTAGAATGGTGTCCACAGAATTGATTGGAGTGCCGCCACAAAGAATTTTAGATCATGGTGACGCTATATTAGGTGTCAGAGAGAAGAAAGGGAGGAAGAAACTGTGTCTCGTACGAGATCCAGTTTCTATGAGAAAACCAATGCATCACCATTTATCTCCTACAGGGTATAAAATTTTGACGGGATTATTATCCTTCCATCACCGTTGTGTCATGCTGAGTCGTCTCTCAAATTTCTTAGTACATGTCCAGTTGTTATGGTATCCGTTGTCGGCTCGTGTACATTTGTTGCACTTTCATTATTCATTTTTTGGGAGAAGAGTTATATATATTAATAAGATAGCACAGTACATCCCTAGAGTTTTACAAGAAACACCGTGGAAGAACAGGAAACTACATCACAGCACCCACCATAATGAGGCAAGTCTCTGAGCTCCAAGCCACCAGCGACGAGCAACACGACCAGATCGATCAGCCTTCCTTCTCCATGAACGACTCCAAAGCATGTATACGCCGCATGAACCAGCGCCTGGACTCTCCAGCACGCATCATAAATGCGGAAAGAATATCAGCCGCCTTCATGTAGAAATAGGAAGAGGAAGAGCAGTCCACCGCTGCCGACGAGTAGGCCCGAAGTCCAGCGTTAGTGACCAAAGCAGCGACGCAGAAGGTATGTATAGCAGTGCAACGTTAAAAGAATAACCAATAATTAAAAGGGAAAAGAAAAACCAAAACCATTTTAGTAAAAGAACCAACCCTAAAAGAATACTATAGGCACGTTTTAGTATCGGACTATCAGTCCATCGACCTGGTGTTGTGTTTTCGTGGTGGCGACTGCGAGGCAGCCTGTTGTGTTTGGCAAGGCTCTAAGACTGGCTCCAGCCGGAGCCCCACCAAACGGGGTCTTCATCCTTAGCTCCGACTCCAGTGCCACGCAAAACTCGCTCACTAGAGCACTTTAGCGTTGGTAGAGCCACGAAATCGTGGCTCCATCCGGCTCCGAGCGCTCCACAACGCCAGTTGCCAGCTCTGCCCCCGGCTCGTGGGGAGGAGGATGGCCGGTGGGACGTCGTCGCGGCGAAGGGAGGTTGTGCGGCGGCGGCAGCCTGAGGCGCGGTAGGGCGAGTCGGCGAGAGCGCAGGGAAGCAGAGCGGCTGATGCGAGCTCGCCGCGGGGGCAGCCCGAGGCGCGGCGGAGCGGGGCCAGCAGCGGCTGCTGCACCGAAGGCTGAGCCGCCGGCGGCACGAGAGGCCTACTAGGCCTAGCGGCAACTGGAGCCGAGATGGACATGGGCCGCCGTCCTGACCTCCGGCCTAGGGGGGCGTGCTTCTTGGAGGTGAGCGTGAGGGAGGCCGGCGGAGAGTTGAAAGTGATCGGGTGCTCTAGCCTAAGAGGGGGAGGGGGTTAATTAGGCACTCTAAAAACTTAGACCTATGGCTCCAACTAGTTTGCACAAAACTTAAACTAAAACAAGCTATCTAGATGTGCAACTATGGTTGTTCTAGTGTGAAACCCCTATCCCAAAAGAGTTTAGCAACCTATAGCCTTTTCTATTCAAGAAACTACTCTATAAAAGTAAAGGCATATAAATTGCTAGTATGAAATGCGGAAGCTTAATGAGCGGGATAGGAGATAGCAAACTCTTGACGCAGGTGTTTATCCCGTGGTTCGGTTAGCCATAAAGGCACACCTACATCCACGTTGTTGTAGCACTCACTAAGAGTATTGCTACTCGGCCACCAAGTCTCTTCAATGAACACAATCACGGTCACCTTGGCCCCGGGTTCCACTAAGGAGTTTCTCCACGAAGGATGGGGGTCTCCACGTCCCCCGCACAAAGATGTCGTCGCCGCTCCACACCAAGTCGGAGGGTCGATGACGTTACCGGCGAGCTTCAAAGCTCCAAGGTACCGGCGCACCAAGCTCTTGTTTTGGTTCACTAGAGAACCACAGCACAAAGGCTCAAGGCCTTGCAATCACACTCACTAAGAGCTAACCTTTACACAACACTCTCAAAGTGTGCTAAGGGCTAAGGATATGATCTTGATGCTCTTGTATAGCTTGGAGATATTCTTGGGTGTGTGTGGGATGTCCAGCAACTCCAGCAAACTTCAAATGGCCGGGGTGAGGCGTATATATAGGCCACCAAGTCTTGTAGCCATTGCTCCAACGGTCAGCAGAAAATCTGCGTATCATCGGATGAACTGATGCCTCTATCTGGGGTAGCGTCGGTTCATCTGGTCACTCTAATACCCGAAGTAGCCGTTGAACTCCTGACAGCTGACACAGTGACCACCGGTTGAACCGATGCTTTCCCGTCGGTTAAACCGGTCACTCGCAGCATTCTCCTCTTCTGCTGACGTCATTACACCGATGGTATGCACCGATACTTCACCGGTTCAACAGGTGCTGAAAGACTTGGCTCTTGCGTGACTTGCATCGTCTCTGGAACACAGTACGCCCAATGCACCGATGTCCCTTTTTGAACCATCGGTTCATCCAGTGCCTATAAGCTGACTTGGCTTCGATTCCCTTCTACACCAAAATACCATGGCGTCGGTTTTTTCGACAACCATTGGATGCACCGATGCTCATGCGTCAGTTCTTCCGGTGCCTAACTTTGCCTATCTTCTTTTTGTCTTTGTCATCACTTGAACCTAAAAGCCTGAGAATGGTCATCTTAACAATCATATTAGTCCCATTGATTGCGTTGTCATTCGATCACCAAAATCACTCGAAATTGCATAAATGGTGCCATGTTCATTACAAGAGTGCTGTGGAGGCATGGACGGAGGCGCATGGAGCAGAGGGGGCGCGAGGAAGGTGACGAGGACAGGGAAGGGGAGTGAATCGATAAGAGTAGAGGAGGGGGGGAATGAAAAGGGAAAGAAAAGGAGAATAAGAGGAGAAAAAAGGAAGAGAAAGAAAAGGAAAAAAGAAGAAAAAAGCAAGAGAAAAATAAAGAGAAGGGCAATTTAGACATTTTACAACCTCAATCCAACCGGTGAAGCTGTTTTGCCAAACGTTTTGTAAAACGGCTCCAGCTCCACCAGAGAATCCGCTCCACCAGAGGAGCCGGAGCTCTGCCAAACGTGCCCATAGTGTTTATCTAGATGTATATATAACATAATTTGTATATCTAAATTTACCAAAACGAACTACGATTTAGAACGGAGGGAGTAATAACCAATGGCACTAGTCCCGGTTTGTGAGTACCGGGTCCGGATCCAGTACTAAGGGGGTTTTAGGAGTCACATTCTCCATTAGCGTGTGACGCTAGTTACGGTGCTTGTAAGTACGGTGGTAAGAGGTTTCATGTGATGCGGACCGAATAAACAAGGCAGAAGAAATCTTTCATCCCTTCGCAGCTGCACTAGTCGAGACATCCTTACCTATTCTCTCTCTTTCGGAGCAGGTGAGGTCTAATGACTAAACTACCCCGGATTAAAATAAAGCACATGTTGTTAAAATAAACGCTCCAGATAAATTGCAGTGGGAGGAATCAGTAGTTCCTTTCAAGCACCGTAACATCTCTCTAAGTATTGAGCAGCAAGATGCCGAGAATTCTCTTGTGCGGCAGCCAGCAGTATTTGACTGAAGCCAATTTTAAATTGAGGGCACTCTGCCTTCCGTTCCGTCCGTCGTTGACGACTAGCATGCAAACGCGTCCCAAAAGCAGCTGTTGCGGCTGTTGCCAACATCTTAGCGTGGCGGCAGCTTGAGCTCGTGAGCGCCCACTACGCTATCTGTTTCTGTGTGTCTGCAAACGGCCAAATGAAGGGAGACTTTCAGGATAAGCGAGACAGCTACACACATGCATACACGCTACCACCACCATAACAATGCATGGGATTATAGTTGGTCATTCGGACCGCCCGCCACAGCACGGCATGCGCCGACTTGGCCCGGCATGAGGCCCGGCCCGATTGGCCCGATTTAGTAATCGTGCCGGCCCATGTGCCGAGGCCACGGCCTAGGCAAGGCACAAAGGCCTGTTGGCCATGCCGGATGGGCCTGAAATCCTACTTGTGCCGTGCTGGCCCAAGGCTCGTCAATCTTTTTAACACATCACAATCTCAAAATTTCACCGTCTATCTCAATTTCACAAGCAAAATGATTAAATTTTCACAGATTAAAACTTACACATCCAAACTTTCAAACATACACATCCAAAAATTCAAACAAACATATTGAGAACAACATAGACTAAATTGAGTTGTTACTATTTGCTGCATCATTAAAAACCTTTTGTAGTTAATACCTCCCACCTCATGAGGAGAGAACCCTATAAAGGAAAAGAGTACTTGTCGGTAACCCATCCCCAAATTTCTCCGGGCCAAGCACGCTTAACCTCGGAGTTCTTTGGAGACCGGCTTCCGGAAAAGAAGTTGCAACTTGTTGGTATGAGTATCCTATTAATCCTATTAAGCCCTGGGTCGGGGTGTCACATGCTCACCCCCTTAAGAGACCGACATCCTCGTCGATCAATCCCAAGCCAGAAATGTCCTCTCTTGGCCACGTCCCGTACGTCCAGTGCCAGCAGCCCATGTGCCACGTCCGTGCGTCCAGTGCCAACGGCACATCCCTGATGCCCGTGCACTGACCCGCCACGCGCCCGTGCACTGACCCGCCACGCGCCCGTGCACATGCCGGTGGCATCTGCGCCCCCACGCGCCCGTGCTCATGCCTCCGCACTTACGCCCGTACGTGCCCGTGAAACCGCGAGAGTCGGCTCTTATATCATTCTGTAACATCCCGCCTCCCCAAGGCCGGGCCCGCTTACATCTGGCTGCTTTCTAGGACATAGACTGTACTCACAGACCAACACCAGTCTTTTCTGCACACTTTGTCCTCACTCGTGCGCACCCGAGAAGAACTTCCCGGTCGGTCACCCATCCCCAAATTTCTCCGGGCCAAGCACACTTAACCTCGGAGTTCTTTGGAGACCGGCTTCCGGAAAAGAAGTTGCAACTTGTTAGTATGAGTATCCTATTAATCCTATTAAGCCCTGGGCCGGGGTGTCACAAAAACTGTCTTTGGACCAAGCACCAACGGAACCGACATCCAGGAGGGATCAGGAGCGTCCATCTGAAAGCGGTGGCCAGATGGCAACACCCCCAGGCTGGCCGGCCTAGGGGAGGCTCCCCGGCCCCACTTGTCAGCCCAGTTATTAGGGCCGGACCGGACCGGCAGGTCCAGTCGGTTGAATCGGTAACCGAAGACTCCGTCAGTTCGGTCCACGTAAAGAGATCAGTCTGCAAGCGAACCGAGCAATATCCGATTGAATCGGCGGTTTTTACGGAAAACCGGACGGTTTTTATTCAATTGAACCAAAGAAAACTGGCCGTGAGCCAAGCCAGGGAGAGGAACACGAGGGAGAGGGGCGCCTGCGGGGTATTAAATGGGCAAAAGTGGGCGGACAGGGGATTTGAACCCATATGCTTCGTTTCCAGCCATGGAAGTTTCCAATGCACCACTTTGTGCCGTGTGTTGTATGCTTAAACTTAATCTATTTGAACCGTTTTGAACCGTTGGTTCAACCAGTCTGACCAATGAACCAGTGAACCGAGCATGCTAGCGGTTTGATTGCCGGTCCGGTCCTAATAACTATGCCTATCAGCCTCTGGTGATGCCCTTTCGCCTGAAGTCGAAGCCAAGCAAGGGTAACGTACACCTGCAGTACCGGCCTACCGACCTTGAACTACTATAAATAGGCATCCCATCCTCACTTCTAACACACACCAAAAGTAGTTCTCTCTTCTCTCATTTCTAGAGTAGGTTAGTAGTTGGGAGTTAGAGTCGAGTCGAGCTTGTCTCCGGGATCCGCAGTCGTCATCGGAGCTTGGTATAAGCTCTTGTATCTTTTCCTTTGACTTTATTATTATAAGTAATCTTCTTTATTTACTTCGAGTCAGCTTTACTTTC
Source organism: Panicum virgatum (assembly GCF_016808335.1). NCBI lineage: Eukaryota > Viridiplantae > Streptophyta > Magnoliopsida > Poales > Poaceae > Panicum > Panicum virgatum. Next base: position 25,928,425 of record NC_053153.1, on the reverse strand, counting down.
TGCAAGTCGTTATTTACCATTCCGAGTACGAGTACTTGTCTGCGGAAGTATTTTACCTCTAGTTCAGTTTAAGTTATACTTCTTGTTTGTCAGATCTTGTCTTATGGGTTTTCTCGCCCGGACTAGTGAGCTCAAGTTAGTTTGCTTGGTTGAGGGGGATTTCTTTGGAAGGCCTCAAGAGAAATCTTAGTACCGAGTGGAGACGTGGTGTCTGATTTAGTACTAGCTAGAAAGTGTGTTCCACCCCACGGTATCACAGTGGTAGTCGGCAAGTGGTGACAGCCTTGTCAGATCTTTGTAGTCCACCACGTTTGGGTGTTTTCATAGCAGTAGTTGCCAACTGTCATTGTACTCCCTTCTCATCCCAATCTGAGTCCTTCTTTGAGGCCGCCAAAATAAGCTCAAGGTTCTCATCATCAAGGAAGAAGCTTAGGTCTGTTCTAGCGAGGCTAGCTCGGTAGTTTAGAAGTGTATCAGGTGTACTTTCTCTCTTGTTGTCCTCCCAGCTGCAACCTCTCTAAGGTATAGAGTTTCCTGTGTTAAACAATCATTGCTTGGCCATTTATCCTATCATTTTATCTGGCTTACCCCTACTGAATTAGTCGGTCGATATAATCAATAGAGGTTGTCACTACAATTTACGATATACTTTACCATAGTGCTTCCCTAAGGATTTTCATGATACCCCGGAATACTCTGTGGTGAAGTGCTATACCAGTGATTCTGTGCGCTTACGAAATACCATTTCATATTGAGCATAAGAGACACCAACAAGTATTTCTGGCGCCGTTGTCGGGGAAGCAATTGGCTAAGTTATCGTAGAATTGTGTGATAAACTTTACTATTTTATCACCGCTAGTTTTAGCGGGTTTACCATTGTGCTCTCTCTCTCTCTCTTCTGATTGATGCAGAGCAGTGCATGGCCAGTTTCAATCTATCATCAAACTTCAATCCGAATCCAGAAAGAATTGGGAGAACTGTGAGACGCCGCGTCGTCCCACCTCAGAAGAGACTCACTTGGAATCCCAGTTCATCCACTTTAGCAACACCCATGGCTAAGACTCTTCGTGAGTACTCTGTCCCATCCAGCAGCCACATCCCTACTGGAATGAACAGTGACCAAGGCAATGATAGCTTTGAGCTCAAGTCTGGACTGGTGAACTTGGTTCAAGCAAATCCTTTCTGCGGTAAGGCATCTGAGGATGCCAACGCTCATCTCCAGAATTTCCTGGAAGTGAGTTGTACCATCAACCACAGAGGCGCTACGATGGCTAACGTCCATCTTTGATTGTTTCCAATAAAGCAGACTTCGCTACTTGGGATGTCTGTTCTAATGCATTCCTGACCAAGTACTTCCTAGTGGGCAAGACGAATGCCATTCGGAGCAAGATCTCCCGATTTCAGCAACTCTCGGATGAAACCATACTGGAAGCCTGGGAGAGATTTCAGGAATACATCGCAGCATGCCCACACCACGCATGGAAGAATGGCTGATTATTCAGAGTTTCTTCCATGGCCTGAACATGCCAGCCTAGAATCACATTGATGCAACATCGGGTGGTTCTTTTCTGGCGCTCGATGTCACTGGAGCGAAGGCGCTGGTGGAGAAGATTGCTGCCAACCAGAGTTGGAAAGGAGATAGGCAGCAGCCCCACAAGGGAATTCACCATATCGGTAGTGTCGATATGCTCGCCGCCAAGATGGACCTTCTCATGAAAAGGCTGGAGTCTCCGCACCAGGAGGCCAACCAGATTATGGAATCTCGCATGACATGTGAGACTTGTGGAGAGATCGGACATATGGGCAACTCTTACCCGCTCACTCAGGAGGAAGGGAATTTCGTTGGAACGAACAATTCCAACAATTCAGGATTTCGTCCTCAACAGGGTTGGAACTCCAAGCCCAACCTCCCCTTCAGCCAACAGCAAGGTATGAACTTTAATAACAATTTTCAACCTACATTAAAAGATCTAGTGTACGGCCAAAAACAAATCAATGACAACATTAGTAAGAAATTTCTTGCTAATAAAAAGATTTTTGAATCAATGGCCGCGCAACTAGAGGGGCTCAATTCTATTATTAAGAATCAACTGAGCTTTAATAAAATGATGGAAACTCAAGTAGCCCAGTTAGCCTCAGATTGTCCTAACACTAACTCAGAATAACTGCCCGGGCAACCGGAAGTCCCCCCGAAGGAAAATGTTAGTGCGGTGACTACGCGGACTAGTAAGTCCATGTAGGAGCCACCATTTCCTAAAGATGCAAAATCTCGACGGAAGACCTAAACTGCTAGCAATACCTCTGCTGAAGACGAAGAATAGGAGGAGGCCGAGGATTCCAACACAACTGCTGCCAGGAAGCAACTATGGAACCCCCTAAAACTTTACGGGAGTACCACGATACAACTACCTTACCATTTTCGGAATAGATAAGGAAGCCAGTGGTCGACAAACAATTCGGCAAGTTCGTCGCAGTAATTGAGAAGCTTTATGTCTACATACCGCTTCTAGACGCTATGCAGGTTCCGATGTACGCCAAGTATATCAAGGATATCCTTGGAAAAAAGAGGACTTTGCCCACCACCGAGGTCGTGCAACTCATAAATGTGTGTAACGCAACTATACTCGATCCTCTCCTGGAGAAGAAGAAGAATCCAAGATGCCCCACGATCACATGCTCAATCGGGAGGCAACACTTCACACACGCTCTCTGTGATCTAGGAGCAAGCGTCAGCATCATGCCCAAGGTAGTTCATGATAAACTTAACCATCTTGCGCTTTCTCCTACCGCCATGTGCTTGAAGCTAGCGGATCAATCGGTCTATTATCTAGTGGGGATTGCAGAGAACATTCCGGTGAGAATATGGAATTTCTTCATCTCTGTTGATTTCGTCGTTCTTGACATGGAAGTCGATACCAAGACCCATCTTATCCTTGGGAGGCACTTCTTGAGCACGGTGAATGCTCACATTGATGTGGGAGCCGATAAAATCCAGCTCAACATCAATGGGCAGATGGAGAAGTTCGCCTTCCGACTGAAGGTCGAACAATGCTCCTAGGTCAAGACAGTCAACTGGTGAAAATCCAAGAAAGAGCTGGAGGAGCCATCAAACCCATCAATTGATGCCCTCGTCGAATTCATAGAACGTCTACAACTTCACGATAAAATCAGGGTGCATAACCACAGGAACGCGAAATGGAGGATCCAGCGTAAGAAATTTTTGGAATCGGAGAAGAAAGAGATCGAAACAAAACCCGCCACGAAGAAAGTATGGCGGAAGAAGGTTTCATCGTCAGGAACTCCATCAGGCGATGACAACAACACCAAAGGTATGGAGAGTTGAGAGGACCTTGATGTCGCCTAGAGGGGGGAGGGGGTGAATAGGCGTACCTACAAATTTTCACTCAAACGCAGCGGATAAAATTCACTGTCTGCCAAACCCGGAACTTCCGGGTTTCAAATTCGAAACTTCCAGATTTGGACTATTCAGTAGGTGAACTCTGAACCCATGTATGAATCCTAGTCTCCGTTAAGGAAGCTTATATCGACCCCAAGGTCAAGCTATCTCCTCCTTCCACTATATGACCATGCGCCCTCGTGGCACAAGATCGGTGCTGCAACAAACTTGCCGCTGCTCACCACATGTCCTTGGGAGCTAGTCGTCGACGCCTAGCCATCTAGGAGGCTTCACCTCCAAGAGTAACAAATGTGAATCATACAAATCTTGGCTAAGCTCAAGTGCTCAAGGTTTGCTGTGCTCTTTAGTGCTCTCAAGCATTCACTCTCTCAACCCAACTCAAAGATATTCTCTAATCTCACAATCTCACAAAGAGAGGTTGGGGAGAGCTCAACTTTGGCTACCAAACTTCTTGGGATGACTAGCAATTAACATAATAGAGCCTGGAACAGCAGCCCACCAAGGAGGGGGCTAAGGGGTATAAATAGCCGGTCCCAACAAAACTAGCCGTTATGTGACAGTTAGAACCCGGAACTTCCGGATTCTACAACCCGGAACCTCCAGGTTTTCAAACCAACTAGCCATTAGTTCTTTAGGTGCCAAATCCGGAACTTCTGAATTTGCCCTGGCAGAACAGTCAAATGTGCACTTGAGGCCTTTTGTGTCTCTCACAACTAACTTGGGTTACTTGAGTACTGAGACTATACCAAAGACCATTGTGATGCATCCCTCTTGACAGTACGATATATCTAAACTCAAGATCAAAGATAAATTACATTTCAACTTCTTTAGCTTCTCATTTTCATCTTATGTCGTGCGTTAATCAATCACAATCTGAGGATTGCATCCAACTTGGCTTATTTACTTTGAGCACATCTTCCTTGAGCTAGTGACTTTGAACCATTATCCTTGAATGAAATCCACTTCTAGTTCAAGTCACCGTCTTCACAATAAGATTCTAGAAAGATTGATACTTGCCAACATGAACACCATACATGACCAAGATTCTTCAAGTTGAACCCAAAGAACATTTCGTCACCCTAGCATCGGTTCCTCGGCACAACCACACTTGTCCTTCTCCAAGCTTAGTTACTAGAAACCCATTCCTGAATTCCAACTCTTCATCCTTGCACCATATATAGCTTCACATAGGCTTGTATCACATTTAACTCACAATGAAATCCATTTTGATTCACAAACTATTTTTCTTCTCTAATAAATAACACTTGTCAAAATGAAATTCTCCTTGTCTCCTAGAATTCTTGGACTTGATCATTATCGGTCTTCTTGCCACGCTAAGCCTATGCTTACGTAGCCTCTAGAGACTCACCTTTCGATCCCATCCATTTATTCACAAGAGCCCTCTTGAACTCACATTGATTTTTGCCATTATAGTGAAAACCATTTCTTTCATAGTTGCTTGATCATCAAATATCACATGCAATTCTTATGACAAGTTTTCCAATATATGAGACTATGCATAAGCATACAACCTTGTCTCAATCACAATACTTTGGCTTGTCATTTTGAGTACCACATACTTCAACAAGCTTCATTTAGATATGGGAGTGAATTCTTCATCAATATCACATATCCCAATTCGCACAATACACATTGCTTGTTATCATTCTCATACTAGATCATGTCGTGGCATTCATCTTGTCATATGAGCCTTGTCTAGAACATTATTACATTATATCGCATATATCATAAATATGATAATCAATTCCTGCTCATATACTCAATAAGATGGTTAGTCCTTTAATCGTGGTGTCAATCAATCCACCAAAACACACTAGGGGCCTAGATGCCCTTTCAATCTCCCCCTTTTTTGGTGATTAATGACAACACCGATTAAACCTTACAAAAAGATATAATCAAATCTAGTTTCTGAATTTTCAGATTTAGTAGGAGCTCCCCCTCACTATGTGCATTTGAATGGTATTCAAACAATTTGGCCTTAATGCCTTTTTGCACATGTTCACAAGAAAACAAAGAGCTCCCCCTAAATCTTAGCATCCGTGGAGTGCAAAATAAATGTGTGAGCATGTAATACGTGATGCATATGACAAACATCTCAGACAATAGTAAGATAAAAGAAGCAGGTCAGTTCTGTCTGCCCAAACCCGGAACCTCCGGGTTCCAAATCCAGAACTTCCGGATTTGCTAGGCAGAACTGGCCTGAAAACAACAAATCATCATTCCATCATATTTTATCACACTAACAAGCATCACATCTTAGTTTAAAGCATCTAAACATGGTTCACCACACAATATCACACATTACAAATTGTTCTCAAGTCCATATGATCTAAAACGAATTTATTACAAGGCATGTGGCATCCCACACCCAAATCCGGAACTTCCGGATTTGGAAACCCGGAACCTCCGGGTTTGCCTGACCAGAAACACTGAAATCTAAGTAGAAGCTTTAATCTTTTATAATTTCTCCCCCTTTGTCATCCATCACCAAGAAGGGTCTATGGGGAGTTCATCTGGAGCTTCTACTGCTGGTCATCATCCTCATCATCATTTCTTCCACCTTGCCCGCTAGTCCCTTGGCCTACATCACCAACATGTTGGTCAAACATCCGAGCGCCAAAGGCATCAAACCCATAGGATGGAGGTTGTGGATACTGAGCTGCATGTGGCATGAAAGGAGCACTCGAGGGATCCACAAAGGTAGGATTAACATAAGAAGTTGTCCCACTACCATAGAGCTGCCCCATATAATCTTCTTGCTGATATCTAGCATTCATTTGCTGCAAATTTCAAGCTCGCTTTGCTGTCCTTCAGAGCCAATAGGAGAGGGAGGATCATTTGGCAACATTGCATCTTGCATTTTCTTGAGCCTCAAGGTGTCTTTCTTTCTCCTTTGCCTCTCCTTGTGCACCACATCATTTGTGGACTTGCACATTCCAAAAATTAGATTAAACATCTTTCTAATTGGAGAGGGAGGCTTTTCCCAATTTTGAGCTCTAGAGCCACCACGCCTAGAATGGGAGTGAGTAGGGGCATGTGATGCACTAGGAGCGTGTGTAGGAGCGTGTGGAGCTGCATCATTGTCCCCTTGAGCAGCAGCTTACTCTCTAGATGCCATAATTTCAGCAAGAATGGGTCCGGGGTGTGAATCCTTCTTGATGTCAACAGGTGGATGTATGTAATCACACCTTTTGTGGGTCTTTTAATCAATAATGAACATGAGATAAGCACCAAAACCACAACACTTTTGAGGGTTTCAGATATGGACTTGATTTCCTCCCATATGTAATCAAAAACACTGAACTCTGGCTCACTAGGAGTTAAAGCAAGCAACAAATTCTTTGCATATGATGAGATATTGAGCATCACCCTCTCTAGGAGTAAGTGTTTTCCTAAAGAACTTGTTGAGATAAGCATAGAATGGAATGAGTCCTTTAGGTTCTCCATACTTCCATTCACGACCGGGCAAGTACATGTCTTTCACGTCTTCTTTGGGAAGAGTAGACCCAATGTGAAGTCTAGGACGCTCATAATCACTCTTCTCAAAACCGAACATGGAAGCAAACTCAAAATAGTTAATCTTGTACCATTTGCCTTCTGTCATCCAATGGACCCATCTCACATCTCCACGTGTCTCGAAATAGCAAGTGGCATAAAACTGAGCTATGACTTCAATGTTCCAATCATACCTGAAGCTCATGATCCTATAGATGTGCTTCTGCTTGCAAGCATTGATGATCTCATTGAATATAGGATCCTCCATATCCTCAAATTTCTTCCAATCCATATATTGGGAGCGTGCCACCTTGTATTTCTTGCTAAGAATTGCACTCACATAGAAGTCTAGATGGAACTTGATTTGAAATCTATAATCAACACTTCTTCCTTTCTTAGCACACAAAGGGTTCTTCAATCTTTTTTTTCTTACTTTGTCTGCCATTCCCCTCTTCATATAATCAATCATGATATAATCATGGGGAATACTTGGCTTTCTCAACATTTCTCCAGTCACAAAGAGTGGCTGACCGGTCTGCTGTACCTCTTGTTCCTCTTCCTCTTCTTCATCGGGTTGAGCACCACCACTGCCAACCCCATGGCCACCACTGCTGCTGCTGCCCCTCATTTGCCTACCACTCCTCTTTGTCCCATGGGAAGGTGATTCCTGATAGTTTAGATCACTTTCCTCCACATCATCACTAGAAGTGTCACTGCCATTGTTCTCTTCTTGAATTTCAGGCTCATCTGCAATATGTAAGGTGCCTCTGGAGAGTTGCCTCATAGATCTCCTTGTCCCAATAGAAACATTAGGATTTTTGCTCCTCCTCCTCAAAACAAACCTTTCCTCATCTGAGTTATCTGTGGAACAACAGAGACATCTATATTTTAGGATAGGAATGATTCTGGGTAAAAGAAACTGAGAAGTTTGGAAGATGAAAACTGGATTTCAGCTCTCTGGGTGAATCCGGAACTTCCGGGTATGAAATCCGGAACTTCCGGGTTTGCCCAGAAAACCCTAGAATTTGAACATCATCTAAATCGACCATAGAAACATGAATATTTTGCTAGGGGCATCATCTATGGTCTAAATGTAGATGTTCTACCAAAGGAATCGAACAAATCAATCCTAGGTAGAGAGATCAGGCAAAAAAGATTGATTTTGTACCGTTGCACATGGTGGGATGGATTTGAAATCGATTTCGGAGGATGGATCCGGAACCTCTGGATTTGAATCACCAAGACTCCACCTTTGTCCCTTGAAATATTTGGTCAAAGCCCCGAATCGCCCCAAAATTGCCTCTCTCAAATAGTACTAGTGTCTGTCAGTATGTGGGTGAAAGAATGAGGGGTGAAAAGGTATGTCACGGGCTGAATAGTGATATACCGATTAAAATCCGGATCTTCTGGGTTTGGAAAACCGGAACTTCCGGTTTTCACTTAACCCCACTGACTTGGCTTGATTTTGAATGTATTTGCCCAAGATAAATGTAAGTTCCAACTTCTTAGATATCCATAATAATTTTGGAACCCTTTTAGCCAATATAAATATTTCATAACACATCTATGTATATGTATATATAGATTATGAGACAGGCACCAGGAAACAACCTATGTGGCTACTACGTATGTGAGTACATGATGATGCTGCCGCACCTCGATGTCACAACACGATTTCAGAGTACGTAGAACAAAATTACTAATAATTACTTGCATTTAGTTTCATCTAGGTACTAATTCAAAATACTGGTGTTTGCACTTGACAGATTTCTTGTATGGCAGAAGACCTCATCCAACTGCAGAGAATCAAAGCAATTCAAGAATCAATATGTGGATTCCTCCTAGATGAGGTCATAAATCCAAATGGAGAATTTTATGCAGATCCTAAGATAAGTGTGGGTCGAGCGGATCCGAATAAGGACATCAGCGATGATGATGAGGCGCCTAGGGACACTTAGTATCTTGTAAAAATTTATCGGACAAAATTTATGTGCACAACGACTTGTAAATATCTTATGAATCCCGAGTTCATTATTAACATATATATAGAAGTACATATAATATTTCAAGTTTATGTAATTATAATAAATGTATTCTATAATATGCTAGACACGAATATATACGAATACGCAGATGTACAAAAATATGAATACACAGATGTACATGAATACAATACGCAAACATATACAAATATGAATTAGTTGAAACCCAAAAAATGAAAAAACAGAAAAGAAAAAAAAGACATTTAGTACCGGTCGGTATCACCGACCGTACCGACCGATACTAAAGTAATCCACCTGCCGCGCTTGCGTGGTAGGCACTTTAGTACCAGGCGGCCTGACCAGTACTAAGTGGCGGCCCACTTAGTACTAGCCAGGCGGTACCGGGCGGATGCCCGGTACAAATGAGGGATTTTCTAGCAGTGATTACTAGTAAAAGTAATCATCAAAATACTAAACTAAATTTATCAAATTACTGAACTATGTTTAGTGATAGCCCACCGATTACTGAACCACTGAAAATTTATTCAGTAAACTAATTCTACTTATTTTAGCTATTGGTATAGAATAAACTATTACACCTAAGATGTAGAATAGCACATGGATATACACACGCGCATAGGGTGTAGCTGCGTGCTGGACACTGCTGGGCCGGAGTGCTATACTGCTATCTGTAGATTTGGAAGCAGGAGTGTTCTAGCAGTTGCAGGTGTATGTACATCCACTACTTTGGATGGTTTCCAAGGGCGCTCTTCCTTCACCGTCAAAATGGAACTCCTAGAATTTAAAACTGTAGGGAAAATTACATTTTTCAGTAGTAATCGATGCGTCTCTGATGATCAGATGGACTAGTAGTCGCTCTCTGCTTTCCTTTTCAAGTTCGTTCATTGATGACCATTCAAGATTCTTCCACCGCAGAGATTGCGCAGCGCGGGTTTTATCGACGCTTGTACTAGAGGTTAAAAGGCCAGCACAAGAACACGCGAGAGCAAGCGGGGATAATGTCTGCGCCTCTGCGGGCGGGCGCGCCTTCCGTTTCGGGCCCCTAGCTCTTGGATGCGCACGCCGCCAGAGCGCAACGCGACGAGAGGGGTGGTAGCGTGCGTGCCAGCCGATGTCGCGCTAGCTAGCTCTCCGTCGTCGTGTGGTGCCGAGTAGCCCAGCAGCCGATCGAGGTGACGTGGCAGCGGCCGCCGTGCACGTGGTTGGGCGTGGTGGCCGGGGGCGGGCGCGGCCTGAGTGCGCGGCGTTAGGTCCCGGGTCGGGTCGGGTCCGGTCGGGGGCGGTGCTGGTGGTGTGGAGTCACGTCGTCAAAGGCAAGCAAGCAGGTTGTAGCTGGCGAGCAACAGCCAACAGCCAACAGCGCGCGCCGCGGGCGGACGTCGTCGTCATTATAGCCGCGGCGTGTCTGGTCCGGTCACGTGCGTACGTAAGGTCTGCATGCCATGCCATGGAACGGCACGGCACGGCACCGCGAACCCCTTTTTCCTCGCGGTGACGACGGCTGAATTGCGGTGGTGGATTTGTCGGGGGGTCCGTCCGTAGCGGCGCCCCGCTTGCTGGTGCTGGGTGGGCTCAAGGCAGGCATCAGATATTGGGCCCAGCGCAGCTTTCTACCTCCGAGAAAAAAAAAGAGAAAAAGTTCCATTTACCTCTATAGACTGCTTATATTTCCACCTTAAACTTGAAAACAGGGTATTTTAGCTCCTTAGACTCGCGATACCTCAGAAATGACCTCCTTAAGTAATATTTATTAGTGATTTTCTCCTTTTCTTTTATATATATATTGGATAAATATTTGAGAAATTATAGTAAATCACAAAAAATCATAAAACATAAAATCCAATTTTATTGGAATCCACATGAGTAGATCTATGTGGTGAACATATGATATGATATAATTTATTATTATTTTTTTCAAATTTAGATATATACTAATTTGTAATTAATTTATATCCACATTTTTCGTGGTCCAATTATACTGAATTTTTTATGGCGAGCTAATAATTGTATTCTTGAGCTGTAGTAAAAATTTTAGGCTCATTGGATCATATATGCTTGAGCAACCGAAGAGTCTAATAAAACTTGGAATTAAACTTCTGAATCTATAACTCAGGAATACACAATCCAATGAGCATGAAATATTTACTACACATCAATCATATAATGATTAGAACACCATAAAAGTTTCACCATAATTGGACCACAGAAAATGTAGGTACGAATTAATTACAAAAAAATGTATATCTAAAAGTACAATAAATTTTTTTAACAAATTATATCATATCACAAGTTTATTGCATGCATATACTCATGTGGAGTGCAAAATATTTGATTTTCAATTTTATGATTTTTTGTGATTACTATAATTTCTCAAAGATTAATCCAAAATAAATATAAAAGAAAAGGAGAAAAACTACTAAGAAAAACCAATGAAGGAGGTCATTTGTCCAGTATCGCGAGTTTGAGGAGTTAAAATATCCGGTCTTTCAAGTCTAAGGTGAAAACATAAACTTGGCCCACAATCCAGGGAGATAAATAGGACTTCTTCCAACAAAAAATGGTCAAGGCCGTGTACAGCTAATCGGGCCGCCAGCCGGAGTGGACGATGCTTACCAACATAAGGCCCATAACAGTGAAGCTCACATGCTAGAGTTTGTAATAAGCACTAGCAGTAGTATAGTGATGACACATAGTACCAAAACATGACCGTGGTTCACAAGACCTGTCGATAGGCAGGGTTTCGGCGATGACTTCGATGGTGCTCCAGCCGACGAGGGTTTTTCCGGCCGCTCCTCCGCTCCCTCCCTACCTCTCATGCTCAGGATGACTATAAGAGGCTGACTGGCTCAACTTCCCGGCCTTGGCAACGAAGGCGGATCAGGTGTGCGAGAGCGTTCATTTTCTGATTGCTAGGGCTTATTGGTGAGAAAGAGATGGCAAAAGACTAGAGGAAGCAGAAGAAGGGGAGTACGGGTGTTGGTGCATCACCATCAAAGATTAAGGTGGGCTCCCGTGAGGATAGCCGTCAGACTCGATGAGTCTTCTCAGTTAGAACTGTCGCGGGTTGGGCAATGCTGCGGCAGTGAAGGAGCTTCGCAACATGGCGAAGAAATATGCCAAGATCGTGTTCTGCATTCTAGAAACTCAAATCCACAAGGCACGGGTTTGAAGGTTTGAAAAATACTTCAGGTTATGCTAATGCTTTTGCTGTCAACAATTTGGGCCACAGTGGTGGCCTTGGTTTGTTTGGAACAATGAAATACGGTTGGAGATTTTACCGTACTCGCAATATCACATTGATGCCATTGTTACCGAGTCCAATGGCAACAAATGGCGGTTGACTCCTGTATATGGGGAAGCACAAACAAGCGAGGGGTTTAAAACGTGGGATGTGCTTAAGTTTATCAAGTCATCATCAACTCAAACCGTGGGTATGCGTTGGTGATTTCAATGAAGTTTTGCATCGATCGGAGCATGTGGTTGTGTAGGAGAGGAGCCATGCACAGATCGTGGGCATTCGGGAGATGGTTGATGTATGTGGCCTCTATGACTTAGGCTTTACAGGCCATAGTTGGACATTCGAGAAGCAAGTGGCTAGTGGCTCGTTCTATAGGGTGTGCCTAGATCGGGCTCTGGCACCACCGGAGTGGAGTGCGACTTAGCCGGATGCTGTTGTGGAAAATCTTGTGGTAGCGGCTTCGGATCATGGGCCTATTCGTTTGCGATGGCGATAGGACACATGCACGAACAGAAGGGTGAGGAAGAAGTTGTTTAGATACGAAGTTATGTGGCAGACACATCAGGACTTCGCCTTGTCGATGGCACATCTTTGGCAGAAGGAGGGGAAGGCGATGACATTGCATGACTTGAATGGCAAGCTGGCGACGGTGGCGAAAGGTCTCTCTGGCTAGGGGAGAAACAATTTTTGACATGTCTCTCTCAAACTAAAGAAGTTGAAAGAAGAGCTGGAAAGGCTCCAAGCTAATCCCTCGCGGACGGGGGCATCCCACGTTGACAGTGGCGAATGCAGCACTGACCCCAAAAATCAATGGAGCCCCCCTTGAGCCCCTCCCCCTCCATTTTTGAGAAGAAAGGAGGAAGAAGAAAGGGAGGGAGAGGAATAAGAAATCACCCCCTTTAATCATTTCTAGATCCGCCATTGCACGCTGAGGTGAAAATCACGGATAGTGTCACACCCGGTTTTAAAAAGAACACCAGATGTATCACATATGTACGCCAGGATCAAGTTTCACACATATGGAAGACGTCATCAGTGAATATATCAAAGAAAATGTTTCAACAATGTAAATAAAAGGAGATAAGTACTTTATTACATACTCCGATAGATAGACGCGAAGGTCTTAATGTTTCACCGATAACCTATACGAAGTCTTCAGCATATCTTCATAAACTCCCACAGGATCAATGACTGGTGAATGCTCCTAGAACTCCTCAAAGTCACTGAAATACTCCACTTCATTGTTCTCTTCTGAATAGCAATTATGCAAGGGTGAGTACACTTATGGTTGGTACTCAGCAAGTGGGGTGAAGATGCAAGGCCATCAAGGAAAGACTAAGTTTATAGCAGTTAGCATTTTAGTTGGTCAAATTTTATTAGCAGCACCTAATTACTAGGTATAAGTTTATACCAACCCACTTAAGCATAAAGATCATAAAAGAACCAACATTACATAACCAAGAACTATAATTTAATTATTCTTCAAGTTCAATTATCATGTGAGGGTTCAAGCCGCTCATGACCGCGAGCACGGCTGATATATCAGTTTTACACTCTGCAGAGGTTGTACACTTTCCCCACAATTCGTGTTTCCCTATGTCGCCAGGGTTTGCAAGGCCCTTAAACACTTCCTTTGGTGAGTGGCGAGGGGTCCACTATGAAGCCTTTACAAAGACATGCAGAGAACCAACAGCCCGCTAGAGTTTCAATAGCGGAGTGGACCATAACCCTCCCTAATGGTCAGCACCTTAGCAAAGGCTGCCACCCCAAGAAGACCGGGCTATACCCCAGCACCGACCCCCTCCTTGCCCTTTCGGTAAGGCCATCAGTTAACTACGCGCCTAATTAATCGGCTAAGGTCAGAGCCATGTGACAATGTGGTTGTATGATTTTCTTGGGTGGTTCTCCATGTTCCAATTAACCAACATGATCTTGTAAATAAAACAAGTATAACAACATAAATAAAATCATGTTTAATGTTTCAAAGATTATAACCATAGCCATCCCAAGATAAAGCATCTCAGCAATTCTACCCAACAAAATTATTATAACGGGTGTTCCAAGGTTTGGGTGAAAAGACTAGGTAAATCCTTAGTGGCTATCCCATCAAGTTTATGCAATATAATAATAAAGTAAAGTGAATTAACATGATGTTAATAGGATAAAACACAGAGGGGGAAGGCCACTTGCCTTCCTCGGCTAACTGCTGAAAATCTTCCTCGTTAGCTTGCTCTTGTTCACCCACGGACGGCACGTCGTCTACACGATCACACAAGAAAAACAAACAATACAAAATAATAAACAGTACAAAATAGTAAAAACAGTACTGGAAAAGTTGAAAAAGATGTAGAGCACGACGCAAGGATCGCGTGAGTGCAAGAATCGCTGAAAACAGAGTTAAAACGTGAAAGATATGGCTAAAACAGTGCACCAGGGACTTGTTTGTGAGAGTTTTAAACTTTTAGGGGCTAGCTACAAAGAAACCAGGGGCTAAAACCTAATTAAACACTAAACACAGGGGCTTGCACTCAAAAATGGTGCTCCTGGACGGCGGGTTCTAATATTGGAAAGGTTAGGGGTCTAAACAGAAAAGAAAGGCTTAAGCCTAATTATTTTTGAACTATTCAGGACTGCAGGTTGATTTCCCTAAAGATCAGAAGCTCTTTAGGAAAAAGGACGGGGGCGGCTCGGGTTGACCGGTATTGACCCGATCTGGACTGATCTCGTTCGTCGGAGCTTGATCCGATGGCGCGAAACGGGTCGAGGCGGCTCGGGCGTCGACGCGCGGCTCGGCGGGATGGCTGGCGGCTCTGGTGGCGGCGTGGCTCGGCGCTGGGCGGAGATGGCGGGTCGGGCGAGCGGCGCTACGCACCGGCGATGAGCAAAGGCGGCGGCGGACCACCAGAGTACACCGAAAATGTGCTCCGGGGCTCGGTTCAAGGCGGGGTTTGGCCGGGGAGGGAGAGGGGGCGACGGCGAACGCGGCTAAGGGGTCCAGGAGGTGCGGCGGTGGCGGGAAGTGGGTGCTCGGCGGCGAGAGGCAGAGTGATGGCTTCGGCGAGGAATCACTGCCGGGATAGAGCAAGAGAGAGAGAGAGAGAGAAAAAGAGAGGCTGGGGCTTTCTCACCACCTCACCTAGCTTCGGCGACGAACGGGCGGCGAAGGGGCATGGCGGTACGGCGGCGGCGCTCCGAGCGACAGAGCTCAGAGGCGGCGGCACGGTGCTGCTGAATGTGAGTGAGGGAGCATTGGCATGGAGTGTAAAGGGGAGAGCAGTGAGCTTGGGTGCGGGTTTTATAGAGGGAGTGAGGGGTTGGTGCGGCCGTGAGCGAGGGAGGAGGCGAAGAGCTCGGTGACCAGCAATCACGGCAGTGATTGCCGCGGCGTTTCCGTGCGAGAGAGAAGGGGCGCGAGAGTGGGTGATGACGGCTCTTAACGGGTATTCAAACTCGGAGTAAAACGGGAAATAAATGCCGCGACGCGAGGGAAGGAAGGGAGCGGAGCTTGCGGCACGGGAGAGAGGTGGCCGGAGGTAGGGGATGGTGCCGACAGGCGGGCCCCACCTAGAAGTGAGACAAAGAGAGAGGTGGAGAGGGGAGGCAGGTTGGGCTTGTTGGGTCGGCTGGGATGTTGGGCCGAGCGGGAAAAAGAAAAAAAAGGAGAGGAGATGGTGGGCTGGTTTGGGTTGGAAAGGAAAAGAGAGTTTGTTTATTTTGTTTTTTTCAAACTCAAACACCATTTGAACAAATTTCATTTGAATTCAAACAAGTTTAAATTTGGGTGTTACAGATAAGATTGTTGAACTCAATCACCGCGAGGAAATCATGTGGTAGCAAAGGTCGAGGATCTAGTGGCTGTCACCAGGTGATAAGAATGCTCTTTTTTTCCACTTAAGAGCGAGTCAGAGGAGAAGGAAAAATAAAATCACAAAGCTGAGGACGCCTGATGGCCAACTCACTAACACTACATTCGGCTTGTTGCTCCAGCTCCAGCCGAACAGTACTTTCCTCTCACACCGCTCCAGCTCCAGCCTCCAGCTCCAGCCAGCCCAACAATATTTTTCTCTCACACCACTCCAGCTCCAACCTGCCGAACGCAGTGTACGGATATGCGGGCTCCCGAATCTTGCCACGTCCTTTTAAAAGGATTTATACATATCAGAGGTTGTGGAAAATGTGGCTGAGGTTCTGGATACTGTGCCTCCTAAAGTGACAGTAGATATAAATCAACAGCTTATTGCCCCGATTGAGGAGAAAGAGGTGAAGATGGATTTGTTCCAAATGTTTATGACGAAAGCCCATGGGCCTGACAGCTTCCCGGCTCATTTTTCCAGTGCACTGAGACTTGTGTGGGGAGCAGGTAACCCAAGTGGTGTGTAGGTTGCTGAAAGGTGAGGATGATCCGGCCATGATCAATGACACAATGATTGTTCTGATTCCGAAGGTGGCAAATGCCGAGGAGTTAGGACAGTATAGGTGAATCAGCTTATGTAATGTGTTATATAAAATTGCTTCAAAGGTGGTAACAAACAAGTCGAAAATGATCATTCCAGAGATTATTTTGGAGGAGCAGTCGGCCTTCGTTCCAGGCCGTCTCATCACCGATAATATTATCACGGCATATGAGTGTCTCCATTTTATGAAGAGCAAGAGAGCCCGTGATCAGAGGTGTTGTGCATTAAAGATTGATATGAAGAAGGCATATGATCGCGTCGAATGGGAGTACTTCAAGGCCATCATGATGCGTTTGGGTTTTCACAGAATTTGGGTGGAGATGGTTATAAGGTTAGTTACGACTGTTTCTTTCTCAATATTATTTAACAATGAAAGATTAGAAAAGTTCAATCCCTCTCGAGGAATTCATCAAGGGGACCCGATCTCCATCTAGTTGTTCTTGATAGCAGCAGAGCGCCTTTCGTGCCTCATAAAATCTAGAAATCAGTCATCGGTACTCAAGGGAATTAAAGTGGCTCCATCAGCTCCATGGGTGAGCCATCATCTTTTTGCGGATGACAGCCTGCTAAGGCGGATAGGGAGAATGCTCAGGAGATCCTTGATGTCCTCAACATCTACTGCCAGGCCTCGCCCCAACAAGTAAATATGGATATGTCTTCTATACACTTTGTTAAGGGCTGCGACATGGTATACGGGAAGAGATCATGAATCTACTAGATGTTCACAACGAGTATCTGAGTGCCAAGTACTTGGGGATGCCATCGGATGTTGGTTCTTCAGTTAATGGAGCATTCAAATATCTAAAAGACCGAGTATGGACAAAAGTGCAGGGTTGGCTTGAGCAATCGCTGTCTGCGGGAGGCAAAGAAGTGCTGATCAAAGTGGTGGCGCAGGCGACCCCTACCTATTCGATGTCATGCTTTACGCTACCCAGAGGCCTATGCCATCATATAAATGGTCTTCTCCGCAGCTTCTGGTGGGGTAGTAAAGATGGTAAATGGAAAACATGCCTGGGTCGCGTGGGACGATATGACTAAACCAAAACAATGGGGCAGCATGGGCTTTAGGGACATTGAGCTTTTTAATTTAGCCTTACTAGCTTGCCAGGCGTGACGCATACTGCAAGATCCGACCTCTCTTAGTGCAAGAATCCTGAAAGCTGTTTATTTTGGGGAGGTGGAGTTTCTAGAGGCTGAGGTGGGAGGTTCACCCTCTTAGATATGGCGCGCTATTGGGGAAGGAGGTTTTAAAGTAGGGTCTAATTTGGCAAATCGACATATGGAGTATGAATTGGCTTCCAAGAGATGGTCTGCTTCGTCCCTTGCCGAGTGCTAGGACGAACCCACCACAAAAAGTAAGCGAACTCATCGATCCGACTACAACCTCATGGGATCAACAGAAGTTACAAATCTTTTTTACTCCCATGGATGTGGAGGTAATATGCAACATTCCCGTCATCATGAGATGGCAGCAGGATTTTTGGGCCTGGCACTATGAAAGGAGAGGAAGCTTCTCAGTCCGATCAGCATACAAAATGTTAGTGGACGATAGGCAAAGAATAAGGGCCTGGCTGGAGGACAGATCGAGCACATCTGATGCAAGAGCAGCAGAAAAAGAATGGTTAGCGATCTGGAAGGTTAATATACTAGCTAAAATCTGAGTGTTCCTGTGGCGGCTAGCGCATCACTCCCGCCCATCGGGTGATGTTCTTAACCACAGGAATATGGCAATGCAGAATTCGTGTGGAATTTGTGGGGAGCCTGACTCTTGGAAGCATGCACTCCTAGGAGTGTAATTTGGCAAAATGTGTATGGGCTCTTGAACGTGAGGAGGTAGTGGAGAACATTGGGACCATTCAAGAGAAGGATGCCAGGGGTTGGTTGATGGAATTGTTCTCTATTTTACCAGGTGATGACGGTACACAGGTAACAGTTACCATGTGAGCAATTTGGTATGCTAGAAGGACAGCGGTGCTTGAAAATTCTTTCCAGAGCCCTTTATTTACTCACAGTTTTGTGGATAGATTCGTGACCGACTTGGGTTTGACTGTGCCCCCAAGAGAAAAGAAGAAGCAAGCGCCGCGAGCGACAGTAGATGATGGTTACCTCCTCCACCTGGGATTGCCAACATAAATGTTGATGCAGCCGTTTCAAAAAATCTGAGCACTGGGTCGGTGGCGCCAGCAGCTAGAGATTCCAATGGGAATTTTCTAGGAGCCTCTGGGTTGACCACTATGTCAGAATCCCTAATTGCAGACGCGGATAGAAGTATATTGGAGACGAAATCATTTTCCGTTTGCAAATTTGTGTCACTGATGTGGTGTCATTGGAGACGCGATTTTACACGTCTGCAATAATAATCATTGGAGACGCGGTTTTACGCGTCTGCAATAACTATATTGGAGACGCAGTTTTATCTAGACGCGTCTCTGGTAATGCTAATTCGAGACGCGTTTTGTTTTCCGAATGCTTGGGAAAACATATTGGAGACGCGTTTTATAAAGACGCGTCTGGGAATTTATTTTGGAGAAGCTTCCGAAAATATGTGTCTCCAATTAGAGTGTCTTCTTTGATCGTTTCTTACGTAGTGGGCACTAGCGGGTGCAACAGAACCAGAGATGCTGGAAGCCGTGGCATGCAGGGAGAGGGACTGGCTCTGGCCAGCGATCTCTGCTTGTAAAGGGTCACTGGGTCAGGATGGCGAGTGATTGCAATAATATTGTAAGAAGCTTCAAGGAGGAAGCGATGGGGATTTATGGCCATGTGATCTGGGACATCAAAGCGAGGCAGGAGGATTTTCTCTTTTTCGAGATTGTCCACGCGAACCGGAGTACCAACGTGGATGCTCACAGGCTAACTAGAAGCTCTATTTATGCTAGTCTAGGTAGACACGTTTGGTTTATCGATCCACCCTGATGGTGTTTGTAACTTCTATACCAGTGCGGGCCTATAATGGGCAGCGCTAGTGACTCAAAAAAAAGAAGAAGCAGTAGTATAGTGGCTGAGTATAAGGCCCATGCACATGCTGCATCATTCTTACTTTCTTAGTCTACAAGATACGCACTCCGTCGATCAGCATCGCCTGTAAGACAAACAGCTAGCTGGGCTGTTCAACTTTGCGTCCTCATCATGCATCCACACCATCCATCGCCTTATCTGCTGAGGAGACAGACGGCTTGTTGAGCAAGGTCCTAACGTGCCAACTAGCAGTAAATTTCTAGTGGGCCGTCTCTCAAGCCTGAGCCGCCTCGTGTACAGAGAAGGAGGTTGCTATCGTAAAAAGAGACAACCAAGCTCAAGATTAGCAAGGAATGGTCTCGGTTCTTATAGCTGCGTCAAGTTCGTATCGCCGGAGACTCACTAAAGATGATTAGTGATTGAGGGTACCTTTGGATGGACTAAAGTTCACTAGTACACAATGGACCTTTAGTACCGGGCAACTCCTTTTAATCCCGGTTTTCAAATGGGGACTAGAATTCCGGACTAAAGGTCAAGATCCTTTAGTCCCGGTCCAATAACCGGAACTAAAGGACATGTGGAAGACAAAAAATATTAGAAAAATTGGATCTGTACTATTAAAAGATTCCAAAGTATATATATACACACAAACTGACATGTGGGGCTCACATGAGTCAATTACACGTGGGTCACGATGGTATAAATCTAACTTTAGGACCTTTTAATGGTACAGATCCAATTTTTCCAAAAATTGTATTATGCGCGACCCATGCATAACTTGAACTCGAGATATCTTGCCTCGCACGCAACTTCTTTATTACAACCCCACCTTTACATCATATGTGACTTTGATGGGATGCCTTCCTTTTATTTTAAATTAACCCATGAAGGACCCTTCAGTCCTGGTTGGAGCCACCAACCAAGACTAAACACCCTTTTAGTCCGGGATGGAGCAAACAACCGAGACCAAAGGGTAATTCTTTAGTCCTGGTTAGAGCCACCAACCGGGACTAAAGGATGAATTTTAAATCCCGGTTGGTAGCTCCAACCGGGACTAAAGCTCCCTGCAGCCCTCTAGCTGTTGGACCCACTAAAGCCTTCATTAGTCCCGAATACAACGGCGACCAGGACTAATGTGTTGGACCGAAGATCCTTTCTGGAGTAGTGGTTGAATGATAGATGTTAGCACCTACTTGTATTCATACAAGTTTTTGAGTCTCTTAGCTAAAGTTTAGCCCACCTTATTATTAGCACTTCTGTTTGGATAGACTAGTTTTAACGTTTAACAACTTGGGGAATTAGCACTTGAATCCATACACCTCCTGAATTACTTAATTAAAAGGACATCGTAACCATTAGACAATATTTAAAAGCCTGTTTAGTATGCATCACAAAAATCTTAAGAGAGATTATGTACGGTCACCTTAGCATATGTGTACAATAATTTTATTATTTTTTTCTAACCAGAAGAAGTTATATTGATACATTTAATTTTGGTTGAACCAAAAATTACCCTAGATGTACATGAAATGCAACAAAAAAATGATATATTCTCAATTAGATCAATTCTTGGGTATCTCTCGCTCCTTTAAAAACAAAATTTTAGGAATTCCGGAGGCTGCATGCGACAATGAGCCTTCAACAGAGTTACAAAATCAGACCAAGGCGAACCATGAACACAATAAAAATAGATGGATTTTTCTATTAATATCCAAGCAAATCAAATTTCATTACCTCTTGATCAAAGCAAAGCATTCATATCCATGGATTAAGGAATCACAACTAAAACATGCTTTGAGACATCGGTCAGCATGCATCATACCCACATTTAATTAGTACAACCTAGACGTAAGTTGTAACTAACAGATGGCATGGTTTATTTGTAGAAAAATATATATGCTCAAACAACGGAATAACTACATGTCACCCAAGGCTGACATTGCACCAAAATAAAAGACATTAATAAGCCAGTGGTGGTTCGCTGACTGCCAGTGGTGGTTCGCTAACCGCCTGTGGTGATTCACTGACCGCCTGTGGTGGTTCGCTAACCGCTTGTGGTGGTTCGCTGATAGTGCCATCATTGTAGCCACCCCAAGTAGCTCCATTGCTGCTTCCTGACCCCTTGCCAAAACCACCGCCAAATCCACCATCATGACCACCACCCCTTCCACCTCCGCTTCCTCCACTATTGGCGTCGCTTGAACCATATGGTCCATTGCTGTAGGCAGAACCTTGCCCATTTCCTGAACCATCACCATACCCTTGGCCGTTGCCAAAACTTCCTCCGGAGCCACCGCCGCCCCCACGCCCATTTGCATAGGAAGCCCCATTACTGTAAAAATCACCGGAGTCACCATGGCCTGAGCCAGATGCACCCCCTCCTCCGTGACCTGAGGCATATTGATCATAACCTTGCCAACCGCCACCACCAGAACCCTCACCAGATCCACTAGCAGAAGAAGTACCCTGAGAAGTACTATCATAGGAATTGCCGGAGCCATAGCCAGATCCAGAGCCTGAGCCATAGGCGTTTCCGGTTCCGCTACCGCCACCCCCACCTCTGCCTTGGCCATCAGCAGTGGCATGGTTTACCACCCTAATAGCATTGGTTATTCCAATGCTTAACAGGACAATAAGAGCAGCAGCTAAGAGCTTACCGGTAGCCATGGCGAGCTAAGCTAGCTAAGCAGCAGGTATATGGAGGGAAGAGGGAAATATGAGATGAAATGCTAATGGGAGGTTCGATGGTTATTTGTAGTGCAGGATCAGAGGCCATGCATGGTTGAAGTATCTTAAAACCTTGATCTTTTGACCATGCATTAATTTGTGATGATGCTTGAAGATCCCTTCATGGGCTTCGTGGACTGATTTGTTTTTGAACCACGGGTTCAACTTGGAAAGAGATTAGCTGCTTGCTTGGTCTTTAATCATGCCTTCCTTTTGTACCTTTTTGTCTTCTTTTACTTTGCGTATGGTTTCAATGCCCTTTTTTCTTAGGAAGATTCGTGTATGTATCATACTTATTAAGGTGGAAAGCTCATAACGTTTTGCATATTTGTAACTTTGTATATATGGTGGATGACTCAAACATGTATATTATTTGTCAAGTGAACCAACTTGCTAGTGAAGTCGGTCAATTGCTTAGGTTCACAGCGAACACTAGTGTAACAATGGGCGACGACCTGAGTTTAAAATGTAACATTGTGCATTCTATACAAAATGCACCCATCCTGTAGTTGCAACCAAGAGATTACACCAATTACAACTGCAAGAACAAATCAATTGCTACTGGTAGAAACTGATTGCAATTCGGACATGAACCTGTTGCAACTGAGACCGACCCGGATACAGTTAGATGTGAACTAGTGGCATCACGAACTGACCGAGTTGCAAATGGACACAATCCAATTGTACCTAGAACTATCACAATTGCAACTATGAGGGTGAGTGCATTCTCTGTAAAACATACATCCATCTTGCAGTTGCAACAGAGACTACACCGGTTGCATCCAGGAGAATAGACCAACTGCTACTAGAGGGAACCGAATACTCCAACTAGAATGGTGTCCACAGAATTGATTGGAGTGCCGCCCCAAAGAATTTTAGATCATGGTGACGCTATATTAAGTGTCAGAGAGAAGAAAGGGAGGAAGAAACTGTGTCTCGTACGAGATCCAGTTTCTACGAGAAAACCAATGCATCACCATTTATCTCCTACAGGGTATAAAATTTTGACGGGATTATTATCCTTCCATCACCGTTGTGTCATGCTGAGTCTCTCAAATTTCTGTGTACATGTCCAGTTGTTATGGTATCTGTTGTCGGCTCGTGTACATTTGTTGCACTTTCATTATTCATTTTTTTGGGAGAAGAGTTATATAAATTAATAAGATAGCACAGTACATCCCTAGAGTTTTACAAGAAACACCGTGGAAGAACAGGAAACTACATCACAACACCCACCATAATGAGGCAAGTCTCTGAGCTCCAAGCCACCAGCAACGAGCAACACGACCAGATCGATCAGCCTTCCTTCTCCATGAACAACTCCAAAGCATGTATACGCCGCATGAACCAGCGCCTGGACTCTCCAACATGCATCATAAATGCAGAAAGAATATCAGCCGCCTTCATGTAGAAATAGAAAGAGGAAGAGCAGTCCACCACTGCCGACGAGTAGGCCCGAAGTCCAGCGTTAGTGACCAAAGCAGCGACACAGACAGAGGGCGCAGCCCCAGGGATGTGATAGATCTCCTCTCTGTCGCTGATGATGTCGGAAAAGAAGAAGATGAAGCAGCCCATCACACCGAGGATGAACCAGGATCCATCATCTTCCCATCCGTCGCCGGAGGAATAGCACAGGTAGACACAGCCCCCCGCTGGACCCGCTCCGCACAAGCAAAAGACTCTGCCATGAAGAAGAACTCGCCACCGTCGCCGCCATGGACAGAGATATTGCCGCTCCCTTCACCAGAAAACCTAGCTACCTAGCACTAAACTACCCTAAGACTAGTAGCACTTCCATTATTCATTTGGCAGCATGCCCACCCGCATCGGATTCATCACCACACATACGACTACTGGAATTCGATGGTTTCCCAAGGGTCTAAAATCCTAGGGAAAGGGTGAAAAACAGTAGGGGAAGCATTTCCCTAGGAATTTTGGTAAGGAAAGCTTCCTAGGGGGCATTTCGACGGGAAAGGAAAGTGTGCCCTACAGTTTTCATGAGAAACCGTAGGGAAACATTATTTCCCTAGGATTTGAGTTCCTAGGGAAACTTTGTGACATGGTACTAGCATATCCTACGTGGAAAGGTGTTTCCCTAGGATTCTATGGCCTGTCGTAGAAGAAAATGTTAACACCAAATAACCTCTTTTAAAGGAAATATCTATTTAAATTCTAATACATTCATATTTGAATTCACATCCAAAATTACTTTAAATTTGAATTCAATCACATCAACAGGAACATAAGCATCTGTTGCAACTCATATTTTGTACAAAAAAATGGGGCTAAATTTATTTCATTGATGTCAATAGTCCTCCAAATTCAGACGCTATCAGTCATCACAAGGATCTCATAGCTCTATTTACAGATGATTTAAAAACATAACAAACTGCACGTTCCTCTGCATCCAAAGCACCTCCGCTCCTCAATTGCAGACTGGAAGAAGCTCCCACAGCCTCATAAGTCATACCTGATAAGATGCAGAAAATTGGAGTTTAGGCGCGTAGGTAAAAATGAACAGATTTCGATATGAAAGCATTATGGTTTCAGAGACCCGCGTGTACAAATTGCTACACAGGATTAAAGAAGGCATGTCCATCACTGTTATGCCTGTATGTTATTATTTCTTTCTTTACTACCTATCATAACCACCTACAAAGTTGAGAACTGTTGCTCAGAACACAAGAGAGCAAGATTAGATCGAAGAACAGATGCCTAGATTTGAGATGACTCCTAGAACAGCTTCAAGGCATATCAACAAACACATGATGAGCGTACCAGACTGCGAGCCGCTCGGTCGTCTAGACTGCTGGCCCCGCGCACCATGCCGCTCGCTCGCCGGAGCCGGAGCCGCCGCTCCACTCCGCCGAACGAGACGAGCTCGCTGCAACCGCAGGGATGCGGTGCCGGATCAGCAGCTGTGCCACTCGCTCCTCCACCTAGTACGCCGCAGCTGTGCGAGCTCGGGACCATGAGCTCGCCGGAGCCACAACGGCCACCGCGACGCCTGCCCCGGAACCCACCCAGGCCACCACTCCACCAGGATATGAGGCCTAGTTGGGATGTGAGAGAGAGAGAGAGAAGAGAGTTTGCGTGGGGATGAATGAGAGGGGAGAGACGAGTTTGCTTCAAAAAAGTGACAAGCTAAAAATTTGAACGGTGAGACCGCGTGAGAGCGGCAATGTTTTGGCGGTCAGTCAAATCAGCACTTTGACCGGATGTCGGGAGGACTTTTTCGGACACTAATTAAAAAACTAATTTCAGAACTCACTTGGAAACCACGAGACAAATCTTTTGAGGCCTTTGACCGCGTCATTAGCACATGTGGGTTACTGTAGCACTTATGGCTAATCATGCACTAATTAGGCTTAAAAGATTCGTCTCGTCATGTACATCCAAACTGTGTAATTAGTTTTTCTATTTAATTACATTTAGTGCTTCATACATGTGTTTAAAGGGGAGGTGAAAATTTTTGGGTGAAAATTTTTGGGAACTAAACGCGCCCTTACTTTAGCCCCCATCTGACTCTTTCCCTACCGTCCACGTGAATTTTTGTAGGGATATCTGGCAGCAGGATGCATGGCATGGGTGGAGGACTACACTTCAATTTGCCTCTAGGGAAACGTAACATCTCTAGAGAAAGCTGGGTTTCCCTACGATTTTTGAAAATGAATTGTAGGGAAGTAAACTGTCCCTAAAGCACTTCAGGCCGCGTTTAGTTCTTTACATGTAAAAATTTTGCGTTGGAATCTTGCTAATTTGAAGTACTAAATGAAGTCTATTTACAAATTTTTTTGCACAGATGGATTGTAAATCGCGAGACGAATCTAATGATGCTAATTAATCCATAATTAGCATGTGGTTACTGTAGCATCACTGTTTCAAATCATGGATTAAGTAGGCTCATTAGATTCGTCTCGCGATTTACAGCTCATCTATACAAAAAGTTTTGTAAATAGAGTTCATTTAGTACTCCATGCATGTGTCAAAACATTCGATGTGACTTTACAGGTAAAGATCTAAACATGGCCTGAGTTTTTCCTAGGGAAACAGATGAACCGTAGGGAAACCACTGAATTCCAGCATTGAAAGGTCGAGCGAAAACTTTGGTCAAACCGATGGACAATGCGTGTCTGCACAGAGGATTGCATTGTATGCTAGAAACGGTACTCGGCAGGGTGCTAAAGTTACATCTTCTCATGCCTTCTTCAACGGCAGGAGAGAAGCTCCTTTGTTAACTTGTTCAGTCAAAAACAGCCCGCAGCGCGGCACAGGAGTCCCTGGGTCGAAACAGATATGCATGTGAATTGTGAACCCAATCTCACAATACGATTTTTGCACTAAAAGGTGGCCGGCCAGCGTGGACATCTGATCGGCCGGGTGTATGGTCCAGATCGTACGATTCCAGGTCATTTTATAAATAAACCATCATCCTTTAGAAAATAAACCCGCACTTGAGTCTTCTCTCATTTATTTTTTCATAGAAACCCATAATTTTTATCAAAAGCAACTCGCAGTCCAACCTTCCGGGTTCAGGGAAATTTTCAATAAAACCTTAAGTTGTCATAAAATTAACCCGCCGTCTTGATCCTCTCAGGAATTATTTTCGGAAAACCCTCGGATTCTCATTAAATAGGACTAGGACCCGTTCCATTCGTTATTTCTTGACGGACAACATTATAGTACAATTTGAATACCAAAACACGTCAAAACCAAAAGTTGTTTTGATAAAAAAAATTGGAAACTACTTGTAGAGCAAATTTTAAATTCAAAACACTTTCAGTAGTTTGCACAAATGCTTACATACGATCCGTTCTATCCATGATTTGGACACCAATATCTGCAAATAAAAAAATATTCAATACAAAAGTTGCTCATTCTTTCAAAATCTACAGCTTTAATGCACTTCTACAAAAATGCTCAAAATTTTAAAACCTAAAACTTCGCTACACAACAAAATTTTAAATTCAATGCATTTTCATAATTTGCTCAATGTAGGATCCTATTTTGCTAAAAAAATAATATCATACCACCGTTTTTCTATACCTTCTCATGCTACCTCCATAATAACACGGTACATTTTAATAGAACCACTACTTTCTTTTAAAAAATACCATGAAGTCTATTAATAATTACCACACAAATAAAATCCAAATCTCCTCATTTCTTAAATACATTAAGCTTCCGGCTAATTGTGCTCCCCCTAATAAATAATTTTACCTCTCATTTCACCACAATAAATATAGCAAAAAGAGTCACACATTCTGATACCCAAACTAATACACTACTTAAATGACAGTATCACGATAATAGAAAGCCCAAAATTCGTAATTAATTTATAACTACATTTTTCGTGGTACATTTATACTAAAATTTTTATGGTGAGCTGATAATTGTATTCTTGAATTGTAGTAAAAATTTTATGCTCATTGGATCATATATGCTGGAGCAACTGAAGAGTATGATATAGCTTGGAATTAAACTTTTGAATCTATAGCATGTGGTTGTGTAGGAGAGGAGCCATGCACACACCATGGGCTTTTGGGAGATGGTTGATGTATGTGGCCTCTATGAATTAGGCTTTACAGGCCATAGTTGGACATTCGAGAAATGAGTGGCTAGTGGCTCATTCTGTAGGGTGTGCCTAGATCGGGCTCTGGCATCACCAGAGTGGAGTGCGACTTAGCCGAATGCTGTTGTGGAAACTCTTGTGGCAGCAGCTTCGGATTATGGGCCCATTCGTTTGCGATAGCGACAGGACACATGCACGAACAGAATGGTGAGGAAGAAGTTGTTTAGATACGAAGTTATGTGGGAGACACATCAGGACTTCGCCTCATCAATGGCACATCTGTGGCAGAAGGAGGGGAAGGCGATGACGTTGCATGACTTGCATGGCAAGCTGGCGACGGTGGCGAAAGGTCTCTCTGGCTAGGGGAGAAACAGCTTCGGACATGTCTCTCTTGAACTAAAGAAGCTGAAAGAAGAGCTGGAAAGGCTCTATGTTGATCCCTCGCGGACGGGGCCATCCCACGTTGACAGTGGCAGATGCAGCACTGGGTAGACCCCAAAAAACAATGGAGCCCCCCTTGAGCCCCTCCCCCTCCATTTTTGAGAAGAAAGGAGGAGGAAGAAGGAGAGGAAGAAGAAAGGGAGGGAGAGGAATAAGAAATCACCCCCTTTAATCATTTCTAGATCCGCCATTGCACGCTGAGGTGAAAATCACGGATAGTGTCACACCCGGTTTAAAAAAAAAACACCAGATGTATCACATATGTACGCCAGGATCAAGTTTCACACGTATGGAAGACGTCATCAGTGAATATATCAAAGACAATGTTTCAACAATGTAAATAAAAGGAGATAAGTACTTTATTACACACTCCGATAGATAGACACGAAGGTCTTAATGTTTCACCGATAACCTATATGAAGTCTTCAGCATATCTTCATAAACTCCCACAGGAACAATGACTGGTGAATGCTCCTAGAACTCCTCAAAGTCACTGAAGTACTCCACTTCATTGTTCTCTTCTGAATAGCAATTATGCAAGGGTGAGTACACTTATGGTTGGTACTCAGCAAGTGGGGTGAAGATGCAAGGCCATCAAGGAAAGACTAAGTTTATAGCAGTTAGCATTTTAGTTGGTCAAATTTTATTAGCAGCACCTAATTACTAGGTATAAGTTTATACCAACCCACTTAAGCATAAAGATCATAAAAGAACCAACATTACATAACCAAGAACTATAATTTAATTATTCTTCAAGTTCAATTATCATGTGAGGGTTCAAGCCGCTCATGACCGCGAGCACGGCTGATATATCAGTTTTACACTCTGCAGAGGTTGTACACTTTCCCCACAATTCGTGTTTCCCTGTGTCGCCCGGGTTTGCAAGGCCCTTAAACACTTCCTTTGGTGAGTGGCGAGGGGTCCACTATGAAGCCTTTAC
Organism: Panicum virgatum; assembly: GCF_016808335.1. Taxonomy (NCBI): domain Eukaryota; kingdom Viridiplantae; phylum Streptophyta; class Magnoliopsida; order Poales; family Poaceae; genus Panicum; species Panicum virgatum. The sequence goes on along the minus strand of NC_053153.1, from coordinate 25,899,158 downwards.
AAAGACACGCAGAGAACCAACAGCCCGCTAGAGTTTCAATAGCGGAGTGGACCATAACCCTCCCTAATGGTTAGCACCTTAGCAAAGGCTGCCACCCCAAGAGGACCGGGCTATACCCCAGCACCGACCCCCTCCTTGCCCTTTCGGTAAGGCCATCAGTTAACTACGCGCCTAATTAATCGGCTAAGGTCAGAGCCATGTGACAATGTGGTTGTACGATTTTCTTGGGTGGTTCTCCATGTTCCAATTAACCAACATGATCTTGTAAATAAAACAAGTATAACAACATAAATAAAATCATGTTTAATGTTTCAAAGATTATAACCATAGCCATCCCAAGATAAAGCATCTAAACAATTCTACCCAACAAAATTATTATAACGGGTGTTCCAAGGTTTGGGTGAAAAGACTAGGTAAATCCTTAGTGGCTATCCCATCAAGTTTATGCAATATAATAATAAAGTAAAGTGAATTAACATGATGTTAATAGGATAAAACTCAGAGGGGGAAGGCCACTTGCCTTCCTCGGCTAACTGCTGAAAATCTTCCTCGTAAGCTTGCTCTTGTTCACCCACGGACGGCACGTCGTCTACACGATCACACAAGAAAAACAAACAATACAAAATAAGAAACAGTACAAAATAGTAAAAACAGTACTGGAAAAGTTGAAAAAGAAGTTGAGCACGACGCAAGGATCGCGTGAGCGCAAGAATCGCTGAAAACGGAGTTAAAACGTGAAAGATATGGCTAGAACAGTGCACTAGGGACTTGTTTGTGAGAGTTTTAAACTTCTAGGGGCTAGCTACAAAGAAACCAGGGGCTAAAACCTAATTAAACACTAAACACAGGGGCTTGCACACAAAAATGGTGCTCCTGGACGGCGGGTTCTAATATTGGAAAGGTTAGGGGTCTAAACAGAAAAGAAAGGGCTTAAGCCTAATTATTTTTGAACTATTCAGGACTGCAGGTTGATTTCCCTAAAGATCAGAGGCTCTTTAGGAAAAAGGACGGGGGCGGCTCGGGTTGACCGGTATTGACCCGATCTGGACTGATCTCGTTCGTCGGATCTTGATCCGACGGCGCGAAACGGGTCGAGCGGCTCAGGCGTCGACTCACGGCTCGGCGGGGATGGCTGGCGGCTCTGGTGACGGCGTGGCTCGGCGCTGGGCGGAGCTGGCGGCTCGGGCGGGCGGTGCTACGCACCGGCGACGAGCAGAGGCGGCGGCGGACCACCAGAGTACACCGAAAATGTGCTCCGGGGCTAGGTTCGAGGCGGGGTTTGGCTGGGGAGGGAGAGGGGGCGACGGCGAACGCGGCTAAGGGGTCCAGGAGGTGCGGCGGTGGCCGGAAGTGGGTGCTCGGCGGCGAGAGGCAGAGTGATGGCTTCGGCGAGGAATCACTGCCGGGATAGAGCAAGAGAGAGAGAGAGAGAGAGAGAGAGAGAGGAAAAAGAGAGGCTGGTGCTTTCTCACCACCTCACCTAGCTTCGGCGACGAACGGGCGGCGAAGGGGCATGGCGGTACGGCGGATCGACGGCGGCGGCGCTCTGAGCGGCAGAGCTCAGAGGCGGCAGCACGGTGCTGTTGAATGTGAGTGAGGGAGCGTTGGCATGGAGTGTAAAGGGGAGAGCAGTGAGCTTGGGTGAGGGTTTTATAGAGGGAGTGAGGGGTTGGTGCGGCCATGAGCGAGGGAGGGGGCGGCGAGCTCGGTGGCCGGCAATCACGGCAGTGATTGCCGCGGCGTTTCCGTGCGAGAGGGAAGGGGGCGCGAGAGTGGGTGATGACGGCTCTTAAGGGGTATTCAAACTCGGAGTAAAACGGGAAATAAATGCCGCGACGCGAGGGAAGGAAGGGAGCGGAGCTTGCGGCACGGGAGAGAGGTGGCCGGAGGTAGGGGATGGTGCCGACAGGCGGGCCCCACCTAGAAGTGAGACAAAGAGAGAGGTGGAGAGGGGAGGCGGGTTGGGCTTGTTGGGTCGGCTGGGATGTTGGGCCGAGCGGGAAAAAGAAAAAAAAGGAGAGGAGATGGTGGGCTGGTTTGGGTTGGAAAGGAAAAGAGAGTTTGTTTATTTTGTTTTTTTCAAACTCAAACACCATTTGAACAAATTTCATTTGAATTCAAACAAGTTTAAATTTGGGTGTTACAGATAAGATTGTTGAACTCAATCACCGCGAGGAAATCATGTGGTAGCAAAGGTCGAGGATCTAGTGGCTGTCACCAGGTGATAAGAATGCTCTTTTTTTCCACTTAAGAGCGAGTCAGAGGAGAAGGAAAAATAAAATCACAAAGCCTGATGGCCAACTCACTAACACTGCGTTCGGCTTGTTGCTCCAGCTCCAGCCAAACAGTACTTTCCTCTCACACCGCTCCAGCTCCAGCCTCCAGCTCCAGCCAGCCCAACAGTATTTTTCTCTCACACCACTCCAGCTCCAGCCTGCCGAACGCAGTGTAAGGATATGCGGGCTCCCGAATCTTGCCATGTCCTTTTAAAAGGATTTGTACATATCAGAGGTTGTGGAAAATGTGGCTGAGGTTCTGGATACTGTGCCTCCTAAAGTGACAGTAGATATAAATCAACAGCTTATTTCCCCGATTGAGGAGAAAGAGGTGAAGATGGATTTGTTCCAAATGTTTATGACGAAAGCCCATGGGCCTGACAGCTTCCCGGCTCATTTTTCCAGTGCACTGAGACTTGTGTGGGGAGCAGGTAACCCAAGTGGTGCGTAGGTTGCTGAAAGGTGAGGATGATCCGGCCATGATCAATGACACAATGATTGTTCTGATTCCGAAGGTGGCAAATGCCGAGGAGTTAGGACAGTATAGGTGAATCAGCTTATGTAATGTGTTATATAAAATTGCTTCAAAGGTGGTAACAAACAAGTCGAAAATGATCATTCCAGAGATTATTTTGGAGGAGCAGTCGGCCTTCGTTCCAGGCCGTCTCATCACCGATAATATTATCACGGCATATGAGTGTCTCCATTTTATGAAGAGCAAGAGAGCCCGTGATCAGAGGTGTTGTGCATTAAAGATTGATATGAAGAAGGCATATGATCGCGTCGAATGGGAGTACTTCAAGGCCATCATGATGCGTTTGGGTTTTCACAGAATTTGGGTGGAGATGGTTATAAGGTTAGTTACGACTGTTTCTTTCTCAATATTATTTAACAATGAAAGATTAGAAAAGTTCAATCCCTCTCGAGGAATTCATCAAGGGGACCCGATCTCCATCTAGTTGTTCTTGATAGCAGCAGAGCGCCTTTCGTGCCTCATAAAATCTAGAAATCAGTCATCGGTACTCAAGGGAATTAAAGTGGCTCCATCAGCTCCATGGGTGAGCCATCTTCTTTTTGCGGATGACAGCCTGCTGTTTTTCAAGGCGGATAGGGAGAATGCTCAGGAGATCCTTGATGTCCTCAACATCTACTGCCAGGCCTCGCCCCAACAAGTAAATATGGATATGTCTTCTATACACTTTGTTAAGGGCTGCGACATGGTATACGGGAAGAGATCATGAATCTACTAGATGTTCACAACGAGTATCTGAGTGCCAAGTACTTGGGGATGCCATCGGATGTTGGTTCTTCAGTTAATGGAGCATTCAAATATCTAAAAGACCGAGTATGGACAAAAGTGCAGGGTTGGCTTGAGCAATCGCTGTCTGCGGGAGGCAAAGAAGTGCTGATCAAAGTGGTGGCGCAGGCGACCCCTACCTATTCGATGTCATGCTTTACGCTACCCAGAGGCCTATGCCATCATATAAATGGTCTTCTCCGCAGCTTCTGGTGGGGTAGTAAAGATGGTAAATGGAAAACATGCCTGGGTCGCGTGGGACGATATGACTAAACCAAAACAATGGGGCAGCATGGGCTTTAGGGACATTGAGCTTTTTAATTTAGCCTTACTAGCTTGCCAGGCGTGACGCATACTGCAATATCCGACCTCTCTAAGTGCAAGAATCCTGAAAGCTGTTTATTTTGGGGAGGTGGAGTTTCTAGAGGCTGAGGTGGGAGGTTCACCCTCTTAGATATGGTGCGCTATTGGGGAATGAGGTTTTAAAGTAGGGTCTAATTTGGCAAATCGACATATGGAGTATGAATTGGCTTCCAAGAGATGGTCTGCTTCGTCCCTTGCCGAGGGCTAGGACGAACCCACCACAAAAAGTAAGCGAACTCATCGATCCGACTACAACCTCATGGGATCAACAGAAGTTACAAATCTTTTTACTCCCATGGTTGTGGAGGTAATATGCAACATTCCCGTCATCATGAGATGGCAGCAGGATTTTTGGGCCTGGCACTATGAAAGGAGAGGAAGCTTCTCAGTCCGATCAGCATACAAAATGTTAGTGGACGATAGGCAAAGAATAAGGGCCTGGCTGGAGGACAGATCGAGCACATCTGATGCAAGAGCAGCAGAAAAAGAATGGTTAGCGATCTGGAAGGTTAATATACTAGCTAAAATCTGAGTGTTCCTGTGGCGGCTAGCGCATCACTCCCGCCCATCGGGTGATGTTCTTAACCACAGGAATATGGCAATGCAGAATTCGTGTGGAATTTGTGGGGAGCCTGACTCTTGGAAGCATGCACTCCTAGGAGTGTAATTTGGCAAAATGTGTATGGGCTCTTGAACGTGAGGAGGTAGTGGAGAACATTGGGACCATTCAAGAGAAGGATGCCAGGGGTTGGTTGATGGAATTGTTCTCTATTTTACCAGGTGATGACGGTACACAGGTAACAGTTACCATGTGAGCAATTTGGTATGCTAGAAGGACAGCGGTGCTTGAAAATTCTTTCCAGAGCCCTTTATTTACTCACAGTTTTGTGGATAGATTCGTGACCGACTTGGGTTTGACTGTGCCCCCAAGAGAAAAGAAGAAGCAAGCGCCGCGAGCGACAGTAGATGATGGTTACCTCCTCCACCTGGGATTGCCAACATAAATGTTGATGCAGCCGTTTCAAAAAATCTGAGCACTGGGTCGGTGGCGCCAGCAGCTAGAGATTCCAATGGGAATTTTCTAGGAGCCTCTGCGTTGACCACTATGTCAGAATCCCTAATTGCAGACGCGGATAGAAGCATATTGGAGACGAAATCATTTTCCGTTTGCAAATTTGTGTCACTGATGTGGTGTCATTGGAGACGCGATTTTACACGTCTGCAATAATAATCATTGGAGACGCGGTTTTACGCGTCTGCAATAACTATATTGGAGACGCAGTTTTATCTAGACGCGTCTCTGGTAATGCTAATTCGAGACGCGTTTTGTTTTCCGAATGCTTGGGAAAACATATTGGAGACGCGTTTTATAAAGACGCGTCTGGGAATTTATTTTGGAGAAGCTTCCGAAATATGTGTCTCCAATTAGAGTGTCTTCTTTGATCGTTTCTTACGTAGTGGGCACTAGCGGGTGCAACAGAACCAGAGATGCTGGAAGCCGTGGCATGCAGGGAGAGGGACTGGCTCTGGCCAGCGATCTCTGCTTGTAAAGGGTCACTGGGTCAGGATGGCGAGTGATTGCAATAATATTGTAAGAAGCTTCAAGGAGGAAGCGATGGGGATTTATGGCCATGTGATCTGGGACATCAAAGCGAGGCAGGAGGATTTTCTCTTTTTCGAGATTGTCCACGCGAACCGGAGTACCAACGTGGATGCTCACAGGCTAACTAGAAGCTCTATTTATGCTAGTCTAGGTAGACACGTTTGGTTTATCGATCCACCCTGATGGTGTTTGTAACTTCTATACCAGTGCGGGCCTATAATGGGCAGCGCTAGTGACTCAAAAAAAAAAAGAAGCAGTAGTATAGTGGCTGAGTATAAGGCCCATGCACATGCTGCATCATTCTTACTTTCTTAGTCTACAAGATACGCACTCCGTCGATCAGCATCGCCTGTAAGACAAACAGCTAGCTGGGCTGTTCAACTTTGCGTCCTCATCATGCATCCACACCATCCATCGCCTTATCTGCTGAGGAGACAGACGGCTTGTTGAACAAGGTCCTAACGTGCCAACTAGCAGTAAATTTCTAGTAGGGCCGTCTCTCAAGCCTGAGCCGCCTCGTGTACAGAGAAGGAGGTTGCTATCGTAAAAAGAGACAACCAAGCTCAAGATTAGCAAGGAATGGTCTCGGTTCTTATAGCTGCGTCAAGTTCGTATCGCCGGTAGACTCACTAAAGATGATTAGTGATTGAGGGTACCTTTGGATGGACTAAAGTTCACTAGTACACAATGGACCTTTAGTACCGGGCAACTCCTTTTAATCCCGGTTTTCAAATGGGGACTAGAATTCCGGACTAAAGGTCAAGATCCTTTAGTCCCGGTCCAATAACCGGAACTAAAGGACATGTGGAAGACAAAAAATATTAGAAAAATTGGATCTGTACTATTAAAAGATTCCAAAGTATATATATACACACAAACTGACATGTGGGGCTCACATGAGTCAATTACACGTGGGTCACGATGGTATAAATCTAACTTTAGGACCTTTTAATGGTACAGATCCAATTTTTCCAAAAATTGTATTATGCGCGACCCATGCATAACTTGAACTCGAGATATCTTGCCTCGCACGCAACTTCTTTATTACAACCCCACCTTTACATCATATGTGACTTTGATGGGATGCCTTCCTTTTATTTTAAATTAACCCATGAAGGACCCTTCAGTCCTGGTTGGAGCCACCAACCAAGACTAAACACCCTTTTAGTCCGGGATGGAGCAAACAACCGAGACCAAAGGGTAATTCTTTAGTCCTGGTTAGAGCCACCAACCGGGACTAAAGGATGAATTTTAAATCCCGGTTGGTAGCTCCAACCGGGACTAAAGCTCCCTGCAGCCCTCTAGCTGTTGGACCCACTAAAGCCTTCATTAGTCCCGAATACAACGGCGACTAGGACTAATGTGTTGGACCGAAGATCCTTTCTGGAGTAGTGGTTGAATGATAGATGTTAGCACCTACTTGTATTCATACAAGTTTTTGAGTCTCTTAGCTAAAGTTTAGCCCACCTTATTATTAGCACTTCTGTTTGGATAGACTAGTTTTAACGTTTAACAACTTGGGGAATTAGCACTTGAATCCATACACCTCCTGAATTACTTAATTAAAAGGACATCGTAACCATTAGACAATATTTAAAAGCCTGTTTAGTATGCATCACAAAAATCTTAAGAGAGATTATGTACGGTCACCTTAGCATATGTGTACAATAATTTTATTATTTTTTTCTAACCAGAAGAAGTTATATTGATACACTTAATTTTGGTTGAACCAAAAATTACCCTAGATGTACATGAAATGCAACAAAAAAAATGATATATTCTCAATTAGATCAATTCTTGGGTATCTCTCGCTCCTTTAAAAACAAAATTTTAGGAATTCCGGAGGCTGCATGCGACAATGAGCCTTCAACAGAGTTACAAAATCAGACCAAGGCGAACCATGAACACAATAAAAATAGATGGATTTTTCTATTAATATCCAAGCAAATCAAATTTCATTACCTCTTGATCAAAGCAAAGCATTCATATCCATGGATTAAGGAATCACAACTAAAACATGCTTTGAGACATCGGTCAGCATGCATCATACCCACATTTAATTAGTACAACCTAGACGTAAGTTGTAACTAACAGATGGCATGGTTTATTTGTAGAAAAATATATATGCTCAAACAACGGAATAACTACATGTCACCCAAGGCTGACATTGCACCAAAATAAAAGACATTAATAAGCCAGTGGTGGTTCGCTGACTGCCAGTGGTGGTTCGCTAACCGCCTGTGGTGATTCACTGACCGCCTGTGGTGGTTCGCTAACCGCTTGTGGTGGTTCGCTGACAGTGCCATCATTGTAGCCACCCCAAGTAGCTCCATTGCTGCTTCCTGACCCCTTGCCAAAACCACCGCCAAATCCACCATCATGACCACCACCCCTTCCACCTCCGCTTCCTCCACTATTGGCGTCGCTTGAACCATATGGTCCATTGCTGTAGGTAGAACCTTGCCCATTTCCTGAACCATCACCATACCCTTGGCCGTTGCCAAAACTTCCTCCGGAGCCACCGCCGCCCCCACGCCCATTTGCATAGGAAGCCCCATTACTGTAAAAATCACCGGAGTCACCATGGCCTGAGCCAGATGCACCCCCTCCTCCGTGACCTGAGGCATATTGATCATAACCTTGCCAACCGCCACCACCAGAACCCTCACCAGATCCACTAGCAGAAGAAGTACCCTGAGAAGTACTATCATAGGAATTGCCGGAGCCATAGCCAGATCCAGAGCCTGAGCCATAGGCGTTTCCGGTTCCGCTACCGCCACCCCCACCTCTGCCTTGGCCATCAGCAGTGGCATGGTTTACCACCCTAATAGCATTGGTTATTCCAATGCTTAACAGGACAATAAGAGCAGCAGCTAAGAGCTTACCGGTAGCCATGGCGAGCTAAGCTAGCTAAGCAGCAGGTATATGGAGGGAAGAGGGAAATATGAGATGAAATGCTAATGGGAGGTTCGATGGTTATTTGTAGTGCAGGATCGGAGGCCATGCATGGTTGAAGTATCTTAAAACCTTGATCTTTTGACCATGCATTAATTTGTGATGATGCTTGAGGATCCCTTCATGGGCTTCGTGGACTGATTTGTTTTTGAACCACGGGTTCAACTTGGAAAGAGATTAGCTGCTTGCTTGGTCTTTAATCATGCCTTCCTTTTGTACCTTTTTGTCTTCTTTTACTTTGCGTATGGTTTCAATGCCCTTTTTTCATAGGAAGATTCGTGTATGTATCATACTTATTAAGGTGGAAAGCTCATAACGTTTTGCATATTTGTAACTTTGTATATATGGTGGATGACTCAAACATGTATATTATTTGTCAAGTGAACCAACTTGCTAGTGAAGTCGGTCAATTGCTTAGGTTCACAGCGAACACTAGTGTAACAATGGGCGACGACCTGAGTTTAAAATGTAACATTGTGCATTCTATACAAAATGCACCCATCCTGTAGTTGCAACCAAGAGATTACACCAAATACAACTGCAAGAACAAATCAATTGCTACTGGTAGAAACTGATTGCAATTCGGACATGAACCTGTTGCAACTGAGACCGACCCGGATACAGTTAGATGTGAACTAGTGGCATCACGAACTGACCGAGTTGCAAATGGACACAATCCAATTGTACCTAGAACTATCACAATTGCAACTATGAGGGTGAGTGCATTCTCTGTAAAACATACACCCATCTTGCAGTTGCAACAGAGACTACACTGGTTGCATCCAGGAGAATAGACCAACTGCTACTAGAGGGAACCAAATACTCCGGTTGTAGCACTCACTAAGAGTATTGCTACTCGGCCACCAAGTCTCTTCCATGAACACAATCACGGTCACCTTAGCCCCGGGTTCCACTAAGGAGCTTCTCCACGAAGGATGGGGGTCTCCACGTCCCCCGCACAAAGATGTCGTCACCGCTCCACACCAAGTCGGAGGGTCGATGACGTTACCGGCGAGCTTCAAAGCTCCAAGGTACCGGCGCACCAAGCTCTTGTTTTGGTTCACTAGAGAACCACAGCACAAAGGCCTCAAGGCCTTGCAATCACACTCACTAAGAGCTAACCTTTACACAACACTCTCAAAGTGTGCTAAGGGCTAAGGATATGATCTTGATGCTCTTGTATGGCTTGGAGATGTTCTTGGGTGTGTGTGGGATGTCCAGCAACTCCAGCAAACTTCAAATGGCCGGGGTGAGGTGTATATATAGGCCACCAAGTCTTGTAGCCGTTGCTCTAACGGCCAGCAGAAAATCTGCGTATCATCGAATGAACCGATGCCTCTGTCTGGGGTAGCGTCGGTTGATCTAGTCACTCTAATACCCGAAGTAGCCGTTGAACTCCTGACAGCTGACACAGTGATCACCGGTTGAACCGATGCTTTCCCGTCGGTTAAACCGGTCACTCGCAGCATTCTCCTCTTCTGCTGACGTCATTACACCGATGGTATGCACCGATGCTTCACCGGTTCAACCGGTGCTGAAGACTTGGCTCTTGCGCGACTTGCATCATCTCTGGAACACAGTACGCCCAATGCACCGATGTCCCTTTTTGAACCATCGGTTCATCCGGTGCCTATAAGCTGACTTGGCTTCGATTCCCTTCTGCACCAAAATACCATGGCGTCGGTTTTTTTGACAACCATCGGATGCACCGATGCTCATGCGTCGGTTCTTCCGGTGCTTTCAGGGAGCTGCCCTGAGACCCGCGAGGGGCGGCTCCCCCTCGACCCCCATCCGCTAACCGGGTAGCGGAACCCCCGTAGGGGCAGCCCTTCGGGCCTAACTTTGCCTATCTTCTCTTTGTCTTTGTCATCACTTGAACCTAAAAGCCTGAGAATGGTCATCTTAACAATCATATTAGTCTCATTGATTGCGTTGTCATTCAATCACCAAAATCACTCGAAATGGCATAAATGGTGCCATGTTCATTACAAGAGTGCTGCGGAGGCATGGACGGAGGCGCAAGGAGCAGAGGGGGCGCGAGGAAGGTGACGAGGACAGGGGAGGGGAGTGAATCGATAAGAGTAGAGGAGGGGGGGGAATGAAAAGGGAAAGAAAAAGAGAATAAGAGGAGAAAAAAGGAAGAGAAAGAAAAGGAAAAAAGAAGAAAAAAGAAGAGAAAAATAAAGAGAAGGGCAATTTAGACATTTTACAACCTCAATCCAACCGGTGAAGCTGTTTTGCCAAACGTTTTGCAAAACGGCTCCAGCTCCACCAGAGAATCCGCTCCACCAGAGGAGCCGGAGCTCTGCCAAACGTGCCCATAGTGTTTATCTAGATGTATATATAACATAATTTGTATATCTAAATTTACCAAAACGAACTAGGAATTTAGAACGGAGGGAGTAATAACCAATGGCACTAGTCCCGGTTTGTGAGTACCGGGTCCGGATCCAGTACTAAGGGGGTTTTAGGAGTCACATTCTCCATTTGCGTGTGACGCTAGTTACGGTGCTTGTAAGTACGGTGGTAAGAGGTTTCATGTGATGCGGACCGAATAAACAAGGCAGAAGAAATCTTTCATCCCTTCGCAGCTGCACTAGTCGAGACATCCTTACCTATTCTCTCTCTTTCGGAGCAGGTGAGGTCTAATGACTAAACTACCCCGGATTAAAATAAAGCACATGTTGTTAAAATAAACGCTCCAGATAAATTGCAGTGGGAGGAATCAGTAGTTCCTTTCAAGCACCGTAACATCTCTCTAAGTATTGAGCAGCAAGATGCCGAGAATTCTCTTGTGCGGCAGCCAGCAGTATTTGACTGAAGCCAATTTTAAATTGAGGGCACTCTGCCTTCCGTTCCGTCCGTCGTTGACGACTAGCATGCAAACGCGTCCCAAAAGCAGCTGTTGCGGCTGTTGCCAACATCTTAGCGTGGCGGCAGCTTGAGCTCGTGAGCGCCCACTACGCTATCTGTTTCTGTGTGTCTGCAAACGGCCAAATGAAGGGAGACTTTCAGGATAAGCGAGACAGCTACACACATGCATACACGCTACCACCACCATGCATGGGATTATAGTTGGTCATTCGGACCGCCCCGCACAGCACGGCATGGGCCGACTTGGCCCGACATGAGGCCTGGCCCGATTGGCCCGATTTAGTAATCGTGCCGGCCCACGTGCCGAGGCCACGGCCTAGGCAAGGCACAAAGGCCTGTTGGCCATGCCGGATGGGCCTGAAATCCTACTTGTGCCATGCTGGCCCAAGGCTCGTCAACCTTTTTATCACATCACAATCTCAAAATTTCACCGTCTATCTCAATTTCACAAGCAAAATGATTAAATTTTCACAGATTAAAACTTACACATCCAAACTTTCAAACATACACATCCAAAAATTCAAACAAACATATTGAGAACAACATAGACTAAATTGAGTTGTTACTATTTGCTGCATCATTAAAAACCTTTTGTAGTTAATACCTCCCACCTCATGAGGAGATAACCCTATAAAGGAAAAGAGTACTGCCAACTCTAAATTGTTCCATTATAATGGTTTAAATTGTTCCATTACAACAGTTACTACATAGATTCTTCAGCAAGATACAAATTCTGGAAATAAAGAATCTTCAAGTTCTTGATTCTTCGCTGCATCACAAAGTCTTGCATCTCCTAGCTCCCAATCCTTCACCAGAGCCAGCATCTCCATCATCTCAGGGCGTAGACGCTGTCATCGCTCCTCAATGATCCTGCCAGTTGTGCTAACAGCAGATTCTTTTGATATTGTAGAAATAGGCACAGTCATAACATCACTAGCTAGGATTAAAAGAACAGGATATATTAGTTCACTACACCAGGTGCAATTTTCTACGAGAGCCAAAGTAATATGCAAGAGTGCTATCACGTACAAAAAAATAGTAGGCAACAGGCCTCTCACTTGTAATACCATCGACAATACTGTTGTAGTTGATGTTAACACGTGTGACTGTCCTGTCGGGTTTGTTTTCCTTGACCGCACACCTCCCCCCATGAATCATGCTGTGCCAATGCTATTGCGTATTCTGTTCTTACAATTGACAGGCAGGGGCGGATCCAGGAATAAAGTATAGGGGGGGCTGAAGCTTCTTCTTCCTCGAGCTCCTGAAGTCCTGAGCACCCCCTTCCTCCATTGATGGCACAAAAAATTCTTGGGGGGGCTCCATGGTTGTCACACCCTGAAATTTTTGAATTTCAGGATGTGATTAAAATTAAAAATAAAACAACAATTTTCTCATAGTTTTAAAATTTTCTCAACATTTTCTTTTCTTCACAGGGAATTTAGTAAAAATAAATAAAGTTTGTTTGAATTAAAAAAAATTAAAATGAAGTTGGATTGTGTGTTGCACTCATGCTACCCTTGCATTGTTTTAATGTTGTGGTTCAATTTGAATTTGGATTCTTTGAATTTGAATTCAAATTGAATTTGTTTGAATCTCTTGCAAAAGAAAAAAAAAGCCTCTTTCGGCCCAAAACGCCTCAGCCGGCCCAGCCCGTTTCCTTTCCCCCTTTCTCTCCCGCGGCCCAACTTCAACCGCCGGCCCACCTTCTCACTCCGGCCCGTCCCGGCCTCCCCCTCCCGCAGCCCACCGACAGGCGGGGCCCGCCTGTCGGGGTCATCCCCTAGATCGGGACGGACCAGGTCTCTCCCCGAGTCCGGTCGCGCCCTGATTCCTCGCCGAGCCGTCCGCGCCTTGGCGCGGACGCCAAGGTGGCCCCGCCCCGCCCTATAAAGCGTCTCCCCGTGCCCCTTTGATCCCCTAGTCGCAGCCGTTGCCGCCTCGCGTGAAACCCTAGCTCGCCGGAGCGCCTCGGCCGCCCCTCGCCGCCGTGCCGCGTGGTTTCCGTCGACCTCAAGCTGCCCGAAGCTTCGCACCCAGGTAGTGAAGCCCGCAGGGCCATTCTCTCCCTCCCTCTCGCTCCGTTTCGGCCGGGCGTGCTCGCCGGCGCCGCCCCTCCGCCTTACGCCACCGCAAGCCTACTCTGCTCGCCCCTACCCCGCGCAAGCTCCGCCTTCGAGTCCGTCGTGCTGCGCGCTCGCTTTCCAACCTAGCCGCGCTCGAAATCGAGCCCCGGACGGCCGATTCCGATCTGCTCCGGTGACCCGCCGCCGCGCCCCTCACCGCCGGCGACCGTGCGCCGCTACCGGCCCCGCCCGGACCCGCCGAGCCGTCTCGCTCGCCTAAGTCGCGCGCTCCGAGCCGCCAGCCGTCCAAGCCGAGCCGCCGACCCAGCTGAGCCTAGTCCGAGCCGCTCTGACCTACTCCACACCGTCAGATCTAGATCCAACGGTGCAGATTAGATCTTACCCGAGTCAAACAAGCCAGGTACCGGTCAGCCTTGGTGTTTTTGCAAAAGAGCCCTCTACGTTTTCCGAAATCAACCCGCGGTCTCGTTCTATACAAAACTAATTAGGTTTTGGTCCAAATCTTTACAGTAAAACCCCTGATCTTTAGAAAAATCATGCCCGTAGTCCAGAACTCGTGTTTTTGCATGTTAGCCCCTGTAGTTTAGGTTTAATTTCGTTTTAGCCCCTGTTTTCTTCAGATCTAGCCCCTGGAAGCTCTGTTTCTTTACAAACAAGCCCCTAGAACCTTGTTTTAGCCACATCTTTCACGTTTTAACTCCGTTTTCATCGATTCTCACGCTCACGTGATCCTTGCAACGTGTGCGATAGTTTTATGACCTTGTTATCCTCTGTGAGCACAGTTTTCTGTGTCTTGCAAATCTTTTCTGTTAGTCCTTAACCTTTTAGTTAATCGCGACTAGATCCCTGAAGCATCGTTTATTCCATAGAATCGCCGTTTTAGCTCCGTTTTCCGTGTTTCTTGCACTCTCATAACCTTAGCTGCGAGCTCTATCCTTTAGTATGTTCTTTTGAAGCCTTTCTTTGTTTTGGTGTATTGTTCTTAGATGTATCTTGTTGTTTGCTTTGTATGTTTGCCCGAAGATTGTTCCGAGTAGAAGGATCGTTGTTCGAAGTTAAAGATCAAGAGTTCCAAGTGAGCAAAAGCTGAAGAGCAGTAAGAGTAGCTTTTCGTTGGAGAAAGGCAAGTGACCCTAACCATCTTTCTATCTATGCTTTATTCACAAGATGATATGATTTAATTGGAACATGGAGAACCACCCAAGAAAACCGTACAACCACAATACTAATGGGCTCTGGTCTTGGCTAAGTAATTAGATGAACTATATGTTGTGTTGGGGTTGTTCCGCTTGGTGGTTATGAGTTTGTGTTGTGGAGCGGGTGAAGGAAGCTGCGTCTTCTGAGGGACCGCACGGCAGGGACCAACACATACATATAGGAATTCTTTGTAAAGGCCTCGTAGCGTCCCTATGCAATCACACCTCGGAAGTGTGGTATTGTGCCTGATCAGCACATATGCGTGGTTGGGTTCAAAGTTCTTCGGAACTTTTACGCGAATTGTGGTGAAAGTGTACAACCTCTGCAGAGTTAAAACTAACCGGTTAGCCGTGCTCACGGTCAAGAGCGGCTTGGACCCTCACATGATTAATAAACTTAAAGATGGAATTAAATCATTTTCTGGTTATTTCTTGTGGCCTTGCTGAGTACCAACCATAAGTGTACTCACCCTTGCTTATTGCTGCTCAGAAGGAGAAGGTTTATGAAGTCTTTTTGAAGATGATGCTGAGTTCTAGGCGTACGCAACCCCCAGTCGATTGCCTGTGAAGTATGAAGCCTTCGTTTCCAGGATAAGCTGTATAACTCTGATAGTCTTTTATTTGTTTTTTTCTCTTTTTCATGATACTGTTACTGATTATTCACTTATGATGTCTCAATATGTATGAAACTTGATCCTGGCATACATATAGCTATGCATTCGGTTTTGTTTTTAAAACCGGGTGTGACAATGGTATCCCAGGCGGTAGGGGGACTACAGCCCCCCCTGTAGATCCGCCACTGTTGACAGGCAGGGGCGGATCCAGGAATAAAGTATAGGGGGGCTGAAGCTTCTTCTTCCTCGAGCTCCTGAAGTCCTGAGCACCCCCTTCCTCCATTGATGGCGCAAAAAATTCTAGGGGGGCTCCAGGGTGTCCCAGGTGGTAGGGGGGCTAGAGCCCCCCTAGCCCCCCTGTAGATCTGCCACTGTTGACAGGCCTGTTGTAGTTGCCCTCGATACCCTTCTTCAAGGTTAATTAATTTCATATTATCTATGGCCTCGACACCCTTTTATGGATAAAGATTATCTATGGCCACATTATCTGGAATTGCAATTGAGTTACGGAAGCTACAGAAACCTTTGATTCAATCTTACAAAATAAAAATCGGCTGCATGTGCTTCCGGAGGGGATTGAACAAGCAACCTATCGTTGGAGCCCGATACCCTCACCACGACGCTATCATAATCACTGTGTTCGGCTGGCCTGCTGGCAACTGCTTTTGACTGGAGCTAGCAGCAGCCATGCAGTAGCCCGCCAGAGCAGCCAGCAGCCGGATTTAGACCAGCCGAACGGAGCCAATGTCGGTGACCTCGACATAGAAATTATTTTATTTTAACAAGATGAACAGGCATTCCAATTAGTCAGGCCAAACCAAAGAGGATTTACTCTTAAATTATCTAAGCATTAAAATTTTTATTATTTATTTACATCTGTGTCTTAATTAGTAAAGCTGAAATTCCAAATATGCTATATTAGACCTAATTTGAACCTATTAGAATATTTTCGTGAATTTAATGTTGCTTTTATAAATCTACTTTGTATATTTAGATGTTTTAAGTGAAAAGTTAAACCATGATATTTATATATTTTTTAAATCTTTTAAAATTCTCATGTGATGAAGAACTCTTAACTTTCATTTTTTTTGTTAATTTTGAACATTTTAGAATTTGGTTTGGCGGTCTATGGACCCAGTCTGAAACTGCTCGATGTTAGCCTGTCCACACCTGCTATAGGGCTGAGCCTAGTAAGAGGAAACTAGATTCCAAATAATTTCAGGCCAGCCCCAGCCCGATCCGACTATTTATTATTTGAATTATTTTCAACTAAAATAGAGTGAAACCTCTAGGGTGTGGTGTCGTTATTTTTACCGCCAGCTTACCTAGGGATACTTCAAAGTAGGAGATTGTTTGGTGAGGAATTGCCGTATTTGGAAATTGAACGTAAAGCGTAATATCCTACGTTATATTTGCAATGTTGTATATTGCGCTCTACGCTTGGGTGTTGAGTTGCCCTAGCTTAGGCTTGAGCTGATTCTGCCGATTTAAGTACCCCTGCCATCCTTTATATACTCCAAGGGTGGAATACTAGTCGATTACATGCTAGTAGTTAGGGTAGAGTTCTTGTAGGATTATATATGAATCCTAATTGGAGTCTGACTTTCTATCTTCCTTGCAGATAGTTTCATTGTGATACTCGGAGATCTATCTCTAACACGTGGTCCAGCATGAAAAATAACTGCTCATGTCTATGTGTGAGTGAGTGCGTGTGTGAGATGCGTGCGCGTGTGTGAAGGTTTAGTATGTTTGAAAAATGATTGAATGATTGAATTGAAATTATCATTGCAAGATTCACAAACTATTTGTAACGCATGAATTTAACACGAATTTTTGGTTAAATTTACTTGAGCGATACAAATCCTATCGCACTAGACAATATAATATTCCTTTTGCATTAAACTGTTTCACCTATATGTTTTATGCAACCATGTATCCTTCTAGAAAATTATTAATAGCTGTATAGACAGGAAAGATAGATCCGACTCCAATGTCCCAGGCAACATATTATTAAACTTGGACTCCAACTCACAGATTCGGGGTGAAAAAACTTTAGCAAAAGCAGAGATACGGGAGAAACCACACCCATATCCTTGTGGATGGCGCCAATTGCTAGCGATACAGGGCAATGGAGCACCAATTTCCTCTATTCCCCGCCAAAATAAATCTCGTTTCCATCCCTAAGAGTTGTGCTCCGAGGGTTTAGGGATACTAACCGCTGTCCCCCGTATATGTGAAGGAAATTTTCGTTTCCCTCCCTGAGCCGCCCCCCAGAAGTCCTCGAGGTAAGGGACATAAGGGTTTCTTAGAATCGCAACTCCCACCGTCGCACCCTTTGATTCTGCCCTGACTCGCATTGGTGGCGCCTGCGAGGAGATCATCTTCAGTTTTTTTGTCCCGATTGGGTTGATTGTAGGGAGGCGCTGCTTTTTTCCCTCGCTTGGGTTGATTGCAAGGAGGCACTTTCCTTCCATTGTCCGTCACAGCCACATACAGATTGGAGTTTAGGTGCATTCCTGAAGTAATTGTTTGATCGAATCCTTTTCTTCTTGGGCATTTGGTGAATTCTTGTAGCGAGGTATTATTAGATCCTTGTGAATATACAAAATCTCCATTAATTAGATTTCTTTTTCTTCTAACAGTGATGAATTAAATATGTGCATCAACATATCTAAGTTTCGATAGTTTGTTTGTGTGTAACTTTTACTCTTAAATACAGGCAGATATCAACTGCACATACCTGTTGACCCCATCTCTGAATTTGATCACTCGAAGGTCGCTGGGCAGCATGTGAGTAAATCTGCCACACAATTGTGTTTTTTTTTACTAGTACAAATTTGGCATATGCATAACTTCAGATTCTAGTGGCATTTTGACTAGCTGGGATAGAGTTTGGGTTTTCTTCCCCACCATAATGCAGTTGTATTGGACTTAAGCTTACTGCTACCTTTGAATTATTTTTATTAATTAAGATATTCCAATGCTGTGATTAATTAGTTGCGTATTAGATTTTGGAAATTTTACAATTTATGCACATAGAGCAACATTGGACATTTGTTATTATTAATTTCATCCAAATGTTAGATTTGCAAATAACAGAAGCACCTATGAGCAGGGATCGTAGGTGGATGTATGATGATTGGAGTGTTAGTGGTCCTAATTCAAATTGGTGCTAAAAAGCACAAGAATTTGTCAATCTAGCATTTTCTCGTCCAAGTGCTAATAGTGAAGGAGTGCATTGTCTGACCCTAAAATATCTTGAGTGTCACCTATCATAAATCTGAAAGATCTTGCACCACTCTCTAAATATTGTCTGAAGGGCGGCATGGATATCAACTCTGTAAATGTTGTGCCACATCAAATGAATGGAAATTCATTTGGACATGTTACTGGACAAGCTTTTCCAATGCCTTATCAACAGGTTACAATGTGCTATTGTTATGTTTTTACTACACTTCATTATTGTCCCACATATGTACTGGTAAGAAATTGCACCAATGCATTTTCTTTTTGGTGAAGGATGGTAGTGGAAACAATTCTGCTAGTGTAGATTTACAGAGAATGGATGGAAATACCTTCCGGTATTCAGCCCGGCAGAACACTTTTCAGCCGGTAATAATAACAAATCTTTGTCAAGTCATTTGAATTTATTCATTCATCAGTGCACAAGATTTAATGATTTCACAGCTCTTGGCTTTTCTTTTTGCAGGAATCAATGCAACGAAGTTCTACAAACGTACTGGAGAGAATGTGGGGACCTTCCATCAGAGACCAATGGACTCCTACAACAAACTATCACAGCAGCCACATGAGGGACAGGGATACAACTGACAATGGAGGAGATGATTTTTTCTAATAGGATGCAGTAACATTTTAGTCATATTGGAACTTATCCGTAGATAATATTAGTCGTTTATCTATCACTTGTTTTAAATGTTAGATTTCAAATTCTTTATTTACTTGTGAAAGACTACAAACATAACTTTGCTTTTATTCTCTAATGATGCAAGGACATGATATCTCTATACTGCTTGATATCTGCAATGTTACATGAACATGTATGATTATTATGATATGTTCTGTGTTAGGTGTCCATTAGCTGATAGTTCAATTTGATACAAATATATGGATATTTTGGAAATATAAAAAGTTCAATGATACAAAACCATTTTATGGCAGTGCTGTCATAGTTTTTTTGATACGGGGCCTTGCTATAATTGTATGGGCAACAATGCTGTCAGAGGACAATAAACAATTCCACGACAGGGGCCCTGTCAGGGAATAGATATCCAACATTGCTCTCGTTGTTTGTTTCAGCCAAAATGGTGTGATGGCTATCGGGAAAGAGGGCATTATTATCCGATAGTGCAGTCATGGAACAGTCTCTGCCGACACCCATCCTGGTCAATATGACAATGCTTCTCCGACAGTCCTCACTGTTGGAAAAACTCAGCACCGACAAGGCTGTCAGAGTTTAATTTCTATTCCCGATAGAGCAACCCTGACAGGTAATCTCCGACAGCTAGCTGTCAAGAAATAACAGTCCCGACAGTTTCCCTATATTTTCCGACAGTGCTCGGCTGTTGGGGTTGCTGTGATTCGTTGTAGTGGTTTATGCTCATGCCACCAGTTTAAAATGTTGAAGTCAATTGTCGAATTGGTTAACAGTATCACTTTTCAGGTAGTCAGACAGTTCAAAGTAGCAGCTAGAGTAGCATAAAAAAGTAGCGGCATGCAGCAAAGAACTATCAGATAATCTCCTATGTAAGGAGGAAGAAACACCAAGCCCGGCACTAAAACCAACAGCAGTAGCAGAACTAGAACCAGCAACATCACTGTTGACGACCATTATTTCACATTCCGACCGTCAACTTCTCGGGAATAAAATGAGCTTTTGCACTATGTTTCATGCATATTTTATTTAATTCTAATAAGTTCCACAAGTTTTGTATGAGTTGGACTTGCGAGATCACAGCCCAAAAATGGACGAAAACGGAGAAAATCCAGGCCGTCCAGCCTCGACCGTGCCGGCCGCCCTAAGACCTCAACATACATGGGTGGATCCTTGCTACAGGAGAACCGTGACATGCTCACAATGCCCCTAAACCAGGGATTGGCCCATGATTCATTCGGTGGACCCGAAAGGCATGGGCATCAACCGAAAGGACCCATAAGTCGGTGCCCAGAGAAGCAAACATCGGTGATACCCATCCCTGGAGTAATGTGGAGTGTTGATCTACAACGTCGGCAAAACGGAGGGCCAACGGGCTCCGTAGGTAGGCCGTCCGGCCTCTCCCGGGTCGACTGACCTAGAAAACTGTCTTTGGACCAAGCACCAATGGAACCGATATCCAGGAGGGATCAGGAGCATCCATCTGAAGGCGGTGGCCAGATGGCAACACCCCCAGGCTGGTCGGCCTAGGGGAGGCTCCCCGGCCCCACTTGTCAGCCCAATTATTAGGGCCGGACCAGACCGGCAGGTCCAGTCGGTTGAATCGGGAACCGAAGACTCCGTCAGTTCGGTCCACGTAAAGAGATCAGTCTGCAAGCGAACCGAGGAATATCCGATTGAATCGGCAGTTTTTACGGAAAACCGGACGGTTTTTATTCAATTGAACCAAAGAAAACCGGCCTTGAGCCGAGCCAGGGAGAGGAACACGAGGGAGAGGGGCGCCTGCGGGATATTAAATGGGCAAAAGTGGGCGGACAGGGGATTTGAACCCATATGCTTCGTTTCCAGCCATGGAAGTTACCAATGCACCACTTTGTGCCGTGTGTTGTATGCTTAAACTTAATCTATTTGAACCGTTTTGAACCGTTGGTTCAACCAGTCAGACCAATGAACCAGTGAACCGAGCATGCTAGCGGTTTGATTGCCGGTCCGGTTCTAATAACTATGCCTATCAGCCTCTGGTGATGCCCTTTCGCCTGAAGTCGAAGCCAAGCAAGGGTAACGTACACCTGCAGTACCAGGCCTACCGACCTTGAACTACTATAAATAGGCATCCCATCCTCACTTCTAACACACACCAAAAGTAGTTCTCTCTTCTCTCATTTCTAGAGTAGGTTAGTAGTTGGGAGTTAGAGTCGAGTCGAGCTTGTCTCAGGGATCGACAGTCGTCATCGGAGCTTGGTATAAGCTCTTGTATCTTTTCCTTTGACTTTATTATTATAAGTAATCTTCTTTATTTACTTCGAGTCAGCTTTACTTTCCGCAAGTCATTATTTACCTTTCCGAGTACGAGTACTTGTCTGCGGAAGTATTTTACCTCTAGTTCAGTTTAAGTTATCCTTCTTGTTTGTCAGAGCTTGTCTTATGGGTTTTCTCGCCCAGACTAGTGAGCTCAAGTTAGTTTGCTTGGTTGAGGGGGATTTCTTTGGAAGGCCTCAAGAGAAATCTTAGTACGAGTGGAGACGTGGTGTCTGACTTAGTACTAGCTAGAAAGTGTGTTCCAACCCACGGTATCACAATGGTAGTCGGCAAGTGGTGACAGCCTTGTCCGATCTTTGTAGTCAACCACGTTTGGGTGTTTTCATAGCAGTAGTTGCCAACTGTCGTTGGACTCCCTTCTCATCCCAATCTGAGTCCTTCTTTGAGGCCGCCAAAATAAGCTCAAGGTTCTCATCATCAAGGAAGAAGTTTAGGTCTGTTCTAGCGAGGCTAGCTCAGTAGTTTAGAAGTGTATCAGGTGTACTTTCTCACTTGTTGTCCTCCCAGCTGCAACCTCTCTAAGGTATAGAGTTTCCTGTGTTAAACAATCATTGCTTGGCCATTTATCCTATCGTTTTATCTGGCTTACCCCTACTGAATTAGTCGGTCGATATAATCAATAGAGGTTGTCACTACGATTTACGATATACTTTACCATAGTGCTTCCCTAAGGATTTTCATGACACCCTAGAATACTCCATGGTGAAGTGCTACACTAGTGATTCTGTGCGCTTATGAAATACCATTTCATATTGAGCATAAGAGACACCAACAAGTATTTCTATCGCCGTTGTCGGGGAAGCAATTGGCTAAGTTATCGTAGAATTGTGTGATAAACTTTACTGTTTTATCACCGCTAGTTTTAGCGGGTTTACCATTGTGCTCTCTCTCTCTCTCTCTCTCTCTCTCTCTCTTCTGATTGATGCAGAGCAGTGCATGGCCAGTTTCGATCTATCATCAAACTTCAATCCGAATCCAGAAAGAATTGGGAGAACTGTGAGATGCCGCGTCGTCCCACCTCAGAAGAGACTCACTTGGAATCCCAGTTCATCCACTTCAGCAACACCCATGGCTAAGACTCTTCGTGAGGACTATGTCCCATCCAGCAGCCACATCGCTACTGGAATGAACAGTGACCAAGGCAATGATGGCTTTGAGCTCAAGTCTGGACTGGTGAACATGGTTCAAGCAAATCCTTTCTGCGGTAAGGCATCTGAGGATGCCAACGCTCATCTCCAGAATTTCCTGGAAGTGAGTAGTACCATCAACCACAGAGGCGCTACGATGGCTAACGTCCGTCTTCGATTGTTTCCAATAAAGCAGACTTCGCTACTTGGGATGTCTGTTCTAATGCATTCTTGACCAAGTACTTCCCAGTGGGCAAGACGAATGCCATTCGGAGCAAGATCTCCCGATTTCAGCAACTCCCGAATGAAACCATCCTAGAAGCCTGGGAGAGATTTCAGGAATACATCGCAGCATGCCCACACCACGCATGGAAGAATGGCTGATTATTCAGAGTTTCTTCCATGGCCTGAACATGCCAGCCTAGAATCACATTGATGCAACATCGGGTGGTTCTTTTCTGGCGCTCGACATCACTGGAGCGAAGGCGCTGGTGGAGAAGATTGCTGCCAACCAGAGTTGGAAAGGAGATAGGCAGCAACCCCACAAGGGAATTCACCATATCGGTAGTGTCGATATTCTCGCCGCCAAGATGGACCTTCTCATGAAAAGGCTGCAGTCTCCGCACCAGGAGGCCAGCCAGATTATGGAATCTCGCATGACATGTGAGACTTGTGGAGAGATCGGACATATGGGCAACTCTTACCCGCTCACTCAGGAGGAAGGGAATTTCGTTGGAACGAACAATTCCAACAATTCAGGATTTCATCCCCAACAGGGTTGGAACTCCAAGCCCAACCTCCCCTTTGGCCAACAGCAAGGTATGAACTTTAATAACAATTTTCAACCTACATTAAAAGATCTAGTGTACGGCCAAAAACGAATCAATGACAACATTAGTAAAAAATTTCTTGCTAATGACAAGATTTTTGAATCAATGGACGCGAAACTAGAGGGGCTCAATTCTATTATTAAGAATCAACTGAGCTTTAATAAAATGATGGAAACTCAAGTAGCCCAGTTAGCCTCATCTTGTCCTAACACTAACTCGGAATAACTGCTCGGGCAACCGGAAGTCCCCCCGAAGGAAAATGTTAGTGCGGTGACTACGCGGACTAGTAAGTCCATGTAGGAGCCACCATTTCCTAAAGATGTAGAATCTCGACGGAAGACCTAAACTGCTAGCAATACCTCCATTGAAGACGAAGAACAGGAGGAGGCCGAGGATTCCAACACAACTGCTGCCAGGAAGCAACTATGGAACCCCCTAGAACTTTACGGGAGTATCACGATACAACTACCTTACCATTTTCGGAATAGATAAGGAAGCCGGTGGTCGACGAACAATTCGGCAAGTTCGTCGAAGTAATTGAGAAGCTTTATGTCTACATACCGCTTCTAGACGCTATGCAGGTTCCGATGTACGCCAAGTATATCAAGGATATCCTTGGAAAAAAGAGGACTTTGCCCACCACCGAGGTCGTGCAACTCACAAATGTGTGTAACGCAACTATACTCGATCCTCTCCTGGAGAAGAAGAAGAATCTAGGATGCCCCACGATCACATGCTCAATCGGGAGCCAACACTTCACACACGCTCTCTGTGATCTTGGAGCAAGCGTCAGCATCATGCCCAAGGTAGTTCATGATAAACTTAACCATCTTGCGCTTTCTCCGACCGCCATGTGCTTGCAGCTAGCGGATCAATTGGTCTATTATCCAGTGGGGATTGCGGAGAACATTCCGGTGAGAATATGGAATTTCTTCATCTCTGTTGATTTCGTCGTTCTTGACATGGAAGTCGATACCAAGACCCGTCTTATCCTTGGGAGGCAATTCTTGAGCACGGCGAATGCTCACATTGATGTGGGAGCCGGTAAAATCCAGCTCAACATCAATGGGCAGATGGAGAAGTTCGCCTTCCGACCGAAGGTCGAACAATGCTCCCAGGTCAAGACAGTCAACTGGTGAAAATCCAAGAAAGAGCTGGAGGAGCCATCAAACCCATCAATTGATGCCCTCGTCGAATTCGTAGAACGTCTACAACTTCATGATAAAATCAGGGTGCATAACCACAGGAATGGGAAATGGAGGATCCAGCGTAAGAAATTTTTGGAATCGGAGAAGAAAGAGATCGAAACAAAACCCGCCACGAAGAAAGTATGGCGGAAGAAGGTGTCATCGTCAGGAACTCCATCAGGCGACGACAACAACACCAAAGGTATGGAGAGTTGAGAGGACCTTGATGTCGCCTAGAGGGGGGAGGGGGTGAATAGGCGCACCTACAAATTTTCACTCAAACGCAGCGGATAAAATTCACTGTCTGCCAAACCCGAAACTTCCGGGTTTCAAATTCGAAACTTCCAGATTTGGACTAGACAGTAGGTGAACTCGGAACTTCCGGGTTTGTCAATCCGGAACTTCTGAGTTCACTCAGAACAGAGTGAACACAATAAAAGTAGTGCTAGTAAATGAATATAAATTCAAACCCCAATTGTAGAGTCTGCTCAGTGAAGTTCCTTAAGCAAGTTCACATAGATCCTGCACGCACAAAACAACAAACTCACCAAGACACAAGTGTCTAATGGAGAGCTCCTCAAATCCACAAAACAAATGTAAATGCAATGAACACAAGGATTTGTTTTACCGAAGTTCAGATTCACCCCGTGCACCCATGTGTGAATCCTAGTCTCCGTTAAGGAAGCTTATATCGACCCCAAGGTCAAGCTATCTCCTCCTTCCACTATGTGACCATGCGCCCTCGTGGCACAAGATCGGTGCTGCAACAAACTTGCCGCTGCTCACCACATGTCCTTGGGAGCTAGTCGGCGACGCCTAGCCGTCTATGAGGCTTCACCTCCAAGAGTAACAAATGTGAATCATACAAATCTTGGCTAAGCTCAAGTGCTCAAGGTTTGCTGTGCTCTTTAGTGCTCTCAAGCATTCACTCTCTCAACCCAACTCAAAGATATTCTCTAATCACACAATCTCACAAAGAGAGGTTGGGGAGAGCTCAACTTTGGCTACCAAACTTCTTGGGACGACTAGCAATTAACAGAATAGAGCCTGGAACAGCAGCCCACCAAGGAGGGGGCTAAGGGGTATAAATAGCCGGTCCCAATAAAACTAGCTGTTATGTAACAGTTAGAACCCGGAACTTCCGGATTCTACAACCCGGAACCTCCAGGTTTTCAAACCAACTAGCCGTTAGTGCTTTAGGTGCCAAATCCGGAACTTCCGAATTTGCCATGGCAGAACAGTCAAATGTGCACTTGAGGCCTTTTGTGTCTCTCACAACTCACTTGGGTTACTTGAGCACTGAGACTATACCAAAGACCATTGTGATGCATCCCTCTTGACAGTACGATATATCTAAACTCAAGATCAAAGATAAATTACATTTCAACTTCTTTAGCTTCTCATTTTTATCTTATGTCGTGCGTTGATCAATCACAATATGAGGATTGCATCCAACTTGGCTTATTTACTTTGAGCACATCTTCATTGAGCTAGTGACTTTGAACCATTATCCTTGAATGAAATCCACTTCTAGTTCAAGTCACCGTCTTCACAATAAGATTCTAGAAAGATTGATACTTGCCAACATGAACAACATACATGACCAAGATTCTTCAAGTTGAACCCAAAGAACATTTCGTCACCCTAGCATCGGTTCCTCGGCACAACCACGCTTGTCCTTCTCCAAGCTTAGTTCCTAGAAACCCATTCCTGAATTCCAACTCTTCATCCTTGCATCATATATAGCTTCACATAGGCTTGTATCACATTTAACTCACAATGAAATCCATTTTGATTCACAAACTATTTTTCTTCTCTAATAAATAACACATGTCAAAATGAAATTCTCCTTGTCTCCTAGAATTCTTGGACTTGATCATTATCGGTCTTCTTACCCATGCTAAGCCTATGCTTACGTAGCCTCTAGAGACTCACCTTTCGATCCCATCCATTTATTCACAAGAGCCCTCTTGAACTCACATTGATTTTTGCCATTATAGTGAAAACCATTTCTTTCATACTTGCTTGATCATCAAATATCACATGCAATTCTTATGACAAGTTTTCCAATATATGAGACTATGCATAAGCATACAACCTTGTCTCAATCACAATACTTTGGCTTGTCATTTTGAGTACCACATACTTCAACAAGCTTCATTTAGATATGGGAGTGAATTCTTCATCAATATCACATATCCCAATTCGCACAATACACATTGCTTGTTATCATTCTCATACTAGATCATGTCGTGGCATTCATCTTGTCATATGAGCCTTGTCTAGAACATTAGTACATTATATCGCATATATCATAAATATGATAATCAATTCCTGCTCATATACTCAATAAGATGGTTAGTCCTTTAATCGTGGTGTCAATCAATCCACCAAAACATACTAGGGGCCTAGATGCCCTTTCAATCTCCCCCTTTTGGTGATTGATGATAACACTGATTAAACCTTACAAAAAGATATAATCAAATCTAGTTTCTGAATTTTCAGATTTAGTAGGAGCTCCCCCTCACTATGTGCATTTGAATGGTATTCAAACAATTTGGCCTTAATGCCCTTTTGCACATGTTCACAAGAAAACAAAGAGCTCCCCCTAAATCTTAGCATCCGTGGAGTGCAAAATAAATGTGTGAGCATGTAATACGTGATGCATATGACAAACATCTCAGACAATAGTAAGATAAAAGAAGCAGGTCAGTTCTGTCTGCCCAAACCCGGAACCTCCGGGTTCCAAATCCAGAACTTCCGGATTTGCTAGGCAGAACTGGCCTGAAAACAACAAATCATCATTCCATCATATTTTATCACACTAACAAGCATCACATCTTAGTTTAAAGCATCTAAACATGGTTCACCACACAATATCACACATTACAAATTGTTCTCAAGTCCACATGAGCTAAAACGAATTTATTACAAGGCATGTGGCATCCCACACCCAAATCCGAAACTTCCGGATTTGGAAACCCGGAACCTCCGGGTTTGCCTGACCAGAAACACTGAAATCTGAGTAGAAGCTTTAATCTTCAACAATTTCTCCCCCTTTGTCATCCATCACCAAGAAGGGTCTATGGGGAGTTCATTTGGAGCTCCTACTGTTGGTCATCATCATTTCTTCCACCTTGCCCTCTAGTCCCTTGCCCTACATCACCAACATGTTGGTCAAACATCCGAGCGCTAAAGGCATCAAATCCATAGGATGGAGGTTGTGGATACTGAGCTGCATGTGGCATGAAAGGAGCACTCGAGGGATCCACAAAGGTAGGATTAACATAAGAAGTTGTCCCACTACCATAGAGCTGCCCCAAATAATCTTCTTGTTGATATCTAGCATTTATTTTCTCCAAATTTTCAAGCTCGCTTTGCTGTCCTTCAGAGCCAATAGGAGAGGGAGGATCATTTGGCAACATTGTCTCTTGCATTTTCTTGAGCCTCAAGGTGTCTTTCTTTCTCCTTTGCCTCTCCTTGTGCACCACATCATTTGTGGACTTGCACATTCCAAAAATTAGATTAAACATCTTTCTAATTGGAGAGGGAGGCTTTTCCCAATTTTGAGCTCTAGAGCCACCACGCCTAGAATGGGAGTGAGTAGGGGCATGTGATGCACTAGGAGCATGTGTAGGAGCGTGTGGAGCTGCATCATTGTCCCCTTGAGCAGCAGCTTGCTCTCTAGATGCCATAATTTTAGCAAGAGTGGGTCCGGGGTGTGAATCCTTCTTGATGTCAATGGGAGGATGTATGTAATCACACCTTTTGTGGGTCTTTTGATCAATCATGAACATGAGATAAGCACCAAAACCACAACACTTTTGAGGGGTTTCAGATATGGACTTGATTTCCTCCCATATGTAATCAAAAACACTGAACTCTGGCTCACTAGGAGTTAAAGCAAGCAACAAATTCTTTGCATATGATGAGATATTGTGAGCATCACCCTCTCTAGGAGCAAGTGTCTTCCTAACGAACTTGTTGAGATAAGCATAGAATGGAATGAGTCCTTTAGGTTCTCCATACTTCCATTCACGACCGGGAAAGTACATGTCTTTCACGTCTTCTTTGGGAAGAGTAGACCCAATGTGAAGTCTAGGACGCTCATAATCACTCTTCTCAAAACCGAACATGGAAGCAAACTCAAAATAGTTAATCTTGTACCATTTTCCTTCTGTCATCCAATGGACCCATCTCACATCTCCACGTGTCTCGAAATAGCAAGTGACATAAAACTGAGCTATGACTTCAATGTTCCAATCATACCTGAAGCTCATGATCCTATAGATGTGCTTCTGCTTGCAAGCATTGATGATCTCATTGAATATAGGATCCTCCATATCCTCAAATTTCTTCCAATCCATATATTGGGAGCGTGCCACCTTGTATTTCTTGCAAAGAATTGCACTCACATAGAAGTCTTGATGGAACTTGATTTGAAATCTATAATCAACACTTCTTCCTTTCTTAGCACGCAAAGAGTTCTTCAATCTTTTTTTCTTACTTTGTCTGCCATTCCCCTCTTCATATAATCAATCATGATATAATCATGGGGAATACTTGGCTTTCACAACATTTCTCCAGTCACAAAGAGTGGCTAACCGGTCTGTTGTACCTCTTGTTCCTCTTCCTCTTCTTCATCGGGTTGAGCACCACCACTACCAACCCCATGGCCACCACTGCTGTTGTTGCCCCTCATTTGCCTACCACTCCTCTTTGTCCCATGGGAAGGTGATTCCTGATAGTTTAGATCACTTTCCTCCACATCATCACTAGAAGTGTCACTGCCATTGTTCTCTTCTTGAATTTCAGGCTCATCTGCAATATGTAAGGTGCCTCTGGAGAGTTGCCTCATAGATCTCCTTGTCCCAATAGAAACATTAGGATTTTTGCTCCTCCTCCTCAAAACAAACCTTTCCTCATCTGAGTTATCTGTGGAACAACAAAGACATCTATATTTTAGGACAGGAATGATTCTGGGTAAAAGAAACTGAGAAGTTTGGAAGATGAAAACTGGATTTCAGCTCTCTGGGTGAATCCGGAACTTCCGGGTATGAAATCCGGAACTTCCGGGTATGAAATCCGGGTTTGCCTAGAAAACCCTAGAATTTGAACATCATCTAAATCGACCATAGAAACATGAATATTTTGCTAGGGGCATCATCTATGGTCTAAATGTAGGTGTTCTACCAAAGGAATCGAACAGATCAATCCTAGGTAGAGAGATCAGGCAAAAATATTGATTTTGTACCGTTGCACATGGTGGGATGGATTTGAAATCGATTCCGGAGGATGGATCCGGAACCTCTGGATTTGAATCACCAAGACTCCACCTTTGCCCCTTGAAATCTTTGGTCAAAGCGCCGAATCGCCCCAAAATTGCCTCTCTCAAATAGTATTAGTGTCTGGCAGTATGTGAGTGAAAGAATGAGGGGTGAAAAGGTAAGTCACGGGCTGAATAGTGATATACCGATTAAAATCCGGATCTTCTGGGTTTGGAAAACCGGAACTTCCGGTTTTCACTTAACCCCACTGACTTGGCTTGATTTTGAATGTATTTGCCCAAGATAAATGTAAGTTCCAACTTCTTAGATATCCATAATAATTTTGGAACCCTTTTAGCCATGAAAATTTCTCAGAACTTTGGAGGTGAATATTTTTACCCACTAAATCCGGAAATTCCGGGTTTTGAAACTCGGAACTTCCGGGTTCACTTATGCTCATGTGTAAATGTTTAGAGAATCCGAGAGAAAAACCAGAGTATCCGGGCTGAAAATCAAAGTATCCAGACTTTTTCAGATTTGAGCAAAATATTTCAAAAGGTGTTGATATAGATTGATTTCTAGATGAGAGGACCTTGATAAGAGAAAGATTTCGATATTTTGGTTCCTTTGTCTTAGATATCCATTTGAAATAGGAACCTAGGCTTGACTTTGATGTGGGATAGCATTTCCAAAAGTATAGCCCTTGAGATGAGATTTGAATAGATCCTATGGACTTGAGAGAGTCTTGCTTCTTGTGGTTAGCCAACAACCAAGCAAGGGTAACTATAACCACAAGACAACTAGACATGGTCACAAAGACCGAGAACCAAAAGTTTTTAAAAAAAACACACACCTAGCATACTAGTTGGTTTTTCGAAAGATCTATCCTATAACACTCATGTATCTAGTAGCTCAAGTCAAGTACCGTTCTTAGCATATTTGGCTCATACCTCACAACATTTTAGTTCTCTTGACTCTAAGTCATCTTTAGAAGAAGGTATCAACCAAATATCTAAAGGTACACTAAATGACTTGGAATTACTTGATATAAAACATGCACACACTAGCATGTAGAGGGCCTAGATGCTAATCATAAGTACTTGACACTAATAAAACATACCTTGGCCCTTTAGGTTCCATGTCCTTCACAAGAGAAGGATCTCTCATACATGGCTTGTACATAATCATCATAAACATAACTTGAACTCTTTTCTTTTGATAAATCATGAAAAGCTCAAAGGTCCAAGTAAATCACATTAGTAGTACACGCCCTAGCTTTGTGCTTGATGACTCTTGAAATGTGGAAGGCAATGAGTCGTCAAGCAGTAAAGCCTCATAGCATGGACTAAGTTCCTCAGAGGTGAATGATGCACACATGTATATGGAAGACAAGTATATGTGCATCTTTTGATCGATTAAGACAAAATGAGGATCTTAAGCCTTATTTTGGAGAGCAGCCACACAAAGAGATAAGCAATCCAATTCTGAGTTTAGATACACCTTTTTCAAGTTGGATTGACGACATTGAAATCAAGTGGCATACTCATACAAAGCCAAACGATCCTTGCTATCATGTATATGTTTATCTACACACATGAAGCCTTGAAAGCAAGGTTAGTGGCAAGGACACAAAATATGAAATAAACTCCCCCTAAATAAGTGCATCAAGGATAGAATTCTTCAAATATGCACTTATGATCAATAAAGACACTTGAGGAGACTCATTTCATATCTTGTTCATTTAATCAAGGATTTTATCTAAAACATAGAGTAAGTCAAGAATGAGCTCACAGTGTTGTGTTGTTAACATGATATGAATGATTATTGTTGTTCACAAAACCACTGTCTTCTCAATTTTGTCTCATCAGTAATTTTCAGTGAGAATCCGGAACTTTCGGGTTATAAAATCCGGAACTTTTGGCTTCTCCAGATTTTCTCGACTAAGTGTAACTTATGAATTCTTGACCTTTCTTGATCCTTTAATGCTTGTAGATGCTCCTGTGATATCACTAAAACACTAGCTCCACCACAGAGCTTATTAAGAGCATCATATGTCACAATTGCATAATTGCATACATTTCACAAATTAACAAGGTGAGCTAATCAAAACCTTTTATTTGAAATTACACAAAGCAATCTCAAATATAAGAACCTGATTAGCTAAGGAGAAAATACTTGTTACCGGAGATGCATTGGAATGATGGATCAGTTTGAGTTTGACTTGGCGATTTTCTAGATGAACTTTGGGCAATGATGTTGAGGTGAAGCTCTTCTCATGGTTGCCATGTCCTCAATGCATCTCTAAGTACCTGCTGATTCTTTCAAGCACATTTTGGTACCCAAGCCACATTGGGTCCATGAAGGTTAGTCAACAATGATTTGGGAACCCAAATGGCTCTTGGGCGAGTAGTTGATGAACTCATCATCCTACCGGTGGCAACACCATTTGAGGGTCTCCTATAGCATAAAGGTACATTGTTGATCAAGTTTGGCATAGGAGGGTTACCGTTTGGACAATCCTTACCAAGATGTCCTTTTTCTCGACATGTGTAGCAAATTTTGTGCTTGATGTTGCTTGATGGCTTGTTCTTATTGTCATTGACTGCTTTCCTCTCCAAATATTTTTCTTGAGCCTTCTTGAAACCCTTGTTTGGCCTGAAGTGCCTTTGGGATTTCAAAGCCGGAACTTCCGGTTTGCTCAATCCAAAACTTCCGGGTTTGCCTGACTTATCTGGGCAAGTTGCAATTCTGTGTCCCATTTTGCAGCAGCCAAAACATCTTCTTTTGGCAAGGCTTCTTTGTCTCTTGGAGAGAGTTTGCTGGCCTTCTAGCATGTTTGAGCACATTGAAGCATAATGTCCCATGTTGGATCACTTGAAGCATTTGACATGAGTTAAATTCTTTTTCTTTGTTTGAGACTTGCTCTCCTTTAACTTGTGTATAAGGTTGCATGAGTTTTGCACGGTGGTCCCCTTCTCAAACTTCTTCACCATGGTTTCACAGTTATCTTGAGAAGGTTGCACAACACTCTTGCCTTTAAATTTTGACAAGTCTTGAGAGAGCCTCTCAACCTCTTGTTTGAGCACTTCATTCTCTAGAGCTTGGTCATCATTACGATCACTTACTCATACCAAGATTGTTTCTCTTTGTTCTCATTTTGTGAGCAAGTGTTGTCAGTTTGCTTATATGACTTTACCACTATAACCATGACCTCATAAGCTACCTCTAGAGTGGCAAGTGAATCCACAAGCCTTTCATTTGAGCATTTGAGTTTCATACCAAGAGTTTGCTCTTGCATAAGCTTGTTGGTGAGCTCATCTATTTGAGTCTTGAGATCTTCATTATTCTTTTGCACTTGATTAAGACTCTTGAGCTCTTCATCTTTTTTCTTGAGAAGCTTTTCTAGCCTCTTAATCTCATGATGTTGAATTGTCACTCTTTTCATCATTTCAATCACTATTTTTCTAACCTTTTTGTCCAGCTTTCCAAGTTCATGCATTAACTCCTCTTTTTCATCATCATCACTATCACTGTCATTCTCACTGTCACTGTCATTCTCACTGTCTGAGTCTGACTTCTCTTCAGTTGTGGCCATAAAGCACTGATGATGACCATAATGTGATTGAGCAGAACAAGTGGAGGCTGATTCATCATCTGACTGACAATATTCAGTATCACTCCTAAATCCAGAACTTCTGGGTTCTGAATCCAGAACATCCGGGTTTGCTATAATTTCTGGAGTTGACTTAATGCCTTTTTAAACTTTGTCTTCCTGACTCTTGATAGATGATTCTTGATAAGCTATGTTGATTACTAATGATACTGAGTAATTTTTGCTATAAAGATTCTTGAGAAATTTCCAAATGAGATAGGCATTTTCTCGCATTTCTTCATCCTCAAGAATGATATCACTAATTTCTGCGCATGTAACACTCAGCAAATAATCAGTAATTAACGCGTTGAGTTGCATGCAATCCATTTCCATTTGATTTGTTATGTCAACATTTTTCCAACTAAAATTTGGAGGAAGGATGCTTGCAACTACAACCCGTTCAGCAAGTGGACCAAGCTTCCGCAAATGTTTATGAACATGAATGGACCAGGGAGCATAATTTGAGCCATCACTTACAAGCGGCTCAACGGGTACCACATAGGACGTCGACATCGTTTCTTCACGGCGGTTAAGCTTTGATGTGAAGTTAGGCTCTGATACCAATTAAGAAGACCTTGATGTCGCCTAGAGGGGGGTGAATAGGCGCACCTATAAATTTTCACTCAAATGCAACGGATAAAATCCACTGTCTGCCAAAACAGGAACTTCCGGGTTTAAAATCCGGAACTTCCGGATTTGGGCTAGACAGTAGGTGAACTCGGAACTTCCAGGTTTATCAATCCGGAACTTCCGAGTTCACTCAGAATAGAGTGAACACAATAAAAGTAGTGCTAGTAAATGAATATAAATTCAAACCCCAATTGTAGAGTCTGCTCAGTAAAGTTCCTTAAGCAGGTTCACACATATCCTAAACGCACAAAACAACAAACTCTCCAAGACAGAAGTGTCTAATGGAGAGCTCCTCAAATCCACAAAACAAATCTAAATGCAATAAACACAAGGATTTATTTTACCGAAGTTCAGATTCACCCCGTGCACCCACGTGTGAATCCTAGTCTCCGTTGAGGAAGCTTATATCGACTCCAAGGTCAAGCTATCTTCTCCTTCCACTATATGACCATGCGCCCTCGTGGCACAAGATCGGTGCTGCAACAAACTTACCGCTGCTCACCACAATCCTTAGGAGCTAGCCGGCGACGCCTAGCCGTCTAGGAGGCTTCACCTCTAATAGTAACAAATGCGAATCATACAAATCTCGGCTAAGCTCAAGTGCTCAAGGTTTGCTGTGCTCTTTAGTGCTCTCAAGCATTCACTCTCTCAACCCAACTCAGAGATATTCTCTAATCACACAATCTCACAAAGAGAGGTTGGAGAGAGCTCAACTTTGGCTACCAAGCTTCTTGGGACAACCAGCAATCAACAGAATAGAGCCTGGAACAGCAGCCCACCTAGAAGGGGGGCTAAGGGGTATAAATAGCCAGTCCTAACAAAACTAGCCGCTATGTGACAGTTAGAACCCGGAATTTCCAGATTCTAGAACCCGAAACCTCCGGGTTTTCAAACCAACCGCCATTAGTGCTTCCGGATTTGCCCGGGCAGAACAGTCAAATGTGCACTTGAGGCCTTTTGTGTCTCTCACAACTCACTTGGGTTACTTGAGCACCGAGACTAAACCAAAGACCATTGTGATGCATCCCTCTTGATAGTACGGCATACCTAAACTCAAGATCAAAGATAAATTACATTTCAACTTCTTGAGCTTCTCATTTTCATCTAATGTCGTGCGTTGATCAATCACAATCTGAGGATTGCATCCAATTTGGCTTCTTTACTTTGAGCACATCTTCCTTGAGCTAGTGACTTTGAACCATTATCCTTGAATGAAATTCACTTCTAGTTCAAGTCACTATCTTCACAATAATATTCTAGAAAGATTGATACTTGTCAACATGAACACCATACATGACCAAGATTCTTCAAGTTGAACCTAAAGAATGTTTCGTCACCCTAGCATCGGTTCCTCGGCACAACCACACTTGTCCTTCTCCAAGCTTAGTTCCTAGAAACCCATTCCCGAATTCCAACTTTTCATCCTTGCATCATATATAGCTTCACATAGGCTTGTATCACATTTAACTCACAATGAAATCCATTTTGATTCACAAGCTATTTTTCTTCTCTAATGAATGACACCTCTCAATATGAAATTCTCCTTATCTCTTAAAATTCTTGGACTTGATCATTATCAGTGTTCTTGCCCACACTAAGCCTATGCTTACTAGGGACTCGCCTTTAGATCCCATCCATTTATTCACAAGAGCCCTCTTGAACTTACATTGATTTTGCCATTATAATGAAAACCATTTCTTTCATACTTGCTTGATCATCAAATATCACATGCAATTCTTATGACAAGTTTTCCAATATATGAGACTATGCATAAGCATACAACCTTGTCTCAATCACAATACCTTGGCTTGTCATTTTGAGTACCACATACTTCAACAAGCTTCATTTAGATATGGGAGTGAATTCTTCATCAATAACACATATCCAAATTCACATAATATTCATTGCTTGTCATCATTCTCATACTAGATCATGTCGTGGCATTCATCTTGTCATATGAGCCTTGTCTAGAACATTAGTACATTACATCGCATATATCACAAATATGATAATCAATTCCTGCTCATATACTCAACAAGATGGTTAGTCCTTTAATCGTGGTGTCAATCAATCCACCAAAACACACTAGGGTCCTAGATGCCCTTTCAAGAGTCCCGCTCTGGACTCAAAACTCGAGCTCTCGCCATGAGAACCATGGTATGTATCCATTCCTTGCATTTGCATATAGGATAGTTTTCTTTTATTGCATCATTTCATTTCCACAGCATTGCATGTTTAGATTCTGAACTTAGTACCTTCTAAATTATGAGTGTTTTGCATCAATTAGTGAGCATGAGAAATAAAAAAAAATTTGGCCAAATTTTAGGCCGGCCGACCCCACCTTCCTCTCTTTTGGCCAGGGGCTGCAGGGGAATGAATGCTTGAGTGCAGATGGTGCAAAGGGAAAAGGGTCGATGCAGCTGGGACGGTGCAGGGCCGAGTGGCCTTCATCATGGCCGGCCGGCCTCCCTACTCCATACAAGTCCCATCACCACCAACCATGGCACGTTCAACGGCAGGGCTAGAAGTGTAGACCGCCACCGTTTAGAGGCAGGCCAGTCTGCCCCCTGTGCCTAGCTATAAAAGCCAAGGAGGCCGAGCTCCATCGTCGCACCTTCATCTCATGTTCAAAGTATCACCCCGAACTCGAGTTTTCTTCACCCTCTTTCTGAGTTCCTTTGTTTAACCAAGCTCCTTGAGCTAATTAAGCGAAGCACTCAAGTGCTAGCTCACCTATAAAACAAAAATATTTGTATTAGTATTAGTGCTAAAATTAGTTTAGTGCTAATCATAGTCATAATAATGGTTCAGTAGTAGTAACCATCCCCGCTTAAGTAATGAATCAAAAAAATATTTCCTTTGAATAAACAAGGCATGACGCAACGAAGAACATTTGTGGCGATTCAGTCAACACAAGAACGACTAACCCGCTAATCTCTGTTGTATATTTGCTTCGGGTACTTGTGGCACTAATGTTTTGCAGGAACCATGTCTCTATGGGGTGTTGACGCTCACTAATGATCATTTCCACGCGTCAACTTGATCAGAAAATCAGGAGAGTTTGCATTTCTTACACGCATTCTTATCCAATAAAGTCCTAAAATCACACTTTACCTTTTAGAATATGCAAGTTGTGTTTTCAAGCTAATATGCAGGTTGCAAGCACACTTTGGCTCAGCAGAAAATCACAAGAAATATCAGAGTACCGATTTAGACTCAAATGGACCAAGTGAAGCCCAAGAACTGAAGCAAACCCAGCTGGGGCAGGCCGTGCCTCAACTTTAGGACAAGGGGAGACCAAGACAAGCCCACTCCAGGAATTTGGGGGGCGGTTGGCGGCCCGGGCAGGCCGACCGAACTACCTGGTCGGCCGACCAGGCCCGTTGGCCCCACCGCCTCAACCAAGGCACGTGGCACTTCCCTGTTGGTTCACAATGTCGGTTTGGGGTGCTGCGGCCGGTGGCTCCCTGCTATAAATACAGGAGGGAGAATAGGACACACACACTCACCACACCTCTCATTTCCTCTCTTGCATTCCTTGCATAGTCTTTAGGCTTAGTGGAGTTTAGGAGAAGTCTAGGAGTCATCGAGTCGCCGGAGTTGCTCGAGAGTCTGGTATGGGTTCATCTCTAGCTCTCTCTTGTAATATTCGGTCGTTTGTAATAGAATTAGACTATGGTTACCGATATCTGCTTGAAGTATATTCTAAGTTATCGAGTATATGGTTCTTGTCATGGTTGCATTATTATTCAATGCTTGCATTGCATGATCGCCCTGTGCTGAAGATGGTTAGTCTTTTGTTCTTAGAACTCTATCAACTACTCCAGTATTCGTATGATTGCTCTAGTGTGATATCTTTCCATTCGAAGGGTGGGGGCTCCGCGAGGGGCACTAGAGTATCCCTTACTAGTATAGACATGTGTCTAGATTAGCTAAGAGTTGCTAGATGTCAACTATACCCATGGTTTGTAGAGGTAGCCGGCAGGTGGTGACAGCCATGTCCGTGCCTTTTAGTAATCCTCCACATTCGGTATGGGGGGTAGGATGTACATAAAGTCGCCGGGGTGTACGGGCTCCTCCTATTACTTCGATAGCGATCTCCCTGTTGTGTAGTTTAATCTCTGACAAGCTAACCAATGAGAAAGTGTAGATATAGCTAGCCTAGCATAGCTGACTCGAGCTCTGACTTTTACCTTGCTCCCGGCCTAAAGCAATCTTTATTCTTTTATCCAAGAGAGTAGTTTGTGTGTGTGTCACACTACCTCCTACCATGTTATTATCTTACCCCTATTTATGCATGAGAATATCCAATCTAGATAGAGCTCACCAACTGATCTATATATTCTCTCACTCATCGCCTTTTCTGTGGAAATATAAATGACACCCCGGTATACTCCCGGGTAAAATGCTACAGCGGTATTCCGTGCGCTTGCGGATCTATTCATGGTTCATGAAATACTGCCATCCGAAATTAGCGTCTGCGGGCGTCATCACTGGGTGATGTTGGTAGGTGCCAACAAGCATTTTTGGCACCGTTGCCGGGGAAGGCACAGAGTGAAATATATAGACAAAGTTGTGAACAAAATCGAAATTGGAATTCGCTTGCTAAACAGGCTAACTTGGCTTTGTTTTCTTGTCTTTGTTGATATGAAAACAGGGTAGTGTATGACCGGTTTCGACTTGCCGCAAAACTTTCATTCCGATCCAGAGTCACTTTTGAGGAGGACACGAGCTTGTCTCGTATCGCCTCAGAGATCACTCCCAACAGTTGATCCAGTCATCGCATCGTCGTCAGCTCCTAGAGCTATGGCCCAGAAGACACTCCATGATTACTCTGCTCCATCTGCTAGCCAGGTCCCGACTAGACCTGAGGTTAACACCGGAACAGAAAATTTCGAGATCAAGACGGGTCTCATTACGATGGTGCAGGCCAGCCCATTCTGTGGCATGGCCAATGAGGATGCCAACGCTCATCTCCAGCAGTTCCTGGAGCTCTGCAGTACTTTTGTTATCAAGGGTGTATCACAAGATGCAATCCGGCTCCGTCTGTTTCCGTTCTCTCTCTTGGGGAGAGCGAAGCAATGGTTTTACGCTAACAAGGCTGCTGTGGATACTTGAAATAAATGTGCCAAGGCGTTCCTCTCGAAGTTCTTTCCGACGGGCAAAACCAATGCTCTTCGTGGTCGGATTTCGAACTTCCAGCAGGCATCAAATGAGTCAATTCCGGAAGCTTGGGAGAGGCTTCAGGAGTACATTCTGGCATGTCCGCACCACGAAATGGATAATTAGCTCATTCTACAGAACTTCTACAACGGGCTGACACAGTCATCCCGTGATCATGTGGATGCCGCCGCGGGTGGAGCTTTCTTCTCGCTGACCATTGAAAGACCTACATCATTGATCGAGAAGATGGTTTCCAACCAAGGTTGGAGCGATGATCGCCTCCAACCGCGCCAACGAGGTATGCACTCCGTCAAGGAGGCCGACATGCTCGCTATGAAGATTGATCTCCTCCTTAAGAAGTTTGAGGATTATTCCCAAGATAAGGCCCAGATGCAAACACTTCAAGCCTTGGAAGCTCGCATGACGTGCGAGGTCTGTGGGAATGTTAGACATTCGGGCGACAATTGCCCAGAAACCCAAGAAGAAGCTCTATTCCTCAATGGCAGCAATGGGTTTTGTCAACAAGGAGGTCAGGGGTGGAATCAACCACACCCATATTACCAAGGAGGTAATGGGAATTCGAATTCTTTCGGTCCTAATTAGCCTATCTTGAGAGATCTTGTCTACGGCCAAGCGAAGATCAATGAGTCCCTTCAGAAAAAGTTGGCCGCTATGGATAAATCTATGGAGACTATCCATGCCAAGATGGACGGATTCTCCACGGCTATGAAGAACCAGCTGGGTTTCAATAAGGCACTAGAAACTCAATTGGCTCAATTAGCTGCTGCTACACCTGCTGCTGAACTAGGGAAAATTCCAGGGCAACCCGAGTCTACTCTAGAAAGCGTGAATGTCATCAATGCTATGTGGAAAGAGCCCCTTAGCAGGACACCCCTCAGCTATGCAGAGAAGCACACACACCCAAGAAGAGGTGCGTGGGGCGAGTTAGCAGCCACAATAAGAGAAGATCCCGGAACCCCAGTGATCAGCTGCTCAATCTCTTATTATGAATTTGATCACGCCCTTTGTGACCTTGGAGCCTGCGTCAACATCATGCCCAAGGTGACTTTCGAGAAGCTAGGCTATCCATCAATTTCCCCTACCACTATGTGTGTTCAACTGGCAGATTCCATGATAAGATATCCAGAAGGAGTTGTGGAGTGGTTAATGGTCAAAGTCAAGAATACCTACATATTGGTGGACTTCGTGGTCCTTGATATGGAAGGAGATCTTGGAGTTCCGCTCATACTTGGGCGACCATTCCTCAAGGATACAAATACCAGAATTGATGTGGGGAGAGGAAGAATCAGCCTCGTATCATGGGAAAGACCATGAAATTTAAGTTCCAAAACAAGAAAGAGATATTCCTGATTCATGAGGATAGTGAGAAACAAGGGTTATGGGTAGAGCCCGGTTGGGATGATCAAGACTATCACCCCTCTTCCAAGCTAGCTTGGGAGGATTGGGAAATTCATACTCCACCAACCGAGCCAGTGGAAGATGATCAGAAGATCCCTGATTGCATCACCAATACAGTATAGGAAGATCTGGAAATCGTATATCCAACATCCGAGGATTCTGTTCCTGCGCCGCCTACGCCACCGAAGAAGACCAAGAAGGTGTGGCGCAAGAAGAACAAGACGTCATCGACTGCTACTACTTCTCCAGGTATGAACGAAATGACCTCAACCTGATCAGGTATGGAGAAAGGTCCTACTTTTCGGATCCTAAACCAAGAGCTAGCTTGGGGGAGGTTCCCTCCCCTAAGTCAACTGTATCCCTTAATTTGCTTTCAATAAAATTTGATAAAAACTTTTAAAAACAAAATAAAAATTTACTGCTTTATTTCTCTTTTCCATAATGCGCGGTAAGAATGTTTTAACTCCCTTTTGATAAGTTGAAAGGATGAGTTTTGCTTTGCTCTATCATGTCTATTGTGCCTAGTTTGAAAATAAGAGTTCTCTTGAGTTTATATTCATTGGTTATACAAATATCTTGCCAATGAACCTGAAAGTTCCGTGGGTTGTATATGCTTGATCTGAGTCTAAGTTGTTGTGACTTTAGATATGGTAAATAAGGTTATGCAAGCTTGTTCTAGTGATGCTTAAAGTCTGGAGTTGTTTTCGAAAAAAAAAATTAAAAAAATTAAAAGACAAGTTCCCCAGCGATATGCAATGTCCTACCAGAGCCATAAGCCATATTCCATGAAAAACCATTATACATATGCTGCTTGATGTTCTGTTGAGTTTTGTCAAATTGGGTGACCCTAGTGAGATACTCTTCATGCTTTCTCGATCATGAGCACGTACACATCCCATCCATTTGCTATATTCCTACACTAGGAATTAGCACCACCATCCATTCCACA
This sequence comes from Panicum virgatum, assembly GCF_016808335.1. Lineage (NCBI taxonomy): Eukaryota > Viridiplantae > Streptophyta > Magnoliopsida > Poales > Poaceae > Panicum > Panicum virgatum. Next base: position 25,857,461 of record NC_053153.1, on the reverse strand, counting down.
TCAATAAATGCTCCATGTCTCGGTGATCTCTCTCATAGAACATCCCTGAAATAAAATAAAGTCAGATTATGGTTGCCCCCAAAAAGAAGAGGAAAGATGGCATGCCAAAGAAGCATGACCAAAAGAGAGAGAGAGAGAGAGAGAGAGAGAGAAAGGGGTAACCATGTCTCAAAAAAAAGAGAGATAGGGATGATTCGAGAGAGAAAAGCCATTACCTCAAGGAGTAAGCCATATTCATCCATCCATCCACTCATACACTTGCACCTTTTGATCGAGATTGCAAGACTTGTTTCTCCATGGATCCTCTCTTTGACTTTACATTAAATAGAATACAAGTGTGCCCTGTTCTTATCCTACCTTGAGCTCCACAAAGGCTTGTAGTAGTAGGGAAGATCAAAGGCAAACACTGCACTAGTAAGGAGATACAAGATGAGTGCCTCGAGAGAGTTATCCTAGGAGCTTTGCCATGTTTTCAAAAATATTTCAAAAAAGTGTCTCCATATGGATTGCGGATCTATGAACAAGTAAGTACTGCTTTATACACCGTTCTAACTCTCAACAGCCCAAGACAAGGAGACAGCTAAAAAGCCCCATGAGGGAGTAAGGTAATTGAGCAAAGGTATACTAACCAACTTATTTAAGCTTATAGATGAATCTCTTTGCTTCAGACTATGACATGACAGGTAAGGTACGAGTCAAAGTGATTTTCTGATTAACAACCTGATTTGTCCTACTTTGCTCGGGAGGAGCAAAGGACAACTTGGGGGGATCTTGTTGACGCTCACTAACGATCATTTACAGGCGTCAACTTGATCAGAAAATCATGAGAGTTTGCATTTCTTACACGCATTCTTATCCAATAAAGTCCTAAAATCACACTTTACCTTTTAGAATATGCAAGTTATGTTTTCAAGCTAATATGCAGGTTGCAAGCACACTTTGGCCCAGCAGAGAATCACAGGAAATATCAGAGTACCGATTCAGACTCAAATGAACCAAGTGAAGCCCAAGAACTGAAGCAAACCTAGCTGGGGCAGGCCGTGCCTCAACTTTAGGACAAGGGGAGACCAAGACAAGCCCACTCCAGGAAGTTGGGGTGGTTGGCGGCCCGGGCAGGCCGACCGAACTACCTGGTCGGCCGACCAGGCCCGTTGGCCCCACCGCCTAAACCAAGGCACGTGGTGCTTCCCTGTTGGTTCACAACGTCAGTTTGGGGTGCTGCGGCCGGTGGCTCCCTGCTATAAATACAGGGGGGAGAATAGGACACACACACACTCACCACACCTCTCATTTCCTCTCTTGCATTCCTTACATAGTCTTTAGGCTTAGTGGAGTTTAGGAGAAGTCTAGGAGTCATCGAGTCGCCGGAGTTGCTCGAGAGTCTGGTATGGGTTCATCTCTAGCTCTCTCTTGAAATATTCAGTCATTTGTAATAGAATTAGACTATGGTTACCGATATCTGCTTGAAGTATATTCTAAGTTATCGAGTATATGGTTCTTGTCATGGTTGCGTTATTATTCAATGCTTGCATTGCATAATCGCGCTGTGATGGAGATGGTTAGTCTTTTGTTCTTATAACTCTATCAACTGCTCCAGTATTCGTATGATTGCTCTAGTGTGATGTCTGTCCATCCGAAGGATGGGGGCTCCTCGCGGGACACTAGAGTATCCCTTACTAGTGTAGACATGGTGTCTAGATTAGCTAAGAGTTGCTGGATGTCAACTATACCCACGGTTTGTAGAGGTAGCCAGCTGGCCTAGGATTGTGCCACCTGGCCATCGACCTTCTGTGGATGGCCTCTGATGCCTCCTGGACGTCGGTTCTTCGGGTATCTTTCTCAGATGCAGGAATCTTAGGCTGGGCGGCCTGCCTCCGGAGCCTCTCAGCCCTCCGTTTCGCCGACATTGTAGATCAACACTCCACATTGCCTCTGGGATGGGTGGTTTCCCCATTTGATGATCTTGGCACTGACATGTGGGTCTTTGGGTTGAACCTTGTGCCTTCCGGGTCCACCGACAGGATATGAAATGTTCGCCTTGTTTTGGAACCTTATGAATGTGTCACATTGCTCCAGTAAAATTATTGGACCCATGTATGTGGAGGTGTTGGGCCGGTCAGCACGGAATGTGTTCTCTGATTTGGACCATCTTTGGACAGTGAATTCCTGCAAGCACAACTCATCCAAAACTTGTAGAATTTATTAGAATCAAATAAAATATGCATGGAACATGGTGCAAAACTCATTTTATTCCCGAGAAGTTGATGGTCAAAACGTGAGATAACGACCGTCAACACGCATATCGCACGAGATGTCAGTGTTCTGGAGAATGCTTAGGTTACCTATCTGCCCTCCACAGAGGAATACCAAACCATTGTCGGTCTGGACTACTTTGTCCACGTTCACATGATGTCTGAGGGTCCCGGGAACTCTGTCTTTATGTGCTATCCAGGGTATGACAAAGAGTTCGAGCTCCCTTGCCCGAAGCTCTCTCACTCTCTACTCTGTGAAACACCTAACCCTACAGATGGAAAAGAAAGAACTCGCATGTCACAGCACGGCTGGTCCCATGACATGAGGCAGGACTCGGTGTGATGCACAGTTGGCCGAGGCAGGCACCTCCCGGCAGGCAGGAACTTCTTGCCATGCTAGAACTTCACGATAGGCCTGCGCTTCTCAGGAAGCTGGACCATCATAGTCAGCACTTTCACCAAACACCTCTGCACAGCCAAACCCAGCCACAACACACATGAGTTTTGAGGAGGCCTATGTGTACTACACCCAGGGGTGCCAAAGTTCGTACCAGGCTGAGGGCAGCATGGAATGCGGTCACAATCAGGGGTTTTACTACCCACCAGCAGGAGATGGGTCAGAACCTTGAGCACAACACCAACCTCACACAAGAGAGTTGGGGGATGATATCCCCCATTCATTATGATTGGACCCATGGTACCTACTACCCTCAGCAGTCATATCCAGACCCCGACCAGCAGTACTGAGCTTTGTTGAAGCTTGGGGGGAGATCGTAAGTGCCCAGGTAAGTCATCACACCCACTCGTTCATTCGTAGAGCCTTGCCGTGAGTAGTAGTAGTAATAACAATAATGTAATATAAAAAATGTTACCATGCTTAGAATAAAATTGTCTCTCATATGTGTGGAAATCCGTGTAAGCTCTTACTATGGAAATGATGAATAGTTGCTCTATTTAAGCCTTGCATGTGCCCCGTTTACAGCTTTTTACTCACCTAGTACTAGAGCTAGTTGGCACATAATAGATACCGCTGAAAATCTAATTGTGTGGGAGCATTAACATGATTTCTAAGTCTAAGTTGTTGTGGATTTGAGATAGCCTACATTGGAATCAAAACTATATACCTTAGTAAGGGAATTTCTAGGAATCAATTAAAATTTTGAATCGTGGTGAAAGAATTCCCTAATGGTTTACATGCCCTATCCAGAGCCATAATGTTTTATTACATGAGCAAACCATAGGCTATCTTGATTTACTTTGAGCCCTGTCGAATGGTGAGTTCGCTTGAGGAAAGGAACTTGTCAATTGTCGGTCTTTCTCCTTTGCGTACCCATTTCATTGCTAGCCTAAAAAATGTCTGGCATGACAATCACCTACTCTGGGTATTGCCATCCAATTCCAACAGACAATTCCACCACAACTCCAACCTAAAATCTCCACTGTATGCCTATTCATTTCAAAAGGGTAAAAAATATCCAAAGACTCCATTTGAAGAATTTCTATCAAGGAGGACATGGAGTAATCTTCTTTATTAAAACATGAATGAGAAGAAAAAAAAGAAGACGAAGAGAGTACCCATGATCCTTAGCAAAAAGAGTTCAAATGAGGAGTTCAAATAAAATGACCCAAAATATTTTCAGTGTGAGTCCATTTCCTCCCTCTCCCTTGAACATCTGAAATTCCATAAGATCAGAATTTGATCAAATACTTACCTCTCGCGAACCACTCTTTGGCTCAGCAATATAGGTAATCAAGGTATGCGACACTCTTCCTACCCAAAACTCCACAAATCAGCCTTAGAGTAGGAAGAAGTTGGTCAAATTTCGACCATGATGAGGATCACACACCTTGAGCGATTGAGAGTACCTTTGGGGAATTTTAACCATACTTGTGCAAAACTTGCAAATATTCCGAGAATAAATGTGAATAGGGAAACATGAAAAATATTCTGGTGAAAGTTGTTCAGTCCTCCAACCGCTCAAGAGGGGGATGAAATGCGAATAAGCCCCATCAACCAGAGCATGTAGGTATGAGCCAACTTACTTGACGTACACATGGGTAGAGTAATATGTTGATTGCAGGGTACCTATAGGGGGTGGACACTGATGCAACTCTAGATCCACCGAGCCTTAGTGTTAAGCTTTGCTCGAGAACAAACAAATGTTTAAGCTTGGCGGGTGTTGACGGCCATTATTTCACGTTCTGACCGTCAACTTCTCAGGAATAAAACGAGCTTTTGCACAATGTTCCACGTATATTTTATTTAATTCTAATCAGTTCCACAAATTTTGGATGAGTTGTGCTTGCATTAGATCACAGTGCCAAAATGGACGAAAACAGAGAAAATCCAGGCCGCCCGGCATCGACCGTGCCGGCCGGCCTGACACCTCAATAGACATGGGTGCATCCTTGCTACAGGAGAAAGGTGACATGCTCACAATGCCCCTAAACTAGGGATTGGCCCCTGATTCAGTCAGTGGACCTGGAAGGCATGGGCATCAATCAAAAGGACCCACCAGTCGGTGCCCAGAGAAGCAAACGTCGGTGATACCCATCCCTGGAGTAATGTGGAGCGTTGATCTACAACGTCGGTGAAATGGAGGGACAACGGGCTCCGGAGGCACCCGACCTACGAAACTTTCTTTGGACCAAGCACCAACGGAACCAACATCTAGGAGGGATCAGGAGCGTCCATCTGAAGACGGTGGCCAGATGGCAACACCCCCAGGCCGGCCGGCCTAGGGGAGGCTGCCTGGCCCCACCTTTTAGCCTCTGGGGATGTGCTTTAGTGTGAAGTCGAAGCCAAGAAAGAGTAACGCACACCTGCAGTACCGACCTCTGAACTGACCTTGAACTACTATAAGTAGGCCTCCCATCCTCACTTGTAACACACACCAAAAGGAGTTCTCTCTTCTCTCATTTCTAGAGTAGGTTAGTAGTTGGGAGTTTGAGTCGAGTCGAGGTTGTCTCGGGTATCCGCAATCGTCATCGGAGCTTAGTATAAGTTCTTGTATCTTTTCCTTTGACTTTATTAATATAAGTAATCTTCTTTATTTACTTCAAGTCAGCTTTACTTTCCGCAAGTCGTTTAATTTTCCAAGTATGAGTACATGTCTGTGGAAGTATTTTACCTCTAGTTCAGTTTAAGTTATCCTTCTCGTTTGTCAAAGCTTGTCTTACGGGTTTTCTCACCCTGACAAGTGAGCTCAAGTCAGTTCGCTAGGTTGAGTGGGATTTCTTTGGAAGGCCTCAAGAGAAATCCAAGTACCTAGTGCAGACGTGGTGTCTGACTTAGTACTAGCTAGAAAGTGTGTTCCACCCCACAATACTGCAGTGGTAGTCGGCAAGTGGTGACAGTCTTTTCCGATCTTTGTAGTCCACCACGTTCGGGTGTTTACATAGCAGTAGTTGCCGAATGTCATTGGACTCTCTTCTCATCCCAGTCTGTGTCCTTCTTTAAGGCCGCCAAAGTAAACTCCAGGTTCTCATCATCAATAAAGAAGCATATGTTTTTTTCTAGTGAGGCTAGCTCGGTAGTTTAGAAGTGTATCTGGTGCCCTTTCTCACTTGTTGTCCTCCTAGCTACTACTGCTCTAAGGTATAGAGTCTCCTGTGTCAAACGTTCATTGCCTAGCCATTTATCCTATCGATTTATCTGGCTTACCCCTGTTGAATTAGACGGTTGATATAATCAGTAGAGGTTGTCACTACGATTTATGATATACTTTACCATAGTTCTTCCCTGAGGATTTTCACGATACCCAAGAATACACCGTGGTGAAGTGCTACACCGGTGATTCTGTGCGCTTGCGAAATACCGTTTCATATTGAGCATAAGAGAAACCAACAATCACCCCGAAAGATCTTACCCCAAGCAGTCCTTTTCTTACCTATAGAGCCTGGTTGTGCAACCCTTTGCATCCTTACAGAGCCAGCATCATACTTAGCAAAAACAACAGATAATTCAGCCCTTACCTCAGTTAAATTGTAGGAGTAATAACAATCATTAAGCTATGATAATAGCATTAGAACATTGCTAGACCCTTCATCTTGGCCCTAGGATCCAATATAAATGCAAAGGCATAAAGCATAGGTATGTCACACCAGTATTGTAGAAACTTATCTTCCATAGGAACAACAATATTTCTTAAATCTTTGTCATTTTCATAAATATTATGATGACCAGCTATCTCAATAACATGATGCAATACTAATGGAGATGTGGGATAATAAACAACAGACAAAACAACAGTATAACCATAGAATTGTTCAAGGAATTCAAATATTGTTTCAGCAGCATTCCAGTGTTGTTCTATCAAGAGTGGCTGGCCATCAATCAAAGGATGATTAGTAGTGATGAAAATAGAGAATGAGTTCTTATGGGGCAAGAGATGTTTGAACATGAGATAAGTGGGATTCCATCTCACATCCATATCCAAGCCAAACTAGCGAGGTCTTGCATTAGCAATAATACAATATGATGTGTATGCAACAATATGTTGATTAGATGAATTCTAAAATGACATAGCAGTTCTAAATGCAGACAGCATAGGCCTAAACACATCAAGGCCAGCCTTAACAATAAGCTTGATGATATGGCAAGCACATCTTTGATGCAGGAACAAGCTACCAACATAACTAGATTGTAACACCCGGTTTATAAAAGAACATAAACCGAGCAATCATATACGTGCCAGGATCAAGTCACACGTATATACAACAGAATGAACAGTATATCATAGCACATATCACGTAAAAAGACATAATAAAGCGAATACGAATGTTATTTATTACATTAATGATATAAATGTCTGATACAGCGGAAGCGAAGTACAAAATACGATAAAGACTCTCCGAAGCTGAAGCAGGGCGCCACAGGGACGTCGACTGGGAGACGAACGCCTAGAAGTCCTCGTAGTCCTGGTAGCGCTGAGCGTACTCCCTCACGTCGGCAGGAACTGAGCAACAGTAGCATAGCCAAGAGGAAAAAAGGTAGAGAAGAGGCAAGAGTGAGTACACAACTTGTACTCAACAAGTATAACACAAACTATGAGGCTTCTAAGGTTGGCTGACTGACTGCATTAGCTTTTAAGTGTTGGCAAAATTTTATTAAAGCTATTTACTACGAGTTGATAAATTACCATTAACCCAGTTACATAGTAATTAATCAGAAATAAACATGTTACTACTGAGAACCAAACCGAAACCAAGCCACCAAGGTAACCCCGAGAGGCACCTCCCTCGTCGGAAGGAGATAACCCCACTAATCAAAAGGAGGATCTGGGCCGCTCATAATCGTGAGCACGGCTAGTATACCAGTTTTACACCCTGCAGAGGTTGCACATCTTTACCCACAAGTCGTGAGCTACGCTAGTTGTTCATCACACTTCCTTAGGTGAGATGACTAGCGACTCACTACGAGGCCTTTACAAAGAAACTCGTTGGTAGGGAGTAACCGTGAGGGTGGATCGGCGACTATGGAGCAGGTCTAGTGGGCGTCAAGACACGAAGCACAGACGAGGCCACTCAGCACGAGGGACATAGAAGCTTACCGCCCCTGCCCCGCAGGTAAGTTACTCCAAACCAAAAAGATCTAATTATTACGCCAAGTCTATCCCATTCTAGCCTTGTGGTAGCGCTGTTGTCCCAGGTTGTCGCTCTATGAACTGGTCCTTATGGAGAGTGGCCAACCAAGCACTAAGCACCGTGCTGGCCCCCTAAACCATGTTTCTACAAAAACCATATTTTAACGAGACGTGAGCCACCCAAGCACGAAGCACAGAGGGCCACTCTCAGAATTAAATTCAAGTAAACCATTAATCAATTTAATTAAAAAGGACCAGAGTGTGTTATAGTGCAGCAACCTAGCACAACTAACCAAATGCAACCCAAAGGGATATATAAAGGATATAAAGTGGCTAGGACAGTCCTTATAGGCATACAGAATTAAATACAGTATGAAATTGTATTTAAAGATGATAGGTTGTTCATGTTATACTTGCCTTCCTCGTACTACTCCTGCTGCTACTCAAAGTGCTCGAAAGACGGCTGCTCCGGGTACTGGTATTGGGGCTCCTCAGATGGATCAACTTCTACTCACGAACACATGGCCAAAACAATGCACAATAATAAGCATACAAGCAAACACTAACAAAAACTAAAAAACAATACATCAATACATAGAAACAGCACACTAAACTAGTCTAAAACTATTCTACGCGTTACAACGATCGCGTGGACATAAAGAACGCCTAAAACGGAGCTAAAACGCATAATCTAGGCCAAAAACAAGTCCTAGGGGCTTTTCTGCGAGAAAAACTAAGTTCCAGGGGGTTTTCTACAAAAACCGAGGGCCTAAACTTAATTAAACCTTAGATTTAGGGGCTAACTCGCAAAAACTATAGGTCTGGATGGCGGGTTCGATTTCTGTAAAGCTTGGGGGGGTTTGTGCAAAATTTTGGGCCTAACTGGAATTAGTTTTGAACTAGAAAGGATGGCGGGTTAAATCGAGGAAACTTCAGGGACTCTTTAACAAAAAGGCCAGGCGAAGGGGTACGTTTAGATCTCAGCCGTAGAATTCGGATCTGAGGGTTAGGAAACGATGGATTATGGATCTAATCGTGGGCGTCCGTCTGAGATCGGGCGGCCAGGGCGGTTCGGGCGCTCGGGACGCAGCGGCGCCGTCGCCGGAGCTCTGCTCCGCGGCGGAGGGTCGCCGGGGTTACCAAATTCGGCGTTCCAGGGGTGGATTAGAGCCGGGCTAGGGTCTAGGGGCATCTAGGCGGCATGCGCAAGCCACCTGAGGGGTTAACGGGGTTCGGGGAGGTCCGGAGCGACGGGTGCTAAGGCGGCGGCGGGTCGGTCTACGCCGGCGAGCGATTACGCGCCAACAGAGGCAGAAAAAGGAGGAAAAAGGAGCGCGCCGAGGTTTCTTACCCACGTGCGAAGCTTTGGCGGTAGTCCAGAAGATCAGGGAAGCGGCGGAGCGCTGGGTTCACGGTGGCGCGGAGGGGCCTGCGCGGCGGAGCTGCACGGGCACGGCGAGCTAGGTTCGGGCGGCACTGGCGTGGGGATGGCGTACAGGGGGTCGCGGGGTGTGAGTTTAAGTAGGCGGGCGGATCTGGGCGTCCGTGCTGTGGAGGGAGCAGGCGTGGCGAGATTCGCGGCGGTGAGCTCGGGCGGACGCGCGCGAGAAGGAAGGGAAGGGATGGATCCGACACGCGGGCCCGGGCGAGCAGAGAGGGATGCGCCGCATGGGGGAGGCGTCGGCCTGGCGGGTGGGGCCAACTTGGCAGAGAGAGAGAAGCGGGCGCGGCTGCGGGAGGGGCGGCGCCGACATGTGGGCCCGGCGGGTCAGACGCAGAACGAGCGCGCGGTGCTGAGGGAGCGGAGAGAGTGGGAGTCGGGCCGGCAGGGCGCGAGGCGTGGGAGTGGGCCATGTGCGGAACGGGCCGCTGCGCTGGACGTGAGCGAGGGCGCTGGGCCGCTGCGGGATCGGGCCATCCGTGGGGGAAGGGGGAAGTGGGGTTGCGGCCAATGGTTGAGCTGGGCCCACGGGCGACGCGCAGTGAGAACAGGCAGTCCGAGCGCGGAGCGAGGGAGCGGGCTGCTGACTTGCGGGGCATCGCGCGAGAGCCATTGACTCGCTACGGGGCGGGGCGCGCTGCTGACTTGCGGGCTCGCTAGAGAGGAGTCCGCACTGCACGCTGCTACTGCTGTTCCGCGGGGCGCGAAGGGCGAGCAGGATGCTGGGACGGGCGCTGAGGTAGGCTGGGAAAGAGGGGGAGAGCGGGAGCGCGCGGGGGGTAACGGGCCGGGGTGCGGTAGCTGGGCCGTGGAAGAGCGGCACCGGCCGACGCGTGGGAAAGAGAGGAGAAAAGGGTTGGGCCGAGGATGCGGGCTGAAGTGAGGGGAAAGGGTGAGGGGGAAGTGGGTCGAGCGGGGTTTGATTGGGCCGGGATCTTGGGTTGAGCGGGGTTTGTCTTGGGCTGGTTTACTGGGCTTTGGGTTTTCTTTTCCTTTTCTATTCTATTTCTAAAACAAACAAGCACGTTTGAATTCAAATACAAGTTTGAATTCAAACCACACTCACTCAATTAAAAACTATGCATCAGCATGAATGCAACAACAAGATTAAACCTAGATAAAATTTTAATTACTTGAGGAACAAAAATTAGATTAAATGCAAGTTTAAACACAATAAACCTTAGAAATTTAATTAAAGCCAATTAAATTTATTATTAAATACTGAAAATTAAATTAGGGTGTTACAAATCCTACCCCCTTACAGGAATCTCGTCCCGAGATTCTGGGCTGGCTAGCAAAGAGATTAGGATAGGTCTTCATCAACTCCTCTTCCTTCTTCTGACAAATCCTCCGGAAAGACATCCGGGAATCCAGCCACCACGTGAATACCATCCGTGGGTCTAGCCTCCATCTGATGAAGAAAACCAGAAGGCTCTGTAGCACTGACTATCACCTCTTGGCCATTAGATGCTAACAAGTGAACTGACCGCTGAGCACAATCAATTCTGACTCCCCACTTGGCAAGAGTATCCATTCCCAGAATCACATCAATACCCTTGGTGTCTATCACCATCAGATTTGTAATGAACTTTACTCTTTCTATGGAAACACTGACTCTGGGGCAGAAGATATGAGACCTCAATTGTCCTCCAGGTGAAGATATTAACATGCACTTCTTTAATGTGTTAGTGCGAATACCGTGATGCTCCACAAAAGACTGTGCAATAAAGGAATGTGTAGCACCAGTATCGAACAGCACCGTAGCTAGATATGAGTTAACCATGGACGTACCAATAACCACGTTCGGAGACTTGGCTGCTGACTCGGCCGTCACATGGTTCACCTTCCCCTGTCGTGGTGCTCTGGGTTGGGCTGGGCGCCCCTGCTGTCCTGCCTGCCGTGGTGTCGGATGAAAGGCGTTTCTGTGGACAACTTTTGGCATAATGACCTTTTTGCTCGCATTGGTAGCACATGCGGTGGTGGTGAATGGCGCTACTTGGTTGACCTCCATGTGAACTTGGCATCACATCTTGCATCATTTCTGCTGCTTGCTCTTTGGATTCCTTGCGACCGCGTGGTTGAATCACATTCATAGTGATAGTCAACCCATCAACATAATCATGGAGAGCTTGATTCTCGACCTGTGTATCTCTAGAGCACTCAGGATCCTTTCTCTTCTGGATGGTCTGTAGCTCATCGACCGATGGACTGTCGAGGAAAAGGGAATCCTCTGCCAGCTGCTCTTGATGAGACCTCTTTCTCTTTGTACCGGAGAACAACCTCTGGTTCCTCCTAGTTGTGGCTTCATCTTCAGTCGCACGAACTTGACAACAAGGAACGCCATAGAAGTGGCAACACGGACAAGCTTTCTCACCATCACCCATTGCACTGCCTCTAAGGTCTTTTTGTTCTGCCGACATCTGAGCTGGGATAAAAGGAAATACAGATTGGTAAGGTCAAGGAAGAGAGAAAAACTCCATTATTTAAGGTTCTATCCTATTTAGACAACACTGCACAGGCATTACTGCTGATAACTCCAGATAAGTGTTACATAAATCCGGGAACAAGGAACTAGAGCATAACTCTTCTGTTTTGTCTGAGAGATTCTCAACTTCTCCAGTACTATCTGTAGGCCGGGGTGTCACATCCCTACCCCCTTACAGAAACCGACGTCCTCATCGGTGAACCTCTGGATATCACCTTCTCTTCGTGCTATCCTTCTTCTCCACAAGACAGAAACCCAAGGCATGATAAGGTAGAGAGGATAGAGTGGATGGTCTTACCCCCAACGATCTAACTCGTTTTATTAATTAATTTACTTTAACTTAAGAATGATTTTCATTAAACAAATTTAACTACTAAACTATGCAATCATTCAAAATTCCAAATCAAACATGTAGCATCATAACAAGCATACAAATTTCACAACTTAGCCGAGTTTAACATACGACTCGACTAACACAACGCGTCGCGGAACGTACTATCGTATTATTATAAAGGGTCACCTAGATGATACTTATGGTGGTCAGCTGACTGATTTAGGCCAAAATCTACAAAAACTATTCTATAGAGAGAAATCAAGACAAGACGAGTAAAAGTCATAGAATTCAAGGGGTATAATAGTAAAATAGTTTCAGCAAGCAAGGATTGGAGAGAAGAAGTCCTAAAACTCGACCAGTTATATCTAGGCTTCGTCCTACAGTCGATACGGCTTTGATACCACTCTGTAACACCTGGTTTATAAAAGAACATAAACCGAGCAATCATATACGTGCCAGGATCAAGTCACACGTATATACAATAGAATGAACAGTATATCATAGCACATATCACGTAAAAAGACATAATAAAGCGAATACGAATGTTATTTATTACATTAATGACATAAATGTCTCATACAACGGAAGCAAAGTACAAAATACGATAAAGACTCTCCGAAGCTGAAGCAGGGCGCCACAGGGATAAGTTCCCGATCACTAAGAAAGATAACTTAACCTAAGCTAAAGGAAAACTTCCGTGCTCAAGCTGAACCTCAGAATTGAGTAAATGAAAGACTACGGAAAGTAAAGATGAACTCGGAAAAGTAAAGAAGATAACTTATATTAATAAAGTCAAAAGAAAGATACAAGAGCTATACCAGACTTCCGACGACTCCGGAGTCCCGAGCAAGCTCGACTCGACTCTAACTCCCAAGCTACTAACCTACTCTAAAAAGTACAAGTGGAAGAGAAGAGCTACAATGGTGTGTGTTAAAGTGATGGATGGTGCCTCCTTTTATAGCCCTCCCAAGGTCGGTAACAGGCAGTTATCCTCCGTAGCGTCAGTTGAAAGCAGGTAAGGTCGGTGTGCTTGACTTCCACGTGAAGCTGGGGCTTGAGACACTGTAGAGTGGGGCCGGCCGGCCTCCCCTAGGCCGGCCGGCCTGGGGATCATGCCACGTGGCCACCGACCTTCAGACAGTGGCTCTGATTACTTCCTGGAGGCGGTTAGCAGTTGGTCTTGCGTCGGTTTTGCAGTTGCTAGGCCAGCCGGCCTCCCTCTGGCCCATCTCGGCCTCTGACTTGACCGAGGCCCTGCTCTGCTCTTGTGTAGTCTCCAGGGAAGTGGGTTCTTGAAACACTTGTGATTTTGGGCTGCCTTGTGAACCTTTGGATGGATGTTGAGGCCTTTCGGTGTTTCCAGTTGGACCAAGGCCTAACCCTTGACTTAGAGCCCCTTAATTGTGCCACATTGCCACTGGTTCGAAGCCGGGACCGTGTTTGTGGAGGTGCCAGGCCGGCCGGCCTAAGAGAGGCCGGTCGGCCTCGGATTTTCTCAATTTTGGTACACCTGTTCCTGAAATCAAGACTCATCCAAAACTCATGGAACTCATTAGAATTAAACAGAATATGAATGGAACATAGTGTAAAGCTCATGTTATTTCCGAGAAGTTAATGGCTCAGATTGTGAATTTCTGGCCGTCAACACCCCCCCCAAGCTTAAACTTTTGCTCGTCCTCGAGCAAAGCTTAAACTGAGGCTCTGTGGATCAGTAGTTGCATCAATGTTTACCCCCTTGCAGGTACCTTGTGCACAGCATATTACTCTTCCCGTATGTACTTATGAAAAGTTAACACATACATAAGGTTCTGGAAGATGGGGCGTATTCGTTTTTCATCCCTCGGTCATGAACGGTTGTTGGACTGAACAACCTTCACCGGAATGTTCCCTGCTACCTGTTCAGGTTCCCAACTTGGATTTTTGCAAGAATTTTCAAAAGAGGTTTAGGTTTCCCAATGGTACTCTCAAGTCTCTCAAAGTGTATGATCCTCACATATGGTCGAGAAATATGACCATCTTCCTCCTATCTCTAAAGCTGATATGTGGAGTTTATGGGTAGGAAGATGTATGCGTACCTTGGTTACCTGTATTGCTTAGCCGAAGGGTGATCCAAGCCGGGGTCGGTACTTAGCCAAATCCAGGTCTCATGGAGCATGGGGTTTTTGGAGGGTATGGAATGGATGGCATGAATGGCTTCCCATTTATTTGAACTCCATAATTTGCAACTTGAAGTGGGGAGTGGACTTCTCTTTTTTTTAAGAAGATAACTTCAGTCTCCTTTGCTGAAATATCTTGAATTCTCTTTAGAGTTTTGAATGGGGAAGCTTCTATGGGATGAACTTGTGGTGTATGAGATGGTGATTGCGGGGATATATAGCCGGCAAGAGTAGATGTCAATTCCCGGACTGGGTGACAGACAGGCCAGCTATGTTTGGGCTAGCAAATGGTGGATTTGTGGGATAGAGACCTGTAGAAGGCAAGTACCATTCCCGAAGTGGATGCACCATTCGACCAAGCTCAAAGTAACTTCAGATAGCTCAAAACGGTTTATGCAATATAAGGCTCTGGATGGGTCATTTTTACCATGGGAAATCTTCACCAAAATTTTAGTTTTAAAAGAATTTCAAGGGGTTCCCTACTAGAGCAGCAGTTTGAATTCTGGTTTGGGCTATCTCGAATCCCGCAACAACTTAGACTTTCAGAAATTAAACTCATGCCTCCACTCAACCAGATTTTTAGTGGAACTACTATGCTCCAACTAGTTCAGGTACTAGGAGAGTAACAAGTTGTAAACGAGGCATATACAGAGTTTAAATAGAGCAACTATTCATCATTTCCAAAGTGAGAGCTTACACGGATTTCCACTCATATATTTTATTCAAAGCATGTAAATATTTTTTGGGATTTTCATTAAGAGATTATTTGTTTATTACTACTACTATTATTTTTGTTATTTTTTGGCATGGCTACTGAATGAAAGGAGCGGGTGGATGACTTACCTGGCGGTGTGACTTCCCCCCAAGCTTCGGTGAAGCTCAGTCCTCCTCGTCGGAGTCCTGCTCTCCCTCGTCGGGGTCTTCATCATGCTTGTCGTTGTCGTTGTCGTTGTTCTCCTCTTTGTCGTCATGGTTCTCCTGCTGGTATGGCTGGTGCAGTTGGTATGTCTAGTGCGGCTGGAACTGCTGATAGTCCAGTCCAAGGTGGATGAAGACGTTCGAGACGTCGTACTGCAAAGCAGAGGTCAACCCCCAGTTCTCTTGAGTGAGCTGGGTGTTGTGTGTCATCGTGTCCTGCATCTCCCGCTGCTGTGTACCAAGGGTGCTGATGCGGTTTGACAGGTCCGCGATGCTCCGAAGAATCGGGTCCTCATAGTTGAAGCGGGCTGACGATGAGGGAACCATCTGTGGACCATAAGACGAATGCATACCTGCGGGGTAGTACGGTCCTTGTCCACCGGTGAATCCGCTGCTGCCGGCCTAGTACGGGTCATAGTTGTAATGACCGTACGCCTCCTCGAAGCTCATGTTCTCCGTGGACGGCCCCGGCTGTGCCGAGGCATGTCGTGAATGACCTGCTTCGGGTTGTCCGCGCCGTGTCCTGCTCCTCGTCTGTGGACCTGCAATGCTCCGTCGTGCGGGTTCTTTTTTCTCCATCTGCAATGTTAGGCTTTTCACCAAGTAGAGAAAGAGAGTCTCGGGCATGGAAGCTCGATCTCCCTATCGTACCCGGGGTAACACATGAAGATAGAATTTCCTGGCCCTTCCTTCATCATGTGCCCTTGCACAAAATGCTCAAGACCGACGTCGTATATGTATGCCTCTGTCTCAGGCAAGAAGGTGACTTCGGCGCCCTCCATCGCTTTGACATACCTCGTCACACGGGTGACTAGTGGGGTTATGTCGATGGTGCTTCTGGCTGTAATCATCTTCTGCCAATGAGCAAGCATGCTCCGGACAGGAGAGAAACGAATCTTGTTCGCCATAGCGTACAGACACTGCAGCTCAGGCAAGCTGCAGAGGCGAAGGTCTACGCGGGAATGCATAACCATGGCGAGTCACTTGGCGAGAAACCTCAGAGTAGGATTATGAATTGAAACTATGCTATTCTTACTACTCACGGGTTCATTAGAAATTTCACACCACCAAGAGCTACGGTCATACTGATAACACTCAACATGTGTGTTGGGGTCTAAGATACATCTTTTATTAAAGCCCAAAGCAACACTAAATTGTTGGAGAGTCATTTCAAATTGTTCGTTAAAGAACCGAAAGTAAACTTTAGTTTCAGTGCTAGTTTCTTCAACGGTAAGAGGCATAAGAAATTCCATGCTCCAGAGATGCGAACCTGGCTCGATGATATCGGTGAAGTTCTCCCATCCGACGGCGGTGAAAGCTTGGTTCATGTCTTGCAAAAGTCCTGTCATGATGAAGAAGCGGGCTTCGAACCTCTTGGCATGGGCATAAGTTTGCCTCTTCAGTAGCTCAAGTGCTTGCCGCTCGTAGTCGTTCTTGTAGATGATCTGCTCGACCATCGTCAAGATCCTGATGCGGAAGCGGCTTCTTGGGACTGCGGGAATTTCTTCTTCCCGGGATGCATGCGAGTGGTGACCGGAGTCGACCGACATGTTATCCTGAGAACAAGAGGAACTCTGCGAGCTTCTCGACCTTCTCGAGAATGCCTTCTTGACCTTCTCCTTTGCTCGAGTGATCATGATGCCTACAAAAGGTTAGCACGAGTAATACCCGCAGGAAACAAGAAGTTAAGAGGAGGGTTAGCATTAGTCGTTAGTCGTTCTTGCGGGGCGTTAAACCACCACAATCGTTCAATGTTCAGCGAGCCATGAGTTTATTTAGGAAAGGAAATATTCTTGTGTTTTCTGGTTTATGAACTTCACTAATTACTACTCAAATTTTGTTTTTAAGCGAGCTAGCACTTGAGTTATTCTCCTAATCCACTCAAAAGAGCTCAATTAGGCAAGAAACTCAAGGAAGAGAGAAGGGATTAGGGAGCTCGGGCTGGATCATGAGTACCTGAGCTTCTGGTGCACTGAGGGACATCGGGCTCGCTGACTTTTATAGCAGCGCGCAGAGGCCTGGCCGGCCGGCCTGGGGTAGGCCAGTCGGCCCCCTGAGCGGTGTCTGTTGCTCCACGTCAATGCTCTAGCGCTTAGGCATGCAGGTATGGTGCTCCCCGTCGGTGGTGATGGGACATGGGTGGATGGCAGAGGTCGGCCGACCCTGTTGAGGCCGCTCGGCGTGCCTCTGCACGTTCCCTTGCTCCCCCCCCCCATTTCCCTTTGCTTCGCCCTTAATCAAAGTATCCACCCCCTGCTGGTTCCTGGCAGACACGAAAGAGGTGGGACCGGCCGGCCCGAAGCTCGGCCAAATATTTTCGAAACTTTTTTGTGAAGTTCTCTGATGCAAAACTTTCAAATTTTAAACATGGGTTTGTTGAAATTCAAAGCATGATTATGCAAGTTGAAAAGAAAATTATGCAAAGTGAAATTAAAACTATCCTATATGCAATGCAAGTGATGGATATGTGCCACGTACCTCATGGTGAGGGCTCGGGTTTTGAGTCCGGAGCCAGACTCTCCATTCCTTCAATTTGATTGTCATCGCCTAGTGGAGTGTTGGGCGATGACACTTTCTTCCGCCACACCTTCTTTGGTGTGGGTTGTGCTTCGACCTTTACTTCCTATGAGTCCAGAAATTTCTTACGCTGGATTCGACGTTTGGCATTCCTTTGATTGTGAAGCTTGATTTGCTTCGCTTCCTCTTGAAGTTGTAACTCCTCCTGAATCCGTAGATTCTCCACGAATGCGATGAGGGCTTCAATATTTGGAAGCGAGGGTTTCTTTGTCTCTTTCTCGGGTTTCTTCTTCCTTCGGACCTCTTTGACTTGATTGCATTGTTCGACCTTCGGTTTGAAGGTGAACTTCTCCTGCTGGCCACTGATGTTGAGCTGGATCTCTCCGGCCCCAACATCAATGTGGGCGTTTGCTGTGCTCAAGAATGGCCTGCCCAGGATGAGCGGCGTCTTGGCGTCGACTTCCATGTCGAGTACGATGAAGTCGACAGGAATAAAGAAATTCTAGATTTTCACCGGGATATTCTCTGCTATTCCCGCGGGATAGCAGACTGTTTGATCCTCTAGCTGCAAACACATGGCAGTAGGGGCAAGTGCATGATGGTTAAGTTTGTCATAAACTATCTTGGGCATAACACTGACGCTTGCTCCCAAGTCACAGAGGACGTTGGAGAAATGTTGAGCCCCGATCGAGCAAGCAATGGTGGGGCAGCCTGGGTCTTTCTTCTTCACCTGGAGAGGATCGAGTATAGCAGTGCTACACTCTTCCGTTAACTGCACGACCTCAGTTGTGGGCAGCGTCCACTTGTTTCCAAGAATATCCTTGATATACTTGGCATACGTGGGTACCTGCATAGCGTCAA
Organism: Panicum virgatum; assembly: GCF_016808335.1. NCBI lineage: Eukaryota > Viridiplantae > Streptophyta > Magnoliopsida > Poales > Poaceae > Panicum > Panicum virgatum. The sequence continues at coordinate 25,838,912 of NC_053153.1, read as the reverse complement.
GAAGTGGTATATTCACATATAACTTCTTGATTACCTCAACGAATTTGATGAATTGTTCGTCGGCTACTGGCTTCCTTATCCGCTCCGGAAACGGTAAGGCAGTTGTGTCGTGATAGTCCTGTGAAGTTCTCGGGGGTTCCACGGGGTCTTCCTGGGTAGCAGGTGTGCTGGAGTCGACGGCCTCCTCCTGCTCTTCGTCTTCAATATCGGTACTATTAGCGGTTACGGTCTTCCGCTGCTTTCCTGCATCCTTTGGGAAAGGTGGCTCTTGCGTGGTCTTACCACCACGTGTGGTCACCGCACTAACATTTTCCTTTGAGGGTACTTCCGGTTGCCCGGGTAGTTTTCCCGCATTAATGGTAGGACATGAAGATGCAAGCTGAGCTACTTGGGTTTCTATCATTTTGTTAAAGCTCAGTTGATTCTTGATAACAGAATTAAATCCCTCTAGTTGTGCAGCCATAGATTCTAAGATCTTGTCATTAGCAAGAAATTTCCTACTAATGTTATCATTTATTTGCTTTTGGCCGTACACTAGGTCTTTTAATGTGGGCTGAAAACTATTATTGAAATTCGTACCTTGTTGTTGACCGAAGGGGAGGATGGGCTTGGAGTTCCAACCCTGCTGAGGACGAAATCCTGAGTTGGGATTGTTGTTGCTCCCAACGAAGTTTGCATCCTCTTGAGTTAAGGGGCACGAGGTGCTCAAGTGCCCAGTCTCGCCACATGTTTCACATATCATACGAGACTCTGAAACTTGATTAACCTCCTGGTGCGGAGATTCCAGCTTCTTCATCAGAAGTTCCAACTTGGCAGCTAACATGTCGACTATGTCGATTTGATGCACGCCCCTGGGACGGGCTGGCTGCCTTTCTCCTTTCCAACTTTGGTTGGAAGCTATCTTGTCAATCAGCGCCTTTGCTCCCGCAACGTCGAGAGAAAGGAAGGAAACACCCGCAGCTGCGTCAACGTGGTCTTGGGCTTGCTGATTCAGGCCATGGAAGAAGTTCTAAATGATCAGACATTCTTCAATGCCGTGATGTGGGCATACTTGTATGTACTCCTGGAGACGCTCCTAGACTTCCGGGATGGTCTCATCCGGCAATTGCTGAATTCCGGTGATCCTGTTCCAGAGGGCATTGGTCTTGCCCACTGGAAAATACTTGGCTAGGAATGCATTTGAACAAGCTTCCCATGTTGTGAAAGCTTCCTTGTTGGAGTAGAACCACGTCTTGGCCTTCTCGAGCAGTGAGAACGGGAATAGCCGAAGACGGACGTCATCCAGAGTAGTTCCTTTGGGGTTGATGGTGTTACTCACCTCCAGAAAGTTCAGGAGATGGGCATTGGCATCCTCGGATGCCTTTCCGCAGAACGGACTTGCTTGGACCATATTCACGAGTCCAGTCTTTAGCTCAAAGCCATCATTGCCGGCTTGGTTGATATTCAGTCCAGAAGGGATGTGGCTGCTGGATGGGGCAGAAAACTAATGGAGAGTCTTCTGAGCCATGGATGAGGATGCTGAAGTGGAGGGCGAACTGATAGGCCAAGTGAGTCTCTTTTGAGGTGGGACAATGCGGCGTCTCACAATTCTCCCAATTCTTTCTGGATTTGGGTGGAAGTTACTTGATAGGTCGAAACTGGTCAAGCACTGCTCTGCATCGATCAAAAAGATGGAGAGAGCAATGATAAGCCCGCTAGGGTTAGCGGCGACAAACTAGTATAGTTTATCAAACTATCTACGATATCTTTAGCCAATTGCTTCCCCGACAACAGCGCCAGAAATGCTTGTTGGCATTTCTTATGCCCGATTAGAATTGATATTCTGCAAGCGCACAGAATCACCACTGTAGCACTTCACCTTGGAGTATTCTAGGGTATCGTATTTTTTCCTCAGGGAAGCACTATGGTAAAGAGTATCGTAAATCGAATGATAACCGTACTAGCTTGATTGACCGACTGACTAGACGGGGGTAAGCCAGATAGGTAGGTAAGATAAATGGCCAGGAAATGACCGAGTGACACATGGAGATTCTAAAGCTTAGAGAGGTAGAGTTGGGAGGACAATGAGCGAGATAAGACACCTGATACACTTCTGAACTATCGAGCTAGCCTCTCTAGATTAGACTAAGCACCTAACTAGTTCTCGGGAAAGCAGAGCTTACTTTGGCGGCTGGAAGAGGAAGGACTTCAGAAAGGGATGAGAGGGGAGTCCAACGGCAACATGTACTACTGCTATGAAAACACCCGAACGTGGTGGACTACAAAGGATGGATAGGGCTGTCACCATCTACCGACTACCACAATGATTCCGTGGGGTGGAACACACTTTCTAGCTAACACTAAGGTCAGACACCATGTCTGCACTCGGTGTTAGGATTTCTCTCGAGGCCTTCAAGAGAAATCCCCCTTAACCTAGAGCACTAACTTGAGATACTCTAGTCCGAGCGAGAAAACCCGTAAGATAAGTTCCCGATCACTAAGAAAGATAACTTAACCTAAGCTAAAGGAAAACTTTCGTGCTCAAGCTGAACCTCAAACTTGAGTAAATGAAAGACTACGGAAAGTAAAGCTGAACTTGGAAAAGTAAAGAAGATAACTTATATTAATAAAGTCAAAAGAAAGATACAAGAGCTATACCAGACTTTCGACGACTCCGGAGTCCCGAGCAAGCTCTACTCGACTTTAACTCCCAAGCTACTAACCTACTCTAGAAAGTACAAGTGGAAGAGAAGAGCTCCAATGGTGTGTGTTGAAGTGATGGATGGTGCCTTCTTTTATAGCCCTCCCAAGGTCGGTAACTGGTAGTTATCCTCTGTAGCGTCAGTTGAAAGCAGGTAAGTTCAGTGTGCTTGACTTCCACGCGAAGCTGGGGCATAAGACACTGCAGAGTGGGGTCGGCCTGGGGATCATGCCATGTGGCCACCGACCTTCAGACAATGGCTCTGATTACTTCCTGGAGGCGGTTGGCAGTTGGTCTTGCGTCGGTTTTGCAGTTGCTAGGCCGGCCGGCTTGGGGGAGGCCGGCTGGCCTCCCTCTGGCCCATCTTGGCATCTGACTTGGCCGAGGCCCTGCTCAGCTCTTGTGTAGTCTCTAGGGAAGTGGGTTCTTGAAACACTTGTGATTTTGGGCTGCCTTGTGAACCTTTGGATGGATGTTGAGGCCTTTCGGTGTTTCCAGTTGGACCAAGGCCTAACCCTTGACTTAGAGCCCCTTAATTGTGCCACATTGCCACTGGTTCGAAGCCAGGACCATGTCTATGGAGGTGCCAGGCCGGCCGGCCTAAGAGAGGCCGGTCGGCCTGGGATTTTGCCCAATTCTGCTCAATTTTGGTACACCTGTTCCTGAAATCAAGACTCATCCAAAACTCGTGGAACTCATTAGAATTAAATAGAATATGAAAGGAACATAGTGTAAAGCTCATGTTATTTCCGAGAAGTTGATGGCTCAGAATGTGAATTTATGGCATCAACAAAAACTACAATGATATCTTTGCGCTTGCGGATTCTATTCATGATGTTATAAAATGTCAACTACCTTTAATTTCTAGTGCCATTGCCGGGGAACAGCAACTATATTATCTTAGGACCTAGTTCGTCATAATATCTTTTTCTTTTTCCTTGATTCTACCTCTACCCCCCCCCCACTACCCATGGAGCAGCTATCCTTTCCACAGCTCTCTACCCCAAGGGGGGATTCTTAGAGCCACCACCCTCGATGCGAATAACACAAACATCCAGCATTGAATTCCTTCCCGATCTTATCAGTCTGGTTTGACATCTTCCTTTTCTAGGTTAGAAAGTGAAAACCCATACCACCATCTGTCGGATTTCGAGTAGTTGTGCTCATTGTTTGTCATTCCAAACATGACACAAGATACCCTTTTGTGGAAGTTGTTCCCCTATTCTCTTATATGGAAGGCCCAACAATGGTACACATATAATGTAGGCAGTGTGAATGACAGTTGGGCTAAGCTTAGAGACAATTTTTGTCTTAAGTTCTTCCCGGTGTCCCATGTCATTACCATATATAGGGATATCCACCGCTTCAAGCAAAAGGATAGCGCATAGGCACGGTCTGGTACAGCTTTTTGGGTTTGACAGATCTGGACCTATCCTATCAATAATCGAACCCTAGTTTCTTCACAACATTTACAAGGGTCTTAACAAGGACTCCGCCTATTATCTCGACGATGCCCATGGAGGCTCGTTCCTACATAAGACTTCAGCTGAAGGTAGAAAAATCCTGGATGATATCATGACGTACAATGCCTTCATGGTCAGACAAGAACCTGTCCGAGAAGAGTGCAAGTCGAGCCCAGAGGATCCTCTAGCAGCTGAGTCCAATCCTTCACCTTCCACATCCTCAGATTCAGCCATAGAACCCTCGCCCGAACCAAGAACATTGGAGGAAGAAGAAATTCAACCTTCGATGTTTTCTTCTCAATTCAAGGATGACCCATCTGGAAGTAACAAGAACACCTCAAATTTCTTTGACGCCCAATTAGGGGAGGAACCTTTTTCTGTCCATACCAATCAATCTAAAAATCTCTAGGCAGAATCTTCCCTTAGTCCTATGGTACCTCCTTCTCCTCCCGATCATCTTAATGAACCACATCTTGAGGATGCCATGAAGAAGGAATGGTCAGATGGAGTGAGACATTTTTTTCAAAAAAAATTGGATATTAACCCCATCATGGAGGTTAACATCATGCCATGGCACTTAGCGTATATTCTTTTGGACGATGTTATGCTAAGACCATCCGACAAGCTATTCAAAAGTTTTCCCTCTAGACACATTCTTGAATGTTAGGGGGTCGCAAGTGCTGTGCCGCTAACTTTAGACAAAATCGAGGTGCACTTAGACTTTCATATATTCGATATCCTTGATTTTGATCACCTCATAGACTACCCTCTTGAAAATTTTCACAGATCTCATCAAGGGAGCATAGTTGAATTGCTTAGGGAAACCATTTCTACCATTTCTACCTCTAATTTAGAAAATTCCATGGTGAAGCATTCTCCCGAGCAAAGCCCGCTCGAGGAGATGATGCATACATCTTGGTTCGTATTATTCGAGCTTGTTCTCTTGGAAGTTGCAAAATCTACCACTTCTCAAGAGTACGACTCAAAAGATACCCTTCACTTTTGTGAAGATGAATGATCATCATCACCCTCGATCGAGTTTGAGCCTCTTCCCGCTGGCCTAGAGTATGTTGTTCTCGAACATGATCAAGAATCAACGTCGATCTTTCACGATGCATCTCTTGAGATGGATATTCCATGGGCCATGGAATTTTGTGAGGCACCGACTCTGGAGTCTGAAGAGAAGGATTCCACATATGACCATGGGACTGTCATTTTTGAAATACCATGCTTGTTTAATGCTCCTCCCGAGTCAAGCATTCTTAGTGCTCCGTGCACACACAAGGACTACAACCACCTTCAGGTCCTCTTTTATAAAATATGTAGAGGGATGGTTTAGACATATATGTTTATTGTAAACATTGCAGATTTCGTGGATGCAATGTGCCACTAAACTTATAGCTATAGCTTCAACAATTGGCGGTGAAACAAGAACGCATCACCAATGATAGCGGCAAGAATTTCCATGGTCGAGCTTATGACCATAAAAACAAGGTCATGTTCTCAGATAAAGTTGTCCTTCGGGTATTTTTGGTCGCTAACATTTCAAATGGTGATTGGAAAGCAAGGTCAGCTATTTTGCACAGTTCTCCCGGTAGTATTAGGACAACTAGAGTTAGGCTAACCACGTGAAAAGTATAAAGTGCTTAGTAAAATGGTATAATTAATGTAAGTACATTAGAGATCTGATCTTCTACCTTCTATACCTAGCTCCCTGCCCTTTTATCTTTATCCGAGTTGAGTTCAATTGTGTGTCACACTACCTTTTATCCACTATTTATCTTACCCCTGTTTATGCAATTGAATAACCATTACAATCAATTCATTTACATGTCTACAAAACTTAGTCGCCGCCTTCCCTGCAGAAATATAAATGACACCCCGAAATACTCTCTGGGTAAAATGCTACACCGGTAATTCCGTGCGCTTGCAGAACGATCCATAGTTCACGAATAGCTTTCTTTCCGGTAATTGCTCGATGAAATGTCATAAGCATATCTGGTGCTGCTACCGGATCAGGCTGAATACCCACACCGACGCAGCTCAACCTCGCCTCCACGTTGAGCCTGCGCGATGCTGCCTCCGCTCCGCGCCAAAGGGTTGCAACCATTGCCCCATTTTGCACTCGCCTGCCCCGCGTGTCCCTCTGTTGGCCATGAAGCCCCAGCGCGCACGCCCACGAACCCTAGCCCGCGGCTGGATGCATGCCACGCGTCTCAGGGAGCGGACGCTGAGGATCCCCGGCGCTCCTGTGCACCGACCCCCTCCAAGCTCCAGCTAGCGCCCTATAAAATCTAGAAACTCGTACTACAATCATCTGGATTATGTAAAAATAAACCCTTGTAATGATATTATCGAGAAATATGTTTGTGATATGTAATTGAAATGATTTCTATATGTGATAGTTACTGATCCAGGCACTATCACGATGATGCAGAGAGTCGGGTTCTCCTTTCGGGAACCTGGTTCGTTTCACTGATGGTGTTTGTGACATCTATGCCAATGCAGGCCTATAATGGGCAGCGCTAGTGACTCAAAGAAAAAAAAACTAGCAGCAGTATAGTGGAGTATAAGGCCCATGCACATGCTGCATCATTTTTACTTTCTTAGTCTACGAGATACACAATCCGTCGATCAGCATCGCCTGTAAGACAAATAGCGAGCTGCGCTGTTCAACTTTGTGTCCTCATCATGCATCCACACCATCCATAATCCATCAAAGCTAGACCCGCACCCGCCGCGATACCATCCCCGATCTTTGCTCTAGCAGACAGCAGCAAACTCTTCAAGGCCATATGTGCTGAGGAGACAGACGCCTTGTTGAGCAAGTTCCTAATGTGCCAACTAGCAGTAAATTTTTAGTGGGCCGTCTCATGTACAGAGAAGGAGGTTGCTATCGTAAAAGGGGACAACCAATAAGCTCAAGATTAGCAAGGAATGGTCTCGGTTCTTAGCTGCGTCAAGTTCGTATCGCTAAATTACTCACTAAAGATGATTAGTGATTGAGGGTACCTTTGGATGGACTAATGTTTACTAGTACACAATGGACTTTTAATACCGGGCCACCAACCGGGACTAAAGCTCCCAGCAGGCCCCTAGCCGGTGGAACCACTAAAGCCTTCATTAGTCCCGGGTCCAACGGCGACTGGAACTAATGTGTTGGACCAAATACCCTTTTTGGAGTAGTGGTTGAATGCTAAATTTTAGCACATACTTGTATTCATACCTTCTTCTAAAGTTTTTTTGTCTCTTGGCTAAAGTTTATAGCCCACCTTATTATTAGCACTTCTGTTTGGATATAATAGTTTTAAAGTTTAGCAATTTGGGGTATTAGCACTTTAATATAAACACCTCCTGAATTACTTAATCAAAAGGACATCGTAACCATTAGACAATATTTAAAAGTCCTGTTTAGTATGCATCACAAAATCTTAAGAGAGATTATGTATAGTCACCTTAACATATGTGTACAATATTTTTATTTTTTTTCTAAGCAGAAGAAGTTATATTGATACACATAATTTTGGTTGAACCAAAAATTTCCTTAGATGTACATGAAATGCAACAAAAAAATGATATATTCTCAATTAGATTAATTCTTGGGTATCTCTCGTTCCTTTTGAAACAAAATTTTAGGAGGCGGCATGCGACAATGAGCCCTCAACAGAGTTACAAAAATCGGAACAAGTCGAAACATGACACAATAAAAATAGATGGATTTCGCTATCAATATCCAAGCAAATCAAATTTCATTACTTCTTGATCGATCAAGCAAAGCATTCATATCCATGGATTAAGGAATCACAACTAAAACATGCTTTGAGACATCGGTCAGCATGCATCATACCCACATTTAATTAGCACAACCTAGACGTAAGTTGTAACTAATAATAGATGGCATGGTTTATTTGTAAAAAAACAAATATAAGCTCAAACAAGACGGAACAACTACATGTCACCCAAGGCTGACATTGCTCCAAAATAAAAGACATTTTAATAAGCCTATTCATAAATTTGGCATTCCATAAACTTTGATGACGGATCAAGATTCTTCATTCATATCAAAAGAGGTGCGTGCATTTGCCGAATCTTACAAAATTAAGTTGCTCAATTTATCTCCATACTATGTTCAGGCTAATGGTCTGACCGAGTCAAGTAACAAAATCTTGATCAAACTTATCAAGTAGAAAATAGAAGAAAATCCCAAGACATGGCATGAAGTATTATCCGAAACATTATGGGCTCATGATATATCTCGACATGGTGCTACCAAGGTCACTTCTTTTGAGCTTGTGTATGGTCAAGAGGCTGTTTTGCCCATTGAGGTAAATCTGGATGCTTATAGATTGGCTAAACAAAATAACCTCTCCGCTGTTGATTATCATAATTTGATGATGGATAATATTGATGAGGTGACCAACAAGCGCTTGAAAGCTTTAAAGGAGATTGAGAAGGACAAACTTCGGGTGGCCAGAGCTTACAACAAGAAGGTAAAAAGTAAATCTTTCAAGAAGGTAAAAAGTAAATCTTTTCAAGTTGGAGATGTGGTTTGGAAGACAATTTTAACTTTTGGGATGAAAAGTAATAAGTTTGGCAAGTGGTCACCAAATTGGGAGGGTCCATACAAGATTGTCGAAGTCATCTCCGAGAATTCATACATGATGGAGAAGCTGCAAGGATAGCGTTTACCCAATGCTATCAATGAGAGATACTTGAAGAAATATTACCCCAGCGAATGGAAAGATGCGTGAACACAAAGGTGGCCGATAATTTTTAATAAGCCTTAGCATTAATAAATGGCCGATATACTATTAATCATCGTTCTTAAACAATTTTGGTCCAAACACTACTTGAAAGCTATGTTTCCCTAGGGTCAAAATCCTAGGGAAAAGTTAAAGAAACAGTAGGGAAACATTTTCCCTAGGAATTTTGATAGAGAATGGTTTCTAGGGAAAATTTCGACGGGAAATGGAGCTTGCCATACGGTTTCTGACAGAAACTCTAGGGAAACTAACATTTGCCTAGGATTCGCAGCTCCTAGGGGATCATGCTCGCGTGGCATAGCGTCCAACGTGGAAAGCTTCTTCCCTAGGATTTCAACTGCTAGGGAAAGGATATTTCAATTTTATTTGAACGGTGCTTGTTTGTAGCAGTTTAATTTATTAATTTATATATATATATATATATATATATATATATATATATATTCATTGTAGTTCACATTATGAAAAGAATATTTATCAAAAGAAATTGTCCTTCGATTAAGACATCTCATAACATATATTTACATGTCTTTGTTTACATAAGAAGCTGAAGAACAAATCAGAGTACATGGATAACTCTGCGCTATTAGCCTATTACATAGCACAAAAGAGCTACACTGCCCAGCAATTAGCAAACTTGGGTTGCACATATTCAGTTTGATCTTTTAGCCTGCAATGCCCATCATTCAGATCAGGAAAAAAATCAGATTGAAGATATCCACTCAACCTGCAATATTGCAACGAGAGAAAAAAATTGACATCAGAATCCAGATAGCATGAGGCGGACGAAGGACAGTTCAGATCTCAGAACTAACAGAAAAATTACGAAAGACATCATGTGTTCCATCGATCCAACCATACAGTTGTGCAGGAGACGTTCTTACTGTGGGAGGGGCAGCGCTGTACTGCTCGCTCCATCGCCCCGCCACTGGGATCCGGGCTGCCACGAGCTCACAAGACGGAGCCGCCGCTGCCGGGACGCCGGTGCCGCGCGAGCTCGCCCCACAGCCGGGATCTGCGCCGCCACGCACTCACGCGTTGGATCCACCACTGCTGTGATGCCGGAGCCGCGCGAGCTCGCCCCGCCGCTGGAATCCGCGCTGCCACGTGCTCCTGTGTCGTAGCCGCCGCTGCCTAGACGCCGGAGCCGTGCGAGCCTTCCCCGCCGCCGGGATCCACACCGCCACGCCCCGGAGCCTCTGCTGCCGTGAAGCCGGAGCCGCGCGACCTTGCTGCAGTGCTCGCGCCGCTGCCGCCGGCCGCCGGGATCTGAGGGGTGGGAGAGGGTGTTTTTTTTGAACGAACTGAGAAGGAGAGAGTGTGGAAGGGGAAGAATGAGGATAGAGACGACTGGGCAATAAATAAAATGAAAATGGCTAGCTCAACCCGGACATGCTAGGGTTTCGGTGGAAGCAATTTTTTTTAGTCCCGTTCCCTGCCGTTTCTGTGAGGAACCGCCCAAGTTAAACTCATTTAATCGGGTCATCATCCATTGATCCACCCAATTAAAAGAGAATAACCCGGTAGTCCTCGAGATGCGTCCTGAACATGCCCAGAATGACACACCTCACTAAGCACAACTTGAGAATACCATCACATACAAGCATATCCATACATAGAAGTCTCTTACATAAATAGATTCAAGCGACTACAATACAAGTTCAGAGTTTTGCAGCGAAATTATTTAATTATGTCTCTACGGATACAACCCAGAAGAGAACACTATATGGAGATAGCGATCTACTTCAACCACCGGCCTTCAACTCTCATCCGCTCCACCGTCCACGGGGTAGAAGTACCCAAAGACTGGCTCCTGCTGAGGCTCACCTGCATCAACTTAACGGCAGCACCGTGAGTACAAAGGGTACTCTGCAGGGCTTATCCAACAAGGGTCTAAAACCCGACTCTCAAGGAGGATGCATTTGGCTAGTAGCAAGGAAATTGGCAAGGTAATTAATTTTGCATAAAAGCATTTGATAAAGTTATGATAAGCAAAAGACTTCTATCCTATTAGCAATACATCAATCAAATTGCATAAAGTAAAGATGATCTTCATGTGAGCAAGTCCAATCTTCCATGAACTTCAATCGGTAACTCTACACCCAAGGTCAAAGTACAAGAGTTTGCTCCTTAACCATGGAGCCTGGCTATTGCAATAGATGAAAAACCCTGCAGGGGGGTACAACTTTTCCCACACGAGGCGCAAGCCCAACGCTCATACCCTTGGCCTAGGATAAGGGTTGAATCATGCCCTCAACCTTTCGCATAACCACACTCGACTATGAACGAACGGTCGAAATGGTTAGATGCACCGCACGACGGCCGATCACACCTCAACCAACCCCACACCGAATCCGGTCAAGGCAAAGTGTGACTTATGGTAATTGGCTTACCATTCCCATAATTTGGTTTGTGGTCTGTACGCATAAGTGCTCAAGTATCAAAGCGATGGGGTCACGGGCCTTAATCAACCCAAGCAAACACTATGTCAAGTGAGCTCCATCTCACTTGACCCTACCATTCATGCTCAAGTCCGCATCATATTACAAGTGGTTCAACTTTTAAGAATTAAGCAAACAACCTATTGCTCGCGGGTGGTGGTGACCTTGCCACCTCCCGACTTCTATCGGAACTAAGCATGAATAAGCAATTAAATCGGGACGCCTACACAAGCATACTCACCTAAAAGGATTTATTCTAAATCAAGGAAGGTAATGCATAAGATAGGAGCTAAGCAAACATTTATACCATAGACTTATGCACAAATAAGACTTAAATATTTTAATTGATCCAAAACAGGATAAAAAGATGCTTGGGTGCCTGCCTTGGTTCACCAAAGAAGTGTCGTCGACGACGGACTCCGGTTTCGGTCTCAACCTCCACTTGAGTTGGCGCTTCGGTCTCTACACGGGTGCAATGATACTTGGTAAATAAATATGCCATGAATGAGTTGCAAAAGACATGAGATGACACATTAATTATTCAGATAATTAATTTAATTGTCTTGGGGTAAAACATAATTTTAATTGATTCTTGACATCATAATGAAGCTAACAAAATTTATTTCACATTATTCTGAGCTATATGCAATTTTGTATGAATTATACAAGATGAGACATACAAATGCATCAAAACAGAAAAGCTGATTGGCTGTTACTGTGCAGTGCTACAGTAACCGCGGATCGTCCGCCGGTGAAATTCGAGACGGGTTCCAGAAAAGGTTTGGTTTTGTGTAATTGTCAAAAAATGTACTGCGGACCGTCCAGTACTGTACCGCAGACCGTCCGCCGTACAAAGGTAGATTGGGTTCCAGAAACGCACCGTTTCTGTGTGGGATTTGGAAATGAAGTGCGGACCGCCCGCAGGTGAATGGCGGACCGTTTGCCGTTCAACGGACTGGAAAACAACTTTATGTGATGTTTCTGGTGGTTTGGATGTACAAGTGGCGGACCGTCTGCTGGGTTCGAGCAGACCGTCCGCAAGAACTCAGAGACGCACCGGCGAGGCCGCCGGCGACAAGTCCGGCCACGGCTTTGGTCGGGGTTTGTTCCTAAAGGCTTCTAGGAGTGTCTAGGACTCATTCCAAGGGATGGATTTGATGGTAATCGATATTTGGAAGCTCTAGACCAACAATGGTGAAGAAATCCAAAATAAAATCCCTAGAACTCAAACCCTAGAGAAGAGAGGATGATTCGGAAAGGAAGAGAGCTCACCGGCGATGGCTAGGGCTCCGGTGAGGTGCCACAAGTTGGAGTAAAGCGGCCTTGGGGAAGCTTGAGCTCGGGCTTGACCTTGTTCTTGAAGTAGAGGAAGAAGAACTTGAGGAAACTTGAAGGAAACTTTGATCCCGGGGAAGAAGATGATGGCTAGGCGGTGGAGCTCGGCGACGGCGACCTCCGGCGAAGCTCCGGCGAGGGTGGAGGCTCCAAATAGGGGAGGAGCTATGGGGGCTCCCCCATGGCGCCTAGGAGAGGAGAGGGGTCGGGTTGGGGAAGAAATGGATAAGGAGAGAGAAGAGAGGAGGCTCAGTTCGGGATAAGAACGAGTTGGACGCGCAGGGGCGGACCGTCCGCTCATAACTCGTGGACAGTCCGCGAGCGGGATGTTTCAGTTTCATTGCTTTTCCTAGGGATATATGCCACCACAGCACTTACATGGCATGAGATGAGATTAGCATTTTCATTTGCCCCGACAAAATTATCGGATTCCTAGGGAAAGCAGGAGTTCCCTACGGTTCTCAGATACAATCGCAGGGAAACTAAATTTCCCTAGAACACTTCAGTTTTTCTTAGGGAAATCATTGGATTCCAGTAGTGAAAGATTTATTTTTTGGTACGCGAGCTTTATCAGAAAAACCGGGAGGCATATGTTGACGACAGAAATTGGCACAAGTCTGATCAGGCTAAACAAACCAGTCCGACCGGTATCACCAGGCAGTCTAACCGGTCCTGGAGCGGACCGTCCGGGGTTCACAGCGGACAATCCTTAATTCAAAAGTTCAGATGTCCAAACACAATCGGACATCCATGAGTCATGGCCAGTTCCGGTGAAGCTTGAAGACGGGGTCCCTCCCGAGCTCGAGGGGGTAGGTTTCACGCGGCGTTCTGCATAACCGGTCTAACCGGTTCGCCCCATCGGTCTGACGGGTCGACACAGGATTGCATCGAGCTGATCGTTTTGACGATCGTTCGCGCATTCTAGTGCATCCGAGTGTGTTTGTCGCAATTCAGTGTGAACAAATATCTATACAACATCGAGCTTTGATCGTAAATTCTTCCTGTAATAATTCACTTATAGTTACATAATCATAACCATAATTATATGGCCGAAAGACGCATGCAATTAAATTTATCAAATACAAAGAATATAATGTCACAAGCACAATAGAGACAAACATTGACCCTTATATTCAATAATACATAGTATATATTAGTGACCAACGCGGAATGTACATCTTCATAATATTGCTGCCTATACTTTGCTATGTATGGTTTCTTGCGCAAGCGGCCCAACTAAATATCACTATGAAGGGCCAATATAACCTCAACATCCTTGTAAAGACATCTTTCGCTGGCATCAGCAATGGCCGAATCCCTGCTCTGACATATAATGGTCTCGCAAGATCTATCATTCTCTGGAAACGCCCTATACTTCGGTAGATGACGACCACCTGGCTGATCACACAGATCGCCACGGCAGTGTTGTGAGCAACCGGGGCCAGGACTGTGTAGGTGCCCCACGCGAGGCCACGACAAGGGAGGTCAACGAGCTTGACACAAAGAAGAGGGACTTCAGGAAGTGGCTCTGCCTGATGGGCAGGTCCACGGTGGTGATGCCAGAGTACATGAGGCCGGCCGTGCCCAGAGAGGAGCATATGAACGCCAGCGCATTGGCCACGACGAAAACATCGAAGGTGTACCTCCCGGCGAGCGTCGGGGCGCCGCCGCCGAACGTCACCGTCACTATGAGCACAGAGCTGATGCCTAGAGTCTGCGTCGAGTTGTTCAGCTTCTGCGATTCTGTCTCCTCGTCCTCTCGTCTTAGTCGCAGGATGTACTCTTCCTCGAACTGGTCCCAGCGACGGACGCCACGGCTCGCGCTCGCACGTGTCAGAGCACGATGGATCATTTGCTTGGGGTTCTGCAAAAGATGAAATAGGAGAAGATTATTAGGAGACCGAATGCATATAATCTGCTACCTGCTGTAAATGAAGTTGGGAACCAGAAATATCGATTGCATACCCATTTATAAGACAACCCTGGAGGGATGCCAACCAGTGACAGGTCTCGAGGTGTTTGCCCATTGTTATTTGTCAAATCTATGCGTACTTGCCGGTTCCCGAACAGGTGAAAAAACGTATCGCTCTGCGCAGCCTTAACAGTGCAGAGCAGTGTTCCCATCGTTGTCCTGCATGTTCAGAATCCATGGAATCCGGCAAGCTTGCTTGACTACATTGCACCTCTTCTTCTCCACGGCAACGTGGAGGAAAGTCCTCCCGTTCGCGTCACGCAAACCCGCGCCGTCTGGAGACATTCCAATAAGAGTGGAGACCGTCCTGCTCGCGCCAACTGCAGCGGCAACGTGTATAGGACGGCATCTGGCTGGTATGCTGAAGAAGGGTTGGTTTGCAGCAACAACAGTGGAATGTTGGTCGTGGTCGACGTCCTCAAGCGAACCCACGGGAACTTGGAATGAGGGGAGATCCTACAGTTTTGTTCTTCGGCTTGCGATGCCGCGAAGTGAAGAGGTGTGCAGCCATCATGGTCCCCTTGTTCCGTGAGGCTTTTGTTCCAACGCAATAGCATAACCGTCAGCACTGGCACCAAAATATATTCATCTTTGATTATTTGGAACTCATTAGACTCGTAAGTATTGAATTTCAAATGGATTTAGCATTAGATTAAAATGAACTGAGGGGCATGCATTTCGGAAAAAGAAATGTTTTGCAAGAAATGTCCCAAATAATCGTGAAAGTGCACAACAGATCTAGGGCCCGTTCGGTTGTTTGAGGAAAGGAGGGGAATGGGGTGGAATAAGGGGGGGATTGAATCCTGAAAAATGTTTCAGCTTTCAACTCAAAATTTGAAACAAAGATTGCCATGTAAAATTTGAATCTTTCAACTTGGACTTAATGATAAAACAAAAACACACAGAGACTTACCTTCACTCCGGAGAACCGCAGCATGTAAAGCTTTTTGCCCATTTGGTCCACCATAAGAGAGGTTCCCATCACTCATGTCATGCAGTGACCGCGCAATACTGACCTCGTCAAGCAGGATGGCGAGGTACAATGGCGATGCGCCATCCCTTGGGAAGCCAGCCAATTCAGAATCCTCCTCCACCAGCCGGATGACCATACCCCGATGCCCGACCCGGACCGCCTCGTGTAGAGCTGTCTCCCCAAGCCTGTTTTTGGCGCGCACGAGCTTCTTCACTAGCCTGATCCCCTCGTCAGTCTTGGCCAGGTCAAGCAGGTGAGACACCATCCTGGCGTTCCCAATCCTAGCGGCAAGGTGCAGCGGCGTGTCGCCTTTCCTATTGGGCATTGCCAGGAGGTGTTTGGCCCTGTCGTGGATCACCTTTGCCGATTCCAAGAACTCCTCACCGTCGCCGCCCGCTGCTACTACGTGGAGCACGGAGTCACCCTCAACGGCGGTGACAACGTCAAGGAGCGTTGCTGTGGAAGGTTGTGGGACCTCAACTCGGACAACGAAATCGAGATGCGCCCCCACGCTGCTTCCCTCATCCAGTAGATCCTTGAGCCTCTGGGTGTCGCCAACGCGAGCAGCCATGAGCAGTCTAGGATGCATGGCCGCGTTGTTGCTAACGGTGGCGGAGGCAAGAATGATGGGCGGGAGGGGCTGCTTCCTCTTCTTCCTCCTCCCACCTCTCCTCTCCTCCTTTTTCCTTCCTTTTCTTCAAGGCTAGAGTAGTCTCAAGCTTCATATATTATACGAAGT
Source organism: Panicum virgatum (assembly GCF_016808335.1). Classification (NCBI taxonomy): domain Eukaryota; kingdom Viridiplantae; phylum Streptophyta; class Magnoliopsida; order Poales; family Poaceae; genus Panicum; species Panicum virgatum. The sequence continues at coordinate 25,822,546 of NC_053153.1, read as the reverse complement.
CCAAACCAGCAGCCTTACCCTCACACTAGAAAAGAAGTAGTCCTTTTGCTCAGAATACTCCATCTGTTCTTAAATATATGATATTTAGGAATACCTAATTAATTTATTAACTTATTTACTTTTATTAATAAACATCATATATTTAAGGATAGAGGCAATAGTCTTTCTGTGGTCCAAGCTTGTTCAAATCTGAGCAATGCCATGTGGAGGTCAAGGCCACGTTCCTCATAATAAGGTTGAACATTACGTCGAAAGGAACCTCATGCTTAGCAAAGAAGAGGCCCTAAAGGAGAAGATACAGGTAAAGGTTTGGACTTTGAGACAATGCCATGTTGTCCTTGAACCTTTTTCTTTATTCTACCTAATTATAGCTGTCTAATGTACTTTTACTCTATAATAATAAGTATGTCGATTGGTGTCCTTTTAATTCTTTGATTGAGGTGCCAGTCACACCTGACAAAAAGGATGGTAACAGGACAAGTTAGGAATAAAGACATCGACAAAATCATCTGTAGGTTAAAGATCGTGTGTCACACCGACGCAACAGCCAAGTTTCAGGACATGATCAGTAGTGAATATTGTCAGCATATAAATGGTTTTAGGTTCTCAGTACCAAATTAATTCATGGACTAAAGATTCTGGAAATTCATTTTAAATACTTCTGATTCGGGCGAGACTAACCATTTTCCAGGTGTCAGGGACAAGCACTCAATCGGCGAGTTTCGCTTGAATTATGGAGTTTAGGCGAACTCTGTTTACTGCAACATTTTAGTTGGGGCCACAAAACTGCAAATGCACACAGAGTGCAACCGAGCAGGCCGACACGGCCCACGTGCCGGAACAGCCCAGAGATGGACGTATCTGGACTTCACGGGCTTACGGACGGCCCATAACTCTACACTAAGATTAGCACGGTCCAAATTAGTCCGAGTGCATTTCCAATGGGAGAATACTCCTCAATCACTGCATCTCCCCTGAAAAACACACACAGCACATTGGCATCAACTGAACTAGAAAAACTCATGCCAGCCCAGCATTAAAATATATCAGAAAATAAGAAGGGCAAAAATAACTTGCAACAAATATAAAAGAAGATCAAAATGTTGAAACTGTTATGATCTATCGTGACAAGCTGAAAGAGGAATTGAACCTGTAAAGTTCAAATTGTCAAAAAAAATCACAGTACATACGTCATTGAGGTTCAAACTACTTTGTTACAAATGACATTAAAATGCTTCATGTTCCGTGATTGATTTGTAGCAACCGGTAGCATGTGTCATGTGGGGCCAGCACTATAGGCGGCGCCCACGTCCACAGCCGGCGACGGCAACAGGTAGGGCCGGCTAGGAGTTGGGTCAGTTAGTTTGTTTCCTAGTTTTTGGTCCCAAGAGCCTATATATTCTTGTACTCAGACACTTGAAAGGTTAAGCAATACCAATTACTCCAAACTCTAATCTCTTTCTATCAGGCGCTGAGGGGTAAAACCTCGCATCCAACCACGGGACACGGCTACGAACTACGTAGTCAGGGTCCTCCTACCCTAACCCTCGACGCCCTTGACAACCTGGTATCACGACCTAGGCTTCCTCACCGCACCGCCCACCATCACCACCGCTGCCCCGCTCCAGCTCTGCGCCGCCCACCCCGCAACGACGCTCTTACTCGCCGCCGTCGCCGCTCCCAAACCCCAGCACCGCCTTCTGCCCTACCGCCGCCATGGGTGACGCCGACGCGCTCCAGACGACGCTGCATACCCTGGCCGCCTCCCTCAAGTCACTCCAGGCCTCCGTCGAGGCCAACGTCCTGGCGATCCAGCGCCTCCACGATGTGCAGTACACCTCGTCTGCCTCCTCCGACAATAGTTTTGCCTCCGGCGAACATCATCAGGACTGGCCACCACGGTTCCAAAAGTTGGACTTCCTGCGCTATGATGGCAAGACCAATACGCTGATCTTCATCAACTAATGTGAATCTTATTTCCATCAACAGCAGATCATGGAAGAGGAGAAGGTCTGGATGGCATCGTACAATCTGGAGGACGGTGCACAGATGTGGTACATCCAGGTTCAGAAGGACGAGGGCACTCCTTCCTGGCACCACTTCAAGGAGCTCCTGCACCTTTGCTACGGTCTCCCGCTCCGCTTCAATCCCTTAGGTGAGCTAGCGGCCTGCCGGCGCACGGGCACCATCGAGGAGTACCAAGACCGTTTCCAGGCCCTTCTGCCACATGCCGGCATCCTGAGCGAGGCGTAGCGTGTTCAACTCTTCACCGTGGGTCTCCAACCCTCGCCAGTGCCATGAGCCTGGCGCGCAAGCTGGCGCTGCGGGACCATTACCCGGTGTCCCCCCCCCCCCCGCGCCGCCACGGGCGCCCCATCCAGCGACCGAGCCCCGTCTCGCCCTGCCGGCACCACCTGCTACACCGGCCAACCATGTCATTCCACCGACGGTCACCGTGGAAGGCCGGCCGGTCAAGCGCCTCACCCAGGCGGAACAGGAGGAACGTCGCCGGCTCGGACTCCGCTACAATTGTGATGAGAAGTTCGACCGGGGCCACAACCGGGTGTGCAAGCATCTCTTCCTGCTGGACTGCGGCATAGAAGATGAAGCCGACTCCCCAGCGCTGGCTGAGGAGGACATCAGTGCCGACGCCTCACCTCACGTTTCCCTGCATGCCATCATGGGTTTACGTCGCAACGACACGATGCAGATTCAAATCCAGGTGTGCGGCGTCCCCCTCGTGGCGCTCCTCGATTCGGGATCGACTCACAACTTCATCTCTGAAGAGGCGGCAAAGCGCACGTGTCTTCCCCTACAGCACCGCCTCAGCATGGCCGCCACGGTGGCGAATGGCGAGCGCATCTCTTGCCTGGGCGCCATCCACCGCGCCGAGTTCTCCGTCTTCGACGAGCCGTTCACCGCCAACCTCTTCGTCCTTCCTCTCACCGGCTACGACATCGTCCTCGGCACTCAGTGGCTCGCGACCCTAGGTCCGATCCTCTGGGACTTCAGCGCCCATAACATGTCCTTCTGGAGATGCGGGCGCCAACTCTGCTGGCGCAGTGTGGCCGGTCCGGAGGTGTCGGGCCTTCTCGCGACCTCGTCCAGCGCCACGCTGATGGAGGCGCTGCTGGATTTCTTCGCCGCCATCTTCTCTGAGCCCTACTAGCTCCCTCCACCTTGCAGCCGCGACCACAACATCGTCCTCCTACTGGGGTCGCAGCCGGTCGCCGTCCGCCCCTACTGGTACCTAATGACGAACAAGGATGAACACGGACGCCAGTGCGCCACCATGCTCTCCCAGGGGCTGATCCGCCAGAGTTCCTCAGCATTCTCTTCTCCGATCCTCCTGTCAAGAAGGCCGACGGTTCCTGGCATTTCTGCGTGGACTACCACGCCTTGAACGCGATCACCATCAAGGATGTCTTCCCCATCCTGGTGGTCGACGAGCTGCTGGACGAGCTGCACGGCGCCAAGTTCTTCACCAAGCTGGACCTACCCTTCGGGTATCACCAAGTACGCATGAACCCGGCCGACATCAACAAGACGGCGTTGCGCACCCACGACGGCCTCTACGAGTTCCTGGTGATGCCGTTCGGGCTGTGCAACGCCTCGGCCACGTTGCGTTGGTGAATGATGTCCTGCGCCCCTTCTTACGTCGGTTCGTCCTCGTATTTTTGATGACATCCTCATCTATAGCTCCACAAGGGCGGACCATCTTGGGCACGTGCGCGCGGTCCTCGACGTTCTGCAGCAGCATCACTTGTTCGTCAAGCACTCCAAGTGCGCTTTCGGCATCGACTCCATCCAGTACCTCAGCCACATCATCTCCGCCAACGGCATGGCCATGGATCCGGCCAAAGTTCAGGTGGTGCGCAACTGGCCGCAGCCCTGCTCCGTGCGCGCCGTCCGCGGATTTCTCGGCCTCGCTGGGTACTACCGCAAGTTCGTGCGCGACTACGGCACCATCGCGGCACCCCTCACGGCTCTCTTGTGCAAAGAGGGATTCTCCTAGACTGAGGAGGCCAATGCGGCTTTTGAAGCCCTCAAGCTGGCGGTAACCACAGGGCCGGTGCTGCGCCTCCCAGACTTCGTGCAGCCGTTCGTCATCGAGTGCGATGCCTCCACCCACGGCTTTGGCACAGTCCTACTGCAAGACAAGCACCCCATGGCGTTCTTTAGTCGGCCGGTCGCGTCGCGGCACCGCTCCCTGGCGGCTTACGAGCGGGAACTGATCGGCCTTGTCCATGCCATATGCACTGGCACCCATATGCACTGGCACCCATATCTCTGGGGTCACAGATTTCTAATACATACTGACCATTACAGCTTAAGGTTCCTGCTAGACCAGCATCTTGCCACGATCCCTCAGCAACACTGGGTCGGCAACCTGCTGGGCTTCGATTTCTCCATCGAGTACAAGCCAGGTGCCACAAACATCGTCGCCAACGCCCTCTCACGCCGAGACACCGACGATGGATCGATCCTCGCGATCTCCGGGCCTCGGTTCGACTTCCTCGACCGGCTTCGCCATGCACAAAACGCTGTCCCCCGCCCTGGTGGCTCTCCATGACGAGATCAGGGCGGGTCAGCGTGGGGAGCTCTGGACGGTCATTGATGACATGATCGCCTACTCGAGTCACCTCTACATCACCCCAGCATCGCCCCTGCTGCCCGAGTTGGTGGCCGCGATCCATGAGGATGGCCATGAGGGTGTGCAGTGCACCCTGCACCGCATCCGGCGGGACTTCCACTCGCCAAACCTTCACCGCATCATCCAGGACTTTGTACATGCTTGTTGGACTTGTCAACGCTACAAGTCTAAACATTTGCACTCGGCGGGGCTGCTGCTTCCACTACCGGTTCCGTCAGCCGTCTAGACCGACCTGGGTCTGGATTTTGTGGAGGCCTTGCCGCGAGTCGGGGGCAAGTCTGTGATCCTGACGGTGGTCGATCGCTTCAGTAAGTACTGCCACTTCATACCGCTTGCTCATCCATACTTGGCGGAATCGGTGGCGCAGGCTTTCTTCACCGACATTGTCCGCTTGCACGGCGTTCCACAGTCGCTGGTGTCGGACCACGACCCCGTCTTCACTTCGGCGTTCTGGCGGGAGCTCATGTGCCTGACGGGTACCAAGCTCCACATGACCACTGTGCTCCACCCGCAGTCCAATGGTCAGACGAAGGCGGTGAACCGGGTCATCATCATGTACCTTCGCTGCTTCACCGGTGATCACCCTCGTCAGTGGCTTCGGTGGCTGCCATGGACGGAGTACGTCTACAGCACTGCCTACCAGTCTTCGCTGCGGGAGACTCCGTTCAAAGTGGTCTACGGGCGTGATCCTTCCTCCATCCGCTCCTACGAACCAAGCCAGACGCGTGTCGCAGCGGTGGCCCAGAACATGGCGCACCGGGATGAGTTCGTGGCCGACGTTCGTTACCGCCTGGAGCAGGCACAGGCGGTCCAAAAGGCGCACTATGACAGGGTCCATCACGCGGTCTCCTACGCTGTCGGCGACTGGGTTTGGCTTCGTCTCCGGCACCGTGCTCCGGCTTCCTTACCCGGCGTCACCAAAGGGAAGCTGAAGCCTCACTTCTACAGGCCCTACAGCATCTCCAAGCTCATCAACGACGTTGTTGTCTGCCTCGCCCTCCCGGAGCGCGCCTGTCTCCATGATGTGTTCCACGTTGGCCTCCTGAAGAAGTTCGTGGGTACTCCGCCGGATACGCCTCCGCTCTTGCCGCCTGTTCACAATGGCGCAGCTGTGTTGGAGCCAGAACGTGCCGTGCGTGCCCGTCTTGCTCGCGGTGTGCACCAGATTCTCATTCACTAGAAGGGGGAGCCTGCGTCGGCTGCTACTTGGGAGGACCTCCACAGCCGGCGGCTGCAACAGATAGGGCCGGCTAGGAGTTGGGTCAGGTAGTTTGTTTTCTAGTTTTTTGGCCCAAGAGCCTATATATTCTTGTACTCAAACACTTGAAAGGTTAAGCAATACCACGGATCCAACCACGGGACACAGCTACGAACTACGTAGTTGGGGTCCTCCTACCCTAACCCTCGACGCCCTTGACAGCATGACTGTTTGACCTCTCACCCTAAGTTGTAGCTCCTGCAGGTGCAATCATACAAAAAGTCACGTAAGCAAAGTGAGGATGAGATAAATTAGATCTTACCTATGCTCTTTTTTCTATTGAATTTAGAACTTCATTGTATATTATATTTTGTGTTTTGATCCACACGAGCTGTCATCATTTTCTATTAACATTTTTAGACCTCTTTTGTGTGTTACACATGAAACTGCAACATATAGTTGGCCATGGGTAAATACTTGCTTCTTTAAATATATTCCTACATCTGATAGTGTTCGCCCCTGACTTTTATTAATAGTCATCGAGTAGCAAACTTTTATTGGAAATTGACGTCGGCATAGCATAAATACACTACTGGAAACCGGAATTTCTCTGAGGGTGCACATACCTACAGGGAAATACAAAATACCGACAAGGAAATTGAAAAATAATTTCCCTGTGTGTACACCGACAGGGAATAACCTCCAGGGATAAAACGACAGGGAAATGTAAATTTGCCCGTCGGTTTTTTTTTCCCTTAGGGTTTTTAGAATTTCCCTGTCGGTGGGCCTTCGTCACGAAAATGCCACGCCACTAGACCTAGCCTTCATTTTCCTGTCGACAAAAACCCACAGGGATATTATTAACACGCACAGGGAAAAGCAATTTCCTTGTGTACATAGCACCATCAGGAAAATTGGTATTTTTCCTGTCCATTCTCTTACCGACAAGGTAATTTATTTTCTAATGGCTGTTTATCTACATTTTCCTGTCGTCATTTAGCTAACAGGGAAATTGAAATGATATATTTAATACCAGCCATCAGGAAAATTAATCATTCAGTCATCAGAGAAAATCAAAATGCATATATATTTAATGCGAGACGACAATGTTCAAAAGAATTCATAATCGAATGGCACATAAAATCCACATTTACCATTACATAGATATGATGACATCATGTCCAAATGTTGTTGGCATCAACCTGTACACAGTTAGCAAAACAAGCATCCCACCAAACCCATAAACTTCTAGCATAATATTACTATCTAGAGTTATACTACCAATCTACCAAAGTGCATGCATGCATATATAGGCGCAACACTGCAAAAGTTGAACTGTGAGCTGTCATTCATCAGAAGATGAAGCTGCACCATCAGACCATGCATTGCTTCCAATCTAATCAAGCTGCATCATCAGACAATTCATTGTTTCCACAATGTTGGTTGCTGCCATGAATGTTATCAATGTTTGTGCCGCCGAGATCCTCACCATTGTGGCCATTAACATCCATGCTGTTAGTGGACTCCGAGCAACATGAGATGAACCCGTTGCCTGCTTGTGAATGACACTTAGATAAGCATGGTTGCCTTAGGCAAATATAGTGTAATACAATTCTGGACTAAAAATGCTATGTGAAAACAGATAATAAAAATGCAAATAAAAAATCAAAGATCCATTAAACGATATGCAGCAAAATGAGGATTAGTATTCTGAATCTCAAACTGGACCGCACTAACATAAATTTGTAACGAGTTCAACAAGTGGTTTAATCGCAGAAACAAAGCTGCAAAGAAAATAACAGAAGTAATCTAGTTGCTGGCTTGAAAGAAAATAACAAGGCAGCTACTATCAAGTTGCAGACTTCAAATACCAAGAGCATATTAGCTAGCATTCAGTGCTTTGTGGTAACTGATTTGGGTAAGTTCAAAAAATCCCAAATGCAATGGAAGTACAGAGTACATTCGATGAATCATATCTAACCAATTATGCAACTCCTAGCTCTAGAGTTAATCAAGATCTTTCCGTGCTCCTAGATCTGCCTGTGCTAGTAAAGATTTAATCGCACCTGACTCTGGAATTTCATCAGGATCTGCCAGTGCTGATGTTCTAGCATACCACATTCACATCCCATCTGAAAAAAGTGTTAACACATGTGCAGCGTACAGAATTAAAAGGAGACAAAACAGTAATAAAGTAGAACTAAAGGACCTGCAATGCGTCACCTGATGGATCTGAATGGCATCGTGGCTTGTTAATCAGCTCCCAAACAAGAATTGTAGGTATTAATTATTAGCCTGAACAAAAGACAAAGGCCTAGACAAGCATGTAGCATTGTGTACAAAAGACAATACTGCAGTAAAGAAAGAAAGATAACTACTTATTCTTCAAATACTACTTCAGTGCAGAAACATGTTATCTCTGTAGAAGCTCCACAAAGCTGTGCCAAGCATGACAAGAAAATTGACAATAAAAACCGAGATGTACACAATAGTCTCCTTTCAATAAAATGTTATCACTCACATTTGCTTTCGAACTACTAGGCATGCATGGACAGTGCTTCAGTTCATCTAGTATATATGCAAAAAACGAGACAGCAGGAAGCACTCTGATTTCTTTTTGTGCATACATGCTAACACGCCTTACAGGCACAAAATAATGAAAGGAAAGCTGAATCGAACCATACTGGCTGCTTGCACAAGCAATTAGATTCAGTTAATTTATATAACAGTATTACAAAAGCAACAAGGATATGTTTAGTAAAACAACTAGGATGATTGTTCCAATGGGGTATACACTGCAAGGAGGGCCCCCACGCGCCGCAGCCATGGAAGGGGCCTTTGCCCATGAAGCCGCCCCAGGAGCCGCAGCCATGGAAGGGAGCCCAGGACGCCGCCCCAGGAGCCATGGCAGCTGCGTCCTCCTAGCTGCAGCGGCGGGTGGTGAGGGAGGACGCGACGGCCGGCCCGCCCCCGGGAGTCAGGCTGCCTGCGCCGGGGGCCTCGGGAGTTCCGCGCCGCCGCATCCCGCCGTTGCTGGATGCACGAGCCCCGGGTCCTCCGGCCCCAGTGCGCGGAGAGCTGCGGAGGGGGCGCGGCCGGAGGTAGAGCTGGAGATGGAGGCGTGGGATTTGGGGGCGGCCGTCACAGTATTGGATGAGGAAAGGAGGAGCATTAGATCGATGATGAACGGTAAAAGATTTTTGAGCTATTTGGGCTGAAATGGGCCTAGACTGCTTAGTATTTTCTTTTTTTTATTTTATTGCACTATTGTAAAGTAACATATAAAAATATTTATTTTATATAAACTAAAATATTTTTTACATGTAATAGACTACATATTAGTTGTATTTTAGAAGTTTCATTAATTTTGGAAGTTATTTACTATTTTCAGTAAGTTAAATGGATTTATGTGTGTTTATTGAAAATAATTAAAAATTGAACTACATGTCTCAAATATTATTTAAAATTATATAAAATAGATTTTAAGGATGACTATTCTATTATAGCTCATATCCTAAAATGGATAAAATGTGCACATGTTTGTTAGGGATAATTAAATTTTTTATTTACAACCTCACTATACAATAATGATAATAATATCTAAAACATCCCTGAAAACTCTGTAAATTGACATAGAATCATTTCATGGATGCATAAGCTTGACACAAAAGTTTTAAAGAATTAAAATAAAGTTGGACCATACTTTGTTCATAAATGGGCATATCACTCACTTAGTCTCATATAACTCAAGTCAAACTTTGAGATTTTAATACATCATAATATTTTTTGAACTCATATGAACCTCAAATTTGGTCACAACCTTACATTTATGATTATATTAGAAAATATGAAATTACATCACTAATTATTTTACAAAAACATATTTTTATATTCTCTACTTGGGTGGAAGAAAATAAACCATATTTACAAATCTAAAATAACAGCAATAATCATAAAATAAATAACATTAAATGAAAGAACATGATTTTAGAATAAATAGGAAAAAGAACCATCAAATTTGGAGTTCATATGAGGGAGAAATACCACATACAAGTTTTAATCCAGGATTAAAATAAGAAAGACGAACAATGCATGGGTTACTGTGAGTTCATGAATTTCCCTGTGTGTATATAAATTTCGCCGTGAGTTTTTCTACAACCGACAAGGAAACGGTGAATTTCCCTGTGTGTACAAAAATTTCCCCGTGTGTTTTACCTCAACCGACAAGAGAAGGTGTATTTCCCTGTGTGTTTGGTTATTTCCCTGTGAGTGTTTTCATAACCGACAAGAAAAGGTGAATTTCCCTGTGGGTTACTAGAAAAACACTCAGGGAAATTGGAAACACACAGGGAAAAAATGGTTTCCAGTAGTCATAGCCAATAGTTTCCTCTTGTCGTTAGATTTATTCTTGGTATATATGTTTTATGTCCAGTATGTGTTCCTGTAATTATGATTGCTTGGGATCTTCATTGGTTAAGGCTCGTATTCTATTTTCTATTTCATTTCTTTTGTATCAAATATGTATAGCTCAGCGAACTTTGGTGATTTATTTGGCTCAGGTAGTAATGATCCTATATGATGATGTATTTGTCCATTTACTCGAAAAACATATAGTCCTTCTCCTTGATTAATTTTGTTTTCAATATTGCCTCCCATGGATATAAATGCAAACAAGCTATTATATTGTCTAATTTTCTGCAGGAAAATGTTTAGCGTCCTTGTCACCTTTTGGATCAAGTGACCCCTTTAGAAATAGTGGGGGTCCTTTAAACTTAGGTATTTTGATTTTCCCATATTTGCAGCAATGATTGTGCTCAGTATCTTTTTTATTTCTTTCATCTAACCAAAATATGGCATCACAATATTTGCACTTGTATTCTGGTTTCCCCAAGTGTGATCTTTCCATATATGCTTCTTTCAGATATTGAATATATTCAGCTGGAAAATTAACCATACCATAAGGCAAGGATAAATAAGCATGCTTTTGGCCAATATCTAAGCATTATCCTTTTTTATGGTTCTCTGTTATTAGGACATTCTTTAATCTAGTTTGCGCTTTCTACTTTAATCTTTTCCTATCATCCAACATTTGCATCTTCTTTTTTGTAAATTTGCATTATCTGTAAAGTAGACTTGTTTTTTTTTCTTTTATTATGATTATTGCTACATTCATTATTATTTTCATATGATCTTTTGGTCATATGTATTTATAATTATCACACAAAGTATAATATTAATACAGAAAGATAGTTAGAATACAATATGAAGTAGTTTTACAAATCATTATAAAGACTAACAAAAACTATGCTGAATGGAGTATGAACTACGAAGCTACAAAATTAACTGAAGTTGGAGCCATCTGTTCTTGTAGCTAATTTTTATTTGATTGGTAGTTAAGTTTGATAATTTTCTATTCATAAATCATTTGGAGAATCTGGATTTCTTGTGTTGCTAAAGTCTTAGTTTCTGTTATATTAGTAGGTTTCAAGTAAATATGTAAAGTTACATGATCTTAATATGAGAAGGATACATATACCTTCTTTTCTCTTGTTTTTTTTTGTTGATTATGTCTTCCTTTTTTTCTGTTGGCACTGCAATAACACATAACACACAAAAAGAAATACTTAATTTTATAAGATTGCAGTACATGAGGCTTCCAGACTATTTAGTAAAGAGTAAAATACATGAATGGCCATTATACTTGTCAACATGTTTTAATTTGACCATCAGACTCAGAAAAGTGTAAATTGGGGTCATTAAACTTGTTGACGTATGTCAGTTTGATCATTGTACTTAGTAAGCTGTAAATCTAGGCCACTAAACTCGCCTTGACTAATCTAATATAATAATTGGCTTCTCAATACTACACATTTGGATGAAGGTTTGACCATGTATCATCTAGCATGACCAAATTGTGACATGGATTAGGCCACCATTTTCTTGTTAGACGAATAGGTCTAAGAACCTTTTTTTTTCTAGAGTTAGGCCTAAGAACCCTAAGCAATAGTAAATGATCAATCTACTAACTGTAGTGGTTCACTAACCGCCTGTTGTGGTGATTCACCGACCCCTGTGGTGGTTCGCTAACACTGTCACCAATGGCCTGTGGAGGTCCGCTAACCGCCTGTGGTGGTTCGCTGACATTGCCATCATTATAGGCGGCACCCCAAGTAGCTCCAATGCTAGCTGCTTCCTGACCCCTTGCCAAAACCACGGCCAAATCCACCATCACGACCACCACCTCGTCCACCTCCGCGTCCACCACTATCTGCGTTGCTTGAACCATCCAGTCCGTTTCTGTAGCCAGAACCTTGCTCATCCCCTGACCCGTCACCATACCCTTGGCCATTGCTGAAACTTCCTCCGGAGCCACCGCCGCCCCCACGTCCATTTGCATATGAAGCCCCAGTAGTGTAATCACATGTGTCACCATGGCCTGAGCCAGATGCACCCCCTCCTCCGTAACCTGAGGCATATTGATCATAACCTTTCTAACCGCCACCACCAGAACCCTGACCAGATCCACTAGCAGAAAGAGAAGCTACTTCTAGGGTCCTGAGAAGTGCTACCATAGGAATTTCTGGAGCCATAGCCAGATCCAGAGCCTAAGCCATAGGCGTTTCCGGTTCCGCTACCGCCACCCCCACCTCTGCCTCGGCCATCAGCAGTGGCATGGTTTACCACCCTATACTAATAGCATTGGTTAATCCAATGCTTAACAGGACAACAAGAGCAACAACTAAGAGCTTACCAGTAGCCATGGCAAGCTAAGCTAGCTTTTTTTTTGGAAAAGGGAAACTTCATTGATTTCAAGAGCAATACATCGAGGTGATACATCGTCTTGAAATTTTCCTGAACTCTGCCAAACCGACACACAGACTAAAAAGAGTTTGTTCTTGGCACATCAGGCCGTACACACTAATGACTATCAATCCGAAGACTAGACCGCCACCCATGTGCCCGGGCAAAAAAAAAAATCCTTAGCCACCTGCTCCAAGAAATGAGATGCCGCTACAAGCTTGTCCTGTAATGTATGTCGCTGAAGGATAGCCCACGAACGGAGCCAGTGTGTAGTCAAGTGCAAAAAGGAAGATCTTTTGTTATCAAACACCACAACATTTCTGCATTGCCAAATAGACCAACACAGGGCTAGCTAGCTGGTATATGGAGGGAAGAGGGAAATATGAGATGAAATGCTAATGGGAGGTTCGATGGTTATTTGTAGTGCTGGATCGGAGGCCATGCATGGTTGAAATATCTTAAAACCTTGATCGTTTGACCATGCATTAATTTCTGATGATGCTTGGACTGATTTGTTTTTGAACCACGGGTTCAACTTGGATAGAGACTAGCCGCATGCTTGGTCTTTAATCATACCTTCGTTTTGTACCTTTTTGTCTTCCTTTACTTCGCGTATGGTTTCAAAGCCTTTTTTTCATAGCAAGATTCGTGTATGTTCCATACTTATTAAGGTGGAAAGCTCATAACGTTTTGCATATTTGTAACTTTGTATATATGGTGGATGACTCAAACATGTATATTATTTGTCAAGTGAACCAACTTGCTAGTGAAGTCGGTCAATTGCTTAGGTTCACAGCGAACACTAGTGTAACAATGGGCACTCGCACCTGGTAAACTGGGTGACGATCTGAGTTTAAAATGTAATAAGGTGCATTATGTACAAAATGCACCCATCCTGCAAATGCAACCAAGAGACTACACCAATTACAACTGCAAGAATAGATCAATTGCTACTGGTAGAAATTGATTGCAATTGGGGCGCGAACCTGTTGCAACTCAGACCGACCAAATTACAATTGGATGCGAACCGGTGGCATCACGAACCGACCTAGATGCAAATGGACACAATCCAATTATACCTAGAACTATCAGAATTGCAACTAGGAGGGTGGGTGCATTCTCTGTAAAAAATACATCCATCTTGCAGTTGCAACGGAGAGACTACACCGGCCGATTGCATCGAGGAGAATAGACCAATTGCTACTGGAGGGAACCAAATGCTCCAACTAGAATGATGTCCACATAATTAGTTGGAGTGCAACAAAGACTTTTAGATCATGGAGACGCTATATTAAGTGAGAGAGAAGAAAAAGAGGAAGAAACAGTGTCTCATACAAGATCTAGTTTCTATGAGAAAACCAATGCATCACCATTTATCTCCTACGAAGTATAAAATTTTGACGGGATTGTTAAGGGCGTGGTTGCTGGCGAAGAGGAAAGGCCAGGCAGCGACTGCGAAGACCCAGACGGCGGCGGATGTAGATATTTAGGTGTGAGGGGTTTGGAGAGTTTAGATTGTACTGCAACTTAGTGGAATTTTTTTTTGTAAGACTAACACCTTCGGTGTCTGCGCGGGGCCCTGCGTTGGAGCTTACGCGGGCCACCGAAGGTATCATATCTGCGGAGGAAACCCAACAATTTCTATATCTCCGGTGACTCATGGTATATGTTTCACATTGCCCATCCTTGGGCGGCTTTCGAAGACTTCTGGTTGCATAGGGAGCGTGCTTATAATCATCGCAATGCGCAGCCGAAGCAATTCTTTCTAGAATTTCAGCTCGACCCAGAGAAACATGCGAAGATACTTGCTGACCGTGTGCTTCACCGCGAAATCAAACAAATTTTGAATACCGATGTTCCGTATAAGCCGGCCGAGGGGCTTCTTGAGCCGAAGCCCGAGCCACTGGATGAAGCCCCTAGTCCCTCCGGATTTATGTATTGGGTTATAGATTCTCGAAATTGTGTAATTGTGTAATGATGTTGCAGGACGATTGATGACTGTAACTCTTGCAATGATTTGTTGGGCGAAGACCCTTGTGTAATTGAAACTTTCATTTGTATTACCTTGGATTCTCAAAATGGTGTAATTGTGTAATCGAAATAATGGGTGAAGGCGTCTTTTGTAATTTACAACTTCGCTTGCATCACTTGATATTCTCGAAGCCCATTGTTCCGCATGCGGTACCTGTGTGTTCGATTTGTTTGTGAAGCGCCACCCCCTATTGCAGGGTGCGGATGCGAATGATACTCGAGTTAGTCTCAGCTCTGTGAGCGCACAAAAAATTCGAGTTGCGAAGAACCCCCCCTGATTTTCTTAGGGGACCTTCAACTCTTTAGCTCGTGTAGGTTAAGCCCTAGCCTTCGGCTTTTGCATGATAGGACTTTCCATGTCTTCGGCCTTTTGGATGAAAGGACTTTTCTTAGGGGACCTTCAGCTCTTTAGCTCGCATAGGTTGATACCTAGCCTTCGGCTTTTGCACGATAGGACTTTCCATGCCTTCGGCATTTCGCACGAAAGGACTTTTCTTACATAAAAATTTTGAAGTGAAGCCGAAGGGTCAAGTGAGCATTTCAGCTTGTGCGCTCTGAGCTTACTTCTCCAAGTGTTGATCACTTGTCATGCGTCGATGACTCCTCTCTCCGCTATGACTAAGAGGGATAGACGCATGGTTCCTCCTCACCCTGTGACACATTTATTTTTGGGGGCCTTGTTTATATTTCACAAGGGGTTACATTGGGTCTCCGCCTCGTTAAAAACCTCACACCTCCGACCGCCAGAATGACTGCGCGGGGACTTCCCCTATGAGGAAAAGAGTACAGGCCCTTCGGTTCATGGTGCAATCTTGTTGCGAAGGAAAAACAAATGTTTACAACATATTACAAAATGCAATCTGACTACGAGCCCCTTCAGTTATCATTCCTCGGGGGGCCCTTACAAGGCCCTATACATAGTAGTGCTAGAGCATGTCTTTGTTCCAGGAGTAAGGGTCTTCGACGCCGTCAAGAGTGTGAAGCCGGCACGCTTCGGGCCTTGCCATCGATGTGACCAAGAATGGTCCTTCCCATTTGCTATGCATTTTTCCTTTTAGTTTGCCCTTCGGGATTCGGCGAAGCACTAGATCTCCTTCCCTGATCTGCATGGGCTTTACCTTCTTGTTGCGCCATCTTCGGGTTTCATCCTGGTACTTGCCGAGGTTGATGGTAGCCTGGATTTTGACAGCTTCGATACTGCAATGGTTGTCTTCATGTCTTCGTGTAGCTCTTTCGGACTCAGCACTCTACATGATCCATTCCTGAGCTCCTCTCGGGCGTCATGGCCTCTTCGCCGTACAGTAGCTTAAACAGAGTGAATTTCGTGGCCCTGGACTCAGACGTATTGTGAGACCAGACCACCTTCGGCAGCTCGTCCACCCATTTGCCCTTCAGCCGTTCGGTGATATTTTTCTTGATGCCTGTGAATATGATGTTGTTGGCTCGTTCGATTGCTCCGTTCGATTGAGGGTGGTAGACTGAAGCGAACCATAGCTTAGTCCCCAGCTGGGAGAGGAACTCTCTGAAGGCATTGCAATCAAACTGCTTGCCATTGTCCACCGTGATTTCCTTTGGGATGCCGAAGCGACACACGATGTTTTGCTAGAAGAACTTCTGCAGGGCTCCGATCGTGATATCTCAGAGTGCCTTTGCTTCAATCCACTTCGAGAAGTACTCCACCACCACTGTTGCGTACTTGTAATTCCCCGGGGCTGTGGACAAGGGACCAATGATGTCGATGCCCCATCGGGTGAGTGACCACATTGGAGGTATGAGCTGGATGTCGTCCGGGGGGAACTTGCTGTAGGGGGCATGATTTTGGCCGTTGGAGCACGTGCAGACAACTTCGTGCATGTCCGCCACCGCCGAAGGCCAGTAGAAGCCTTCGCGGAAAGCTTTGCCGACAAGTGCCCTCGTGTCGATGTGCGAAGAGCACATTCCAGCATGGATTTCTTGTAGCAGTTGCCTGTCTTCATCCTGCGAGACACATTTCAATACCGGTGCACAGACGCCCCCCCCCCCGATACAATTCTTCATTGATTATTGAGTAGTTATGCGCCCGGAGGTACATTTTCTTCTCTTCATTTTCGTCCTCCGGGAAGAAGTGCCCCAAAAGGTATGCCATGATAGTGGCCCTCTAATCTTCGCTGGTGATGGCGTTGACGAACTTTGCTGGCTCTTCGGCACAGTTGACAGAGCCCTATTTCAATGTTTCGAAGAAGACATCGGGTGGCAATGGTTGATTCTCTGCCACTGCCTTCGCAAGTATGTATGCTTGCTTGTTTTGTGCTCTGGGGAAGCATCAGACGCTGAAAACCAAAAAATACTTCTCCATGCTCCTAACTGCTGCTAAGTACTTTGAGAGCTATGGCTTGAACGCTCTGTATGATTTGCCGATGTGATTCGCAATGAGCTCCAAGTAAGATCGGATGGACAACCTTCGCGCCCCAAGTACTCATGCCTTGCGAAGGCCTAGTAGCAAGCCCTCATATTCTGCTACGTTGTTGGTGCACCCCTCGAAGTCGAGCCTGGCCACGTACTTGAGCTGGGTGCCCGAAGGCACTGTTAGCATTGCCGTAGCCCCCGTACAATACTTCCAATAAGCCCCATCGCACTCTAACTGCCAGATAGCTTCGATCACTAGTGGCTCTTGCAAAGGAGCAGCTGGTGTCCAATCAGCAATGAAGTCCGGGAGGACCTAGGACTTGATGGCACTTTGTGAGATGAAGTCTATTGTGTATGCTGCTAGCTGGGTTGCCCATTTCCCGATCCTGCCGGAGGCCTCCCGGTTCTCAAACATGTCTCGAAGGGGATAGGAGGTCGGGACCTTTATCTTGAAGCTTTGGAAACAATGTCGAAGCTTCCGGGCCGCCGTCACCACTACGTAGGTCATCTTCTCCATTTCTGGGCACAACAACTTCAATCCACTAATGGCTTCAGATACAAAGTAAATTGGGACCTGCTTGGGTGCCCGTTCGAGAATTCTTTTTTCCACGAGCACAGCGCTCACCGCCAACCTGAAGACGCGATGTGTACAATAGTAACTCTGCCTTCGGCGATGGGCTGGTCATTACTACCAGGTTCTCCAAATACACTTTTAGGTCTTTGAAGGCCTTGTCTTGTTCTGGCCCCCATTGAAAATTGTTGGAACCTTTTAGGGTCTTGAAGAAGGGAAGGCACTTCTCGGCCGACCTGGAGATGAATCTATTTAACGAAACCAACCTTCTTGTCAGCTTTTGGACCCCCCCCCCGCCTCATGGTCGTCAGAGGCTTCATCCTCCTGATAGCTTCGATCTTCTCAGGTTGCCTTCGATGCCTCTTTCAGTGATCATGCACCCCAGTAATTTCCCGCGCCTTACACCAAAGACGCATTTCTCCAGGTCCAGTTTGAGCTCGTGTTGGCGGAGATTTGCGAAGGTCTCACGAAGGTCTTGAATGTGGTCTTCGTATTTCTTGCTTCAGATGATAACATTGTCAACGTATGCCGAGGTGTTTCTATCCAGCTGGGTGCCCAAGACTGCTTTGACGGTTCTGTTGAAGGTATTGCCCACTATTGGCGGTCGATATCGATGATTTTTGCCGCCAATGCTCTGCCTGATTTTATGAAACTAGGGACATAATCATGCCATAACCATTATATCTAATGAGTTCCACAAGTTTTGGTGTGTATTTGATCTCAGAAATAACATACCCATATTTGACCTAAAACAGACACTGTTTGGACCGAAAGGCCCGAGTCCGGCCGACCGGCATACCTATTGTGGACTTTTGGCATGAAAATTTACCAGAGTCATCTAGAGGGAGAATTCAGGCTAATCCAATGGGTAATTTTCCAAAATACACAAGTTGAAACCGGAAGGCTTGAACCCCTAAGCAAAACGGAGGAATCCTGGTCCATGATCAGAGCACAAGACATTTACCCATCCAGGAGTGACCTTCAGCCGTTGAGGAGCGTGTTGGTGCAACGGAGGGCCGAGAAGCCACCAGAGCCAGGCCGCCCGGCCTAGTTTGGATGAGCGCGTGGAGTCGGAGATAGACCGGATGGAGACGACAAGATAGATACACTTTGCAAGGCCGTTTGTTCCAAGATCAAACGCCTTGCGAAGGCCGCCAGGAACGAGGAGATCTGTAGAGCCTCATACTCGAGGATCTAGGTCTAGATAGGGAGTTTAGAATAAAGTAGATTAGGAGTAGGTGCTGATTTTATTTCCTCAATTTTGTTTCCTTTCCAGCAGCACCTTAGTTTGTTTCCAAAAATTTGATTGAATAAAATAAAGTTTCCCCATGTCATGCTTATGGTTGGTACACACTTGTGTGCCAACCACACCTCTGTTCTAACATTTCACAAAGTACCCAGAGAATTCAAGTACACAGAATGTTTGGAGAACACCAGAAAAAGCTGAACGCAGTTCGCCACAGGCAGGTGCCGGGCGGCCTACTCCAGGCCGGTCGGCATATCAATTTTGCGATCTTCAGCAACACCTAGTGGAAATGTGACACGCGCAGTGTAATGGACTCCTTGCAACAGAAAACTTGAAAATTGGTGAAAGATTAGGCCGCCCGGCCTAATTTTAGGCCGCCCAGCCCCACTGGCAGCGAAGCACCGAGATTTTGCTCGTGGTGCAGGTTTGCGATCTCTATAGCTCACTTCTCTAAAGTTTCAGTTCAAATGATGCATGAATTAATTCAACTAAAATTTTGAACCCGAAACATAGAGAAAGATGAAATCCTTTCATGAAAATCATCTTGTGCCTAAGTTTTATTTCTCATGCAAGTATTTACATGCCTTTGGAACTAATCTTATTAGGATCATCAGATCTTTTGTCTATTGACCCTTATGATACATTGATCCAAATTCATACTTGCTCTAATTCATGGACTTGGAGGAATTTATTCAAAAAAAAAACCATGTCAACTCTCATGCTCAAATACCACCAATGCCACATTCATATATGAGAGTAGCGCTTTATGATTCCACATAGCTATCTTGTACATTTTGAGTTTGTTCAAACTTGCTGCCTCTCGAGTTATGCTATGCACATTCCGTACTTTGATCATTCACGAACACGACACCAAACACTGTCCGTTGGTCATGACAATCATACAAAACCTCGTCACCCCCCTGAAACAAAAAAGAAAAGCAGGAAGTGAGTCATCATGCTCATGGTTCCTCGTCCAAAAAAAAATAAAAGAGGGAAAGAGGGGAAGACGACAAGGGCAAAAATATGAATGATGGACAAGTGTCTTTGCTTACACCTGCACATGATCAAAGTATTTGAATTGCATTGCTACTTGGAGACATATTGTTTGAATTTGCAAAATAAATGAAAAAGATGAGCACATACCTCTATTACCATATATAGACAAGAGAGAGGCTTTGCCTTGAGAGAATCATACACCATGAGTGCTCGAGTGAATTGAGCATTCAAGAGTTTGCCTCATTTTCAAAAGTATAAAACCCTCCTAGCTCCGAGAAGGAAGGCTCGCATTGATTCTTGGTGACATGTTCTGAGGATCAATAGATGAAAGTGACGATGTTAGCCACCCAGAATCCAAGGTATGCAAAAAAGCTAAGAAATAACTCTTATGCATAGTTTGAGTTCATGAAACCAGGCCTTGCTCTTTTCTTGACCTTATTGCTCGGGGTGAGCAAAGTCTGGCTGTGGGGGTGTGTTGGCGGTTGATATCAATGATTTTCGCCGCCAACGCTCCACTTGATTTCATGAAACTAGGGACATAATCATGAAACTAGGGGAGGCCGCCCAGCCCCACTTGTCATCCTCCGAAGTCGCCCTTTCGCGTGAAGTTTAAGCCAAGGCAGAGGTAGCATAGGCTTGCAGCAAATACCCGTTTTACCGACCTTGAGCTGCTATAAATAGGACCCCTCAGCTCACTTGTAACACACACCACTTGGAGCTAGAGTGTCTCAAGTTTAGTTCTTCATCCTAGTAGTAGGGAGAGTGTGAGGTGAGAGCTTTGGCGAAAGCCGGGCTAAAGGGGCAGAGTCGAGTTCTCTCGACCTTACCCCAACTTTGTACCCACCTCGAGGGAATTTATAATCAAGTAAGTTCCTCGTTTATCTTCAGTTTCTCGCTAGTTTTACTTTTACTTAAGTTATTTGTTTAGTTACTTTCTTTAATCTGTGGGATCCTGAATCTGCGTAAGTAGCAAGTTCTACTTATTTGAGGTTACTTTCTGCCTTAGTACACGGTAGGAGTAAGTATCTCTATAGCTGTTGGCGTGGTGCCAGGCTTGGTTAGCTATCTCGGGTTGTGTTCCACCCCACGGTACCGCAGTAGTAGGCGGCAAATGGTGACAGCCTTGTCCGTCCCTCGTAGTCCACCACGTTTGGGTGCCTTCATAGCAGTAGTTGCCGAAGGACGTCGGACTCCCTTCTCATCCCTTAGTGAGTCCTTCTCTTAGGCCGCCGAAGCAGATCAAGTTAGTAATCTATCAGGATAGCTTAGTAATTAGGAACCTGTCTGGAGTTAAACCCTCTACCCTCGTACCTCTTCTCCTTGGCGGGTCCGGCTGAATCGTTCTAGACCACTAGTAGAAGCTTATCGTTCTTTAGATCAGATATTCCAAGTATACTCCCTGGTGAAAACTACAATCGGTCTCTATGCGCTTGCGGAGTAATTCGTTTAGGCTAAGAAGTGCCAACACCTGCGTTGCGAAGCCCCTCCGGCATTCTGATGTAGCAATATGTGCCGAAGGGTGTTGTGAAACTGGTCTTCACTTCATCTGATTTCTTCATAAAAAATTGGTGGTAGACTGAGAAGCAGTCCAACATGCTCAACATCTCAAACCCTACCAAAACCCTAGGCAACTCAAACCCTAAAAATTCACAAAATTGAGGATAACCAATCAGTTAGAATGGAGTTACTTTCAAGGATCGGTTTCCCTTTGAGTCACGCCACAGGCCTTAGCACGACTAAAAAGGCTAGTTTTAAAAAAAAATAGATAATCATTGATTATTATTAAAATATTAGATTACAAAAGATTAAAATAAAAAAATTCTATGCGTACCACCTCCGACGGAGACAGACCAACGCAGTGTGCTTGGGGCACTGTGGCAGAGGATTATTATTGACTGAATAACGAAAATTTTGATGCTGCCATAAAAAATCGACTCCAGAATTTAGAAACTTTTGGAGAACATCCAAGTTTTTAAATTTGAATAACAGCAAATTGAAATCCGTCCCATCAATTATAGTTGACATTAGCTAGAGTTCTTTTTGGAAAAAGTTCACCAAACATTGTACCTCGAGAAAAATTGAATCAGTAGTACTTTGCAAAGAAGTAAAGACAGCAGTTAGGCCTGGAAATCGTGTCAGCTCAGGGACGGAGACAATAATAATACAAGGAGACGGGCAATTAGTAACATTTTTAAACATTAGAGGGGTCAAATTAATTAATGAGAAAATTCCCTTTTTAACACTCATATAATGAGTGGTTCCTTATTTGGCCCTCAAAATTGTCAAACGGCCGTGTTGAAATAATTTTACAAATTACTTTATTTACATCTCTTGTATAACTGCAAAAAGTTTCATAATTTTGGAGCTGATTTGTATGTCATTTTGGTTACAAAAAGAGATTAGAAGTATCCACAGGTGTCACTTAACTGATGGATTGAACTCGGTGTCGAGAAAGGAACGAAAGTTCAACTTAGTGTCGAATAGGGAACAAAAACTTTGAAGAGCCAAAGAAGGAACGACTCATTATGAGTGGCAAACAGAGAGTTTCCTCATAATTAATTATCAGTTCTTATCAAGTTCATTATGAAAACGTTATGTGTATCCATTGATATCCCTACTAGCTTTGTCCTTCACACTACTACAAAAACGATTCGTAGGAACGCTCCAATTTTTTCCAGAGACGGACCAAAATTTCACCCGTTACTACAAATGAAACGTGGTTACTGTAGCATCCGACCCGCTCCTAGAAAATTTTTTTAGGGGCGGGTCACCTCCTCACCCGCCTCTAAAAATGAGCGCAATTTTCAGGGGGCGGTTAGTGGCGTCACCTGCCCCTAAAAAGATTATTTCTAGAGCGGATGAAGCCATGAACTGCCCTAAATATGATGGCATTTGTAGGGGCGGGTCATAGCCTCACCCATTCCTACAAATCCATTTTTAGGGGTGGGTGACAGCATGACCTGCCCCTACAAATGGTATCACACAAAAAAATTCATAATTTTTTCATATGATCTTGGATGAAGTCAAACTTTATACCAAAATTGTAGAGAATCATGAGATCTAAAACTTTACGGTTGAAAACTTGTTCATTTAAGGTCATCTAATGATCCAAAAAATTATTATAAGTTTTATAATAGCTATAACTATATATTATCCCATATAACTCAAATCATACTTTGAAGTTTCCGCAATCTTAATTTTTATATACACTGAAATATATTTGATATTTTTTTGTTTCTATAGTTCACAGTAACCATAGTGTAGACTATTCACATTTTTTTATTTATTTTGCTATATGTAAATAATTAAATGGATTTTCAAATAAAATAGAAAAAAAATTTAGGAGCGGGTAATGGCTTCACCCGCCACTAGAAATGAATTTATAGGGGCGGGTGATGGCGTCACCCGCCGCTACAAATATATTTCTAATTTATTCTGAAAAATCGTTTAATGCAAAATAAATAGCAAACAATCTTGAAAAATTGTGAAATTTCTACAATAAGATTATTTTGACCTACAAAACTAGGAAAAAATATGACAAATATAGTTCATTGTACCAAATAATTAAATATTTAAAAAACATAAAGTTAACCTTAACTTGTATGAGATAAGTTAGTGTGGGAGATATTCATTGTGTCTTTCACATCTTGAGCTAATATGGACACTCAAATTAGATTTTGGTATTTTTCCTAAATTATACATATCACAATAAGTTTTTGATAAAAAATTCATATTTTTTTCAAGTGTTTTGCTATTTTTAATGAATTCAATGATTTTTTAAAATAAATTAAAAATTATTTGTAGGGGCTGGTGGGGGCCAGACCCGCCCCTACAAATCTATTTTTAGGGGCGAGTGGAGTAATCACCCGCTCCTAAAAATAGAGTAGGGATTTCTCAGGTGATGAGGATCCCTGTGATAGGCAAGCTGTAAGGCTATTGGCTGAATCAAATGCTGCCGGATTAACAGGCCCACCAGCCGTGTCCCTGCCCCTAGCAGTTTTATGGCCAGTTTTATCCTCTTAGCTGCACAATAGCGCTCTCTCCAACTCTCTGTCCGTCCTCTCCCTCTCCCATCATCTCCTGATGTGGAGCAAGTGGCAACGGACCGCGGGGCGCGGCAGCAGTGAGCGCGTGGAGAATACGGGTTGCATGTGGCGATGGGGCGAGCGCGGCCACCTGCGCCGCTGGCGTGGCAGGGACACGGGAGCGGCTGCCTGCCGCGGCAGGCTGGACGCGGTGGTGAGCGCGCGGCTGTGGAGCTGCGGGGTGTGGCGGCGGCGAGCGCTCAACCACGGAGCCGCAGGGCCCGCGACGGAGCCCTATGGGGCCACCGCGAGCGCGGTGGCCGGCGGCTCAGGGACGCAAGCGCTGGGCGCGGTGGCCTGTGGCGTGCGCGAGGTCGTGGGCGACCATGGTGGGGGTGTGTCGGCGAGCACAACCTTGGCTGGCGTGGCGCGGGTCTCCTCGACATCGTCCTCCTGCGGGCACACGGCGGCGAGCACGACCCGGACAGGCGTGGTGCGGTGGCCGTGACGGGGCACAGTGGCGGTCGCGAGGCTCACGGATTTTTTTTTTGCTTTTTTCTGATTTGTAGGGGTGGGTCGCGCTGTCGTCCGCCCTTGCAAACCAGTTTTTAGGGGTGGGGCGTGCTGTCGTCTGCTCCTGCAAAACAATTTTTAGGGTCGGGTAACCACGTCATCCGTCCCTGAAAATAGATTTGTAGGTGCGGGTGAAGGGGTGGCCCGCCCGTAAAAACACATTATTCTGACGTCTGTTGCTACAAACCCTAAACCCTATACCGCCTCTACGAATCGTTTATGTAGTAGTGTCGATGAGCTGGTACTATTGTGCCATGAGCCCTATATGTACCTCTCTAGGAGACAAACCACGCGTCTAAATCATGGACACATGAGTTGGGAAGTGCATTTAAGTGTTGACTGAAAAAAAATTGGATAGCATGAAAAAATTGTTCCTAGATCTAGAAAATTTAGGAAACATCCATATTTTGAATTTGAGCAATACAAGTTAATTTATCATATAATAATATTGTTTTTCAAAACACGGTATGGAAGTATAGTCTTACATACACTCATTCACTTAGGTGTCTTACAGACGGGCGTGTACAGCTAACAACTATTTTTTTCAAAAAACAATGAAGATGTCAAGATTCCCATACACATACAGACATACTTACCCTAAGAATACAGTCATACATGTACACCCTACCTTAATGAACGCCTACAAGAAATTTTGACGGCATATCACTGACCGCTAAAAGAAACGGCACGGGTGTCTCACAGTGGACGAGTCACCAACCACTAAAAGAATAATTACTCAAAAATTTGAGCACTGCCACCTGTATGATTATGGTTTATGATTACTTTTGTGATCTATACCGATGCACTCTTATCATTTACATTGTTCGCACAATATTGTTCCTTACTAGGATGAATGGCAACCATGGTGGTTGGCTCGGTCTTGTGTATACATAGATATAGTGCATGCAAGGGTGTGGTGGTTAATTTCCCTAGCTCAGTGACAGCGGGAGAGAGGGAAAAAGCCAAAGGAGAGCTTGCAGCCGCTACTATTCATTACGAAAATGTTATGTGTATCCATTGATATCCCTACTAGCTTTGTCCCTCGATGAGATGGTACCATTGTGACATGAGCCCTATACGTACCTCTCCAGGAGACAAACCACGCGGCTAGAGCATGAACACATGGGTTGGGAAGTGAATTTAAGTGTTGACTGAAAAAAAATTGGATAGCATGAAAAAATTGTTCCTAGATCTAGAAAATTTAGGAAACATCCATATTTTGAAATTTGAGTAATAAAAGTTAATTTATCATAAAATAATATTATTTTTTAAAACACAGTATAGAAGTAGAGTCTTACATACACTCAATCACTTAGGTGTCTCACAGACGGGCACGTACAGCTAACAACTATTTTTTTTTCCAAAAAACAATGAAGATGTCAAGACTCACATACAGATACAGACATACTTATACCCTAAGAATACATATATGTACACCCTACCTTAATGAACTCCTAGAAGAAATTTTGATGGCATATCACTGACTGCTAAAAGAAACGTCATGGGTGGTGTCTCACAGTGGACGAGTCACCAACCACTAAAAGAATAATTACTCAAAAATTTGAGTGATTTCTTGCATAGTCTGGCTACATACTTCCATCTCATTTGGTAAAATTAGTGTGTTTCAGTGCACCCAACAAACATATACCGCTTCAAGGGTTCGATATTTCCACTCGCTCTGGTAGCATGTAGGGCCTGTTTGGATTGGTGCCAAAATTTTGGCATGCCAAAGTTTTGGCTAGCCAAATGTTGGGCAAAAAACTTGCCCACATTTTGGTAGGGAAAATGTGAGAGGTGGGCAAATTTTGACACCCAACCAAATAGTGGCCAAAATTTTGGCTTGCCAAAACTTTGGCATGCCAAAATTTTGGTATCAACCCAAGCAAGCCCGTAATAAAAAAACACATGTATATATACTGAATTACAAACATGATGTATAGAGACAATAAGGATAACACGATGCAAACAAATTAACACTTACATGGCATATAAATTGGTATTGTAGTACAATGCCATGTGCTACAATTATTACAGAAGCCATGGAATGGCCAATTATTCCTTATATGAGTATACAACACATCTACACATGAACCATAGTACAGGCGGGTAAGTATGCGGCAACAAACTGCACTTCTATAATAACTTTAAAGTTTTATGGGTGTCCAGTGCCACTACCAGCAGATCCAGAACCACTTCCTGAGCCATTCCCATATCCGCTGCCACCTGGACCACTTTGCCCACCACCGCCACCACCGCCTTGACCACCAGCCTGAGCATATCCACCACCATAAGGTCCATATCCACCAGCTTGGCCATAACCTGAACCAGAACCGGAACCTTGTCCAGAACCACCGTACTGTCCACCACCTCCACCACCACCTTGGCCACCTGCTTGAGCATACCCACCACCATACGGGCCATAGCCACCGGCTTGACCATACCCAGAACCAGAACCAGATCCACTTCCAGAACCACCATTTTGTCCACCGCCACCACCTCCACCTTGACCACTACCCTGCGCGTACCCTCCGCCATAGGGCCCATACCCACCTGCTTGACCATACCCGGAACCAGAACCAGAACCAGAACCAGAGCCACCATTTTGTCCACCTCCTCCTCCACCACCTTGACCACCTCCCTGAGCATACGCTCCACCATTAGACCCGTACCCACTAGCCCCACCATACCCAGAGCCGGAGCCTGAACCGTAGCCAGATCCTCCATTTTGGCCGCCTCCACCACCTTCACCCCCACCGCCTCCACTAGCATATACTCCACCGGAAGACCCACTTGCCTGGCCATACCCGGAGCCTGAACCATAACCCGATCCTGAACCATCCCCAGACCCACCACCTCCTCCTCCGCCACCTCCACCCCCAGCACTCACATATCGAGAAACCCTTGCAGCATTGGATAGTCCAATGCTGAGGAGGACAATGAAGCTAAGTGCCACGAACTTGGTTCTAGCCATTTGCGAGCTACCAAGCTTTGTGAACTTGAAGGATGAGATGAGTAGGAAGTGAAGGTTTCTTGGCTATTTATAGAGCTGGAGGCCTGTCCCAGCTATAGCCCAAGGCTTCACTTGCCCACAAGCTGTACAGACGCGACAACCGGTGGTTTTTGTCTTGGAATGGAAACAACAAGTAGGTACAACATGAGTGCATGACTATAATTTTGTAATGATCATATAAATAGGGCACTTGTTTTTCTCAGTAGGCTTGACTGTATTATGTGTGAATCGAGTTCGATAACGCGGCAAGTATGAATTGAATGCCACGTACGCTTTGACCAGGCTTGCATGGCAGGCCGGCGGCTGGAAAGGAGAGTTGGCACTAGGCATGCACTATGTGCACCTCGCTGTGGCGTACGCTTGAATTGTAACCTCTCGGCTGAGGTATAGCTACTCCGTACAACAGATAAAAATTAAGGTGGTTTTTGGTTCGCATTTTTGTAACGTGATCCGATTCGAGCGGTAATAAGTGTTTTCGTTAGATAGATTTTGTTTGGTTCCATCCATCCATAATCGGATACCACGTAGTCAAATACGGCCGTGTGCAAGAGGTCTTGCAGGTATCAGTTTGGCTGCATCTTGCAGTCGTTGACTGCTGCATCATCCGTGTGCGTCTCTGCCCACTGTCCAGACGGTCAGACAGGGAGATCGGAGACTTTCCGGATAAGCCAGACAGGGAGATTAGTCACAAATGGGCTACCCGCTACCGCCACAAATACTGTAGCAACCGGATTGCACGGAGCTCGAGATGGATTAGCTTGGCGAACGGCAGCGGAAGATTTCAATTCATCCTGGAATTTCAGACTATGCGATACAGTACAGGCGCCTCTTCAGGCCTGTTTAGATTTTTACCCCCTAATCATGTAAACGCAAAAAAAACATCACATTGAATGTTTTGACACATACATGAAGTACTAAATGAAGTCTATTTACAAAACTTTTTTGTATGGATGGGCTGTAAATCGCGAGACGAATCTAATGAGCCTACTTAATTCATGAGTTGCAACATTGATGCTACAGTAACTATCCACTAATCATAAATTAATTAGCATCATTAGATTCGTCTCGCGATTTACAACCCATCTGTGAAAAAAAATTTGTAAATAGACTTCATTTAGTACTTTAAATTAATAAAATTCCATCGTAAAAAAATTTTGCGCCCTATCTAATCACGGCCTCGTTCACTTGGTCGTCCTCAAACACGCCACGCCGAGCGGGTTTGCTGGTATGTTTACGTCGGCGGCGGCGGCAAGCTCGTGAGGGGCGTACTACTACTACGCGCTCGTGAGCTCCCCCCACCCACCCACCCACACACTTGTGCCGCGAGAGGAGACTGGAAAAACCAAAGATTTTGGTTGCTACGGAAATTTTCGATCCGGAGTTAAGTAACTTTGGGAAACGTACAATTTTAAAATTTGTTTTCGAATGTCATGTTGCCGAATAACAGCAAACTTATTACAACTACCGTGCACAGAAATTGAGCCACACGAACACCAGCATCGACCGCCGGTAAGGAACGAAACCAGGTTTACTACAATAGAGAGGTGGAGTGGAGGTCGAAACAAGTTATGTTTTCAGCTCGCATTTTTTATATGTCAGCATTGCTCTATTTTTTTGTAAGTAGGAGAAGCAAACACAAGTTTACAAGACATGTTATATTGCATAAAACCAGGATATAATGGTATTAGGAAACTAAGAGAGCTCTAGGCTACGGTAAGCTATCATTTTTCAAAAAGAAAAAAACTGAAACGCAAACTATCACTATTAGAAAAAAGAGGCATTCGTCCACCTCCGATTAGTACCGGTTGCTTTCATTCAAGTACTAATCCCAATTTAGTACCGTTGTACATCATAGTGCCTTCTGGAGCCATTTAATACCGGTTTTTTAACACCACCCGGTACTAAATGCCACCATTTAGTACCGGCTAGTGTTATGACCTAATAATAAATGGCTCTCAGGGGCCTCTAGCAAATTTTTACCGGTTTTTAACACCAACTGGTACTAAATGGTGGTATTTAGTTATCCGTTGGTGTTATGATCCGGTGCTAAATGGTCATGGACAAGTACTAAATGGTCCGTCCGGGTTAGTTCAAAAGGATAGCCATCTCCTATGTACTCACATGTGCTATGTGGGTGGGATGGTAGAGGAGACTAAGCGGAGGCCATAGGTCACGGGTTCGAACCCCATAGCGCGCACACACATTTATCCGGGTGCATTTTTCTAAGACTCCTACCAGAACTCTATTTTGTAATCCTCCTAGAACTTCTATCCAGTACCCCTAGACTATAAAAAGGCGGGACTCCTATATAGTACACCTGGACTATATAAAGGCGGGACTCCTATCTTGTAACCGACTATTATGCCACCCCTGGACTATATAAAGGAGGGCGGGATACCTATATCGGGACTCCTATCTTGACTCCTACCAGAACTCTATTTTGTAATCCTCCTAGTACTTCTATCTAGTACCCCTGGACTATAAAAAGGCAGGACTCCTATCTTGTAACCGACTAGTATGCCACCCCTGGACTATATAAAGGAGGGCGGGATATCTATATCGGGACTCGTATCTTGACTCCTACTAGAACTCTATTTTGTAATCCTCCTAGTACTTCTATCTAGTACCTCTGGACTATAAAAAGGCGGGACTCCTATCTAGTACCCCTGGACTATATAAAGGCGGGACTCCTATCTTGTAACTGACTAGTATGCCACCCCTGGACTATATAAAGGAGGGCGGGATACCTATGTTGGGACTCCTATCTTGTAACCGACTAGTATGCCACCCCTGGACTATATAAAGGAGGGCGGGATACCTATATCGGCATATGACCAACATAAGCTAGATGGTTCAACAGAGCACAACACCTCAGCACAGGGCGCAATATACCAAACCACCACACAAGACGTAGTATCAATATACCAAACCACCACACAAGACATAGTGTGTAATCCTCCTAGTACTCCTATCTAGTACCCCTGGACTACATAAAGGCGGGACTCCTATCTTGTAACCAACTAGTTTGCCACCCCTGGACTATATAAAGGAGGGCAGGATACCTATATCGGCATAGGATCAACATAAGCTAGTGTAGGAATATGGGGTAGCAAAAATAAAAATTTTCTACCGCATAAACCAGGATTACTGCAGTTATAGATCACGAGATTACCACTAGACGCACGGTTGCGGAACTTCTGTAGCGCGTCGGTGTAGTGGAGATGGAAGCCGGCAGTGCAGTTGCGTGAACCTCCTCACGAATGGCTCGTTCTTGTGCAGCAAGCGCAGCACCTCTACGAAGTCCACACATATGGGAAGAAGCTTCACACTCCGGATTGCTAGATCCGCGAGAACGGACTATGGCAAGATGCATGAGGAAGCGAAGCAGGGAGGAGGGGGCGGCTAAGGTTTCAAGGGGGGGGGGAGCGCCCCCACCTCTCCCTTTTCTTATATAGCCCTGGGGCGCCCCCTTTGGTGGGCTCCTATGGGCCCCACCTTGGGCGCCATGGGCCCCACCTTCGGCGTCCTCTGATGGGCCAACTGAAGCCCATTAGTGCATCTAAGCCCAGTCTAATATGAATCTCATCCTCATTAGACTTCTGGCCCTTAAGTGTGTGACCCTATGGGCTCACGTGTGAATAGATATGGCCCAGTACTCCTACTCGCCAATAGTTGATAGCGGTCTCTAGCAAGACGTGTCAACTCCTAAGCACACGCGAATCATATCTGTCGAGCCGTCATAATCTTATACATGATGTTCCCTTTGCATCACGATATATGGTCTAGCTTGAAGCAGACCACTCTTTCTCGATCCTGTGATTCGAATCCTTGGTTAACTCTTAACCCCAACATGGCCATGCATTGCCTGGTCCGAATCACTCGAGGGGCCCAGAGATATCTCTCTCTTGTAGAGAGGGGCAAATCCCATCTTGACCGACTATGTCTCATAGTATGCTTTTTGACAGACCTGAAAGCCACCTTTATAACTACCCAGTTACGGTGTAGCGTTTGATGGATCCTAAGTAAATTGGTTCACATCTTGAGTACATACGATTATCTCAGGTCTTAGAACACAGCGTACATATTGTGTAATGAGAAGTCATCATCTCGTGTTGGATTAGTTCTGTATTACGTCTCACATGAACCCACATTATTAGTTTGACATCCCCATGTCCATGACTTGTGAAACGTAATCAATCAACTAATACATGTGCTAGTCTAATATTCATGTGTGTCCTCACATGAACTCCGACTAGGAACATTTTAGAATATCCATACAAGTAAGGGGTTTCACGAATACTTCACATAAGCATTAATCAATACAAGTTGTCATTCATGGATATTCAAGGAACACTTTATTAATCATGAATACAAGGAAATATGATTGTCTAGGGCATATTTCCAACAGTCTCCCACTTGCACTAGAGTCAATCTAGAATGTATCTAATACCCATTGCTCTTGTGTGCCTCTCATGCTTGGGCTGTGGAAGGGGTTTTGTCAATGGATTAGAAATGTTCTGGTCCGTGTGTATCTTGTATATCTTGATCTCACCACGATCGATGAACTCTCGAATGAGATGAAATCGCCACATAACGTGTTTGCTCTTCTGGTGATTCCTTGGCTCCTTGGCTTGCGCAATAGATCCACTGTTGTCACAGTAGAGATCCAGCGGGCTAGAGGCATTAGAGAACACACCAAGCTCAATAAGGAACTTCCTTATCCAAACACCTTTCTTCATAGCTTCCGAAGCTGCGATGTACTCGGCATCTATTGTAGAATCGGCCACCGTCTCCTGCTTGCAACTCTTCCAGCTAACCGCACCACCATTTACATTGAACACGAAACCAGGCTGAGACTTTGAATCATCTTTGTCGGTTTGGACGCTAGCATCAGTGTAACCGGTTACAACGAGCTCCTCCTCACCTCCATAGACTAGGAACACATTCTTAGTTCTTCTTAAGTACTTGAGGATATTTTTCACAGCTGTCCAGTGACTCTCTCACCTGGATCTGACTGGTACCTGCTCGTAACACTTAGAGCATAAGAAACATCTGGGCGTGTACTTATCATTGCATACATGATAGATCCAATTGCTGAGGCATATGGAACTTTGCTCATGCGCTCTCACTCATCAGTCGTCGTAGGACACTGAGTCTTGCTAAGATATATGCCATGTGACATAGGCAAGAACCCTTTCTTTGCCTCTTCCATGTTGAACCGCTTCAACACTTTGTCAATGTAAGTATCTTGGCTTAATCCCATAAGCCTCTTTGATCTATCTCTATAGATCTTGATGCCCAGTATGTATGCTGCTTCTCCTAAATCCTTCATTGAAAAACTATTTTTTAGTGAAGTCTTTACGGACTCAAGCATAGGAATATCATTTCCAATCAGCAGTATGTCATCTACATACAGGATTAGAAATGCAACAGACCTCCCACTTTCCTTCTTGTAAACACAAGCTTCTTCTCCGTTCTTAATGAAGCCAAACCCTTTGACCACTTCATCAAAATGAATATTCCAACTCCAAGATACTTGCTTTAATCCATAAATGGATTTTTGAAGTTTGCATATCTTTCCAGCATTGGTCGGATCGATAAAACCCTCGGGCTACATCATATACACGTCCTCGGTCAGATTTCCATTAAGGAAAGCTATTTTTACATCCATATGCCATATTTCATAATTGAAATATGCAGCAATAGCTAGAATAATCTGAACAGATTTAAGCATCGCTACGGGCGAGAAGGTCTCGTCGTAGTAAACTCCTTGAACTTGTCGAAAACCTTTTGCGACAAGTCTAGCTTTACAGATGTGAACATTTCCATCCATATCTTTCTTCTCCTTATAGATCCATTTGCACTCTATAGTTCTTACACCAATAGACGGGTCTATCAAGTTCCAAACTTGATTTTCCTTCATGGATTCTATTTCGGATTTCATGGCATCTTGCCATATCTTTGAGTCAGGGTCTGCCATCGCCTCTGGCATTTGTCGCAGGCTCATCATTGTCTACCAATAATAATTTCTGCGCTGCGCAGAGCCTTGCTGACCTTCGTGGTTGAGGAGGTGCTTCTGTTGCCATAGG
This sequence comes from Panicum virgatum, assembly GCF_016808335.1. Lineage (NCBI taxonomy): Eukaryota > Viridiplantae > Streptophyta > Magnoliopsida > Poales > Poaceae > Panicum > Panicum virgatum. The sequence continues at coordinate 25,788,967 of NC_053153.1, read as the reverse complement.
CATCTCAATTTGTTCAGCTACATTAGCGTCACTTGTAGAGTCTTATCCTATTGTCTCATCTCGAACTTCTTCGAGTTGCACCGTTCTTCCACTTTTCTCTCCTTTGAGAAACTCTTTCTCTAGGAAAACTCCGTTCCGAGCGACAAACACTTTGCCCTCAGATCGATTGTAGAAGTAATACCCTAAGGTCTCCTTTGGGTATCCCACGAATATGCACTTATCCGATTTGGGTGCAAGCTTGTCAGACTGGAGTCGTTTGACAAATGCTTCACAACCCCAAATTTTTAGAAAAGACAAACTGGGAGTCTTGCCAGTTCATATCTCATATGGTGTCTTGTCTACAGATTTTGACGGCACCCTGTTCAGTGTGAAAGATGCTGTTTCTAGAGCGTAACCCCAAAATGACAATGGTAGGTCTGATTGGCTCATCATTGATCGAATCATGTCCAACAGAGTTCAATTACGTCGCTCGGAAACCCCGTTCCTTTGAGGTGTTCCAGGTAGCGTAAGTTGTGGAACAATTCCGCAACTCTTCAAATGATCGCTAAATTCGTGACTCAGATATTCGACCCCACGATCAGATCACAAGGCTTTAATCTTCTTGCCACACTGATTTCCAACTTTATTCTGAAATTCCTTGAACTTTTCAAAGGTTTCAGACTTATGCCTCATCAAGTAGACATAGCCATATCTACTTAAGTCATCATTAAAAGTAATGAAGTATTGGAATCCTCCTCTAGCAGTCGAGCTCATTTGTCCACACACATCAGTATGTATGAGTTCCAGCAAATCCGATGCTCTCTCTGGAAAACCTGTGAACGGCGTCTTGGTCATCTTGCCCAGCAAACAAGCTTCGCATGTCTCGTATAATTCAAAATCAAACGAACTTAGAAGTCCATCCTCATGGAGCTTCTTCATGCGTTTCTCGCTTATATGACCGAGGCGACAATGCCACATGTAGGTATGATTCAAATCATTTAGCCAAAGCCTTTTAGCACTTATATTACAGACAAGAGAATCATCAAGATTTAAAATAAATAGCCCATTCTTAATGGACGCCAAAGCCACAAATATATTATTCTTAGAGATCACACAACCATTGTTTTCACTAGCAAAAGAATAACCATCCTTCATCAAACATGAAGAACACACAATGTTTCGACTCAAACTAGGAACAAAATAACAATTATTAAGCTCCAAGACAAATCCTGATGGTAGGTGTTGTTGCATCGTCCCGACGGCCAAAGCAGCAACTTTTGCATTATTGCCGACGCGGAAGTCAACTTCTCCTCTTTCAACACTTCTACTCTTTGTAATACCCTGCATCGAATTGCATCTATGAGCAACCGATCCGGTATCAAATACCCAAGAATTAACATAAGAGTCAGCGAGAAATATTTCTGTAATATGAACAACAAGCGTACCCGAGGTGGAAGAATGATTCTTTAGTGTGGCTAGGTACAGCTTGCAGTTCCTCTTTCAGTGTCCTGGTTGGTGATAATGAAAGCACTCCTTGTCTGTAGCTAATCTAGGTTTAGCCTTGGATATAGAGTTTGGCTTGGGGCTCGCAACCTTAGCCTTGCCCTTCTTCTTGTTCCAAGAAGAACCTTTCTTCTTGAAAGCAGGCTTATTCTGGACAGCCATCACATGGCCACCACCTGTGCTTTTCTAGATGTCACTCCCTGCTGTCTTGAGCATGCCGCACAGCTCATTCAAGCCCTTCTCAGCCCCGTGCATGTGGTAGTTCGAGACGAAGTTTCCATAGCTCGGAGGTAAAGAGGTAAGAATGAAGTTAGTGGCCAACTCTTGGCCAAGTGGGAAGCCCAGATCTCCAACCTCTGTGTGTAACCAACCATCTTGATTACATGCGGCCCTACTAATGCACCTTCTGCTAGCTTAGTTTCAGCAAAGGCCTTGGACACATTGAACCTTTCAGTCCTGGCCTGAGTCTAGAACATGTCCCGTAACGCCATGATCATATCGTGCGCCACATGGTTATTCTCAAACTGCATCTGCAGCTCAGGTTCCATGCAAGCTAGCATGAGACAGCTCACTTCACAGTCTTTATCAACCGCTCTCCTGTAAGCATTCCTTTCAGCAGCAGGGGCATCTGCAGCAGGCTCCTCTGGCAGTGGGTTATCTAGAACATCTTCCTTATTAGCTGCCCTGAGAACAATTCTCAGATTGCGGATCCAATCCACATAGTTTGTCTCATTCAATTTGTTGCTCTCAAGTACGGAACGTAAAGCAAAAGGTTGGTTTTGAGCCATTGATCTACAACAAATAAATGCAAAATACTGAGATAAAAGTATTCATGATGGAGTAAACGACATTAAACAATTTAATAGAATTTACTCCCACTAAAATCAATATCCCTCTGTTGATTCTTAGTGACTCAAGACCCACAACTAACATGTCCACTAGTGAGCTTTTGCATCACTGCTAGAAGACGAGGTAGATCGGTAAGCACCTCTTGCTAATCATATCTCATATGATTCTTGTTGTTGGGTGACATCTTCATATCTCGCTCCCAACCTTTATGTCCCAAGGTCCTTAACCATTAAAATGACCTTGTGAAGCTCACCAACCCTTTATGCGTGCATGTATCAGATGCAGCCTGTCTAGTCAAGGAAAACCAGTGGCGCCCTAATTTCATAGACCCACCACCAATCGTACAAGACATGGGACAGTGCAAGATTTAGATGGTTGGGCATGATTGCTCGAAATTAATGTGGGATCGTTCTACTTCTACTATGACGCACATAGTTGTAAAATGTTAAGAACGGTAAGCACATAATTGTGAATCAGTATGGCCCTTGTTCTCATGGTGATCTCCATCTCCATGGAACTTGTTCGCCATGTAGATCTCCATCTTCATGGAACTTGATCACCATGTTGATCTCTATCTCCATGTACATGTGCACCATCCTTTATGTGATGAAACTCCAAGAACTAAAACTTGCTATTACACCTAATAGCTAGTAATTAAAATTACATTCACGACTTGGATCATCACAGGTTGACATGCAGGCCATTACATCAAATGTAACAATTCATATGGCTCCAGCCGAATTGTCATAATCATGACACGCAGGTCATGAAACAATTACACACATGCATCACATACACATAGGGGCCATACCGATCACAAAACCTGCAAAACAGAGTTATGCGATTCCGACGTCCGAACTTAAAACGCCAAAAACCCCATCTTTCAGGCCGAATTTCGCAAATCTAAATTTTGCGAAAACAACAAGACTGTTCAAAACTAAGTCTAACTTTTTCTGTAGATACAAATCGATATAAAATTCGCCTCAATCTGAATTCGTATGCAAAAGTTATGACTGTTTTACTGTAAAACACACTTTCGCATCAAAACGAAATTCGCAGTAGATCCAATCCACTACCCTATACATCTCATGCATCAGGCTTATGCCCAAAATTTCGATTCGAGCAATCACATTGATCTCCAACCACAGCGACCGGGTTTATGTGCACCACTTAACTTCGATGGCGGAAAACCGACCGGTAGGAGTAAGTCATTGCACAACCTTCGCAGCAAGTTTACGAAACTAGGTTATAGATCGATCTGAAACTACGTATATCTCCATGTGCACATATCCAAATCTATAACGAGACAGCGCTGGCTCCGACACCACTTTAGGAATATGGGGTAGCAAAAACAAAAATTTTCTACCGCATAAACTAGGATTACTGGAGTTATAGATCACGGGATTACCACTAGACGCGCGGTTGCGGAACTTCTGTAGCGCGTCGGTGTAGTGCAGATGAAAGCCGGCAGTGAAGTTGCGTGAACCTCCTCACGAACGGCTCGTTCTTATGCAGCAAGCACAGCACCTCCACGAAGTCCACACATACGGGAAGAAGCTTCGCACTCCGGATTGCTAGATCCGCGAGAACAGACTAGGGCTAGATGCACGAGGAAGCGAAGCAGGAAGGATGGGGCGGCTAGGGTTTCAAGGGGTGGGCACCCCCCACTTCTCCCTTCTGTTTATATAGCTCTGGAGGCGCTCCCTTTGGTGGGCTCATATGAGCCCCAACTTCGGCGTCCCCTAATGGGCCAACTGAAGCCCATTAGTGCATCTAAACCCAGTCTAATTTGGATCTTATCCTCATTAGGCTTCTGGCCCTTAAGTGTGTGATCCTATGGGCTCACGCATGAATAGACATGGCCCAGTACTCATACTCGCCAATAGTTGATAGCAATCTCTAACAAGACGTGTCAACTCCTAAGCACGCGCGAATCATATCTGACGAGACGTCACAATCTTATACATGCTGTTCTCTTTGCCTCACGAAATTTGGTCTAGCTTGAAGCCGACCACTCTTTCTCGATCCTGTGATTCGGAATCCTTGGTTAACTCTCTTAACCCCGGCATGGCCATGCATTTTCTGATCCGAATCACTCGAGGGGCCCAGAGATATCTCTCTCTTGTAGAGAGAGGAAAATCACATCTTGACCGACTATGTCTCACAGTATGTTTCTTGACAGACCCGAAAGCCACCTTTATAACTACCCAGTTACGATGTAGCGTTTGATGGCTCCTAAGTAAGTCGGTTCACATCTTGAGTACATACGACGATCTCAGGTCTTAGAATACAGCGTACATATTGTGTAATGAGAAGTCATCATCTCGTGTTGGGTCAGTTCTGTATCACGTCTCACATGAATCCACATTATTAGTTTGACATCCCCATGTATATGACTTGTGAAACATAGTCAATCAACTAATACATGTGCTAGTCTAATATTCATGTGTGTTCTCACATGAATTCCGACTAGGAACATTTTAGAATATCCATACAAGTAAATAGTTTCACAAATACTTTACATAAGCATTAATCAATACAAGTTGTCATCCATGGATATTTAAGAAACACTTTATTAATCATGAATACAAGGAAATATGATTGTCTTTAGGGCATATTTACAACAGCTAGATGGCTCAACAGAGAACAACTCCCCAGCACATGGCGCAATATACCAAACCACCACATAAGACGTAGTGTATTGCGATATTCCAGCGGACCGAACCTGTCTAAATTTGTGTCTTATGTCCATGCATTTACCTTCAAGTTTCAGATTCGTTGATTTGTTTCCAACAATTTCCTACCTTAATGCATCCCAAAGTAGACTGATGGTAAAAACACCAACAGTTGGCGCCCACCATGAGGCTGATCGTCGCAATCATTAGGTAAGTTTGAAGGACATTATCATCAAAAGTTAATCTTCTTCCACGGCGAGGTTGACGACAAATCAAGTCGGCAGCTCGTTGTGCTTATTCATCGCGTCCAAGAAATTGTACAAGAATTGTGGGCTCCATTCCATGCAAATCCAAGCTCATCACGGGAGAAGTCAGCAATCGATCAACTGCTCGGCGCAGTATGCACGAAGACCAGGCGGGGTCATCCAAATTTAAGACTTACAATCCGAAGCAGAGAAGAATTCATCTATTGGCCCAAGTTCTGACGGGTCCCGCAGTTAGTCCCGTGTTGTTTGAGCGTGAAGCCAATAGACCGAGTCCGAGTCCAGGAAGGAGGCCATGAAGTGGTGCTGCAACCAGGATCACTCACCTTGTTTCTCGATTGAAGATAAAGGAAGCGATGCCGCTGCTATTAAAAAATATATCAAGATGCATCCAGCTGCACAGATCGTGCCACTAAAAGAATTTAGATCAAATTGCCATGCACACACATGAGAAGCTACCAGGAGACAATAAGTTTTTAGCTAATCCAAGCAAAAAAGAATTCGACGCAGGGACGACTACATAGACCTCGACAACTCACCTCGACTGCAGCTCATGCTGCAGCTACGACTACTCGCCGATGCGCCATCGACTACTCAGCAACATCAACAATCATCGTCGACTACTTTGATACTCGGTGACACGGCGTCGACTACCTTGACTATTTGTCTCGACTAGAAAACTAGTCGAGAGCAGGCCTCACATCATCAATAACTAGTCGAAATCGACTCCAACTAGTCGTCTTCAATCAAGCTAAGTCACTTATACTTTAATCGACTTTTTTTCACAGGATTGACTACTTTTTTGGGGTACGCCTCTCGATCGAAGTTACGCTCGAGGGCTACACCGTGATCGACTACTTTGTGCAACCCGCACTCTTACCGACTTTTTTTTTCTGCAACCCGGACTCTCATCGACTGCTTTATGCGTGCCGCACACCCTATTTGTCGCCTTGACGACTTCTATTTTTTTCCCATTATCTCCTCTCAATGGTTGCTGAAGTACTCGAGTAGCATACGTCTTATTACATGAAATCTAGACTCTTTTGTACGCCTATATGTTCCTACGCATGCAAGGGATCACGCTCCCTGCGCTATGGGCTACGGATATCAGGGGCTAGGTGCTTATACGTAATAGGCTAAATGCATAGTGAAATTACGTGGCATAGCATGAGCAAGACACGAAAAAAGTTTACATGCATTCTTTAATGCCGGGATTCGCTTCTGATTTGATATCATGTATATCATTTTACAACATATCTGTATGTTTGTTTCGCAGGAGATTGGACCTAGAGCATGCTGCTGGATGAGTAGCACGTCCTCCTCTCAGGCTCGGGGGCTGGACACCAAAAACTACTTGACATGGCTTCTATGGCTCGCCTAGCTCGCAGGCTCGGGGCTAGATGCCGGAAAACTACTCGATGCTTACTCATTTGAAGACTGGAGGCGAGAAAAATTCTACACTGTGTGTCACGACTTTTGGATCCCTAATTCAAAATCTTGGAATTTTGATTCAAACCTCGAGGGCTGCGGGACTGTAACATTCTAGATTTTTCTGGAATGTTAAAAAGTCGAAAATCGTGAATTTCAAAAAATTTTGTGGCAGTGCTTGTAATTTAATCCACCTAAGTAGGACTTCTGCCATTCTAAAATCCTAGTAATTAAAAATTCTGATTATAATAAGGATATTATTTCTGCTAGTATGAAAATATTTGGGTTTTATTTGGATCTTTTAGTTCTACCTTGTTTATTCGAATTCGAGTTGGATTTATTTTCTTCTGTGCAAATTGTGTGGAATTTGAATTGAGGTGTGCCCCTCATTTCAAGTTCAAATGCTGACTCTAACTCAGGCTTAAACCCACTAACCATATCCTAACCGGACTCGATCCAAAACCCTAACCCGATGTCCAAACAGACCTGCTACCCAGACCAACCCTAACCCGGGTCTGTTACCATAACCCTAAAACCTACCCAGATCAAAATCCAGCCAAACCCAACATTGTTGCCTGCCCCCAACACCAGCCCCTACACGCCAGCCCACCAACGTCACCTGGCCAACTCGGCCTGCACCCGCACCCCCTCTGCAGCCCACCATCGGCCCAGCTAGTGCCCCTTATTTTCCCAGCCGCATACAAGCGGGCCAGCCCTGTCAACCACACCACTCCCTTTCCCCTGTTTGTCTTTCTCCTTCCTCTCGTTCCCTCTCACGCCATCACACCCCTTCCCTGCCTCAGCCTCGATGCCTCACCACTCTCCCCAGTGCCCCCCCGCCTGCATCGCGCCAGCACCGTCGCCATTAGCCGCAACCGCCGTCGCCTTTCTCCCCTGCACACGCACTCGCCGCGGCCCTCACTAACCCTAGCGCCTGCGTCCGCGCCACGGGATGGCCGCCGCGTGTCCTGGCCTGGACGCCGAGGACCACCGGCCGTCAATCCCGTTCCGAACCCTAGTCCGGACCACCTATAAAGCCCGCACCATCTCCTTGTCTCCTGTTGCCACTGCCCCTGCCTCGATCACGCGCAGCCACCTCCGTCGTCCACAGCTGCACGCGGCCATCGCTACCCGGTCTCTGCCGTGCCCCGAGCGCTGCCACGTCGAGCCCCACGCGTCAACGCTCGGGCTGCAACGCCCTTGCACGTGGTTGCCGACCCCGACGCCCCAGCCGCTGGGAACGCCGCCGCCGCCACATAGGAAGACGAGGGCCTCCACCCACGCGCCGCTGGAGCAGGAATGAAGGACGGGGGTCGAGAAGAGGGGAGAGGATGAAGCCCGCCGTGCCATCGGGCCTCACCGGCCGCTCACGCAGTTGTCGTCGCCCTTGTACCTGGACGCCGCCCGTGCGTGCCCCCTACATGCACGCTTGCATGCGTCGCCGCCCCCGCGCCCAGAGAATAGAGGAGGGGGAGCTCGACGTCGACAACAGCCAGGGGGAGCAGGAACCGCCGCCGGACCTCGACGCCGCTACATCGAGCCGACGCCGCGTTGCAGCTCTGCCGGAACGGCCCCGAACTGCCACTGCGACACCTCACCACTACACCGCTACCGTCTTCCTCGACCCTGTTTGGTAAGCCGCCGCCTCATCGCCCGTCGTCCTCACCTTGCTATCCGGCTGCCATGCGCGGGACGATCAGCCCACCTTAGAATGACCACAAGACCACGTCCCTCGGATTGTTTGCAGGAGCAACGCATGCGCACGCACGCCGCCCATCGCTGGCCGCGCGCGGTCACTGCGTGCCGGTGCCGCGAAGTCGTGCGCACGCATCACGCCCACAGCCGCCGTCACCCTGACTCCAGCACCGCCGTGCCCGTGTGACCGACATGGCCGTGCGCGGCACGGCTTCGGGATGCCGAGGACCCGCACACGCATGCGCACACCCTTGAACACACGACCAGACTTGGACCTTGCTGGAGCTTCGCCGAAGCCGACCACCATCGCCGCCAAGAAAACCTCACCGCCGTTACGGCTGCGTCAAGGCCATGCCTTATGCACGCCAACACGTGCGTGCACGTGCGCACCGGCGCCCAAGGCCGAGCCTTGGCTTGCCTGGGCATTGATCCCGCCCGCCGTAGTACCAGTGCACACGCGTACCACCACGGCCATGATGAGCCCCGCACGCACAATCTTTGTCACCGTTGGACTGCTGCAAAGCCACTGCCATTGAGCCCCACCGAGCTGACTTCACTGCCATCTTCGTTGTCACCAGGAAGCTCTTGTCACACTGCCCTTGGCCCCTCGCTGTCATCGCACCGAGGAGCAGAAGAGAAAGGGAAGGGGGCATGAGAGAGGAGGCCGTCGTCGCCGAGCGGAGGAATCAACGCCGCTAGTAACAGAGGGGGTGAAGCTGCCGAGCCAGAGTTCACTTCCCCGTCGTCATCCGTACTCTATTCTGCAGTTGCCGCCTCACCAGACCGACACCGTCTGTAAGGATCACCGGGGTGTCCGACCCTAGAGGGGGAGGGGGTGAATAGGGTTGCTAATCGCTTTTTAACCTAGGGCTCAAACTACTTGCATAAGATAAACCTAACACGTCCTACACATGCTAGTTATGACTAAAGTTTATCTATGCAACTCTCTACTTACCCCTAAAAACTTACAACCTATAGCCAATCCTAATCAAACTAACTAGGAAAGTAAAGGCACACAAGAAAGAGTAAATGCGGAAACGTAATATGGTAAGTAAAGAGGTAAGTGCAAGAGCGATGCAAACTTCCGAGTAGACTCGGTCATGTTACGTGGTTCGGCACAAATGCCTACGTTCACGGGACACTGAGGCTCTTCCGATCACCGTCTTGCACTACGCCACCAAGGCGATGTCGGCAAGCAAAGGCAAGTGCCCACAAGACACTGAGTCTTGTGCACCGCCACCGTCTCTCTCGGTCACCCGGCCGAAATCCACTACGGAGCTTCTCCACCAAGGAGGGGGCCTCCTCTTCCCCCGCACAAAGTGTCGTTGCCACTCCACACCAAGCCGGAGGGTCACACGACGGATCACAAGGATTGCTTGCCACAGCAAGACTTCTCTTAAGGGAGCTCTCGCAAGAACTAACCCCTATTTCAAGCACTAAGCACTCTCACAAGTGTGCTTAAGCCTATATGATGTACAATGAAGCTCTATGGTGGTTGGAGATGTTCTTGGGTGTGTGTGGGATGTCCAGCAACTCCAGCAATCTTCAAATGGCCGGGGTGAGGCGTATATATAGGCCACCAAGTCTTGTAGCCGTTGTTCCAACAGTCAGCTAAAAATATGTGTATCACCGGAAGAACCGATGCCTCTTGGCGGGGTAGCGTCGATTCATCCGGTCACTCATAACCCGAAGTAGCCGTTGAAGTCCTGACAGCTGACGCAGAGACCACCGGTTGAACCGATGCTTTGTACCGATGCATCACCGGTTCATCCGGTGCTTAAGAATCTTCTCCTGGGCGCTGACGTCATTGCACCGATGCAACACTCCGATGTACCGTCGGTTCAACCGGTGTTGAAGAAACTTCTCCTGGGCACTTTGACATCGTCTCTGGAACATAGGACGCCCAATGCACCGATGCCCTTTCTTGGACCGTCGGTTCAACTGGTGCCTATAGGCTGACTTGGCTTCGTTTCCCTTCTGCACCAAAGTACCATGGCGTCGGTTCTTCCGACTACCATCGGATGCTCCGATGCCCATGGCGTCGGTTCTTCCGGTGCTCCTAACCGAAGAGCTTTCAGGGCACTGCCCTGAGACCCGCGAGGGGCGGCTCCCCCTCGACCCCCGTCCGCCTATCTTCTCTTTCTCTTTGTCATCACTTGAACCTAAAATCCTGAGAATGATCATCTTAACAATCATATTAGTCCAAGTGTTGTGTTGTCATTCGATCACCAAAATTACTCGAAATGGCATAAATGGTGCCATGTTTGTTACACCGTCGCCGTGTCGCTCCGCCACCGCCATACCGGGAAGCAGAGGAAGACAGAGAAGGGGGAAAAGAGGAGGAGAGGGATGAGATCGCTGCCGACCCAAGAAGGAGAAGGATCGCCGTCGCCGCTGCCTGGCCTCACCGGAGCCGCCGCCTCGGCCCCTGTTCTGCCCACACACGAGTGCCCACACGAGCCTAATCCACACTGGATCAACCTAGCCACACCAGATCCCAGGTGACACTGACACCCGGGCCCCACCCGTTAGTGGACGGGGCGGGACCGTTGACCTGTGGGCCAGCCATGGCAGCGCGAGAGGGTGGATTGAGATTTCCCTGATACCATGTAAAAATGTAGAGAAAGATGGGAAACACCGCACACCCTATTCGGGGTGGGGGGAGAGATGATCTTTCCTTATATAGCGCCAATATGGCTTGAAGTACAAGATGTACATGCTCAATGGGCTTACACGCCCAACATGGGCCTTGTGTACACATACACATATATACATGCCGAATACAAGGCAGCAGCACAGTTAAATCTGCAAATGAACTTATCCATGGTCAATCTCAATATTGAGGCAGGTAATTTGTTGCAAGTCTTTTGGGGAAATTAGGTGATAACAGAGACGAGTAAGGATTTGCCAATCTATTATCTTATTATTTGGCCAACAAATGGAGCCTCCACATTCGCTCTCAAGGCCTAGAAATTTCCGCGTTAATCGGAGAAAAATAGAAAAATAAAAATTACCCACCACTACCATTATGATAAAAATTAGTCTAAAATATCCCTATGCCTAATTAAAAATCATCCACTAATGCCATTATGAAAAATTAAATATAAAATACCAATTAGCTATGTACCAGTTACAAACATATACTATTACTAAAAACTAAAGCTAACAACAATCAATCAAAATAAAACAAAAATAAGAATAATTATATGCATAATATTATTAAAGCTCAACAAATCAAATTGCTATTATAGATAGATCATATTTGAATTGTTTTAACCAACAATAAGACATAATTTAGGATAATGAATAGGGTGTTGTATGGTAAAAAAATAGTATAATCTTTAAGTAAGGATACAATGACATGCGAATTTTTGAATTTCCAATACTAGCCGCGCAAATGCGCGGGCTGTACGCCTAGTTATGTTTAGAATCATTGTTCCAATTGACTTCAGATTAAGGCTATAGTAGTCAGGGGTAGCAGAGACGAGTAGCAGAGACGAATGGCACTTGCAAGTATGCATTTCTGCATTTTGTCTCCTCTCTCGTGGGCATATACTTGCATAGAAATCGTACTAGATTTGGAGTGCAAATGTCAAGTGTATTTGGTGCCCTGGCATCTTGTTTTTAACTAATATTTATTTATTTTGGCACTGTAACATCAGTTATTGAGTTTGCTTAAAATTATAGATATAGTTGAGTAGATGAATTTTGATGCTGGCAATTTATAGAAAACCTCAATTTTGGTGCATAATATCTATTGATCAGGAATGTTAAAATACATAGGGGGTCCAATGACTCAAGTAATTGAAAACATCATTTGAGAATTAAAAATGTAATGATGTATTCAACAAATGGAGTTAGCAGTTCATTTATCAGAATTTTAGTAAGCAATTTTCATCACCTGATGCAGTGAGAAGGTAGCCCTTCAGGCACTGAAAGCTAGTGATTGGCACTTGGAAGGAGCTTTTGACTTCTTCATAAATGTGGCATGTTTTGAAAATGTCTATTGGTTAGGATATACAGCTCTATGTGATTCTTGGTTAGGATATTTACTTTTTTGGCATGCACTTTCTTAGGTTGACATGTGGTACTTTTTTTGTTGAAAACTAAGGAAAATTTTCCTTATTATATATTACTTTTTTGTATGTAGATGGCACACCACCCGCGCTACCACCTCCTAGATATGCTTTACAGTGAGCGGCACCATGTCAAGATACATGAGGAGCATACGGAGGTGAACTTGTAACTGATTTTTTGTGTGTCAAATCACTATTTGGACTTTACTTGATTACAAAGTTCAAAGTTTTGTTTTTATGTTTTGAAGCCTCTGCATCCCCGCCTTCGCAGGCCTCTCACGTGGGACGATAGACCTCAAACGGGCTGGATACCTCCCGTTGGCATGGTTGGTCAACGAGGGGCTCCCCAAGATGGATAATGCAGCTTTAACAGCACTTGTGGACCAGTGGAGGCCTGAGGCACACACATTCCACCTTCCCACTAGTGAGATGACAGTTACACACTTACACTTGAAGATGTTGCCATGCTCTTTGAGACACACATGCTGAGGTCACTCCTGTAGGCAGAGTCATGACCGGTACCATCTCTCCAGCTAGATGGAGAGATAGTGGAGTTGCTGTTTGGAGTCCACCCACCTGAACCACTAGAAGACACCAAGGACAAGAAGCCAATAGGAGTGACCTCGGCATGGTTGGCCGAGCACTTTGGTACGACACAGCAGCGAATGCTTAGGAAGGAACGACTGCTAGGTTCACTCGGGCATGGCTATTGCAATTGGTCATAGGGTTCCTATTCCCGAATTCAAGCAGGAACACAATCTCATGGACGTGGCTAGAACTAAATCGGTCAGGACTGGGAGAACATTAGCACTTTCAGCTGGGGGAATGCAAGACTTAGATGTTTGTACTATCAGATGTGTGATGCTTGTAGCCGGAGTGGAGATAACTGAAACGAATCGGGTTTCCAAAAGGACAACCCGACTGCCTGTACCTTTGTGATCGTCCCTGGATCAGTAGCTATCACATACAGAACTCATTTCAATTACATATCACAGACATACTTCTCGTTAAAAACCATTACATGGGTTTATTTATTACAAAATCCAAAGGATTGTGATACGAATCTCTAAGTACAAACCCCTTGGGCTAAAGGGGAATCAATCATAAAACGGAAAGAGGTAGATAAGCTTCTAAGCCATCCTTCTTGTCACTTCTCTTCCACAGGCAAGACTTGCGTGTAGTACGAGCCGTCCTTAGCTTTTGTTCTCGTTCTCAGGCTGGTCTTCAATTTTGGACCCTGCAACTATCAATCTATCCTCAAGGACGGGATAGGGTCATGTCACCATCTGAATGCAGCTTTAGGTGGATGCAAGGGTGAGAAAAGATAGCCAAGGAAAAGGCTGGGGTTTTCCTATACAAGTAGCAGTAGCAACACAAGTATGTCATCCAACATCCTTAAGACTCGGACTATTTCAGCACCCCAAACACCCGGTGCACTCACTCCTTTACACTAAACACACCCCCACCAAGGCGGTGAGAGAACTCCCACTCCTCGAACCTCAACTGCTATCCGAGCAGGCAGATAATCTAGAGGGAGGTAGAATTCTAGTAACACTACTCTAATTATTGAAGCCGGATCAAGAGTTGTACATGACCGAGTATGCGGCTATACATATAGTTTTACACCCTGCAGGGGGTTGTACCCCTGGACCTACTCTCCACGAGAATGGCCGGCAGCAACTCCGACTAACTTCGAAGCACCGGCCTACTATCACGAAACTAACGGTTATGGCCACCATCCTGCTCTCTTGAGTCTGGGTAAGACCTCCCGTGAGAGTTCGTCTTGGGACTGTGAAGCCTCTCCCTGCTGTATCAAGGCTCGTGATGACAAATACCCCTCACGCCAATACTGGCCCTCCTCCTGCACTGATCTCTATCCTCCAGCAGGCTTGGTGCCGCGCGTAGGTAGCTCGGATTGGATCCTTCCACATAAAGGATAAGTGGTGTGCACGTTGTCATAGTTCCGTCACCAGGTCCACCTAACTCGGTCCTTATTTGTCAAAACTTTCATCTTCGTCACAAGTGCATCTCCGCCGCAACGGTCCACGATTGGCACCTATTATAGGTATCACCTCTCTATGCCTCGTCTAGCCTCTCTTTGATCCCGAAGGGTTGCATCCCCGAAGGGATCTCTCATACCTTCCATAGGTACTTGCAAGATGTGCCCAACACACGTCGCTAGCCCCTAATCAAACGATCGGGTTAGCTCACTCGCTCCCACGGTACAACCCTAATCACCAACTCCTCACAGCTAGATCACCACACACCCCAAGACAAACATCACACCAACCCGTAGAAACACACGTGCAAAGCAGTGACTAAGCATCTCATCCAATCTGATAATGAGATGTAGAGTTCAAGGAGTTCAGGGAAAGCAAATGCCTATGTAGTTCATTTTATCATAACAGTAAAGTAAAGCGAAAGCATCAACTCGCAAGCACTGCCTAATAGGTTCTCAGTCGTAAATGGGCATGAATCTGGCAGTTCTTCGTAGTCCTTCTCGGGTCTCTAGGGCTACTAGTAGTCCGGGTAGTCCTCCTAGGCCTTCTGAGCGCCGAAGAAGTCCTCCGGGGTCTTCTGATTGTCTGGGATGTAGGTCAACTTCTTCTTGTAGGGCAGCGGCGGAGCGGTCCTCTGGCAACGCTGGTCCAGCGTGATGGCTGCAGCTTCAATGACGAGAGCTGGTCCTGTGGTCCTTCCTCCTCAGACAGTGGTGGCGATTTCTTTTTATTTCCTCCCCCCTTTCACTTCTTCCTCTTGTCCGCTCCCCTATTTCTCGGCGTGGCAGTTGTGCTTCGGAGCGGCGGCGGCAGCTCTTTTTCGATGGCAATAGCGAGGCTAGCTCTACGGCTTCTCTTTCCTCTCCTTGATGGCGATGATTTGTCCTCCATGGGCCCCCAGCCTCCCTCTACGGCATGGAAAAATGGGCTGGCGACGAGGACAGTTCGGCGGCGAGGTCCTACGCCGCGTGTGGAGCTTGCCGGGACAGAAAGGGCAGGCGGCGAGGCAGCCCGGTGGCTTAGAGAGCACATGCCAGGGCCAAAGGCTTAGCCTTGGCCCAGCGGCGAGGTGGTCCTATTTACACGCACGCGGGCTCTGACATGGCAGGAGCTTGGTGGCAATGATTGGGCGTGCTCCAAGGCGGTTAGCAGGGCTAGGAGGCGGCGAAGTGGTCTGGCAAGGCTGGTGAGGGTGTTGGGATCGCACGACAAGCGCTATGGCCTAGGTTTGTCTTGGGCAGAATACACGCGCACGGGCGGTGTGATCTCCGCCCGTGGTGACACAAGGCTGGAGGGACCGTGCTGCCAAGGTCACCAATGGCCTCGGGGTCGCGCTCGCGGGTGCTCGTAATCCAGGCCCGCGGCGGTGCTCTGGCGGGACATTGGCGAGGCATCGACGACATGGGCTGAGCCCGTGTGCAATGAGGCACTGCCGCGACGCATGTGCGACATCACGGCAAAGGCATGTGGTGACCCCACGCGGCGGGTGGCGGTGCGCGTGTGCATGTGCGTGTGGCCCCTGGAAAGCCAGGGTCACGACAGCGGCCATGCACGCAGTGATGGCCTAAGGCGGAGCAAACAGGGGCGAGGGCGGCAGCGAGGAAGGCAGAGGCAGAAGGTGGCTTTACCGGTCGGAGTTGGGGAGGTCAGAGGCGGCGCTATGGCGAGTCAGAGAAAGGGCGTGGTGAGGCCGTGCAAGAAGAGCGGGTTCGCTGGTATGGTCGTTCGTCGCCAGCTTGGCGATGACGCTCCAGTGGTGGTGGTCTAGATCCTCCTCTCGGGCTCCCTCCTTTCTCGCCCCCCCTCTTTATTCTTATTCACTGGCACCGGCGGCGGAAGGGGGAAAGTGAGCTTGGGGCTTTAGGGTTAGGAGGCGGCGACCCGGGGCTTTATAGGCGGTGCTTAGGGTTTGGTGTGGGTGGCGATTGGTGCACAGACGCCGAGGGCTGTGATGGGACGCGCGCGGCAGCGGAGATGCGTGGCGGCATCACAGCGGGTGCGCGCTTGGGGCTAGGGTTAAGGGTGGCGCGCGCGCGGCGGTGTAGTGTGGAGTGACGTGAGTAGTAGCACAGAATGCGGCGGGGGCCGCGATACTTTTGCGCGGAGGGAAGGCGGCAGAGCAGAGCCGTGGCGGGGAGCGGCGCGTGAGAGCGGCATCGGGAGGTTGGGGAAAGGTCCGACAGGTGGGACCAGGGCAGCAGTGGCACAAAGGGGAGACGGTGGGCGGTGGCAACGCGCGTGTAAAGGTCGGTTGCGCGCGGGACTGGGCCGGAGTGTAGACCAGCGGAGCTAGGCCGGAGGTGAAGTTTGGGTCGGTGGAGGTAGCAAGCTAGACTGGGTAGGAGAGTTAGGTGGGCTGGGTTTAGGGGTTTTTGCAGTTTGGGGTCCGGTTAGGTTTAAGTGGGTTTGGGTTTTAGTTGGGTCCGAGCTGGGCCGGGTCAGGGTAGGGGTTTGGGTTAGGGTGTGGCTAGGGTTTAATATGAATAGTTAATTCAGATTAAATCCTACTGGAGAGTTAGCATTTGAATGTGAATTGCTTGGCACAATTCGTATTCGCATACTACTCAAGTTAGTTATTCCTTTGGAATTAAATTGAAGGGCACACTTCAATTTAATTCCCACACAATTTCAAACACAGTAATAAATCCAAATCACACCAAATAAACAAGGTAGATTCCAACAAATCCAATTAACTCCAAATATTTTCACACTATCAAATTAAGAATCCTTAATTTAATTCAAAATTTTAATTACTAGGAATTGGGGAGAGGAGGAAATCCTACTTAAGTGTATTTATTATAGCTCTGCCACCAAACATTTTTGAAATTTGCATTTTTGACTAACTAACATTCCAGAAAAAATCTGGAATGTTACAATAATGCAAACCTTGGGGGTTGTGCTTATGTTTTGCAGTTGTGGATGTGGGAGCGCATTTCTGTTGGCCGGCCGGAGCGGCATGCTCATGGGGTAAGTACTTTATTTGTTCAATAGTTTGGCACTAATATTTTTTGTTTAGATAATCTTGAAATTCAATAACATAATTATTTCTTGTCATGACTAAGGTTCTGCCACTTTACGAGCAAGAGGCGGTGGTTACCGTGGATTGGCTTTGGAACAACATTTATACCTTGAATTTCTGGAAATACCATATCATTATGGTCTTCACCACCCTCATTTTCTTTTGAGCCCAAGGATATGACATCGTCATCGACCTCCTCATTCTCAAAGCCACCTTCATCAAAATCAATGTTTACACGAGATGTGTCAAACCCAACTTCGTCACCACTTTCATCATCATCTGAGTCATGAGAAATATCATTACCATAATTTTCATCTTCCTCCAGAGCATTGGAATCAAAATCCAGTAAAATGGCTTCTTGAGTTGGTGTTGAATAGGGTAATCATCACCAACTTCGCTAGATAGATTCATACAATGAGTATACGCATCAACCACTATCTTCGCACAACCAACTTGCCAACCTTTAACCAACACTTTGCAAAATATCATTCTCAGAGGCAATTGACATCATCACATAGTAGGACCTTCCCTTTCGAGCATCAAACCTACCATGTAGTCTTAACTCCATTCGCACATTTTCTACATTGAATAATGAATTTACTTGACATATTTTATCATCGAGTGAAGGTGGCATATCGAATATGTCTACTTCTTGCCTCATTCTTGCAAACTCTCCATTTTCATTGACCGTCCCACCAGAGAATAAACGACCTAAATAATCCATCTACACACATGCATATAAACAAAATGAATAAGACAAAACTTGACTAGGGTTACTACACCATGCATTTATTACTACATAAAATAAGAGGATAATATAACTATATGTACCATAAAATAAGAAACATTACCACAATACACGAAAAATAGGTTTGCTACTATCAATATTTTTCTGACATTAGTTCTTTATGCATATGGACTACACAAATCTAAACAACAATATCCCATCCAAATTGATACATGCAACAATTTTACACTATAGAAAAGTGACACCATCGCTGAATTGCACGATACAACACAACTCATCATACCTGATTCGTACTCAATGCCCGCATTTCAACTTAAACCCTACCTAAACCCTAGCAACTCAAACCCTAAAAAATTCACGAAATGGAGGAAAACCAATCGGTTAGAATGGAGGAGTTACTTTCAAGGATCAATTTCTCTTTGTTACCTCTTCAAATCGGGTGGAGGATGGAGTGGATCTCGAGGAGTGGGAGGGTCGGCGCCATGGAGGTCGGGTCAGGTGGGAAGTGGAGAAAAAAAAGAAAGGGAGGAGGAAGAGGATGCCTGCCGTGTGGGCCTACATTGGGCTGACTCAGTCGTGCCAAAGCATGTGGCACAACTCTGCCAGCGTGGCAGCTTGGTTTCACCACTACAACATGGATGCAAACACGGGTGCCAATGTGCCAGCTCAGTCACGCCGGCGCATTTGGCATGGCCATTTAGCGAGTCACGCCACTAGTTTTTGAACATTTAGATCGTCACGGGTTATTACTAAAACATTAGATTACTAAGGATTAAATTAAAAAATTATATGCGTACCACCTCGCACTATGGCAGAGGATTATTATAGATATATATGTTGACTGAAAAACGAAAATTTTGATGGCGCCATAAAAAAACAACTCCAGAATTTGGAAACTTTTGGAGAACATCGAAGTTTTTAAATTTGAATAACAAGAAATTGAAATCCCTCCCGGCAATTATAGTTTACATTAGAGTTCTTTTTGGAAAAAGTTAAATAACATTGTACCTCGAGAAAAATTGATTCAGTAGTACTTTGCAAAGAAGTAAAGACAGCAGTTAGGCCTGGAAATCGTGTCAGCTCAGGGACGGAGACAATAATCATACAAGGATTCGGGCAATTAGTAACATTTTTACACATTAGGGGGGTCAAATTAATTAATGAGGAAATTCCTTTTGACACTCATATAATGAGTGGTTCCTTATTTGGCCCTCAAAATCATCGAACGGCGGTGTTGAAATAATTTTACAAATTACTTCATTTACATCTCTTGTATACCTGCAAAAAGTTTCATAATTTTGGGAGCTGATTTGTATGTCATATTGGTTACATAAAGAGATTAGAAGTATCCACAGGTGTCACTTAACTGACGGAATAAACGGCGGTGTCCAGAGAGGAACGAAAGTTCAACTTAGTGTCAACTAGGGAACAAAAACTTTGAAGAGCCAAAGAAGGAACGACTCACTATGAGTGTCAAATAGGGAGTTTCCTCATAATTAATTCTCAGTTCTTATCAAGTTCATTACGAAAATGTTATGTGTATCCATTGATATCCCTACTAGCTTTGTCCCTCGATGAGATGGTACCATTGTGACATGAGCCCTATACGTACCTCTCCAGGAGACAAACCACGCGGCTAGAGCATGAACACATGGGTTGGGAAGTGTATTTAAGTGTTGACTAAAAACAAGTGGATAGCATGAAAAAATTGTTCCTAGATCTAGAAAATTTAGGAAACATCCATATTTTGAAATTTGAGTAATAAAAGTTAATTAATCATAAAATAATATTATTTTTTAAAACACAGTATAGAAGTAGAGTCTTACATACACTCATTCACTTAGGTGTCTCACAGACGGGCATGTACAGCTAACAACTATTTTGTTTCCAAAAAACAATGAAGATGTCAAGACTCACATACAAATACAGACATACTTATACCCTAAGAATACATATATGTACACCCTACCTTAATGAACTCCTAGAAGAAATTTTGATGGCATATCACTGACCGCTAAAAGAAATGGCACGGGTGTCTCACAGTGGACGAGTCACCAACCACTAAAAGAATAATTACTCAAAAATTTGAGCACTGCCACCTGTATGATTATGGTTTATGATTACTTTTGTGACCTATACCGATGCACTCTTATCATTTACATTGTTCGCACAATATTGTTCCTTACTAGGATGAATGGCAACCATGGTGGTTGGCTCGGTCTTGTGGATACATAGATATAGTGCATGCAAGGGTGTGGTGGTTAATTTCCCTAGCTCAGTGACAGCGGGGGTGTATGCAAGTGCAACTAGATCATAGTGAACGCAAGCTTGCATAGTCTGGCTACATACTTCCATCTCATTTGGTAAAATTAGTGTGTTTCAGTGCACCCAACAAACATATACCGCTTCAAGGGTTCGAGATTTCCACTCGCTCTGGTAGCATGTAGGGCCTGTTTGGATTGGTGCCAAAATTTTGGCATGCCAAAGTTTTGGCTAGCCAAATGTTGGGCAAAAAACTTGCCCACATTTTGGTAGGGAAAATGTGAGAGGTGGGCAAATTTTGACACCCAACCAAATAGTGGCCAAAATTTTGGCTTGCCAAAACTTTGGCATGCCAAAATTTTGGTATCAATCCAAGCAGGCCCGTAATAAAAAAACATATGTATATATACTGAATTACAAACATGATGTATAGAGACAATGAGGATAACACAATGCAAACAAATTAACACTTACATGGCATATAAATTGGTATTGTAGTACAATGCCATGTGCTACAATTATTACAGAAGCCATGGAATGGCCAATTATTCCTTATATGAGTATACAACACATCTACACATGAACCATAGTACAGGCGGGTAAGTATGCGGCAACAAACTGCACTTCTATAATAACTTTAAAGTTTTATGGGTGTCCAGTGCCACTACCAGCAGATCCAGAACCACTTCCTGAGCCATTCCCATATCCGCTGCCACCTGGACCACTTTGCCCACCACCGCCACCACCGCCTTGACCACCAGCCTGAGCATATCCACCACCATAAGGTCCATATCCACCAGCTTGGCCATAACCTGAACCAGAACCGGAACCTTGTCCAGAACCACCGTACTGTCCACCACCTCCACCACCACCTTGGCCACCTGCTTGAGCATACCCACCACCATACGGGCCATAGCCACCGGCTTGACCATACCCAGAACCAGAACCAGATCCACTTCCAGAACCACCATTTTGTCCACCGCCACCACCTCCACCTTGACCACTACCCTGCGCGTACCCTCCGCCATAGGGCCCATACCCACCTGCTTGACCATACCCGGAACCAGAACCAGAACCAGAACCAGAGCCACCATTTTGTCCACCTCCTCCTCCACCACCTTGACCACCTCCCTGAGCATACGCTCCACCATTAGACCCGTACCCACTAGCCCCACCATACCCAGAGCCGGAGCCTGAACCGTAGCTAGATCCTCCATTTTGGCCGCCTCCACCACCTTCACCCCCACCGCCTCCACTAGCATATACTCCACCGGAAGACCCACTTGCCTGGCCATACCCGGAGCCTGAACCATAACCCGATCCTGAACCATCCCCAGACCCACCACCTCCTCCTCCGCCACCTCCACCCCCAGCACTCACATATCGAGAAACCCTTGCAGCATTGGATAGTCCAATGCTGAGGAGGACAATGAAGCTAAGTGCCACGAACTTGGTTCTAGCCATTTGCGAGCTACCAAGCTTTGTGAACTTGAAGGATGAGATGAGTAGGAAGTGAAGGTTTCTTGGCTATTTATAGAGCTGGAGGCCTGTCCCAGCTATAGCCCAAGGCTTCACTTGCCCACAAGCTGTACAGACGCGACAACCGGTGGTTTTTGTCTTGGAATGGAAACAACAAGTAGGTACAACATGAGTGCATGACTATAATTTTGTAATGATCATATAAATAGGGCACTTGTTTTTCTCAGTAGGCTTGACTGTATTATGTGTGAATCGAGTTCGATAACGCGGCAAGTATGAATTGAATGCCACGTACGCTTTGACCAGGCTTGCATGGCAGGCCGGCGGCTGGAAAGGAGAGTTGGCACTAGGCATGCACTATGTGCACCTCGCTGTGGCGTACGCTTGAATTGTAACCTCTCGGCTGAGGTATAGCTACTCCGTACAACAGATAAAAATTAAGGTGGTTTTTGGTTCGCATTTTTGTAACGTGATCCGATTCGAGCGGTAATAAGTGTTTTCGTTAGATAGATTTTGTTTGGTTCCATCCATCCATAATCGGATACCACGTAGTCAAATACGGCCGTGTGCAAGAGGTCTTGCAGATGATTACGTATATATAGTTATATGATGAGCTCTTGCAGGAGCTGCATTATAGCAAGCACGCATATGAATATGGTTTTCTTAATTAGATGTGGAGAACTAGCTCTCATGTGTGTGCCGCAGCCAGAATTTGAATGAAAAACCAGTTTTGAATTCCCGTTCATGGTCGACAGCAAGGTACTTGTGTACTACTACTGGCACGCACGTACCCGATAACTAATTAAGCAGCTATTAGGCATTCTGCGTTGCCGACGTCTGGCTGCAGAATCCGTCGGTATCAGTTTGGCTGCATCTTGCAGTCGTTGACTGCTGCATCATCCGTGTGCGTCTCTGCCCACTGTCCAGACGGTCAGACAGGGAGATCGGAGACTTTCCGGATAAGCCAGACAGGGAGATTAGTCACAAATGGGCTACCCGCTACCGCCACAAATACTGTAGCAACCGGATTGCACGGAGCTCGAGATGGATTAGCTTGGCGAACGGCAGCGGAAGATTTCAATTCATCCTGGAATTTCAGACTATGCGATACAGTACAGGCGCCTCTTCAGGCCTGTTTAGATTTTTACCCCCTAATCATGTAAACGCAAAAAAAACATCACATCGAATATTTTGACACATACATGAAGTACTAAATGAAGTCTATTTACAAAACTTTTTTGTATGGATGGGCTGTAAATCGCGAGACGAATCTAATGAGCCTACTTAATTCATGAGTTGTAACATTGATGCTACAGTAACTATCCACTAATCATAAATTAATTAGCATCATTAGATTCGTCTCGCGATTTACAACCCATCTGTGAAAAAAAATTTGTAAATAGACTTCATTTAGTACTTTAAATTAATAAAATTCCATCGTAAAAAAATTTTGCGCCCTATCTAATCACGGCCTCGTTCACTTGGTCGTCCTCAAACACGCCACGCCGAGCGGGTTTGCTGGTATGTTTACGTCGGCGGCGGCGGCAAGCTCGTGAGGGGCGTACTACTACTACGCGCTCGTGAGCTCCCCCCCCCCCACCCACCCACTTGTGCCGCGAGAGGAGACTGGAAAAACCAAAGATTTTGGTTGCTACGGAAATTTTCGATCCGGAGTTAAGTAACTTTGGGAAACGTGCAATTTTAAAATTTGTTTTCGAATGTCATGTTGCCGAATAACAGCAAACTTATTACAACTACCGTGCATAGAAATAGAGCCACACGAACACCAGCATCGACCGCCGGTAAGGAACGAAACCAGGTTTACTACAATAGAGAGGTGGAGTGGAGGTCGAAACAAGTTATGTTTTCAGCTCGCATTTTTTATATGTCAGCATTGCTCTATTTTTTTGTAAGTAGGAGAAGCAAACACAAGTTTACAAGACATGTTATATTGCATAAAACCAGGATATAATTGTATTAGGAAACTAAGAGAGCTCTAGGCTACGGTAAGCTATCATTTTTCAAAAAGAAAAAAAACTTAAACGCAAACTATCACTATTAGAAAAAGAGGCATTCGTCCACCTCCGATTAGTACCGGTTGCTTTCAATCAAGTACTAATCCCAATTTAGTACCGTTGTACAGCATAGTGCCTTCTGGAGCCATTTAATATCGGTTTTTTAACACCACCCGGTACTAAATGCCACCATTTAGTACCGGCTAGTGTTATGACCTAATAATAAATGGCTCTTAGGGGCCTCTAGCAAATTTTTACCGGTTTTTAACATCATCTGGTACTAAATGGTGGTATTTAGTATCGGTTGGTGTTATGATCCAGTGTTAAATGGTCATGGACAAGTACTAAATGGTCTGTCCGGGTTAGTTCAAAAGGATAGCCATCTCCTATGTACTCACATGTGATATGTGGGTGGGATGGTAGAGGAGACTAAGCGGAGGCCATAGGTCACGGGTTTGAACCCCATAGCGCGCACCCACATTTATTCGGTGCATTTTTCTAAGACTCCTACCAGAACTCTATTTTGTAATCCTCCTAGAACTTCTATCTAGTACCCCTAGACTATAAAAAGGTGGGACTCCTATATAGTACCCCTGGACTATATAAAGGCGGGACTCATATCTTGTAACCGACTATTATGCCACCACTGGACTATATAAAGGAGGGCGGGATACCTATATCGGGACTCCTAAGGCGGGACTCCTATCTTGTAACCGACTATTATGCCACCCCTGGACTATATAAAGGAGTGCGGGATACCTATATCAGGACTCCTATCTTGACTCCTTTTGTAATCCTCCTAGTACTTCTATCTAGTACCCCTGGACTATAAAAAGGCGGGACTCGTATCTTGTAACCGACTAGTATGCCACCCCTGGACTATATAAAGGAGGGCGGGATATCTATATTGGGACTCCTATCTTGACTCCTACTAGAACTCTATTTTGTAATCCTCCTAGTACTTCTATCTAGTACCCCTGGACTATAAAAAGGCGGGACTCCTATCTAGTACCCCTGGACTATATAAAGGCAGGACTCCTATCTTGTAACCGACTAGTATGCCACCCCTGGACTATATAAAGGAGGGCGGGATACCTATATCGGAACTCCTATCTTGTAACCGACTAGTATGCCACCCCTGGACTATATAAAGGAGGGCGGGATACCTATATCGGCATATGACCAACATAAGCTAGATGGTTCAACAGAGCACAACACCTCAGCACAGGGTGCAATATACCAAACAACCACACAAGACGTAGTATCAATATACCAAACCACCACACAAGACGTAGTGTGTAATCCTCCTAGTACTCCTATCTAGTACCCCTGGACTATATAAAGGCGGGACTCCTATCTTGTAACCAACTAGTATGCCACCCCTGGACTATATAAAGGAGGGCGGGATACCTATATCGGCATAGGATCAACATAAGCTAGTGTAGGAATATGGGGTAGCAAAAACAAAATTTTTCTACCGCATAAACCAGGATTACTGCAGTTATAGATCACGAGATTACCACTAGACGTGCGGTTGCGGAACTTCTGTAGCGCGTCGGTGTAGTGGAGATGGAAGCCGGCAGTGCAGTTGTGTGAACCTCCTCACGAATGGCTCGTTCTTGTGCAGCAAGCGCAGCACCTTTACGAAGTCCACACGTACGGGAAGAAGCTTCACACTCTGGATTGCTATATCCGCGAGAACGGACTATGGCAATATGCACGAGGAAGCGAAGCAGGGAGGAGGGGGCAGCTAAGGTTTCAAGGGGTGGGCGCCCCACCTCTCCCTTTTGCTCCTATGGGCCCCACCTTGGGCGGCATGGGCCCCACCTTCAGCGTCCCCTGATGGGCCAACTGAAGCCCATTAGTGCATCTAAGCCCAGTCTAATATGAATCTCATCCTCATTAGACTTCTGGCCCTTAAGTGTGTGACCATATGGGCTCACGTGTGAATAGACATGGCCCAGTACTCCTACTCGCCAATAGTTGATAGCGGTCTCGAGCAAGACGTGTCAACTCCTAAACACGCGCGAATCATATCTGTCGAGCCGTCATAATCTTATACATGCTGTTCCCTTTGCATCACGATATTTGGTCTAGCTTGAAGCAGACCACTCTTTCTCGATCCAGTGATTCGGATCCTTGGTTAACTCTTAACCCCAACATGGCCATGCATTGCCTGATCCGAATCACTCGAGGGGCCCAGAGATATCTCTCTCTTATAGAGGGGCAAATCCCATCTTGACCGACTATGTCTCATAGTATGCTTCTTGACAGACTGAAAGCCACCTTTATAACTACCCAGTTACGGTGTAGCGTTTGATGGCTCCTAAGTAAGTCGGTTCACATCTTGAGTACATACGACGATCTCAGGTCTTAGAACACAGCGTACATATTGTGT
This sequence comes from Panicum virgatum, assembly GCF_016808335.1. Classification (NCBI taxonomy): domain Eukaryota; kingdom Viridiplantae; phylum Streptophyta; class Magnoliopsida; order Poales; family Poaceae; genus Panicum; species Panicum virgatum. Next base: position 25,762,578 of record NC_053153.1, on the reverse strand, counting down.
AATGAGAAGTCATCATCTCGTGTTGGATCAGTTATGTATTACGTCTCACATGAACCCATATTATTAGTTTGACATCCCCATGTCCATGACTTGTGAAACGTAGTCAATCAACTAATACATGTGCTAGTCTAATATTCATGTGTGTCCTCGCATGAACTCCGACTAGGAACATTTTAGAATATCCATACAAGTAAAGAGTTTCACAAATACTTCACATAAGCATTAAACAATACAAGTTGTCATCCATGGATATTCAAGGAACACTTTATTAATCATGAATACAAGGAAATATGATTGTCTAGGGCATATTTCCAATAGCTAGATGGCTCAACAGAGAACCACACCCCAGCACAGGGCGCAATATACCAAACCACCATATAAGACGTATTGTATTGCGCTATTCCGGCGGCCCGAACCTGTCTAAATTTGTGTCTTATGTCCATGCATTTACCTTCAAGTTTCAGATTCAAGTTTCAGATTCGGTGATCTGCTTCCAACAATTTCCTACCTTAATGCATCCCAAAGTAGACTGACGGTAAAAACACCAACAGTTGGCGCCCACCATGAGGCTGATCGTCACAATCATTAGGTAAGTTTGAAGGACTTTATCATCAAAAGTTAATCTTCTTCCACGGCGAGGTTGACGACAAATCAAGTTGGCAGCTCGTTGTGCTTATTCATCGAGTCCAAGAAATTGTACAAGAATTGTGGGCTCCATTCCATGCAAATCCAAGCTCATCACGGGAGAAGTCAGCAATCGATCAACTGCTCGGCGCGGTATGCACGAAGACCAGGCGGGGTCATCCAAATTTAAGACTTACAATCCGAAGCAGAGAAGAATTCATCTATTGGCCCAAGTTCTGACGGGTCCCGCAGTTAGTCCCTTGTTGTTTGAGCGTGAAGCTCATCACGGGAGAAGTCAGCAATCGATCAACTTCTATTTTTTTTTCCATTATCTCCTCTCAATGGTTGCTGAAGTACTCGAGTAGCATACGTCTTATTACATGAAATCTAGACTCTTTTGTACGCCTATATGTTCCTACGCATGCAAGGGATCACGCTCCCTGCGCTATGGGCTACGGATATCAGGGGCTAGGTGCTTATACGTAATAGGCTAAATGCATAGTGAAATTACGTGGCATAGCATGAGCAAGACACGAAAAAAGTTTACATGCATTCTTTAATGCCGGGATTCGCTTCTGATTTGATATCATGTATATCATTTTACAACATATCTGTATGTTTGTTTCGCAGGAGATTGGACCTAGAGCATGCTGCTGGATGAGTAGCACGTCCTCCTCTCAGGCTCGGGGGCTGGACACCAAAAACTACTTGACATGGCTTCTATGGCTCGCCTAGCTCGCAGGCTCGGGGCTAGACGCCGGAAAACTACTCGATGCTTACTCATTTGAAGACTGGAGGCGAGAAAAATTCTACACTGTGTGTCACGACTTTTGGATCCCTAATTCAAAATCTTGGAATTTTGATTCAAACCTCGAGGGCTGCGGGACTGTAACATTCTAGATTTTTCTGGAATGTTAAAAAGTCGAAAATCGTGAATTTCAAAAAATTTTGTGGCAGTGCTTGTAATTTAATCCACCTAAGTAGGACTTCTGCCATTCTAAAATCCTAGTAATTAAAAATTCTGATTATAATAAGGATATTATTTCTGCTAGTATGAAAATATTTGGGTTTTATTTGGATCTTTTAGTTCTACCTTGTTTATTCGAATTCGAGTTGGATTTATTTTCTTCTGTGCAAATTGTGTGGAATTTGAATTGAGGTGTGCCCCTCATTTCAAGTTCAAATGCTGACTCTAACTCAGGCTTAAACCCACTAACCATATCCTAACCGGACTCGATCCAAAACCCTAACCCGATGTCCAAACAGACCTGCTACCCAGACCAACCCTAACCCGGGTCTGTTACCATAACCCTAAAACCTACCCAGATCAAAATCCAGCCAAACCCAACATTGTTGCCTGCCCCCAACACCAGCCCCTACACGCCAGCCCACCAACGTCACCTGGCCAACTCGGCCTGCACCCGCACCCCCTCTGCAGCCCACCATCGGCCCAGCTAGTGCCCCTTATTTTCCCAGCCGCATACAAGCGGGCCAGCCCTGTCAACCACACCACTCCCTTTCCCCTGTTTGTCTTTCTCCTTCCTCTCGTTCCCTCTCACGCCATCACACCCCTTCCCTGCCTCAGCCTCGATGCCTCACCACTCTCCCCAGTGCCCCCCCGCCTGCATCGCGCCAGCACCGTCGCCATTAGCCGCAACCGCCGTCGCCTTTCTCCCCTGCACACGCACTCGCCGCGGCCCTCACTAACCCTAGCGCCTGCGTCCGCGCCACGGGATGGCCGCCGCGTGTCCTGGCCTGGACGCCGAGGACCACCGGCCGTCAATCCCGTTCCGAACCCTAGTCCGGACCACCTATAAAGCCCGCACCATCTCCTCCTTGTCTCCTGTTGCCACTGCCCCTGCCTCGATCACGCGCAGCCACCTCCGTCGTCCACAGCTGCACGCGGCCATCGCTACCCGGTCTCTGCCGTGCCCCGAGCGCTGCCACGTCGAGCCCCACGCGTCAACGCTCGGGCTGCAACGCCCTTGCACGTGGTTGCCGACCCCGACGTCCCAGCCGCTGGGAACGCCGCCGCCGCCACATAGGAAGACGAGGGCCTCCACCCACGCGCCGCTGGAGCAGGAATGAAGGACGGGGGTCGAGAAGAGGGGAGAGGATGAAGCCCGCCGTGCCATCGGGCCTCACCGGTCGCTCACGCAGTTGTCGTCGCCCTTGTACCTGGACGCCGCCCGTGCGTGCCCCCTACATGCACGCTTGCATGCGTCGCCGCCCCCGCGCCCAGAGAATAGAGGAGGGGGAGCTCGACGTCGACAACAGCCAGGGGGAGCAGGAACCGCCGCCGGACCTCGACGCCGCTACATCGAGCCGACGCCGCGTTGCAGCTCTGCCGGAACGGCCCCGAACTGCCACTGCGACACCTCACCACTACACCGCTACCGTCTTCCTCGACCCTGTTTGGTAAGCCGCCGCCTCATCGTCCGTCGTCCTCACCTTGCTATCCGGCTGCCATGCGCGGGACGATCAGCCCACCTTAGAATGACCACAAGACCACGTCCCTCGGATTGTTTGCAGGAGCAACGCATGCGCACGCACGCCGCCCATCGCTCGCCGCGCGCGGTCACTGCGTGCCGGTGCCGCGAAGTCGTGCGCACGCATCACGCCCATAGCCGCCGTCACCCTGACTCCAGCACCGCCGTGCCCGTGTGACCGACATGGCCGTGCGCGGCACGGCTTCGGGATGCCGAGGACCCGCACACGCATGCGCACACCCTTGAACACACGACCAGACTTGGACCTTGCTGGACCTTCGCCGAATGTAACACCCGGTTTATAAAAGAACATAAACCGAGCAATCATATACGTGCCAGGATCAAGTCACACGTATATACAACAGAATGAACAGTATATCATAGCACATATCACGTAAAAAGATATAATAAATCGAAATACGAATGTTATTTATTACAATAATGACAAAAATATCTGATACAGCGGAAGCGAAGTACAAAATACGGTAAAAGCTCTCCAAAGCTGAAGCAGGGCGCCACAGGGACGTCGACTGGGAGACGAAGCACCTAGAAGTCCTCGTAGTCCTGGTAGCGCTGGACGAACTCCCTCGAGTCGGCAGGAACTGAGCAGCAGTAGCGTAGCCAAGAGGAAAAAGTAGAGAAGAGGCAAGGGTGAGTACACAACTTGTACTCAACAAGTATAACACAAACTATGAGGCTCTAGGCTGGCTGACTCAACTGCATTAGCTTTTAAGTGTTGGCAAAATTTTATTAAAGCTATTTACTACGAGTTGATGAATTACCATTAACCCGGTTACATAGTAATTAATCAGGATTAATTAAGAAACTACTGGGAACCAAACCGAAACCAAGCCACCAAGGTAACCCCGAGAAGCACCTCCCTCGTCGGAAGGAGATAACTTCACTAATCAAAAGGAGGATCTGGGCCGCTCATAACCGTGAGCACGGCTAGTATACCAGTTTTACACTCTGCAGAGGTTGCACATCTTTACCCACAAGTCGTGAGCTACGCCAGTTGTTCATCACACTTCCTTAGGTGAGATGGCCAGCGACTCACTACGAGGCCTTTAAAAAGAATCTCGTTGGTAAGGCGTAACCGCGAGAGTTAGGTCGGCGACGATGGGGCCCACCTCCGGGGGTACAAACACAGGAGCGCAATCCAAGCACAGACCAAGCCGGAGGAGCAGGGACCATTGAAGCTTACTGCTCTTGCCCCGCAGGTAAGTTACTCCAAACCAAAAAGATCTAGTTATTACGCCAAGTCTATCCCATTCTAGCCTTGTGGTAGCGCTGTTGTCCCAGGTTGTCGCTCTATGAACCGGTCCTTATGGAGAGTGGCCAACCAGGCAGTAAGCACCGTGCTGGCCCCCCTAAACCATGTTTCTAAAAAAAACATCTTTTAACGAGAAGTGAGCCACTCAAGCCACACAGAGTGCCACTCTCAGAATTAAATTCAAGTATACCATTAATCAAATTAATTAAAAAGGACCAAGGTGTTTTATAGCGCAGCAACCTAGCACAACTAACCAAAAATGCAACCCAAAGGTATATTTAAAGGATATAAACTGGCTAGGAAATCCTTAAAGGCATACAGTATTAAAATGCAGTATGAAAATGTATTTAAAAGTGATAGGTTGTTCATGTTATACTTGCCTTCCTCGTACTGCTCTGGCTGCTGCTCAAACTGCTCCGAAGACGGCTGCTCCGGGTACTGGTACTGGGGCTCCTCAGATGGATCAACGTCTACTCACGAACACATGGCCAAAACAATGCACGAAAATAAGCATACGAGCAAACACTAATAAAAGCTAAGAAACAGTACATCAATACAATAGAACAACAAGAAAAACTAAGTCTAAACTGTTCCACTCGTTACAACGATCGCGTGGATATAAAGAACGCCAAAAACGGAGCTAAAATGCATAATCTAGGCTAAAAACAAGTTCTAGGGGCTTTTCTGCGAGAAAAACTAAGTTCCAGGGGGTTTTCTGCAAAAACCGAGGACTAAAACACAATTAAACACTAACTCCAGGGTCTAACTCGCAAAAACTACCAGGCTGGACGGCGGGTTGTATTTTAAGGAAACCCAGGGTGATAAGTGCTAAAAACAGGACCTAAATCTAATTTCTTTTGAACTGGCTAGGAGCTCGGGTTGAATAACAAAAAGTACAGGGGCTCTTTAGCAATTAAACCAGGCCGAACCGGTATCCTCAGATATCGGCCGCTGGATCGCGATCTGGCGGTCCAGATTGGATCGGCCCAAGTCCTAATCGTGCGCGTTGATTCAGGATCCAGCGGCTCAGGGCGAAAGGGCGAGTGGGGCGCGGTGGCGCCGTCGCCGGCGACCCTGTTCGCGGCGGCGCGTGGCCGGAGAAGGGGGAACGGGGGCTGCCGGACTCGGTTTGGGCCCCAGTTTGGCCGTGGAGGATCCTCGTCGAATGCGTAACCCACCTCTGCACCTAAAACGAGGCTTCCCGGCTTGGACAGTGCTCGCTAGGGTGAGGGGCGGTTCTGCGCGGCGGCGCAGCGCCGGCGTGCGGCGTCAGGGCAGCCAGGGTGCGTCCCGGGCTATGGGAATGAGCGCAAAGGAAGGAGAGGGTCATGGTGCAGCTCACCGAGCTCGATCTTGATGAGGGAAAAGGCGCAGCGGCAGCGACGGTGAGGTCGGCGGCGGCGATGTGGCGGAGCTTCGCGGTCCGAGTGACGCCGGCCCCCTCCGGGCTTTGAATCCCCTCGAATCAAGGCGTCTAGGTGCGGCGGCGAGGCGCAACCACAATTCCGGAGATGCGGGGTTCTAGGACTGGCGCAGAGGGTTCGAAGAGCTTCACCGAACTCCGGCGATGCTCCTGCGCGGGCTGTAGTGGTGTGGAGCTCTACAGAATGGCGTGACCACGGCGGCGCCGAGCAGGGAAACCGGCGGGGCTAGCAATGCTCGCCGTGTTCTGGTTCTGGTTGCGTAGATGGGGGAAGGTGAGGCGTAGGGGGGGTCATAGGGTCAAATAAAGGAGAAGGCCGTGATCCTCGGCGCAGGGCGGTGGCGGGCGAGTTCCGGCGATTTCGGCGGGATTGGGTTACTGCTTTGCGGATCGCGCAGATCACGCAACCGCCGATGCGATCCCGGTTTCCGGGCGGCTTCTAGAAGAGGAGGGCTCTAGGAGGCCAGCCAGTGGACCGGTGGAGGTCGGGCGGCCCACAGGGCAAAGGGGAGAGCGGGGCTGAGCCGCGCGGACGAGAGCGCCAGTGGGCGTCACGGCGAGGAAGACGGGCCTGCCAGGTGGGGCCGACGCGTCAGTGGCGGGGCGCTAGCGGGCCGTGCGTGGGGTGGAGCCGGGCTGCGAGGCTGGGCCAAGGGAGAGAGGGGGGGCCTGGGCCGTGGGGTGGGAGCGGGCCCAGAGTGAGAAGAGGGAGGTGCGGGCTGAGGGAGTGGGCCGAGCGCGGGCCGAGGGGGGCTTGGTGGGCTGACTGTGCTGGGTTTGGTTTTGGGTTACCTTTCCTATTTCTTCTTCCAATTCTTGTTTCTATTTCTAACTCAAACAAATCTATTTGAATTCAAACGAAAATTTGAATTCAACAACCTTATGCACACAAGCAAAAATAAATGCTCCAGCATGAATGCTCAACAAATTGTTAAACCTAAAGAAATTTTAATTACTTGTGAAACAAAATTAAATTAAATGCAAGGCTAAACACAATAAACCTTAGAAAATTTAACGAAAGCCAATTAATTTATTAAAAAATACTGAAATTTAAAATTAGGGTGTTACAGACCCTACCCCCTTAAAGAAATCTCGTCCCCGAGATTTAGCTGGGCTGGCTAGCAAAGAGATCTAAATACGTCTTCTTCAACTCATCTTCTCGTTCCCATGTAGCCTCAGCTTCATTGTGATGACTCCACTGAACTCTGCACATCTTGATGCGCTTGTTCCGAGTGACCCTCTCTGACATCTCCAGAATCTTCACCGGATGCTCAGTATAAGTTAGATCCTCCTGGACATCGACTCCACCCAGGGGTGCCTGCTCCTCGGGTACTCGCAAACACCTCTTCAGCTGAGATATATGGAAGACATCATGAACTCCTGAGAGGCTGAGAGGTAACTCCAGGCGATAAGCAACTTCGCCTTTCCGCTCTAGCACCCTGAATGGCCCCACATAACGAGGTGCTAACTTCCCTTTGACATTAAATCTGCGGATTCCTCTCATCGGAGACACCTTCAGATACACATAATCACCGACACTGAAAGTCAGGTCCCTCCGTTTGCCATCAGCATAGCTCTTCTGTCTGCTCTGTGCAATCCTCAGATTCTCTCGTACAGCCTGAACCATCTGCTCTGCATCATCTATGATCTCAGGACCGAAGAGCTGCTTTTCACCAATCTGATCCCAATAGAGAGGAGTCCTGCACTTTCTGCCATACAATGCCTCAAATGGAGACTTCTTCAGACTGGCCTGATAGCTGTTGTTATATGAGAACTCAGCATATGACAGGCACTTATCCCAACTAGTACCGTACTGAATGGCACAAGCTCTCAGCATATCCTCCAACTCTTGGTTGGTTCTCTCTGTCTGCCCATCTGTCTGAGGGTGATAAGCTGTACTGAAACGCAGCTTCGTATCCAACGAATCATGGAGCTGCTCCCAGAACCGAGAAGTGAACTGAGACCCTCTGTCAGATATAATCTTCTTGGGCACACCATGCAAGCAGACAATCCGAGAGATGTACAACTCTGCAAGTCTAGCACCGGAGTAAGTAGTGTTCACTGGAATGAAGTGAGCAACCTTCGTCAATCGATCCACTACTACCCATATGGAGTTGTACCCTTTCTGAGTACGAGGCAATCCAACAATGAAGTCCATAGTGATTTCCTCCCATTTCCACTCTGGAATCTTCAAAGGCTGTAACAGACCTGCTGGCCTCTGATGCTCAGCCTTGACACGCTGACAGGTGTCACAAATAGCCACGTACTCTGCCACTGAACGCTTCATCCCATACCACCAGAAACGTTCCTTCAGATCATAGTACATCTTCGTGCTGCCCGGATGAATAGAGTATGCTGTATCATGGGCCTCACTCAGAATCAACTTCCGAAGATCCTTCACATCTGGCACACAGATTCGGTTCTTGTACCACAAGGTACCCTGATCATCCTCTCTGAAATGAGGAGCCTTGCCCTTCTTGAGCAACTCACGGATCTCCTGCAGCTTCTCATCATCTTTCTGATGCTACCTGATCTTTGACTCTAGAGTCGGTACTGCCTCAAAAGTTGCACTGGAGGTATGATGCAAGAAGCCCAGACTCAACTGCTCGAACTCCTCGCATAACTCTGGAGGCATCTGGAAAGCCACGGCCATGTTGACATAACTTTTTCTGCTCAGAGCATCTGCTACAACATTGGCCTTGCCCGGATGATAGTGAATCTCCAGGTCATAATCCTTGACTAACTCTAGCCATCTTCTCTGCCGCATGTTCAGCTCATTCTGCGTGAAAATATACTTGAGGCTCTTGTGATCAGTGTAGATATCACACCGCTGCCCATACAAGTAATGCCTCCAAATCTTCAGAGCATGCACAACTGCGGCTAACTCAAGATCATGAGTAGGATAATTCAGCTCATGCCGACGTAACTGCCGTGAAGCATAAGCAATCACTCTGCCCTCCTGCATCAGAACACACCCAAGACCATCCTTCAAAGCATCACAATATACCGTGAACCTCTTCGTCTGGTCTGGCAGAGTCAGGACTGGCGCCGTAGTCAACCTTTTCTTCAGCTCATCAAAGGCCATCTGACGCTCATCAGTCCATACAAAAGCCACATTCTTCTCTAGCAAAGAAGTCAAAGGCTTCGCGATCTTGGAGAAATTCTCAATGAACCTCCGATAATATCCTGCTAAGCCCAAGAAAGACCTGACTTCCTTTACTGTCTGCGGTGTCTCCCACTCTAGCACATCCTTCACCTTGCTCGGATCAACAGCAATGCCTCCCTGAGATATAACATGACCGAGGAATGGAACCTCGTCAATCCAGAACTCGCACTTGCTGAACTTGGCATACAGCTGATGCTCTCTCAATCTCTGCAATACAAGTCTCAGATGCTCCTCATGCTCTTCTTCTGTCTTGGAGAAGATCAGAATATCATCAATGAAAATCACCACGAAGACATCCAGATAGTCCATGAAGACCATGTTCATCAGGTGCATGAAGAAAGCCGGGGCATTAGTCAAGCCGAAGGACATGACTGTATACTCATATAGCCCGTACTTGCAGGTGAATGCCGTCTTCGGAATATCCCCAGGACGGATCCTCAGCTGAAAATAACCCGAACGAAGATCAATCTTCGAGAATATACGAGCACCTCGAAGCAGATCGAAGAGATCCTCAATACGGGGCAGTGGATGCTTGTTCTTGATAGTTACTGCATTCAGCTCACGATAATCCACACACATCCTCTTCGAGCCATCCTTCTTATCTACCAGCAACAATGGAAAAGCCCAAGGAGAGAAGCTGCGACGGATATAGCCCTTGGCTAGCAACTCATCAATAGTCTTCTTGACTTCTTCATGCTCTATAGGCGCCATACGGTAGGGCCGCTTTGCAATAGGAGCTGTGCCAGGCAAGAGATCAATACAAAACTCAATGGCGCGTTCAGGCGGCATACCTGGCAGATCATCCGGAAAGACATCCGGGAATTCAGACACCACGCGAATACCGTCCGTGGGTCTAGCCTCCATCTGATGAAGAAATCCCGAAGGCTCTACTGCACTGATAACAACCTCTTGGCCACTGGAAGCTGATAACAAGACTGTCCTCTGAGCACAATCTATACGAACTCCCCATTTGGCCAGAGTCTCCATTCCCAGAATGACATCAATGCCCTTGGTGTCTAGCACCATCAGATCAGTACAGAACTCTACTCCCCTCAAAGAAACACTGACTCTCGGGCAGTAAGTGTGAGACCTCAACTGTCCTCCCGGTGAAGATACTAACAGGCACCTCTTTAATGTGCTAGTATGAATACCATGATGCTCGACAAAAGACTGAGTAATGAAGGAATGCGTAGCACCAGTATCAAAAAGCACTGTAGCTGGGTATGAATTAACCATGAACGTACCAATAACCACGTTGGGAGCCTCGGCCGCTGACTCGGCCGTCACGTGGTTCACCCTGCCCTGTGCTGGCGCCCTGGGCTGTGCTGGGCGCCCCTGCTGTCCCGCCTGCGCCTTCCGGGGGCAAGCGTTGGCGTAGTGCCCCGGCTGGCCGCAGTGAAAGCAGGTACGAGGAGGTCCCTGAGCCTGCTGTCCGGTAGGAGCTGCCGGACGTGGAGCCTGCGGTGCCGGTGGAGCAGCACGAGCCGGAGGTGCCGGTAACCTCTGGCCCTGCCCCGCCTGCTGCTGCCGTCGAGGCGGGTACTGCTGCGGTGGCCTCTGCTGGTACTGCTGAGGAGGCCGGTACTGCTGCTGATACTGCTGGGGCTGCTGGAGTCGAGGACGAGTGTTGCTGCCGGAAGCAACGGGGACAACCTTCCTCTTCTTGTCCTCCATCTCCAGGTGCTTACGCTCAGTGTTGAGCGCACTGTCAACCAGATGGTTGAAGTCGTCGAAGCGGAGGTTGAGCAGCGCGTACTAGAGGTAGTCCTCAAGACCCTCCTTGAAGTGCTCCTGCTTCTTGCGGTCATCCGCAACCTCGGCAGGGGCGTAGCGTGCCAGCTGAAGAAAGCGATCACGATACTCCGTGACCGACATAGTCCCCTGAATTGACAAAGACAGATAGATATCGGAAGATTAACTCAAGATTCATAAGGATAGAACAAGGGGCATTAGCTCAAAAGAAAACGCTGAATGATTATACTTAAGATTACCTGCTTCAGTGCAAGGAACTCCTTCTGTTTCATCTTCATAACGCCCGCGGGGACGTTGTGGCTGCGGAAACGCTCCCTGAACTGGAGCCAAGTGAGAGCCTCGCGGTCGTGAACTGGGTGGGACTCCCACCAGTCCAAAGCTGCCCCTCGCAGCTGTCCTGCTGCGTACAAGACGCGCTCACGGTCATCGCACTGGGCGATGTCCAGCTGACGCTCCACTGCACGGAGCCAGTCGTCGGCCTGAAGAGGGTCGGACGTGTGAGAAAACGTCGGCGGGTGACCCCTCAGGAACTCAGCACGCCTGTCGCGAGGCTGCGGCGGTGGAGGAGGCGGAGGCTGAGTGTGAGCGTGCTGAAGAGCCTGAACAGTATTGTTCAGGGTAGCCATCATCTGCATCTGGAGCTGGAAGTACTGCTCCGGAGTCAAAGGCGGCGGCATCGGGATCCCAGTACCCTGGTTGTTCTGACCCTGCTGCTGGCCAGAACCTGAACCAGTGCTCCTGGTGTTCACCATCTGATTTGAACAAAAGATTTCACGAGTAAGGATATTGCAGGAATAAACTCAGATGGATATGATAACTCTTTGCGGAAAAAGACTTAGCCATGATAAAGTAGACAGGATAGAGTTGACTGTTTTACCCCCAACGATCTAACTCATTTTATTAATTAGTTAACTTTAACATCTGAGTGATTTTCTTTAAACAAATTTAAACTGCTAAGCTATGCAATCAGTCAAAAATCCAAATCAAACATGTAGCATAATAACAAGCAGACAATTTTCACGACTTAGCCGAGTTTAGCAAAAGACTCGACTAACACAACGCGTCGCAGAACGTGCTATCGTATTATTATAAAAGGGTCACCTAGCTAATACTCATGGTGGTCAGATGACTGATTCAGGCCAAAATCTACGAAACTATTCTTCAGAGAGAGAAAAATCAAGGCAAGACGGGTAAAAAGTCATAGAAGTCAAGGGGTATAATAGTAAAATAGTTTCAGCAGGCAAGGATTGGGGAGAAGAAGTCCTAAAACTCGACCAGTTCTATCTAGGCTTCGTCCTACAGTCGATACGGCTCTGATACCACTCTGTAACACCCGGTTTATAAAAGAACATAAACCGAGCAATCATATACGTGCCAGGATCAAGTCACACGTATATACAACAGAATGAATAGTATATCATAGCACATATCACATAAAAAGATATAATAAATCGAAATACGAATGTTATTTATTACAATAATGACAAAAATGTCTGATACAGCGGAAGCGAAGTACAAAATACGGTAAAAGCTCTCCAAAGCTGAAGCAGGGCGCCACAGGGACGTCGACTGGGAGACGAAGCACCTAGAAGTCCTCGTAGTCCTGGTAGCGCTGGACGAACTCCCTCGAGTCGGCAGGAACTGAGCAGCAGTAGCGTAGCCAAGAGGAAAAAGTAGAGAAGAGGCAAGGGTGAGTACACAACTTGTACTCAACAAGTATAACACAAACTATGAGGCTCTAGGCTGGCTGACTCAACTGCATTAGCTTTTAAGTGTTGGCAAAATTTTATTAAAGCTATTTACTACGAGTTGATGAATTACCATTAACCCGGTTACATAGTAATTAATCAGGATTAATTAAGAAACTACTGGGAACCAAACCGAAACCAAGCCACCAAGGTAACCCCGAGAAGCACCTCCCTCGTCGGAAGGAGATAACTTCACTAATCAAAAGGAGGATCTGGGCCGCTCATAACCGTGAGCACGGCTAGTATACCAGTTTTACACTCTGCAGAGGTTGCACATCTTTACCCACAAGTCGTGAGCTACGCCAGTTGTTCATCACACTTCCTTAGGTGAGATGGCCAGCGACTCACTACGAGGCCTTTAAAAAGAATCTCGTTGGTAAGGCGTAACCGCGAGAGTTAGGTCGGCGACGATGGGGCCCACCTCCGGGGGTACAAACACAGGAGCGCAATCCAAGCACAGACCAAGCCGGAGGAGCAGGGACCATTGAAGCTTACTGCTCTTGCCCCGCAGGTAAGTTACTCCAAACCAAAAAGATCTAGTTATTACGCCAAGTCTATCCCATTCTAGCCTTGTGGTAGCGCTGTTGTCCCAGGTTGTCGCTCTATGAACCGGTCCTTATGGAGAGTGGCCAACCAGGCAGTAAGCACCGTGCTGGCCCCCCCTAAACCATGTTTCTAAAAAAAACATCTTTTAACGAGAAGTGAGCCACTCAAGCCACACAGAGTGCCACTCTCAGAATTAAATTCAAGTATACCATTAATCAAATTAATTAAAAAGGACCAAGGTGTTTTATAGCGCAGCAACCTAGCACAACTAACCAAAAATGCAACCCAAAGGTATATTTAAAGGATATAAACTGGCTAGGAAATCCTTAAAGGCATACAGTATTAAAATGCAGTATGAAAATGTATTTAAAAGTGATAGGTTGTTCATGTTATACTTGCCTTCCTCGTACTGCTCTGGCTGCTGCTCAAACTGCTCCGAAGACGGCTGCTCCAGGTACTGGTACTGGGGCTCCTCAGATGGATCAACGTCTACTCACGAACACATGGCCAAAACAATGCACGAAAATAAGCATACGAGCAAACACTAATAAAAGCTAAGAAATAGTACACCAATACAATAGAACAGCAAGAAAAACTAAGTCTAAACTGTTCCACTCGTTACAACGATCGCGTGGATATAAAGAACGCTAAAAACGGAGCTAAAACGCATAATCTAGGCTAAAAACAAGTTCTAGGGGCTTTTCTGCGAGAAAAACTAAGTTCCAGGGGGTTTTCTGCAAAAACCGAGGACTAAAACACAATTAAACACTAACTCCAGGGTCTAACTCGCAAAAACTACCAGGCTGGACGGCGGGTTGTATTTTAAGGAAACCCAGGGTGATAAGTGCTAAAAACAGGACCTAAATCTAATTTCTTTTGAACTGGCTAGGAGCTCGGGTTGAATAACAAAAAGTACAGGGGCTCTTTAGCAATTAAACCAGGCCGAACTGGTATCCTCAGATATCGGCCGCTGGATCGCGATTTGGCGGTCCAGATTGGATCGGCCCAAGTCCTAATCGTGCGCGTTGATTCAGGATCCAGCGGCTCAGGGCGAAAGGGCGAGTGGGGCGCGGTGGCGCCGTCGCCGGCGACCCTGTTCGCGGCGGCGCGTGGCCGGAGAAGGGGGAACGGGGGCTGCCGGACTCGGTTTGGGCCCCGGTTTGGCCGTGGAGGATCCTCGTCGAATGCGTAACCCACCTCTGCACCTAAAACGAGGCTTCCCGGCTTGGACAGTGCTCGCTAGGGTGAGGGGCGGTTCTACGCGGCGGCGCAGCGCCGGCGTGCGGCGTCAGGGCAGCCAGGGTGCGTCCCGGGCTATGGGAATGAGCGCAAAGGAAGGAGAGGTTCATGGTGCAGCTCACCGAGCTCGATCTTGATGAGGGAAAAGGCGCAGCGGCAGCGACGGTGAGGTCGGCGGCGGCGATGTGGCGGAGCTTCGCGGTCCGAGTGACGCCGGCCCCCTCCGGGCTTTGAATCCCCTCGAATCAAGGCGTCTAGGTGCGGCGGCGAGGCGCAACCACAATTCCGGAGATGCGGGGTTCTAGGACTGGCGCAGAGGGTTCGAAGAGCTTCACCGAACTCCGGCGATGCTCCTGCGCGGGCTGTAGTGGTGTGGAGCTCTACAGAATGGCGTGACCACGGCGGCGCCGAGCAGGGAAATCGGCGGGGCTAGCAATGCTCGCCGTGTTCTGGTTCTGGTTGCGTAGATGGGGGAAGGTGAGGCGTAGGGGGGGTCATAGGGTCAAATAAAGGAGAAGGCCGTGATCCTCGGCGCAGGGCGGTGGCGGGCGAGTTCCGGCGATTTCGGCGGGATTGGGTTACTGCTTTGCGGATCGCGCAGATCACGCAACCGCCGATGCGATCCCGGTTTCTGGGCGGCTTCTAGAAGAGGAGGGCTCTAGGAGGCCAGCCAGTGGACCGGTGGAGGTCGGGCGGCCCACAGGGCAAAGGGGAGAGCGGGGCTGAGCCGCGCGGACGAGAGCGCCAGCGGGCGTCACGGCGAGGAAGACGGGCCTGCCAGGTGGGGCCGACGCGTCAGTGGCGGGGCGCTAGCGGGCCGTGCGTGGGGTGGAGCCGGGCTGCGAGGCTGGGCCAAGGGAGAGAGGGGGGGCCTGGGCCGTGGGGTGGGAGCGGGCCCAGAGTGAGAAGAGGGAGGTGCGGGCTGAGGGAGTGGGCCGAGCGCGGGCCGAGGGGGGCCTGGTGGGCTGACTGTGCTGGGTTTGGTTTTGGGTTATCTTTCCTATTTCTTCTTCCAATTCTTGTTTCTATTTCTAACTCAAACAAATCTATTTGAATTCAAACGAAAATTTGAATTCAACAACCTTATGCACACAAGCAAAAATAAATGCTCCAGCATGAATGCTCAACAAATTGTTAAACCTAAAGAAATTTTAATTACTTGTGAAACAAAATTAAATTAAATGCAAGGCTAAACACAATAAACCTTAGAAAATTTAACGAAAGCCAATTAATTTATTAAAAAATACTGAAATTTAAAATTAGGGTGTTACACCGAAGCCGACCACCATCGCCGCCAAGAAAACCTCGCCGCCGTTACGGCTGCGTCAAGGCCATGCCTTATGCACGCCAACACGTGCGTGCACGTGCGCACCGGCGCCCAAGGCCTAGCCTTGGCTTGGCTGGGCATTGATCCCGCCCGCCGTAGTACCAGTGCACACGCGTACCACCACGGCCATGATGAGCCCCGCACGCACAATCTTTGTCACCGTTGGACTGCTGCAAAGCCACTGCCATTGAGCCCCACCGAGCTGACCTCACTGCCATCTTCGTTGTCACCAGGAAGCTCTTGTCACACTGCCCTTGGCCCCTCGCTGTCATCGCACCGAGGAGCAGAAGAGAAAGGGAAGGGGGCATGAGAGAGGAGGCCGTCGTCGCCGAGCGGAGGAATCAACGCCGCTAGTAACAGAGGGGGTGAAGCCGCCGAGCTGGAGTTCACTTCCCCGTCGTCATCCGTACTCTATTCTGCAGTTGCCGCCTCACCAGACCGACACCGTCTGTAAGGATCACCGGGGTGTCCGACCCTAGAGGGGGAGGGGGTGAATAGGGTCGCTAATCGCTTTTTAACCTAGGGCTCAAACTACTTGCATAAGATAAACCTAACACGTCCTACACATGCTAGTTATGACTAAAGTTTATCTATGCAACTCTCTACTTACCCCTAAAAACTTACAACCTATAGCCAATCCTAATCAAACTAACTAGGAAAGTAAAGGCACACAAGAAAGAGTAAATGCGGAAACGTAATATGGTAAGTAAAGAGGTAAGTGCAAGAGCGATGCAAACTCCCGAGTAGACTCGGTCATGTTACGTGGTTCGGCACAAATGCCTACGTTCACGGGACACTGAGGCTCTTCCGATCACCGTCTTGCACTACGCCACCAAGGCGATGTCGGCAAGCAAAGGCAAGTGCCCACAAGACACTGAGTCTTGTGCACCGCCACCGTCTCTCTCGGTCACCCGGCCGAAATCCACTACGGAGCTTCTCCACCAAGGAGGGGGCCTCCTCTTCCCCCGCACAAAGTGTCGTTGCCACTCCACACCAAGCCGGAGGGTCACACGACGGATCACAAGGATTGCTTGCCGCAGCAAGACTTCTCTCAAGGGAGCTCTCGCAAGAACTAACCCCTATTTCAAGCACTAAGCACTCTCACAAGTGTGCTTAAGCCTATATGATGTACAATGAAGCTCTATGGTGGTTGGAGATGTTCTTGGGTGTGTGTGGGATGTCCAGCAACTCCAGCAATCTTCAAATGGCCGGGGTGAGGCGTATATATAGGCCACCAAGTCTTGTAGCCGTTGTTCCAACGGTCAGCTAAAAATATGTGTATCACCGGAAGAACCGATGCCTCTTGGCGGGGTAGCGTCGATTCATCCGGTCACTCATAACCCGAAGTAGCCGTTGAAGTCCTGACAGCTGACGCAGAGACCACCGGTTGAACCGATGCTTTGTACCGATGCATCACCGGTTCATCCGGTGCTTAAGAATCTTCTCCTGGGCGCTGACGTCATTGCACCGATGCAACACTCCGATGTACCGTCGGTTCAACCGGTGTTGAAGAAACTTCTCCTGGGCACTTTGACATCGTCTCTGGAACATAGGACGCCCAATGCACCGATGCCCTTTCTTGGACCGTCGGTTCAACTGGTGCCTATAGGCTGACTTGGCTTCGTTTCCCTTCTGCACCAAAGTACCATGGCATCGGTTCTTCCGACTACCATCGGATGCTCCGATGCCCATGGCGTCGGTTCTTCCGGTGCTCCTAACCGAAGAGCTTTCAGGGCGCTGCCCTGAGACCCGCGAGGGGCGGCTCCCCCTCGACCCCCGTCCGCCTATCTTCTCTTTATCTTTGTCATCACTTGAACCTAAAATCCTGAGAATGATCATCTTAACAATCATATTAGTCCAAGTGTTGTGTTGTCATTCGATCACCAAAATTACTCGAAATGGCATAAATGGTGCCATGTTCGTTACACCGTCGCCGTGTCGCTCCGCCACCGCCATACCGGGAAGCAGAGGAAGACAGAGAAGGGGGAAAAGAGGAGGAGAGGGATGAGATCGCTGCCGACCCAAGAAGGAGAAGGATCGCCGTCGCCGCTGCCTGGCCTCACCGGAGCCGCCGCTTCGGCCCCTGTTCTGCCCACACACAAGTGCCCACACGAGCCTGATCCACACTGGATCAACCTAGCCACACCAGATCCCAGGTGACACTGACACCCGGGCCCCACCCGTTAGTGGACGGGCCGGGACCGTTGACCTGTGGGCCAGCCATGGCAGCGCGAGAGGGTGGATTGAGATTTCCCTGATACCATGTAAAAATGTAGAGAAAGATGGGAAACACCGCACACCCTATTCGGGGTGGGGGAGAGATGATCTTTCCTTATATAGCGCCAATATGGCTTGAAGTACAAGATGTACATGCTCAATGGGCTTACACGCCCAACATGGGCCTTGTGTACACATACACATATATACATGCCGAATACAAGGCAGCAGCACAGTTAAATCTGCAAATGAACTTATCCATGGTCAATCTCAATATTGAGGCAGGTAATTTGTTGCAAGTCTTTTGGGGAAATTAGGTGATAACAGAGACGAGTAAGGACTTGCCAATCTATTATCTTATTATTTGGCCAACAAATGGAGCCTCCACATTCGCTCTCAAGGCCTAGAAATTTCCGCGTTAATCGGAGAAAAATAGAAAAATAAAAATTACCCACCACTACCATTATGATAAAAATTAGTCTAAAATATCCCTATGCCTAATTAAAAATCATCCACTAATGCCATTATGAAAAATTAAATATAAAATACCAATTAGCTATGTACCAGTTACAAACATATACTATTACTAAAAACTAAAGCTAACAACAATCAATCAAAATAAAACAAAAATAAGAATAATTATATGCATAATATTATTAAAGCTCAACAAATCAAATTGCTATTATAGATAGATCATATTTGAATTGTTTTAACCAACAATAAGACATAATTTAGGATAATGAATAGGGTGTTTTATGGTAAAAAAATAGTATAATCTTTAAGTAAGGATACAATGACATGCGAATTTTTGAATTTCCAATACTAGCCGCGCAAATGCGCGGGCTGTACGCCTAGTTATGTTTAGAATCATTGTTCCAATTGACTTCAGATTAAGGCTATAGTAGTCAGGGGTAGCAGAGACGAGTAGCAGAGACGAATGGCACTTGCAAGTATGCATTTCTGCATTTTGTCTCCTCTCTCGTGGGCATATACTTGCATAGAAATCGTACTAGATTTGGAGTGCAAATGTCAAGTGTATTTGGTGCCCTGGCATCTTGTTTTTAACTAATATTTATTTATTTTGGCACTGTAACATCAGTTATTGAGTTTGCTTAAAATTATAGATATAGTTGAGTAGATGAATTTTGATGCTGGCAATTTATAGAAAACCTCAATTTTGGTGCATAATATCTATTGATCAGGAATGTTAAAATACATAGGGGGTCCAATGACTCAAGTAATTGAAAACATCATTTGAGAATTAAAAATGTAATGATGTATTCAACAAATGGAGTTAGCAGTTCATTTATCAGAATTTTAGTAAGCAATTTTCATCACCTGATGCAGTGAGAAGGTAGCCCTTCAGGCACTGAAAGCTAGTGATTGGCACTTGGAAGGAGCTTTTGACTTCTTCATAAATGTGGCATGTTTTGAAAATGTCTATTGGTTAGGATATACAGCTCTATGTGATTCTTGGTTAGGATATTTACTTTTTTGGCATGCCCTTTCTTAGGTTGACATGTGGTACTTTTTTTGTTGAAAACTAAGGAAAATTTTCCTTATTATATATTACTTTTTTGTATGTAGATGGCACACCACCCGCGCTACCACCTCCTAGATATGCTTTACAGTGAGCGGCACCATGTCAAGATACATGAGGAGCATACGGAGGTGAACTTGTAACTGATTTTTTGTGTGTCAAATCACTATTTGGACTTTACTTGATTACAAAGTTCAAAGTTTTGTTTTTAAGTTTTGAAGCCTCTGCATCCCCGCCTTCGCAGGCCTCTCACGTGGGACGATAGACCTCAAACGGGCTGGATACCTCCCGTTGGCATGGTTGGTCAACGAGGGGCTCCCCAAGATGGATAATGCAGCTTTAACAGCACTTGTGGACCAGTGGAGGCCTGAGGCACACACATTCCACCTTCCCACTAGTGAGATGACAGTTACACACTTACACTTGAAGATGTTGCCATGCTCTTTGAGACACACATGCCGAGGTCACTCCTGTAGGCAGAGTCATGACCGGTACCATCTCTCCAGCTAGATGGAGAGATAGTGGAGTTGCTGTTTGGAGTCCACCCACCTGAACCACTAGAAGACACCAAGGACAAGAAGCCAATAGGAGTGACCTCGGCATGGTTGGCCGAGCACTTTGGTACGACACAGCAGCGAATGCTTAGGAAGGAACGACTGCTAGGTTCACTCGGGCATGGCTATTGCAATTGGTCATAGGGTTCCTATTCCCGAATTCAAGCAGGAACACAATCTCATGGACGTGGCTAGAACTAAATCGGTCAGGACTGGGAGAACATTAGCACTTTCAGCTGGGGGAATGCAAGACTTAGATGTTTGTACCATCAGATGTGTGATGCTTGTAGCCGGAGTGGAGATAACTGAAACGAATCGGGTTTCCAAAAGGACAACCCGACTGCCTGTACCTTTGTGATCGTCCCTGGATCAGTAGCTATCACATACAGAACTCATTTCAATTACATATCACAGACATACTTCTCGTTAAAAACCATTACATGGGTTTATTTATTACAAAATCCAAAGGATTGTGATACGAATCTCTAAGTACAAACCCCTTGGGCTAAAGGGGAATCAATCATAAAACAGAAAGAGGTAGATAAGCTTCTAAGCCATCCTTCTTGTCACTTCTCTTCCACAGGCAAGACTTGCGTGTAGTACGAGCCGTCCTTAGCTTTTGTTCTCGTTCTCAGGCTGGTCTTCAATTTTGGACCCTGCAACTATCAATCTATCCTCAAGGACGGGATAGGTTCATGTCACCATCTGAATGCAGCTTTAGGTGGATGCAAGGGTGAGAAAAGATAGCCAAGGAAAAGGCTGGGGTTTTCCTATACAAGTAGCAGTAGCAACACAAGTATGTCATCCAACATCCTTAAGACTCGGACTATTTCGGCACCCCAAACACCCGGTGCACTCACTCCTTTAGACTAAACACACCCCCACCAAGGCGGTGAGAGAACTCCCACTCCTCGAACCTCAACTGCTATCCGAGCAGGCAGATAATCTAGAGGGAGGTAGAATTCTAGTAACACTACTCTAATTATTGAAGCCGGATCAAGAGTTGTACATGACCGAGTATGCGGCTATACATATAGTTTTACACCCTGCAGGGGGTTGTACCCCTGGACCTACTCTCCACGAGAATGGCCGGCAGCAACTCCGACTAACTTCGAAGCACCGGCCTACTATCACGAAACTAACGGTTATGGCCACCATCCTGCTCTCTTGAGTCTGGGTAAGACCTCCCGCGAGAGTCCGTCTTGGGACTGTGAAGCCTCTCCCTGCTGTATCAAGGCTCGTGATGACAAATACCCCTCACGCCAATACTGGCCCTCCTCCTGCACTGATCTCTATCCTCCAGCAGGCTTGGTGCCGTGCGTAGGTAGCTCGGATTGGATCCTTCCACATAAAGGATAAGTGGTGTGCACGTTGTCATAGTTCCGTCACCAGGTCCACCTAACTCGGTCCTTATTTGTCAAAACTTTCATCTTCGTCACAAGTGCATCTCCGCCGCAACGGTCCACGATTGGCACCTATTATAGGTATCACCTCTCTATGCCTCGTCTAGCCTCTCTTTGATCCCGAAGGGTTGCATCCCCGAAGGGATCTCTCATACCTTCCATAGGTACTTGCAAGATGTGCCCAACACACATCGCTAGCCCCTAATCAAACGATCGGGTTAGCTCACTCGCTCCCACGGTACAACCCTAATCACCAACTCCTCACAGCTAGATCACCACACACCCCAAGACAAACATCACACCAACCCGTAGAAACACACGTGCAAAGCAGTGACTAAGCATCTCATCCAATCTGATAATGAGATGTAGAGTTCAAGGAGTTCAGGGAAAGCAAATGCCTATGTAGTTCATTTTATCATAACAGTAAAGTAAAGCGAAAGCATCAACTCGCAAGCACTGCCTAATAGGTTCTCAGTCGTAAATGGGCATGAATCTGGCAGTTCTTCGTAGTCCTTCTCGGGTCTCTAGGGCTACTAGTAGTCCGGGTAGTCCTCCTAGGCCTTCTGAGCGCCGAAGAAGTCCTCCGGGGTCTTCTGATTGTCTGGGATGTAGGTCAACTTCTTCTTGTAGGGCAGCGGCGGAGCGGTCCTCTGGCAACGCTGGTCCAGCGTGATGGCTGCAGCTTCAATGACGAGAGCTGGTCCTGTGGTCCTTCCTCCTCAGACAGTGGTGGCGATTTCTTTTTATTTCCTCCCCCCTTTCACTTCTTCCTCTTGTCCGCTCCCCTATTTCTCGGCGTGGCAGTTGTGCTTCGGAGCGGCGGCGGCAGCTCTTTTTCGATGGCAATAGCGAGGCTAGCTCTACGGCTTCTCTTTCCTCTCCTTGATGGCGATGATTTGTCCTCCATGGGCCCCCAGCCTCCCTCTACGGCATGGAAAAATGGGCTGGCGACGAGGACAGTTCGGCGGCGAGGTCCTACGCCGCGTGTGGAGCTTGCCGGGACAGAAAGGGCAGGCGGCGAGGCAGCCCGGTGGCTTAGAGAGCACATGCCAGGGCCAAAGGCTTAGCCTTGGCCCAGCGGCGAGGTGGTCCTATTTACACGCACGCGGGCTCTGACATGGCAGGAGCTTGGTGGCAATGATTGGGCGTGCTCCAAGGCGGTTAGCAGGGCTAGGAGGCGGCGAAGTGGTCTGGCAAGGCTGGTGAGGGTGTTGGGATCGCACGGCAAGCGCTATGGCCTAGGTTTGTCTTGGGCAGAATACACGCGCACGGGCGGTGTGATCTCCGCCCGTGGTGACACAAGGCTGGAGGGACCGTGCTGCCAAGGTCACCAATGGCCTCGGGGTCGCGCTCGCGGGTGCTCGTAATCCAGGCCCGCGGCGGTGCTCTGGCGGGACATTGGCGAGGCATCGACGACATGGGCTGAGCCCGTGTGCAATGAGGCACTGCCGCGACGCATGTGCGACATCACGGCAAAGGCATGTGGTGACCCCACGCGGCGGGTGGCGGTGCGCGTGTGCATGTGCGTGTGGCCCCTGGAAAGCCAGGGTCACGACAGCGGCCATGCACGCAGTGATGGCCTAAGGCGGAGCAAACAGGGGCGAGGGCGGCAGCGAGGAAGGCAGAGGCAGAAGGTGGCTTTACCGGTCGGAGTTGGGGAGGTCAGAGGCGGCGCTATGGCGAGTCAGAGAAAGGGCGTGGTGAGGCCGTGCAAGAAGAGCGGGTTCGCTGGTATGGTCGTTCGTCGCCAGCTTGGCGATGACGCTCCAGTGGTGGTGGTCTAGATCCTCCTCTCGGGCTCCCTCCTTTCTCGCCCCCCCTCTTTATTCTTATTCACTGGCACCGGCGGCGGAAGGGGGAAAGTGAGCTTGGGGCTTTAGGGTTAGGAGGCGGCGACCCGGGGCTTTATAGGCGGTGCTTAGGGTTTGGTGTGGGTGGCGATTGGTGCACAGACGCCGAGGGCTGTGATGGGACGCGCGCGGCAGCGGAGATGCGTGGCGGCATCACAGCGGGTGCGCGCTTGGGGCTAGGGTTAAGGGTGGCGCGCGCGCGGCGGTGTAGTGTGGAGTGACATGAGTAGTAGCACAGAATTCGGCGGGGGCCGCGAGACTTTTGCGCGGAGGGAAGGCGGCAGAGCAGAGCCGTGGCGGGGAGCGGCGCGTGAGAGCGGCATCGGGAGGTTGGGGAAAGGTCCGACAGGTGGGACCAGGGCAGCAGTGGCACAAAGGGGAGACGGTGGGCGGTGGCAACGCGCGTGTAAAGGTCGGTTGCGCGCGGGACTGGGCCGGAGTGTAGACCAGCGGAGCTAGGCCGGAGGTGAAGTTTGGGTCGGTGGAGGTAGCAAGCTGGACTGGGTAGGAGAGTTAGGTGGGCTGGGTTTAGGGGTTTTTGCAGTTTGGGGTCCGGTTAGGTTTAAGTGGGTTTGGGTTTTAGTTGGGTCCGAGCTGGGCCGGGTCAGGGTAGGGGTTTGGGTTAGGGTGTGGCTAGGGTTTAATATGAATAGTTAATTCAGATTAAATCCTACTGGAGAGTTAGCATTTGAATGTGAATTGCTTGGCACAATTCGTATTCGCATACTACTCAAGTTAGTTATTCCTTTGGAATTAAATTGAAGGGCACACATCAATTTAATTCCCACACAATTTCAAACACAGTAATAAATCCAAATCACACCAAATAAACAAGGTAGATTCCAACAAATCCAATTAACTCCAAATATTTTCACACTATCAAATTAAGAATCCTTAATTTAATTCAAAATTTTAATTACTAGGAATTGGGGAGAGGAGGAAATCCTACTTAAGTGTATTTATTATAGCTCTGCCACCAAACATTTTTGAAATTTGCATTTTTGACTAACTAAC
This sequence comes from Panicum virgatum, assembly GCF_016808335.1. Taxonomy (NCBI): domain Eukaryota; kingdom Viridiplantae; phylum Streptophyta; class Magnoliopsida; order Poales; family Poaceae; genus Panicum; species Panicum virgatum. The sequence continues at coordinate 25,738,413 of NC_053153.1, read as the reverse complement.
ATTCCAGAAAAAATCTGGAATGTTACAATAATGCAAACCTTGGGGGTTGTGCTTATGTTTTGCAGTTGTGGATGTGGGAGCGCATTTCTGTTGGCCGGCCGGAGCGGCATGCTCATGGGGTAAGTACTTTATTTGTTCAATAGTTTGGCACTAATATTTTTTGTTTAGATAATCTTGAAATTCAATAACATAATTATTTCTTGTCATGACTAAGGTTCTGCCACTTTACGAGCAAGAGGCGGTGGTTACCGTGGATTGGCTTTGGAACAACATTTATACCTTGAATTTCTGGAAATACCATATCATTATGGTCTTCACCACCCTCATTTTCTTTTGAGCCCAAGGATATGACATCGTCATCGACCTCCTCATTCTCAAAGCCACCTTCATCAAAATCAATGTTTACACGAGATGTGTCAAACCCAACTTCGTCACCACTTTCATCATCATCTGAGTCATGAGAAATATCATTACCATAATTTTCATCTTCCTCCAGAGCATTGGAATCAAAATCCAGTAAAATGGCTTCTTGAGTTGGTGTTGAATAGGGTAATCATCACCAACTTCGCTAGATAGATTCATACAATGAGTATACGCATCAACCACTATCTTCGCACAACCAACTTGCCAACCTTTAACCAACACTTTGCAAAATATCATTCTCAGAGGCAATTGACATCATCACATAGTAGGACCTTCCCTTTCGAGCATCAAACCTACCATGTAGTCTTAACTCCATTCGCACATTTTCTACATTGAATAATGAATTTACTTGACATATTTTATCATCGAGTGAAGGTGGCATATCGAATATGTCTACTTCTTGCCTCATTCTTGCAAACTCTCCATTTTCATTGACCGTCCCACCAGAGAATAAACGACCTAAATAATCCATCTACACACATGCATATAAACAAAATGAATAAGACAAAACTTGACTAGGGTTACTACACCATGCATTTATTACTACATAAAATAAGAGGATAATATAACTATATGTACCATAAAATAAGAAACTTTACCACAATACACGAAAAATAGGTTTGCTACTATCAATATTTTTCTGACCTTAGTTCTTTATGCATATGGACTACACAAATCTAAACAACAATATCCCATCCAAATTGATACATGCAACAATTTTACACTATAGAAAAGTGACACCATCGCTGAATTGCACGATACAACACAACTCATCATACCTGATTCGTACTCAATGCCCGCATTTCAACTTAAACCCTACCTAAACCCTAGCAACTCAAACCCTAAAAAATTCACGAAATGGAGGAAAACCAATCGGTTAGAATGGAGGAGTTACTTTCAAGGATCAATTTCTCTTTGTTACCTCTTCAAATCGGGTGGAGGATGGAGTGGATCTCGAGGAGTGGGAGGGTCGGCGCCATGGAGGTCGGGTCAGGTGGGGAGTGGAGAAAAAAAAAAGAAAGGGAGGAGGAAGAGGATGCCTGCCATGTGGGCCTACATTGGGCTGACTCAGTCGTGCCAAAGCATGTGGCACAACTCTGCCAGCGTGGCAGCTTGGTTTCACCACTACAACATGGGTGCAAACACGGGTGCCAATGTGCCAGCTCAGTCACGCCGGCGCATTTGGCATGGCCATTTAGCGAGTCACGCCACTAGTTTTTGAACATTTAGATCGTCACGGGTTATTACTAAAACATTAGATTACTAAGGATTAAAATAAAAAATTATATGCGTACCACCTCGCACTATGGCAGAGGATTATTATAGATATATATGTTGACTGAAAAACGAAAATTTTGATGGCGCCATAAAAAAACAACTCCAGAATTTGGAAACTTTTGGAGAACATCGAAGTTTTTAAATTTGAATAACAAGAAATTGAAATCCCTCCCGGCAATTATAGTTTACATTAGAGTTCTTTTTGGAAAAAGTTAAATAACATTGTACCTCGAGAAAAATTGATTCAGTAGTACTTTGCAAAGAAGTAAAGACAGCAGTTAGGCCTGGAAATCGTGTCAGCTCAGGGACGGAGACAATAATCATACAAGGATTCGGGCAATTAGTAACATTTTTACACATTAGGGGGGTCAAATTAATTAATGAGGAAATTCCTTTTGACACTCATATAATGAGTGGTTCCTTATTTGGCCCTCAAAATCATCGAACGGCGGTGTTGAAATAATTTTACAAATTACTTCATTTACATCTCTTGTATACCTGCAAAAAGTTTCATAATTTTGGGAGCTGATTTGTATGTCATATTGGTTACATAAAGAGATTAGAAGTATCCACAGGTGTCACTTAACTGACGGAATAAACGGCGGTGTCCAGAGAGGAACGAAAGTTCAACTTAGTGTCAACTAGGGAACAAAAACTTTGAAGAGCCAAAGAAGGAACGACTCACTATGAGTGTCAAATAGGGAGTTTCCTCATAATTAATTCTCAGTTCTTATCAAGTTCATTACGAAAATGTTATGTGTATCCATTGATATCCCTACTAGCTTTGTCCCTCGATGAGATGGTACCATTGTGACATGAGCCCTATACGTACCTCTCCAGGAGACAAACCACGCGGCTAGAGCATGAACACATGGGTTGGGAAGTGTATTTAAGTGTTGACTAAAAACAAGTGGATAGCATGAAAAAATTGTTCCTAGATCTAGAAAATTTAGGAAACATCCATATTTTGAAATTTGAGTAATAAAAGTTAATTAATCATAAAATAATATTATTTTTTAAAACACAGTATAGAAGTAGAGTCTTACATACACTCATTCACTTAGGTGTCTCACAGACGGGCATGTACAGCTAACAACTATTTTGTTTCCAAAAAACAATGAAGATGTCAAGACTCACATACAAATACAGACATACTTATACCCTAAGAATACATATATGTACACCCTACCTTAATGAACTCCTAGAAGAAATTTTGATGGCATATCACTGACCGCTAAAAGAAATGGCACGGGTGTCTCACAGTGGACGAGTCACCAACCACTAAAAGAATAATTACTCAAAAATTTGAGCACTGCCACCTGTATGATTATGGTTTATGATTACTTTTGTGACCTATACCGATGCACTCTTATCATTTACATTGTTCGCACAATATTGTTCCTTACTAGGATGAATGGCAACCATGGTGGTTGGCTCGGTCTTGTGGATACATAGATATAGTGCATGCAAGGGTGTGGTGGTTAATTTCCCTAGCTCAGTGACAGCGGGGGTGTATGCAAGTGCAACTAGATCATAGTGAACGCAAGCTTGCATAGTCTGGCTACATACTTCCATCTCATTTGGTAAAATTAGTGTGTTTCAGTGCACCCAACAAACATATACCGCTTCAAGGGTTCGAGATTTCCACTCGCTCTGGTAGCATGTAGGGCCTGTTTGGATTGGTGCCAAAATTTTGGCATGCCAAAGTTTTGGCTAGCCAAATGTTGGGCAAAAAACTTGCCCACATTTTGGTAGGGAAAATGTGAGAGGTGGGCAAATTTTGACACCCAACCAAATAGTGGCCAAAATTTTGGCTTGCCAAAACTTTGGCATGCCAAAATTTTGGTATCAATCCAAGCAGGCCCGTAATAAAAAAACATATGTATATATACTGAATTACAAACATGATGTATAGAGACAATGAGGATAACACAATGCAAACAAATTAACACTTACATGGCATATAAATTGGTATTGTAGTACAATGCCATGTGCTACAATTATTACAGAAGCCATGGAATGGCCAATTATTCCTTATATGAGTATACAACACATCTACACATGAACCATAGTACAGGCGGGTAAGTATGCGGCAACAAACTGCACTTCTATAATAACTTTAAAGTTTTATGGGTGTCCAGTGCCACTACCAGCAGATCCAGAACCACTTCCTGAGCCATTCCCATATCCGCTGCCACCTGGACCACTTTGCCCACCACCGCCACCACCGCCTTGACCACCAGCCTGAGCATATCCACCACCATAAGGTCCATATCCACCAGCTTGGCCATAACCTGAACCAGAACCGGAACCTTGTCCAGAACCACCATACTGTCCACCACCTCCACCACCACCTTGGCCACCTGCTTGAGCATACCCACCACCATACGGGCCATAGCCACCGGCTTGACCATACCCAGAACCAGAACCAGATCCACTTCCAGAACCACCATTTTGTCCACCGCCACCACCTCCACCTTGACCACTACCCTGCGCGTACCCTCCGCCATAGGGCCCATACCCACCTGCTTGACCATACCCGGAACCAGAACCAGAACCAGAACCAGAGCCACCATTTTGTCCACCTCCTCCTCCACCACCTTGACCACCTCCCTGAGCATACGCTCCACCATTAGACCCGTACCCACTAGCCTCACCATACCCAAAGCCGGAGCCTGAACCGTAGCCAGATCCTCCATTTTGGCCGCCTCCACCACCTTCACCCCCACCGCCTCCACTAGCATATACTCCACCGGAAGACCCACTTGCCTGGCCATACCCGGAGCCTGAACCATAACCCGATCCTGAACCATCCCCAGACCCACCACCTCCTCCTCCGCCACCTCCACCCCCAGCACTCACATATCGAGAAACCCTTGCAGCATTGGATAGTCCAATGCTGAGGAGGACAATGAAGCTAAGTGCCACGAACTTGGTTCTAGCCATTTGCGAGCTACCAAGCTTTGTGAACTTGAAGGATGAGATGAGTAGGAAGTGAAGGTTTCTTGGCTATTTATAGAGCTGGAGGCCTGTCCCAGCTATAGCCCAAGGCTTCACTTGCCCACAAGCTGTACAGACGCGACAACCGGTGGTTTTTGTCTTGGAATGGAAACAACAAGTAGGTACAACATGAGTGCATGACTATAATTTTGTAATGATCATATAAATAGGGCACTTGTTTTTCTCAGTAGGCTTGACTGTATTACGTGTGAATCGAGTTCGATAACGCGGCAAGTATGAATTGAATGCCACGTACGCTTTGACCAGGCTTGCATGGCAGGCCGGCGGCTGGAAAGCGAGAGTTGCCACTAGGCATGCACGCTAGGTGAAACTCGCTGTGGCGTACGCTATTGAATTGTAACCTCTCGGCTGAGGTATAGCAACTCCGTATAACAGATAAAAATTATGGTGGTTTTTGGTTCGTTTTTTTGTAATCGGATAACACATAGTCAAATACGGCCATCTGCAAGAGCTCTTGCAGATGATTACCTATATATAGTTGTTGACACCGGATTTTGACAAATCCGATGTAAACTGAATTATGAAGATCATCGGATAGTGGCATACGTGCATTAAATTAAGAGTATGGTGACCAGTTCGATTCATTAAGGAACATGCATGTGTGGCGTATCAATTCTATGAGGGGGAGATAAATTGAATGGCGTTGATATGCACAGTCCATTCTAGTGTGTGGAAATCGGCTATCTTACAGTGGAATCGGCTGATTGCCTGACTTAAGCAAGGAAGAATCTTTGTGCTGGGCAAGCGTATACTTGTGTGCCTGATTGATTTGCAGGGAGCAGAGTTCGAGAAGGAATATACAATAACAGATGGATATGCTCTGTACGCCGGTCAAGAGGTTATTATTAGAAAGGATTCCACGAAGGAAATAAGAGTCCATGTATTTTAGTATTTCCTTTTAGTTTAGATTATGCTTGTTAGACAAGTTAGTCCAGACTATAAATATGTACCCCTTAGCTTCTGTAAAAGGTTATCACACGATCAACAAATAAACTCTATTTTTTACCTACAATTTACTTTTCGGTGACTTCGCCACTTTTCTTTTCTTTTCGGCGAGTTCTTTCGAGTTGATCAAGGACGCATCATATTTTAGCGACTTGGTCTGCTGGTAAGTTTTCGTTTACCGAGTAAATCTGAGCTTTAGCTTCCGAACGCATCGCTGTGGCTTCGTTCAGATCTATTCAAAAGTTATCGAGTTTATCTAAGCTTTGACTTTCGGGCGTATCGCTGTCGTCTCGTCTAGATTTATTCACTAATTATCGATATCGGCTAGATTTGTAGGTTTTTCTACGCTTTTTGGCCATTATCACACCTAAAAACATATTAGATCGGCTTTAGGTTTTGTAGTAACACTTTTGTTATCTCAAGAGCCGGTTTAGATCTGTTTTTAGTTTACATCATCTCAGTTACACATTCGTAGCTTAGATCTTGTTACACACGCATAATCAGCTACTCAAAGCCGGTTTTGTTGTCTAGTGCATCGGCTGATCCTGCCGACGCACTCGTTTATTATACGCTTGTATTTAAATATTCTTTTGTCGTGTATTGTATCGGCAAATCTTGCCGATACACCTATCTGAGGGATAATCGGAACTCCGGCCGATACACCCTCGAATTTAACGTTTACCCTGTCTCCTTGTTAATCAATAGGTCAGATTGACTGGCACACTTGGTCTATTTTCCGTGCTTGGCGAACAATTGCCATCGGATTCCAGTGTGTTGATTTTTGCGTCAACACATCTTTTGGCACACCTGGTGGGACCCGACGATATCACCATGAATTTTCCAACGGAGATGTTCGAGCAAGCTATGAAACAAGCAATGATCAACTGGACTAACAGCCTGGCGAGCACGACAAACAATACAGTCGAAGGTGTGGATGCTGGTAAAATTATTCATCAGTTTAATCATCATGCATCACAGCCGATGGTTTTCCAGCATCAAACATCGGCTCAGACAGGCGGTTATCAATATTATGCATCGGCTCCGCAGTCGATGGCTTGTCAGCAACCATGGTTAACAGTTCAACATCCACAACAGCCAATAGTTCAGTATCAAATATTGGCTCGGACCGGTGGTTATCAATATTATGCATCGGCTCCACAGCCGATGGCCTGTCAGCAACCATGATCAATGGTCCAGCAGCTACAACCGATGACTCATCAACAACAGCGGTTAGGTAGATGTTGACCGCAAGCATCAGTTCTTCAGCAATCAATCCATCGTCAGGTCCAATCGGCTATTAGGTAAGAAAAGGCTCAATGGGAGGAGTTTGCACAGCTGATGAGGGTCAATGAAGATTTGTTTTCATCATGCATGGCCAGAGTTGACAACGAAAATAAATGTGTCGAGTCTGAAAAGTTGAATTCCCGAATGACTGATAAATCAGGAGACACAGATTATAAAGCACAAAATTCGGTTAGCAGATCCAAAGACGGAGACCAATGTAGAGAAGAACATAGCTTTGAAAAGCCTCACGAAGAAGAAGCTCCAGCAATTAAGAAGGAAAAGGCTAAAATTAGCTTGACTGAATGGGTAAAGAATATAAAGCTGACTTCATGCCCATACGTCAAAGAAGAACCTGAGAGGTCTGGATCAATGGAAATTGTTATACTTGATGGCTGTCTGCCAAGGATGGCCAATATTTTATTCTTCCAGCCTGAAGTGGTCGATGGATGGATAGATGTTGCAGAGGCAAGGAAGCAGAGGTTTTCTTGGAATAATTATTGCCCACCTCCTAAAAATATTATTCAAGTATATCGGCTACTTGGAGATTATTTTCCATGGGATCCAGGTGGACAGACCTACTAGTGTAGCAGTGACCATGCATCAGCCGATGACTTTGTTTTTGTTTCAATCCATTGACTATCGGCTTGTCACATATGCTTATTGACTTTTGTCCTTGGATTGCCGATATAGTTCCATCGGCTATTACAAAGCTGACGATTCATGCTGCGTGTCGCCTGCAGATAGTCAGTTCTGTATTTCTGGGACATCGGCAATCAGTTTAGAAAAGTGGTAACCTATCAACTGTTGGGCAGCCGATTGAATTTGTATCGGCTCTTGAATTCGCAATTGTCTCAGTGCATGCTGACTTCCAGGTGCATTCTGGTATCCTGATATTTTCTTTTTTGGATATTCTATTGGCTTCCGAATCACAATTGGTCAAATATTGGTCGGCTCATATTTTATCAACAAGATTCGGTTGAGAGAAGTAACAAGAAGCAAATATTAGCATTGTCCTGCATTTGGCCGATGACCTTCCAGGGAATGATTGTTCATGTATATGTCTCTCTGTCGGACCATCAGTTTCCAGACGTAAAAGCCGATGTCGCTGATATTGGAGGTCGGAACATTCTCTGCGTGTCAACGGGAAAGATACTAGAAAAGATAAGCCGCCACTGGGAATAGAATTGCATCGGCTGATTGGCATCTCGGATGATGAAAAAGATTAATCGGCTACCTGATGCATCGGCTGATTAGGGTATATTAGTACATCGGCTTTGATTATTTGAACAATGTGAAGTCGATGTCAATATTTTACGAAGCCGATGCAATAAGCAATGAGAAGCCAATTTCTGATTGGTTGATGAAGAAAGAAGAAGAGAATTTATCCATGCGTGGAGTACGTCCCGTATTGTATCAGCCAATTAGTTACCTGCTGTGCCGATGGTCATTTCTTAATGAGGCACTCTGGTGGCTATTTCTTTAGCAGAGCCAATACATCAGCCCATGAACACAAAGTCTGAGTTATTCTTATTATATGGTCCTGCTGCTGATGACATGGTTGGTCTTTGATGAAAATGGGATTAATTAATTAATTAAGAAGATATTTCTTCCACTTACAATTGATAGCTGATAAAACTATCGGTTGTTAGAAGTTTTACTCTTCTGAGAGCGTGAGCATCTCGAGCTGTATCATTAATCTTTGAAGAAGAGACTTGGGTATCTGGATTCATCTCATCGGCTCTGTATTAAACTAATGCTGCTGTTCAGTGATGAGCTTTATGAGTGCATTGGCGCAGAGTGAATCGGCGACCCAATTGGCGTCAAGGGCATCGGTGGCTTTTACTGCATTAGCCTTGATGATTGTCTGTAATGGCACGAAGAACGATTCATGTGTTAGCTGGATCATCAATGCTGACGAGTTGATTATCGAACTGATATCACCGGAGTAGTTATAATACTAAGAGCTGATGAGATGTTTCAATCGGCCAAGCATTACTCTGTTGAAGTCTGAGAATATCGGCTGAAAAATATGAGAAATCGAGTGGCCGCCAGCCAGCATAACTGTCGATGGGACAGATTAATTCTTTAATGGCAACTGAAGATCACGGCTGAGTTATATATGCATGGCCTAAGTGTTATCGGTTTGGTGGTTGGTAACGCGAGATAGAATGTTTCAATTGGCCGATGGACTCACTGGTCAACATTTAAGAAGTATCAGCCCACACAGCCGATGAAGAGGAGCTATCAGGTACTTGTGCAGCTAACAGACGGCCGACAACAAACGCTTCGGTTGTTGGTGTACCAACTACTACAGGAAACGTGACAAGCCAGTTGTTTGAGTTTCTGCTGCCGATGACAAGAATAGCCGATGAAGTGGTTGGACTAGTTCATCGGCTGCCTTGTTTTCAGCTGTAGAGGATTGATCGGCAACAAGAGGCATATGATGTTATTCCTTGGCCCCATGATATGCAGCCAAGGGGTATTAACCGATGTAGTCTCTGCAGAAGATTTACTATGGTCCAGATATTCGGGGACAGTATGCCAATAATTATTATAAGATGGTCAATACATCTATCGGCTCCATAGTGGTACCGACCAACATGACCAAAGCCGACACAGGCAATCGGCTTATGAGAAGATGCATCATTTGCAGTCATCACTGCCTCAGTTTTATCGGATGACTGACAAAGATGAAACTGATGACCACCCCAAGGCGTATGACTCGGCAGGAGGTAGTTCAAATCTTAGTTGCCGTTGCCGAGCAAATACGTTGGCTCTCCCGCAAGACAAGAAAATTCAGTTTACAGCCTTCAATTCGTCGGCACCAAGATTGGCACTATACAGGAACGCATCGGCAAGGCCACATCAGCACTCGTGTTGGAAGCTAGTGTGTGCGCCTCTAACCACTCCTTGGCCGATGCATTCAGGTGATGTATGGAGCATGTTTGGGCCTGCATATTTTTGGTTCTTGAACTTTGGAGGCTAAACTAGTACATCGAGCTCATGAGTTTGAATGCTATCGGCCGGAGGAAGAATGAGGAACCTCATCAAGAAGTTCTTCTGTCACTCAATCGGCTATGCAACATCTTACCATTGCGAGAATGGAGGCTGATGATGAGCAGGTGGCAGTGTGTCAGCGATGGGGCAGAGCCGGACATCTTAGAACCCGAAGTGAATCACATTGCCGAGTTGATTGACGACCAAGTTGGCGCGTGGCTCTAGGCATGGTGATAACAGGTTGGCGTTGCTGGCGACCTCATGGACACATTGATGCCGAGGATAGTTATTGGTCCAAAGTTGTGACCTCGGCAATCCCGCTCAGGGTACATCGACTCTGGTGGAGGAACGAAAGCTTCAATAAAATATGGGTATCTTGATGGGAATCCTGACTTCGTCATAGCCGACAGCAAGAGCAAATGCTGCAATAGCAGAACCCGATAGGAGTATGATGATCATGGATGATAGTTCGTCCGATGTGGATCATATTTGGCAAAAGAGCCGATAGGATATATCGGCTAATCAATGACTGAACAACTCTTCTTGGCCGATTTGCATGGCGGACAGATTCATCGGCAGCAGACTACTAATATGAGTAGCCGATGGAAGTGATATCGCGGCTAACAGAGGGACAGCCGATGGGAGGTCAATCGGCTAATAAACAATGCTGCTATGACATGTTGCCGCAAGTAAAGGGCGTCGGGCTGGACAAACAGGATAGTGCTACCACCTAGATCGATGCCGCCACCATTGCCGGCGACTGGGAAGATGATGAAGCCATTGGCCGGGGGTGACACAACGCAGTCGCGTTGATGATGCCATCTGCAACTCACGCACGTGGGGCTAAAGGCGCTCGTACAAAGCTAATACTCCAGCATGCAAAGAGTTGACGGTAGAAATAACAAAGCCGATCATGCAGAAATCAGCTAGCAGAGATTATCTCACACGATGGAGCCATCAGGGATATGTACTTGATGGATGTCATCCGGGTGATGTTGCAACAGGAAGCATATATTACCTATGCAGGAGAGGCATCGGCCTGTGGCTGTGGGAAATGCAAGGAGCCGATTGTCTTGTTATGGTACTGCTAGGAATCAAGATCGAAATCCAATGCAAGCAAATCACTACCTGTGTAATGATACCTACATGTGCTGCACAAGCCCGAGGCGTTGCTTGCTTTGGCCAACTCAGATAGGCCGATGGGATTACCTGATAGACCAACTCCTGTCACTCGGCTGATCGACCACAATATTGTACGAGATCAGGGTCGATGGTTACAACTCAAGAAGGGGCCAAAGTTTAGACATCAGACAACGGGATACAAGAAGCCAATTATCAGCCAGTGCTCAAGTTATACTGCAGCCGATGACTGTTGAGTAGCGAGAACTAATGATCACAAGACTATGGTGCTGCCGCCCCGCTGCCGATGTGGTATGATCAAAAAAACCTTACTTCTTACTGCTAAAATACTTGGGGATTTTATTTTGCGAAAATAAAATAGCTTAACTCCTCAATGATATAAAATTCCTACCAGAGCCATATTTTGGCATATCTTTGAAAAACTCACATATATGCTGCTTGTTTTGTATTGAGCTTTGTCAAATTATTTGCGACCCTTGTGAGATTTGTTTCATGCTTTTAAGATCAAGATCACGTACACTCCATATATATTCATGCTGACTTCTACACTGGAAGTTACGCAGTAATATGTCTTCCATCCGCACACAAAAAAGAAACTCCATCACTTTGACATGACTCTTCATCATGCAAAAAGGTATGGGCTATGCAAGAGGAAAAAATATATTCGAACCCAGAAGCAAAAAAAAAGGGAAAGAAAAAAGAAAAAGAAAGTTAGCCCATATCTCAAAATAAAAGATAGAGTCATGCAGAAAGAAGCAAAAAAAAAGGGAAAGAAAAAAGAAAAAGAAAGTTAGCCCATATCTCAAAATAAAAGATAGAGTCATGCAGAAAGGGGTGCGAGTTCCATCCAGAAAAATTCCACACACAGGCACATCTTGATCTGATTGTATGACTTGTTTTCTCCATTGGATCCAGTTTTTGACTTTGCAAAATATGTAATACAAGCATGCTACCTCTTCATCCTCTACCCTGAGCTCCACCAAAAAGACTTATTAGTAGGGAGGAAAGAGGCGACCCAATGCCTTGGTGAGGAATCATACACATTTAGCGATCTGAGAGAATCATTTGAGGAGCAAAGTTTTATTTTGATTTTAAAAATCTTTCAAAGACCCAAGTTATTTAGCAGGAAAAGTATAGTTGATTTGATTCTTCAAGTTGGCTTTAAAAATTGATAAAAGCATCGGCTATAAAATAGCAGCGTCAGAAGAGCCGAGGTGTTCAGTCCACGATATGAGCATGTGAATTGAAGTAATGGATTCACAAAGTTTCGAAGCATGAAGCCTTCATACTCCGAAACTGGGGGGCCTGTGTTGACACCGGATTTTGACAAATCCGATGTAAACTGAATTATGAAGATCATCGGATAGTGGCATACGTGCATTAAATTAAGAGTATGGTGACCAGTTCGATTCATTAAGGAACATGCATGCGTGGCGTATCAATTCTATGAGGGGGAGATAAATTGAATGGCGTTGATATGCACAATCCATTCTAGTGCGTGGAAATCGGCTATCTTACAGTGGAATCGGCTGATTGCCTGACTTCGAGTCATGGTGACGTACATGCACACAATATTAAAAAGGAAGGAAGAATCTTTGTGCTGGGCGTATACTTGTGTGCGTGATTGATTTGCGGGGAGCAGAGTTCGAGAAGGAATATACAATAACAGATGGATATGCTCTGTACGCCGGTCAAGAGGTTATTATTAGAAAGGATACCACGAAGGAAATAGGAGTCCGTGTATTTTAGTATTTCCTTTTAGTTTAGATTATGCTTGTCAGACAAGTTAGTCCAGACTATAAATATGTACCCGTTAGCTTCTGTAAAAGGCTATCACACGATCAACAAACAAACTCTATTTTTTACCTGCAATTTACTTTTCGGCGACTTCGCCACTTTTCTTTTCTTTTCGGCGAGTTCTTTCGAGCTGATCAAGGACGCATCACATTCGAGCGACTTGATCTGCTGGTAAGTTTTCGTTTATCGAGTAAATCTGAGCTTTAGTTTCCGGGCGCATCGTTGTGGCTTCGTTCAGATCTATTCAAAAGTTATCGAGTTTATCTAGGCTTTGACTTCCGGGCATATCGCTGTCGTCTCGTCTATATTTATTCACCAATTATCGATATCGGCTAGATTTGTAGGTTTTCCTACGCTTTTTGGCCATTATCATACCTAAAAACATATTAGATCAGATTTAGATTTTGTAGTAACACTTTTGTTATCTCTAGAGCCGGTTTAGATCTGTTTTTAGTTTACATCATTTGAGTTACACATTCGTAGCTTAGATCTTGTTACACACGCATAATCGGCTACTCAAAGCCGGTTTTGTCGTCTAGTGCATCGGCTGATCCTGCCGACACACTCGTTTATTACACGCTTGCATTTAAATATTCTTTTGTCGTGTATTGTATCGGCAAATCTTGCCGATGCACCTATCTGAGGGATAATCGGAACTCCAGCCGATACACCCTCGAATTTAACGTTTACCCTGTCTCCTTGTCAATCAACAGGTCAGATTGACTGGCACGCTTGGTCTATTTTCCGTGCTTGGCGAACAATTGCCCTCGGATTCCAGTGTATTGATTTTTGCGTAACAATAGTTACATGATGAGCTCTTGCAGAGCTGCATTACTACAAGCATATGAGTATGATTTGCTTAATTAGATGTGGAGAACTCTCCTGTGTGTGCCGCAGCCAGAATTTGAATGAAAAGACAGTTTTGAATTCTTCCCGTCCATGGTCGACAAGGTACTTGTGTACTAGTACTGGCACGCATACCCAATAAGCAGCTGTTAGGCATTCTGCGCTGCCGACGTTTGGCTGCAGAATCCGTCGGTATCAGTTTGGCTGGATCTTTGCAGTCGTTGACTGCTGCATCATCCGTGTGCGTCTGCCCACTGTCCAGACGGCCGAATGAAGGGATCGGAGACTTTCAGGATAGCCAGACAGGGAGATTACTCACAAATGGGCTACCCCCTACCGCCAAAAATGCTGTAGCAACCGGATTGCACGGAGCTCGAGATGGATTAGCTTGGCGAACGGCAGCGGAAGATTTAATCAATTCATGCCGGAATTTCAGACTATGCGATACAGTACACGCGCCTCTTCATTCAGGCCCTGTTTAGTTCCCTTCAAAATTCCAAAACTTTACAAGATTCCCCATCACATCGAATGTTTCAACGCATGTATGAAGTATTAAATGTAGCTAAATAAAATAACTAATTACACAGTTAGATTGTAATTTGCGAGACGAATCTTTTGAGCCTAGTTAACCCATGACGGGACAATAATTATCAAATACAAACGAAAGTGCTACAATGTTTTACACCCAAATCTTTACGCAACTAAACAAGGCCTCACTTGGTCGTCGTCAAACACGCCACACCATGTTCAGGTCGGCGGCGGCAGCAGCGGGTAAATAGAGCTCGTGAGGGGCGTACTACTACGCGCTGAGCTTCCATTTGCCCAGCGAAATGGAACGGCCCACACGCCCACAGCCCGGTAGTGGAACTGTAGCAACTTACCGCATATTGAAACCGCGATAGAAACACTAGCGATTTTAAAAAATTATAATATTTCATATGCTCGACGAGCAGTCCAAACTTTGGGAAACATGCAAATTTGAAATTTTGTTTTGTAATATATATTTCCGAATAACAGCAAACTTATTACAACTACCGTGCACAGAAATTGGGCACACGGTCACCAGCATCGACCGCTGGTAAGGAACGAGACCAGGGTTACTACAACATAGAAGTGGAGTGGAGATCCAAACAAGTTATGTTTTCAGTTCGCATTTTTGATATGTCGGCATTGCTCTTTTGTTTAAGTAGGAGAAGCAAACACAAGTTTACAAGACCTGTTATATTGCATAACGGCAGGGAATAATGGTATTAGGAACTAAGGGAGCTCTAGGCTACCACAAGCTATCATTTTTCAAAAAGAAAAAACTGAAACACAAACTTATGCATTCACATACATAGGATATGTTTGTAGAAGCTAAAATTGAGTTCTAAACTTTAGTGCATATTGACACTTACACATATATACTAAAGTTTTTGAGTCTTGTATAAAGTTTAGTCTATCTCATTATCACTTCTGTTTGGATGAGCTAGTGCTAAAGTTTATCACTTTGAACTATTAGCACATGGATTCAAACTGGCTCGTGCTCATAAGAATTTTTTTAGGATATGTTTTTTTCTTTGATGAACATTAATATTATGCCGTTACCTTTAAAGTTGTATTCTTTCAATGTTCCATCGCCTCTGGTCTGGGAGGAAGTAGCAAGCCACCATTCAGTAACAGATCATTAAGCGCGCACATGGGAGTTGTAAGGTGAATGATCATGTAGTTTAGTGTCGTCCGTGATTTTTTTATTTTTAACCTTTTTTAATAATATTTTAAGTTTAACTAGGTTGGCATTTTATTTCCACCCCATATCTGTTTGGTCGCGCCACTGCAGCTGGCGCGACAATTAGCCTCTGTCGCGCTAGTGCGGGTGGCACGATAGAACCGCCACGCTGGCAGGCTGGCCGAGCCTGGCGCGCCACATGCATTGGCGCGACAAGCCTTGTCGCGCCATGCGGGCTGGCACGACAGGGCTAATGTCATGGGCTCGCGGCAGCCCCTTCTCCCCCACCCTCTCTTTCTTTCCTTCCTTGTGCCCGAGCAGAGCACCTTGAAGAGCGCCGCCACCGGCCGCCGCCCACCCCGATCCCCCCAAAATCCGACATTTTGCGGGGGGGGGGGAGTGGGGGGGAATTGTTCCTCATCCTTCCCCGAAGGTATTGCCCCTATTTTCTCTTCTTTTGACCATGTACATTAGTAGTTATTAGTGGTTCAAGTGATTAGGGTTTGTGTCTTGATTTGAGAAAATAGTATTGTACTTGATAGTGTACTCATGATTAGAGTTTTTGATTACACGTAGATGGTACTCTGCTCCCGATTTGGATGTGAGGTAGTACGTGCATGCACCGATTAATATGTATTCTAGGATTGAGTAGCGGGAAGAATATTATGAGTTTCATTCATGGATAATAGGCACCCTGGAATTGTTTGTGTAGTTGCTTTCTTTGTAGATAGATGAATTAGCTCAGTTCTTTCAAGGGGTATGTTTAAGAAAAATGAAGAGTTGGAGAAAATGATTGAGGATGTCGAACTTTTAGATACTTCTCCATTGTTCTAGGATGTAATGTAGTTGATAGTGTACTCATGATTAGAGCTTTATTTGATATGTAGATGGTTCTCTGCTCACGTTTTGGATGTGAGGTAGTACGTGGATGTATCGATTAATTTGAATTCTAGGATTGAGTAGTGGGATTTAACTTATTTGGATGTCCAATAATGATATTGTCTTCAGGTTGATGGCGGAACGCAAGCGTAAGGTTTAGATACAGTATCCTACAGTATCATGCGAGGATGCCCCAGTCCCTCCTGCACTACCTGTCCCAAATTGTGAATGCGGTATTCCGGCAGAGGTGAAGCAATCTAGGTGGCCGATTACAGCCAGTAGAGCCTACTACATGTGTTCAATTAAGTGGGAAATGAACACTGTGAGTGGCGGAAGAGATGCATATTACTTCACAAAGCCGTGTATGTTCTTTCAATGGATTGATGGACCAGACAAGTTTGACCCTAGGATCTGGCTTTTCCCACATTATAAGGATGAGACAAAGCCACTCAATGAGTTCAAGAGGTGGGTGCCTCCTCCACCTAATACTGCTCCAATGACCAATGAAGAAAAACAGATGGCAGCATGCATCCGCGTGGAGAAACCTCCCCTTTGCTACTATGGACATCCTTGCAAGCTGCAGCATCCCAACCTTGAGCTCCCGAAAAAATTCACTCTATTCTTCCGTTGCAGGCTAACCACTCATGTAAGATTCGGTATCTCTGGTTTTGAATTGGTTTAGCATCACCTATTATTTAACCAAGTAATTTTATGTTGTGTATTTCTTTTTTCATGCAGGATGGATGGCCTTTATGTGACTTCCAGGAGTACATCTACGGCCCCAAGAGTCACTGGTACTACACTGAAGAGCAAATTAAAGAATTTGAGAGTGGTAAGGAGAAATGGCCATGTGAGAGGGCTCCAAGACCACGTTGCAAATGTGGCATTTGGCTCGAAGGGGTGTCATTCCAACGGAGTTGGGCTACGGTTGGTATTGTGGCAACTCTTTCGGACTCTTTTGGGTACATCATTATTTTGCCTTCCATGCTTGATTATTATTTTTGTTTGTCATCTAGTTGGCCAATACATTTGATGTTGTGTAGGAGGGAAGAACCTGTGACTGAGAGACCTTTCCTGGAAGGGAGGATCTAAGGTGTGAGTTGGGTCGTCGAGCCGAACCCATGAAGACGAGAAGGACCCTTGAAATAAAAGACAAAATAAGGCGTGAGGACAAAGTTCCTCTTCCAGACGATAGGATGTTTTTTGGTCCAGTTGCCCTTGATTTAGTAGCCAAATATGAAAATTCGTGCAAGATTGGTCTTGAGAGTCGAGAGGAACTCATTACTTTTTGGAGGAAGAATAGAAGCAGGTACTCGAAAGAAAAGATAAGTGCAGTGGTACGTCGAGCATGTGATTTCATGTGAGTTTTCCCTAATGGAACGTGGGAACACCACTTTCAGTGGAAAAAGGCCCTAAGAAGGCTATGCGGCAAAAATAAAATGCCAACTAAGTTAAACTTAAAATATTATTTAAAAAGGTAATCGCCATCCGTCTCTAAGTCCAGTTCTCTGGTTTGGTAAGGGATCCGGCCATTTGGTCGGATCCTCTCCCGAACTTTGTACTGTCATTATTGGATCGCGATCTCGCTGATGCAGAGTTTGGTGAATATAGAATGAGCAAATGTAGGAATATGGGGTAGCAAAAACAAAAAAATTTATGCATAAACCTGGATTACTGCAGTTATAGATCACGGAATAACCACTAGACACGCGGTTGCGGAACTTCTGTAGCGCGTCGGTGTAGTGCAGATGGAAGCCGGCAGTGCAGTTGTGTGAACCTCCTCACAAACGGCTCGTACTTGTGCAGCAAGTGCAGCACCTCCACGAAGTCCACACGTACATACGGGAAGAAGCTTCGCACTACGGATTGCTAGATCCGCGAAAACGAACTAGGGTTTGATGCACACGGAAGCGAAGTAGGGAGGAGGGGGCGGCTACTGTAGCGGCGGCGGCACTGGTGAAGTGAACAGTACCCGCCCCCAACCCCTGTATTTATAGCCCCTTGGGCGTTCCCTAGGTGGGCTCCCATGGGCCCCACTTTGGGCATCCCCTAATGGGCCAACTGAAGACCATTAGTGCATCTAAGCCTAGTCTAATTTGGATCCCATCCTCATTAGGCTTCTGGCCCTTAAGTGTGTGACCCTATGGGCTCACGCGTGAATAGACATGGCCCAGTACTCCTACTCGCCAATAGTTTATAGCGGTCTCTAGCAAGACATGTCAACTCCTAAGCACGCGCGAATCATATCTGTCGAGCCGTCACAATCTTATATATGTTCTTCCCTTTGCCTCACGATATTTGGTCTCGCTTAAAGCCGACCACTCTTTCTCGATCCAGTGATTCGGAATCCTTGGTTAACTCTAAACCCTATCATGACCATGCATTTCTTGATCCGAATCACTCGAGGGGCCCAGAGATATCTCTCTCTTGTAGAGAGGGGCAAATCCCATCTTGATCGACCATGTCTCACAACATGCTTTTTGACAGACCCGAAAGCCACCTTTATAACTACCCAGTTACGGTGTAGCATTTGATGGCTCCTAAGTAAGTCGGTTCACATCTTGAGTACATACGACAAACTCAGGTCTTAGGACACAGCGTACATATTGTGTAATGAGAAGTCATCATCTCGTGTTGGGTCAGTTCAGTCTCATGTCTCACATGAGCCCACATTATTAGTTTGACATCCCCATGTCCATGACTTGTGAAATATAGTCAATCAACAAATACATGTGCTAGTCTAATATTCATGTGTGTCCTCACATGAACTCCGACTAGGAACACTTTAGAATATTCATACAAGTAAAGAGTTTTACAAATACTTCACATAAGCATTAATCAATACAAGTTGTCATCCATGAATATTCAATGAACACTTTATTAATCATGAATACAAGGAAATATGATTGTCTCTAGGGCATATTTCCAACAGTCTCCCACTTGCACTACAGTCAATCTAGAATGTATCTAATACCCATTGCTCTTGTGTGCCTCTCATGCTTGGGCTGTGGAAGGGGTTTTATCAACGGATCTAAAATGTTCAGGTCCGTGTGTATTTTGCATATCTTGATTTCACCACGGTCGATGAACTCTCGAATGAGATGAAATCGCAGCATAACGTGTTTGCTTTTCTAGTGATTCCTTGGATCCTTGGCTTGCGCAATAGCTCCACTGTTGTCACAGTAGAGATCCAGCGGGCTAGAGGCATTAGGGAACACACCAAGCTCAATAAGGAACTTCCTTATCCAAACACCTTCCTTCGCAGCTTCCGAAGCTGCGATGCACTCGGCTTCTGTTGTAGAATCGGCCACCGTCTCCTGCTTGGAACTCTTCCAGCTAACTGCACCACCATTTACTTTGAACAACAAAACCGGACTGAGACTTTGAATCGTCTTTGTCGGTTTGGAAGCTAGCATCAGTGTAACCGGTTACAACGAGCTCCTCCTCACCTCCATAGACTAAGAGCACATCCTTAGTTCTTCTCAAGTACTTGAGGATGTTTTTCACAACTGTCCAGTGACTCTCACCTGGATCTGACTGGTGCATGATCGTAACACTTAGAGCATAAGAAACATCTGTCCGTGTACTTATCATTGCATACAAGATAGATCCAATTGCTGAGGCATATGGAACTTTGCTCATGCGCTCTCGCTCATCAGTCGTCGTAGGACACTGAGTCTTGCTAAGATGTATGCCATGTGACATAGGCAAGAACCCTTTCTTTGCCTCTTCCATGTTGAACCGCTTCAACACTTTGTCAATGTAAGTATCTTGGCTTAATCCTATAAACTCTTTGATCTATCTCTATAGATCTTGATGCCCAGTATGTATGCTGCTGCTCCTAAATCCTTCATCGAAAAACTATTTTCAATGAAGCCTTTACGGACTCAAGCATAGGAATATTATTTCCAATCAGCAGTATGTCATCTATGTTGGAAATATGCCCTAGAGGCAATTATATTTCCTTGTATTCATGGTTAATAAAGTGTTCCTTGAATATTCATGGATGACAACTTGTATTGATTAATGCTTATGTGAAGTATTTGTGAAACTCTTTACTTGTATGGATATTCTAAAATGTTCCTAGTCGGAGTTCATGTGAGGACACACATGAATATTAGACTGGCACATGTACTAGTTGATTGACTACGTTTCACAAGTCATGGACATGGGGATGTCAAACTAATAATGTGAACCGACTTACTTAGGAGCCATCAAACGCTACACCATAACTGGGTAGTTATAAAGGTGGCTTTCGGGTCTGTCAAGAAGCATGATGTGAGACATGGTCGGTCAAGATGGGATTTGCCCCTCTCTGCAAGAGAGAGATATCTCTGGGCCCCTCGAGTGATTCGAATCAGGAAATGCATGGCCATGCTGGGGTTAAGATTTAACCAAGGATTCCGAATCACAGGATCGAGAAAGAGCGGTTGGCTTGGAGCTAGACCAAATATCGTGAGGCAAAAGGAACAACATGTATATGACATTGTGACGGCTCGTCTGATATGATCTCTGCGTGCGTATAGGAGTTGACATGTCTTGCTAGAGGCCGCTATCTACTATTGGGCCGAGTAAGAGTACTCGGGCCATGTCTATTCGCATGTGAGCCCATAGGGTCACACGCTTAAGGGAAAGAAGCCTGATAAGGATGAGATCCAAATTAGACTGGGCTTAGGTGCACTAATGGGCCTCTCAGGCCCAAAAGGGACGCCTAAGGTGGGGCCCAAGTAGAGCCCACCTAAGGGACCGCCCAGGGGCTATAAAAGCAAGGGGAAGGGGGGCACCCAAGGCTAACCCTAGCCTTTTCTCGCGTGTGAACAATATTTTGCATTATTATTTTGTTGTAGACATGGTCTGCAATAACACCCAATCCTTTTCATTGCATTCGGTCCTTGAGAAGGACAAACTGAATGGGACTAACTATGCAGATTGGATCCACAACCTGAGAATTGTTCTCAGGGCAGAGAAAAAGGAAGATGTTCTAGATACCCCATTACCAGAAGAGCTTGCTGATGATGCACCTGCTGAGGAAAAGACTGCTTACAGAAAGGCTTGTGACAACAACCTTGAAGTAAGCTGCCTTATGCTCGCTTGCATGGAACCTGACATACAGATGTAGTTCGAGGACAAACCATGAGGCACACGATATGATCGTGGCGCTTCAGGACATGTTTCAAACTCAGGTCAGGACTGAAAGGTTCAATGTGTCCAAGGCCTTTGTCGAGAGCAAGCTGGCAGAAGGCGCTGCAGTGTGTCCGTATGTAATCAAGATGGTTGGTTACACACAGAGGTTGGAGAAGCTGGGCTTCCCACTTGGCCAAGAGTTGGCCACTGATTTTATTCTCGCCTCTTTACCGCCAAGCTATGGGAACTTCATCTCGAACTACCACATGCACCGGGCTGAGAAGGGCTTGAATGAGCTGTGCGGCATGCTCAAGACGGCAGAGAGTGACATCAAGAAAAGCACAAGTGGTGGCCAAGTGATGGCTGTCCAGAATAAGCCTACTTTTAAGAAGAAAGGTTCTTCTTGGAAGAAGAAGAAGGGCAAGGCTAAGGTTGCGAACCCAAGCCAAACCCTACACCCAAGGCTAAACCTGGACCAGCTGCAGACAAGGAGTGCTTTCATTGTCACCAGCCAGGACACTGGAAGAGGAACTGCAAGCTATACCTAGCCACACAGAAGAATCGTTCTTCCACCTCGGGTACGCTTGTTGTTCAAATTATAGAAATATTTCTCGCTGACTCTTATGTTATTTCTTGGGTATTTGATACCGGATTAGTTGCTCATATATGCAATTCGATGCAGGGAATGAAAAAGAGTAGAAACGTTGAAAGAGGAGAAGTTGACTTCCGCATCGGCAATAATGCAAGAGTTGCTACTGTGGCCGTCGGGACGATGCAACTTCACCTACCGTCAGGATTTGTCTTGGAGCTTAGTAATTGTTATTTTGTTCCTAGTTTGAGTCAAAACATTCTGTCTCCTTCATGTTTGATGAAGGATGGTTATTCTTTTGCGAGTGAAAACAATGGTTGTACTATCTCTAAGAATAATATGTTTGTGGCTTTTGCGTCCATTGTGAATGGGCTATTTGTTTTAAATCTTGATGATTCACCTATCTGTAATATTAATGTTAAAAGGCCTCGGCTTACTGATTTGAATCCTACCTACATGTGGCATTGTCGTCTCGGTCATATAAGCGAGAAACACATGAAGAAGCTCCATTCGGATGGACTTCTAACTTCGTTTGATTTTGAGTCATACGAGACATGCGAAGCTTGTTTGCTAGGCAAGATGACCAAGACCATTCACAGGTTTTCCAGAGAGAGCAATGGACTTACTGGAACTCATACATACTGATGTATGTGGACCAATGAGCTTGATTGCTAGAGGTGGATTCCAATACTTCATAACTTTCACTGATGACTTGAGTAGATATGGCTATGTCTACTTGATGAAGCATAAGTCTGAAACTTTTGAAAAGTTCAAAGAATTTTAGAGTGAAGTTGAAAATCAATGTGGCAAGAAAATTAAAGCTTTATGATCTGATCGTGGAGGTGAATATCTGAGCCACGAGTTAAGCAATCATCTAAAGAGTTGCGGAATTGTTCCACAACTTACGCCGCCTAGAACACCTCAGAGAAATGGTGTGTCTGAGCAACGTAATCGAACTCTATTGGACATGGTTCTATCAATGATGAGCTAGTCGGACATGGTTGGTCCTGCTGCTGATGACATGGTTGGTCTTTGATGAAAATGGGATTAATTAATTAATTAAGAAGATATTTCTTCCACTTACAATTGATAGCTGATAAAACTATCGGTTGTTAGAAGTTTTACTCTTCTGAGAGCGTGAGCATCTCGAGCTGTATCATTAATCTTTGAAGAAGAGACTTGGGTATCTGGATTCATCTCATCGGCTCTGTATTAAACTAATGCTGCTGTTCAGTGATGAGCTTTATGAGTGCATTGGCGCAGAGTGAATCGGCGACCCAATTGGCGTCAAGGGCATCGGTGGCTTTTACTGCATTAGCCTTGATGATTGTCTGTAATGGCACGAAGAACGATTCATGTGTTAGCTGGATCATCAATGCTGACGAGTTGATTATCGAACTGATATCACCGGAGTAGTTATAATACTAAGAGCTGATGAGATGTTTCAATCGGCCAAGCATTACTCTGTTGAAGTCTGAGAATATCGGCTGAAAAATATGAGAAATCGAGTGGCCGCCAGCCAGCATAACTGTCGATGGGACAGATTAATTCTTTAATGGCAACTGAAGATCACGGCTGAGTTATATATGCATGGCCTAAGTGTTATCGGTTTGGTGGTTGGTAACGCGAGATAGAATGTTTCAATTGGCCGATGGACTCACTGGTCAACATTTAAGAAGTATCAGCCCACACAGCCGATGAAGAGGAGCTATCAGGTACTTGTGCAGCTAACAGACGGCCGACAACAAACGCTTCGGTTGTTGGTGTACCAACTACTACAGGAAACGTGACAAGCCAGTTGTTTGAGTTTCTGCTGCCGATGACAAGAATAGCCGATGAAGTGGTTGGACTAGTTCATCGGCTGCCTTGTTTTCAGCTGTAGAGGATTGATCGGCAACAAGAGGCATATGATGTTATTCCTTGGCCCCATGATATGCAGCCAAGGGGTATTAACCGATGTAGTCTCTGCAGAAGATTTACTATGGTCCAGATATTCGGGGACAGTATGCCAATAATTATTATAAGATGGTCAATACATCTATCGGCTCCATAGTGGTACCGACCAACATGACCAAAGCCGACACAGGCAATCGGCTTATGAGAAGATGCATCATTTGCAGTCATCACTGCCTCAGTTTTATCGGATGACTGACAAAGATGAAACTGATGACCACCCCAAGGCGTATGACTCGGCAGGAGGTAGTTCAAATCTTAGTTGCCGTTGCCGAGCAAATACGTTGGCTCTCCCGCAAGACAAGAAAATTCAGTTTACAGCCTTCAATTCGTCGGCACCAAGATTGGCACTATACAGGAACGCATCGGCAAGGCCACATCAGCACTCGTGTTGGAAGCTAGTGTGTGCGCCTCTAACCACTCCTTGGCCGATGCATTCAGGTGATGTATGGAGCATGTTTGGGCCTGCATATTTTTGGTTCTTGAACTTTGGAGGCTAAACTAGTACATCGAGCTCATGAGTTTGAATGCTATCGGCCGGAGGAAGAATGAGGAACCTCATCAAGAAGTTCTTCTGTCACTCAATCGGCTATGCAACATCTTACCATTGCGAGAATGGAGGCTGATGATGAGCAGGTGGCAGTGTGTCAGCGATGGGGCAGAGCCGGACATCTTAGAACCCGAAGTGAATCACATTGCCGAGTTGATTGACGACCAAGTTGGCGCGTGGCTCTAGGCATGGTGATAACAGGTTGGCGTTGCTGGCGACCTCATGGACACATTGATGCCGAGGATAGTTATTGGTCCAAAGTTGTGACCTCGGCAATCCCGCTCAGGGTACATCGACTCTGGTGGAGGAACGAAAGCTTCAATAAAATATGGGTATCTTGATGGGAATCCTGACTTCGTCATAGCCGACAGCAAGAGCAAATGCTGCAATAGCAGAACCCGATAGGAGTATGATGATCATGGATGATAGTTCGTCCGATGTGGATCATATTTGGCAAAAGAGCCGATAGGATATATCGGCTAATCAATGACTGAACAACTCTTCTTGGCCGATTTGCATGGCGGACAGATTCATCGGCAGCAGACTACTAATATGAGTAGCCGATGGAAGTGATATCGCGGCTAACAGAGGGACAGCCGATGGGAGGTCAATCGGCTAATAAACAATGCTGCTATGACATGTTGCCGCAAGTAAAGGGCGTCGGGCTGGACAAACAGGATAGTGCTACCACCTAGATCGATGCCGCCACCATTGCCGGCGACTGGGAAGATGATGAAGCCATTGGCCGGGGGTGACACAACGCAGTCGCGTTGATGATGCCATCTGCAACTCACGCACGTGGGGCTAAAGGCGCTCGTACAAAGCTAATACTCCAGCATGCAAAGAGTTGACGGTAGAAATAACAAAGCCGATCATGCAGAAATCAGCTAGCAGAGATTATCTCACACGATGGAGCCATCAGGGATATGTACTTGATGGATGTCATCCGGGTGATGTTGCAACAGGAAGCATATATTACCTATGCAGGAGAGGCATCGGCCTGTGGCTGTGGGAAATGCAAGGAGCCGATTGTCTTGTTATGGTACTGCTAGGAATCAAGATCGAAATCCAATGCAAGCAAATCACTACCTGTGTAATGATACCTACATGTGCTGCACAAGCCCGAGGCGTTGCTTGCTTTGGCCAACTCAGATAGGCCGATGGGATTACCTGATAGACCAACTCCTGTCACTCGGCTGATCGACCACAATATTGTACGAGATCAGGGTCGATGGTTACAACTCAAGAAGGGGCCAAAGTTTAGACATCAGACAACGGGATACAAGAAGCCAATTATCAGCCAGTGCTCAAGTTATACTGCAGCCGATGACTGTTGAGTAGCGAGAACTAATGATCACAAGACTATGGTGCTGCCGCCCCGCTGCCGATGTGGTATGATCAAAAAAACCTTACTTCTTACTGCTAAAATACTTGGGGATTTTATTTTGCGAAAATAAAATAGCTTAACTCCTCAATGATATAAAATTCCTACCAGAGCCATATTTTGGCATATCTTTGAAAAACTCACATATATGCTGCTTGTTTTGTATTGAGCTTTGTCAAATTATTTGCGACCCTTGTGAGATTTGTTTCATGCTTTTAAGATCAAGATCACGTACACTCCATATATATTCATGCTGACTTCTACACCGGAAGTTACGCAGTAATATGTCTTCCATCCGCACACAAAAAAGAAACTCCATCACTTTGACATGACTCTTCATCATGCAAAAAGGTATGGGCTATGCAAGAGGAAAAAATATATTCGAACCCAGAAGCAAAAAAAAAGGGAAAGAAAAAAGAAAAAGAAAGTTAGCCCATATCTCAAAATAAAAGATAGAGTCATGCAGAAAGGGGTGCGAGTTCCATCCAGAAAAATTCCACACACAGGCACATCTTGATCTGATTGTATGACTTGTTTTCTCCATTGGATCCAGTTTTTGACTTTGCAAAATATGTAATACAAGCATGCTACCTCTTCATCCTCTACCCTGAGCTCCACCAAAAAGACTTATTAGTAGGGAGGAAAGAGGCGACCCAATGCCTTGGTGAGGAATCATACACATTTAGCGATCTGAGAGAATCATTTGAGGAGCAAAGTTTTATTTTGATTTTAAAAATCTTTCAAAGACCCAAGTTATTTAGCAGGAAAAGTATAGTTGATTTGATTCTTCAAGTTGGCTTTAAAAATTGATAAAAGCATCGGCTATAAAATAGCAGCGTCAGAAGAGCCGAGGTGTTCAGTCCACGATATGAGCATGTGAATTGAAGTAATGGATTCACAAAGTTTCGAAGCATGAAGCCTTCATACTCCGAAACTGGGGGGCCTGTGTTGACACCGGATTTTGACAAATCCGATGTAAACTGAATTATGAAGATCATCGGATAGTGGCATACGTGCATTAAATTAAGAGTATGGTGACCAGTTCGATTCATTAAGGAACATGCATGCGTGGCGTATCAATTCTATGAGGGGGAGATAAATTGAATGGCGTTGATATGCACAATCCATTCTAGTGCGTGGAAATCGGCTATCTTACAGTGGAATCGGCTGATTGCCTGACTTCGAGTCATGGTGACGTACATGCACACAATATTAAAAAGGAAGGAAGAATCTTTGTGCTGGGCGTATACTTGTGTGCGTGATTGATTTGCGGGGAGCAGAGTTCGAGAAGGAATATACAATAACAGATGGATATGCTCTGTACGCCGGTCAAGAGGTTATTATTAGAAAGGATACCACGAAGGAAATAGGAGTCCGTGTATTTTAGTATTTCCTTTTAGTTTAGATTATGCTTGTCAGACAAGTTAGTCCAGACTATAAATATGTACCCGTTAGCTTCTGTAAAAGGCTATCACACGATCAACAAACAAACTCTATTTTTTACCTGCAATTTACTTTTCGGCGACTTCGCCACTTTTCTTTTCTTTTCGGCGAGTTCTTTCGAGCTGATCAAGGACGCATCACATTCGAGCGACTTGATCTGCTGGTAAGTTTTCGTTTATCGAGTAAATCTGAGCTTTAGTTTCCGGGCGCATCGTTGTGGCTTCGTTCAGATCTATTCAAAAGTTATCGAGTTTATCTAGGCTTTGACTTCCGGGCATATCGCTGTCGTCTCGTCTATATTTATTCACCAATTATCGATATCGGCTAGATTTGTAGGTTTTCCTACGCTTTTTGGCCATTATCATACCTAAAAACATATTAGATCAGATTTAGATTTTGTAGTAACACTTTTGTTATCTCTAGAGCCGGTTTAGATCTGTTTTTAGTTTACATCATTTGAGTTACACATTCGTAGCTTAGATCTTGTTACACACGCATAATCGGCTACTCAAAGCCGGTTTTGTCGTCTAGTGCATCGGCTGATCCTGCCGACACACTCGTTTATTACACGCTTGCATTTAAATATTCTTTTGTCGTGTATTGTATCGGCAAATCTTGCCGATGCACCTATCTGAGGGATAATCGGAACTCCAGCCGATACACCCTCGAATTTAACGTTTACCCTGTCTCCTTGTCAATCAACAGGTCAGATTGACTGGCACGCTTGGTCTATTTTCCGTGCTTGGCGAACAATTGCCCTCGGATTCCAGTGTATTGATTTTTGCGTAACAATAGTTACATGATGAGCTCTTGCAGAGCTGCATTACTACAAGCATATGAGTATGATTTGCTTAATTAGATGTGGAGAACTCTCCTGTGTGTGCCGCAGCCAGAATTTGAATGAAAAGACAGTTTTGAATTCTTCCCGTCCATGGTCGACAAGGTACTTGTGTACTAGTACTGGCACGCATACCCAATAAGCAGCTGTTAGGCATTCTGCGCTGCCGACGTTTGGCTGCAGAATCCGTCGGTATCAGTTTGGCTGGATCTTTGCAGTCGTTGACTGCTGCATCATCCGTGTGCGTCTGCCCACTGTCCAGACGGCCGAATGAAGGGATCGGAGACTTTCAGGATAGCCAGACAGGGAGATTACTCACAAATGGGCTACCCCCTACCGCCAAAAATGCTGTAGCAACCGGATTGCACGGAGCTCGAGATGGATTAGCTTGGCGAACGGCAGCGGAAGATTTAATCAATTCATGCCGGAATTTCAGACTATGCGATACAGTACACGCGCCTCTTCATTCAGGCCCTGTTTAGTTCCCTTCAAAATTCCAAAACTTTACAAGATTCCCCATCACATCGAATGTTTCAACGCATGTATGAAGTATTAAATGTAGCTAAATAAAATAACTAATTACACAGTTAGATTGTAATTTGCGAGACGAATCTTTTGAGCCTAGTTAACCCATGACGGGACAATAATTATCAAATACAAACGAAAGTGCTACAATGTTTTACACCCAAATCTTTACGCAACTAAACAAGGCCTCACTTGGTCGTCGTCAAACACGCCACACCATGTTCAGGTCGGCGGCGGCAGCAGCGGGTAAATAGAGCTCGTGAGGGGCGTACTACTACGCGCTGAGCTTCCATTTGCCCAGCGAAATGGAACGGCCCACACGCCCACAGCCCGGTAGTGGAACTGTAGCAACTTACCGCATATTGAAACCGCGATAGAAACACTAGCGATTTTAAAAAATTATAATATTTCATATGCTCGACGAGCAGTCCAAACTTTTTTATTTGGGATCATCTTTTTCTCAAATAATCGACACTATGTTCAGATCTGATTTTTAGATTTAAAAAATGTGTCGATTATTTGAGCACCAAGATGAATTCAAATAAAAAAAGTTTGAATATAAAATTGTAGATCTATAATTTTTGTATAAATTTTATATCCATGCAAATTTATATGAAGTAGTTATAATTTTTTGAAACTATGTTGTCTAGATATGGGAATTAACGCCGTTTGAACGGGCGGTAACTAGCTACAGTACCCAGCGAAAATCGCTTCTTACTGCTGTTTCAATAGGGGTAAGTTGCTACAATGCCATTACCTCCATTTCAAATGGCGCTAGTCGTATAGATTACAATTTTTTTTGGACATATATTTTTGCAAAATGCTAAAATAAAAAATAAAAAAATATTCAATGACCCAGTACTACCAGCGAGAGTTTCCGTGTGGCCGCCAGGGTTAACGTATCCGACCGGTGACCGGTATCCGCCGGCCTCCGGTTCCGGTATACCGGTCCGGTTTGGCCGGTTACCGGTCGGAACCGGTGGAATTCAAATTTGAATTCAAACTTCCCCGTTTAATCGGTTCCGACCGGTATACCGGCCGGTTTGGATGGTAACCGGCCGGTTTGACTGGTAACCGGTCAAATTCAATTTTTTTTCTTTTTTTGTTTAAATTCAAATGCCCACAAAGTATACTAAATAAATGTTTGTACAACATATTTTAGTCTAAATGAACCCTCCAACTCTTTTTTATACTACTTTTACATTATATTTGTATACTTTCGTATGCACATTTTTTTATTTAACTTATAATTTCCGCAAACCATACTAAATGAACGATTTTTTGAGAAAATTTGACACCATTAGATTCTTTGCACCTTGAAATTTTTTTAGGAATTTTTCATTTTTTGAATTCAAATTTAAATTTTGAATTTGGACCGGTTTCATACCGGACCGAACCGGAACCGGTCCGGACCGGTTTGACCGGTAACCGGTCAAACCGGACCGGTTACCGACGGTTCGGTTAACCCTGGTGGCCGCACGTCGGCCAACGCTGGTGCTTTGCCCCCACTTGTGCCGCGGGGCCCCATCTCTCCAGATAGATTGAGTCAAGTAGGCGAGCCAGAGGAGATTGGGAGATTTTAACTGGTACCGAATTTTTCGGTCCGGAATTAGGAAACTTTGGGAAACATGCAAATTTGAAATTTTGTTTTGTAATATATATTTCCGAATAACAGCAAACTTATTACAACTACCGTGCACAGAAATTGGGCACACGGTCACCAGCATCGACCGCTGGTAAGGAACGAGACCAGGGTTACTACAACAGAGAAGTGGAGTGGAGATCCAAACAAGTTATGTTTTCAGTTCGCATTTTTGATATGTCGGCATTGCTCTTTTGTTTAAGTAGGAGAAGCAAACACAAGTTTACAAGACCTGTTATATTGCATAACGGCAGGGAATAATGGTATTAGGAACTAAGGGAGCTCTAGGCTACCACAAGCTATCATTTTTCAAAAAGAAAAAACTGAAACACAAACTTATGCATTCACATACATAGGATATGTTTGTAGAAGCTAAAATTGAGTTCTAAACTTTAGTGCATATTGACACTTACACATATATACTAAAGTTTTTGAGTCTTGTATAAAGTTTAGTCTATCTCATTATCACTTCTGTTTGGATGAGCTAGTGCTAAAGTTTATCACTTTGAACTATTAGCACATGGATTCAAACTGGCTCGTGCTCATAAGAATTTTTTTAGGATATGTTTTTTTCTTTGATGAACATTAATATTATGCCGTTACCTTTAAAGTTGTATTCTTTCAATGTTCCATCGCCTCTGGTCTGGGAGGAAGTAGCAAGCCACCATTCAGTAACAGATCATTAAGCGCGCACATGGGAGTTGTAAGGTGAATGATCATGTAGTTTAGTGTCGTCCGTGATTTTTTTATTTTTAACCTTTTTTAATAATATTTTAAGTTTAACTAGGTTGGCATTTTATTTCCACCCCATATCTGTTTGGTCGCGCCACTGCAGCTGGCGCGACAATTAGCCTCTGTCGCGCTAGTGCGGGTGGCACGATAGAACCGCCACGCTGGCAGGCTGGCCGAGCCTGGCGCGCCACATGCATTGGCGCGACAAGCCTTGTCGCGCCATGCGGGCTGGCACGACAGGGCTAATGTCCTGGGCTCGCGGCAGCCCCTTCTCCCCCACCCTCTCTTTCTTTCCTTCCTTGTGCCCGAGCAGAGCACCTTGAAGAGCGCCGCCACCGGCCGCCGCCCACCCCGATCCCCCCAAAATCCGACATTTTGCGGGGGGGGGGGGGGGGAGTGGGGGGGAATTGTTCCTCATCCTTCCCCGAAGGTATTGCCCCTATTTTCTCTTCTTTTGACCATGTACATTAGTAGTTATTAGTGGTTCAAGTGATTAGGGTTTGTGTCTTGATTTGATAAAATAGTATTGTACTTGATAGTGTACTCATGATTAGAGTTTTTGATTACACGTAGATGGTACTCTGCTCCCGATTTGGATGTGAGGTAGTACGTGCATGCACCGATTAATATGTATTCTAGGATTGAGTAGCGGGAAGAATATTATGAGTTTCATTCATGGATAATAGGCACCCTGGAATTGTTTGTGTAGTTGCTTTCTTTGTAGATAGATGAATTAGCTCAGTTCTTTCAAGGGGTATGTTTAAGAAAAATGAAGAGTTGGAGAAAATGATTGAGGATGTCGAACTTTTAGATACTTCTCCATTGTTCTAGGATGTAATGTAGTTGATAGTGTACTCATGATTAGAGCTTTATTTGATATGTAGATGGTTCTCTGCTCACGTTTTGGATGTGAGGTAGTACGTGGATGTATCGATTAATTTGAATTCTAGGATTGAGTAGTGGGATTTAACTTATTTGGATGTCCAATAATGATATTGTCTTCAGGTTGATGGCGGAACGCAAGCGTAAGGTTTAGATACAGTATCCTACAGTATCATGCGAGGATGCCCCAGTCCCTCCTGCACTACCTGTCCCAAATTGTGAATGCGGTATTCCGGCAGAGGTGAAGCAATCTAGGTGGCCGATTACAGCCAGTAGAGCCTACTACATGTGTTCAATTAAGTGGGAAATGAACACTGTGAGTGGCGGAAGAGATGCATATTACTTCACAAAGCCGTGTATGTTCTTTCAATGGATTGATGGACCAGACAAGTTTGACCCTAGGATCTGGCTTTTCCCACATTATAAGGATGAGACAAAGCCACTCAATGAGTTCAAGAGGTGGGTGCCTCCTCCACCTAATACTGCTCCAATGACCAATGAAGAAAAACAGATGGCAGCATGCATCCGCGTGGAGAAACCTCCCCTTTGCTACTATGGACATCCTTGCAAGCTGCAGCATCCCAACCTTGAGCTCCCGAAAAAATTCACTCTATTCTTCCGTTGCAGGCTAACCACTCATGTAAGATTCGGTATCTCTGGTTTTGAATTGGTTTAGCATCACCTATTATTTAACCAAGTAATTTTATGTTGTGTATTTCTTTTTTCATGCAGGATGGATGGCCTTTATGTGACTTCCAGGAGTACATCTACGGCCCCAAGAGTCACTGGTACTACACTGAAGAGCAAATTAAAGAATTTGAGAGTGGTAAGGAGAAATGGCCATGTGAGAGGGCTCCAAGACCACGTTGCAAATGTGGCATTTGGCTCGAAGGGGTGTCATTCCAACGGAGTTGGGCTACGGTTGGTATTGTGGCAACTCTTTCGGACTCTTTTGGGTACATCATTATTTTGCCTTCCATGCTTGATTATTATTTTTGTTTGTCATCTAGTTGGCCAATACATTTGATGTTGTGTAGGAGGGAAGAACCTGTGACTGAGAGACCTTTCCTGGAAGGGAGGATCTAAGGTGTGAGTTGGGTCGTCGAGCCGAACCCATGAAGACGAGAAGGACCCTTGAAATAAAAGACAAAATAAGGCGTGAGGACAAAGTTCCTCTTCCAGACGATAGGATGTTTTTTGGTCCAGTTGCCCTTGATTTAGTAGCCAAATATGAAAATTCGTGCAAGATTGGTCTTGAGAGTCGAGAGGAACTCATTACTTTTTGGAGGAAGAATAGAAGCAGGTACTCGAAAGAAAAGATAAGTGCAGTGGTACGTCGAGCATGTGATTTCATGTGAGTTTTCCCTAATGGAACGTGGGAACACCACTTTCAGTGGAAAAAGGCCCTAAGAAGGCTATGCGGCAAAAATAAAATGCCAACTAAGTTAAACTTAAAATATTATTTAAAAAGGTAATCGCCGTCCGTCTCTAAGTCCAGTTCTCTGGTTTGGTAAGGGATCCGGCCATTTGGTCGGATCCTCTCCCGAACTTTGTACTGTCATTATTGGATCGCGATCTCGCTGATGCAGAGTTTGGTGAATATAGAATGAGCAAATGTAGGAATATGGGGTAGCAAAAACAAAAAAATTTATGCATAAACCTGGATTACTGCAGTTATAGATCACGGAATAACCACTAGACACGCGGTTGCGGAACTTCTGTAGCGCGTCGGTGTAGTGCAGATGGAAGCCGGCAGTGCAGTTGTGTGAACCTCCTCACAAACGGCTCGTACTTGTGCAGCAAGTGCAGCACCTCCACGAAGTCCACACGTACATACGGGAAGAAGCTTCGCACTACGGATTGCTAGATCCGCGAAAACGAACTAGGGTTTGATGCACACGGAAGCGAAGTAGGGAGGAGGGGGCGGCTACTGTAGCGGCGGCGGCACTGGTGAAGTGAACAGTACCCGCCCCCAACCCCTGTATTTATAGCCCCTTGGGCGTTCCCTAGGTGGGCTCCCATGGGCCCCACTTTGGGCATCCCCTAATGGGCCAACTGAAGACCATTAGTGCATCTAAGCCTAGTCTAATTTGGATCCCATCCTCATTAGGCTTCTGGCCCTTAAGTGTGTGACCCTATGGGCTCACGCGTGAATAGACATGGCCCAGTACTCCTACTCGCCAATAGTTTATAGCGGTCTCTAGCAAGACATGTCAACTCCTAAGCACGCGCGAATCATATCTGTCGAGCCGTCACAATCTTATATATGTTCTTCCCTTTGCCTCACGATATTTGGTCTCGCTTAAAGCCGACCACTCTTTCTCGATCCAGTGATTCGGAATCCTTGGTTAACTCTAAACCCTATCATGACCATGCATTTCTTGATCCGAATCACTCGAGGGGCCCAGAGATATCTCTCTCTTGTAGAGAGGGGCAAATCCCATCTTGATCGACCATGTCTCACAACATGCTTTTTGACAGACCCGAAAGCCACCTTTATAACTACCCAGTTACGGTGTAGCATTTGATGGCTCCTAAGTAAGTCGGTTCACATCTTGAGTACATACGACAAACTCAGGTCTTAGGACACAGCGTACATATTGTGTAATGAGAAGTCATCATCTCGTGTTGGGTCAGTTCAGTCTCATGTCTCACATGAGCCCACATTATTAGTTTGACATCCCCATGTCCATGACTTGTGAAATATAGTCAATCAACAAATACATGTGCTAGTCTAATATTCATGTGTGTCCTCACATGAACTCCGACTAGGAACACTTTAGAATATTCATACAAGTAAAGAGTTTTACAAATACTTCACATAAGCATTAATCAATACAAGTTGTCATCCATGAATATTCAATGAACACTTTATTAATCATGAATACAAGGAAATATGATTGTCTCTAGGGCATATTTCCAACAGTCTCCCACTTGCACTACAGTCAATCTAGAATGTATCTAATACCCATTGCTCTTGTGTGCCTCTCATGCTTGGGCTGTGGAAGGGGTTTTATCAACGGATCTAAAATGTTCAGGTCCGTGTGTATTTTGCATATCTTGATTTCACCACGGTCGATGAACTCTCGAATGAGATGAAATCGCAGCATAACGTGTTTGCTTTTCTAGTGATTCCTTGGATCCTTGGCTTGCGCAATAGCTCCACTGTTGTCACAGTAGAGATCCAGCGGGCTAGAGGCATTAGGGAACACACCAAGCTCAATAAGGAACTTCCTTATCCAAACACCTTCCTTCGCAGCTTCCGAAGCTGCGATGCACTCGGCTTCTGTTGTAGAATCGGCCACCGTCTCCTGCTTGGAACTCTTCCAGCTAACTGCACCACCATTTACTTTGAACAACAAAACCGGACTGAGACTTTGAATCGTCTTTGTCGGTTTGGAAGCTAGCATCAGTGTAACCGGTTACAACGAGCTCCTCCTCACCTCCATAGACTAAGAGCACATCCTTAGTTCTTCTCAAGTACTTGAGGATGTTTTTCACAACTGTCCAGTGACTCTCACCTGGATCTGACTGGTGCATGATCGTAACACTTAGAGCATAAGAAACATCTGTCCGTGTACTTATCATTGCATACAAGATAGATCCAATTGCTGAGGCATATGGAACTTTGCTCATGCGCTCTCGCTCATCAGTCGTCGTAGGACACTGAGTCTTGCTAAGATGTAT
This sequence comes from Panicum virgatum, assembly GCF_016808335.1. NCBI lineage: Eukaryota > Viridiplantae > Streptophyta > Magnoliopsida > Poales > Poaceae > Panicum > Panicum virgatum. The sequence continues at coordinate 25,702,746 of NC_053153.1, read as the reverse complement.
GCCATGTGACATAGGCAAGAACCCTTTCTTTGCCTCTTCCATGTTGAACCGCTTCAACACTTTGTCAATGTAAGTATCTTGGCTTAATCCTATAAACTCTTTGATCTATCTCTATAGATCTTGATGCCCAGTATGTATGCTGCTGCTCCTAAATCCTTCATCGAAAAACTATTTTCAATGAAGCCTTTACGGACTCAAGCATAGGAATATTATTTCCAATCAGCAGTATGTCATCTATGTTGGAAATATGCCCTAGAGGCAATTATATTTCCTTGTATTCATGGTTAATAAAGTGTTCCTTGAATATTCATGGATGACAACTTGTATTGATTAATGCTTATGTGAAGTATTTGTGAAACTCTTTACTTGTATGGATATTCTAAAATGTTCCTAGTCGGAGTTCATGTGAGGACACACATGAATATTAGACTGGCACATGTACTAGTTGATTGACTACGTTTCACAAGTCATGGACATGGGGATGTCAAACTAATAATGTGAACCGACTTACTTAGGAGCCATCAAACGCTACACCATAACTGGGTAGTTATAAAGGTGGCTTTCGGGTCTGTCAAGAAGCATGATGTGAGACATGGTCGGTCAAGATGGGATTTGCCCCTCTCTGCAAGAGAGAGATATCTCTGGGCCCCTCGAGTGATTCGAATCAGGAAATGCATGGCCATGCTGGGGTTAAGATTTAACCAAGGATTCCGAATCACAGGATCGAGAAAGAGCGGTTGGCTTGGAGCTAGACCAAATATCGTGAGGCAAAAGGAACAACATGTATATGACATTGTGACGGCTCGTCTGATATGATCTCTGCGTGCGTATAGGAGTTGACATGTCTTGCTAGAGGCCGCTATCTACTATTGGGCCGAGTAAGAGTACTCGGGCCATGTCTATTCGCATGTGAGCCCATAGGGTCACACGCTTAAGGGAAAGAAGCCTGATAAGGATGAGATCCAAATTAGACTGGGCTTAGGTGCACTAATGGGCCTCTCAGGCCCAAAAGGGACGCCTAAGGTGGGGCCCAAGTAGAGCCCACCTAAGCGACCGCCCAGGGGCTATAAAAGCAAGGGGAAGGGGGGCACCCAAGGCTAACCCTAGCCTTTTCTCGCGTGTGAACAATATTTTGCATTATTATTTTGTTGTAGACATGGTCTGCAATAACACCCAATCCTTTTCATTGCATTCGGTCCTTGAGAAGGACAAACTGAATGGGACTAACTATGCAGATTGGATCCACAACCTGAGAATTGTTCTCAGGGCAGAGAAAAAGGAAGATGTTCTAGATACCCCATTACCAGAAGAGCTTGCTGATGATGCACCTGCTGAGGAAAAGACTGCTTACAGAAAGGCTTGTGACAACAACCTTGAAGTAAGCTGCCTTATGCTCGCTTGCATGGAACCTGACATACAGATGTAGTTCGAGGACAAACCATGAGGCACACGATATGATCGTGGCGCTTCAGGACATGTTTCAAACTCAGGTCAGGACTGAAAGGTTCAATGTGTCCAAGGCCTTTGTCGAGAGCAAGCTGGCAGAAGGCGCTGCAGTGTGTCCGTATGTAATCAAGATGGTTGGTTACACACAGAGGTTGGAGAAGCTGGGCTTCCCACTTGGCCAAGAGTTGGCCACTGATTTTATTCTCGCCTCTTTACCGCCAAGCTATGGGAACTTCATCTCGAACTACCACATGCACCGGGCTGAGAAGGGCTTGAATGAGCTGTGCGGCATGCTCAAGACGGCAGAGAGTGACATCAAGAAAAGCACAAGTGGTGGCCAAGTGATGGCTGTCCAGAATAAGCCTACTTTTAAGAAGAAAGGTTCTTCTTGGAAGAAGAAGAAGGGCAAGGCTAAGGTTGCGAACCCAAGCCAAACCCTACACCCAAGGCTAAACCTGGACCAGCTGCAGACAAGGAGTGCTTTCATTGTCACCAGCCAGGACACTGGAAGAGGAACTGCAAGCTATACCTAGCCACACAGAAGAATCGTTCTTCCACCTCGGGTACGCTTGTTGTTCAAATTATAGAAATATTTCTCGCTGACTCTTATGTTATTTCTTGGGTATTTGATACCGGATTAGTTGCTCATATATGCAATTCGATGCAGGGAATGAAAAAGAGTAGAAACATTGAAAGAGGAGAAGTTGACTTCCGCATCGGCAATAATGCAAGAGTTGCTACTGTGGCCGTCGGGACGATGCAACTTCACCTACCGTCAGGATTTGTCTTGGAGCTTAGTAATTGTTATTTTGTTCCTAGTTTGAGTCAAAACATTCTGTCTCCTTCATGTTTGATGAAGGATGGTTATTCTTTTGCGAGTGAAAACAATGGTTGTACTATCTCTAAGAATAATATGTTTGTGGCTTTTGCGTCCATTGTGAATGGGCTATTTGTTTTAAATCTTGATGATTCACCTATCTGTAATATTAATGTTAAAAGGCCTCGGCTTACTGATTTGAATCCTACCTACATGTGGCATTGTCGTCTCGGTCATATAAGCGAGAAACACATGAAGAAGCTCCATTCGGATGGACTTCTAACTTCGTTTGATTTTGAGTCATACGAGACATGCGAAGCTTGTTTGCTAGGCAAGATGACCAAGACCATTCACAGGTTTTCCAGAGAGAGCAATGGACTTACTGGAACTCATACATACTGATGTATGTGGACCAATGAGCTTGATTGCTAGAGGTGGATTCCAATACTTCATAACTTTCACTGATGACTTGAGTAGATATGGCTATGTCTACTTGATGAAGCATAAGTCTGAAACTTTTGAAAAGTTCAAAGAATTTTAGAGTGAAGTTGAAAATCAATGTGGCAAGAAAATTAAAGCTTTATGATCTGATCGTGGAGGTGAATATCTGAGCCACGAGTTAAGCAATCATCTAAAGAGTTGCGGAATTGTTCCACAACTTACGCCGCCTAGAACACCTCAGAGAAATGGTGTGTCTGAGCGACGTAATCGAACTCTATTGGACATGGTTCGATCAATGATGAGCTAGTCGGACCTACCGTTATCGTTTTGGGGTTACGCTCTAGAAACAGCAGCTTTCACATTAAATAGGGTGCCATCAAAATCCGTAGATAAGACACCATATGAGATATGGACTGGCAAGACTCCCAGTTTGTCTTTTCTAAATATTTGGGGTTGTGAAGCATATGTCAAACGACTCCAGTCTGACAAGCTCGCACCCAAATCGGATAAGTGCATATTCGTGGGATACCCAAAGGAGACCTTAGGGTATTACTTCTACAATCAATCTGAGGGCAAAGTGTTTGTCGCTCGGAACGGAGTTTTCCTAGAGAAAGAGTTTCTCAAAGGAGAGAAAAGTGGAAGAACAGTGCAACTCGAAGAAGTTCGAGATGAGCCAATAGGACAAGACTCTACAAGTGACGCTAATATAGCTGAACAAGTTGAGATGCCTATGGCAACAGAAGCACCTCCGCAACCACGAAGGTCAGCAAGGCTCCTCGCAACGCGGGAATTATTATTGTTAGACAATGATGAGCCTGCAACATATGCAGAGGTGATGGCAGACCCTGACTCTGAGAAATGGCAAGATGCCATGAAATCCGAAATAGAATCCATGAAGGAAAATCAAGTTTGGAACTTGATAGACCCGCCTGACGGTGTGAGAACCATCGAGTGCAAATGGATCTATAAGAAGAAGAAAGATATAGATGGAAATGTTCACATCTATAAAGCTCGACTTGTCGCAAAAGGTTTTCGACAAGTTCAAGGAGTTGATTACGACGAGACTTTCTCGCCCGTGGCGCTGCTTAAATCTGTTCGGATTATTCTAGCTATTGCTGCATATTTCGATTATGAAATATGGCAGATGGATGTCAAAACAGCTTTCCTTAATGGAAATTTGACCGATGACGTGTATATGATGCAGCCCGAGGGTTTTATCGATCCGACCAATGCTGGGAAGATATGCAAGCTTCAAAAATCTATTTATGGATTAAAGCAAGCATCTCGGAGTTGGAATATTCGTTTTGATGAAGTAGTCAAAGGGTTTGGCTTCATTAAAAACGAAGAAGAAGCTTGTGGGAGCTATGTTGCATTTCTAATCTTGTATGTAGATGACATACTACTGATTGGAAATAATATTCCTATGCTTGAGTCCGTAAAGACTTCATTGAAAAATAGTTTTTCGATGAAGGATTTAGGAGAAGCAGCATACATACTGGGCATCAAGATCTATAGAGATAGATCAAGGAGGCTTATAGGATTAAGCCAGTGTACTTATATTGACAAAGTGTTGAAACGGTTCAACATGGAAGAGGCGAAGAAAGGGTTCTTGCCTATGTCACATGGCATACATCTTAGCAAGAGTCAGTGTCCTACGACAACTGATGAGTGGGATCGCATGAGCAAAATTCCATATGCTTCGGCAATTGGATCTATTATGTATGCAATGATAAGTACCCGTCCAGATATTTCTTATGCTCTAAGCATTACAAGCAGATACCAGTCTGATCCGGGTGAGAGTCACTGGACAGCTGTGAAGAACATTCATAAGTACTTAAGAAGAACCAAGAATGTGTTTTTGGTCTATGGAGGTGAGGAAGAGCTCGTTGTAACAGGTTACACCGACGCTAGCTTCCAAACTGACAAAGATGATTCAAAGTCCCAATCAGGTTACGTGTTCACAATAAATGGTGGTGCTGTTAGCTGGAAGAGTTCCAAGCAGGAGACGGCGGCACTGGAAGCCACATTTGCCGTGTGTCTAACGTTAGGAACACGGCAAAGATGGCCATTTTGCTGTGTGCCAGGCGTTTGCCGTGTGCTGGTTCTAGAGGCACACGACAAAACATGGGTAGGCCGTGTGCTAGATCTTTGCCGTGAGCCTTTTCTTCTGGCACATGCCGTGTGCCCGAGGTTTCGCCCACGGCAAAGTTTGTGGCACACGGCCAAACGAACTTTCCGGTAGTGCCACTAGCAAAGCATGCCAACTTCTAGAGTCTTTAGCTATACAGTTCTTTGCATCTTATGAATGGTCCTTCATTTTACGTATTTATTTTTAATTTTAAATATAGTGTGATTTAAACTTTGAGTGTGTTTGTAATAACTGTGCACTAATGCCTACCTCTCTCTGCAGGGGTTTGAAGTCAGGAATTTTTTCCATTATTAAAAATAGGAAACTAAGAGAGCTTTAGGCTACCATAAGCTATCGTTTTTCAAAAAGGAAAAACTGAAACGCAAATTTACACATTCGTATACATGGATCTGGCAGGGTTTGAAGCCGGAACTTTTTCCCATTATTAAAGAAGGAAATTAAGGCCTTGTTTGTTTCCTCTCATTCCACTCCATTCTACAAAAGAATCTCACATGCATAGTGTAATAAATGAAGTCTATTTGCAAAATCTTTTCAGGGATGGGTGTAACTTTCCGCGACAAATCTAATGACAGTAATTAATCGATGATTTGCTACAGTTACTACTACAGTAACCATCCTCTAATCACGCGGTCAAAGGCCTCATTAGATTCTTCAAGGTCACTAGCGCAGAGGTTCTAAAATTGGTTTTGTAAACTGACTTTGTTTGACACCGTAATTAGCGGTCAAAATATCACTATTCACTAGCATAGCACAAACCAAATGGGCCAGAGAGCTTTAGGCTACCGAAAGCTATCGTTTTTCAGAAAGAAAAAACTGAAACTCAAACTTATGCATTCGTATACATGGATGATGTTAAACTTTAGCATATATTAAGAGCATCCTTCAAAGAGTCTTTAAATCAGACTAGCTAAATTTCTATTTAGCTAATCATTTAGCTAGGATTCTCTCTCTATATATCTTTTCTTTGTCCAACAGATTAGCTAAATTTTCTCTTTCATCTTCTGTCTCCAACTCACTGCAGCGTGGACCCCACAGCATCATCTACTTTCCTTCTTCTCTTTGTGCTCACTACTCCCCATCCATGGTAGGTCTCTGCTTTGCTCCATCTGCGAGCGGGCACGGCACCGCCAGCCACTGCTGCATCTTGCCCAGCCACTGCGGGTGCGGGCACGTGCGGACCCCGCTGCTGGCAGCCGCTTGTAGAGGCCGCTCTCCTCGCTGATGCACCGGCCGCCTTTCGCTACTGCCGGCAGGGCGCAACGGCGGCGGTTGGGCGCTGCAGTGGCTATGGCAGGGCGCCAGAGCGGCGGCGCGAGGGGTCGAGGGTGGCGCCAGCGCGGGAACCGAAGGGCAGGAGGGGGCGGAGGCAACGATATGGAGCGGAGTAGGCTTGGTTCTTTTGCCAAGCGAGGGTTGTGGGATGCCGATGTGAATAGCGAGCGGATCAGTATAGAGAGGTTGTTGGATTATTTCTCCTCTCTTTTTTTTATTTTTTTACCTAGCCAACCAAATTTACCTAGTCTCTTAGAGATGCCCTAACACATTGTGGAAAATGCTCTATACTATTTCAGTGTTAGATCTCTTTCAACCACCCTAACCCAGCACATATTAACACTGCAGCTGTCTATACTGCTGTTTCAGTGTTAGGTCTCTTTCAGCTACCCAGCTGAACCCAACGCTTGCTCAGAATAACTGAAGAAGTCCCCCAATTATGAGTTAATACCCTCAATGCCATCAAAATTTAAGTCAATCCCTTGAATGCCATCAAATTTTAGGTCATCCCTCCATTGCCATTGAAATTTTACTTCAATCCCCTCAGTGCCATTTCCGTTAGATTCCAAACAGTAATCATGAAAAAACTATTCACAAATATTAAACTTCGATCTATACAATTTTTGTGTTCCGATTCTACCCCCACGAACCCTATCCCTAACTCCCAACCCCACCTCCCCTCCCAGACCGCCGCACAGCACCCCCCTACCCCCCCCCACGCGCCGCCAGGAGGGGCAACTCACGAGCCCCCTGCGCCCGTCGGGAGGGGCGCCGCACGAGGCCCCCGCGGAGGCTGCGAGGCCTGTGCCCCCGCCTACAGGAGGAGCAGCGGGAGGGGCGCCGCAGACGAGCAGCCCCCTCCCCCCAGCCTGCCGCCGCCAGGAGCCCCCAAGCGAGGCACCGCCTGGAGCAGGCCCCCAGCGAGGCGATGCCAGGAACCGCGCAGGACCACGGGCCTGGAGCAGGCCCCTCAGTGAGCGGCGCCAGGAAACGCGACACCGCGCGCAGAACCACGGGAGAAGCACCGCTAGCCCCCCGATCTACACGCCAGCACCGTGCGCAGGAACCAGGGAGGGGTGTTAGCACCCGATGGAGGCTCCAAGACACTCTTGGCTTCCTACAGGGTGAGATGTTCATCTTCTTATTTCGTGCTGCATTTTGTTTGCACTGCAACTAGAAACACTTAGTTTTGATGGGCCATTCATTAACAGGATGGACTCTAAGTCGAGCTACCTGTTGGAAATCAGACTCAGTTGCAATCCTAAAAAGCGTAGGAAGGATTTTTCATACTTTACCTTCAGCAAGGTTGTGGATTATGATCTATGCAATTTCAAGGACCTCATTAGACAAATTGTGGATCAGTACCCTCATGGATACTAGGAAGTTGTGCATGTTTTTTACTATGATGGTGTCAAAAAATGCTCTCCTGAAATAACAACTGATCAAGAACTCCTTGAGATGTTTCGCAAACATGTTGATAGAAAGGTAGTTCGCATGACCATTACATACACTAATCCCACAGATGATGTGCCTGTTCCTGAGTGCTACACTCTAGAAAATTCAGATATGCTTGATATCCCATGTACCCCATCTATGCCTTGTCCATCTTTAGCTGCAGCAAGCCAATCCATTGAGCCAATATATAGCCAACATACAAAGCCAACAACCTAATGATGATGATGTTGAGTGTCTAGCAAACCCTCGTCCAGAAAATGAACATGTGGGTGTCGATGATGAAGCCTTCTATTTACCTGCTCGTAAAACACATGTGGGTGAGGAAAGCGACTCCGAGTCTGATTCCGAATCTGATGTGGAGTACGAGGAAGAGGATGGCTTAATTGGAAAAGATCCTTTGCCACCCAGGCCAGTTGTAGATTATGACCGAAATGACCCTCCAATGAGTGTAGGCAGCGAATATCCCAACACGAAGCAATTTAAGTTGGCACTTAATCAGCATGCCATCAAACATGAATTTGAGTATCTCACTGAAAAAAGTGATCCAGGAAGAGTGAGGGCTTATTGTTCAAAGAAGGTGGAAGAAGGATGTAGGTGGAGGTTACATGCGCGCACAACAGAGGACAAATCACTCAAGGTAACTATAATTATTATTGCAGTTTTTTTTGTCTTGCAGAATTTGTCTCTTGCAGTTTTTTGTGCTGTTAATTGATAATATTGCTTATATCATAATAGGTGACAAGGAACCCATGATCACATACTTGTTCTAGTGCAAGAAGAAGCCAGGTTGTGAAGAATGCAACAAAATTCTGGGTGTGTGAACAAGTGAAGGATTGGTTGATGGAGGATTCAAGTTTGAGAGCAATAGAATTACAGAGGAGGATAAAGGACAAGCACAAGGTAGAGGTACCTTACAAAAGAGTGTATGCAGGTAAAGAATTGGCTCACACAGAATTATTTGGTAGTTGGGATAGTAGCTTCAATAACTTGTGTAGATTCAAGGCAGGGATAGAAAGGCGCTCTCCTGGTAGCTTTGTAGTAATTGATCATCATTCAATCAATGGGGAAATCAGATTTAATTGGCTGTTTTTTGCTATGAAACCATGCATAGAGGGTTTTCTGAGAGGATGTAGACCATATTTGGCAATAGATAGCACATTTTTTACAGGAAGGTTTAGAGGGCAGCTAGCATGTGCAGTAGCTGTAGATGGACATAATTGGATGTATCCAGTTGATGTTGGAGTTTTTGACTAGAAAACAATGAAAACTGGATCTGGTTTATGCAAAGGCTTAGAGATGCCATTGGATCACCACTTGGCTTGGCTATATGCACAGATGCTGGACAAGCAGTTATGGCAGGTGTAAAGGAAGTGTTCCCATCAGCAGAACATAGAGAATGCATGCTACACTTAGTAATGAACTTTAAGAAAAGGTACAGTGGGAAGATATTTGAAGATCACCTCTGGGCAGCAGCATACTCATGGAGCCCATATATCTTTGAGAAAAATTGGAGTGCAATGGATGAGGTTAATCCAGAAGCAATGGATTATATAAGGAAAAATCATAGTAAGATATGGACAAGAAGCCAATTCTGGACCCATTGCAAAGTTGACTATGTCACAAACAATTTGGCTGAGTGCTTCAACAATTGGGTAAAGAAATACAAGGGTTTGAATTTGGATGACTTAATGGACTTGATCAGGCAGCTTATTATGGAAAATGGGATATTAGAAGGGATATATCAGAAAAGATGGGAGGTGTAATCTTGCCACACATCATCAAGGATCTGAGGGAGAGAAGTAGGAATTTGGATATGGATGTGCAGCGAAGCGGGAATATTCTTGATGAGGTTTCTGTGAAGGGTAGTAATGGGTACAAATGGGTTATCAACCTAGAAGAAAGAACTTGTTGTTGCAGAAAATGGCAAGTCTCAGGCATTCCCTGCAAATATGCCATTGCATTTATCACATATCTCGGGGAACCTTTGGAAAAATATGTTGATATGTTCTACTCAGTTGACAAATTCAAGGCTGCATATGAGGCTCTAATCCCTGCCTTGCCTGATAAGTCACAATGGGCACAATTTGACCATATTTTTTTCATGCATCCACCACTCCTAAAACCTACAGCGGGTAGAAGACAAAACCAAAGGTTCAAAGGATGCACAGAGGGCAGCACAGCAAAAAAGAAAGGGTCACATCAGTGCATAGTTTGCAAAAAATATGACCATCGCTGGTATAAGTGTAAGGACGATGACCCTGATGACATAGCATCAATGCTGGCTGAAAAGTGAGCATTTTATTCCTTTTCTATATTTGGTCACATATCAATTTTGTTGCATTTCTCCCCAATTAACTCTTTGTTGTTCATGCATAATGGGGGTCCACCAAAGAAAAGAAAGAAAAATGTTGCACCATCTTGTGAGAGCAGCATTGTACCTGTGGGTTCGGCAATTAAAACAATGCATTTTCCTCCTAGGTATGATCTGCACACCTATATTCACATTTTTTCCAATATTTTTTCATTCAATTCTAATTCAATATATGTATTATAGCTGGAGTGCCTCGGTTAGCTTAGGATCTGGAAACTCAGTCAGGTACATATCATATTTACGTATCATTTTGTTACATCATGCTTGCTATTTTTCCTCATGTACATAACTCATGTACAGGTCTGGAAGTGGTTCCAACCAACCTGAACCACTTTCCATGGAGTACCCGACGCTACCTGCATGTGAGACCACAACACCTCCTGCCATCTCCAAGCCTACAACAAAGAAGGCAGCTAAAGGGAAGGCAAAGGCAACAGGGAAAAAGAAGAAGAAGAAGGAAGTTTCAGTGCCACATGATAGTCCGGCAATGGGTACTAGAAGCAAGACCACCCCCCGCAAGGACAGCCCTGCCTCACAAACTAGAAGCAAAAGAAAGCTTCCACTTCCATATCTCAATTGCTAGTTGATGCAGCTTATTTTGTGGCACCCTATTTTGCTTGGTCTTTGTGAACCAATTTCCTATTCTTTTGCTAAGATGTCAGCTACTGGTTGCTGCTACTTCTTTGTTCATTTGCTAGGTATTGTGAGAGATATTAGCACTTTTCATGTATGACTGTTCCTATGGACAGCCATGGCTGATGGGAATATGCATGTATGGACATCAATGTCTACCTGTATGGCTGCTTTTATGGACATCACTAATGGTTATATGTGTACTAATGGTTGCTTTGACTGGTTACTTATATATGTATTACTGTATATGATGTTTTCTGTCAAAAAATTATCATCAATGAGGATATGTACATACATTTCTAATTCTCTGCAATGGCATAGAAGGGATGGCGCTACAAATATTTCATCCATGCCTTATAGGGGTACTAACGTCTTTTTTCCGTTATTTAACAGTCAATCTAACAGCACACTCACGGAATGGCACTGAGGGGATTGGAGTGAAATTTCAGTGGCAATGAAGGGATGGCCTAAATTTTGATGGCATTCAAGGGATTGGCTTAAATTTTGATGGCATTGAGGGAATTAACTCCCCAATTATCGGATTGCAGTCACTGTACAAATGCTACGGGAAACCGTTTGCCGTGTGTCCAGACTTTTGCCGTGTGCAAATTTTCGAACACACGGCAAACTTAACTTTTGCCGTGTGTCAGACCAGAAACACACGGTAAAATATTCGCCGTGTGCCCAGATCTGAGGCACACGCCAAACAACCCCCACCCCCACCTTCCCACACTTAACCCCCACCCTTCTGTCTCAGACACACTCAGACATGCCACCTCCCTCCCTCCCCCCTCCATGCCGCACCCTCCTCCTTCAGATCCGCCGACGCCCTCCCATGCCTCCCCTCCCCTCCCCCCTCCGCTCGCTCCTCACCGGGAGTGAGGAGCAGCGGCGGCATACCGGGACCGCCCGCACGGCACGAGCTCCGGCCCCTCTCCTCCCGCTCCTGGCGCGGCGCGGCGGCCCCTGCTCCTCCCCCTCCCGGCGCGGCGCGGCGGCCCTTGCTCCTCCTCCTCCGGCGCGGCGCGGCGGCCCCTGCTCCTCCCCTCCCGACGCGGTGCGGCGGCCCTTGCTGCTCCTCCTCCTCCTCCGGCGTGGCGGCCCCTGCTCCTCCTCCTCCGGTGCGGCGCGGCGGCCCCCGCCCTCTCCTTCTCCGGATCCGGCGCGCGGACCCTCCCACTCCTTCCCCGGATCCAGCGTGCACTGGGGGACGGTGACGACCTGGGGGACGGCGGCGGCTTGCAGTGGTAGCGGTGATGGCGGCGTGCGGCGGCCGGCAGGGCAGCAGCAGCGGGGGTGCGGCCAGCGGTGGGGCAGTGGTCGGGCCCGATTTCTTTTTTTATTTACTATTCATTTATTTTGCCGTGTGTCGAAAGTTTTGCCGTGTGCCATGAGCACTTTACCGGCCGACGTATGCCGTGTGCGCGTTGCGAGTGTTGCACACGGCAAACCTTTTGCCGTGTGCAATATTGGCTTTGTCGTGTGCCACACTCGGCATACTACTCGATTCCGGTAGTGGCTACAACAAATAGTCACTCAACAGGGCAGAGAAAAGACTGCAAGCAGAGACCAGAGCTCCAGTAGATTTTGGTTTGAAAAAAAACCAAAAAAAGTGTATAGTAACATCCATTGATAATCGATGAGAAAAGGTTTATAACGAAGGGAACAACAAAAGATGACCATGCATATATAGTAAGTAGTAGTAGATAGCCATTACATCTCAGTTGCATGCTGGACTACCTACTCGAACTATAATCAAGAAGCCCATTATTCCTGACTAATGCCTGAAACAAACATGGAAAAAAAAACCCCACCAACTCTAAGAGAAAACTCAATTGCACGAAGGATACCAAAATGGACTGACACTAATGCTGGGCTCCATCTTCAGCAGTTTGCTCCGAGAAACTAGCTAGGGAAATCTCAGTGGATTCCTGCGCTGCCGGATCCGGAACCGACGCCACCGCCACCGCCAGATCCGCCCTGGGAACCGCCGCCGCCACCGCCGCCGGTGCCGGCACCAATGCCCTGAGCGAAACCTGAGCCCAAGGAGCCGTCACTGCCGGCCTCTCCCCTGCCTCCACCAATACCACCTCCGGTTCCATAGCTTGGAGCTCCGGCTACGCCACCGCCGTTGCCACCACCTTGGCCAGAACCGCCACCGGTAGCATCGGCAACGCCACCGTTGTAGACACCAGTTGGTGCCAACGCAACGCCGCTCTCGCCCTCGCCCTTGCCAGCGCCACCGCCGCCGCCAGAACCGTAGCCGCCGTCCGCACCACCGCCCTTGCCGCCGCCGCCGCCGTTGCCATTAGCGTTGGCGTAGTTACCGCTGCTAGGGCCTGCCGCTGCAGTCGAACTGCTGCCGGAACCATAGCCGGAACCGCCGCCGGAGCCGGCTCCACCGTTGGTGCCGCCGCCGCCGCCCTGTCCTCCACCACCACCGCCAGCTACGCTTGAGGCGAAACGATCCCACCAGCTGCCGCTAGTCTGACCGGCACCGTAACCACCGCCACCGCCAGAGCCACCGCCCCATCCACCGCCGGTCGACCCGACACCGCCTCCCCCACCGCCACCGCCGCCGCCAGCAGAGGCGTAGCTGCCGAACTTAACCACCCTCGCGGCATTGGAGAACCCGATGCTCAGGAGGACGGCGAAGCCAAGAGCCACGAGCTTGGTGCTGGTCGCCATTGCCAGTGAGCTCGGTGGAGTGGGTGAGCCGAGGTGGATGCTGAGCCTCGGGGGTTGCATGGGTATTTATAACGGTGGGGGCCGTGCATGGACGCGATCTTTCAGGGTTTCCGCGTTGGGTCGGGAGATCGGAGAGGGGTGTGGCCATCAGGCATTCAGGCCATGTCCCTGTGAGTGAGATTCGATCAGGAAGTTCTCTAATCTGGGCGGCACTGTTGACCGCACATCGATCAAGAGACCATTAGCATCTTTTTCTCATGATGCCATCTCTTGAAATGTTAATTTAGTTCTGGCGGCAATTAATTGATACCGCAGCACTGTAGAAGTCTCTGGACTTAATTTGCTAGCAGTTGCTTCGGTTTCTGTCAAAATTCAGAGTCTAGTAAGACCAGTCTCCGTGGGAGTGTCGTCGACACAGTTACCAAGATCAGAAATTAGATAATCGTGCCAGAGGAGTGTCATGGTGATGACACTCCTCTCACATTCCATAACACTCTCCATCCTCTCTCTTCATAAAAACTTTACCATCAGCAAATTTAATGCCCATGACACTACTATGACACTCCCACTAAAACTGGCATAAGAGCTAGAGATTCCCATCGACATAGTCATATTTTTTTTCACCTTGATGAAACCATACGCCATCGATCTTTGTTCGACACTACCGGAAACCTCGTTTTTGCCGTGTGCGCCAAGGTTTGCCGAGTGCAAATTCGCGGGCACACGGCAAACATAAATTTTGCCGAGTGTGCTCAAGAAAACACACGGCAAAATCAAAGCACACGGCAAAGTCATTCTTTGTCGTGTGCTTTTTTTTGGCACACGGCAAAGAATACTTTGCCATGTGCTTTTTTGTGACACACGGCAAAGCTAAACTTTGACGTGTGTTTTATTTTGGCACACGACAAAGTAATAAAAAAAATTTGTCTTCTCACATCGAAACTTTTTCTACACTTCACATACAACATGTGGTACTCCATGTTAAAATTTGATATATTTTTGTATTTATTTGTTATATTTAACTAATTAATTACATTTCAAGCAATTTTTTGAATCAAGTCAAATTTGAACTGTAAGTGATTCAAATAATAGAATAAAATAATTAAAAATGATATTCATGTTATTTAACATAGTTTGAGGCCTTACCTATCAAATGAAGAGAAATTGCAAACATCTTGTCCAGAAAATACGATCACAAATTGTGATTGAATGATTTTAAAATTCTAAAAAAAATCAATTGAAGTCTGAAAATTATGAGATTTGTCAATATCTCATGATATCATATGTGGAGGCTGTGGTAAAAATTTGAGTGGGTTTCGCAATTTTATCACATATGATGCTTACAATTGGAAACATCTGCGAAGAAGAATCAGAGAGTTGAGAAGGATGCGGTTAGGTTTGGAGTGGAAGTGACGATCAAATTTGGGTTTGACTTAAAAAATTTTTCTATAGCCAATAGACAATATATATTGTTTCGTGTAAAATTTTGGTAATTTTTTAGAACCACTTGATAATTTTAATGTATCAAGTCCAATTATAGAATTTATATAAATTGAATTTTGATCTATAACTGCATAAGATAATGCAATAATATGAGTAGAAGAATTAAATATATATAGTTGAGTGAATTTGATAAGTATATTCAAAGTGCATGGTAATCAATTTGGAAGAATAAAATAAGAAGGCAACAAAAAGAACAAAAATAGAAGGAAACAAAAAAATAAAAAAAAACTTTGCCGTGTGCCCCAGATCTGGCACACGGTAAAGTGAACTTCAAATTTTGTAAACAATCTCGGATGAAGAAACTTCCAAAACAAAAGTTGTAGATCACGAAAAGTTATGAAACTTTGTAGTTGACAACTTTTTAATTTGAATTCGTTTAGGGTCTCAAACAAGCAATTTAGACTCGGTTTAGTATAGTATATGGGGAAAGAAAATAAAGTATGGACACAACTGAGTGTGTGGTGTAGTGGTAGAGAAGGTTAGATGTAAGGGGGAGGTCGCGGGTTCGAAACCCGTCGACCACGTTGTGCACGAAAATTGGTTGCGAGTAAGGATGGATTCGGATGTTTATTCGAATGTCAGATTTTTGGTCATTTTTCTTCGATTATGGACAAATAAGATATAGAATTTACTATGTAAATTTATAGCCTTGTATTTAACATTGATCTTGTAAAGATTCATAAAAACTAAACCTCAAATTTATCATATATATTCTCAAATAATAGATATAAAAATTCGAATACGGATCGGATACGGATTCGAATCTTTTTTCACCTTTTTAATTGTAGGGAGCAAATAATACATAAAAAAATCTATACAAAATTTTATTCTTATGTGTAATAATATGCTTGATAATATAAAAAAAGATTAGCATAAAATTTTAAGCATATCTATTTTAAAATATCAAATTTGTTCTAAGAATTCGGATGTCTAGATCCATCCTTAGTTGCGAGTTGTGACTTTGGTGGAATGGGCTGTGGCTGACCGGTGGGGTCCTCTTCGAATTAAATTTTTTTATTTTCTATTTTTAGACTTTGGTGGAATGGGCTGTGGCTGACCGGTGGGGTCCTCTTCGAATTAATTTTTTTTCTATTTTTAAAATCAGTTTTCTGAAAATATTTATGCCGTGTGTTCTTTTGACACTCGGCAAACTCTTTGCCATGTGCCCGATAAATGGCACACGGCAAAAGTCCTATTTGCCGTGTGTTTTTTGCCGTGTGCAACACACGGCAAAGGGTTTGCCGTGGGTATTTTGGCCTTTGCCGTGGGACTAGACACACGGCAAAGACCCGTTTCCGTAGTGCGACTTCAGAGTTCAGAGCTCAGAAACACGCGGACTTTGCAAGTAAAAGGACAGGAGGACCCTGAAACCTTTGGACATCAATCGTTTGCTTTAAGTTACACATTAATCATAAGTAATGTTGCATCCGCTACTACATACTACAACTCGTCACCATTTTGGATCCAAGGGAGAGAAAAAAAAGAATCACATCATGCAGGTTCTACACCGGCGACGACCCATAACTTCAGTGAAGAGCATGTGTGGCATATTGGCTGGGACGACGATGAGCTGAATCGTCGGTGAATGCAATTTTATCTGCAGGCACAGTAAAGATCCAGAACTTCACTACTTGGCTGGTCGTGATAGCTAGTAGAGTTCATTTGTTTAAGCGGTGAAGCGGGCACAGTGTTGACTTGGACTTTTTCCACGGCTCGACGCTCGTGCTGCTGGAACCCTGCGGCGACCTCGGATTCAACGCAAGCAACAGAGCGCCAGAGCCTGCTGCTGTTGGCACTGTGTGTAGGCGTTTCCTTTCAGCACTGCAGTTAAAGTTACAGCAGCAGCAGGCCAGCAGCATATAGTTGACCTAGGGTTTCGTAGTCGATTCTCAGACGTACAGGGTCCCAGAAGATCATCAATCGTACAGTAATATAAGCATGAACAGGAAGCAAGCGACAGATCCTAGAGCTATCTTGATCGACGGGATTCCTTCGTCGATGCAAGTTGCTGTGGCTTAGTATTAGGGTTAATTAGAGTAATGGAACATCGATTCGCGAGAGAGTGCATTTGATCAGGCGAGGTGACCCATGCATGCATGATCGACGAGCGCCATGATAATAATAACTTGGCTCGATGTGCATTGAGTGATGCGTAATCAGGCATGGATCCAGTTGTCCGGCCTGGCGGCCCCAGTTTCCGTTCGCCGTGCGTGCCTGTATATTTTTCTGAGACGCGGTATTGACTCTGGTTCAACAAGATCGATGCCACACGGCGCGGGAATGCTCGCCGGACACGGCCGGAGATGGAGGCAAAGGCTGAGGAGCGCCGCGCCAGCAGGGGCCCGGGGAGGGATCTGAGTCGCTGCCATGCCAGAGGACTAGCAGAGGAGAGCTCGCTGTATTGACTCGCTCGCTGCGTTGCCCGGGCCACACGACCGCGCCACTGGCAGTGACCCAACAAGAAAGAGAACTCACGCTAGAACAAGGGCCGAGAATTAAGCGAGTCAGCCCAACTAGCTAGCATGGGCCATAATCAGAGTCTCACTGGGCCCTTTGAGCATAGCAGTCCTATGCATCTCCCGAAAAAAATGTGCTCATAAAACTTTAAAACATCCATGTGTGATCCCCGTAAAAAGTTGAACCAGTCTATCCAAAATGTTGAGTCAGGACTCAGGATTCACTTACTGCTGAATTAGTTGTTAGCTGCTGAATTACTTGTTAGAAAATGTTGAAACATGTATCATGCTAACCTGGATGAGGTGGGCCGGGGGAGCAAGCTGTACACATATACATACATGACCTAATAAAATTTTGAGTTAATCTACCTGAAATATTATTATTGGCTGGAGTTCATATATTGTTTAAATCAAGTGCGGGTAGGGGTGGTAAAGTGCATAAAAGTTTAGTCTACAAATTTTAAGCATCGGGCTCAAACTAAAGAACGACACTCATATTTTGTAAGTGCAGACGTGATTGCAGCTAATCAGCTCCCTTAATGCTTGTAGGGCATATGCATGTTCGTCACACGTTGACACGTTACACCTATATATCGATACTTGCATTGAATAAAAGTTAATCTATCTAAGAAACATTATCCAAAGTGGCATGGTTGTTTAATATTTTTTGTTTATTTATTGATGCGTTAAGCAGCAATTTAGTTATCTCATTAATATTTTTACACTAATACAAAAATAATTTGTAACAATACCCTGCTTTTTCTTCAAGGGCGGGTCAAAATGTAACCCATTCACTACTATAAAAAAAGATTAACAGAGGGCTTTTGAAAACCCCTCTGAGGAGGAAAAAGAAAATAACCGCCTCGGTTAATGCCCATCATTAACAAAGACGGTCATTTCTTATTAACTGAGATGGTTAGAGAAATCGCCCTGCAAAATTGATTAACGGAGGCGGTCAATATTAAGGTGACCACCTCTGTTAATAATTCTATTTTCAGAGATGTTTATTTGTAAGAATTAAAAAGTCAAGCCCACTCCAGCCTGACTCGGCCCGATAGATAACTCCAAATATAAATACTGCAGGTAGGGTTTTTTCCTCACTCCCCTCCCTCCCTCTCTCCCAACCGCGCCGCTCTCTCCCGACCCTCCCCCTCTCCTACCATCCCTCTCTCCCCATGTCCATCCCTGATCGTGTGTGGGAGGGGGCTCCGCTCAGTGCTGCTCGCACCGCCATGCCCTGGAAGCGCGTGGGAGGGGGGCTCTGCTCGGCGCCCCTACTCGGAATGCTCGGTTCTACCCAATAGATGGGCTTGGTGGGCTTTTGCATTTTTTTTGTTTTTCGAATTCTATTAATAGAGGCGAGCAAGCAACCGCCGCTATTAATGCTCTATTTACAGTGACGATTTGTTAGAGACAGTTTGGTTTGCCCGTCTTTGTAAATAGTTTTCAACTGCCTTTGAAAAGATTTATGTAGTAGTGGTTGCTACAAATGGAGAGGAATAACTACAGCATTTGACCGACCCCTGAAAATGCATTTCTAGGGGCAGGTGACGCCATCACCACCCCTACGAATGACCCCATTTATAGGGACGGGTGATGGCATTACTGTAACACCCCTGGTGTTAATCTTGTGCTTTAATTACTAATCATGGTCATAAGCTTTGTCATTAGCGTTAGTCACATGCTTAGTTTCATTTCAACCTTGGCTGAGCTTTGATCCTTATTTTCACCCAAATTCAAGATTCAAATCAACTTTTGTCCAATACCAATGTTGTAGATCTTTTCTTCCTCTACAACTTTTGTTTTGGCCAAATTTCAAGTTCCTATGCGGAAAATTTAGTTTTGGACACTCAAAAACCGAATCCAAAACCCAGTAGCACCGGTTTCGCCCCTGTTCGCGGTATGCGCGCCCATGCCGATGCTGTGCCACCGGCGACGCCACGCGTCGGCCATCGCAGGCGGACGTCGAATGTGGCGTGCCATCCTTATCCTGTGCACAAAACCCTAGCGTTATTTCCCCTTCTTTAATCCCTGTCGAGATTAGCTGAGCTCGGGCAGAGCAGAGCCGCTGCCGGCGTCGCGCCTGCCATCCTCGGCGTCAACGCTGCCGCCAACCCTCGCTACATGCCTCGCCGCGTCCTTATCGCTCTTGTGAAGCCACCTCACGTCCCTATCATCCCACGAACCCTTCTTTCTCCAGCAGAGCAGAACTAGCTCAAGCTTGAGCTCGCACCCCTTCTCCAATACTCCTCACACAAAGCCCCCAAAGTTCGATTCTTCGCACAACCAGTAGCCCCACAAGCTCCTCCCAGGAATCCCCCACCCAGCCGGTGGAATCCCTTGCCGGAACAGCCTGTGAACAATAAATCCACTCCTCACTATGGAACTCCATCATCCGGCCACCATTTTCTTCGTCCAACGGCTCAAATCGACTGTAAGTTACGGAGTACCTCCTAAAGCTGATGCTCTCCTCGTTCTTGCGTGTTCTCATTATTTCCATGCCTGTTCTCGAGCCATGTCGCCGCCGGCATGCTGCTGCTCGCCGCGAGCCGCGCACACGCGCCTCTGCGCCGCGCCATGGAGCGCCCCCACTCCGCCCGACCCTGCTGAACCCTCCCATGGCCACCCCATCGCCGACCTGCCTCGCCACTGGCAAGAGCGCCGCCGCACTCCATGGCCATGGCTGTCGTCCCCTGTTCCAGCCGATTTTGGAAACCGGTGCCACTGGTTTTGGAAACTGGTGCCACCGGTTTTCAATTGAACCCCAGTTTCAGTTTTGTATGCTGAGCTTGTAAAATTCATAGAAAATAGTAGAAAATGCTAAAATTTGTAAAACTTGTTTTGTTAGCTTTGTATTTTCATGCTCTATGTGATTGAACCATGAAGTGTGTTGTTTGATAACTTTTTTTGTGCAGTTTTAATTATGCATGTTAAATGCTTTTGTAGCTTGTTAATTGCATAAATAATTTAGGAGCATGCTAAAAATATAAAACCAATGGGGTTAGCTTTGTTTTCACATGTAGTACCTGGAGAAAATATGAAACCAGCTGTTTGGTTAATTGTTCTGTGATGTAATGATTTAATCATGAGTAATGCTTATTTAAGCTTGTTTATTTAATCTCTGCAGTTCTGGAAGCTCAAAAATTATGAAATTTGTGTAGTAGCCCCATATTTGCATGTGTACTTCACTGTAAAATTCCCAGGCCCATAAGTTGCAGGCATGTTTGTAGATCTTTAATTGTTCAGCTTGTCTTGTTAAAGCCAAAATAAATGCTCTATGTTATCAATAAATGTTGGAGAAATTTTGTCGCATGCTTTATCTGTATCAAGTCAATCCGGCAATTTGTTACTACATCATGGCTACATGTTTTGTTTTACTTTTGCTTAGTCCCTAGCTATAGTTTTTCCTTTTAAAAGTATTACTAATTAATTCTTTCCTACATGGTCATATGCAGCAAATTGTGTTACTCCTGTGTAAATCATGTTAACCCTGTTAAGGTTAGAGTGTTGCTTGTTTTGTGTACCTTGCTTATGCTTGCTGGATAGTAATCTAAGTCCAGAGTTACTCCTTTTTGCTCTAGGGTTGAGTGTGATCTACCTAAGTGAGTATAGTAGCCTTCCTTTATGGGAGACACTTCAGGCTAAAAGGAGTTGAAATCTGAAACCTCGCATCAGCACCCATGCAATTGCGACCTTATGCTTGCCTTGTATGCCTTTTAAATGCATCATGTAATGTTTTCTTCTTTTGCATCATTGCATATCATTTAGGTATGCTAGATGTGCAATGCGCGGACGTGAAGCACGTAATGATGGAACCAAACCAAAAGACAGCATTGGTGGATGCGTATCCTGAAGAGAGAAGGACCAGCTAGAGCAACTGAAGATACGGCCCAGGGTCGGAAGGGACCAAGGTCTTGTTTGTACTAACACTGATTTAGTGTTATCCCAGGCAAGCCCCCGGAGCATAACCCTTAATTTCAATATTCAATACTTATTTAAGTACTTCTGCATTTAAGTTTCTAGAAGTTGTATGAAACTCTAGTATGCATGTCTCACCCTAGGTACCTATGAGTCTATACTACTATGCAGGTGTCGTTAGGAATGCCTTGCTAAGTAGGAACTCGGTAGAAGTCGAGTGATTCATATCACTCACGAGATATAGGTCTTGTTACTTATGGAAAACTTGCTGGAGAATGAATCAATGAGGAAAGAAAAATGGAGACCAGGCGGAGATGAATTTTGATTATGGATATGAAATCGATGGAAAGTGAGCCCCCAGTTGTGTCGATTGAGGACCGTACCGTTGTTGGTATTGTTGATCGTGGATTCAACAATACTAACAACATGCCGGAAGTAAGAGTTAGTCGAAACCGGTAAGTTGTAGACCTAATTTACAATGATACTTTGAATCACAACTTGCTACTCTAGGCGTGGTATGATGGCGGGTGTTGGATTGTATATCGCCTTTGGTTTCTCTGGGAGTTTGCCGCGAGGGGCCCTTCACCCGGGTTTTGGTAGGCGTGGTTCAAATGTCCTGGTAATGATGGGAACAGTTGACATGTGTGGTCCAATGTGGCTTGCATGTGTCGTGTGAGTTTGGTCCACTTTGCAAGGTTAAATCGGATCGATTCGCCATGACTCGCGGATATGAGAGCCTTGATCTCTGTATCACATTGTAGTAAAGAAGTGGAATGAGAATGGAAATGTGATAATCTGAGGATTATATATTCTTGGAAAATTAATATAATATACCATGCTTGCCCTAGATATTTATGCAAACCTAGTTGGTATTTGTACAACAAACTTGAGCTAAAATACTAAAAGTAAATATCTACTATTTGTAGCTTTTCAGCAAAATAACTCTAGAGCCAAAAAGCTTTGCATGTCTAGGAGTTGACTAAGTATGTACCACTAGTCGGGTAAGTCTTGCGGAGTATTAGTATACTGAGGGTTCATTGTTACCCTAATTTCAGGTAGCTCCTACTGGTTGAAGCTAACTAGGATTCACGTCGGTGGGCTCGATGTGACATCCTTCTATCTTCATAGCTCTCGTTGTTTTTAAACTAAATTTCTATGTCAATTTCACTGCAAGTTGAACTTTGATAATTTTCCCTAAACTTATTTTTTAAAGATCTGCTTAGTGATTTAAATCTGGAAAACTTCTGTTGCTTGTAATCATTTGTGCTTGCTTTCGTGCGAAACTTCCAGTATTTTCGATCCTTAACCCAATAGGCTGCCAGATTACACCTTTTTTAGTGCGTGGTAACTTGATTAACCATTGAGATGATAGTTAGCCCACTTAAATCAGTTTAATTTGGGAGGTTCTGTTATAGTCACCCGCCTCTAAAAAGAGCATTTGTTGGGGAGGGGGACCATACCATCACCCGCCTCTAAAACTGCCACCATTTTTCCGGGGCCAGTGATGGGGTCTCCCGCCCCTAAAAATGCATTGGGCGGGTGATGGTATGTTCCGCCCCTACAAATGGTCTTACGTTAAAATAATTCATAACTTTTTCATATAATCTCGAATGAAGTCAAACTTTATAGAAAAATTATAGAGAATGACGAGATCTAAAACTTTATAGATGACAACTTTTTCATTTCAGGTCATTTAATTGCTCAAAATATTGTTATAAGTTCTCTAATAGCTATAACTATATTGTATCTCATATAACTCAAGTCATACTTTTAGATTTCTACAATCTTAACATTTATACTGAAATATACTTGGTATTTTTTCATTTCTATAGTTCACGATAACCATAATGTAGAAGTTTCACTTTTTGTTTGTTTGCTATATGTAGAGATTTAAATGAATTTTTGGATAAAATAGAAAAATATTTTTAAGGATGGGTGATGGCGTCACCCGCCACTACAAATCAATTTTAGAATTAATATAAAACAATAGCATACCTTATTGAGTCTTAAGTGACTATACAGTGTGGTGGTAAGGAAGGTATGCGTGAGGCTTGAGGTAGGCGATTCGAATCCCAATTTACAGAAGTGTGCATATCTCGTCAAAATAATTGTACCTCGATAGGAGAGGGACTTGTGATTGTAGCCGGTTCGTAGGAACATTTTTTTCTTTTTTATTTTGTTGTTTTTGAGTTTTTTCTAATTTTATTCATGTGCTAGAAATGATTTGTAGGGGCGGGTCATGGCCTCACCCGCCCCTACAAATGCGCATAAGCCCATGGGCATATTACAGGTCCCTACAAACCGATGTTTAGCTGCGAAAACTAGGGACGGGTATCGCACCCGTTCCTAAAAATAGATTTTTACCCGCCCCTAAAAATGTCTTTTTTTGTAGTAATGTTAGTAGAAAGATCATGGAAGTAACATTATAGAAAATATATGGTCAGATGACACCTTTGGCATATGAGAACGAACAATAACACTCACTGAATTACTCAATCTTCATACTTTGTTGAATATAACAATCAATAATGGATCCTTTTATTAGTTCGTGTCTGGTCTGACCGTTCATCAAAAGGGAAAACTAAAAGTACAAAAAATCTTAGAACTAAAGTGAAATAACATATTTGGGCTCCAACTTAAGATCATATAAGAAAATCTAAGGCTCTGCATCACCGTACCCAGAACCACTACCATTACCACCACCACTCCCACCATTTTGACTATTTCCTGTGCCACCACCATTACCTGCAGCATTTGCATTGGCATATGTTGGTACATATGGATTGTAGTAGCTTCTACTTGCCTCGCTAGAGCCAGATCCATTGCCACCACCTGCACCATATCCACTAGAGCCCTCATTGCCTAAAGCTTGACCACCCCCGCCACCGCCACCACTCCCCCCAGCACTTGTAGTCCCACCATAACCATAAGACGACCCCTGTTCAGACAAAGTAGAGCCAGATCCTGTGCCGGATCCACCACCAAAGGCAGAACCACCATATTGTGACCAGCCGCCACCGCCACCACCACCGCCAGCACTCGCATAGGATCCACCACCACTAGTCTGACCGGATCCTGAGCCGCTTCCAGATCCTGAGCCAGCGCCATTGACTAGCGCGCCTCCATTGCCCCCTCCTACACCAGTTCCTTGAGAACTAGAGTACCTGGTCACCCTAACAGCATTGGCTAATCCAATACTGAAGAGCACAAATAGGCTAAGTGTTGTAAGCTTACTGCTACCCATTTTGAGCTTGGTGAAGCCTAACAACGGTAGAACGGTGAACCAAGGATTGCATGCTATATATAGCACTGGTGGTGATGTAGATGGAGTCAACCTTCAATACCCAAGATCTACTCCTGAGTTTCTAATTACATGCAGATCTAAACTCGTTGACTGGATCACAAGTGATGACTTTAGTAATTATAAATTAGTCTATCTATATATATAATCCTCTTCCAGGTTAGCTGCCCCTCCTTATTTCAAGGGTTGCCTATATCTTTTGACTAAACACTCTATAAAATGCATATCATAAGGCATGAACATTTCCTCTGCAATTATATTTGTGCCTTCAACTTAAGTGGAATGCTGGCATATATGATAAATATACCATTGATTTGCTTTCAGGTTCTATATATCTCGAAAGCGAGTGTATACATAAGCTAGGAAGGTAATCACATATAACATCATATCAAGTGGAGATACAACTTTTAGAAATATATAGTTCATTAGCAATTCTACTCTTCAATCTAAATATATATTTCTAAGGCCAGTCTAAGTGGCGGTTTCATTAGAGTTATGACATTAAATTTTTATAATACATCAGCAAATTCGCTGACATGGCAGGGTCATTAAGAGGAGAGAGGAATGAGACTTTCATGGGATGAGAGAGGAGTTTCATCTTCGTGACACTCCTCTAGTTACTAAGTTCATATTCCTGGTAACTGTGCAATGAAACTATGCATTAAGACTGACCTAGCTAATAGCTAGTTACCTGATCCCCATTTATTCAAGTCAAACTCTCTGCATTAACTCGATTAACTAATCATTTGGCTAGTTGCAGAGTTGCGATCAAACACTTAAGATAATTGGACACTCACCCCAAGACTGCCGTGCAATTAATTGCTCCCTCCATCTTAAAATACAGGGCACCAACTTAGCCTGTTACCCATTTAGACTTGAGTAGGTCATTGCTCAATGCTGCATTATCAAACTTACACGTGCACTGGTAGGAACACTGGATCGGCTACATAGGCCCTGTTTGGATACTCTAACTTGGTTAGAAGTTAGAGTTAGTTTCTAGCTCTAGACTAACTCTCAACTAACTCTAACTAAAGTGGTGTTTGGATGCAAGGGTTAGAGTTAGATTAAAGGCATTTTTCTAGTCATTTCACTCCTTTAAAGCCTCTTTTCAGCTGGATCTGGTGTGGCCAGCTCTCTGTGACCTCAGTGTGTGTTTTCCAAAATACAGACTTTGCATCAACCGTCCCATCTGGATTTCTTCCCAACCCTGTGTGCACTTGCAAGTACCGCCAGAAAGAATGGGTGTTTTTGAGTACGACTAGTTGGTTCTTCACTTGTAGGCGGCTATACACCAACCCTCTCCTAGCAAGTAATCCATCGACAACGGCTTGGTACCCATCACCACTCATTTGTGAACCAATATACCTTCCTCCAAAGAGGAGCTGCCGCCAAAGAGGTTTTGCTGGGTGGAGGGTGCCGTCGGAGTTGTCCATCCATCTCCTGCTCCGGCACGCGGTGCACGATAAGGAGGCAGTCCGGAGCTCCTGCCGCGGCCAGGGAGGAGCACGACGTCGTCGCTCTGGAGGAAGGCTCCGTATTGTCGAAGTCTCGGGAACTCATCCGCTGCGGCCGCTTGCGAGTTGAGGTCGAAGCCACCGCGGGCAGCGGGAGCGTGGGCGGGGCCGCTCACCGACGGCTAATGGCTCCACTCGTTGGCACTGGCGAAGGAGTCCTGCGAGGCCCAGTCGTTGCCATCCATTGCGGCGCTTGGATGGACCTTGGACACGGGGGGCGACCTTGGACACGGAGCTTCATACAGGGGGCGGTCGGCGGGCCGCTCGGACGTGAGGCCACACCGGTCGAGGGGGCACTTGGCCGGGGGGCCGCGTCTGTGAGCTGCTCGGACAGGGGCCTCGCCGGTTAAGGGTGGCGCTCGGACGCCGCGCCGGTCGGTCGGGGCGGCGCTCGGACGGGAGGGGCCGCAGGCGTCGAGGGGGCTTGCGGTGTGCACCCCTCCCTGGACGCGGATGGGGTTGGAGGGAACTGACGGGGCATGCGCGGCGCACAGTTCTGCCGAAGAATGAGGGCGGCGGAGGGCGGCGGGGGTGGGAGGCGTGCCGGCAAGCGGCAGCGGTGGAGGGCATCAGGGGTGGGGGTGTCAGGCAGATCCGCAGCCATGCCCCCTCCTGGTCGCGTGGGGTCGGGAGGGGAGTGGGATGCCGAGTGGCCTATGGGCACAATTGGATCCGGATTGAAAAAAGAAACATGGGACCCACCATGCTAACTCAAATAAGCATCCTTTAGGGGGATAGTTTTTTGGGGTGGGTTAGATGCATCTAACCCACTCTAACCCAACCCGTTTGGATATTTCAGGGTTAGATGTGCTCCAAAAAGCCAACTCTATCTCTAACTCATGGATCCAAACAGGGCCATAGGTTGTACGCGTGCGTGGTTGGAGGGCAAGGGCTAGGGGAATGTTGGGGATGCCACCTTCGCCTGTCGCCGAAGGCAGTCAACCGCGAGCAAGGAAGCGGAGCGAAATGGCGAAGCGAACTGCGAAGGCGAAGCGGACGCACCCGAGGGCCCTGGAGCGTAGGGAGGAGAGCGCAGACATTTCCCGACCGAAGGGAGGCGAAGAGGCTGCACGCTATGGCGAAGAGACATACGACGAAGTGGCTCCGATGGCCCCTTCGATGAGGCAGTGAAGACCTTGAAGGGCAGGCCCACTGTCAGAAATGTGTACGGAGTGTCATGTCCAGCTGTAATTCCACTACATTGTGTCGATTATTGTAACATTACGAGATTACCCCAGGAATATTCCCAGATGCTGGCAGTTGCGGGGTAGATAAGGGATTTTAGCCAGGGGGTAGGTGAACCGTTGGGCTATAAATACCCCCCATGTAACTGCGAGAGACAGATTGAATACCAGGCAATTACGTTGTTGCATTAATTTTCATGCTGTTATAGAGGTTGTTGCTTCTCTCTCGAGGCTTCGCCCTCGACGAACCGGGCTATTGGGATCTCTTTGTCCCGAAGGGTATCTTACACCAACAGTTTTGGTGCCCACCCGCGGTTCGTCCTCGACACGACCACATGGCAGCGAAGAAGAAACCAAACACCGGGGCGTCGGAGGCCAACGCCTCGACCGAAGTCCCGCCTTCGACAGGCAACGCCCTAGTTGCGACGGGCAACGACAACGAAGACCATGGCGAAGACCTCGAGGTCGAAGACCTCACTGACGGGGACCTCGAGGTCGAACTCCACGACCTCGGCATCTCCGCCGAAGATATCCAAGTCATGAAGAGAATAGACGCACGCCTCGTCGAGCGTCTCCGTCACACGCAACAAGCTCAGGCCGGCACGTCAAATGCGCCGGTCACAGCAAGAGCGAAGGGAAAAGGTCATGAGCTCACTGCGCAAGAGCTCGAGGAGCAACTTAACAAGCTAAGAGAAAAAGAGCTTTGTTGCAAAGCAATGCGGCAATCCATCCGTGATCATCTGACGATGTTGAAACCCCCTCGCCAAAGAAAGTACCCTACCACTGCATTCATGGCAAAGACAAAGGTCATTGGACGAGTGAGTGCCCCCTCGTCAAGGAAAAGAAAGAAGAGTTGGACCGAGCAACAAACACCGAACAACCGCCGAAGCCCGTCAACTACACCCACAACAACCAACCGCGAGGCTTCCCACCACAAATCCAGTGGCAGCCTCCGCAACAACCTCACTGGACTTCGGCATATCCCACTCTATCACCATCTTTCCCAACCTTCCAATACAACCCCACATACACCCCACCACCCCTTCCAGCCCCTTCGGCACCACACATCCCACATATCCCAACCCCTTCGGCGCCACATCAAGGGTGGCACCCACAATCCCAGCCACAAGTACCCTCCTATCTATCCCCACCGCCAAAGCTAGAACCTGGCACGATCTCAGAAAGAGCCAATGATCTGGTCGGAGGCACGGTGAACGTCATCAATGCCATCTCCGGCGGATCAAATGAGCCAGTGCACGAGATGAAGCGTCAGAGGAAAGAATACCTCCACACCGTCTCCCATGTCTGCGAAGGCATGCATTTCCACACTCCCTGGTCTCACGTCCCAATCACCTTTTCCGAAGCTAACCTCAGGCTTCAACACTACCCACACAACGATCCCCTTGTTATCAGTGCAAACATTGGCAGAAATTCTATACACTTCGCGGGAAATGACGTTGGTCGGATTCTCGTCGACAATGGCAGCTCCGCGGATGTTCTCAACAGGCAATGCTTTGTGAAAATGGGGTTCACAGAGAAGAACCTACACAAGTCTCAGTACCCGCTTATTGGCTTCAGGGGCAAAAGAATCGAAGCCCTCGACAAAATAGAGCTGAACGTGACCTTCGGGGAAAGCAATAACCAGAGAACAGAGCTCATAACTTTCGATGTGGTAGACATCGCCTACCCATACAATGCCATCTTCGGCCGCAATAGCATCATCAAGTTCGCAGCAGTCATCAACCAAGCTTACCTATGCATGAAAATTCCAATAGCCGGAGGAGTCATCACGATCCTCGGCAACCAAGAAGAAGCCAGAAGATGCGAAGACAATGCAGCGTGCGCCATGAAAAATGTGCACACAATCGAAGCTGCTGACAATGATAACGAACAGGAGGTAGCGAAGCCTCCCACTTTCGAGCAACACGGCAAAGAAGGGGTTATGCCAGCTAAGCACACCAAAAAAGTTCCGCTCTGTGAAGATGTTCCGGTTCGCACAATAACGATAGGCAGGGGTCTAGAGGAAGCCGAAGAGTCTAGGTTGATCCAGTTCATGAGGAATAACCAGGACGTCTTCGCATGGTCATCTTCGGACCTGCGAGGAGTCAGCTGAGAAGTCATGGAGCATGAGCTGAGGGTGGACCCGAAGGTTAAACCATGTAAGCAGCGTCTTCGCACAATGTCCGAAGACCGCAAGAAAGCCGCACAAAGAGAAGTTCAGAATTTACTTGATTTGGGTGTAATCCGCGAAGTGCAGTACCCAGAATCGCTAGCTAATGTAGTCATGGTCCCGAAGAAGGATGGAAATTGGAGAATGTGCATCGACTTCACCACCCTCAACAAGTCCTGCCCCAAGGATGAGTTTCCTTTGCCTCGCATCGACACCCTGGTAGATGCGGCGGCAGGGTCGGAGATGTTAAGCATGTTAGATTGCTTTTCCGGCTACCATCAAATCTTCATGAAGAAGTCGGATGAGGAGAAGACTAGTTTCACTACTCCATTCGGCACATACTGCTACGTGAGGATGCCAGAGGGGCTTCGCAATGCTGGTTGTACGTTCAACAGAACCATCACAGCAGTGCTTGACACACAGTTGGACAGAAACATTTCTGCGTACGTTGATGATGTCGTTGTACGAAGCAAAAAGCGCGAAGACCACATTTCAGACCTCCGTGAGACATTTGCCAACCTTCGCAAACATGGGCTCAAATTGAACCCAAAAAAGTGTGTCTTCGGGGTCAGAAGGGGGAAACTTTTAGGATGAATGATAACAGAGAGGGGCATCGAAGCAAATTCAGTAAAGATCGAAGCCATCAGAAGAATGCATCCACCTTCGACCAAAAAAGGGGTACAAAAGTTGACAGGTCGTCTAGCTTCGCTGAACAGATTCATCTCATGGTCCACCAAAAAATCCCTTCCTTTCTTCAAGGTGCTGAAGGGCACAAAAAAATTTCACTGGGTCCTGAGCAAGTCAAAGCCTTCGAAGATCTGAAAAAATGCCTAGAAAACCTCGCCGTAATGACAAGTCCTTCGCCTGGGGCAGAGCTCCTGCTATATATTGCAACTTCAATCTCTGCAATTAGCGCATCATTAGTTGAAGAGAGAATGGTCGAAGGCACCTTGAAGCAGTTACCAATCTACTTCGTATCCGAAGCCCTCAGCGGATCGAAGTTATTATATTCTGAAATGGAAAAAATGGCCTATGCAGTGGTAATGGCAGCCAGGAAGCTTCGCCATTATTTTCAGAGTTTCAAGATCAAGGTTCCGACATCTTTTCCCCTTCAAGACATGTTTGAGAACTGAGAAACCTCAGGAAGAATTGGAAAATGGGCAACACAGCTGGCATCGCACACCATTGATTTTATCCCACGAAACGCAATTAAGTTTCAGGTCTTGGCAGACTTCATTGCCGATTGGACACCATCAGCACCTTCGCAAAACACTTCGGTCATTGAGGCAATCTGGCAGCTAGAATGCGACGGAGCCTATTGCTAGAACGGCTCAGGCACTTCGGCAATCCTCACAGCACCTTCGGGAACTCAACTCAAGTATGCAGCAAGGCTGGAATTTCAAGGATGCACAAACAATGTCACTGAATATGAAGGCCTGCTTTTAGGGCTTCGCAAGGCATGAGCACTTGGAGCGAGGAGGCTGTCTATCAAGTCCGACTCCGAGCTCATAACTAACCACATCGGCAAAACATACAGAGCACTCAAACCAGAACTAGCAAAGTATTTGGCAGCAGTCCGCAGCATGGAAAAATATTTTTTTGGTTTTAGTGTGCGAAGCTTTCCCCAGACTACAAAACAAACAGGCAGATGTTTTGGCGAAGGCCGCAGCAGAAAATGATCCATTGCCTCCGGACGTGTTTTTTGAAACACTCAGGAGTGGCTCAATAAATTGTGCTGAAAAGCCAGCAAAAATTTGTCAATGCAATCTCGAGCGAAGACTGGAGGTCGACGATAGTGGCTTACCTTCGGGGACACTTTGTCCCGAAGGATGAGAAAGAGGAAAAAAGACTCGCCCTTCGAGCGCGAAGCTACTCAATCATCAACGACACATTGTATCGTGGGGGTGTCTGTGCACCTTTGCTAAAGTGCATATCTCAAGCCGAAGGCAGACAGTTGCTGCAAGAAATACATGTAGGCATGTGCTCTTCGCACATCGAAATGAGGGCTCTGGTGGGAAAGGCCTTTTGCGAAGGATTTTATTGGCATTCGGCTGATGCAGACGCCCATGAAATCGTACGCACATGCCGAAATTGTCAGAAGCATGCCCATTACAGCAAGTTCCCGCCAGAAGAAGTCCACCTCATACCTCCGGTCTGGCCCCTCGTGCGGTGGGGCATCGACATTGTGGGTCCCCTGCCAATAGCTCCAGGCAACTTCAAGTATGCGGCAGTCGCAGTAGAGTACTTCTCAAAATAGATCGAAGCCAAAGCACTTCGCAACATCATAGCCGCCACCCTACAAAAATTTTTCTGGCAGAACATTGTATGCCACTTCGGCGTACCCAAAGAAGTCACAGTAGACAACGGCAAACAGTTTGACTGTACAACATTCAGAGAGTTCTATCAACAATTAGGCACCAAGTTGTGCTTCGCCTCAGTGTACCATCCGCAGTCAAATGGGGAAATAGAAAGAGCAGACGGTATCATCTTCTCTGGAATTAAAAAGAACATTACCGAACAGCCGAAGGGCAAGTGGGTAGATGATCTACCAAAAGTAATCTGGTCTCATAACACGATGGAGTCAAGGGCCACAAAATTCACTCCTTTCAAGCTCTTCTATGGCGAAGAGGCAATGACACCAGAAGAACTTCGACATGGATCCTACAGAACCGAAGCACCTGACGAAGACATCAAGCCAACAATCGACACAATTGAAGCTATCAAAACACAAGAGGCAATCAACCTTGGCAGATACCAGGAGGAAACCAGAAGGTGGCAACAAGAAGGTGAGGCCTCGGGAAATCAAAGGCGGAGACCTCGTTCTCTGTCGCATCTCGAAGAGCAAGCAACAAGGCAAAATGCACAGGAAATGGGAAGGACCTTTCCTGGTCGCTTCGATGGCAAGACCCGAGGCTTGCAGGCTTCGTACACTTGAAGGAGTCGAAGAGCCATACTCCTGGAACAAAGACATGCTTCAGCGCTATTATGTCTAGTTTCCCGCGAAATTTTTTGTAATAAATTGTAATCTTATTTCAGCATTAGCTTGAACAATGTATTCAAGGGCACATACTCTTTTCCTCACGGGGGAAGTCTTTGCGCAATCACTGTGATTGTCGAAGGTGTGAGGTTTTTAACGAGGCAGAAACCTTATGTAACCCCCTGTGAAATATAAGCAAGGTCCCCACAAAAAAAAACTAGCATCTGGCAGGGCACCGAAGCGTCTATCCCCCTTCGTTGCAGCAAAGGGGGGAGTCATCGGTGCATTATGCATGACTAACACTTCGAGAAATGAGCTCATGGGTCGCAAAGCAGAACGGCCCGCTGCACCGTAGAGTCTCAGTTCTTATTTTTGTCCCAGTCGAAAAGACCTTCCGCGCATAGCGCCGAAGGCATGAAAAGTCCTGTCGCGCAAGAGCCGAAGGACCAGGGCTTGCCTAAGCGTGCTAAAGAGCCAAAGGCCCCCTACAAATAAAAGTCCCTCCGCGCCAAATTGGCGAGGGCACAGAAAGTCTTCTCATGCGAAAGCTGAAGGCTAGGGCCACCTAAGCGAGCAAAAGTGCCGAAGGTCCCCTATCAAAAGTCCTTTCGGAACTTACTTCTAAAGGCATTTGCAATTTGATCAACGAATGTAGCGTGCCCCATTCCTCCAAGAAAAAAGGGGGGGTGGCGCTTTGTGAACAAACAATGTTGCGTACTTGCTGTCATGAGTCACCCCAAGAAGCAAAAAGAGATGGCACTTCGCCAGTAATTAAAGGCTTCGCCAATTTAATGTCCCTCCAACAACGCAAAGGGAGGTGGCACTTCGCAAACAAAATAAAGTGCATCCTCGAAGGGACAAACGAAGGTGGCTTCGTACAATCGAAGACCCATTTTTTCTTCTAACAAAAGTCGCCCTCCAGGAACACAAAAGGGGAACACAAAAGGGGGGGTGGCGCTTCGCAGTTAAAGAACAATGCGTCCCCGGGTGAGCGAAATATCCTATCAATAAGGGTGGCGCTTCACAATCAGAAATTACACCCAGGGGCTTCGCCAAATTTTACAAAATGCTTCTTCATTTTACAACGCAACACAAAAAATACATAGGGCCTTCACCCATTCACACCGACATTACAACAGATTCTTCCTCTTCGAATATAACGCGGTCCAACTTGTCAATGACCTCGCAGACCGCAACATCTAATATCTCTTCAGCCAGTCTTCGGAGATATGCTTCGAATCTTGGCCCTGAAATAAATGATGGCTTCCATCAGTCGCCTTGAACGAAGGCACCTTCTTCTTTGTACATGAAGCAGTAGTCCCCGTGGAATTCCTCCACGGGCTCCGCCTTCGGCTCAAGAAGCCCAGCAGGTGGCGAGTACGGAACATCATTGTTCAACATGCATTTAATTTCGCGTTGAATAGTACGATCACGAAGAATCTCGCGATGTATGTCCGCGTCATGCGTAAAATTATAAAAAAAATGCTTCGACTACGCGCTGTGGCGATTATAAGCACGTTCTTTGATCAACCAGAATTCAGCGAAGGTCAGCCAAGGCCTATTCGCATTGAACTTGCGCCACATAGCGCCAGAAACAACAAAGTTCCCACTTCTCATCCGCAAGGGCAATATACCTTCAACGATCCGCGCAGGTTCCGACGCAGGGTCCTGCACAGTCGCCGAAGGAATTAATCAAAAGTTATGATTACATCCCACAAAAATTACATCTCCCAAAAAGGCTCACACCTCTCCGATGTCTTCGCTTCGGCCAGCGCCAGCCTCGCCTTCGGCATTTCCATCATTGTTGGTTGGGGAGCTTTTCCTGAGATTCAGCACTTCGGCGGCCCACCCTGTAGCCTTATCTTGCAGCTAAACACAACAGATGTCAGCACCGAGTAGGAAGAGCCGAAGACAACAACGAACGAATAGCGGACCTACCTGAGCCTTCATGCGTTCGCCTTCGTGCGCAACCAACTCTCGCCCCTTCTCTTGGAAGAATGTGGCCATAAATTTTTTGGCGATATTGTAGGGAAGTGCTGCCAGCGCCTCCGGCTTCACCTCGTCAGCGGATGGCCACTGCACGGCGGGGTCACGAAGGGTGCGAAGTTTTGTCTTGGACACAGCGGCTGCGCCGCCCGCCGGGGCTTCAATCAAAGAGCAAACCACGGCTATGAGTGAGCGTGCTGCGACACCGGCATTCAGCTCCCCGAAGAACTAGTTGCCGCAATCAGTCATGGCCATGCAATATCGTAGCCAACGGAAGAGCTCGACGAGCTCCACAGAGTTCGCGTCTTTGCCAGCAAGCGGCAGGGCTTCGATGCCAAAGCATTCTAGAAGACTGTGCACCTCGCTCTGAAGGGGGACGGCTTCGTTGGTAACAGCTTGTCAGAAGACCTTAACCAGCTCTTTGGCGCTCTTCGGCGGTCTCGGCAGCATCTTCGGTAGGTTTGGCCCGGTCGCGCACCTCATCAAGTTGCTTTATAGAAGTCTCCGCCCTGATACGCACGGAAGCCAGTGACGCTTCGAGATCTTTCTTTTCTTTCTGTAAGGCGGAGACCATACTTTCAAGCTCCGCAACATGCAAGGAGGCCCTAACCTCGACCTCTAGCTACCTTCGGGCGCAGCGGGCAGCCATGAAGGACTTCAAGGCAAGGTCCTCCGTGCACTGCAAGGCATTGGCCTCCCCGGTGTCCATCAGTCTTTTCTCCATCAGCGGGTAACAGTAGGACCCCCTCGGCCTCCGCCAGGAACTCGTGTTCTCGGTCGCGGTTCTTGAAGCACAGGCTGCCGATGACTTGACCCCCGATGCCTCATGGGGATCAGCTTTGCTGACGAGGTAGCCGCTGCTATAGTCTGAAGAGCCTGAGCTCGCACTCGAGGTGGAGACAGCAACCTTCTTTGGAGCATCACCCGAAGGCTTGCCTCCACCGTCATTACCAGACGTCGAAGACGACTCGGTTTCTTCCTGGACGTTTGCCTCGGCGGCCACGCCTATAGGGGGTGGCGCTGGAGTCGTCGCGGGGGGTCGTGACTCAACTTGGGTAGGGGAGGCATTGTGCCTCTCGTCCTTGTCGCTCTCCTCAGCCATCGCGCTGTACTCCAGCGCGGGAGCGCGCCGCACGGCAATGGAAGCTGCCGTAATCGAAGCGGGGGCAATCGGAGATTGACGAGGAGGAGATTCTTCGCGATGCGCCTCTTTCACCACATCGTCTTCGGAGTCGCCCTTCGACTGGAGCGGCTCCGAGCCAAAGATAGAGTCCAGAAGCCTCGGGTGCTTCGGCACACTCGTGCCGGTGGTTTTTCCTCGCCGTTTCTTCTTTTTGAGGGCGCTAGTGGCGCCCGCGCCACCAGCGGCTTTCTGCTGCTTTTTTTCTTCGGCCTCCGCCAGCACCGCTTCGGCTTCGCGGCAAGGAGGATTAATTCCAAAGAAGCTAAACACTCGGTTCCTCCTAGTGCCACGGAGCTTCTCCATCAATTGCTTAAATTCAACATTGCCCACTGGGCCAACGGCTTCGTCAGCGGCAGCCTCGATGGCCTTCCGATCAACATCTGAAAGCAAAGTCAAAGACAACAGATTAAAAAAAATGCGCACCATCACGGCGGAGGCCAAAGCACTCCGTAAAGTCAGGCATCGGAATGCCTTCGACCCACTTCTCTTCGGCTGCCCAGGAGCTGACCGCCCATCCCTCCCGGACAGCGAAGCACTGACACGCCGATAACTCTTCGACGAGATCTCAGGTGCTAAAGCTCTTCACCACCACCCGCAACAATGCCACGAAAGCATTAGCCTCTACGGTGTCCGGCGGTGCAACCACCGGGGTCTTCGGAAGAAGAGGAATCTGCTCAACCCACAGGGGGCTGGAGTTCGTCTCCGGGTCCAGCCGAATCTTGTGATAGAACCAAAAGTTGGTCCATTCCATAGGCCACTTGTTCCGGTACGCCAGGATGGGGCTCGGAGCTGTTTGCCTAAAGGCGAAGGTGTAGCTGCCATACTAGGGCTCCGCATCACAGCTGCTGCCGTCCTTTTTGTGCACGACAATGGTCTTCGGCTGGTAATGGAAGCGGAAGACGCGCGCAAATGCCTCGGCACTAGGCTTGACTCTACCTGTCTTCGCAAGCCACATGAACAGATTCAGCCTGACGAGGGAGGTGGGCGTCATCTGGTGGAGGTAGACTGTGAAAAGTCGGAAGATGTCCACGACAACCGGATTCAACGGGAAGCGAAGGCCCGCGATGAAGAAGTCGTGGAACACAACCACTTCGTCCGGCTCGGGGCGCGGTGAGCCCTGGTCAGGGGGCGGAGCCCGCACCTGACTATGGTCAACCACACCATGAAGAATCATCCCTTCGAGGACTTCGGGGGTCACATGACTGTAACCTAGGGCTCGAGTGGGAGGTGGCTTCTCAGTCGAGCGAGGCGCCATCTCTTCGAGCGAAGCCATCACGAAATAACAACAAAGGCTGGGAACCGAAGGGAATTGCAAAATTGAGAGCAAGGTGCGAAGGGCGAATGCAAGTATTGCTCGCGCATGAGTTGGGGCTCACACTCACCCCCTCCCCCGGCCGTTTATAGCCGGGGGGCGCGTCGGCAGACGCGCAAGGGCGGGCGAAGTTACAGGATTGCCCTAACCCCCAACGGTCGAAAAATAGCAGAAGGCTCACCACCAACAGTTAGATTCAAGGGCATTTTCATCTTCGCGCAAAATGGCGACGCATCGACTTCAAAAAAAAATCACTCACAAAAAGGACCTCGATATTCTTTTCAAATTGCAGGAACCCCAAAAGCTCGCAGGCGAACATTCGAGTGGTGGCGCTTAGAGGGCACGGCTTCTCTCGCTCATCAGTCAAGGCCACTGTCGCTCCAAGGAATAGCCGTGGCCTCGAGGGACTACTATTGGGGACGCCACTTTCGCCTGTCGCCGAAGGCAGTCAACCGCGAGCAAGGAAGCAGAGCGAGATGGCGAAGCGAACTACGAAGACGAAGAGGACGCGCCCGAGGGCCCTGGAGCGAAGGGAGGAGAGCGCAGGCAATTCCCGACCTAATGGAGGCGAAGAGGCTACACGCTATGGCGAAGAGACATACGACGAAGTGGCTCCGATGGCCCCTTCGATGAGGCAGCGAAGACCTTGAAGGGCAGGCCCACTGTCAGAAATG
Source organism: Panicum virgatum (assembly GCF_016808335.1). NCBI lineage: Eukaryota > Viridiplantae > Streptophyta > Magnoliopsida > Poales > Poaceae > Panicum > Panicum virgatum. The sequence goes on along the minus strand of NC_053153.1, from coordinate 25,665,296 downwards.
TGTACGGAGTGTCATGTCCAGCTGTAATTCCACTACATTGTGTCGATTATTGTAACATTACGAGATTACCCCAGGAATATTCCCAGATGCTGGCAGTTGGGGGGTAGATAAGGGATTTTAGCCAGGGGTAGGTGAACCGTTGGGCTATAAATACCCCCCCCCCATGTAACTGCGAGAGACAGATTGAATACCAGGCAATTACGCTGTTGCATTAATTTTCGTGCTGTTATAGAGGTTGTTACTTCTCTCTCGAGGCTTCGCCCTCGATGAACCGGGTTGTTGTGATCTCTTCGTCCCGAAGGGTATCTTACACCAACAGTGGAACGAGGACGACAGTATGGCGCCGCGTGGTGCTGTATGGTGCACGGATAGGAAGGAGGTGGCTAGGGCTCCCAAGAGAAGCCGGCAACAAATAGTTGCTTCTTGCTTGACAAATCACACCAATGTCTTACAGACTTTATACCCCTCTAGGGCTTTACCAAGATTAAGGACCAATAACATATACTATTGGGCCCTCAGGCCTGCTAGCTGGCGTGGCCCTCCTAGCCACTTGGGCGGCGCCTGGCATGTGTAATGCCATTCATAACATGCATTGTATTTAATTGATCTGCACATGAACTGTTTATTCATCCAAGTTGACGCGCTAATATCCATGAAGATTAAAACCTTGCCTCCTCCAATTAGATTCCTCACTGTTAAATATTAGAAAACAAAATAGATACATACCATCACTTGGCCAAGCGCCATATTTTTATACCCCTTTTGCCCATAAAATAGCTAATTAAATCTTTTTAACTTTGACTGAATGATTTACCGCTTCGCCATATTTAGGTTTGGCATATGTAAACCTTTTAACTTTTATCGTGAATAATAAAAGAATTATAAAGAGTATCAACGTAAAGTTAAGATTGTTAGTAGATTAATGGTGAAACTAACTATCATAATATATATTTTTTATTGAAATAAATTTGTTTAATTTGGATATTGTTGGTCAAAGATAAAATTGGTGTTGTGTTTGTTCAATGTAGAGAGTTGGGAAACATACCACACCCCCTACAAGGGAGGGTGTCCTTTCATATATAGTTGTACAGGAGGGAGCCAAACACTTATAGGAGGGATCCATATAGGCTTAGTACTAGATGAAGTACAACTATATATATTTTATACTTGCCTGTAGCAATCTGCTTAATGCCAATTAGCATCGAAGAGCAGTCCAGTTGATGTGCCTTATGAGGCCGAACTTGCCGCACATGGCCTTGAAGAAGGAGATACACTTGACGGAGTTGGAGGAATGAAGTTCCAACGTCATAAGGATGTGAGTTTTGACGGCCATGGTGGTGTAGGGGCTCATGGCATCTACCATGGAATCAGCAGTTTCTATAGAGGAGGCGCTGGTAATAATGTTGGATATTGTAAGAGGGAATGCGCAGGAATTGCTCAATCGTGTTAATCACAATGAACTCATACATATATAGGCCAACGCCTCAACGTGAGTCAACCTCAGATCCTACAAACTAGGAATGTGGACGTTGTGGCAACAATACAGAAAAGGCAAGAGAAGAAGTGGTCTATCCTAAGTAACAGAACCTGTACTTCTACCCCCCCTCAGTTTGAGCTCCCTGGATGCACAAACTGGCCTTGAATTCTTGGAACAATGGCAACGGTAATCCCTTCGTCATAATGTCGGCAAACTGATGTCGAGATGGAACTTGAAGCACCCGTAGCTGTCCAAGTTGCACCTTTTCACATACAAAGTGAATGTCTAACTTGGCATGCTTTGTTCGCCGATGATGAACGGCATTCTCTGAAAGGTAGACTGCTGAGATGTTGTCGTAGTAGATGACCGTGGCCTTTTCAACTCAAACATGAAGCTCACAAAGCAGGTTGCGCAACCAGCAACACTTTGTTGCAGCGTTCGCCATCGCCCTATACTCCGCCTCGGAGCTAGACCTGGACACCATTGGCTGCCGCTTAGATAACCAGGAGACTATGTCGCACCCAAGAACCCGCAGTAGCCGGACGAGGAACGGCGTGTGTCGGGGCAGCCGGCCCAGTCGGTGTCTGAGTACGCCATGAGGTCGCAAAAGGGCGCAACCGAGATATGTATGCCGTCGTCGATCGTGCCACGCAGGTACCGAAGGATGTGCTTGATGAGATTCCAGTGCACGTCGCTTGGAGCATGCATGAAGAGACATGCCTGGTTAACTGCATATGCAATGTCCGATCTCGTGAGAGTGAGGTTCTGCTGCGCACCTGCAATGCTGCAATAGAGCATGGCATCCATTACCGGGGATCTCTCCTGAGCCGACAACTTCGGTTTGGTGTCAACTGGAGTGGACACAGGTTTGCAACTCGCCATGCCAGCTCGCTCAAGGATATCTTCTGTGTACTGTGCCTGAGTGAGGAAGAAGCCGGAGTCATCACGCCGCACCTGAACACCAAGGAAAAAACTGCAGGGGGCCGAGATCCTTCAATGCAACGGAAGACTGCAGCAGCTTGATAAAGTGATGGAGCATATCGTCAGTAGATGCAGTGAGGATGATGTCATAGACGTACACAAGCAGGTACGCAATGGAATCACCCCGTCGGAAGACAAACAATGATGAGTTAGAGTCGGTAGGATTGAAGCCGATGCCGCGTAGCCATGTGCCGAGACGTTGAAACCACGCGCACGGTGCCTGCTTGAGGCCGTACAGGGACTTGGCGAGCTGGCAGACGTAGTCAGGGTGTTCGGCATCCACAAATCACGCGGGCTGGTGATAGTAGACTCGCTTGGACAACTCACCATGCAAGAATGCGTTCTTGACATCAAGTTGATGCACGGGCCAGCGATGAGAGGCAGCGAGGTGCAGTACCATCCGGATGGAGATGGGCTTGACGACGGGCGAGAAGGTTTGATGGAAATCAACCCTCGCTCATTGCGTGAACCCGCGAACGACCCATCCAGTTTTGCGATGTTCAAGAGATCCATGGGGATGGAGTTTGTTCTTGAAGATCCACTTGCCGGTGACGACATTAGCGCCCGGTGGTCAAGGAACCAATGTCCAGGTCCCATTGGAGAGAAGGGCATCATGCTCCTCGCACATGGCAGCCTGCCATTCAGTATCGCACAGTGCGGCGCGAACCGATGTTGGCGGTGCAGACGGAGATGCGGCAGAAACATGGGCGTACTTGCGGTTAGGCAGGTGAATGCCAGCACGCGCCCGCGTGATCATCGGATGATGGGGTGGATCCGTAGGCGATGCAGAAGGATGGCTAGGTGTCGTGGCGGTGGTCTCCTCCGAGGAGATCGACGCAGCTGGGCTGGAGTCGTATCACGGGGAAGGCGGCGGAGAGGCCATGCGTCGCACGGACAGAGACGCTGCGCGTGGCAAGGATCCCGCGCGTGGCATGGACGGGGACGCAGCGCGTGGCTCAAGTGGAGACGTGGCACGGGGAGCAGCTGGTGGAACGGTCTCCGCTGACGCCGCTGGCACCGTGGCGATCGAAGGAAGCGTGGGCGCAAATGACGCCGCCCGTGGCGCGGGCAGATCCGTAACACGCGGCGAACGGTGACCACGTCGCGGACGAGCGTGCACGATCACCGATTGGGGCGCGGGCGCCGGTCCGTGAGGAGGAAGCGTTGAGCGAGACACCTAGTGAAAGGGAAACATCGACTCGTTGAAATAGACGTGTCGAGAGATTAGTACATGACGTGAGGTGCGATCATAGCACATGTACCCCTTCTGATCGGACGGGTAGCCGAGAAAGATGCAACCAACAGATCGTGGGGCGAGCTTGTGTGGTGTAGTGGAAACAGTGTTTGGATAGCATAAGCACCCAAAGACCCGAAGATGAGCATTGTCAGGCGATGTCCCAAAGAGAAAAGCTCAAAGGGGGTGCGATGTTGGCGAGGACGACAGGGGCGATGGTTGAGCAGATAAGTGGCCGTTGCCAGAGCGTCCAACCAGAAGGAGGAGGGGACAGAGGCATGGAACAAGTGGGCACGAATGCTGTCATTGATCGTACACAACATACGTTCAGCACGCCCATTCTACTGAGAGGTGTAAGGATAGGTGAGGCGAAGGACAATGCCATGCGTTCCAAAGAAGGCATGGGATGCAGAGCTGTCGAACTCCTTACCATTGTCGGTTTGCAGGCACATAATGGGAAGCTGAAACTGAGTGCGAACAAAGGCATGAAAGGAAATGAGCGTGGGCAAAAAAAAAAGATTTGTGACGCAGTGAAAATGTCCACGTGAAGTGGGAGAAATCATCCATGATCACAAGATAATATTTATAGCCAGAGTTGCTCAAGACAGGACTCGTCCAGACATCACAATGCAAAAGTTGAAAGGGAAGGGAAGCTACATTATTGGATTCAGATAATGGCAAGCATACATGTTTGCCAAGGCAACAAGCATGACATGCATGATTGTCAGACTTAGAACAGGAGTAACCAAACGAATGTAAAATGCGATGCAGAGAGGCATGGCCCAAGTGTCCCAGCCGAGAGTGGCAAAGCTCTAAGTCGGTAGCTGGAGAAGCCAGAAGAGCTTGATGTTCACCATGCCTGGACCGAGGGACATGCTGTGCAGAGGGTAAAGATCGCCGGAGGAATCACATCAGAGCAAAGCCATCCTGGTGCGAAGATCCTTGATGGAGAAACCCCATGGATCAAATTCAACAGAAACAAGGTTATCCCGAGTCAGATCACGGACTGAAATCAAGTTCTTAATTAGATGAGGAGCAACTAGCACATTACTGAGACAGAGAGAAGAACCAGTGGTGGGAATGAGAGCTTGGCCAGAGGAAGTCACGGGAAAAGAGGTGCCGTTGCCGACAACAATATGACGAGGAACAGTAAGAGCGGAAGAAGAGGAAAGAATACCGGAGTTGGACGCCATGTGAGAGGTGGCCCCGGTGTCCATGAATCAATCGCCTCCACCATGAGGCTGATGCACCAGCATGCCGTGCAGCACTGAGAACAGTGCTGGTGGGATGGATGGTATCGTGGCTTCAGGATGAGCCGGAGGCGCACCGAGGGCAGTGAAGGCCTGGGGCAGCGGAGTGGCAAGACGGGCACCGAGAACGTCGGGACGCCACACGTGGATGGCCACGCCTAGACAACTCCAGTCCATGGGTTGTAGGCAGACGCCCACTGCGAGGGCGGCTAGGAGGGTGCACCAGAGGCTGGCGGACGAGGTGAGGACGTCGAAGAGGAGCCAGCGTCGAGATTCTATGTGGCCCTGGCTTTGCGTTTCTTGCGACAATCACCACCACCAGTGGCAGTGGCAGGAGGCGAGGGGGGCGACGGCTTGGTGCAGGAGCCGGCGGCCAGTAGAGCAATATGGGCCTCCATCTTGTGGGAGTGCGCGATGCGCTTCTCCTCGCGCATGAGGAAGGAGCACGCGTAGACAAAGGAGGGCGGCGGTTTCATGGCACCCAGCACGGTGATGGCCTAGCCGAACATGGGGTTCAGCACGCATAGAGTGTTGATGACTAGCGCTTGATCGGTGACCGCCGTGCCGACGTCGTACAACTTGTCGGTGAGTTTTTTTAATTCGCTGCAGTACTCCGCGGTGCTCATGTCTCCCTGATACAGGCTGTGGAAGTCTTGCTACAGGTAGAGGCCGATGATGTTGGACCAGACGTAGTAGGCGGTGGAGACTGTGGAGGCTGTTGTCAAGGAAGAGGCCGATGATGTTGGACCAGACGTAGTAGGCGGAGGAGCCGGGGTGGTACACAACATCCATGAGAGGCTTGGAGATGGTGGAGTACAACCAAGAGATGATGCAGGCGTCGATCTGGAGCCACTCGGGATCGTGCTGCATGAGGACGACGTCGAGGGAGCCGTCGATGTGGCTGGTGAGGGCGAATTTCTTGAAGGTGAGTTCGAAGAACATGCGCCACTGCCGGAAGTTGGCCTCATCCATGTCGAGGGTGACCGGGACATGGCTGCGGATGTTCAGGAGGGCAATGGTCGCGGCAGAAGGTGGAGCACCGGGGGAGGAGGCCGCAAATGGATTGGTGGAGTGCACAGAGGAGCTAGAGGAGTGGGATTCAGCCATGGCGATTAGACGAGGAATGCAGCGGAAGAGAAGGATCAAGAATAGCTGATACCATGTAAGAGGGAATGTGCCGGAATTGCTCAATCGTGTTAATCACCATGAACTCATACATATATAGGCCAGCGTCCCAATGTGAGTCAACCTCAGATCCTACAAACTAGGAACGTGGACGTTTTGCCAAGGAGAGGCAAGAGAAGAAGTGGTCTATCCCAAGTAACAGAATCTGTACTTCTACAGGTATACAGCCTGTTCGGTTTGTTGGGCTGGACACGGCTGGGGCTGGCGCTGGCGCTGGATTGGCTGAAAAGCATGTGGCTGCAGCTAGGCCCCAGCAGCTCCAGCCCAGCAGCTTCAGCCCAGCCGAATGGCGCCATAAACAAAGGCGTCTATTGGGAGAAAAGGAAAGGGCGGCAGCACTGGTGGTGGGTGTGAATCGTGACGCTTGGTGAAGGATCGGAGATGAGAGGGCGCCTGGTGCAACGGGGAGAGGATAGGGCACACGGCCAGCCTAGAGGAGGCCTCGGACTCGTGATACTATATAGAGAGTTGGGAAACACACCACACCCTATGAGGGAGGGGTGACCTTTCATATACTAGCATAGTGTCTGTGCGTTAATACGGGTAATATAATAGATCTACATAATATCACCAACTTTATGTCCGTTCACTCCGTATACATGTTGTGTTGTGATCTTGCGAGGCATTGATTGTCCGGGATCCGATTGGGATTCCGATTGATTTGTCCGGGTTCCGATTATGATTCCTACTGATTTGTGCGGATTCCGGTCACTACTACAAAACAGGCCTTTGTTCCTGGCCATTTGTCCCGGCAGCCTTTGGGCCCGGGACAATAGGTGGCTTTTGTCCCGGGTCCAACGGCTAGCCGGGCCAGCGGGGGGACGGGGGCCTTTTGTCCCGGTTGGAGACACCAACCGGGACAAAATGGGAGCCTTTTGTCCCGGTTGGTGGTTCCAACCGGGACAAAAGGCCCGCGTAGCCTTTTGTCCCGGTTGGAACCACCAACTGGGACAAAAGTCCCCCCTTTTGTCCCGGTTCGTGCCTCCAACCGGGACAAAAGGCCTTGCGCCCCTTATCCCCTTCCCTCTCCCCCCGCCCGAGCCATTCAGCTCACTTGTTTTCTTGCTGTTCTTGGCTCGGGATAGAGGAGTTCTTGCTCATTTCTTCACCACATTTGTGAAGATCTTTGATTCCCCGTCCATCCATCTGCTCTAAAGGTTTGGGGCTTGTTTTTCTCTTCTTCCTTGGCTTGTATAGCTCATTTCATAGTTTAGAAATAGAGAAAATGTGTAGCTAGCTCATTTCTTGGACATTTAGCTAGCTAGATTGCATATGTAGGTGTAATTTTCTTTTAGATTTAGATGAGTTTATGGATAGTAGAAATTTTTAGAATGAGTGTAGATACTTCATGTGATGTACTTGTATATATGACCATATTGTGGATAGTTGATTTTTTTATTCGTGAATGAATTAATGAAATGAGTATATTATAGAATTTTTTGTATTATGAATGGATTATTTTGACACTCTAGTGATGTATTTAATCAGGCTCACATTGAAACCATCTAGAAGCTAAAAAAATCTTTATTTCGAAACAAGTATACGCCGTAATTGTAATAGTAAATAATTTTTGCTTTGTAATGGTAAGAATTTATAATTTTGTGGAAAATAAAGGTATTCTTCAGTAAAATATGGCTTCAGCAGCTGGAGGGAGTGGCGCCGGTGGGGGTGATCGTTGTCCTTCTAGAGAGAAGGGCACAACTCGAGTAGGTCGTCGGTCCAAAAAACCTAGTGCTTTTCATAGGGCAGCGCTCCGTTATTTGGAAAAAGAATATAGAGAATGCATGGCAAGGGGCGAGGAACCTCCGTTTGATCTTGAGGATTTATTGCGGCGTTACGGTTCGTCACCACCAAACTCGGAGGTTTCAGCTCCGCCATCTTATTCTGCGCCAGCAAGAAATCCGTTAGAACATTCTGCGTTCCAACGCAAGGACGGTTGAAAACCTATGTGTTGTTGACCGAATTTTTAAATTTCATGTATAGTACTCCTTTGTTAAGTTCTGTAATGGATTAAGTACCCCTTTTAATTAATCAAGATGTATGATGGATATTGCATATCTTTTAATTATTCATGTTATGTTACATTTAGTTTAATTTAGGTTTGATATATTTTATTTATTCGATACGTGTAAAGAATTCAAATCGATTTATTTAAAATGCAGATGGACCGGCAATGGATGTACAATGCTGACCGACGTTCGAAAGAATTCATTGATGGCCTGCATTATTTTTTGTCTGTGGCTGAGGCAAACAAGCAGAATGGTTTTATGTGCTGCCCGTGTGTTCATTGCAACAATAACAAGGATTACACATCTTCAAGAATCCTACACAGCCACATTTTCGCAAATGGTTTCATGAAAAAGTATGTTTGTTGGACGAAGCACGGAGAACAGGGGGTTACCATGGAAGACAATGAAGAAGAAGATTTTGACGACCACTTTCCCGGGAATGCTGGAATCGGTGCATTCGATGACGATATTCCCATGGAAGAGCCCGAAGTAGATGTAGCAGAAAATGATCCCAGCGAGGATCTGGGGCAAGCATTGCACAATGTGCAGGCAGACTGTGAGAGTGAAACGGAGAGGTTGAAGTTCCAGAAGTTGTTAGAGGACCACCATAAGTTGTTGTACCCAGATTGTCAAAATGGATTTAAGAAACTTGGCACCACCTTGGAGTTGCTGCAATGGAAGGCGACAAATGGTGTATCCGACAAGGGATTTGGTGAATTACTCAAACTTGTTAAAAAAATGCTTCCTAAGGACAATGAATTGCCTGCCACAACGTATGAAGCCAAACAACTTGTTTGTCCTTTGGGACTGGAAGTGCAAAAGATACATGCATGCCCCAACGACTGCATCCTCTACCGAGGCGAGTACGAGAATTTGGATGCATGTCCCGTATGCAGTGCATTGCGTTACAAGATTAGAAAAGATGATCCTGGAGATGTCGAGGGGGAGCCTCCCCGGAAGAGAGTTCCTGCGAAGGTCATGTGGTATTTGCCTATAATACCATGTTTGAAGCGTCTGTTTAGAAATAAAGATAATGCTAAGTTGATGCGATGGCACAAAGAGGAACGCAAGAAAGACTCGATGTTGAGACACCCCGCTGATGGGTCGCAGTGGAGAAAAATAGATAGAACGTACCCTAAATTTGATTTGGATGCGAGAAACATAAGGTTCGGTTTGAGTACGGATGGCATGAATCCTTTTGGTGAGATGAGCAGTGGTCATAGCACTTGGCCTGTGACTCTTTGTCTGTACAATCTTCCACCATGGCTCTGCATGAAACAAAAGTTCATCATGATGCCAGTGCTTATCCCGGGTCCAAAGCAACCCGGAAATGACATTGATGTGTATCTAAGACCATTGGTCGAAGAACTCTTATTGCTCTGGGGCGATGAAGGTGTACGGATGTGGGATGAATACAAACAGGAAAACTTCAACCTACGAGCATTGCTGTTCGTAACGATCAATGACTGGCCTGCTCTTAGTAACTTGTCAGGACATTCGAACAAGGGATACAAAGCATGCACACACTGTTTAGATGATACCGATAATATATGGTTGACTCACTGTAAGAAGGTTGTATATATGGGTCATCGTGACTCACTGTTCAAGTACATAAGCGTTCATCACAACAATCAAATGATATTGTTTCCTTACAACTTTGCATGAGTGATTCCTTCCGTTAACTCTTTCTATTCTATAATCGAATTGTTTAAACCTTAACTACCAAGAACTGCCTCCGTATAATCTTGCAGTGGACACTTTGTCCTAATTGTCATAATTCCCGAGAAGAGCCTACTCGTGGTTATGGACTCATTGAGGAGACCTCCAGAACAATACGAAAATCTTCTTAACATGATGAAAAAGTAATTCTACCACTACTCCGTCCATGACCGATAATTTGAATCACTTTGTTACTTGACTATAATTGTTCTAATCATGCACAGGGTTTGGAAAGAATTCGCTAAAAATCATCCAGGCAAATTTGACAAGGAATTGAAGATCAAGACAGATTTTCCGGTACGCGCTTGGATGATTCGTTGCACGATTCATTAGTTTTATTATATATTCATGTAAATACCTGATAATTTCTTCTCTCTTAAAGTGTATGAGGCAGAAACCAGGCACTGTATTGTGCGCATACTATGTATGCGAGAACATCCATGGTCTGGTAGGTCCTCCAAAGGGCTGGACAGATTGGGAGGAGGAAGTAAGTAAAAAAACTTGTTAATATTTGAACTCATATTTTAATTAGTCAAAATTAATTATCCCCTTTTTCCATAGGTCGGGGAGATGCGCGATAAACTCATACCGGAGGAAAAGATTATGGCGATTCAAGAACAATTCTCCGGATTTATTGTTGAGCAAGTCCTCGATCCAAAAGGCGAATTCTACTATGATGGAATATCTAATATTGACAATCACAGTAAATATGACAATATACGCGTATATATGTAATTAAGAACGAATATAACTATGTAAATATATATGTGTGTCTATGTATTAAATTTCTATTTATGAGTATGTATGTATGTATTAAATTTCCAAAAGGCAAATTCTACTATGTAATTAAGAACGAATATACCTATGCAAATATGATGGAGTATGTATGTATTATATATATAAGCACTCCAATAATATATATGTGTATATATATATTTATATAATATTGGTCCTAGACATTTTCATATGTAAAGGAATTCACATGTATAGATATGTGTATACATATATATATAAGTGAATTAATTTATATATGAAAACTATCTAGGACAAATATTATATAAGTAACTATATATATATGTATATATTAGTAGAGATCATACACACTGAATTCCAATACATAAGTTTAATTGAAATGCAAAAGTATAATTGAAATAGAAAAAGAATTGAGAAAAGAAAAATATGAAAAAAAAGAGACCTTTTGTCCCGGTTGGTAACACCAACCGGGACAAAAGGGTGCGCCAGCCACGTGGGCGCTGGCTGCACCTTTTGTCCCGGTTGGTGTTACCAACCGGAACAAAAGGTCTTTGTCCCGGTTGCCACACCCGGGACAAAAGGGCACCCCCTTTTGTCCCGGACAGGCGTTCCCGGTTGGGAAACCGGGACAACAGCGGTTTCCCAACCGGGACAAATCAACGTTTTTGTAGTAGTGGGTTAGAATTTCGATTGATGAAAGACTAGTTGGACTTACATACGGGATAAACTAAGACCCACCTTTCAATGACGCAAGACGACCAAATCAAAATTTATGGTGGAAACATTACTCGATTTAGTAATAGGTATATAGATATAGTTCTACAGGAGGGAGCGAAAGTATAGGCTGCAGTACAAGCGGAAGTATAATTATTTATATCTAATATTCAAGAAATAGAAGGGAGTAGTGATGATCACAAACTTCTTGGTTGTGTTGTTCACTTGTTCTGCATTGTCTACTCTGCCTCCAAGTTAAGGTGCACTTTATCTCTGATTACTCCTAGATCCGTTGTAACCTGCTACCTGCAGTTTGTCCTCCTCCACCTTTATCACCAGCTTTCACAATACGTACTAGAACCATTGCCTGAGATTGGTCTCTGGCATCATATATATCCAGATCCTTCATATCGTGCTCCGCCGCCACCTCCGCCCTAATCTCGTTTCAGACGCATACCTGCATGTGCAGATTTTTCATTTCCACCATTCTCACCAAAACCTGCCCGGCTGCTCCGTTCGTGTCCAGAACCTGCTGAGCCAGCACCGGCTTAACACATATCCGATCCCTGTCCTGTGCCTACCCCAGAAGATGCAGAATACCGAGCCACTCCAGCTGCATTTGCTAATAATATAATGCAATGCTTAGGAGGGCAAGAAAACCAAGAGCAACTAGTTTAGTGCCAGCCATTATCAGCAAGCTTGCTAAAGCTTGAGATGAGATGGGTGCTTATTATATTTATAGTGCTTGAGGGACATGCGGCCTTCGGTGGATATAAAGTTGGTGACTTCGATTGAGATCAAGAGGAATCATAGGGAAACCCAATGCACGAGAGAGAGAGAGAGAGAGAGAGAGAGAGAGAGAGAGAGAGAGAGAGAGAGAGAGAGAGAGAGAGAGAGAGAGAGAGAGAGAGAGAGAGAGAGTACAGGTGTCGAGAAATTTTACATATCAGTAGTCCCAACTCCCAACACACAACCTACCCATTACTTCTAAAATATTGTTATTGAAATATAAGCATTATTTGAAACTGTTTTTCATACAAAATTAACTGACCATTTTCGTATATGATAAGCCTAATTAATACTTTCGAATATATGATAGCAGACATCCCGAGTACAGGTGGAGTAAGAAATAACATACATATGCCCCTACCAAGTACCATGCTAATACTATATATCCATCTCATACCTTTTGTCCTCGAAGATGTTATACAAGCAAACATGAATTCCAAGTTCTACACATTCGCCCAGCAAAAAAAAAACTTAATTACTTGAGCTATTTCTTGAAACAAAACTTGACGAGTCGAACTTTAATTTTCATCACTCTTGCAGATGTTCCATACATGATACGGAATTAGTGAATGACATATGAACTATGTACATTTGTCATACATATGACTATATGAGTACTCTAATTAGCACTGTTGGTTTATAAATGGATTGGGGTAGTGGTAATCCTATCATCGTTACTGGTTTGTGCAAGAACGGGCGCCAATGACGATAGCGGCTGTCACTAAGCAATGCAAGTTCAATAAAGCAGATCTGTACTTCAGTAATTACTCCGGATGTCGATATATTTTCACTCTCCAATTTCGTTTAACATGAAAATAAACTAGTGACATGACAATCAAAACGAGCACCCACTAGTACAGAATTGGCTTGTTGTCCCCGTTCCCAACCCCTTTTAGTCAAGTTATGGAACCGGGAGTCTGGGACTATGAATGCAGGACTAAAGATCCGGATTATTAGTCTTAGTTCCCACATCCGGAAATAAAGGGTGTGTGTAAGTCAAAAAATTTACTCCGCACCTAGGATCCAAACCCTAGACCTCTTGTCTCGCGTATAGCTTCTTATTATCATCCTATCTACACAACACATGTGACTTTAAATAGAATGCTTTCCTTTTAAGCTAATCGTGAAGGATCCTTAGTACCGGTTGGTCCTTTAGTCCTGGTTGAATCCACCAATCAGGACTAAAGTCCCTTTTAGTCTAGATTGGAGCCACCAACTGAGACTAAACAGTGACTTTTAGTCCCGGTTGGTGTTACCACCTGGGACTAAATGTTCATGACTTTTAGGCTCGGTTGGAGCCACCAACTCGGATTAAAAGTAGACCTAGTTGGTAGCTCCAACCGGGACTAAAGCTCCTCGCCGCTCCCTAGCCGTTGAACTCGGGACTAAAGCCTTCATTAGTCCCGGGCCAAACAATAGTCGGGACTAATATCAAAGATTAAAGATCATTTATATACTAATGACCAGATCTCCGAGATTCATAGTAATTATATTAAGAGATAACTTAATAATAAGAAAGCACCAGGATGATACTAACATGTAACATATCGAGGTGGCATGCCGTTTAGTCTCCTCTTAGCTGTATGGTAGAAAAAGAATGCACTCTGCTTTCCTCATTTACTAGTATAATTAAGGTTAGAACAGGAGCATTAAAGATCAAAAAACGTCTCAAGAACTGTAGAACAGGTTATACTTTTGAGTGAAGAATGTTCTGACAACTTATCACTACTACCAAAGGATTTTAGGGAAGGGTAAAAATATTTTCTTTAGGGCAGGTGAGGTGCCCACCCCTACTTCTCATAGCTAGAAATATCTATTTGTAGGAACGGATAGCGTGCTCGTCCCTGCAAATATATTTGGAGGGGTGAGTCATGGTCTAACCAATCCCTACAAATCGATTGTAGGGGTAGGTGAGTCCATGACCGACCCCTACGAATCAATTTCCCAAAAGTAAAGAAAATTAGAAAAAATAATTGAAAGCACCAAAATAAAAAGGAAAAAATATCCCAGCCAACCGACCACCACCACAGGCCCCTCTACTAACGAGGTACGATTTTTTGACGAAATATGCACACTTATATAAATTGGGGTTCGTACCGCTTACCTCATGTCTCGTGTGTACCCTACTCTCCACCACACTATGCAGTCACTTAAGATTCTACGAGATATGCTATTCTTTTGTATTAACTCTAAAATTCATTTTGTAGAAGCCGGTGACACCATCACCCGCATCTAAAAATCTATTTTCAAAGACGGGTGACATCATTGCCTGCTCCTGAAAATATCTTTTCTATATTATTAAAAAAATTGTTAAAATATTTAAATATAACAGAACAAATTAAAAAAAATTCTACACTATGGTTATTGTAAACTATAGATACAGGAAAAGTATGCAAAATATATTTCAGTATATATAAAGGTTAATATTTGTGGTAAAGTATGACTTAGAGTTCTATGCGATACTATATGGTCATAGCCATATGTAGGACAACTATTAAATAATATTTCAATCCTAGTTAGTGTTAAATGAATAACGTATAAAATATATAATTTTAGATCTTACCATTACAACTTTAATACGAAACTACTCTACATCCGAAAGTTATCAACTATAAATTTTAGGTCTCATCAACATCTATGATTTTAGTATTAAGTTTGACTTCATCCGAGATCATATGAAAATGTTATATTTTTTTATATGAGACAAGTTATAGGGCGGGTCATGCCATCATGTACCCCTCAAAATAGCATCATCCACCCTTAAAAATATATTTATAGGGGCGGGTGATGGCATCATCCACCCCTAAAAATGATGTTATTTTTAGAGATGGGTGACGCCATCACCCGCCCCAAAAAATGTATTCATGAGCGAGTGAATTGCTACCGAGCCCGCTCTACTTGTAGAAGTGAGTTATCTTCAGGACCATCCCAGAAAAAAATAGGATGCCCCTATGTAGCAGTGTATTTTAAATGTTTTAAATAACGGGCTATTGCAGTTTCGCAGAGCTGTCACTTGATCATGGTAGTAGAAATGGTGTGTTATAACGGTGATAATAGAGGTTTGAGGATCCTGCCACTAAAATCTATATATAGCCCTCTATTTAATTGTTATTTTTAGATCTTAAGTGTATGTAGTATTTTATAAAAATTGCTTGCCAATGGTAGTTTCATATCCCTAAACAACTTAAAATGCTAATTAACGCCTTGTCATAAGCTGCATGCTTAGTTATGCCACGTTAAGCATTGCACAATTTGGATCCTTATCTTCTCAATTGCAACACACAGTAATAAATAAATTACACTAGTAGAAACGAAAGTTTCCCCGAGGAGTGAAAAACCATGCCAGAGACCTGGCGCCTACTGATCTATTATTTCAGCCCTAGCGTATGGCAAAACTGGGCCATGAAACCACTAGTATGACTGTATGAGCATCAAGCTAAGCGGCTAATTTGCCAAATGAGTGGTTTAAATGTTTTGCCGTTTTTCTTTTTGTAGTGGAAGGAATTCCTGTAGTTTGTGTAGCAAAAGGTTAATTCTGATCTGTTGCACACCTTATATTTTCAAGAGTCTTGGAAGAGAATAGGATCGAGAAAGATTAGAGATACTAAAAGCATTTCCAAGAGGCTCTGTAAAACTCAGTGGATAGGTATATAATTTGGAAAAATCCTCTGAATTTGGGATCCATCAGCCTCTGGATTCGGCTAGCCAAAACACTCCGCTTGCTCGGCAGTTTTTGCGAGCCAACGCTGCTCGCCATCGCCTTCCCCCACGCCGCGCTCCCTCTCTCGTGCTCACCCTTGCGCCATCGCCTTCCCGCCGTCGCCCTTCCACCATCGTCGGGCAGCAGCGGCGTGGACACAGTCGTCGTCCTCTCGCCATCACCCTCCCGCCGTCGCGACTTGCAGCCAGGTGTCGGAGTCCTCCCGCTATCATCCTCCCATCGTAGCTTTCCCACTCCCACCGTCTCCGGGCAGCAGCGCCGGGAAGAAGCGCCTTGGATCCCACCGGACAGGAGCACCAGGGAGCAGTGCCTTGGATCCCACCAGGCAGCAGCACCATGGGTCCCGCGCCGCTGGTCGATTTGCCCGAGTCCCGCGCGGGCTGATCGAGCACCGCCACAACCTTGCCGACCTCTCCCGGCCTCCACCTTGCCTCGGTCTTCCCACAGCGCACCGCCGGCGAGCTCCATGCCTTGGCCATGGCCATCTCTGCCATACGCCATGGCGCCGCCCCTCTCCGGCGCTCACCCATAGCCGGCGACCAACTTGCTGCACTCGCGCGGCCTTCCTCATCGTGGGGGGGTGCCGGCCTCGCCTGCAGCCGCTGCCATACCCGCTTCTGGTGGCCGGTGACCTCTAATTGGCCGGTGATATGGGTCCAGGGCCCACACATGTGAGTAAGGGAGAATGGGAGTGAGTAACAAAAGTTCTCACGTGGATGTGATTCGAGTGTAGAGAGGTAAGATCTGGAGAGGCTGTTGGTTCTTCCACGCTTTTGGAAGCTTTTTGTTTTTTTTACCTAGGCTTTTACCTATTCATTTAGTTAGGATTTTTACCTAGTCTGCTGGAGATGCTCTAAAAAGTTGAATGCAAAATACGGAAGGAAACATCTTTGGGTCACGTTGGATCTGAGCACGTATTGGGAGAGTGTGACCAACCTACTGCTTGCACAACTAATAATTCACTAGTACATAATTGCTCCTTTTATCCCATGGAGTGGGTAGGATTCGAACTCAATACCTTAAATGTGCATAAACGTCGAGTAAGTCTCCTCATTACAACTAGAATTTATATGAATCCCCTCAGTACCATTAAAAATTTTCTCTTCCCTTCATCGCCACTACTTTAAATTTATGTTCCCTTAGTTGCATCTCCGTCAAAATCTGTTAACTTCCTCTCCCTGAGAGCATCTCCAAAAGACTAGCCAAATTTAGTTGGATCAGTAAAAAAAGAAGAAAAAAAAGAGGTAAAAACATCATCCAATAGACTAGCCAAACTCCGATCCTCTACTCGCTATCCACCTCGCCATCCGCTCTTAGACGCTCGGCCAATTTGTAGAGGTGCTCTGCCTCGCCATATCGCTCTCCCTCGCTCGCCCGCACCCTCCCGCAAGGTGCGCGGACTTCTTCTCCCTCTGCCTGCAGGCTTCTTCTTCTTCTTCTTCTTCTTCTTCTTCTTCTTCTTCTTCTTCTTCTTCTTGCACCGTCCTTCTCCCTCCTCCTCCCTTCTTCCTGGAGCAGAGCCAACCGAGCTCGAGCAGCTTGCCATTGCCGGGCAAATCCGGCTGATTCCCTTCATGGATCTTAAATCCCCCGCACCCGAAGCGCACCCACCTCCCTATCTCCCTCCCCAACGCCTCCTACAAAAAGTCCGAGCAAACATACAAAGCAAACAAAAAGTACAGCTAAGAACAATACACCAAAACAAATGAAATGCTTAAAAAGAATGCACTAAAGGATAGGGTTCGCTGCTACGGTTACGAAAGCGCAAGAACACAGAAAAACGGAGCTACGGTTGAAAAGAAACAACTATCGAAAGATTTGTGTTAACAAAGAAAAGCTTTATTTATTTTAATTAGAAACCACATGTGAAGGGCATTTAAAAGAAATATCCTTGATTATAGTTAACTCACTTTATATTTGCATTTATAAAATCGATGTAAAACTTAGTCAAATTTTATATTTAATTACCTATGTAGAAATTATACTAATTAAATAATTAATTAGAGAATAGATATGTAGGAGCATCTAACCATATATATTTATAGGATTTATGTGAACTAACAAATTAAATTACTAACACTTTTGAATTCATATTAATCAAGTTAACATTAATTATGAAAGCTAGAGTAGAAACCTAATTTGCTTTAAATTAGAAAAGCTAATTGGAAATAGATATTAATCGAATTAAATCTATATTTAATTTTAAAACAAGAACTACAACACAACGACGCTGCAACACGATAGCTTACGCTAAAACAAAGCTAACACAACAAAAACGGATCGAAACGGATCTAAGACATGAAAACTATGGATAAAAAAGGCTGTAGGGAACTATTTGTGATTAACCATAGATTTCAGGGGCTAGAACGGAAGAAAAAGATTGATTTGTAAATTGTTTTGAACTGAGATGGCGGCGGGCTGATTTGTAGAAACCAAAGGGGCTCTTTTGCAAAACATGCATGAGAGGGTTGACCGGTATCAGCTCTGTTGACCCCGGATGGAATCTAATCTGAGCCGTTTGATTTCCATCCGGCGGCTCTGGGTGGATCGGGCGGAGCGGGCGGCGGCGCAGGGTTGCCGGCGGCGAGATCCGCGGCGGGGGCTCGTCGGCGATGGCCAGAATCGGCCATCTAACCTCGGTTTTAGCTCGGGTTTGGTCGAGGAGGTCGCGGCGAACATGATTAAGGGATCGATTCGGGCCTACGGAGAGTAGAGCAGGGCGCACCGCGGTGGCGTGCGGGCAACTCGCTCTGGCGAGCAATTTGGTGGCGTGAGGACGCGAGAGAGAGGGGAAAGGGGTTGGCGAGCATCCTCACCCTCACGAGAAGCTTCGGCAGCAGTATGACGACGACGACGAGGTGGCGGAGCGGCGATATGCTTGCGACCGCCAAGCTCGAGCGGAACTCCAATGACGGCCGTGGCTAGGGTTTGAAGTAGGGGCGGCGGCTGTGGCGAAAGAGGTTCGAAGGGTGGTCTGCGCGGCACCAGGGGGTCCTTGGCATGCGTGCCAAAGCGGCACGCACGGTGGCGCGTGCCAGGCCGGGTCGGACTCGGCAGAGTCCTGCCCGACCACGGGGAGGGGATGGACCCGATAGGCGGGTCCCACCCGTCGGCGGCAGAGGGAGGAGGGGGGCGTGAGCTGGGCCGACCATGGGAAAAGCTGGGCCGATTTGGGCTAGACTGCTTGGAGGAGAAAAAAAGGTTGCTGGGCTGGGCTGGGCTGTAGGGAGAAAAGAAAAGAGAAAGGAATAGGGAGTTGGGCTCGGCTAAAAGAGTGGAGAGGGAAAAGGTAAAACCCTTTTGAGTTAAGAACAAGTAAATTCAAATTCAGAGAATTCGAATTCAAAGCAAACTCAAGCAATAAAACCATGCAAAAACGGCATGAGTGCAAAACAAATAGATCAACCTCACTTGATTTAGAAAAACAACTAATTATATATATATATTATATTAAATTTCCTGTAAAGAAAATAAATGTTGGGAAAATTTTAAAATTATGACAAAATTGTTGTTTTATTTTTACTTTAATCACATCCAGAAATTCAAAAATTTTAGGGTGTGACATCAAATCAACCTAGGTAATGCGCTGATGCTCGTGTATGGGTGGGCAGATAACCCGAAACCCGATGCCCGAACCCGAAAAACCCGAGCCCGAACCTGAAAAACTCGAGCCCGAAAAACCCGAACTCTACTTCGGGTTCCAACCCACGGTACCCGAAATTATTATGGGTAATTCGGGTATCAGGCCACGGTACTCGAAATACCGAACAACAGCCCAGTTCAAACATTTTCAGTCAGCCCAACCCACCAAACCTCTTTACCTTTCCCAGCCCAGCCCAGCCCACCTAATCTCTTTAGCTCCCCATCGCAGCCCACCAAACCATAACCCTACCCCCATGGCCCCGTCTCCCACCAGGCCACCATCCCACGCACGGACACACCGCTAGCCCCCGTACGTCTCCCGTCTCCTGCCTAGCGCGGCCCACCATGTCTCCATCTCTCTCTCTCTCCCCCCTCCATCTCTCTACCAGAGCAGGAGGCTAGAAGCGAGTCTGCGGCCGCCGGATCCGACTCCTCCACGCCCCAGCTCCTGCAGTCCTGCCGGCGGCAGCAGGTGGGCCTTCGGCGGTGGACCTTCGGCGTTGGCGGCGGGAGGAGGCCAGAAGCTCGAGTCCGCGCCGCCGGTGCCAGATCTGCCTCCTCTCATGCCCCTGGCTCCCACTCCCGGCTCCGCAGTCCTGCTGGCGGTGGCGGCGGGTGGGGCTTCGCCGCTTCAGGCCTGCAGCGGCGGCCGCAGACACGCCTACTCTGCCGCGCACTGGGAGCGCAGAGCCGCGGGCGCTGGCAGCCGGTCGGCCGCAACGCATGCGGGAAGGGTCGGCATCGAGCTCGAGCGGCGACATTGCACAAGGGTGGTTCGGGTTGTTCGGGTAAACCCGAACCCGAACCCAAAATGTCGGGTACCCGAAATGTCGGGTTTTGTTTATTTTAGAAAAAATTTGGGTTAGAGTTTTCAAAACCCGAAATACCCAACCCGAAATTTTCGGGTAGCCCGAACGCCCAACCCGCTCGTGCTTCCCTCGTTCCATCATGTTCCGCAAGTTTCCGCGCTTGTTCATGACACTGCAGCAACCATGCTATTGCTTGTCACGGGCTGCATGCGCGTGCCCCTGTGCCGCGCCCCGTGCACGCCGGCTCCGCCCAGCTGTGTTGGACACGGTGCCTCCCCGAGCACCGTGTAGTGACACTCTACCACTGCCTCTCCGGGCACACGTACACGGCCACGTTTGGCCCACCGCCGCCAGCCATTGAAATGAGAGATTTGAGTACGGAGAGTCAAGATTTGGCGAGGCTGTCGGTTCCCCCACCCTTTAAGAATTTTTTTATTTTTTACCTAGTCTTTTACCTCTTCACTTAGATAGGATTTTTACCTAGTCTGTTGGAGTTGCACTGACACCTTTGCCCGCAACCGCTCCCTCTCGTATCATTTCCCAGCTGCACTGCACACCATACGCACCCGATTCTCCTATCTTTTCCCAGCTGCATACATACCTGCCCGATTCGGTGGCGAACCTACTAGAGAAGCGTTGTGAGCACGAACGTGGTGGACCGACCGCGTAGCTGCATCCGAGCAAGCGCCAGAGGCCTTGCGAGTTGCGACTCTGCATTGGGCACTCGGGCCAGCTCTGTGTTATGCGCTCCCAATATGCGGTGCAGAGCATCAGAGCAGGGCAATCTTCCATACGTCCTGCAGGCTTAGGTGCACCTTCAACCCTTCTAAGTTTAAATATTTGCTACTTATTCAAAATAGGATCCCAAAATGGAGAAGTGGTATAAATATTTGAACTAAGTAGGGTTGGAGGTGCACCTAAGGATCACACATTTGCACCCCTAGATAGGTGCAAAGAGGAGACCATGTGGCGGTGGCTGGTGTGTTGACGGCAACGCCAGGGATGAAGGTGCACTGCGGGAGTGCTGCCCCCATGGTCGTCAGCTCCAGGTCCCGGTAGCTGGAGCAAGGCACATGGTCGAGACCACGTCATAGTCACCGAAGTTCCCAAAACGACGGATCGAGAAACGTGGAATGGGGAACGACACTTGGGATGCATTTTTACACTACGGGAACGAAAATGTTCCCGCGTTCCCGGAACGTGGAATGTAGAGGTGTTCCCGTTCCACGGTGACTAGCTGTGATGAGTGCCAAACTTAACGGAAAGTTAACGGAGTTTACAGAAATGGCAACAAGGGGAATGCAAATTTAGAATAATGACACTGAAGGGAAGAGGAAAATTTCAATGGCATTGAAGTGAAGTGCATAGACTCCAGTGGCAATGAGGGAGTTCTCTACTTGGTGGGATGATTTCGAACCTACAGTCTCCTACTTATAAAGAGGAGTTAAGAATCAAACAAGATTATTGTCCAATAACTGCCCTATGATTAGTCTAAAAAACAAATTAAAGTGAGAAAACTCAACCTTGAAGTGGCTACCTTTCGAAAATCGTGGCAATTGTTTTATTTTTCTCCGTCTAATAAAAATCATGGAAATCTTTTTTCCGTTTCATACTTTAAGCCGTGACTTCCACAAATTTCTCTTTTTTCAAATTTCCCCATTAACTATCCATGCTAAAGTATCTGCACAAATGAAAAAAAATGATATTACATAATTAATAAGCAATTCCCAAGCATGTACGCCTGCTAATGGGGACAAACCCACCCCACTCCCGCCCCTACCCATTGTCAGAGCAGGTCTTCACCTACTCCGCCCCCACCCGAATATTTAATTGCCCGCCCCGATCCTGTCCAGATGTTTAATGATTACACCCGCCCCAACCCACCCTATGGTTGTGTTAATGACTAAAACCTGTCCCAACCCGCCCCGTGGTTGTGGGTTAAACCTGTGGAGCAGCAGCTGCTGTTGCAGCCTCCGACGCATGAGCACATGAAGCTTCCAGAAAGCAATCAGCTGACAATCTTCTGCACTAACAGACATAGACAGTGGAAACTAGAAAGCTCGTCGAGGCTACTGATCGCTTTTCTGCAAGTCCTCATTCAGTTGTAGAAATTAATAGCAGATACAATCAGAAGATCACAATGATAAGTCAGATTAGCACTGGATAATCAGAACACAACTTTAGTAAGTCCAAATTTCAGAACGGCAAACCATGAGCTGCACTGTGATCTTTGCTGCACTTCGACCTACACATCCCTTGAGCCTCAGAGCATGATCCGCCATTTCCCGATGTTGTTCAATTTTGCATCGATGCAAGAAAAAAAAAAGGTCCAGACACATCTAGCCCACTAAGCACTTTAGGTTTTGGTTTAAATTCGAACTGAATCCAAAGCGTTCCTGCAAACCAATCTAGAAGACATCACAACTTTTTTTTTTTGAACGAAAGAAGAGACCACAACTGGCCTTAAACAGCAGTGAACTTAAGTGTAAATTGGCACGATGAATTTGAGGAAAGAATACTATGCCTCCTCCAATTATCAGCTTGCAAACCACAGGTACCAGGTGGAATAACTCAAAAGGAATCCACAAGCTTCATGTGCTCAGAAGTCACAAGCAAACGCCGCTGCACACTGACAGTTCGAGGGCAAACTCACATCACAGCTTCCGGCAACATCATCAGACATTGCATTACATCATCATACATTGCATCATCAAACCTGTGGTGCATCGGCCAACAGTGGCGGAGGACAGACAAGAATCAAGGTGTGGCATAACTCGGCAGTAACAAAAATATAAGCTGCAGAATATTTCCTAATGCTTTGAAGGCTTAAACACTTAATGATATAAGTTGATTATGTGCACCTAGCAAAATCTGAGGTATGGCAGCCGCCACACCTTGCCCTACCGGGTGCTCCGCCACTGTCTGCCAAGGTCAGCAACAAAATGGCATTATATCAGTACTTGAAAGTGATATACTACTGGATAGGTTGTGCAAAAAATATATAATACTAGAAATTTTGTAACACGAGAAAAAGGGCAATTATGGTAAAGATGCTAAGACATATGTATTGTATCAGAAAGTACAGTGCTGATCACCAATGTTTGCGGATTATAATACTAGGAAAAAGTGAAGCACATATAAGAAGACTTATACCTTCACTGGTATTTATAAAGCCAATCTTTGCAGCAAACTAGAGCTTCAAGTGTTTGTGGAATCATCGAGCTTCGGTTGTCACCAAGAATTGAACCACTTAAACTGAATGCGGATTCTGAAGAAACGATGCTAAGGGTATGGCTAGAAAGTCTCTTGCCATAAGTGATAACACAGGGTATTTATTTGAGTTTGTTTTCCACCAACTCAAAATCTCAAAATTCTCGTCACCCCTTATAGGGGCTTCTTCCAGATAAGCATCCAGTTCAGACTTGTCAACACTAGTACCTCTTCTCTGAGAACTAAATTGAGTGAATTCTTCATCCAGCCTTCTTTTGCCCAGCACCAACACAGGTGAACCTAACAAGCTTCTAGATGGACCAGATTGAGACATTGTACTTGTGTCATATCTCCTAAGATCAGCTGCATAACTTTTGTAGTACTTAATCAACCAATCTTTAGCCAAATCCACACTTCCTATCCTGTCATGATAGCTCTGACTTACTTTATCATAAAGGAAGTCAAGGTAATCAAGTTTTTTCCTTAGATCAAGTACGGTGCATATAACAAGGGCCATGTTATAATTACCATCCCAGTACTTGTCAAATTTTCTGTCCATCGCCTTAGCCAAATCTCTTGTTACCATATTCTCTTGCCACTGTTGACCTCTTAAAGCGTCGTGGATACATAGAACATTGTCCAAGAAAAGGTGAGACGTAGGATACCTATTGGCTGAGAACGACTTTGTAGCAGCTGCAAAATCCCCCAAGGAAGTCACCCACAAGTTCAGCTTTGCTCCATTCTTCATCTTCTGGAACAGGTTGCTGTTGTGCAGTGGCATACCTCTTTAGAACAATTTTATACTCCACTACCTCAAGAATCATGTCGTGCGTTGAATTCAAATGGTGCGGTACATCAAGCACTAAGCCAGCCTTTGTAGGAAAGCACTCCCTTTCAACAATCTCATTGAAAGCTTGGATTCGTGATGGTGAAGAATTGATATGCCTAACTAGATCTCTTATTATCTCTATGACACTATTGGCAACATTTATAGCATCTTGGACAAGAAGATTTAGTATGTGAGCACAACATCTAACAAGAAGGTGCTGGCCACCAAATGACAAATTGGCTTTCCCACTCTCTTGCAGAAGATCACAAGCTGTTTTGTTATTGCCAGCATTGTCAAGAGTGATAGTGAACATTTTTTCCTTTATTCCATAATCTATCAGACATGTTGTAATTGCTTCCTGAATTGCTAAACCATTATGTGGGTACTTCACATCTTTGAAAGCAATGATCTTTTTCTTCAACACAAAGTTAGGATCAATATAGTGGGCAGTCAAACAAATATATCCTAACTTTTGGTTTGATGTCCAAAGATCAGACGTGAAGTAGATGCGAGAATTAGTGCTTTGAAGTTCAGTTCGCAAATCATCTTTTATTCTTTGAAACATAGACACACAATCATTACGAATTGTTTGACGCCCTATGCTTTCTAAAGTAGGCTGCAATGACTCCATCCATGGTTCAAATTTAGGATCCTCGAACTTATTGAATGGAACCTCAGCACTAATGCACCATTCTATCATTAGTTCACGACTCTTTCGTGGGTCAAAGGTAAATGGGCCTTCTAATGAATGCTTCTTCACTGCATCAAGAAACCTTTTTCTATCTTCGGTACTGATTTTTGGGCAATATTCAGCAATGTGATTTCGGTGGTTGTTTGTACCTGATTTGTTGCCCGTAGTCAACTTAGCTCCACAATATTTGCACACTGCCTTCATGACACCATTCACTTCAATCAACCCTGGCTCAAAATTCTCCCAAACCTTGGATCTTCTAGTTGGTGTCTGTGATGAATGGTTGGTGCTATCACTGGTTCCAAATGTTTTTGAAGGAAGACTAGCGATATCTGTTTCGGAAATGGCATATAATTAGCTTGTAACAGCAAAACTGCGGAAGTGAAAAATACAATTTTAGTCTCGTACTAACCCATTCTGAAACAATTGTTTAGTCTCTGGACATAGTTAGAACATATCTGGAGACCAATATGAAACCAAGCCTGCAGCCTACACAAACTAAAACAAGATCCTTTAGCTGCAGCCTGTAGGAACTGAACAAGTGCATGAGAGGGGGGCCACCGGCTACTCACTGTCTGTAGATGGAGGTGCTTGCGGTGGGGTTCAGGGGGTGGGTGGGACTGGTGTTGGTGTTGGTGTGGTCACCAGTGATGAGAAGCCTAGGTTCTCCGGTCGCGTGCACACTCCCTCGGCAGTCGGCACCTCCCTTCACCTTTGCCGGCAGTTCAGCCGGCAGTCGGGCGGTGGCCAGCTGGCAGCCTGGCGGTGGCCAGCTCCTTTTTCGATCTACTGCTCCACCACCATCATTGTATCAAGAAGCAGAAAGAGGAGGGGAAGGAGAATGAGATGACGCGAATGAGAAGATGGGGAGCAGATCTGGAGGAAGAGCACCTAGATCTGCTACCGACGTTGGAGAAGACGCTGGAGCCTGGAGCAGAGGCACGGCGACGACGGCAGCGAGCTGGCGGCAGCGGTGCTTCTATTAGAATCATGAGATGGGAGCACGGGGAGGACACACCAATTCCCAACCTGCCCCAACCTGCTCTCTTTGTGAACTCAACCCTCCACGACCCGTCAGGTTGGAGGACCTGTTTTCACCCAGCTATACACACTCCATTATGGAACCCACCCCAAAAAACCTGTTTCGCCCTGCCACGTTAGCAGGCGTACAAGCATGGCATCGAACGTTCATTATGTTAGCCAGCTTAGCATAAATATTTGCTTGTGTAGTTTGTCAGGGACATGAAAATAATCAGTTTTGAATTCTTTTAACAAGTTGAATTTTAAATTCTCTTTGAAGAATCCATGTCACGAGATAGACCACATAATTCGTTTCAGAGCACCACTTACTAATAAATTTAAATATTCTGATGTGCATGCATGTCGTAGGCATCAGAAATAATGGTGAGTAAACAATAAAGGACCACCATTGCATTGATAAGCATACAAGATTACAGAGAACGTTGAGAAAATGACAGGAGAATATTATTCCTCTGAAATATCCGCATGGTTACAACACGTGCGTCTCCTCATCAGAAGTTGCACCGACCTTACACTAGGACTCTACATTATACATATTGACTGGAGCGGTGGAGCCCTTTTATTATTAACTTGCATCTACTAAATTTATAATGTAATGAAATTACGATGATAAAAGTTGTGCCGTGAAACAACAAAAGTTGGGCTCCACACAATTGATGTGACCAGGCAGCAGAAACTAGGGGTTGGCATCACCAAACCCAGATCCAGCTCCCTGACCACCACCACTTCCACCATTCTCACCATTGCCTTTGCCAGCGCCATTGCCATTAGCGTTGGCATTTGCATAACTTGGCCCAGACCAGTACGTGTTAGCATAGCTCGAACCAGATCCAGTGCCACTACCTTCGCCATGACCACTAGATCCCCAATTACCATTACCTTGTCCTCCACCGCCGCCGCCACCGGTACCACCAGCACTGGAAGATTCTCCATAACTAGATCCTCCATCCTGACTATTTTGACTAGAACCTGAACCTGATCCAGACCCTCCACCGTACCCAGACCCATTGTATTGGCTAGCGCCGCCGCCTCCACCACCGCCTCCAGCAGATGCATGGGCACCACCCGAAACGCTCTCACCAGACCCCGTGCCACTCCCAAATCCTGAGCCACCACCATTCACATACCCGCCACCCCAACCACCTCCTGTACCCGTTCCATCAGCACTAGAGTATCTAGCCACCCTCACAGCATTAGCTATCCCCATGCTCATGAGGACAATGAACCCAAGTGCTACTAGCTTAGTGCCTGCCATTGTGAGCTACTACCTAAGACTCTAAGTCGAGATGAGTTTTGAGTGAAAAGCATGATGTCTATTTATAGTACCTTGAGGCCATGCAGTGGTTGTAGAAGATCAAGTGGAGCTTTTTAAAAGCCAATTGGATTCGTGGAGCTCCTTGACTTGACTACACCATGTATGCAAGAAGCGATGTGATAACAAATTTTCTTTGTACTTGGTTTGCTCTCCTCTCCGGTGCTGTGATTAATTTTAACAAGCTGCTTTGAAGTCATCTGCATGGATCATATATAGTAGAATCTAAAGCACCAAGGTGTGGTGTTTAATATGATCATAGGTGTCTAGACCGACGACCCCTTTAAATTGAACCTTCCTGATTCTTCTAATTTAAGCAGTTTATCAATGTATTAGTTTTCAAAAAAAAAAGAAGGAAGAAACATCCATTGAAATATTACGGTTCTTCATACTTTTTCACTGCTTCTAGTGATGTGAATGACTTGAATGCTGAACTGTTTTGTCTAATGGGCTCCATAGCATAATTCCATATATTCCTCGTAGTTTACTTATTATTATTGAGTATTTATTCGTGGATATAGGGAAATTATATATGTTTCACAATGGAGTGGGCAGTACCTTACCTAACATACTGCATATGCCATTTCAAGTAGCAGCAGAGAAAATATATATGCGACGTTGTTGGATTATATATGCTCCTTTCCTAGAACATTTTTTTAACTTATAGATAAACCATTTCATTCTAAATACTTTCGAAACGAATGTGTGCGTACCAAATGAGTATGCAGATTAACCTTCAGCAAATGATTCTGGATGCCAGGATCTCATTACACGATTTCATAGAGTGCCATATCCTCTAGGTACATTTAAGTTCGCGAACGAAACAAGATCCCCATCACAACTATTGACGTGTCACTATATTTAATATGCATGAAATCTTTATGAAACTTGCATAATAATACAGCCAACAAGTCAGCTATAAGGATTCTTGCAGCTTTCTCTCAGCCCACCTGTACAATAATTAGCTCTTCACAATTAATACATGGCCCACATGTCTCCCAAGCAGACTGTAAGCTTACAGCCCGCTTCCCCTCTCTCTCCTCTCTTCTCTCCTCCACCTCATTATTTAGCCGGCTTACAGCCAACTATAATACTTGCTATTAGGATTAGCCTAAAGTCTCTGAAACGTGAACAACTAGTGGCACAACAACCAAAAAATCACCAAACCGATCGCTGTAATTAAACACGGGGATCAACGTTGTTATTAGGGACCAAGCACATGCATGATAGTAGCTGTGAGTCGAAGTAAACGATGGTCTGGATGAACTCTGAACATCACATTTTACAATAATCAACACAAGCATTACATCCACTGACGGACTGATGGACATTTCTACTCGTGGCTGACATTGCAGAGGCAATGACCTCGAGGTTTTCGTAGTTGACTTTGATGAGCACATAACTCGAGAGACAATTAACACGATTAATGACTACAATGCAAGTTGTATTAGTAGCAATAAATGAATCGTTAGGCCTTATTAATCATCCATTTGCTTTGTAAGATCGAGGGCGCAGATTGAAGTACAAGCAGATCATCTAGTTAACCTAAGCAACATGTAACAAAGAAGCCATGTCTTCCGGTCTCATCTTAGATGTCTATAATTAAAAAAGAAAAGAAAAGGAAATACCACCACCAACGACTATAGCTACAGTGTATGATACTGGAAATGTCTGGACCTTGCTGAAAGAGATGTCCTGGAACGCTAGGATCGAGCTGAAGATAGGCTTCTTTAGCTCCCTTCTTGCCGGTTGCTTAAGGCCAGTCCCAGTGAAAGTTTTATAGAGGTTTTATTTACATTAAATAAAGTGCCACATAGGCAAAAATGATGACATGGCAAGAAATTTATGAAGAGAGAAGAAATGGGTTTCATCTAGATGAAATTTGGGTTGCATTGTTTCCAAGACTATGAAACTTGATGAAAGTAGCATTGGGGGCTAGAGAATTTCATCTCATCTGATTTCACCCAATCACATTCATAGTAATTGAATGCAATGGCTCACCTATAAAATCGTGAAATGAAACTATGCATAGGGAGACCCCATTTCATCCATAGTTTCAAAAGTCTTTTGATGATATATCACTCTTGGTAATCGTGTATTGAAATTTTGCACTGGGATTAGCCTAATTACCATTAGGATGGCGAGGGGCGACTACTTGGTTACACTGGTCTAATCAATTGCAGCACAGCTAATGACAACATAAACTAAAGCGTTACTACAATTACTTTACTGTAGCACCACGCCATGGGAACTAGCGTAGTGCATGTTAGGATTGATCTAACAAAACTTAGGATGAACTTGCTTAACCAGGATCACTAATCCAAAGTAGATCACACCTAGTACATTAACTAATGCGGAATGATAGAGTTCGGTCCTATACCAGCGGTAGTGGTGTCCATGGCGCCGCTGGAAGTAGGTGTAGGCATCACATCGTCGACAGCGTGGACGGAGTCGGGGACGTAGCGCAGACTCTCCTTGAGCGTCCTCTCGGGGTAGCGGCGGCCTTCAGGTCGCCACCGGCACTACCCCGGGCATGGGACTCGCGCTTCTGAGCCTTCCAGTGCTCTGAATGATCGGTGGTGGTGGAATAGATTAGATTGATGATCTTGGGGTTAACCCCCTCTTATTTATAAGCACTGTAGGACCAGGGCCGAGCCCAATGGGCTTAGGTTTGCCTCCCGACCAAGGCAATCGCGGATTGGGTTTGTTTCCCGTTTCCGAGTCTCACGGGGTGAGATCGACCCCTTTTCTCATGGTTCTGTTGTTGACCGAGGTCAACCAAAAACAGATCCAACATTCTCCCCCTTAACCGAAGGTCAACAACTTATTCTTAACTTCAACTTAATACTTATTCGGTCACTAACTTATATTTAACTTAAACTAAAATCCATCCTCCGTAAATCAGCAAGTACCAGACCAATGCATCGTCAGCAGCACAACGACATACTGGGATATCATTACCCATAGCCTTACTGAAAAACTTTGTCAGGATTCTTATTCTTATCTGGGGAAATATTAATGGCCCTGAACCAGGACCTGATCAAAAGTATCAACCAAACCCATACCTAGTACATGTTTCTGAAAGAGGGATGGTGATAAACTTTTTGTGAGCGGATCCGCAATATTTGTTGTAGTACTTATATGCTCAATCTTAATTGTGCGGTCTCGGTTTCTATCTTTCACGACACGATACTTGAGATCAATGTGCTTAGAAGCACCAGACAACTTATCGTTTGCACAAAAAAATACTACAGATTGATTATCGCAGTGCATTGTGATAGGTCTAGAGATACTATCCACAACTCTTAATGCCAGAATAAAATTCTTAAGCCACACTGCCTGTCCTGTTGCATCATAACATGCCACAAATTCAGCTTGCATCGTAGATGCAGCAGTTACACCTTGCTTACCACTTCTCCATGAAATTGCTCCTCCTGCCAGAGTGAAGATATATCCAGAAGTGGATTTTCTATCATCTTCATCACCAGCAAGATCAGCATTAGTGTAACATACAACCTCAAGATTGTCTGTCCTCTTATATATGAGTATGTAATCTTTAGTGGCTTGGCAATATCTTAACACCTTCTTGACACCTAACCAGTGAGCCCATCCTAGATTTGACTGATATCTATTAAAAAACTCCGGTTGCAAATGCCAAGTCTGGACGCGTACAGACGTATGCATACATCATACTTCCGACAGCTGGTGCATAAGGAACATTTTTCATTCTTTCTCTTTCTAAGTCATTCTTAGGGCATTGCGCTTGATTAACTTATCGCCGTTTTGAATAGGAACAGGTGAAGTGTTGCACTTATCAATGTTATATCTCTTAAGTATTTTCTCGATATAAGCTTTCTGAGATAATCCCAGTACTCTTTGGGCTCTATCTCGGTGTATCTCAATGCCAAGGATATATGAGGCATCACCAAGATCCTTCATATCAAAGTTGGATGAAAGAAAATTCTTAGTCTCATGCAACATGTTCTTATCGTTGCATGCTAACAGTATGTCATCCACATACAGTACTAGAATTATTAATTTTCAACCCTTAACTTTGACATAGATACAACTATCCACATCATTCTCCTTAAATCCGAATTTTTTAATGACCTCATCGAATTTAAGGTTCCACTGCCTGGACGCTTGCTTAAGTCCATAAATGGATTTCTTCAATTTGCATCCCATATGTTCTTTACCCTTTATGGCAAAACCTTCTGGCTGTGCCATAAAGATTGTTTCATTTAAGTCTCCATTTAGGAATGCAGTCTTAACATCCATCTGATGTAGCTCCATATCAAAACGGGCTACTAAAGCCATGACGATTCTAAATGAATCTTTGGTAGGCACAGGAGAAAAGGTCTCATTATAATCAATTCCTTCCTTCTGTGTAAACCCTTTTGCTACGAGCCTAGCTTTGAATCGTTCGACTTCCCTTTGGAATCACGTTTGATTTTGTAGACCCATTTACAGCCTACTAGTTTGACTCCTTCGGGAATTTCTACTAAATCCCATACTTTATTAGTACTCATAGACCTTAATTCATCTTCCATGGCTTCAATCCATTTAGTGGAATTCTCACTTGACACTGCCTGTCTGAATGTGGCAGGGTCACTTAAATTCCCGATATCATATACATCCTCACTTAAGTATGTCTCATAATAATTAGGAATAGCTGATCTCTTTGCCCGTTGCGACCTTCTTACTGGTTCATTCGCAACTGGTTGAGGAATTTGATCTTGTGGTGCAGGTTGCGCCTGGTTCCCAACCATTTGCTCCATGTTCTCCTGCTGAGCAGCAGTAGAAGGCATGGCGCCACTTACCTGGACAGGAGGAATGACTGGTGGTACAAATTGATATACCTCGGTGGGCTCTTGAACTACTCTTGAACTACTAGATCAGGAAGTTCAACCCGCAGTTCTTCGAGACTCACTTCCCTCCTTGGAAAACACCCACTAACTCCTAAGTCCTCTAGGAACATAACCTGTCTAGTTTCTATGAACTTAGTGTGACGACCAGGACAGTAGAATCGGTATCCCTTAGACTTTTCTGGGTATCCAATGAAGTGGCAGCTTATCATCTTAGAATCTAATTTCTTTTGTTGTGGATCAAATAATTTAGCATCGGCAGAATAGCCCCACACTTTTAAATAATTAAGTGACGGTTTCCTCCCATTCCACAGCTCAAAAGGTGTCTTGGGAATTGACTTAGACAGAACCCAATTAAGTATGTGAGCAGTTGTTTTTAATGCTTCCATCCACAGCTCTACAGGCAAACTAGAATAACTGAGCATGCTCCGTACCATGTCAAGCAGTGTACGGTTACGTCGCTCAGCGACTCTATTTTGCTGTGGTTCGCCTGGCATAGAGTATTGTGCTCTTATGCCATTTTCTTCTAAGTACTTAGCGAATGGTCCCTTAATCTAACCATATTGAGCGTGTTTCCTACAATATTCACATCCCCGGTCTGATCTTACAATTTTAATGGAAGTGTTGTGCTGTTTCTCAACTTCTGCTTTATAAATCTTAAATATTTCTAAAGCGTCTGAACGCTTTTGGATGGGGTAAATGTGTCCATAATGGGAATAATCATCAGTAAATGTTATAAAAGAGTCATAACTGTCTATCGATGTTACTGAGAGAGGGCCACAGATATCTGTGTGAAATATTTCTAATACTCCCGTACTCCTAGTTCCTCCTTTCTAAATAGTCTTAGCATATTTTCCCTTAATGCAGTCGATGCACTGCACTGAATCTGAAAAGTATAACTCCTGAAGTATCTCATCTTTAATGAGACACTCCATTCTCCCCCTCGAAATGTGGCCAAGGCGACAGTGCCACAATTTTGAAGAAGTCTTATTATCACGCTTACGCTTATGCATCGCATCACAAACATTCGCTACAGAATAATTATCATCAAGAGAGAGCAAATAAAGATCGCCTTGCAAATGACCAAGGCCGACACTAATATTATGAAATTTAATGTTGCAAACTGAGTTGCCAAACTCACACACATGTCTAGATTTATCTAAACGCGAAACAGAAATAATGTTTCTCTTTAAACTAGGAACATAAATTGCATCATCTAAATTAAGCTGGAAGCCGCCTAGCAACTCTAAGGAGAAGCTTCCAACGCCTTCGACTTCAACCATGTTCCCATCAGCCACTCTTAGGCTTCGCTCCCCCCTTCTTATAGTTCGGATCGAACAGAATACCTTGCTGTTTCAGCCATTCCTTAAAAGCCTGGGCAGCCCTTCTGAAGATGCTTGGGTGAAGCACAGAATGAACACAGCATCTTTCCACCTTGGGACTGCTTGCCTTGCTTGAACTTGTTGTTGTTCCTGGGACCAAAGTTCTGGTTTCCTTTCTTCTTAAACTTCTTCTGGCCTTGCTTGCTGCTACCTGACTCATGCTGATTCTTAGGAGGATTGTCATTGATGCTCATGTGATGGACCATGTTCACCACATCCTTCATCTTCTCAGTCTTAAGCCTCTCTTCTTCTTCAACACAGTAACTGATCAGCTCACTGATAGACCAAATAGCCTTGTTGGTGTTGTAGTTAATCTTGAAAGCATTATACTGTGAGGGCAGCGAGGTCATGATGAAGTGAACAAAAAAGGCATCTGAGATCTCCATCTCCTTAAGCTTGTTGGCCATGTCACACATGTTGAGAATGTGCTGCCTGATACCAGTCTTCCCATCATACTGAGAGGCCACTAACTTCATGATGAGAGTGCTTGCATAAGTCTTAGATGAGGTCTTGAAGATCTCCTCAAGCTTTGCCAGAAAGACCTTAGAACTCAGATCTGCTCCCTGCGCATCCTTAGTGGGGATAGCGCCCTTAATGCCAACACTGATGGTCTGAGACATGACCATAAGCGCCATGCGGTCTGATCTTGCCCACTTTTCCAGAGCAGCTAAAGTCTGTCCTACAGCAACAGCAGGCTTATCCTCCCTGAATGCCAAATCAAGATCATTACAAGCCAAGCACGTCATGACCTTGCCCTTCCAGTCAGGAAAATTTGCTCCATTGAGTGGCTCAATGTTGTTCAGGTAGGAGGCCACAGCATTGACATTTGTCACTGAAAATCAAAAGGAAAAAACTTATCTTAATAATCATATACAATGAAATGCAAATAAAAGCATGATAATAATCCTACGGTAGTCTGACTAACATCATGCAATTAAAATTTATATTTGCATCACCGGTGGAGAAAACAAACAAAATTTTGTCTTAATACTCATGATTAAACAATGGTGGTCAGAAATAATCATAAGTTTACACAAAATAAATTTCTCGGTGGTTCCATTTATTTAGGGGCATCTCAAAGTATAATGGTGGAATAAACTTATGAACATGAAATAAAACACCAACTACTTAAAAAATTACTTATGCAATAGCTTAACTGAAAACAATGCACAAATAAACTTAGCTTAATACTTAAAAGATATTGAAATACCGAAAATAAAAGAAAACTCCAAATCAGCCCGAAAAAGGAAAATGGCCCAGCAGCGGCCCACTATCGCGCAGCGCCCCTAACACTCATTTGTGGCCCAGAAGAGGCCCGTTTATGCGCGCGGCTCAGCGGGCTCCTACGCGGCTCCGTTCGCGCAGCTCAGCGAATGGCTCAGCTCAGGCGGCTTAGGCGGCGACTCTGGCGGATGCGCGGCTCAGCGAGCGGCTCGGGCGGATGCGCGGCTCAGCGAATGGCTCGGCTCAGCAAATGGCTCGGCTCAGGCTTGGCTTAGGCGGCGGCTCCTCGCAGGCACACACGCGCGGCTTAGGCGGCCCATTAGCAATGTGGCCCGGCAGCCAACGAGTGGGCCGCCAATTCGGCCCAGGGCGCCGCGCACTCCCCCACCCCCGCAGCCGATCTGAGCCGTCGGTCTTGATCAAACGGCTGACAATGGTTTTGGCAGGGCTTAAATAGCTGAAAAATCGGGGGGAGGGGAAACCCTAACCCTAAGTCATTTCCTCCCCTCCCCACGAGCTTCTTGGGTGAGAGCGGCGGCGGCGGCGCCGTCGGCCGCCGGCCGACGCGCGGCTTAGGTCCGCAGCACCGGAGCTCTCCCACGCGCGCTCTCCTTTCTGATAGGCCAGAACTTCGCGGGCCCTCTCTGCGACGCGCGTGCATCTCACGCGCGGGCCGCCGAGGGGCTCCGCCGGAGCTCCATGGCCGGCGACGGGAGCTAGCTGATGGCCGGCGAGGGTGAAAGCTGATGGCCGGTGGGCACAAACTGATGGCCGGTGGGAGCTGCGCGCGTGGCCAATGGAGCTGGCACCGCCGCGCCGAGGTAGTCGGTGTAAGAGCCTGCGGCTCCCGAAGGCACGCCGGCGTCCATGCGCAGCAAGCTTATGCCACGCGTGGCCGCCAACCATGATGTAAGCCCCTTTTCTTAATCTTATCTTAAACTGATCTAGGGTTAGGGTTAGGGATTCGGTGGGGAATTTGCTTTTGGATTTGGATCTGAGTTTTCCCCTTCCATTCTTCTAATTGCTGTAAAAACTAACAATAAACATGCTGGTTTTGGGCTAGGATTGCTTAACCGTGACTAAAGCTTAACTGATCTAAAGGTCTAAGCTTGATAACATTTCTGACTTAAGTAAAAAAATTAACTAAAAACATGTGTGCATGATACGAAGCTTAACTGAGTAGTGCTAAAACATGAAAAGATCATGCACAGATAGATCTACACCTAGAACCGAAACTAAAACTTAGGGTTTTGTCTAGGGAATCTAGATGGGATTAGGATAGGCTTTGATACCAATTGTTAGGATTGATCTAACAAAACTTAGGATGAACTTGCTTAACCAGGATCACTAATCCAATGTAGATCACACCTAGTACATTAAATAATCCGGAATGATAGAGTTCGGTCCTATACCAGTGGCAGTGGTGTCCATCGCGCTGCTGGAAGTTGGTATAGGTGTCACGTCGTCGACGGCGTGGACGGAGTCGGGGACGTAGCGCAGACGCTCCTTGAGTGTCCTCTCGGCGCGGCGGCCTTCAGGTCGCCACCGGCACTGCCCCGGGCGTGGGACTCGCGCTTCTGAGCCTTCCAGTGCTCTGAATGATCGTTGGTTGTGGAATAGATTAGATTGATGATCCTAGGGTTAACCCCCCCCCCCCCTCTTATTTATAAGCACTGTAGGCCCAGGGCCGAGCCCAATGGGCTTAGGTTTGCCTCCCGATCAAGGCAATCGCAGATTGGGTTTGTTTCCCGTTCCCGAGTCTCACGGGGTGAGATCGACCCCTTTTCTCACGGTTCTGTTGTTGAACGGGGTCAACCAAAAATAGATCCAACAGTGCAAACTGGATCAATAAACCGGTCATTGTCGTACTCCCTGCATATATGATTTAGATGTCGTTTAGAACATAATTGTGCATACTAAGAAGTGATTAATTAGAGGTTAGTTTTCCATATGTGCCCATATAAATAGGGTGGCGGGTGTATTCACAGCAAATGAATCCAGTTCAATTGGTTAGCGCACCAAATTCTGAGCATAATTATTAGGACCGGACCGGCAATCGAACCGCTAGCGTGCTCGGCATAGTTATTAGGACCGGACCGGCAATCGAACCGCTAGCGTGCTCGGTTCACTGGTCCACTGGTCTGACTGGTTGAACCAACGGTTCAAAACGGTTCAAATAGGCTAAGTTTAAGCATACCACACAAGGCACAAAGTGGTGTAGTGGTAACTTCTCTCGGTGGAAACGAAGCATGCAGCATTCGATTCCCATGTCCGCCCTCTTTTGCACCCCTGTCCCTCGTGTTCCGCTCACTGGTTCGCCTTATGGCCGGTTCTGTCTGGTTCAATTGAATAAGAACTGCCCAGTTTTCCATAAGAACCGCCGGTTCAACCGGATATTCCCCGGTTCGCTTGCACACCGATCATTAACGTGGACCGAACCGGTGGAGCCTTCGGTTCCTGGTTCAACCGGTCGGACCAGCTACTCCGGTCCGGTCCTATTAACTGGGGTGCTCGGTTCACTGGTCTGACCGGTTGAACCAATACTTCAAAACAGTTCAAATAGATTAAGTTTAAGCATACAACATAAGGCACAAAGTGGTGCAGTGGTAACTTCCTTGGGTGGAAACGAAGCATGCAGGGTTCAATCCCATAGCCAGTTTTCTTTGGTTCAATTGAATAAAAACCATCGGTTTTTCGTAAAAACCTCCGGTTCAACCGGATATTCCATGGTTCGCTTGTTGGACGATCTTTTACATGGACCAAACCGGCTGAGCCTTCGATTCCGGTTCAACCGGTCGGACCGGCCGGTCCGGTCCGATCCTAATAACTGGGGTTCCGAGGCGTGAGCTCGCCAACGACTTCCTTTCCGCAAAGCTGCACCCAGCCCAGAACGACATCTAAACCATATATGGAGGGAGTGCATCAAGAAAGAGGACCAATTGTCAAGTTTGGAGATGAATTAACTATATCTTTCATATATCCATATTCAGTAAAAGATAATCAAACTTTGCCTACTTTTAAGGAACCTACTTTGAAAGTAGGCACGCTCAAGGTTAGACAAAGTTTGATCATTGTCCAGATCAAAAACTAGAAAGAATTTAAATGGGGAAATTGAAGCTAAATGGAAAATAGTAGCCAGAGAACTAGCTGTAAAGACAAATAGGTTACACAAGATGTTCATGAAGCCATTATTGCCGATAAGTCTGAGCTTAGTACTTTTAGTTGTAGGTGAGGTGGGAAACCAACATGATTCCCAATGAAATGTTTTGTAACCAACTAAACTCGGTGTCAAGGTTCGTCAAGTATTTGTCAGTACTTAGTCAAGGTTGTGTTCATATATATATATATATATATATATATATATATATA
Source organism: Panicum virgatum (assembly GCF_016808335.1). NCBI lineage: Eukaryota > Viridiplantae > Streptophyta > Magnoliopsida > Poales > Poaceae > Panicum > Panicum virgatum. The sequence continues at coordinate 25,627,090 of NC_053153.1, read as the reverse complement.
TATATATATATAATGCAGATCTATTGGGTACCCTGGGTATGGAACAAGTATTTCATACCCGAGTAATCCAGCCAGCATCCGATGCACCATGCACCCGGTTTTTCGTCCAGCCTCTCCCCGGTCTGCGTCGTGCGCCACCTCACCCCCGCCCACCCCCGATTTTATGCACAGCCCGTTCCTTGAGCCACAGCACCCAAAACCGTTCCGATCCCGGCAGCGCCGCACCACCCTTCCGTCGCCGCGCGACGCTGCACCCCCTCCTCGCGACACCGCTCTCCTCGCGGCGCGCCCGGCTGCCACCTCCTCCTCCCTGGGCGAGCTCCTCCTGGAGGCCAGTGGTGGCGGACGCGCAGAGGTCGCGCCCGAGCCCTACTCCTCCGACTTCATATGTCGCATCCTGCTCCCTTCTCCTCTGACTCCTAGCCATGTGGGGCTGCCGGGCACCAGATCCGGCTGCCATGGACCAGATCCAGCGGCATGGGCGCACGGCCCAGCCGCCCAGCTGTGCGCCGCTCCCTGATCTGGGGCGCTGCCGCGGGAGGCGCCGGTCCTCCACGCCGACGCTAGGGTTTGGGCCATGGAGCTGCCCCCCGGCGCCGCCCACCGCACCACCTACTCCCTCCTCTCCCAGTTCTTCGATGATTCCATGGCCGTAGGGCCAGCACCCGCCAACATCCTGCAGCCCCAGTCCAGCGGCAGCAACTACGGCACGGGGAGCTCTATTTCCACCTCCAGCGAGTACCCCTTCCACCTCCCGCTGCTCACCTCGGCCACGGCGGAGCTCGGATCGGCGGCGGCTGCTGCGGGGTCGTCGTCCTGCAAGAGCTGGGCGCAGCAGGCTGAGGAGACCTACCCGCCTCGCTCCCGGCGGCAGCTCCTCTACTTGCCCAGTATGTTAGTATGTACGACCATTTCCCTCGATAAAATAATGCATGTTCTAGCTTTAGTGATCTCCTCTACCTTTAATTTTGCAATCTGAGTGCGCTCTTTGAAATTTGAATATCTGACAAAGCACAGATGATGAGTATAACTTTAACATGAATATTCCAATGTGGAGAAGCTATTGTTGTGTTACTTTTTGTTATCCATCCTTTTCAGCAATCAAAAAAAAATAACTTGCACTCCTGTATCTAACATGCTTACATGCCTAGGATGCAGCCTGAACGTAGCACGGCATCAAATTATAGGCAACTTTCCTATGATTTGGTGGCTTGCCTGCTCATGCCACCCAATTAGTTTTGTTGATTTGCTCGCTCATGTGTAGGTCATGCCGATGGCATAAACAAAAGAAGAGGGTGTGAGAAAACTCTATGTGGACCATGTGCTGCTTTCTCACTATTAGCATGGGGAAAATGGCAAACGGTTTACTATGTGGTAGGTGATGGCTGTTGGAGGTAGCATACTAGCATGGTTAATGCACAGCGACATGCCGACATGTGTGCTGTTTGGCTGTTAGATGGGCAGAAACCACAGTTGTAGTAGCACTGAAGCCACAAATTCTGCCAGAGATATGCAGCTGGATGCTCTCTTGATTGCACGCATAGAAATGAATTTAATTTACTTTCATGCATTTATGTTTTATTGTAGTCACTAATAAGTTCTGGACAATTACCAAAGTATATAATTGTCATTTTATTTGCAGTCCCTTGTTCATCAATAACAGGTGAAGTTATAGGTTGTATATTTCTTCTAACTAGGATTATTTGTCAAGGTATAAAATCTAGATGATCTGAATGTTATTTATCCTTGTATGTCAGCCCTCAATGTCTATTGCATGAAAGCATGCTTCCCTGAATAGTTGTCATTGTTTCCAAGTTAAATCAAATGCCAACCTTGAATGGAGTTTAAGAAATGTGGATAATCAAATACTATATCGGATCAGTTCTATAATTTGCAAGCATTGTGTCAGTGGTATTCTTTCTTGCTGGTCCACTCAAGTTTAAATTGTGGCCATTTTGATAGCTCAGTTTCAGCTAGCTGCTCAGTGCGGTGTGATTGTTGATGAGTTTATTGCTGCACGGAGGTCATCTGATAAATCATCAGAGGTGAGGCATCAAGCAGGCGCATTGGAGCAAATTAGGATGATTGATATGATTCTCAGCATGTCTTAGCTTTGGTTGAGATTACACCTCGTCCATTCATGTATGTTGACTTATTTTGGTTGAGATTACAGCAACAAGGCGGAAGTCTTCGCTTTTGCTGGTACCGGATCAGAGCTAAACTAGTTAAGAAATTATTCCAGTGCTGCTAACCATGTCTGTAGTTTTGGTGCAATATACTAATTTTTTTTCCAAATCTAATTTTTTTTCCTGCATCAGATATAACATCCTTGCACAAGCATGGAAACAAGAGTCTAATGGAGCTAGGGTGCTCCGATGGTTGCAGTGCCTGGCAAATTCTATGTTGTCACCTGCTATGCTATGCTGCAAGACTTCATCAGTGGTGCACGAGCCTTTTTTGCACTCACTAGTTCCAACAAGGTCAGTCCGCAACCTAAGCTGTGCTATTCTGCAACTCCTACCTAACAAGGTAGTAATTTCTAATCCATTCTATTAAGAGACGGTCCTTCCTACCATCAACATATAGATGCCAGAGGATGTGTTGAAGCCTTCAAAAGCAACGTCAACTATGAGGAGAGGATGACTCTACTCATCACTGATGCTACCATCATCACATCCATTGGAGAGGAGAAGTCCTCGCCGTCGTACCCATTATCATCACACCAGGCCCGGCCCTGAGGCAGGGGCGAGCGGGGCGGCCGCCCCGGGCCCCCGAATCAATGGGGCCCCACCAGGTATCTACGGCGTATGTAGTATTGCATCGCTAACTCGCTATGCATACGAGCCTCAGCTAATGAAACGACGCGCAGCTGCATGCGCATTTTCTCGCCTCCGTGATCCCCGTCCGTGCATGTCGGTCCTCTTTCTATCTACGCGAGTCGCAAGATAGGTCGGAAGTGGCTTGGGCTCCTAGGGTATGCGGCGTGATTGATCGAATTGTTGGCCGCATAACGACGGCGATGGCGGAACAGCCGCCGCGCGTTCCGGCATCCGCGCCTCTCCAAATCTCTCTTCAGCGACCGCTGTGCCGTGGTTCCGTCGTCGGTCTATCTGCGTCTTACCGTCGCCGCTTCCAGCAAAGAGAAGATCAGCACGGAAGCATCACCCTCCATCGGGGCCGCAGGCAAGGAAGGAGCGACTACTGGTAAAAAGCAAGCGGCAAGGAAGCAAGAAAGACAACCAGATGTAGGATTTTTTTTTTAATTTTCCCTAAGCTCTATTAACCCTCATTAGCAATAGATTGATATTATATATTTGATTTATGAATAATGATCAAATCAATATTTCACGTTCATTGCAGTCGGCAATTGATAAAATGACAGTTGATTGCTGGTGGCAAAGGATAGATGATACTCCCTCCGTTCCAAATTATAAGTCAATCCAAAAATTTTGGAGAGTCAAACCATCTCAAAAGTTTGACCAAAATTATAGAGAGAAACACAAAGATTTATGACATCAAATAGGTATACTATGAAAATATAGCTAACAAAGAATCTAATGATATTTAATTGGTATCATAAATGTTATTATCTTGTTATATATTTTTGGTCAAACTTGAAAAATTTTAACTCTCCAAGATTTTTGGAATGACTTATAATTTGGAATGGAGGGAGTACTATAGGTCATATTTCTATGTTATCTACTGCATGTAAGAATGTGCGGAATGATTTTCTCTTAGCAGGGGATGAAGCAGCAACTCTTTCCATTATCTAAAAGACTAAGTAATCTTAATATTTTTTACAAATTGTTAGATAGCGGTAATATTTTTATAAATTATTAGATTTGTTATAGCTATTCAAATAGTATCTTTTCTAGGATTGTAAGGTATGCATTTGCCAGTGCGTATAGTAATAGGAGGGAACAAGCAGATGGTAGAGGAGGGAATAAGCAGACAAGTTTATAAAATCATAGCGTTGCCATTAACAACTTTATGCGTCAAGGAGAAGTTATAGGATGATGTTTGTATTGATCCAATAATCAACAATTTCATAAATAGAGAAACTGTAAAAAAAACTTTAAAGATAACTGTACAACTTGTATGACATAAATATTTATCTGCACATGTAGTGTTTGTCAATAACAACTTATTGTTATTATTGTATTATTAAAAGAGCCCCGGCCCCGAAATGTCAGGACACTTAGGCACAAGGACGCCCCTTACCAACCAGAACTAAATGGTGACCCTTTAGTCTTGGTTGGTATTAACAACTGGGACTTTTGAACTTTTAGCCCCAGTTGGTATGGATCTTTAGTCCTGGTTGGAAGCTCTAACCGCAATTATAGGTCCCTCCCGACCTCTAGCTGTTGGACCCGGGACTAAACCTTTCATTGGTTCCCGGCCCAACGACGGCTAGGACAAATGCAAAGGATCAAAGACCCTTTCTATACTAGTTGGCCAACAAGGTGTGCACACCAGCACTGGTGCATTGTACGGGTCCACACGCAGACGGTTGTACTCCCATGGAAGCCCATTATGTCTGGGCACACACCCCTCTCCCATGTGTCAGTGGGTGACTCCCTTACTTTATCTGTTTCATCAATTGGTTTCCTAGTAAATATAGATGGAACCCTATCGTTTCATGTAATATATGTGGCAATGAAACTTTATGTATTCTCGAAGAACTACTCGGATTACTTCAGAAAAAACCCATACAGGTAGAGAGTGATAATAGCATAGTCTCAAACACCAGCCACACAGTATGTGCTAACATACATATTTTTGTGTTCACTTGAACAATGACGGAGCCCTTTATTGCTTGATTAAACACAACCTAGCACACACATTGCGATACAAATAAAAGAAAGCAAGGAAAATTCTAATGCAACAACATTTGAAAAAAAAACATAGGTTGGGCTCCATCTTTTCGAAGGTGGAACTTCTAAGGGTTTGCATTACCATAGCCAGTTCCACCACCTTGACCACCGCCACTGCCACCATTCTGAGTAGTGCCTTTTCCTTCACCGTTGCCATTGGCATTTGCATTTGCGTAACTTGGTCCATACCAGTATGTTCCAGCTTCGCTAGAGCCAGAGCCGGTTCCACTGCCACCACCTTGACCGCTAGACCCAGGGTAACCTCCCGCTTGTCCTCCGCCACCACCACCTCCATTACCACCAGCGTTAGAATACCCACCATACCCATAGTATGAGCCTTCAGTGTACTGGCTAGAGCCTGAACCTGAGCCAGATCCACCACCAGACCCAAAGCCGCCATTGTTGCTAATACCGCCACCTCCGCCTCCACCTCCTGCAGTTGCGGACACTCCACTAGAACTACTCTCACCGGCCCCAGCACCACTACCGGACCCAGAGCCAGCGCCACTCACATATCCACCACCACCACCCTCGCCCGTACCAGTTCCTCCTGCACTAGAGTACCTAGCCACCCTTGTCGCATTAGCTAACCCCATACTCAAGAGGACAATGAAACCTAGGGCTGCCAGTTTAGTGCCTGCCATTTTGCGTGAGCTTAATAGTATGAGATGTGATGAATGCTGAGAGCAAGCTAGCTTGCATGGGTATTTATAGTGCCCCAGACACGCATTGGTTCATTATCTCAATAGCTAGCACGTTGGTGATAGATATAGAGTCAACAAGTTCATTAGCTAGGCGATCAAGTGGAGAGTATATAAGTGAAAAAAAAGTGTTGATTTGACTATATGTTATTAGCTTTAATTCAATGATCAAGAACTTACAGAAGTGCTTGATGTTATATATGTTTAGCTTTATTTCAATCAAGAAGTAGTGTTGACTGAGTCCCATGCATCTCTAAACTGATGAAGCTTCAGCGAAAGAGTTCGATCCAGACACTGTATTATATTCTGAACGGCGTCGCCATGAGGGCAAAAAACTAGAGATGAGATCATAATTCAAGGAACTTAACTTGATTGACTTTGGATATGTACGTCTTAAATGCGTGTTCAGGAACCGGCACCAGCATCCACTGATCACTGGAACAATTCTGCGAGCTGGTTTGACATTGCAGAAGCGACCTCGACGTACTCGTAATTGACTTCGACATTGTACGTGCGTGAGTCATAGGCTTGTAGCAAGTGGCAACCAAACCAAGCACACCTCTACCGGGCCAGAGACTTGACGTAGGAACCCGATGCGTGCAAATGACTGCGAATTTTGTGTTAAATGGCTAGGAAGATATATCTGAAAATGTATATAGGAAAAATATACCACAGACACAAAATGATGGAATAATAATGGTTTTGCTGAGCACTTCTGCAAACGTAGCACTCTCATGGATTTCCATATTGCAAATCTTCTTTATGCTTAATTTGAACTGATCACGAAACATCAGTAACACGGCCTGGTCCTGAATCATTAGTATTCATAATTTGGTATGATACTGAAATTTGGAGTAGGTCTTCCAAGATAGGGTACAAGAACTGAGTGTTGGAATGTTAATGTATGTCTATCTTCTTCTTTTTTGAAGGAACAGTGGCAGAGCTTATTGGGAAAATCCCAGGGAAGGCCACCAGCAGCAATCTAAGCAGGTTATCAAGATTTAAGCAAGGCTTGATGAATTCGCAAATATATAGAAGGGGCCATGCATGGTCCATTATATATTGTGGCCTTATGTACCTCCTATCCTCCGTCAATGTGAAGCAAGATTTTACTAGCGAGTATCCTGCTCAAATGGACCTCTTGATTCATGTGTGCTAGAAATGGATCGATGACCAAGCTTTGAGAAGGCAATTCGGAGCAGCCTTTATTTCTATATATGTGACGAGTTTACTTGTTTTTTTTTCAACTCGTAGAACACCCATTGGTTACTGTTATATTGTGATCCAAATTCATTGCACAAGAAAAGGCCGACTTTCGACGGAGCATAGCGGAGGCCCGTCCCCGGGAGGCTTGGGGCGGGCGTACGGTTCATATACCCTTTAGGGTTTGCTCCTCGTGGTGTAATTCCTCTTGTAAGCCGCCGCTAGGCGTTGTAAACATTCACCCCGATATAGTGAAGATTTGTTGGCTGGCGCCCGTGGTTTTTTCCCTTCGCATTGGAGAGGTTTTTCACGTTAAATCCTCGTGTCTCATGTGGTTTGATCTTGCTGTTTTCATCATTTCTTCGCCGTCGCATCTAACAGTTACATCTGCTTCACCAGCCTTGAGCTGAATATTGCCTCCCTAATATGCCAGTCATGCAGTCCAAATGGGACTGATCGATGTAGGCCCTTGTAATCTGACTTGCTTGGAGCTTCTGAGGTTAGTGCATATTTGAAATATCAATTGCTCCCTCAAGACACATCACTATGCTTTCACCATAGTTCAGTAAAAATTTTAAAATTTTGACAAACAATAGCTTTTGAAATATTACTTTGGAAACCTAGTAATTATCCATGTGCATTTATCTCGAAAAGTACCTTCGTATTCTCATATATTTGTCAGATATTATAAATATATTCTACTAGAAAATAATGGTTAACTAAAAAATCATACTCGATAGCAACAAGCAATAATTTCATATTAAACTTAGAACAATTGATTTCTAAATTAATTCCTTGATATTAAAATCCTAAAATAAGCATTAATAAAATATCTTAAATTTCACAATATGCTAGGAAGAACATGATACCAAATGTTATCGAGTTAAGATTATATATTGTCCACATTTCTTACATTGGCCCATCAGTATATGAAAAGCTACATAGACTGTCAGACCCGGGGCAGCGGGACTGCTTATAGTCATAGAATTTTTTAGAGTAAGGGATAGCTCATGGATGTACCTTACCTCTCTTGTAACTATCCGAATTGGTGTAGAACTAGTTACAGTACAAGGAAACTACCCGACCATGCTGTAATAAGACTCCAACTGTACTTTGCTAGGACCCCCTCAAAAGGCATCAACACCTAAGGCAATACAAACAACCACACATAATGTAGGGTATTTACGCAACTCGCGGCCCGAACCTGTCTAAATCTTTGTGTTCCTTGCACCATCGAGTTCCAGAGCAGTCGATTGCTACCTACAACCCTACTGCTAAGGGTATCCCTGAGCAGGCTTGGCGGTAAACACCGACAGCTGGCGCACCAGGTTGGGGATTCGGCGAGTTCATCGGCGAATTCGATGGCCACCTTCGCTTTCAGCACCATGGCGTTTCCTCAAGGCGCCACCTTCGTCTTCGGCTCGTGGGTTTGCATCGCCAATGGCTTGGGCGGCTTTGACAGCCACCTAGCCAACCCCACCACGCTGGAGGCAATCTCGTCGGAAAACGGCAACAAACTCGCCAGATCAGATAATCACGGCGTCATGCTGCTTCCCGACCTCACAAAGGAGATCGAGCTAAAACTCGAAGAGAACTCGGGTTCTACTAGGACCCAGATTGATCTCAAACCGAACTCTACTCAGATTGAGACTCTCCTTGCTCAACCCATCTACGGGTTGCGCAACGCATCATCTACTTACCAACAGATGATTGAATCCATCTATGAAAATAGCTTGGATCAAACCTCAGCCGTCGAGAACTCTCAGCCATCGCTAGTCGGGAGGCACCCGTTTTCGACGTATACTCAGACCCAAACGAGTCATCCTATGATAGCTTGGATTTCATCACCGATGTGCTGGCAAGGTTTCAACTCCAGTCTTGCCAGGATTACTCACTTGCAGAACTACTTGACAACCTTCGAGAAGTCGCCAGCATCGATGATCTATCATTCCAACATGGTGCCCCCCCCCCCCTTACACCTGAACGGGAAACCAGATCCGGGGGTACTGAACTAGTCGATTACGGATTAGACCTTGAGAACTAAACTCCAGAATGCTTGTTCTCTGTGATCAACTAGCAACACGAGTGTGCCTCCAGCCAGCACGACCCTAATGAAACTGCGGATCAAATTTCAGAGGATAATCTGACCAAAGATGCCCCGCAAGATGAAAGTGAAGCTACTCGCACAGCCCGCAGAGCAAGAAATCAACGCAAGGGAGAATGCAGGGCCCGAGTTGCTGAGCGTGCTCGCCTTCCCCCGCACAATCTCAACCAGGAGTTCAATAATACTGCGGATCCAATTTTCACCACTCCCTTCGCCGCGATGACAGAAGCAACTATGTGCCTCATGCAGATGCCACAAAATCAGCAAATGGAGCGCGTCATACACCTTACCCGCCATGCTGTGGAACAACTCAAAAGACAAAATCCCTTGTCCTCGCTTCATGGCACCCGATCAAGGGCCACTGCAACAGTAATACCTCAAGCAAGCCGCACTCCGGGAGGCCATCATCGTCAATCACAGCAGCAAAACCAAAGAAACAAAGAGGAGCAGGAAGTCGCAAGCAATCATCACCCTAGGGGTGGACCACCACCAGCAATCCAAGCTCCAGGACCACAACCGAACCGCAACAACAATCGCGGTTGCAACTTCGAAGAAGTAGCCAATTCCAGGATGGATGCACGGGACATCATCAATGCAAGACACCGAGCGCATCTTGCAGACAACTCCGATCGCTTTCCGGCCCTCAATAGCATCTTCGACAACGTCGAGTACCCAAAAGATTTCAAACCCACAAACATCCAGAAGTATGATGGTAAGCAAGACCCTGCTCAATGGTTCTGTTTATACTCGACCGCTATCAATGTTGCAGGAGGTGACACCTACACCAAGGTCCTCTACTTCCCGATGGCTCTGGAGCCCGCACCTCTTACTTGGCTGGGGAGCTTGACGCGCGAGTCCATACACTCGTGGGAGGATCTCTAGAAGGTCTTCATCGACAACTTCCAAGGATCTCTACATCGAGTAGCTACTCGACACGCTCTTGCAATGTGCAAGCAGGAGCAAGGCGAAACTATTAGATCCTACGTTAAGTGTTTCTTCGACACAAGAGCCACCATCGCCAATGTCGCCGATGATGACGTCATAGACTACTTCCACAACGACATTACTATCCAATCACTCAATCATGATTTTGGGCGTAACCGCCCCAAGACGGTGGTGGAGCTGCGCGACATGATGCAACGATTTGCAGACGAAGAAGAACAAGAGCGCAGCCGCTTCCCACGCCATCACAACGACAACAATGGGAAGCGCAACAATGATCGTGGAGGGCCCAGTAACCAGCGGGATCCCATGCGTAAGAGCAAGCCTGATGATACTGTCGGCACCATGGATCACACTCCGCGTGGTAAAAAGACTGAGAAGCCGCAGGATCAGTTCGACAAGATCCTCCACAACAAGAGGTGCCCAATCCACCCCAAGAGCAACCACTCGATGTTCGAGTGCTCGATCATATGCAAGTCTATCCAGTCTACGCTACTAGACACACCCAAGAAGAAGTAGAACAAAGAAGATGAAGATGACAAGAAATACCCTACCTACTTCTCAAGATGCCAGGCAATACAGGAGTCCTTTCTCTACGAGGGGACCTCCTCAAGTCCTTTGAGTGCGACAAGGAGGCGATAGACCATGCCTCTACTATTCGAGTTCCTAGTTCTGTCAGCGAAATTCTCGCCGCCGCCAAGGAACTCTCACTCAACAAGGACTCAATGCCCTCCAAGAATCCAAGCCAGTCATCGGTAAAACTAACTGGTGACGTGGGCACCAAGACCATCCAGCTACAAGAGGGAGATGACTCCAAAACCGCTATCATCGGAGCGAGCTTGGGCAACAAATAGGAACTCGAGCTCATCAACTTCCTTAGGGACAACAAAGACGTATTCGCATGGAAACCAGCGGATATGATAGGGGTGCCCAAGGAGTTGACTGAGCACGCACTAAAAGTTGACCCCAAAGCCACACAAAAGAAGCAACGGCTACGACATTTTTCCCCGGACAAGCGAGAAGCCATCAAGAAGGAGCTAGCGAAACTACTCGTAGCAGGGTTCATCAAAGAGGTCTATCATCCTGAGTGGCTGGCCAACCCTGTACTCGTCTAGAGGATGTGCGTCGATTACACTGATCTGAACAAGCATTGCCCAAAGGATCCTTTCGGGATACGACGCATCGATCAAGTAATCGACTCAACAGCAGGATGTGTCCTACTATCCTTCCTCGACTGCTATTCAGGCTATCACCAGATTGCCCTGAATGAAGAAGACCAAATCAAGACGGAATTCATCACCCCGTATGGGGCATACGCCTACAAGACCATGTCTTTTGGGTTGAAAAATGCTGGTGCCACCTAACAGCGCGCGATATAGCTGTGCTTCGCCAATCAGTTACATCGCAACGTTGAAGCCTATGTAGATGACATCATTATCAAGACCAAGACCCAGGATCAATTCATAGCAGACCTGGAAGAAACCTTCAACAGCCTCTGAAAGTTTCTTTGGAAACTCAACCCAACAAAATGTGTCTTTGGTGTACCCTCTGGAAAGCTACTCGGATTCATCGTCAATCACTGGGGAATCGAAGCAAATCCAGAGAAGATCAATGCCATCATGGCCATGGATGCTCCAGCCACCATCAAGGACGTCCAGAAAGTGACAGGCTGCATGGCAGCCTTGAATTGGTTTTTGTCCAGACTTGGTGAACGGGGCTTACCCTTCTTCAAGCTCCTCAAATGACAAGACAAATTCGAGTGGACTACAGAAGCCACGGAAGCATTCGAGAACCTCAAGCATCATCTCCAGTCACCGCCGATTCTTACAGCTCCACTACCAGGGGAGGAATTACTCCTCTACATCGCTGCGACTACTCATGTAGTCAGTACTGCGATAGTAGTCGAATGCCCGGAGGAAGGCCACGCCTATGGTGTTCAGAGACCAGTCTACTTCATCAGTGAAGTACTCTCTGAATCAAAGGTTAGATACCCGTCTATTCAGAAAATTCTCTATGAAATTCTAATCACCTCCAGGAAGCTTCGACACTACTTCGACGAGTACATGATCTCAGTTATCATTGACTTCCCATTGGCGAATATACTCCACAATCGGGATGCCACTGGAAGAATTTCAAAGTGGGCAGTCAAACTGGGGGTCTTGGAAATTCAGTTCAAGCCAAGAACAGCAATCAAGTCGTAAGCACTAGTCGATTTCTTAGCTGAATGGCGTGAAAATCAAATCCCAGCACCTCACAACGTTCCAGAGCACTGGGTAATATACTTTGATGGCTCACTAAAGCTCGACGGAGGCAGTGCGGGAGTTCTATTCATCTCACCCAAAGGAGAGCGACTCAAGTATGTGTTCCAAATCATGTTTAAAGTCTCCAACAATGAAGCAGAGTACGAGGCGCTACTACATGGGCTTCGCCTAGCAGTGTCTCTAGGCATCAAGCGAGTACTTGTCTACGGCGACTCTCTACTCGTCGTTCAGCAAGTCAATAAAGAGTGGGACATCAACGAGGACACAATGGATGCATACATTGAAGAAATCAGAAAGCTCGAGAACAAGTTCTCAGGATTGGAAATCCACCACGTAGACCGTGACAACAATGTGGGAGCCGATGTCCTGTCCAAGCTTGGATCTACTCGAGCAGCTATTCCACCTGGAGTCGTTGTTCATGAACTACATCATCCATCAGTCAAGGTGCATAGTCAACAAACTACTGATGCGGAGGCCCCGACCATAGTCAGGGAAGTGTTGATGATCAAAGAAGATTGGCGGATTCAGTTCATCGACTTCATCAGGGAATTCAAGCTTCCACCACATGTCAAAGCTAAAAGCGCTGAAGCAACGCTCGTCATCAGGCAAAGCAAAGGTTTCATTCTCATCGGCGACAACCTATATAAGCGCTCTGCCTCCGGCATCCTTATGAAGTGTGTTACCCTCGAAGAAGGCAAGGATATCCTCAGGGAAACACACGAAGGAGTCTACGGCAATCATGCTGCGTTAAGGACACTAGTCGGCAAGGCTTACAGATCATGTTTCTTCTGGCCAACTGCCATATCAGACGTAGAAGACCTCATCAGAAGATGCCCTGGTTGTCAATTCTTTTGCAAGAAGACTCATGTCCTAGCACATAACTTGATCACAATCCCTCCATCATGGCCATTTGCTTGCTGGAGTCTGGACATGATCGGACCCTTAACAGTAGCTCTAAGAGGATTCAACCATGTGTTGGTAGCAGTTGACGAGTTTACCAAGTGGATCGAGTACAAGCCCATTGTCAAGATCTCAGCAGATAGAGTAGTGGATTTCATCTCTGACATCATACATCGGTTTGGTTTCCCCCACACCATTATTATAGATCTGTGTTCTAACTTTACCTCACAGTCTTTTTGGGATTTCTGTTAGAACTCTTGCATAGAGGTCAAATATGCCTCAGTGGCTCATCCTAGAGCAAATGGTCAAGTGGAACGCATCAATGGCTTGGTACTCGATGGCTTGAAAAAGAGACTCTATGACACCAACTCTAAGAAGGGTGGCAAGTGGATTCAAGAACTACCCCATGTGGTCTGGGGGCTGCGAACGCAGCCTAGTAAAGCAATTGGACAATCTCCCTTCTTCCTCACCTATGGATCAGAGGCTATACTACCCGCAGATATCATGTGGAAATCTCCAAGAATAGAAGCCTATCAGGAAGGAGAAGCAAATGAAGCTCGACAACTTGAGTTGGACTCAGTTGAAGAAGTCAGGATCAATACTTTGACCCAGTCCAGCAAAGATCTTTCAACATAGTAGATCTAGTCCTACGACGAATTCAAGATTAATCAAGACTACACAAGTTAAATTCTAGATGTGAGGGACCTTTCATTGTGTCTAAAGTTACGAGACCTGGATCTTACAGAATCACTGATGCTGATGGTAATGAGGTACCCAATTCCTGGAATGTCGAGCACTTGCGCAGGTTTTATCCTTGATTCAAAGTTGTATGATGGTGTCAGTTGATCTCTTTAACATAGCAACAGTTTCTATCAATTTTCAACTAAATTAAAGGCAGCTATCAAACTGGCAGCATCAAGACCAACTACTTCTTAAAGGGTTTTTCCAACCAGGGTAATCCTTTCAGATTCATACCGACCTGGATAACCCAATTCGGATAGCCTACACAGTTTTTCCATTGGGGTAACCCATCAAGGTTCATCCGAACATGATAACTATACAGGGCACATCCCTGTCCTTAGCATAGGACACAACCTACTCGCTGGCTCGAGAAGGTCTATGTATACCTTTATTAGTTTGTCCAACTTGGGTAACTCAACGGGCTTCACCCTAACAGGTCAACTACAAAGATCACTCCAGCCTTGTGTAAAAGGCAAAACTACTCGCTTGCTCGAGTATGTTTTGGATACTATTAAAATTTATCCTACTGGGGTAACCCAACGGGGTTCATCCTAACTGGTCAATCTTAATAGTTACTCCAGTCTACATGATAGACACTCTACTCGCTCACTCGAGTAGATTACGGATATCTCTACACAGTTTTTCTATCTGGATAATCCGACGGGATTCATCCTAACTGATAAACTACGGAGGTTACTCCATGGAAACACTCTACTCGCTCGCTCGAGTAGTCTGTATATCGGTCACTTATCCTACGGTATCAGACCAAGCTTCTGAAGACGCACCAACAGGATAAAGCAACATATACAAAGACAAGTCTTTACAAGATCACAAGACCTATTACAAGCAGATCACTCTGCCACGTTCTTTAAGATCTCCTCAGCAATCACTTCTGTTTCTTTACAATAGCCCTGGAATTTCTCTTCAGTGCAATCAACGGCTATTCCCTTGGCTATGGGAGCTAAGTTATGCTGAGGCCAGCAAGACTTTACAATCCCAAGCATATGTGTGAGGTAATTCTTGGAGGTTGCCGCCATGAAGTCGAAAATCTTTTTGGGAAATTCCTCTAAGCGCTCGACTAGAGATTTACTACTCGATGCCTCTCCTTCAGAATCTAACATGTCCATAATAACTTGAGCTGCAGCTACCAGTCGAGCTTGATCGCTCGAAGGACCTGATATAAGGATATTTCAGTAATTATTCAATTATTAGTGAAATACTATCAAGCGGAGTTCAAGTACTTACAAGACTGAGCAGCTTGGAGTTGTTCTTGAAGCTTGGATTTTTCTTCTTCAAGGATCTTAATCTATTATTTCATCTTGTAAAGTTCTCATGTGTGCTCACGGTTAGCTTCATAAAGCTTGTTCCGTGCAGCGAGAGCTTCATCAAGATGCTTTGCAATCTCAGCATTCTTCTGAGTCAATGTGTTCTAATTGTCTACGGTCTGATCAAAGCCTGAGACTTTAAGAAGGATCGATTAGCAACATCCTACATGCACAACAGATGATATGTCAGACACCATAAATCACTTGACATCGGCAAAGAGAAGACAGCAGAAGACTTACCTTGGTGCATTTGAAGCTCCATTGCATATAATCTGCAAGCTTCATCACATTTTCCACAGTCAGCAGTGGATCATCACAGAGTTCCTTTCCCAACTCCTCATGGGCAGACTGAGGAAGTGACTGGAAAGGTACTACTCGAACAGTAGGATTCCTTGATCCCTCAGCCTCACCGTCACCAGTACTAGCAGTAGCAATAGCGGTCTCTCCAGTAGCCACAGAGGGTGAAGGTTCGGTTATTTCGGGAGTTGACTCTTTTGATGTCCCAGAGGTGCCTGCTTCTTGACATGCCCCAGCAGCAGCAGAGCTCTCGATCAGCCCAATTATTGGTGATTCGGGGGCTGATCGAGTAGTTGACTCTAGGTCATTCTACATCCAATTCCGGAAACCTTGAACTCGAGCCTTCTCATGCTCAGGAAGGTATTGAATTCTAAAAAGCCAAAGTTAGAACAAGGTAGCAGAGGCTAAATTGGGTCTAATGGAGAAAGTAAGATTCTTACTGGCCACTGTCGGGTCGGTATGCTTTCCTCCGCAATAGTGATCCAGGAGCCGCCTTACGCTTATTATCTCCACCAGAATGGGTGGCATCATCTGAAGATGGAGGCATGCAGTACCACATCTTATAATTCTTCTGCAAAAAAGAGGTTTCATAAGATTAGCAAAAGGCTTATTTACAAGTACTCGAGGATGTTTATTGACAGTTACCCAAGTATTCTCGGGTGGATTGACTGCCGAGAAGAGTGCTGGAAGGATTATGGCCTCGTCAAAGTGATTGAGTACTTTGCAGCATCTTCTCACTACCTCAGCACGAGTCATCGCCTCCGAAGTAAACCTGGTAGGATCATTCATGCCTTCATATCTGAAGGCAGGTTGCTTTCGACGCTGCAGAGGTTGAATCCGACGGCTCACAAAGGAAAACACCACATGGTTCCAGTAATTCCTTTCTTCTTCGACGTTGCAACAGCATCAAGAAGGCATGTTACTTGGCCGCCACTAGGTCCAGTAGTTGACCAACATGTTTGGACTTGGGGGCGCCAGGGGTTCTTTCAGGAAGTGGAGATTCAAAGTTCCCGACATGAAACCGGAAACTTTTCCACTCGACTCCTTTACCAGCTGGTTTATAAGATAAGTACTCGTCTCGGGTCTCAGGACGGAGTACTAATTCACATCCACCGACGACGACAGGCTTGCTAGCATTCGGAATGGGTACAAGGATGAAGAAATGCCGGAAAAGATGGAAATAAGGGAGGATGCCAAGGAATGCTTCACAAAAATGGATGAATATGGGAAGATGCAAGATAGACTGTGGGGTCAGATGATGCAATTGGATTCCCTAGAAGTGAAGAAGAGCATGGAAGAATTCAGAAATAGGCATTGCAAGACTGTGTTCCACGAAATCGCGGAATATAACGGTTTCGAAAGTACCTTCGAAAGGATAATCTTCTCCTTCAACTGCACGCCACTGAATCACTGCTTGACTCTGGAGCGGCTCCATAGTCTCTAGTTTCGGGCATTTTGCTCTTTCGCCAGCCTGTGGAGGGATCAGCAACCTCCTCGATATCAAGCTTGGACTTGTTCTTTTTGGGAGTCATCTCAATGTCACGAGCAGTAATCTTGGCTCGGGGGCTATGAGAGGGGCTAGTGGAAGGTGAACTGAGAAGGTAAAAGCTTGGGGAGTTTGAATCTAAAAATGGCGGCGGCCGGGAATCCAAGGGGTAAAAAAACCCTAAAAGTTACTGCATGAGTTAGTAAGGGTCTGAATGGCAATTCTGTGAATATTTGGAAGACCAACGATTATTGTCTATTCCGAGCAGTTTTTGAAAAATTGGGATATGATCGTTTGCCACCAGTTTTGGATCCTTAAATCTAAATTGAAAGATTTAAAATTCAAGGCTCAGAGGGCTGCGAGATATGTGCATCAGAGATTCATTTTTCAAATTTTTTGGAAAATAAGACAAGGAAAAGATTGAATTGACCCTCAGCCTGATTCTACGATTCCACCTAAGGCTCAGGGGCTACTCCATATGGAGCGCGAGTACTTCGCGCACCATATATGATCAAGATTTCGGGGCTTGAGCACCTCACAGCCTTGAGCAACCGCAAGTACTTGGGGAACTATTCGACGTACCTGAAGGAAGGCCCAGAAGCAATCAGAAGAATGTTTTGACTACTTGAAGTACTTGAAGACGCCCTGCCATGTACTCGACGCCTACAGAACTCGACTACGAAGATCTCGGGGGCTTGTCAGACCCAGGGCAGCGGGACTGCTTATAGGCATAGAATGTTCTAGAGTAATAGATAGCTCATAGATATACCTTACCTCTCTTGCAACTACCCTTATAGGCGTGAAACTAGCTGCAGTACAATGAAACTACCCGACTCTATTGTAGTAAGACTCCAACTGTACTCGGCTAGAACTTTTCATGTAACCCTGTCCCCCCGATATATAAGGGCAGGCAGGGACCCCCTCAAAAGGCATCAACACCTAAGGCAATATAAACAACCACACAGGACATAGGGTATTACACAACTCGCGGTCCGGACCTGTCTAAATCTTTGTGTTTCTTGCACCATCGAGTTCTAGAGTAGTCGATCCCTACCTACAACCCTACCGCTAAGGGTATCTCTGAGCAGGCTTGGCGGTAAATACCGACATAGACTGACAATGCATGGTTGATGATACTAAATTGATCATAGAAAACACATTATAATATATTTATTGTTATTCAAAATTGTATATTTCAATAAAAATTATAAGCTAAAGTGTCGCATTGGTTACCCGCAAAAACAAAACCGTATAATTGTAGACCATGTCAGTACTAGGGATGGTAACGGATCATATGGCCCTAGCATTCTCTTCACATTGCAACGTGACCCTTATATATTTTACTCAAGATAAGAGCTAGATTTAAAAACCCTGGCTCTTAGATTTATAGATTAAAATTTGAGGGCCTTTACCACCCCAGGCAGTACCCAAACGATCCCTATGCAGAACCTTAGTGTATATTAGGCAACCATTTATTTTAAAATAGACGAATTAGGGATGAGCATCGCTCTACTTTGATAAGATCCACGCCTCCACCACCTTCACCTTGTCCACCGGCACTACCACCACTATGACCACCACCATTAATTGTATTAGAACATGCAACGGCGTAACCTGCTCCCCAGTTGGAATCTCTAATAGCAGGACTACTAGAGCTCCTATAAAAAAAAACTACTAGAGCCAGATCCAGTTCTTGAGCAGTTGAGCGCGCCGCGCGCGCGGCTGAGTACATACAATCCCCATGTTTGGAAATCCATCGACACAGCCACTGGAATGCACCTATCATTCACACAGCCGTTCCGGCGGTGGCATTGAAGAACAGACGACCTCGAGGTTCGAGCAGTAGACATTCGTATATATAATCCTGAATTAGCACTTGGCAGTAGCAAGACAGCCGGGAAATTAAACGGCTGCCGTTTCCGACTCCGATCGAGCAGATCATGCATGTAATTTAATAAGTAAATTAAACGGAGTTGACCTCGAAAACTGTGCGATCGCCTACTCCGATCCTGGTCCTAGTATTAGTATAGCCAGCTAGCCACGCCTTCTTCAATAAGGCCTCCTCCAATAAGCCTTTGTTTAGTTGTATCAAAAATTCAAAAACATTATAAGATATTCCATCACATCGAATATTTGAACGCATGTATAAAGTACTAAATGTAACTAAACAAAATAACTAATTATACAGTTTGTCTATAATTTGCGAGACGAATCTTTTGAACCTAATTAATCCATAATTGGATAATAATTACTAAATATAAATGAAAGTGTTACAGTAACAAAATTCCAAAATTTTGCAACTGTCGAAGTCGTCGACAGACGTGGAGGAGAGAGACCGCATACACGAGTAGGCAGCCTTTAAGGAGTTGTGTGTGTGAGAGGCAGAGACGTTGAGGAACGTTCGAGCTAGGCGATTAACAGGCCGCTAGCGAGAAGGTTTTCATACTATTTATCAACTAAAATAATGTTTCAGCTGGCGATATCGTCTCTTATTGGAGGAGACCTAAGGCCCTTCTGACCAGTTCCACATCTACTGCGTGTGCGGCGACTAGGATATAGTTATACAAGTAACGAGAGGAAACCGTAGGCACCTGCTAGCTAAGCTTAGATAACTGATCAATGAAAAGAAACAACTCGTGGTGCATGTAGGGATAGTAAAGCATTTTAATTTTTTTGTCTAGATAATTTAAGAGCCGGACACTAATAGCTGGGTTTTATTTTACAATTTTGAATTAAAAATATTAAAAATTAAGTTGGATTGTGAAGAAAGCATTAGAACTCTAGTCCATTACCAACCGCAATGCACCAAACGGGATCCGCGTCCCGTAGTTTTTCCCCTACATACCTAGGGTTTCGCTATCCTCTGGCGGCGACGCCGGAGTCCACCAAAAACACGGTGAGATCATCGTGATCTCCCCAGGATCTGTCCATCCTCGTTCCTCTCGTCTGTGCGCGAGGAACCAGGGTGTCTCTTGATGCTCGGCATGGATGATAAAGAGAAGGAGAAGGTGGCGGCTACGAAGGAAGAAGGTGGTGCGTGGGGACTAGAGAAACACTTGGAGGAGATGAAGCTACAAGGCGAGGAGGAGGAGGAACTCGATTTCTCTGAAGATTTCGAGGAACTAGTGAAGGAGATCAGGTGGATTGCAATCTTTAGGGTTCACACGACTAAACCCTATAGTCATGCAGCGCTGTACAATGCGATGAGGAACGCATGGGCGGCAGCAAAGGAGATTACTTTCAAACCTCTAGAGGTTCCGAATCTTTTCCTAGTGCAATTCCATTGCTTGGGAGATTGGACGAGGGTAATGGAGGGAAGGCCATGGATCTTCAGGGGATCGGCGGTGGTTCTGGAAGAGTATGATGGCTATTCTGACGTCAAATCATACAAACTGGATAGTATTCCAGTGTGGACACGGATCCAAGGGGTCCCGGAAGTGCTGATGAAGAAGAAGGAGTTAGCAGAGAAGGTGGCAAAAAAGGTGGATGATCTAGTTTCTGTAGTGGTTAATGATGGGAAGATAAACGCTACGCCGTACCTACGTGCAAGGGTTTAGCTTGATCTGAAGAAGCCTCTAGTGCGTGTGATCCCAATTGTGCTAAAGGAGAGTAAGAAGTGCCTAGTACAATATGAAAAGCTGCCAATGTTTTGTTTCTTCTGTGGCTGCTTGGGGCATGAGGTCACCGAGTGCGGAGATGGTACTCACTCTAAGGAGAGCTGGGCCTAGGGAGATTGGCTGCGTGTACCCTTTTCACCATCAATGCCGACGAAAGAAGATCGTGGCATGAGGGGGAGGGGGAGAGGAAGGGGGAGAGGAAGAGGTTTTGGAAGAGGTGAGTGGAAAAATGATGATGAAATGAATTGGGAGAATTCAGAGGGCGGTGGGAGTTGGCGTGATCGAAGCGGTGGTAGGGGGGAAGTGAGAGTGGAGGATTTAGAGAATATGGATACTCCAATGGGGAATGAAGTAGTGTTGCATGAGACACAAACTAAGAAAAATGACGCTCCAGCTGGAGAAGATTCAAGGAGAGTAGCTTTGCAAGTTAGTCTCCTGGAGCACCAGAAAGATAATGCGATCAGCCCCTTGAAAGAACAAGATAAGAAGAGGCCAAGGGTGAGTAGTGCGGAGAAAATGGAAGGTGATCCAAAAAAACTCTATTAGATCGGCGCTCTCCTTCGAGGAGGGCGACCGGGAGCAATGAAAATATTAGCATGGAACTGCCAGGGCCTCGCTAGTGCCCGGGCAGTCCGCGCACTTCTGGATCTCCAGAGGTGTGTACAACCGGATGTGTTTTTCCTATCTGAAACGCATTTGGCAAAAGCTAAGGCAGAAAAAGTGAGGAGGAAGTTGGGCTGTGATCATCTCATCATCTTTGAAAGTGATGGTCGCAGTGGGGGTATGCTGCTGTTGTGGAAAAACGAGGTTCAGATTGTTGAACAAGGTGTCACAGAAAATTACATTGATGTCTTGGTTCAAGGAGAAGTGGAATGGAGGTTGACGGGAGTGTACGGTGAACCAAAGTGGGAGGAAAAAGAGAAAACGTGGATGGTAATGCGAGGGCTGAAGGGAGTAACTGATAAACCATGGATTGCCTTGGGTGACTTCAATGAAATTCTATACAGCCATGAGAAGGAGGGAGGTCGTGAACGCCCCCAACGTTTCATGCAGGCTTTCCATGATGCTCTAATTGATTGTGAGCTTTCGGATATGGGATTTACAGGTGACAAATTTACATGGCAGAGGGGGAAGGTGAGGGAACGATTGGATCGTGGAGTCACCAATACCCAATGGAATATTCTATTTCCGGGTGCGGGTTTGGAAAATGGCAAAAAATTGAAATCTGATCATAGACCCTTGATCGTAGACACAGAAGCATCGGGGTGTCTATATAGGGGAGCAGTGGTGAAACAAAAAAGGTTTGAGGCGAGATGGTTGAAAGAGGAAACTGTCCAAGAGATAGTCTCTACAGCATGGGCGCACGCTTGTGCTACGGAGGGGGGTTCAGGTTTGATGAACAAGGCAAAAGTTGTTCACGAGGAGCTTCATGTCTGGGACCGAGAGGTGCTAAAAGGGCCGGTTCATAGATTGAAGAGGTTAAAGCATGAATTAGAAAAGAGAAGAAGGGGCCCTATGACTGATGATAACATGGCTGCTCAAAAAGAACTTCTTTTGAGCATTGAGTTACTGATGGAACAGGAGGAATTAGTTTGGATCCAGCGGGCTAGACTGAATTGGCTCAAGCACGGGGACCGCAATACTAATTTCTTCCAACATTATGCTACTAGCCGCAAGAGAAGAAATGCCATTAAGTCACTAGTAGATGAGCAGGGAGCCAGACATGAGAATATAAATGATATGAAGCAGGTCATCAAAAGTTATTTTGATAATCTGTTTTCTGCAGAAGTGAAGGAGGTAGATGAAATAGTGTTTGTGGATGTGCAAACGAAGATATCACAAACTATGAATGAGCAGTTGCTATCTCCATTTACGCTTGAGGAAGTAAAGAAAGCGCTATTCAGTATTGGGGATCTAAAAGCCCCGGGTCCAGATGGATTACATGCTATTTTCTACAAAAGATTCTGGAGTATGTTGGGAGAAGATTTGGTTAAAGAGGTGTTACATGCTGTGAACACACGGGTGATCCCTGAGGGCTGGAATAATACCACTATCATTCTTATACCAAAGGTGAAGACTCCAGAAAAGGTATCACAATTTCGCCTGATAAGCCTTTGCAATGTTGTTTACAAAGTGATATCAAAAATGCTGGCAAATAGATTAAGGAACATCCTACCGGAAATCATCAGCGTGCATCAAAGTGCTTTTGTTCCAGGTAGGATGATAACGGATAATATTCTTTTGGCATATGAATGTATGCATGCTATAAAAAGGAAAAAAGGAAAAGCAGGTTTGTGTGCAATCAAACTTGACATGCATAAAGCTTATAATAGGGTGGAGTGGCTATTCCTAAAACAAATTATGTTGAAACTGGGGTTTGACCCTCGTTGGATAGAGTTGATCATGGCATGTGTTTCTTCGGTCACATACAGAGTTAGATTCAATGGCTCGGAGACTGAAGAGTTTGTACCCAGTAGAGGTTTGAGGCAAGGTGATCCATTGTCTCCATACCTCTTCCTATTAGTGGCTGAAGGTCTTTCGGCCATGTTGAAAGGAGCTGAGGAGAGAGGAGAGCTAGAGGGAGTCTCAGTATGTCGTGCTGCACCTCAAGTTTCTCATTTGCTGTTTGCTGATGACTCTCTCCTTCTAATGAAAGCTGATCAAAGGAACGCAAATTGTGTAAAAGGAATTTTAAACAAGTATTGTGCAAATTCAGGATAGATGTTGAGTGAAGCAAAATCTAGTATTTATTTCTCGGAGAACACAGCAGTTGAGATGAAAACTGAGGTCTGTGAGATAATGAATATAATGACGGAATCTTTGACAGATAAATACCTGGGACTACCTGCTTTGATTGGTGTTGATAGAAGTGAATGTTTTCGGCATCTCATTGACAGGGTACGAGCAAGAATTTCAGGATGGCAGGAGAAATTATTGAGTATGGGGGGAAAGGAAGTTTTGATCAAGTCAATTGCTCAAGCAATGCCGGTATATGCGATGATGGTATTTAAAATTCCTAAAAATATATGTAAAGGAATAATGGATGCAATCTCGCAGTTCTGGTGGGGCGACGACAATGACGGGAGAAGAATGCATTGGTAAGAATGGTGGAAACTCTGTAAACCAAAAGAAAAGGGAGGAATGGGGTTCAGGGATATGCATAGCTTCAATTTGGCTTTGTTGGCAAAGCAAGTTTGGCGGCTGCTGGTAGAACCTGATTCGCTTTGTGCAAGAGTTCTCAGAGCAAAATATTTTCCAGATGGTCGGCTACTGAATGCAAAACCAAAGTCAGGTTGTTCTTTTACTTGGCAAAGTATCTTGGCAGGACTAGAATGCTTTAAAAAAAGGTTATATATGGAGAGTTGGTGATGGTTCCCAAATAAATATATGGTCTGATAGTTGGATTCCAGGCAGCGAAGATTTAAAAATCCAAACACCTAGAGGCCGGTGTTTGCTTACTACGGTGGCTGAGCTAATAAACCCTGTTGATGGTAATTGGGATGAGGATTTGTTGAGATCAGTCCTATGCCCGGCGGATGTTCAGAAGATACTACAAATACCTATATCTCCAGGACGTGAGGATGTCGTTGCTTGGCACTTTAATCGTTCGGGTCTATTCTCAGTTAAATCTGCCTACCATTGCCAGTGGTCTTCGCAGTTTGATGATGATGCTGATCTAAGTAATGTCTGGAAGAGACTTTGGAAACTTGCGGTACCGGGTAAAATTAAAATCTTTGCTTGGAGGGTCCTCAAAGGTTTTGTTCCATGCAAAAGCATACTTTATAACCGGCATATCTCTGAAGATGCAAATTGTCCTTTGTGCCCATCAATGAAGGAAGATTTGAGACATATGCTGTTTTGCTGTGACCGGGCAAGCATTATTTGGAACCAGCTGGGAGTTACGCAACGGGTTCAAGCATTAGGAGCTGGTGACAGATCGGGTCAGCAAATGGTTGCAAAGGTGATAAATGATAGAAGAAAAGTGACAAGGCTTAACAATGTTGGTTTGGCAGAACTGATCCTAACCGGGTGTTGGTATATCTGGTGGGAAAGAAGGAGTTATGTTCATGGCGAGTCAGTTCAAAACCCAGGTCGATCAGCTATGTCAATCGGGGCTTTAACAAGTAACTATATGAGAGCATTCGACAAGGTTGTGAGCATTCGTAAAGGATGGATGAAACCTCCTGAAGGTAAACTCATGATTAATGTTGATGCGAGTTTTGTTGATGGAAGGGGAAGCACCGGAGTTGTTATTAGAGACTCAAGTGGAGGATTCATTGCTGCCTCCATGAGCTTCTTACCCTCGGTGTTGGATGCAACCATGGCGGAATCCTATGCCCTCAAAGAAGGATTGTGCTTGGCAAACCAAATCGGCTGCTCCAGATTCTTGTTACATTCGGATTGCCAAGAAGTTGTTGGTATTATGAACAACGGAGGCTTCACAGCCACAGCGTCGGCGCCGATTTTGGAGGTTTGCTATGATCTCTGGAAGGATATCCCGTTATCTAATATTGAGCATTGTAATAGGGAAGCAAATCAAGTAGCACACGAGCTAGCTAGGCAGGCTTTAGATGATAGAAATTCTTGTATTTGGGTTGACTCTCAACCAAGTTTTATTACAGCTCTATTAGCAAATGATGTAACTTTGTTAGCAAATGATGTAACTTTGTTATCGAATGAATAAAGCTTGCCAGCTTGGCTTTTCAAAAAAAAAGATCCACGCCTCCACCACCTTCACCTTGTCCACCGGCACTACCACCACTATGACCACCACCATTAATTGTATTAGAACATGCAACGGCGTAACCTGCTCCCCAGTTGGAATCTCTAATAGCAGGACTACTAGAGCTCCTATCAAAAAAAAAAACTACTAGAGCCAGATCCAGTTCTTGAGCAGTTGAGCGCGCCGCGCGCGCGGCTGAGTACATACAATAATCCCCATGTTTGGAAATCGATCGACACAGCCACTGGAATGCACCTATCATTCACACAGCCGTTCCGGCGGTGGCATTGAAGAACAGACGACCTCGAGGTTCGAGCAGTAGACATTCGTATATATAATCCTGAATTAGCACTTGGCTGTAGCAAGACAGCCGGGAAATTAAACGGCTGCCGTTTCCGACTCCGATCGAGCAGATCATGCATGTAATTTAATAAGTAAATTAAACGGAGTTGACCTCGAAAACTGTACTGCGATCGCCTACTCCGATCCTGGTCCTAGTATTAGTATAGCCAGCTAGCCACGCCTTCTTCAATAAGGCCTCCTCCAATAAGCCTTTGTTTAGTTGTATAAAAAATTCAAAAACATTGCAAGATACTCCATCACATCGAATCTTTGAACGCATGCATGAAGTATTAAATGTAACTAAACAAAATAACTAATTATACTGTTTGTCTGTAATTTGCGAGACAAATCTTTTGAACCTAATTAATCCATAATTGGGTAATAATTACTAAATATAAATGAAAGTGCGACATTACCGAAATTCCAAAAGTTTTTGCTACTGTCGAAGTCGTCGGCAGACGTGGAGGAGAGAGACCGCATACACGAGTAGGCAGCATTTAAGGAGTTGTGTGTGTGAGAGGCAGAGACGTTGAGGAACGTGCGAGCTAGGCGATTAACAGGCCGCTAGCGAGAAGGTTTTCATACTATTTATCAACTAAAATAATGTTTCAGCTGGCGATATCGTCTCTTATTGGAGGAGACCTAAGGCCCGTCTGACCAGTTCCACATCCACTGCGTGTGCGGCGACTAGGATATAGTTAGTATACAAGTAACGAGAGGAAACCGTAGGCACCTGCTAGCTAAGCTTAGATGACTGATCAATGAAAAGAAACAACTCGTGGTGCATGTAGGGATAGTAAAGCATTTTAATTTTTTTGTCTAGATAATTTAAGAGCCGGACACAAATAGTTGGGTTTTATTTTACAATTTTGAATTAAAAATATTAAAAATTAAGTCGAATTGTGAAGAAAGCGTTAGAACTCTAGTCCATTACCAACCGCAATGCAACTGCAGATCGACTTGCAGCAGTAGAGTAAACTACTAAACTTCCGATCCGAGTTGGGAAGTCAGCCTTGATCTCGTCCATGCATGCGTGCTGAACATGGACAGGATCACTTCCTTCAAAAAAAACATGGACAGGATCACAGGACACAGCTTTTTTTTCTTTTTCCCGTCTGCTTGCTCGTCGTCCGTGCAGCTTGGTTCTTGGAGTTGGGATTTGGGAAGACGACCAAAGCGCGTTGCCGCCGACATCCGCCTGCTAATTCACAACCCAAATCAGGGATAGGCCCGCGAGTTTGCAGGCGAAATCCGTAGCTCTCGGTTGGGCCAGCCCGGAGTTAACGGAACAGGCTAGGAAAGCCCACTCCGCATTTCAGATGAGCTTAAATAGAGATTAGGCTTTGCGCTACAATGCAGACCCAATCATCGTCATCAACGGCCAAATTTGCTTTCGCGTACTCGTGTGGGCTGACCTATTGGTTCTTCCATTTTTGCGGGAAGGATATTTCTACCTCTTCTCACTTAACAAGAGGAAAAATAATTATAGGATAAAAATCACAGACATGATAGAGGGGGAGGTTGGGTAGGGAGGGTAGAGGGGGATGTTGGGTAGGGAGGGTAGCCCTGCTGACTTAGATGCCAACCTCCGAAAAAAGAGGGCCGGTGTTCGAATTCCGGATGGCGCACCTCGCTAAAAGTGAGGGCGTCGCCAGCTAGACATATCGTAGAGAGAATCTGGCTTCTCACTTTAAGGTTCAATGAACCTGAGGGCTAACCTAGCCTCTAGCCTCTAATCGAATAATCACGACATTACCTGAACAGCCCAACATGGAGAAAATCGTTTCAGGAGAAAATTGCTTCATGATATATGTTTCTGAACAGTTTGAAAAAATATTGCTGAACATTTTGAAAAATGAAGTACTTAGATATGTTCATAAACATTTTGAAAAATGAAGTACTTAGAGATGTTCATAAACATTTTTCAAAATATTTGGAAACATGTACCAATATCAATTGGGTTAATTGGATCCAAACCATTACAATTTTACAAGTTTTGTGATCTGCCATTACAATTCACCTATTCCAAACGATGCCATTACAATTCTTATCTTCTCTTAGGCGTGCCATTTTATACGTATTTGATGCTCTCAGGCCCAGTGCAAGCGTCCGTATTACTGGATGGACCAAAATACCCCTGTTATAATTATAACACTCTCAGTCCACTCACTGACATCCAGCCTCACAAATCATCCCTTTCCTCCGTCCATTCTTCTCCTCTCCTATGTTCTGCTCGCTGTCATGCGCCGGGGAAGTCGTGCTCGTGAGGATGCTGAAGGGCTCCGCGCGTGTGCCGCGCCCGCGAGGCCCGCATCAACGCCTTTGTGCCGCGCCGGCGAGGCCGTGCCTCCGCGCTGCCCCTGCTCCGCGCGCGCACCACCGTGGATGCCGCTGTCGACCACGTCGCCACCTACTAGGAGCACAAGGCCCGCTCTAGCACACCTTCCTATGGACCTGCAGAGGGGGGTGTGGACCGCAAGGTGGCGCCCGTGTTGGCCGCGCTGCGCTGCCAGGTTCCGCAGGATGGGGATGAGACGGATGACGTCTTGGAGCTCGCGACGATGGTGAGGTCATGGGAGCTCGCGGCGGCGGCCCCTTTCGTGGGAGGTGCGAAGACCGCTGGAGAGAAGAAAGCCAGGTTGGAGAAGGAAGGAAGGAGGAAGAAGATGACGTGGGGTCCATATGTCAGCAAGTGGAGAGAAGAGAGACAGTAAGGGTATTTTGGACTATACGACAATATCGAGACTTGCAAGTGGACCCAAGAACATTAAATACGTACAAAATGACAAATCTTAGGCAAAGAAACGAATAGTAATAGCATATCTCCAAATAGGTGAATTATAATGTCAAATTAGAGGATGATCCACGCCATCCAGGCCCGCTAGACGCAGCATACTTATGATTGGTTCCTTGCATTAGACACCCAACCTGGTTCGTGCGGTGCAAGAACCGCCCCTGGGCCTGGCTCCCGAGATACGGAGGTTTTGCTCGTTTCCCCGGAGCCTGGCCGGCGAGGTGCAAGTGATGATTGCTTGGGTGAGCGTGCAGAGAAGAAAAAAGCAATTCGCGTCAGCTGAACAGCCAACCAAACAAGTTCTAAACCTCGCTGTACACATACATCAACCAAACAAAACACTATTGCAGCTAGTGGGCCTGTCTGGCTAGAGCCTGCATGCGTGGTGTGAGCTAGGCTGCGCTGCTACGAAAACCAATCACGCCGTTAGAGAACTTGTAAAATTATAATAGCATGGATCCAATTAACTCATATCAATTTGGTTATAAAAATACAAATAGAGGTGAAATGATCTTTTCTCGTGGCTCCATTAACACCTAAATCTAACTGAAGGACCAGATTACAGAGAAAATGAAGTTAAAGTGTCATATAGAGATAAAACTTCCATTTGTGTTAGAACTTGTGTATTTTGCACTGAACCTGAGAGCATCTTGCATTTGTTTTTTGGCTGCAGTGTAGACAATAATATGTGGAAGTGGTGCTCCTCTATCTTTGGTATCCAGCTAACTGGAGGTTTTGAAAACAAGCCAAGTGGTGGTGAAAGTGATTGGATCGTGCTCTAGCCTAAGAGGAGGAGGGGGTGAATTAGGCAACTTAAAACCTTAACCTATAGCTCCAACTAAATTGCATAATATTAAACTAAAACATGCTATTTTTATGTGCAACTACGGTTCTTCTAGTGTGAAACCCATATCCTAAAAGAGTTTAGCAACCTATAGTCTTTCCTATCAAGAAACTACTCTAAGAAATAAAAGGCACACAAGAATTGCTAATATGAAATGCGAAAACGTAAAGAGCGGGATAGGAGGAAGCAAACTCTCGACGCGGGTGTTTATCCCGTGGTTCGGTTAGCCACAAAGGTACACCTACATCCACGTTGTTGAAGCATTCACTAAGAGTATCGCTTCCCGGCAATCAAGTCTCTTCCGTGGATTCAATCACGGTCACCTTGATCCCGTTTTCCACTAAGGAGTTTATCCACAAAGGAAGGGGGTCTCCACATCCCCCGTACAAGATTGTCGTCGCCGCTCCACACCAAGTCGAAGGGTCGATGACGTGCCGGCGAGCCACCAATGCTCCAAGGGGCCGGCACACCAAGATCTTCTTGTTGGTTCACTTAAGAACCAGCCACAAGGCACATCACCTTGCTTGCTCACTCACTCAAGAGCTAATCTAGCACTTACACTCTCAAAACTAGTGCTAAACCTAAGGATTTGATCAATATGCACTTGGGTAGGCTTGGAGGGTTTCCTGGGTGTGTATGAGGCTTGTAGCAACTCCAGCAAACTACAAATGACCGGGGCATGGTATATATATATATATATATATATATATATATATATATATATATATATATATATATATATATATATATATATATATATATATATATATACATATTAGGCCACCAAGTGGAGAGAGTTGTTGGAAGCCGTTACCCAACTTTTCTGCGTAGCGTCGGATAGACCGATGGTAGGGCACCGGTTCATCCGGTCACTCTGTGCCCTGAGGTAGCCGTTGGGTCTTCTGACAGATGACGTAAGTGTCACCGGATAAACCGGTCCTGTGCCGTCGGTTTATCCGGTGGGCGTCGGTTCATCCGGTGCTGAAGGAATCTTCGGCTAGCTGCTGACGTCATTGCTCCGACGCAATGCACCGGTGCTGAAGACTTCGCTTCAGTGCGCTTGACATGCTCTCTGGTCAATCCTTCGGTGATTGCTCCGACGCTTCATCTCGGCACCGTCGGTTCATCCGGTGCCACTTGGCTCTTCCCCATTAGTGCTGTAAATTGCACCGACGCCTATGCGTCGGTTTATCCGGTGCTAACCGGATAGTCCGATGCCCCTGCATCGGTTCATCCGGTGCCACTGGTTTCTGCAGAACTCGTCCGTGTCAATCTTTTTTTGAGTTCTTTCTTCGTGTTTTGTTTTGCTTGTAATTTTTGCTTCATCCCTAGGATCTATAAATGTTCACTTGACAAACTCATTAGTCCTATTGATTGTGTTGTTACTCAATCAACAAAATCACAAAACAATGGCCTAATGGGCCCATGTTCCTTACAGGTGGTTAAGTAGGAAGAAACATGGTGTGCTAAATATGTGTACTTCTGTTGTTCTATGGTGTATTTGGAATCTGAGTAATGCTTTCTGTTTTCAGGGAAGAGGTGGTCCAATGTGAGGAAACTGATGTGCAAGACAGTGGTTGTGCGAAGCTGATTCTACAGTCGACCGTGACTTCTCTTCCGAGCGGTCGATTTTTTTAACAGCTCCCATGTGGCGGGACCCACCACCCACTACCACCTCTTTGCTGGATCCCGCAGGACACCTCCCCTCCTCCCTCCCGCAACCCCCATCTTCTCCTTCCTCCGTCCCTCTCTCTCAGATCCATCCCCGCGCGCCCTCCCCCCCTTCTCCTTCCTCCTGCAGCCCCCTTCTCCTTCCTCCTACATCCTCGGCGCGGCGGCCGCAACCACGAGTCCGCGACGCGGCGGCGGCGGGGCGGGGAGCTCCGCCCGCGAGCTCGGCGGCCCCAAGTCCGCGGCGCAGCGTGTCGGCGGCGGACGTGGGGAGCTCTACCTGCGGCACGGCGGTGGTAGCCCGCGGGGAGCCCCGCCCGCGGCGCGTCGACGGCAGACGCGGGGAGCCCCGCCGCAGTGCGTTGGCGGCGGACGCGGGGAGATCCACCCACGAGCTCACCCCCGGCAGCGGCGGCGGCCGTGGGGAGGTCTGCTCGCGAGCTCACCCCCGGCGGCGGCGGCGAGCCCCGGGGGTAGTAGCAGTGTTTTTTTTCTTTTTTTTTATGCAAAGTTTTAAAAGAAAATTCCCAAATTAAAAAATTACCAAAGTTTTTTTGATTTTTGAATGCAATTTTTTTACCTTGAGTTTGTTTCTGGATGCAAAAATATTTTAAATAAATTTTTTTGTTCTGAAGTAAAATTTCCATCTTAATTTTTTCAATTTGTTTCTCAAATTTTTCTCTCTAAAATTTTTCTCGTCAAAATTTTCTGTCTTTTCTTTTCTCAAAAAAAATTTCTCGAAAAAATTTCTTGAAATCAGAAAACGACAAAAATCTTACTAAAATAGGAAAAAAACGAACGGCTGGAAAATCGACCGTACGGAGCTCCTCCGTACGGTCGACCGTAAACTAGCAAAGCCCCAGTGGTTGCGCTGCCAAGATGCAGGGGCTATGCAAGGAAGAAAACACGCTGCAGCTGGAGGAACTCGTCGCACGGATGGAGGCAAAAATCAGAGAATTGAGGATGGTGTCGCGGTGGTCAGTACTGTTTCGCCGAACAAGAAGTTGGGAGCCGCCGCTGGAAACTCGAGCGTCATCAACTTCAGGCGCTCTTCACGTGGCTGAACTTCAGTTGCTTGAACTTCGGTTGCCTGTCGTAGACACTGTTTCAGTTACCTGAGCATCTTTGTATTTTGATTTTGGCGGGCGCGCCTCGAATATGCCTGGACTTGCTATACCTTGTTACCTTTTTTTTCATATCGAATGAAACGGGAAACCCTTTTCTCTAAAAAGGGTCGTATAGGGAAGTTTTGAAAGAAAAAAATGTCAAGAAAGGAAGAGCTAACTTTAAAAGAGCCATATAGGAAATTTTCTTTTTTTTATTAGCTTGTGGCTGGCGATGGCGACAGCCGATAGATGCAACGCGCGGATGCTTGACGGGGATGGCCGGACCGTATATATTATCATCACTGAGTGGGGGTAAGCCGGATGCGTAGAATTGCGCGAGCACAAGCAGCCGGCCGGATAGCACAGACGAAGCTTCGGCCAAGAAATTAAGCAGCCGGACTTCAATGTTCGATCAGATATGAAATGACATCATGCAGACTAAGCTAGGGGAAAAAAGGTCTCAGTTTACCCCATCACCATGCTCCTAACAAGTGTGAAATGGTCGGTGCATAGCTCAACGTTTTGGGGTCAATCTATGCACCTTCGTTTATTTAATTTGTCTCAAAACTTAACACGCGAAGGACTACGACGTTGCGACTGAAACCCCGAATCCCATCTGCCCTCAGAAACGGATATCCTGAATTCCATCAGTTTGGTTAACCAGGAACCTGTTCACTCGCAGAAAATCCAACCCACCGTGTATCCTCCTCGCCTCATGCGTCATCAACCTGCTGCCGAGGTACGGCGCAGCCACCGTAACCCCGGTGCCACCAGTAGTCATGTCAGGAAAGGCAACTATGGCCGTGTTTGGTTCTCGCTTGCGTGGAGTACTAAATGAAGTCTATTTGTAAAACCTTTTCAGGGATGGGTGTAACTTTTCGAGACGAATCTAGTGACGGTAATTAATTGATGATTTGCTACAGTGATGCTGCAGTAACCATCCTCTAATCACGCGGTCAAAGGCCTCATTAGATTCGTCTCGCGATTTACACGGGGGGTTGTGGAGGTGGTTTTGTAATTAGACTTTATTTAATACTCTAAATTAGTAGTCAAAGGTGGAAAAAAATTACATGCAATTCCAACCAAACACGGCCTATAGGAGCGCATCGACAACTTGGATCGACCGAGTCAACGAGATGACACATGATGGCACACCTTATGTCACGTTCCACCGTTCCGCGCGTGCCTAGTAGACCATATAAATCCACGGCCATCTCGTCGCAGCGTGGTGCACGGCAAAATCGAGCCGACACAAAAGCAGACACGAGCACAAGTGACAGGGCCAATTTGCCAGTTGCCTGCGTGACACCGCGAGGGGGTTCAAGCCAAGCCAGCAACCAGGTAGCCATGGCACTCGCAGGCGCTGGGAACACGTCGCCGCTCCCGCTCGCCAGCCGCGTCGCGCTCGTCACCGGCGGCTCCCGCGGGATCGGCCGCGAGGTGTCCTCCCAGCTCGCCGCGCTCGGCGCGCGCGTCGTGATCAACTACGCGTCCAACTCCGCGAGGGCCGACGAGCTCGTCGCGGAGCTCGCTTCCCGCGGCCACGGCGCCGTGGCCGTCCGCGCCGACGTGTCGGACCCGGACGCCGTGCGCGTGCTCTTCGACCGCGCCGAGGAGGCGTTCGGGTCCCCGCCGCACATCGTGGTGGCCTGCGCGGGCCTCCTCAACGCCAAGTACCCGGCGCTCGCGGACACCGCCGTCGAGGACTTCGACGCCATGTTCGCGGTGAACGTGCGCGGGACGTTCCTCGTCTGCCGCGAGGCAGCGAGCCGCATCCCCGCCAACAGCGGCGGCCGCATCGTCACGTTCTCGTCGTCCATCGTGGGCACGCTCCTGCCGGGCTACGCGGCGTACACGGCGACCAACGCCGCCGTGGAGGCCATGACGAGGATCCTGGCCAAGGAGGTGGCGGCCAAGGGGGTCACCGCGAACGTGGTCGCGCCGGGGCCCGTGCGTACAGAGCTATTCTTTGCCGGGAAGGATGAGGCCTTCGTGCGGAAGGTCGAGGAGCACTCCATGGGGCGCATCGCCGAGACCACGGACGTGGCGCCGGTGGTGGCGTTCCTGGCGAGCGACGCAGCGGCGTGGGTGAACGGCCAGGTCATCAGGGTCAACGGCGGCTTCGCCTAAAAGACAGATTGGTGTTCACTAGAGCTTCTTCAGTTGTACGAGCATCTATCGTGTCTGAAAGGTCGAGATTCAGTTGTTGCATGAGCACGAATGTAGCGAAGTTATTGCCATGATTCTTGAATTGTATTTTGCACCTTGTTTATTCTTAGTATGATCAAGCACCACTATATACTAGAAATCAAAATCAGCATCCTTAATTTGTAAATCAGATTTGTATGAGATAAATGCCAAATCAAAACATCTGGTTCCTGCGATCCTGCTAACTGGTTGAGTTCTATACTTAAACTAGGTGAAACCTCGCACGTAGCTCCTGGTTTTCATGCTGCTTGCAGTATTTCTTTGATGAGAATCCGAACTGCAGTGATACAAATTAATGGCTGCAATTTATAAAGAAAAACACAATGAAATTGCACTGCAGGAAAACGAATCAAAGTGTTCTGAATAATACCAAGTTCATACCTTGATAACTGAGAACAATGATGGAAAGTTGGTAATTATTAATCGAAACTGAAATCCAAGAACGTACAAAAAGTGCCCATGGTTCATCTTGGAGCCCGTTCTCTCAAGAGCATCTCCAAAAATCTCTGTATCCTTGATGAGTCTATTTTTCCTCAGGTCGCTATCCTACTCGGTATTTCATGCCCCTCGCTCGCTCGGCGGAGGAGGAGGGGGATGGATGGAGAGAGGCTATCTATTTTTTACGGACATGTTAAAACTCTAAATTTAGCTAGGATTTTAGCTAGCCTATTGGAGATGCTCTGAGTCATTTGCATGCAGCAAATGGATATAGGTGAGTGAGATATACTGGATGATACAAATAGTGGGGCTGGGGAGCCCAACAAAACATACCTGACCCCATATTGAAGAGCAGATAAAAAAGATCAGGACACCGAGACAACAGAATTAGATTGAATCGTATATTGTCGAGCATTAGATGATGAGTTCAACGGGGCGGGACCCTAACCGCCCCGTTCAAAGCCTGCCGCGCTACCATCAAAGCCGGCCGTACGGAAGCTCGTGCAGCGGCGTGGAAGCTTCACTCTCCCCAATCCTCTAGATCTAGATCGGGTTTCGTGGGTGGTGGCGACGGCGGCACAGACGACGCGGCGGCAGATGGAGGCTCCTTGTGATGGAGCCCTAGCGACTTGCGGCGTGACTCCCTATGGCGAGGGTCTGGTGGCCTGCGACGCGAAGCCTCTAGACCGTAGTGGTTCAACGAAGGCAGGCGGGGTCCTCCCCTTGCGCATCATTGGTGAACGTTTCTCGGCCTTGCCACCACGGGCGACATCGGCGGCTCATGGTTATGACGGCGGCGGTGGCCCACGGCTCCGACAGCATGCGGGGATGACTGCACGCATGGAGCCGACTTCTACTGGACTGAGCTCTAGGTGGGGGACGTCTTTCGCCTCTAGTGCTCGCTGCTGTGGGGGCTTGCCTCCGATTGACGCCCTCCCTTCTAGGATCTGTTGGGCACCCTATGGGCATGTGGAGCTGCCAGGGATCACCAGTCCCGTGCATTGCTTCTTGGTGTGCAGGTTCTCGGGAGAATGTCTAGCTTGGTCCTCGATTGCCAGTGATGATGGTGCTATGAGTTTGGTTTAACTTTTTAAAGGCATTACCGTGAGGATCTCAATCTACAAGGAAAGATCTAGATGAAATCCAAAGAACCGATGCACTAGTTCGGGCGGCAGAAGCATGCTTTCTTTCTTATTTCTTTCTTTTATTCTTATCTTTTGTGTTCCTCGGTTGGAGGATTCTTATCTTTTGTGTTCCTTAGTCGGAGCTTTGGGGTCCCTTACTTTTGCAATTTGGCCTTTTTCTTTCGAAAATAATCACATTTTGTACCCCTAATAGAACTAAACTTAAATTTAGACCCCAAGGCTCGGCGTCATGAGCCCTAGCGGCAATGTAACATGTCTCGGCATTGTGACTCATGGCGCCGAGCTGTTTGGCACGTGGCTAACCTGGTGCCGACATGGTAGTGACCTCAGCACCAGATATCTCGGCATCGAGCTCGGCTCCACAGACTACAAGGCTGAGGTTTAATATACATGTTGCCCTCTTCTCCCTCCCTGAGCCTTCTTCCTATATGTTAATTGCTTAGCATTGAAACCTATATGATAATTACTCGGCACAACAGATCTTAGTGCCGAGCTTGGCGCCGTGACCTATGGCTCTGAGCTCAACGACAAGATCTGTGGCACCAAGCTTCGAGCCACGTTGGCGCCACGTCAGGGATAGGGGGAGGCACCTGGGCGCCATGGCTCATGGCGTCATGATGATTTGGCTAGGCGTGGCTCATGGCGCTGATACATTTTGGCTAGGTGCCATGAGATATGGCGCCGACCCCTAGGGTTCATTCTTTCATTAAGTTCGTCCAGAGGTCCAAATGTAAGATCTTTTAAAAAAAGGCTAAATTGCAAAAAAAAAAGAGTTTGGAGTCTAAGTACTCATGTAAGTTTCTAGCTTTGTGGCCAGATGTGGTTGTTGACATTCAATTGTGAATTTTCAAGACCGGATTTTTCCCTTAATCTAAAGAAGATGAAGAGTTCAACACATTTCAATTGCATGTATGTCAGCAGGCAGGCACACTTGACTTGCTTGCAACTGCTTGTGCATCCGGCACATCAAACACCACATATAACTAATTATATACGATCACCACTGTGGGCAAGCCGATGCGTACAGTTGCCCCAGCAAAAGCAGCCGGGTAGCAGAGAAGCTTCGGCCAATGCAAGCAGCCGAACTTCTATCAATATACTCCCTCTATTTTAAAATGTTGGTTGTTTTCATAAATCTATATGCATAATATTTATTATATATCTAGATATAATATTTACCAAGATGCATAGCAAGCTATGTATTTAGTTTTGCTAAAATGACCTACAATTTGGAACGAAGAGAGTATATGAAATAGGCTAAAACCCATATTTGACCCTCAACACTCAAGTAGCCTGATTTGACCCAAGTTCACTAATGCCATAGGCTATCTTACATCCATGTTGAAGTAAATAACTTCGGCCTAGCTTTGAGGTGAAATGATCGGTGCATGCATACATAGTAGCTTAACGTTTTGGAGTCGGTCTGCATCTTCGTTTTGTGCATATCTGAACTTAACATGCGAAGGACTGCGACGTAGCAACTGCCTGAATGGAGGTTTCTACGGGGAGAGGGCTCTCCCGATAAGAATCAGTCGAGAGCCCTACGTCCCGAGCTCTCCCGTTGCCATCCCCAAAAGGCCGTGACAAAGTCTCGTTCCGCTCGCCCCTACATGCCCCACGCTCCCACCCTCTGCCGACCCTTCCCATCCCCGGTAGTGTTGCCTCCGACGCCGGCAAGAACCACCCTCTCAATCCCCTGCCCTCTCCCTCTCCCTTCCTCCCCTTGCATCCAAAACTACAGCGACTGCCCCTGCCCCACCGCGGACCTCCCCCTCGCCGACCTCGCACCGCCCTCTCCTCCCCCTGCCCTGCCCCTCCCCACCCCACCCCGCGTCCGCCTCCACCAGGTTCCCCTGCCGCCAGCATCGCTGAAGCGGCCTCCCACCCTCCCGCCCGTCCGGTAGCATCATCGCTGCCGACCTCGCCACCCACAACCCACCACAACCGCCAATCTGTCAGCCTCCCCGACCACCCCTTTAGACCCAATAGACATAGAGCCCCCAACCCGAAACCCCGAATCCGTCACCGCCGGAGAAGGAGGTAGCTGGAGTTGATACATCACCGAAGAAGAAGAGGTGTTTTGATTTGTTACTTTTTTGGCTTGATTTGGTACTTCCTTGGCTTATGTGTTACAAATCGGGAGGGCTCTCCCGATAGGCTAAAATTGAGAGCCCTCTCGATTTAGTTTTTATTATCCTGAATTCCATCACTTTGGTTAACGAGGAACGTGTTCACTCGCAGAAAATCCTAACCCGCCATGTATCCTCACCTCGTGCGTCACCAACCTGCTGTCTACAGTCTCAACCACCGTAACCCAGATGCCACTAGTAGTCATCTCAGGAAAGACAACTATGGAGCGCGTCGAAGCAGTAACCTAGATCGACCGAGTCAACGAGACGACACATGATGTCACACCCTATGTCACGTTCCACCGTTCCGCGCGTACCTAGTAGACCATATAAATCCACGGCCATCTCGTCGCAGCGTGGTGCACGGCAAAATCGAGCCGACACAAAAGCAGACACGAGCACAAGTGACAGGGCCAATTTGCCAGTTGCCTGCGTGACACCGCGAGGGGGTTCAAGCCAAGCCAGCAACCAGGGAGCCATGGCACTCGCAGGCGCTGGGAACACGTCGCCGCTCCCGCTCGCCGGCCGCGTCGCGCTCGTCACCGGCGGCTCCCGCGGGATCGGCCGCGAGGTGTCCTCCCAGCTCGCCGCGCTCGGCGCGCGCGTCGTGATCAACTACGCGTCCAACTCCGCGAGGGCCGACGAGCTCGTCGCGGAGCTCGCCTCCCGCGGCCACGGAGCCGTGGCCATCCGCGCCGACGTGTCGGACCCGGCCGCCGTGAGCGCCCTCTTCGACCGAGCCGAGGAGGCGTTCGGGTCCCCGCCGCACATCGTGGTGGCCTGCGCGGGCCTCCTCAACGCCAAGTACCCGGCGCTCGCGGACACCGCCGTCGAGGACTTCGACGCCATGTTCGCGGTGAACGTGCGCGGGACGTTCCTCGTGTGCCGCGAGGCGGCGAGCCGCATCCCAGCCAACAGCGGCGGCCGCATCGTCACGTTCTCGTCGTCCATCGTGGGCACGCTCCTGCCGGGCTACGCGGCGTACACGGCGACCAACGCCGCCGTGGAGGCCATGACGAGGATCCTGGCCAAGGAGGTGGCGGCCAAGGGGGTCACCGCGAACGTGGTCGCGCCGGGCCCCGTGCGCACCGAGCTATTCCTGGCCGGGAAGGACGAGGCGTTCCTGCGGCGGGTGGAGCAGCACTCCATGGGGCGCATCGCCGAGACCACGGACGTGGCGCCGGTGGTGGCGTTCCTGGCGAGCGACGCAGCGGCGTGGGTGAACGGCCAGGTCATCAGGGTCAATGGCGGCTTCGTCTAAGCGAGGAAGGTGTTCAAATTCCATTAAGAGGCGACACACTGACACCTACCGTGTGTCAAGAGCAGTGTAATAAGTTGATTTTTGTTCCACTTTTTTAATACTATGTAACTCCATCTAACCCTTTGTTTAGATGCCTTCAAAATTCCAAAACTTTACAAGATTCCCCATCACATCGAATCTTTGAACGTATGCATGAAGTATTAAATATAGCTAAATAAAATAGCTAATTACACAATTTGTCTATAATTTACGAGACGAATCTTTTGAATCTAGTTAACCCATAGTATGACAATAATTAACAAATACAAACGAAAATGTTACAGTGTTTTACAACCAAAAATTTATACATCTAAACAAGGGCTAAGGTGTTTTCATGTCAAGTCTGAGCGAGTGAGCGGTTTGCTGCTAATATCAAAATTCCAGTGCATACGACTTCCGGTATGCAGTTCCCGATTTATGTCTAGTGAATGCTAGTTACTATTATTAACTCTATAATGATCACGAATAATGAGTTTTTTTTTCCCGAACCAGCCAATAAGGATTAGACTGGCATGCTCTCTTACTCTCCTCCCTGTTTGGATATGGGAATAAAACAGGAACAACTGAGAGATTTAATTCATAGTTTAATATACTTTTATGAAGTAAATTGTTGGTATTTTTTGTTTTTAGGGGATTTCTGCCTGCCTTCGCTCTCCGATAGTTTCTATTCTACGTGCCTCGTGCACTGACCAGCTCTTCCTCCCTCGTAGCTTTTCCTTTTTCTTTTTTTGTTCTTTTTTCATGTGGACTGCTACCGCTAAACTTTCCAACCAGCATAATTTATTATCAGTGAAAAATGAAGTTTGCACCCTATGGGCAAAGTAGCAATAATGAAACCGGATCTTCTTTTTAATAGTTAGTGGGGGCTAAGAAAAACTCAACCCAATAATTTCATTCAAAGCAGAATTTACAAAATCAGGGAACTACCCCGTGGCAGTCGGCACAAAAAAAATAACAATAGCAACAATCTTGAAGCAAATTTACGATTTAGGCAAAATTTTGAATAATGCATACCAAAATCAATAGAATAAATCGTAGAATTTGATATTCTAAGATTAGAGCAGATTGCTGAAATGAAAATCAATAGGTGCCAGTTGCCAGTAGAATAAATCCGTTTGGATGTAGATATTTGAGCCCCTGGAATTGAATTGGTCCCAGTACCAAATCAGGCTAGTATTGGAAATGAACAAAAATACCACATCTGTTGTTTGGATGCAGATGAATTTTGTATCTGGAATCGAGAGACACATGGAATGCCAATTCCTGTTTGGATGCACACATCTAGAAATTCACTGTCTTCTTCCCCAATCCCCACTACAGCACCAGTAGAGAGGCAGAGCTCAACCCCGCCGGCGCCCTGGAGGAGCTCGACCCAGATGGAGGAGCCCGGCCATAGGGGAGCTCGACCCACCGGTCATGGAGGGGGGGGAGCTCGACCCCGCCGGCGCCCTGGAGGAGCTCGACCCAGATGGAGGAGCCCGGCCACGGGGGAGCTCGACCTGCCAGTCATGGAGGGGGGAAGCTCGACCCCGCCGGCGCCCTGGAGGAGCTTGACCTAGATGGAGGAGCCCGGCCATGGGGGAGCTCGACTCGCCGGTCATGGAGGAGCGAGCCGCCATGACTGCTCGCACGGGATAGGAACGAGCTCGGTCCCATCCCGGCCATGGAGGAGCTCGACCCCGGATGGAGGAGCCCGACCCTGGGGGAAATCGACCCCGCCGGCCTTGGAGGAGCAGCTTCCATGACCGCTCATGCCAGATAGGGAGGAGCTCGGTCCCAGCCCGGCCATGGGGAGCTTGAAAGGTCCTAATGAGCAAGCATCAGATGGGAGGAGGAAGAAGGGGGCGTCGGATGGGAGGAGGAAGAAGGGGTCACCGGCCATGGAGGAGCGCTCGCTGGATGGGGAAAACAGTGCCGTGCACATGGGGAAGGAGTCGCGCTCGTGGGGAAGAAGGGTCGCGGTCGTCTCCAATTCTGTAATATGGAGGGTGGGGGCTCTGTATTGTGTGCGACCGAATGCAGGTGCAGCCAATACCCCTTGGCATTGAAGATGATTTCCAATTCCAATACCTAAGCCATCCAAACAACGGTATTTGGTGCTATCCAATACCAATGCCAATTCCTAAGCCTCAATGTCTACATCCAAACGCAACCTTATGTTTCAACTTCCAACAGGCGAAACCAACCAAAGTGTCCAAAGGGAGGGGCCGAAGGGATAAGGTCGCGCTACAGTACAAAGGCGTCTCCTTCCAAGTGACTTCGAGGCGACTCCGTGGCCGGCGTCGATCTCGCTGGCTAGCCTCTCCTCTGCTTGCCTTTTAGGCACCGGAGGAGTTGGAGAGACAGCAGATCGACGCTCGGCGGTTGTAGTTCAGTAGATTTGAGGTAGGTATGTAGAATAGTGTAGTTGTCTAGAGGTTAAATAATCTGTGTTCTCCGGGTGATACTGTCCATGGCGGCTTCTCGCCCGATTTGGAGCTTGTTGAGGGTGTAGTCAGCGACGACGCCGTGGGATGTTGCTGCAGCATCTGTTGTTGGCGACTCCACCCTCTCTAGCTGGGACTTGGATAGGGTTCGCTGGGAGGGGCTTCCTCTGTGGCTTGCTTTCCTGGGTGGCGTCGACGAGGCGAAGGCGGCGGCGTCGCTGGGGAATGTTGTCTCCAGGCTTCTTCCTCGCTCCGGTGGCGCTTTTCTCCGGCGTCGGCGGTGAAGTCGTGGAGTTTTGAGCTGGAGGTCGAGACTGGAGCTTCTTCGCCTTGGTCAGGTGATGTTGCTGCTGGTCTCCTACTTCTTCAAGGGTACAGAGCATGCTTTAGGGTTGGTGGGCGGT
The DNA here is from genome assembly GCF_016808335.1 of Panicum virgatum. Classification (NCBI taxonomy): domain Eukaryota; kingdom Viridiplantae; phylum Streptophyta; class Magnoliopsida; order Poales; family Poaceae; genus Panicum; species Panicum virgatum. The sequence goes on along the minus strand of NC_053153.1, from coordinate 25,585,109 downwards.
GGCCGGCTTGATCTGAGCCAACCTTTCCTCGACGGCGACGGTGGTCATCTCTGGCGAGCTCATATCCAGGAGCTGGAAGAGGCGGGGCGCGGTCCCGGTCGATGGGCGACCGTCGATGTCATTTTCAACTTCGACTCCTCTCAAAGCCAGCGTCCGATGGGTCTTCTTCAGCTCAAGGGGGTGCTCGTCTTCCCCTCCGGTGGCGGTGGCCGGCGGCGAGGAGGGCGGCCAGAGGAGGTTTGCGGAAGATTCAGGAGCATATCTGTAATTTTTGTTTTGGTTGGGTCTCTCGCGAAGTTTGGTTGGGTCTCTCGCGAAGTTTGGTTGGTGTAGCTGTTTCTGTATCCTGTCCGTGCGTGTCTGTATCCGTATTTCCAGCTGTATATTTTTCTAAACTAGAAATACTGATGTTTATTATAAAAAAAAAGTGTCCAAAGGGAAGCTGAGCGCCCAAAACGGGGGAGAAGGGGACGGGGGCGGGGGCGGCAGTCAGGCTCTCAATCCTTCATCGACCGAAACAGAGTGTGGAGGGTCAGACCGACAGGCCATGGAGAGCTCGCCGCCCACCATCACCGTCCAGGTCAAGTTCGCCCGGCGGACCATCCCCGTGGAGGTACCGGCCGCCGCGACCACCGCGGAGCTGAAGCGCCTCCTCCAGCCGCTCACCAACGTCCTCCCCCGCGGCCAGAGGCTTGTCTGCAAAGGCACCGATCCCCAAACCCTTACTACCTACCTACTGAGGTCTGAGCGCGCCGATTATCTCCGGTGATTGCTAATACTCACTCCCTTGCGCTCGCAGGCAAAGTGCTCCAGGATGCCGCGAGCCTGAGCTCGATGCAGGTGGTAGACGGATCCAAGGTCATGCTCATCGCCTCGCTGGGTCTCCATCAGGGGGTACGGCATCAAACTTCTCGATCTGAAATAATCTGATTTCTGATGCTTAGAGTTGAATTCGTCGGAGTAGGGTGCAGTCCTTAAGCATGTGCGAAGGTTCGATTTTGGTCTGTGCTCACTGCTCAGGATTCCTAGCTGGGACTGGGAGCGGATCTGAAGTTTTTAGTTGTTTTTCTCGAGCATGAAGTTATTAGATGTTAAACTTGTATAGTACTATAATGTGTCACAGACCAAAGATAACTGCCTTTATTTCAACATTTTGATGCCTTTGCTGTTAATGTTGGGGATTCATGAAAGTAGTTGGGAAGTCACATATTCTACTATGAAAGGATTGCATTGCTGATAATGTAACAAGGGAGGAAATGGAAGCAGGGGACAAATGTTATGTATTTGACACGACCTACTTTTCTGTGCCTACTCTCAAATAGGATGGTCCCATCACAAAGAATAGCAGCAGCTCTGCACAGGGGCGGACCTAGTATTGATGCCCCCGTATTCCTAGGAATACCCTGCTGGCGGAAAAACAAGTGAAATATATGTATATATATAGATAATTTGGTATGTATACTCAGTATGCTTGAACCAAAATACTTCATTTAGGTTATTGCAGCTGGTCACATTTTTTTTAGGAATACCCTACTTAGAAATCCTAGGTCCGCCACTGGCTCTGCAACAAGTGTAACAAGAGCCTCAAATGTTAAGGAACGTCAAACACAAAAAGCAGAGGCAGTTGTTGGCAAAAGCCGAGCTGAGCGTTGGAAATTGACGGGTGTTGTTGCCCTGCATGATTGTGACTTGAAGGTATCTGATTACAACTTGTTTGATTCACTTTTATGACCCTGTGAATGCATTCTAGCATAGCATTATTGTGATTTTTAATGTTTTGGGTGATACCATATCTACAGACAGTCAACAAAAGTGCTCCCTGTATATTGGTTGCAAAGAAATATGTCTCATGCTTCATTACTGCCTTTGTACCAAACAGATCCTAGATGAAAATAGTCTAATAGCATACTTGCTTGAATTATTATGTAAATTGCTGCCCATGATTAGCAGTCTGACTTGTGATTCGATGCTACTATAGTACTGTTCCCTGAACCATTCATAATTCACTACTTCCAGCCTTATGGAGCTTCGAGATGTTAATTTTTTATTACCTTATATTCTCATAATAATTTATCATTTAAACATGTGGATGTTTTTCTGTATAGGCAGTGCCGGAAGAAGTCTGGGACTGTGCCCCCTCAGTACGGATATTAGATGCCAGCAACAACTGTATCAAGGAAATTCCGCATAAAATTGCTGCTCTTAAATCTTTAAATGTAAGTTCTCTTTCACACTGAATGCAAGGAACTATAATTGTAACTTATAAGTGATATAATTATATGTTGCAGAAATTGCTCCTAACTGCCAATGATGTAGATGATGAGAACATCAGCTGGGAAGGTCTATCATGCCTTCAAAAATTATTAAACCTGTCTTTAAGCCAGAACCGGTAGGTCAGATTCTGAAATTCTTGTCTTGTTATTTATCTGTGATGTTGCCAGTGGATATAAACAGCTTCTACAATAATGTTCTTGAAAATTATTTTTTCTCTTGATTCTCAGTGTTGCTTTGTAAAGAGGGGTAGAGGTAGACCTAAACTGACTTGGGACGAGTCGGTTAAGAGAGACCTTAAAGATTGGAATATCCCTGAGGAGGTAGTTTTGGATAGGAGCGCTTGGAGACTAGCTATCAACGTGCCTGAATCGTGATCTTTGTGTCTTTTGGGTTTCATCTCTAGTCTACCCCAACTCGCTTGGGATAAAAGGCTATGTTGTTGTTGTTGTTTGTTGTCTCAGTGTTTCTTTGACTTGCTCACTGTGAAATATTAACCTAGAGTCTGATAGATAATTACCCATGCTCATGCTTGCTTTTTCATGCCTAGTAGTAGTAGCAGCACTAGCATGTACTCAGTCAAGCCAGCCATTTAATTTTGGGCGGCAAAGACTATTGTGTATAGTAGCTGCTGCTAGTTGTAGTATGGTAACAGTAGATAGCTGTAGCATGTAATAGTCATGGCTGCATTGTACTATAGAGCCATGCTTTGTAAATTCTCACCTTGACCAATTGTGTCTATAAAAAGGAGAGCGGCTGCAGCTCACAAGATTAAGCAGCTCCACTTCGTGTGCTCTCCATGTGTCCCTCTTCTTCCTCTCATCTTCTTCATCTTCCACCTACAAGCAAGAGGGTGTTGTGTGTGTGAGGGAGTGCCAACAAGTGGTATTCAGAGCTTGAGTTGAGAGCCTGGTCCTAGTGGATGATTGCAGCCGCTTCATGTGGCTGCACCTCCTGTCGAGCAAGGATGAGGCGCCAGCGGCCATCAAGGAGTTACAGGCGCAGGTGGAGACGGAGACGGGGAAGAAGCTGCGCGTGCTGCGGACGGATCGCGGCGGCGAGTTCACCTCGGTCTAATTCGGCCTCTACTGCGCGGGACAAGGCGTGGAACGCCACCTCACGGTGCCATACTCGCCGCATCAGAATGGCGTCGTCGAGAGAAGGAACCAGACGGTGGTCGACATGGTTAGGTGCATGCTGAAGGCCAAGAAGGTGCCGGCGGCGTTCTGGGGCGAGGCGGTGAGCACGGCGGTGTTCATCCTGAACCGCACGCCCACCAAGAGTCTGAAGGGCACGACGCCATTCGAGGCTTGGCACGGGAGGAAGCCGGACGTGTCCTTCCTTAGGACATTCGGCTGTGTCGGGCACGTGAAGAAGACGAAGCCCAACCTCGCCAAGCTGGAAGACAGGAGCACTCCCATGGTGTTCCTAGGGTACGAGCACGGGAGTAAGGCTTACCGGCTCTATGACCCGGCCAGCGGCAAGGTGGTCGTGTCCCGCGACGTCGTCTTCGACGAGGCGGCGTGTTGGGGCTGGGAGTCCGGCGACGGAGAAGCAACGCCAGGCGGCCTGAGCAGCTCCTTCACCGTCGAGTACACGGTGTACTCCGGTGACAGGGGGCTGGCTCACGACGAAGGGGAAGCAACACCCTCGAGAGCGGCACAGGGGGCACCCTCGGGCGAGGCGCAGGGGGCACCCTCGAGAGCGGCACAGGGGGCACCTTCGAGAGCGGCACAAGGGACACCCTCGACAGCGGCGGCGAGTCCAGGCAGAGGATCCCCTGTTTTGGGCTCCCCTGTTTCAGAAACAGGGGAAGTCGCGCCGAGATTGCCCATGGGGCAGGGGACTCCGATCTCCGCCGCAACAAGCACCGCTTCGTCGATTCGCTTCGTCACGCCTCCACCGAGCGCCTTCCCCGAACATCGATGCCGATTACTCCGGCGAGCCTCTCCGATTTCGCGCGGTGGACGATCTCGTCGGCGACTCAAGTCCACCCGGGCAGGCGGCCCGGGAGCTGGACGATCTCGAGTTGCATCTTGGCTGTGCAGAGGAGCCACCAAGCTTCGCCGCAGCAGAGCAGGAGGTGTGCTGGCGGGCGGCGATGCTGGAAAAGATGGCGGCGGTGGAGGAGAATCGCACCTGGGAGCTGGTGGATCCGCCGGCACAGCCGGCCGATTGGGCTCAAGTGGGTGTTCAAGGTGAAGCGCAACGAGCGTGGCGAGGTGGTGCGGCACAAGGCGCGGCTGGTTGCCAAAGGATTCGTGCAGCGCGAGGGCATCGACTTCGAGGAAGTCTTTGCGCCAGTGGCACGCATGGAGTCCGTGCGCATGGTGCTGGCTCTGGCGGCGACGAGGAACTGGCGAGTCCATCATCTGGATGTGAAGTCGGCCTTCCTCAACGGCGAGCTGGAGGAGGAGCTGTACGTGCAGCAGCCGCCGGGGTTCGCAGTCCCAGGCGGCGAGCACAAGGTCCTTCGCCTGCGCAAGGCCCTGTACGGGCTGTGGCAAGCGCCGAGGGCTTGGAACTCCAAGCTGGACGCGACATTGGCGTCCCTCGGCTTCTCCAAGTGCGCCACCGAGCATGCGCTCTACGGCAAGTCCACGGAGCGCGGAAGTCTGATCGTCGGCGTGTACGTCGACGACCTGATCATCACCGGGTCGGAGCAGCGCGACATCGACGACTTCAAGCACGAGATGAAGGGTCGATTCCGCATGAGTGACCTCGGCCTGCTCACCTACTACCTCCGCATTGAGGTGGAGCAGGGGAGGGACGCGATCACGCTCCGCCAGAGCTCGTATGCTCGAAAGCTAGAGGAGCGGGGTGGTCTGAGCGGCTGCAAGCGGTGTCAGACACCCATGGATGAAAAGATCAAGCTCTCAAAGGAGAGCACGGCGGAGAAGGTCGATGCGACGCAGTACCGTAGCATCATTGGCGGGCTGCGCTACCTCACACACACTCGGCCGGACATTATGTTCGCCGTCGGCTATCTTGGTCGATTCTTGGAGGATCCGCGTGAGGACCACTCTGCCGCCGTCAAGAAGCTCCTCCGCTACGTGGCAGGGACCATTGGGTACGGCATCGTCTACCCAAGGCGGAGAGGGGCTGGGCTGGAGCTGACCGGGTTCAGTGACAGCGACATGGCCGGGGACGTCGATGGTCGAAAGAGCACGTCCGGAATTCTGTTCTTCCTCGACGGTTGCCCCATCTCCTGGCAGTCGTAGAAGCAAAGGGTGGTCGCGCTGAGCACATGTGAAGCCGAGTACATTGCAGCGGCAACGGCGTGCTGCCAGGGAGTTTGGCTCAGCAGGCTGCTGCAGGAGGTGATCAAGGAGAAGCCCTGCGCGCCTGTGCTCATGGTGGACAACAAGTCCGCCATTGCTTTGGCAAAGAACTATGTCCTCCATGACAGAAGCAAGCACATCGACACCAAGTTCCATTTCATCCGTGATTGTGTCGATGGAGGACAGATCAAGCTCGAGTATGTCGAGACCGCTCGATAGCTCGGGGACATCCTCACCAAGCTACTTGGGCGCATTCGACTCACAGAGTTGAGGACCAAGATTGGAGTGGAGGAGATCAAGCAAGAGTAGTGCAATTAGGGGAATGATTGATAGATAATTACCCATGCTCATGCTTGCTTTTTCATGCCTAGTAGTAGTAGTAGCACTAGCATGTACTCAGTCAAGCCAGCCATTTAATCTTGGGCGGCAAAGACTATTGTGTATAGTAGCTGCTGCTAGTTGCAGCATGGTAACAGTAGATAGTTGTAGCATGTAATAGTCATGACTGCATTGTACTATAGAGCCATGCCTTGTAAATTCTCACCTTGACCAATTGTGTCTATAAAGAGGAGAGCAGCTGTAGCTCACAAGATTAAGCAGCTCCACTTCGTGTGCTCTTCCTGTGTCCCTCTTCTTCCTCTCATCTTCTTCATCTTCCACCTGCAAGCAAGAGGGTGTTGTGTGTGTGAGGGAGTGCCAACAGAGTCAACCAATAGCCAACAGAAAGCTAGATATTAACCAACAACTGTCATATGTTGACAAAGAAGAGAGATTGCATATTAAATATTTATGGCTTGTAGTTTTTTTTGCTTGACATTTGTCATTCAATCCTGGATGTGGGAAAAATATCTCAATGGTTAATCTGGTGATGCTTGATTTCATTAACTTTGAGGTTAAATGGGAATATGGGATGATGGCAGCATAAAGGCTACCTTTTAAATTTGAATTGTCTACTGACTGATAAACTTCATGACCTCACATTTGTTTTCACCTATGAATTTGCCAACATCATTAATAAAGAATTGTCAGTTGACTCTCCTGCCACCAAGATGCATATATATGATCACCTACATACAAAAAGAGGATACCCCATGGTTTATCTCCTCATTGTTATCTAACATGATCTCCATCATGCATATTTTTGGCACACATGGTAACAAGATAGTGTGATTATTCACATTTTTTTTATCTTGCAGACTGGTTAGCTTGCCATCGACATTGGGCTCACTGACTTCTCTGCGCGAATTTCGTATTGCAAACAACAGGCTTGATAACTTACCTATCGAAATAGGATCGCTGAAGCATCTCCAGATTCTGATAGCAAATAACAATAGGTTGTCCTAGAACTCACCACTTGTTGGCTTGCAGCTCCTTACTAAGTTCTTCCACATTTTGACATGTTTATCTCGTACCATGTTTATTCTATCTACTGCTAAACAAATGCTTTGGATCGAGAAGCAATACAAGATTGCCGAGATGTGCGATCATCTGACTGGCATTGTTTGTCAAACATGATTGGCAACGTATGTTATGCAAACCACCTTTGTATGCAAACTATAGAAACTCCAATCTGGACCATCGGATCAACATCCAAGGGGCATGGGGGATGGTATAATTTTACAATCTGGACCCGCCCTTGGATTGGGTAATCACACTTTTGCAAATCCCCCCTCCCACCCCCCTGCGCCCCTCCCCTTGGATGTTGATCCGATGGCTTAGATTGGAGTTTCCATAGTTTGCATACGAAGGTGGTTTGCATAGCATACGTTGCCAACATGATTAGGGTTGAAATAACCATGTTTTGATAGAATGAGGATTAATCAATGTCCTGATTTTGATACCAATCTGATGGCAGCTGTTTTTGCTAGTACCCATTCTATTTTTAATGCAATTTTAGTTGTATTTGCACCGAGAACACATTTTTTTACAATGGAAAAAGGGGGAAAACAGGGTCAGCCTTTGATTTTTAGCACATTCTTAGCTAATGTACACATACCGGTAGGTTGTAACTGGTTGTATCATAGAGAAAAGTTGGTACAGGGAGAAGAGAACATTTTTTGCCCCAAAAATAAACTTTTTATAGCTTCTTACGGGAACTACATTAGTGATAAATTGTGGAGGAATTTAAACTTAAATTTATGGTGAATGTGACATTTGACTCATTTTCGCTTGCTGGCAGGATATCTGCATTGCCTTCATCTATAGGAGATTGTGAATCTCTCACCGAGGTATGTTCTTTCTAGTTTCTATCATATATTACATGTTCCTGCTTCATATGTTTTTCAGAAAACTATTTTGAACACATTTGTGTGGGTAAGACTTGGGGCTTAAAGACAACCCTTCCCCAGACCCCGCACAGTGCGGGAAGCCTACGGCACTGGATACGCCCTTTAACTATTTTGAGTTTGCATTGGCAGTATATATCACCCAAATCTTGAATTCAGGTTGACTTGTCATCAAATCTCTTAACTGAACTGCCAGAAGCCTTTGGGAAGCTTTATAATCTCAAGGTGTGTGACTTTAGCTATATGCAAAAAGCATTTACCTTTTAAGATATATCTCATCACTAACCTCAAATGAGGAGTTGAAGTAACTTAATGCATTATCTTAAGTTGATAATATTGCAAATGTCCCATTGTCAGATTGCAACAATGTTCACACCATAGAAGATACCACAACATATATACTCGTTGTCCAACTGCACAATGTCCATATCGCTGGTGCATAAATGAATATAGTGTTATTAACTTATTATTATTAGTCTAGTGGATAGCAGCTGCTCCACAAGATACATGAGATGCTAACTGGTGTGGATAGTTTCTGCATGAAATTTGTGGTGTAACTAGGCTGAAGGTTGAACATCTATTTTCTTTGTTTCTTAGTTTTTCATTCAAATAAATGGGTTTATGATTTGTCAGAATAACACAAATCTCTTGGATAGTTGGATACAATTATTTCATTACACCTACTAGCATTTATTGGTTTAGTTTTACTTTGCTGAAACATCTCTATGATGCTGCTTCTGCCTTTTGTATTATTCTTGTTGATGGAAATGTTTATTTCCTATGTATGTTTTATGCTTCAGATTTGTTTTTGTTTTGCTTGAATGATGACTTATTGTTTGTTATTGTTGCACTAAAGCGAGCATCGTGTAACATTCTTTATATGAAATACCTTTTTTTCAATAGGTTTTGCATCTAAGGAACAATGGTCTTACATCCCTGCCTTCGACATTATTTAAAAAGTGTATGCAGCTTATTACACTTGATCTCCATGGAACAGAAATCACAAATGATATTCTTCGGCAGGTACCATTTCCTTAAGAGTCATGTCTGCCCATCAGTATGCATGTCTAATACCATCATTTGTACTAGCGGTTTAGTAGCTACTTGCAGTTTTTCTGACTTTAACCCGTTTTGACAAGTGCACTAGTTTGGTAGTAGGCTCTGAAGACATTTTCTAGTGGTAACGTCAATTTCACCTGTTCCGATTTCCAAACAGGTGGAGGGGTGGGAGGAGTTCGACGAGCGTCAGCGGCAGAAACATCAGAAGCAGCTAGACTTCCGTGTAGGCTCATCTGGTGTGTTCGATGAAGGCGCCGATGATGATAACAGGCGTAGGTAGTAATTTATTGCCGGTTGCGAGCAAGATCATCTGCTCTGTATCTGGCTTTTGCCCCAGATAAACTGTACAACTCAGAACAGAGTTTTAGAGCTTGACATGAAAAACTTTGTTACTCACAGGATAGATGTTCCTAAGACCCAAAAAAAATACAGTGCCACATTACAAATGGTCTCTTTCAGCTCATACAGTGAACAAGCCAGGATCCTAGGGAACTCTTTGCCACATCCCAAACACAACACATCACTGTTGAACGCCTGGCAGCTGGCGCTCACGCGACGCCGCCGTTGACCCTGATTACCTGGCCGTTCACCCAGGACGAGGCATCGCTCGCCAGGAACGCCACCACGGGCGCGATGTCCGTCGTCTCGGCGATGCGCCCCATGGAACTCTTCGCCACCCTCTCTATGAAGGCCTCGTCCTTGCCCGCCAGGAACAGCTCCGTGCGCACGGGCCCCGGCGCCACCACGTTGGCCGTGATCCCCTTGGCCGCCACCTCCTTTGCCAGGATCCTCGTCATGGCCTCCACGGCGGCGTTGCTGGCCACGTACGCCCCGTACCCCGGCGGGAGCGCGGCGACCGTCGTGGACGAGAACGCCACGATGCGCCCGCCGCTGTGGGGCGGGATGCGCCGGGCGGCCTCCCGGCACACCAGGAACTTGCCGCGCGTGTTCACCGCGAACGTGGCGTCGAAGTCCTCGACGGCGGTGTCGGCCAGCGCCGGGTACTTGGGGTCCAGGATGCCCGCGCAGGCCACCACGACGTGGGGCGGGGACCCGAACGCCTCCTCGGCGCGGTCGAAGAGCGCGCGCACGGCGTCCGGGTCGGAGACGTCCGCGCGGACGGCCACGGCGCGGAGGCCCCGCGAGGCGAGCTCCGCGACGAGCTCGTCGGCCTTGGCCGGGTTGGCGGCGTAGTTGACCACGACGCGCGCGCCGAGCGCGGCGAGGTGGGACGACACCTCGCGGCCGATGCCCCTGGAGCCGCCCGTGACGAGTGCGACGCGGCCGTCGAGCGGGAGCGGCGCGGCGGCGGACGCTGCTGCCATGGCAAGCTGCTCAAATGACTTGGCTGCCGTCGTGGTCGGCGGCGAACGCTGTGATTTGCTTTGTGTGCCTAGTGTGTTTGTGTTGGGCGCGACCGCGCGAGCCGGCCCGGCCGGGGTTTATACTAGTACAAGGTGTGGCAGATGCGGACGTCACGGCTCTCGTCATAGGTAGCATGGAGGAGAATTGAAGAGTGACAAGTCTCGGTCCGTGGAAGCTGCGATCGTTTCCTTGTTAACAACACATGATCGCATGGGGAGGGATGGTTAGGTGGACACTGTCGTGTGATGACGAACATGATGAGAGTATAGAAGAGGCGAACTCAGGAGCTGGACGGTTGGTGAACAGTGAACACCGAACAGAGTAAAGTTCGCGGCCTTTTTCTAGTGGAAGTTGATTGGAAAGAGTTAAACAATAGACTCATAAAATATGTTGAATTAGCATAAATCTCTCATCCTCTAAACTTTTTTTGAGGCGAACTACGGCGGACCCATTAACAGGCCAGCCTAAACATATATTAAAATTGGAAAAAGGTACAAGAGAGGAGACAGGCCCCAACAGATGCGGCCAAGGAGGAAAATAAAGCCAGCAGCACAAGAGCCGATTGCATGATAGAAGACAGGAACAAGCACCAATTGTCTAAGTCTAGCTTAGCCGTAGCCGAGCGAGTTCTGAAATGCCAAAGCGTGAGATCCGTCGAAGCACAACAGCATTTGATTCCAGCATGGAATTGAACACCTTAGCATTGCGGCACTTCCAGAGATTCACAGATTGTTGAATTTGTTGTAAGAAAATGTTGAAATTTTGGAAAAACGAGATAAGATGGGAGAGCAAGCCATAAACAAATATCTCACCCCTCATAAATGGTTAAACTGTCCTATTCGAAATGCTAACATGATATTTACACATTTTTAAATTTATAAGTGAAAATAAAATAACATCTGCGGTGGAAAATTAATGTACTGTAATTATTGAACTAGATGGGTCTAATAGGTTGGAAGATTAACTTAATCATCAGGTCGACCTATGAGAATCAGGGAATGCAACTTTTTCCTTTTTTGTGATTAATCAGAGAACGAAAAAAAAATGAGAGGGATCTGAGAATGCAAATGACATAGAACTTCCGTCTTCCACCAACCTGCAGGCCCAACGCAGCCCATCGGATCCCCGAAGAGCAGGCCGAACTCCCGAAATCCCACGTCCACAGCCCACAACACAGTGAACAGGCCGGCGGCCGGCCGCGTGCCCAGTAAAAACAAAACAAAACGGAGTAACCTCCACGCCCCCTCCTCGCTCGCGTCCTGTCGGCGCTCCGCCTCCGCCCCCCATCTCCAGCCAGATCCCCTCCCCCCCCCCCCCCCCCCCCCCCCTCACTCCCACTCCCAATCCGAGCCCAGATCCGCGCGAGAAATGCTGGGGCGGGCGGCGGGGCTGTCGGCGCCGCGGTGGCGCGGCGGGTCGCTGGACCTGCGCGCCGCGCTGCGCTCGGGGGGCAACCTCCTCTTCGCGCTCTTCGTGGCGGCCGTGCTCGCCTTCACGCTCCTCGCCGCGGTCCACAGCCCCGACGACCCGCTCCTCCACCCGTCGTCGCACCAGCTCACCGACTTCCTCACCTCCGCCACCTCCACGTCCACCTTCCTCACCGACGACTCCGTGCTCCGCACCGGGGAGGACTTCAACGCTTCCTCATCCTCCTCCGGCGCCACCGCCGAGGCCGGCGTCGAAGCGGAAGTCAAGGAGACCGTCCCGTTCATCAAGCTCTCCGACGTCGCGTCCGAGGCCGAGAAGACAAAGCCCGTGGCTGAGCGGGCCGTCACCGTCGACACCGATGTCGGCACGGGCGAGGGGGCGGCAGCGGCGGAGGAGGAGACCCCTGTCACCGAGGCGGTCTCCTGCGACACGGAGGCGCCGGTGGATTGCACGGGGGACAGGGATCTCTTCAACCTGCTCATGCGCACGGCCATCGAGCAGTTCCCCGACCTCCACTTCTACCGCTTCGGCCGTCCCGTAGCGGTGCCGGATAGCCCCATGGAATGCGACCTCGCCTGGCGCTTCCGCCCCGCTGCTGATGCTATCGGCACCGGCCGGACCACATACTACAAGGACTACCGCCGCTTCACGCTCACCCGCGACATCAACACCTGCACCCTCGTTGTCAGCAGCGTGGGCGAATACCACTCGGGTGTAGGTGCCAAGCGAAATGGCAAGCGCAAAGGAAAGAAGGGGAAGAAGGGCAAGCGTGAGGCACCCGTCACCGACTTTGTGCCGGTCAAGATGCAGGTTAGGCTGGATGAGAATGCTGCCAACAATGAGGCTGCCGGGGCTGTGGCTGAGCCGGTGTTTGTTGTTGGTGAGGCTGTCAATGACAGCTTGCCAGTGGTCGCCTCTGAGAGTGATTTCAGCCGCGGAAGGTACCTCATTTACATGGGTGGCGGCGAGAGGTGCAAGAGCATGAACCACTTCATTTGGGGGTTCTTGTGTGCTCTAGGTGAGGCTCAATTCTTGAACCGGACTCTTGTAATGGACCTCAATGTCTGCCTCAATGCACGGTATACTTCGAGTGGCAAGGATGAAGAGAAAGATTTTAGGCTCTACTTCGATTTCGAGCACCTGAAGGAATCAGCATCAGTGATCGATCAGAGCCAGTTCTGGCAAGATTGGGGGAAGTGGCAGAAAAAGGATAAGCTGAAGAACTTCTATACCGAAGACATCAGGATGACCCCGATGAAACTCAGAGACGTCAAGGACACACTGATCATGAGGAAGTTTGGGAATGTTGAGCCGGATAACTACTGGTCACGTGTATGTGAAGGTGAGACTGAGGGAGTGATCAAACGCCCATGGCATTTCCTATGGAAGTCTCGTCGCTTGATGGAGATTGTATCTGCGATTGCCTCACGGATGAGCTGGGACTTCGATTCGGTCCACATTGTGAGAGGGGAGAAAGCACAGAACACACAATTATGGCCAAACCTTGATAGAGATACCTCTCCGGACAGTCTGCTTATGACACTCAATGACAAGGTTGGTGCTGGCCGCTATCTGTACATTGCTACCAATGAGCCCGACAAATCGTTCTTTGACCCACTTAAGGAAAAGTATAAAACACGCTTCCTGGATGATTTCAAGGACTTGTGGGATGAGAATAGCGAGTGGTTTACTGAAACCAAGGAGCTGAGCAATGGTAAGCCAGTGGAATTTGATGGGTACATGAGGGTTGCAGTTGATACTGAGGTGTTTCTGAGGGGGAAGAGGCATTTGGAGACATTCAACGACCTTACGCGTGATTGCAAGGATGGCGTGAATACATGCCCAGCTTCCTCCTGAACATCTGATTGGCTAAGGTGAGCTGATATTCTGAAATATTATGCATCACAGAATATTGCCAACATTGTTGTTGGTGTATCTTATGCACCTGCCTTGTTGTAGTTAGGTAGCCAGTATCAGCTTTTTTTAAACCACTATTGCTGATTTGTGTGTCCAGATTACAGTAGTCTGTTGAGTGCATTGGACTTGTGCTGAGACAACTAGTTGATGGTACCTGCAGATGTGCTTTGTATCTCTTCTATACGGCTCATCAATTTTTCTCATGAAGACCATGTTACCCTCCATTCTCTAAATGTTACATGTTTTGGCATTTATTGTCTATAACTTAAATCCAATTCAGCGCACCTGTTTTGAAAACGATCAGTACGCAATAGTATCTGAGGATTCATACCAGTTCTTTTAGACAATGTGACTAATATCCATTAAGAGCATCTCCAAGAGTCCACCTAAATTTGGTTTCCTACTTTCTCATATAGGATGCCATCCTAAATAATTATCCTTCCTAAATCTTTATCTCCCACAGCAGCTCTTTGTAGACAATGCGACTAATAGTATCAATTAAGAGCATCACCAGAGTCCACCTAAATTTGCTCTCCTACTTTCTCATATTGGATGCCATCCTTCCTAAATCTCTCTCCTGCAGCAGTTAGGGGTCAGCCAGGTAATCCTAGATTTGAGAGGGAGGGGGTGATTTAGGATGTCATCAAATATAGGAGTTAATTTAGAGGGGCCGTTGGAGGGTGTTTTTTCTCCTGGAATCTTGAAATTTGACAATAGGAGGTTTAATACGGGGACTCTTGGTGATGCTCTCACCCTTTTCTTTTAGGTGAGTGCATAATGTATTTCTATGTGTTTCTTGTAGGGGCTGAAAACCAGGAAACCTTTCTTGCCCATGTTGGATTGCTCCTTTCTTGGCAGCTTTCTATTAGCTCTAACCTCCAGGCGATGCATACGTGCCAGTGTCATCCGGTTGTCGTGTGCGTCGATCGCGTGGGTGTGGGTCGCCGTTGCGGCTGTTCGATCGTGGTGCCGAGTGTGAGAGGCCAGACTAACAGACCACGGCCTGAACATACAGTCCTTCAGATTCAGCGCTAGGACTCTGAAAACGCTGCCCCATCGCTGCACTAACACCAGGTGGTCATCGTGTTCGTGTGCGTGCTCATAGCTTGCATTGCTCCGAATTATCGCGTCGTACCGGAATATGGGAGGAATCTATCCAAGCTATGGTTGCACTGCGAGCACGAGGAGTATCTGGTTTTGGGTGTGACGAAGCGGCAGCATTTTCTGACTTTGTATTGCTGAAATAACTTAAGGATCATGTGTACAGATCGAGGGCTTTAGAGCCTCTTGGACTCGAGCCATGACCGACGAGATTGCCGATGCACGCTGCTGGTGCTGGAACTAAAGGCTCCACGGTCTGGTCCAGACGCGCGCGCCAGGAAACGAACTGTCACCCGTGCGTGGCGCCGCTTGACCCGCTCCTCTGCGCGAAGGACGAGCACAGCAGACGCTGTGGCTAGCTTGCAAATGGGGTGGAATCAAACCATACGACACCGATTCATTTATACGAGGGAAATTATTATTGTCTGCTCCACTCCAAACCGCCACTATCACGCACCAACTCAGCTCAAATATTTCAACTTATAATATAATAAATTATTAGTCAAACTATGATTACAACCTAATAAGAATTTATTCCAAAAAAAATTATAGTGTAGGTCTTGCCATACTGTTATGCACATAGTAGCTGCAGTCATACTGAGTCATTTCTAAAAAAATTCAGTCAATTTTGTTAAAATTTAATTGTGTGAATGCAAGGTTTTATTTTCGGGGTCCAGCTCTTGATATGAGATCTATGTATAGTCCTAGCCACACTACTTTACACAGAGTAGCTGCTAGTCATATTGAGTCGTTCAACAAATTTCAACCAATTTTGATGAATTTTTTTAGTGTGAGCGCATGGTTTTATTTTCAGAATCCGGCTCTTGACATGGGGCCCACATGAAGGTCTAACCACACTGCTTTGCACAGAGTAGCTGCCAATTATATTAAGTCATCTACAATAATTTTCAGTTAATTTCAATAAAATTTTATGGTGCGAACGCGTGATTTTAAATTTTAGGATTCAACTCTTAATGCCGAACCGATTTTTATATTATTGTCATAGTTTTGCACAAAGTATTCCTTTTAATTTATCCCAATCTACTCCAATCCGTATTTATATCGAACCCGCTTCATCCCAATCTATTATCTAATACAATCCCACTTTAACCCACACACACTCCACGTCAAAACTCAATTAGTAAGGGTAGCTGTGGCACGTGCCTCCACCGCAGGGGGGAGGGGGGGTGGAGGGTTCGGTTGGCCATTTGCTCGAAATGATGGACGAGACCAGCAGCAGCACGAATTAATTAAGGCTGCGTGGCATGTGCTCCTGTGCACGCGAGTATAATGGCAGCGGCAGTGGCACCATGCGCGTGCGGCCCACAGCCCAAATCCCAACCCAACCGAAGAATCGCCCACATCCGGACCGGAACGAAAGCGCCCGCACGACGCGACGGAACGGCTTTGGGCGTGATCACGGTGGCGTAGAGGGCGGAAGTCGTAGCATCCGATCGAGTGCGATGCGCGCGGGCGTGGTGGACGGACGGGCCGGCGGCCTCTATTATGAAAGGGTCAAGGAAAAATCCGCTTTAATCTATGGCAACCCCCACCATGCTGGCCACATACTATCCACATGCTGCTGACCAGCTGGAAAGACTTGCATTGAGAGGCGGTTGTAGTGCCATGTTGTTATGTTTACCCTACCGCGTCGGTGCGTTCGTCGGATCGACACTATACCACAGGCTCGCTACACCGACGGATCATCTGTCGGTAAAAACCGTTGTACCGACGGACTATTAGTTGATATAAATATATGCCGACACCATACATATACCGTTATAAGTGGCGTCGGTACAAGTTTTGCCAACGGACGTTGTTTTACCGACCGATCGTTCGACGCTCTACTTTATGTGAATTAAAAAAAATAAAAGTTGATATATACAAATGTCACATTGAGCTTCAATGATTCATTAGTCATGAAAGTTTGATTCGTCAAAGACACAACTATATGCCTACAGATTTGTGGTCAAATCTAAGCAAATACAACAAAAGAAATCTTAGCCAATAGTCACTGGCACACAATTACAAGAGCACTTTGCGTGTACCCAGTATTACACAGACTGAATCAGACTATCAGTAAATCTTTACTACAGAAAAGTAAATCTTGCTGTAGTAATTCAAAAATCACAAGAACACACAAAAGAATACATGCACAAAGCTGAACCACCGCGGTCCTGAAGATGAACGAACAGATCAGCGAGGTCCCTGACCGCTGATGCAGCGCAGCTGGCCTCCGGCCATGGCGCGGGCACCTGGGCCCACGGAGCCAACCCCGGCCGCCGGCGTGGCCCCAGCCCGTGGCTCAGCGCAACCCTCCTGCTGCCGGCCGCCGACGCGGGTGCAGGCCCCCGTCCGCTCGCTCCCGGCGCGGTGTGGGCTGCTGGCCGCGGTCGCGAGGCTGGCCGTCGGCGCGGGCGCGGGCCCTTGGCCGCCATCTCCCGGCGCGACCCCCCGGCCGTCGGGTCCAGGTACCGGCGTGGACCCCCGGCCGCCGGCTCCCAGCGCGGGCGCTCCCTTGGCCGCTGGCTCCCAGCGCGATGCCCGGGTCCCCGGCCACCGGCTCCCGGTGCGGGCCGCCGGCAAGCTCCAGGGAAGGGCACGGAGTCCTCCCTCTCTCTGTGTGGGTGTGGGCGTATGAGAGGATAGGGAGGAGGGATGAGAAAACTAGGGTTAAAATTTTGACCCAATCTTTTTATACTCTGGTCGGGAGAATGTGAGCCGTTCATCTTGATGAACGGTCACGGGTGGCTGGACTGATTTGGTCAGCCCATTAAACATTAGATTGGGTTCCACTGCACATATACTGACGGATGGTTCGATGCAAATGCTAAGTATTACCGACAGATAGTTCGACGGTATATGTGAATACAAATACCGACTGACAGTCGGTCGGTAAAACTTGAATTACCGACTGAAGGTTTGTTACTGACTTTTACCGACTGACTATTCGTCGCTAATCTTCTATTTTTCCCGACCAACATCTGTTGGGATTTTGGGGCTGTGGTATAGTGCGACCTCACCCACCACTCACCGTTCTATTATACTTCCTCCATTCTCTTTCGATGATTTCTATTTCCAAAATGGAATTATCCTTTTTCAATTGTATAGTTGTTGAAGTGGACTGCAGGTGGAGTTGCGGTTGATCCAATGAGCAGGTCATGACTCACGATTACCAGTCGTCTGTCATCTTCGTCATCGTCGTCGTCATCATCATCCCAGCCCGGACGTTTCTGCGGGCGCCGACCGCGACGCGCGAACAAGCTACCCGCCGCACGGGTGGAGTGGACACTCGAATGAATGGGGGGTTGGGTTTGGAGCGCCGTCCGCGCCAAGAAAGAAAGCTCCCGGCAGCTAGCTAGCGCGCAAGTGCATGGGTCCTGAGATTAGACGGAGACAGGAGGCCGGCAGGGAGGATCGGCAGGATCGGACGTGCACGTCGGCGCGGCGGTAGCCACGAATCGAGGGAGGGGTTACTACACATCATGCTGCTGGACCTGGAACCAAAATGGACTTTTATGCAAGGTTCAATGGCTAGCCCGACAGGGGAGGAGTCAGGGGACTTTTGTCCCGATTGGAGCCACCATCCGGGATGAATAGTGCCCTTTCATCCCGGTTGGTGGCTCCGATCGGGACTTGGGCCTTTTGTCCCGATTAGAACCACCAACCGGGACAAAAGAAGTGCATCTGTCCGGGGTGTAGCCAATGACCGGGATGAAACACTCCTACCTATCTATTTTATCTCTCCCCCCTCTCTGCCCACAGTCCACACCATCCATTAATTTCATGCCTTATCTTCTTCCCTCCCCTCTCCTCTCCCTCTCCTCCCTCTCTTTTCTTCCTCTAGCTTGAGGTCGATCTGCGCAAGGCGGCGGCGGCGGCAGTGGCGGAGGACGAAAAAAAATCGAGGTATGGCAAGGTTGAATTGTCAAAAGATTAAGATTCAAGTTAAAAGTAGTATGTAATACATTTCAAAATGTAATGATCGACCAAGCATGGAGCTTAATTAGAGGTACAGAACATATAGAGAGATGATCTAACATCCACTCACTTAGAATGGTAGCATCAATTCATCAAAGCAAAAAAGAAAACAAATGAATGAAAACTGAAAAGTAATTATTCAAATTGCACTTTATGTACCTTTCGTATTAGACCTTGCATTTTTCCATTCCGATCCATAATTCCTCTTCAGTTTTCACTGGTTCAATCGCTGGCCGCCGCGGCCGTGAGCTCGTGGCACAAGTCTGCACTGCTCTCGGCAGCTTGCGCCCTCGCCAGACGCGGAAACAAGCACAGCTTGCTGCCATCGCACACTCGCCAGATGTGGCGGCGCCGCTGCACGCCGCCGGACGCCCAGAGACCCGCGCAGCCTCGTTGTTTCTTGTTGTTTCTTCTTCGATTGGCAATCCCTCGTGTTGAGTTTTTTTTCGGATGCCTCCGAAGAGACTCGTGTTGAGTTGCAGCGTCGTGTGGAACTCGATGGGGGAATATTGATGGACGGAGCCAGCCCATTAAACAAAAAAGAGCCCATCCGTCTGTCCAGTTCAGCACACATAACGGTTCACATGGCCCAATACTGTTTTTCTTCCTCCCTGCACCCTCTTTCTCTGCTCAGAACGTTCGAGTCGGAGCTCTCATGGCTGCCGGCGACAAAACAGTCAAAGACCTGGGGTACTTGTCAAAAAATCAAGGTATGGCGAGCGCCATAGTCCGCCATAACAGGCCCTCCGCCCCTGGGCGGCGGCGTAGGGCCGCGGCGCCGCTGCTAGCAACGGCCGTGGCCCGTGACACTGGGACGACACGGCGGCGCGGGACCCGGCGAGCAGCGCCCGGCGGCCATGGCGCTGGGCCGCGGCGAGCTGAGGAGGCGGCGCTGGGCTACGGCAAGCGTTCCTCTTTTTTATTCTTTTGTTTCTTCAATGATTTGGGAATGAAATTATGTGAATGATTTGGGGTAGACTATATGCATAATTTGTTTGTGGATTTCGATTGTGATTGGTTTCGTGAATGATTTTATCACTGAGAATAAAGGGTTTGGAAAAGTGGGAGCCGGCATGTGAGCGAGCCGCAGGCGAGGTCGGGGCTAGGAGATTTTTTTATTTTGGAAAAATATCTTTTGTCCCGGGTCGGAAGGTGCCGGGACAAATGGACATAGCTCATTAGTCCCGGATGCTCAATCCCGGTTGAAAAATCGGGATAAAAGCCTGTTGGCAACCGGGACTAAAGCGCTATTCTGTAGTAGTGGGTATGGAGATAGAGCGGATGAACACTAATTCAGTCGCACTAAACTAGCTCACTTGTTAAAAAATGGAAGGAATACTTTGTAGCATTTTTGTGAGGACTACTTCCAGGGAATTTTTTTGGCAACTTTGTCCGAACAGATCGTTATCAGATTCAGATTTTGCTTGTCCACACCCTGGAGCTACGTTTTGGATTTTTTTTCTTTTCTCTTCGCCGGAGACGGCAGACCACTACTACAAAAATCTTTTCCGAGGCGGTATTTCTCTGAAACCACGTTGAGCCATGTCGCCTTTTTTTATTTCAGCCGTTCGATCCTAAGTACAAACTACATCGCCATCCGTACCAATGGTCTTGCGTTTCCTCTCAATTTCACTTTAGTTTCACTTCATTTATTAGAAAAACCATAAATCGCACTACTCAACATCAATCGCACCACTCAAACGTCATCAATTTCACTTCAGTTATCAGCCTCCAACAAGTCTTATAGCCCTTCTCGCCTAAGGCCGTTAGACCGGATGGTCGAAGCGCGCCGGCGGCACCCGCGCAGCCAGAGTTCGAGCCCTAGTCGGCGCACTTTTGGCGGAGTTTTCGGGAATTTCCCTTGCGGGGTAAAAAAAATCCCCCTCACCGTGCTCGGCCCGCAAGGGTCATGGCCCAAGTGGGCATGGCCGGGGTTCGGGGGTTTTCTCGGTCGGGCGCCAAAAGACTTCCTCTTAATGAAGAACGGGTGTGGGCTGTTTCCCCCCTCCCGGCTGATGTTTTTTTTATAGCCCTTCTCTCGATACCCCCCTCTTCGTTACATCTTTTCTTCGCATCCAAGCCCCAGCCATAGAGCCGAACATTTTTTTTTCCTATTCTGGGTGTGAGTAAATGCACCTAAAGTTTCATATTGACGCATTCCATTATTCATTGATTTCCACCATTATTCGTTGATTTCCACCACCTCCCTCCACCCACTTCTGCTACTATACATCTTCCAGTAACCAATGAGCCCAAGTAGTAGTAGTCAATCAATTCAAGAAATTCAACGGTAGTGCTCCTCAAATATATAAATGTTGCTCCCATGTTCTTAGTCACCTTATTTATTCTTGGATTAACAACTCTAGGCATCGTTCACTTCATTGACGTCGCTATTTTTCTCCATATATCTTGTGTGGTTTCCTCGGTGCTCCTCCTCCTCCACCTTCGCGCCCACGTCCGCTGCCTTGGCCCGCCGCCACAGCCAGCCCTCACCTACGCCGCGCGCGCCTCCTCCAAGTCATGCTCACCAGCGAGGTGTCCTCAGGCGATGTAGCCGTAGAGGAGGCCGCAACAACGCCCAAGACCGGCTGGCGCGTGCGCGTCATTTTATTTCTTATTTATCTTTGATAATGACATGAATTTAATATCAAAATCACTAACCGTTCTAACACCGGCCTAATTATTGGTCATTTTTATATTTGCACATATATTTTGGAGGAACTTCGTTTTTGCAGATTTTTGGCTTATTTTGGAGCATGAAATGACGAGGCTCGTGATCGAAAGCTAACACGGAGAAAGACGAAGCCCAAAGCCCAAAGGAAGGACCAAAGCCCATGTTGATTCGAAGCCCATTCATGCACATCCATCCTCCAAGAGAGCACAAAGGACCAAGATCACAAAGATGAGATCAAGATACTTCGGAATTAAGCAAAGCAAATGAAGATTTAAGGAAGGATTCCCAATCCTATCCTTTCCTCGAAGATATCACCAAGATAATAACGTCTAAAGGGGTGCAATCGTGAAGAACATAAACTCTAGAAGATGCGATGAGTCTACACGGGAAATATGAGACCGAAGCGGGCCCGAAAGAGGGTAGGCCGGCCGGCCTAGGCCCATGAGCCAGCCGGCCTAGCCCGTTTCTGAGGCGGTTCGGCCTCCCCTTCGACCGGTGGCTTCCTCGGCTCATAAATAGCTCGCACCTTATTCAACTCGGAGGATCCATCCACCCAGAACTCGATGAAAACCTAGGGCCAAGACCGGAGGGAGACGACGACCGCCGCAAGTCTTCGAAGTTGTCTAGGAGATGGCTTAGGCCAACCCTAGCCGCCATGACCTCCCTGCGTGGTTGTGTCATGATGGAGTTCATGAGCTAGCTGGAGTCGTCGATGGTATGTACTCGGTGGTGACGATCCAAACGAATCTATTATGTGAATAATGTCTTCATGTCATCCAATCTATTTAGCGATCAAGTATCTCCTGGGTTGACGCTTGAGAGTTTTTTTCTCTCTAGTTTTTTTTTTAAAAACTACCTTAGATAGAATTTCTATACCCAACACTCTCTCTTCAAAATTTTGTTTTAAGCCAAAAATTATAGGAAACACATAAACCTACTTCTAAAACCTTGTTAGCTCGGTTGCTTTGTCCTTTTCGATAAATAACCTTTCCATTGACAAAAACTTCACTTCTTATGAAGTGTCGCGGAGATTTTTGGTCACTCTTAGCAATTGTTTTTGAATAAGCTAGTTGCGGAACAACATCGAAAAATCCTTTCAACCCTGCTAACATTTGTTTTTGCTAACTTTGCATTTGCATTTTGCATCTATTCCATTGTCCATGCCCTCATTTTGCTAGTTTGGTCTCAATCTTATTGATGTATGCTTTTCTATCCATGTAATGCTTATCATGATAGCATTTACCTTTTGCAATCTTGTGTAAAAGTGGTGTTTAAACTTGTTTGCGGACCTCCATCTTTAATCTCTTTTGACCAAGTTAGCAATCAATTTTGTTCTCATGTTGCTTTAGGTTGATATCAATTTTGTTCTCATGTTGCTTTAGGTTGATTTATAAGCTTTGCAATGCGCTTTACCTTTCTTGCGTCATGAAGAATTTTTAACCTTGAAATGAACATGGTGTTTTGACCTCGGTTATATCTTTATGGTTATATAGAAAATTAAGCAACCTAGTTGTAAAAATGGTGTTTAGAACTTGATGCAAACATTGTCATTGTTTATATATCTTCCTTTCATCTGCATTTACACTTGCACACACGTACACTCATCAGATTTCGCTAAGTTAGCTATCCCACAAGTTGAGATTCTAGGGATGGTTGGTTTGTTAGCATTTGTCTCTACTCCCGACCGTCACCACGGGGTAGTGTGTGCACTTGATTGTTTTGCAGGCATGACAAAGTGTTCCCATGAATTCGTGATCAAAGAAGAAATCAAATTCGTCAACATCTCCATAGTTCGAGAGCAAGCCCTACTATTTTCATCAAATTTTGCACATGGACAGAGACGTACAAGAAAGAACAAGTTGATATTCAGAAGCTTCATGAAATTCTCATTCCAACGCATCCAAGATCAATGAATTTGAAGACCCGTACAAGGAGATATGACAAGAACATTGGACGTTGCGCGTTCTGAAATTCGTCGGGACAGATTGCAGCGCT
Source organism: Panicum virgatum (assembly GCF_016808335.1). Classification (NCBI taxonomy): domain Eukaryota; kingdom Viridiplantae; phylum Streptophyta; class Magnoliopsida; order Poales; family Poaceae; genus Panicum; species Panicum virgatum. Next base: position 25,561,752 of record NC_053153.1, on the reverse strand, counting down.
GGGATGAAATAGACATAACTCTCTTATTCGAAATCAATTTTGGGCGAATGAAGACTCTTTGGAAAGCAAAATTTGTGCACTTCGCAATGGAGCAATGTTTCAGTACATGTTCTATTCTGGAAATTGAAAGAAAAATTTGTGAAGATGAGGCAGCAATGGGACAACAAGAAATTGAAGGAGGCGATGACGATGTGAAGCAATGATTGGGACCATGACTTAGTATAAGAAGAAGTTGAAGAAAATTGAGGCAACAAAGGTGAAGACACATTGAAGATGATATTCATACACATGAGGGAAGGACTTCAAGAATTGCAAGAAGGTTCATCTTCTCCTTCCACGCCTAGCATCATGCTAAGCATGGGGGAGGATTTCGTGGACAAGGAAGAAAGATCTCAAGGAGTAAGATAATCACGGTTGCCACAAGATGCTCATGATTCTTCTTCCATGCTTAGCACAATGCTTAAGTATGGGGGAGGCCGTGCTACACTTCATTATGAGCATCGAGAAGGATGGTAATTCTTCATCAACTCTCTCTTTTTCTAAATGCTTGTACATATATGCATTCAACCATAGATGCAACCTTTGTATATATCTCTCAAGCTATCACATGGCTTCTAGGAGGACAACCTACTTTTGTTTTTGTTTTCAATAAGTGTAGGATCACCATAATTTGTGCTTACCACATTGATACATTTTGGCAATGTCTTTTGCTTATGGAAAAATGATAAAAGTTGCTGCTTTGTTTTACCTACGCTATATTGTATATGACTTAACCATTTGCTCTCAATTAAATATAATTAAAATGATTAAATACCAGCTCTTTTATTTGTGGAGGTTAAATGACTAAATTCTAGACCCATATATTCTATGTTGCTCTTTGATTTAAGTCTACCGATGACCTTACACCTTGTGTTGTTTAATTTAAAAACTTAATTCATATGCTATCTACATTTGTTAATCTCTTGCAAAGTTCTACCTACCAAAACCTATACATACATATTATTTCATGATAAAATCTTTAGATTGCAAACTTATATTTTGATGAGTTGGATTAAGATTGATTTCTTTGGTATGAGACTAAGAAGCTGGCCATTCTGTTTTTTTGTGTAACCTTCTTTTTCCTATCCTATTTATCCATGCATTATGAGTTTCTACTTCGGAAATTTTGTAAACCTCGCTGGATATCCACCCTAAACCAAAAATATCTTTTTGTGATTACCTCCTTGACCATAACCCAATTTGAGTATGGATTATCATTTCGACGGAATCAAAAAAATCAAAGGCACCATATAAAGAAAAGTTTTGGGAGACAAGGCTCCCCGGAGATTTAAGAGGTTCTATGAAGAAGAAGGTGAATTTGAGATACTTATCCTAGCTAGTTGGTTCTCCCACTATTCATACTCGAGGACGAGCATTCGTTCAAGCATGGGGGATGGCTAGGTAAGTATTCTATGTTATCAAAAGTTCTAAGGAGAAAAAAGAAAGAAAGAGAAAAATAGAAAAATGAAAAAAAAGGAGAAAAGAAAAGAAAAATGAAAGAAAAAAAAGAGAAGAATTAAATGCTCCTTAGCTCTTTTTGTCTTCATTAATTTTCCAAGTTACTTTGAAAAACTATTCCATACTCAAATCTTCCAACCATGTGCAATCTGATAACGAGAACTTCATTTGTGTCTCGGGATCATCCATTTGTCACTTGCACATGTTCACCTATCTAAATGTGTGTGTTTCATTTTTCTCCCTCTCCAACATTATTTTTCAATGGCCTTTTTGACTAGTCTTGGTAATTCGATTAGATCTCTCTTAGTTTGATAATATTTCAAGTATAATGTTTTGCTAGGATTGTTTTTACCTACCAAGTTCCACATAAGCCTTCCACTTTTATATATGAGTAGAATAGGTTGAAGACAATCTAATGTAGATTTGACCGACTTGATGAGATGAGTGTTTCCATGATATTTTGCAATAGAACCTCACTTATGTTTGATATGTATTCTTTTGAAAACTCTTCACGATGAAATAAGGTAAAGGTTTGAAATTCGTTTAAGTTTGAGAGCATTGCATTTATTTATTATTGTGGCTTGTTCTTTAATTGCTAGTCTATCTTCCATAATGAAAAAGTAGCCAGTCACAATATGAACTTAAATGCTAAATACTTGAGAGAGAAATATGTCTTGTTATGTATGACTAAGTGCAGAGAGGACATTGAGGGGCAACGCTGATTTCTTTATAAGCAAAGCTCCTGGACTTACTCGAGGACGAGCAAGATTTAAGCATGGGGGGAATGTTGGCGCTCCTTAAGTACCCATTTTATCCCTTGTTTATCCTTGATAATGACATGAATTTAATATCAAAATCACTAACAGTCCTAACCCCGGCCTAATTATTGGTCATTTTCATATTTGCACATATATTTTGGAGGAACATCGTTTTTACAGGTTTTTTTGCCTATTTTGGAGCATGAAATGACGAGGCCCGTGATCGAGCGCTAACACGGAGAAACACGATGGCCAAAACCGAAAGGAAGGACCAAAGCCCATGTTGATTCGAAGCCCATTCATGCACATCCATCCTCCAAGAGAGACCAAAGGACCAAGCCCACGAAGATGAGATTAAGATACTTCGGATTAAGCAAAGCAAATGAAGATTTAAGGAAGGATTCCCGATCCTATCCTTTCCTCGAAGATATCTCCAAGATAACGACGTCCAAAGAGGTGCAATCGTGAAGGACATAAACTCTAGAAGATGCGAGGAGTCTACACGCGAAAGATGAGACCGAGGAGGGCCCGAAAGAGGGTAGGCCGGCCGGGCTAGGCTCATGAGCCGGCCGGCCTAGCCCGTTTCCGAGGCGGTTCGGCCTCCCCTTCGACCGGTGGCTTCCTCGACTCATAAATAGCTCGCACCTTATTCAACTCGGAGGATCCATCCACCCAGAACTCGACGAAAATCTAGGGCCAAGACCGGAGGGAGACAACGGCCGCCGCAAGTCTTCGAAGTTGTCTAGGAGATGGCTTAGGACAACCCTAGCCGTCATGCCTCCCTGTGTGGTTGTGTCATGATGGAGTTCATGAGCTAGTTGGAGTCGTCGATGATATGTACTCGGTGGTGACGATCCAAACGAATCTATTATGTGAATAATGTCTTCATGTCATCCGATCTATTTAGCGATCAAGTATCTCCTGGGTTGACGCTTGGGAGTACCTCTTTTGTTGATTTCGTTCTTTCTTTGGTGCACTTATTTTTAGATCTATTCTTAAGATAGGTAACTTAGGGTGTTCTTGTAGCCGTGGTGGCTAAGGGTTCATGCCGGACATACCAAAGGGGTTCGACATATCTTCGTGCTCTGAAACTACTCTACCGATAGGGAGCGCCGTGACAGGGTGTGGCCTGTGTAAGATTTGGGGTTTCGAGGGTCAATTTAGAGGTCGCGATTTAAAGAGGCTTTGGATGATATGCATGTTGTGCTTACTCGTTTAGCTAGAACTACAACTAGAATGCGTGTGATAGGCTTAGTCATACCTTCGGTCATGCTTTATCCTTACCGATGTTCATGGATGCGATCAACCTTTACACAACACTCATATCTATCAAATGTTTACTCTATATGTGCAATTCATGCTTCATGTTAGGATAGATCCGTTAGATTAGATGGAAAACCTTATATAGTTCTTTGTCGATCCACGGATTGATAAACCTTGGGGGAGTACTCTAAGGGAAAAGCTATCACGATCTATGCGCTTGCGGTACATAAATTGGGGCTCTAAGGAGCGTCAATACGCGTCTACCATGTTCTCAAGGCGCCTGACCTCAACATCTAGAGCATGGTGGGCGTCGTCAAGCAGTATGTCGGTGAAGGCGGAGGAGCAGCCACCGGAGGAGGGGACGAGGGCCGTGGAGGCGGCGCTGGCTGGCGATGGAGTGGGAACGGCTAGGAGAAAGATGGAGTGGCCTGGATAAATTTAAAGGAGAAAAAAAGGAAGGAAAAATAAAAGGGGAAAAAAAGAAAAAGGAAGAGAAAATTAAAAGAGAAAATATGAGAGAGAAAAGAATAAAAAGGTATAAAAAATGGGAAAATAAAAAAGAAGAAAAATAAAAATAAAAATGGAAAAGGAAGAGAAAATAAAATGAGAGAGAGAGAAAGAAAAAAAGTAGAAAGAAATAAAAAATAAAAATTCATCTCATACTTCACAAGTGCTATTCTTCATTAATCTTCTATTTACCAAAAATAATCTTCCTCCCATGTTTCGAATTCCGTAGCAACGCACGGGAAATCACGTAGTTGGTATAGAGAAGAAAATATTTATGATCAGAACAGAATATTTTTTAAAATATAAATTTAGAGTATAATAAATACGGATAGTCTGAATACGTTAATCTGTATGAGCTGTTGACTCTGAGCAGCCAACCATACAATCACTCACTCAATGAGATCAGTCAAACTTTCCGCTCCCTGCCCGGCACACATTCCTGAACCCTGGCGTGCTGGCCCACATGTCAGGCAGACACCCCCGGCCCCGCTTCCCACTCTCCAGTAGTACCCGGCCGCCCCCGTAGCCGCAACGGTGAGTCCGCCCGTCCGCGGTAGTTGGAGGCGACGAGGCGTGCGCGCTCTGCTCCTGCTCCGTCTCCGCGCCACCGCCTATAAAACTCGCTCGCCTCCACACCCCCAGACACAGCCCACCACCGCTGCAGTCAAACGGGCCGAGACCGCCCTGCGCTGCCCCCGGAGCTCCTCGAGAGGGAAGCGGCGGAGGCCGCGGGAGGGGAGACCATGGAGGCGAGGTACGCGGCGCTGCGGCGCGCGGCGGAGGAGGTGGCGGCGGTGGACGCGCACGCGCACAACCTGGTGGAGCTCGGCTCGGCGTTCCCCTTCCTCCGCTGCTTCTCCGAGGCCGAGGGCGACGCGCTCGCGCTCGCGCCCCACTCCCTCTCCTTCAAGGTACGCCGCCGGGACTCCCGGCCGCTCCCCCCCGTGCCATCGCCTACCTCCGTGCTGCTGGGTACTCTAGTCTCCGGTACCAGTTTATTCGAAATCGTGGCATTAATGGCAGGTTGGGCTACCCTGCTAGATTTCATCGGTCACGGTGTTCATTCGTTGCTAGCAGATTTTCATAATTCTGGAAGTTTTTTTTAATATGCAAGCAGTTTATCTGCTATATATGTTTTAAATATTTTAAATACAGAACCCCGAATCCATTTCCCTGAATTTCACTAGCACTTTGGACCGGCTCTAAGAAATGATTTAGAAAGCTGTTAGTGCACTGATAAATGAAACAGCTATGTCAATTTACTGCAACTGGCGGCCTGTTTTAGCAGTATATGCCGAGCTCGTCGTTTTCTGCAGTGTGCCAGTGCGGCATGCCGATGGCAGCAGCTTTATGGCCTGCCTTGCCGTTGTGCAGTGGGACACTGGGTCGTGGTGGCCGTGTCCGTGTAGTCATACGCCTTTTGCCTGTTCCTTTGCCTTGTCATGGATCATGGGTGCCGGAGTGGGGGAGGCGTACCTGGAAACTGGAACGGTGTTGTTGCAGCAGCAGCACCTGCTTGCTAGGCACATGACGGGCTGCAGCTATCTTTGGCCAAGCTTCTTGGTGCTGGCCTGGAATGCCATGGGACTACTGTAGCACTTGTACCGTGTTTTTTGTTGAATTTTTATTTCTATAGCGTATGGGGAGATCTAATTCAGGGCAGGTGGGCAGGTGCCAGGTGCCATGTTGTTGTTCTCTGTAGTTATTGACTTGTTCCAATGTGCCTAAGCCCTTGTTTAGTTGCATAATTCAAAAATCCAAAAAAAATTCTGGCACCTGCATGGAGACTTAAATCTAGACGAAATAAAAAACGCATTGCACAGTTTGTCTGTAAATCGCGAGACGAATCTAATGAACCTAATTAGGTCATAATTAGACGTTAAATTGCTAATAGCCTCATTAGATTCGTCTCGCGATTTACAGACGAGTTCTGTAATTAATTTTGTGATTAGTCTATGTTTAGTACTTCAAATGTAGAAAGATTCCCTTTCAAAAACTTTACACCCTGCAACTAAACAAGGCCTAAGGCCTCCTCCAAAGGTCCCAGCTAGTGATAGCTCTAAGCCAGTAGGAGAGAGAAGATAAAAGTGCCCATGCAGGAGCTTCGGGAGATGCATTGTGAGAGGAAAATGTATCGGGAAGCGAGCGAGCTAATCTTCTCTGCAAGCGCTAGCGCGGGCTGTTTTCTACTGTTCATCGTATAGAATAATGTTTATGCTAGCTCTAAGCCAGCTTGTTGGAGGAGGCCTAAGAGCAAGCCTAATAATTTAGCTGTTGGCTGCAAAGATTCTTCTAGCCTACCTCTCAACCTACTTGTATACTGGTTAGTCCTTCATCATTAATAAATGACCCACTTGTCTCTCTCACAAGATTTCTTGGTTCTTGTGTCGAAGCGGGCTGTAAGTTTACAACCTACTATAATACTTGCTCTAGCAGTGCACTTTCATAGCTCATTACATCTTTGGAACCTCGTGAAATGCAGAGAAGCCTGAGGGACATCGCTGCATTGTATAACTGTGAAGCCTCACTCGAGAAGGTTGAGGAGTTCAGGACGGCTGAAGGATTGACATTGATCGGCTCGAAATGCTTCCAAGCTGCCAACATATCTGCCGTCCTTATAGATGATGGCATAACGTTTGACAAAATGCTGGACTTGGATTCCCACAAGGCATTTTCTCCTGTAATTGGCAGGGTTCTGAGAATAGAAAGGCTAGCAGAAACAATCATCAATGAGGTGAGTGTATTTCTTTTGTCTTTCTCTCGTGAATGTATTAATTTTTTATTTTTATTCGCAACTTGTTTGTTACTAAATGGCAAATGTTATTTGGAAGGAATTTACTTCTTTAACAAAATAGGACAATCATTTACTATAGAACTAGTGGACCTAAATGACATTTTGATCCTGAAATTATCAGATCCTGACAAAATACCACTTTTTTTTAATGAGCAATGTTTAGTCAAGTTGCACAATTACCATTTTCAGGAGTCATTCAGTGGATCAAGCTGGACACTGGATTCATTCACTGAAAGCTATCTTGCTAAGCTGAAGTCATATCCTCCGGATTTTCCAATACCCTTTTCAGACCAATTGGATTAGTTTTCTTTATTTCCTTTTGATTTAGGAATATCCTTAACTTATCACTCACAGTGTCTACCCAAATTGTTGCATTGAAAAGCATAGCTGCATATAGAAGTGGCTTAGAGATCAATCCCAACGTTAGCAAGACTGATGCAGAGGATGGTCTTCGAAAGGAGCTAACAGGTAAAAGCCTTTTCCTTACCATGGAGATAAAACACCTAAAACAAGATCAACACAAATTTTGCAATTACATCCCTCCATGTTTTTTCAGGTCCTAGGCCGTTTCGGATTACAAACAAGAACCTGATTGACTATCTATTTACCTGCAGTCTTGAAATTGCTGTGTCAGTCAACTTGCCAGTGCAGATTCACACAGGGTGATGGCAATTTACTCCTAGTATAAAAGCAATGTTATATTTTTGGTTGGTTCAATATCTCAAATACATATACTCCTATATATTTTTCAGTTTCGGAGATAAGGATCTAGACTTGCGAAAGTGCAACCCACTACATTTGCGTGCTGTTCTTGAGGATAAAAGATTTTCTAAGTGCCAAATTGTTCTTTTGCATGCTTCTTATCCATTTTCTAAGGAAGCATCTTATCTTGCATCTGTTTATTCCCAGGTATATCATCATTTTATCCTGCTGTATATATTTTGGTTTCATGGATTTTAACAATCCTAAACAAAAAACAATCAGGTCTATCTTGATTTTGGCTTGGCAATTCCAAAACTTAGTGTTCATGGAATGACATCATCACTGAAAGAGCTTCTGGAGCTAGCTCCCATAAAGAAGGTAAATCATCATTTTGTGAATGGCAGTTTCTAGAAGAGTTGTCCAAGTACTGAAATACGTCCACATTTTACCTCACGATCCAGTGTTGCTGACAACCGGAACTGAGTCTTATCCTCCCTTCACATTTAGCATATTGCTTGTATGTTACTGTGTACGGCTGTACGCACTCTACACTAGTAGGACTAAATTATAGAACTCATCCAAATCTTCTGAGTTGCTGTATAAAGTAATATAAGCCAGACATATTTGGCCATCTTGATTTGGTTGTCAGATTCTGAGATACCTATAAGTATGTATCTTCTAACTGCTACTGCTAGTGTGCGGTTCCTGCCAGTAGTGGTTCTTTGATCATAGCAGAGAGTATCTATTCTGGAAGCTGTCTATAGAAATTTGGTGATGTCCAGGCAGGCCTTCCGTCTTAGGCATTTTAGGTTTGAAAGTATCTTGTTCAACCAATACACCTAGTTTACTCATGTTAGTCCTTTCTCTGATATTCAGAATCATGTCACATTACTCCATTTTGATTCATTCAGTACTTTTTGAGTATATTTGTTAGTATAGTAAATATCCTAGGAAGGTGTCTTCTCCAAGTCTTGTACCCCCTATATAATACCCTCGAGGTTCAATGCAATTGTAACCCACAATTTATATGCATTCTATGTTAGAAACAACTTTGGATCGCGTAGTGGTAGATCGAGTGGGTGACGAACTTGACCAAGAGAAATACCTTGCTGTTTCCATAGTGCAGCCGCGTTCGTCGATGGAGGCTGCGCATAGGCAGCGACGGGCGATGTAGAAGTTGTAGTGCCGGTGCCGGTGGTGATGACATCCTGCGACGACAGTGGCATGGTCGACGGCGATGGTGCGTCACTGGTGGCGCTTCCCGCCGCAGCAGCCTTTCCCTCTAGATCGGGTTAGGGTTTAGGACGGTGGGAACTGTAGCGGCGGCGAACCTCGTGACATGAGCCTCTAATCCCACCTCCACTTTATAGAGCTGCGCGACGGAGGCCCACCAGCCTCATATTGGGCTGGGCGTCCCCGATCAGAACGCGAGTCAAGGTTGGCCCAGTCGTTGGACTGGCCCAGTGGAGATCAATACTAACATTCTATCCTTCCTACAAGTACACATATCCTGATATTCAGCATTTCCAATTTTGAAGGTACACTTTGCTTGTTATCTCTAATTTACAAACAATTTCAGGTCATGTTCAGTACAGATGGATATGCTTTTCCAGAGACATATTATCTAGGTATATTCATCATTTTAACTAGTTCATAAGATGATTGAGTAGCATTGCATGTCAGTACAAATGTTAAATATCTACTCAGAAATCAAGGTGCGTGAATGGTAGCTTGCATTAGGATAAACAAAAATACTTTTTGACTGATAACAAAGGGATTAGAGCGGAAACTTTTTGTTCATGGAGTTTTGATCTATAGATATGTTTGCAATGTGTACTTCAAATCAAGGAATGGCGTACCTAAATATTTGAGTCTATATTCAACATACTGGTTTGATGTATAATTTGTTAATTAATATTATGCTGATTTATAGGTGCAAAAAGGGCACGGGATGTTGTTTATCATGTCCTAGCTGCCGCATGTGAAGACGGAGACCTTAGCATTCAGGAAGCCATTGAAGCAGTTGAGGATATCTTTAGAAGAAATGCATTGCATCTATACAAGTTAAATGTTACCAATGGATCAATTAATCATGAAACTACCATAGCTGGTGGCGGTGTGTCATCAACTTCTGTTGAGGAAGACGTTCTCTTCGTTCGGATAATCTGGAGTGATGCCTCTGGCCAAAATAGATGCCGTGTAAGCATACCTTTTCCGATCACATACCACAATGAACATGATGTGAAGTATCAATAACTTCTCATGGTTCATGGATCAGAAGTTACCTGTTAGTGTTGCCTTAGGAAAAAAAAGGTTATCAGTTGGATTTTTTTGCCTTGCACTGTTATCTGCTCCATATACGCAGTCAACTTATAATGAACGTTGTTACTGTTCTTTCTTTTGTTTAGTTTTGCTTCTTCTTTTTTCTTTACAAAATACGCAGCCAACTTAGTAACTATGTAGCAAAAGTATATTCTTAGAGTTGCAAGTGTTCTTCTTTGTCTTGAGAAAATAAGATATCATATTTTACTCATTTTTCATGGAATTTTGCTTTCAGGTTGTGCCAGCTGGACGGTTTTATGAGGTTACAAGGAATAAGGGTGTTGGTCTGACTTATGCGGTAATGGGAATGACTTCATTTTGTGATGGGCCAGCAGATGGAACTAACCTTACTGGTGTAGGCGAGATCAGACTTGTACCAGATATGCCAACACTTCTGAGGCTCCCATGGTATTTCTGATTGTTTTAAACATTTCCTTCAGTACCTTTTTTTAAAACAAACTCAGCTAATCTAGGAGGAACAATGTAGCATTGTAATTGTAAACATAAAGAAAAAGGCACCCCAATTTGTGTTGAAGAGGACTTGAACCTGGGTAGGTACACCCACACTATCCACCAACTGAACTAGGCCCATTTTCTTCTTCATTACTTTTTTCGTGGATACATATGTTGACACTTTTTTTCATGTTTATTTGTTTTATCGTCTTCCCAGTCTTGTCTCCATAACATTAGTATGCTGGTTTACGTTCTATTTATATTCCTCTCTCGTATGTATACATTTGAAGTTCCTATGCCATTTATATTGATAACTGCTGCAAGAACAAGGGATAACATTTCTTAAAATATCATGACAGTCTCATTCCTTCGCTATTAATCAGTAATCACCTAATATATTCTTATGAAATAAAAATCTAAATTACGTTATAGCTCTAAATATCAATTGTAACATCATGGCTAATAGTGTTCTACTTGTTTAGGTGGCATCAATTTGCATCATGTGTTATGATCTTTAGTAATATATCTATTAAAATTGGCTTGACTATTATAATATAAATTTTCTTGTCTCAAGGTCAAGTCGGGAGGAAATGGTGATGGCTGACATGCAAATAAGCCCTGGAGAAGCCTGGGAATACTGTCCTAGAAATGCCTTGAGGAAAGTCACTAAAGTTCTGCTAGATGAGTTCAATGTGGTAAGAATAAATCCACACTTTCTCTTGTCTACATTTTTAAACGCCGTTTTGGTCTCATGGATCTAAAGTGCATTCATTTTGGTATTTACGTATAGTTATTTATCCTTTCAGACAATGAAGGCGGGTTTTGAAAATGAATTTTTTCTTCGCAGAAAATTAGTAAGGTAGCTTTCCCTGACTAGTTCATAATGAGAATATTTAAAAAAACTTTTTATTCTTCACGGGATCCTAATAGAAAACTCTGCAGTGATGGGGTTGAGCAGTGGGTTCCATATGATAATACCAATTACTGCTCAACTTCCGCATTTGATGGCGCATCATCTATATTACAAGAAGTATATTCTTCTCTCAAAACTTCAGACATTGTGGTTGAGCAGGTAAGTGATTTACCTTTTTGCGTGCAAAGTATCATTTTAAAGTACAAAATTTGATGTCAAATCTATTGGTTAATTCGCAAGATTTATGATTTTTTTTTATGTTTTACCTCCACGGCTCCCCTAAAAAAAATGCCAGTTGCATGCTGAATCTGGAAAAGGGCAATTTGAGATAGCCTTGAAGTATATCTTGTGCACTCTTGCGGCTGACAAATTGATATATGCCCGTGAGACTATTAAATCAATTGCTCGAAAGCTTGGACTGCTAGCAACATTTCTTCCAAAGTAAGTTCATGGATCGACATGGATGTCTGCCCATTCCAAGTTTCAACATATTATAGTTAGATGATGGGGACTAACTTCGTCTTTATTCAATGATCATAGATGAAAGCTCTCAAGTAAAATTAAGTTAATGATTAAGTAGTAAATAGAAACAACTTATATACCAGCTCTGAAGAATGGATTTATCTGTGTACATTGTTTTCTGCAAGTAGCAATATATGTGAACAGGGCAGGCAATAGAAGGTTGGAACTCTTTTGGTACCGAAGGGAGCTGAAATGAGCTATACTTGGTTAATATTGGATCACCAATCATTTGAAACTTATGTATCTGGTATCTGATCCTTCTGCTTCAACACTTTCCAGGCCTGATTTGAATGATATTGGATCTGGTTCTCACGTGCATCTGAGTTTGTGGGAAAATGATCAGAATGTTTTTATGGGGTCAAGTAAAGATAATTTTTATGGAATGTCAAAAACGGGAGCACAGTTCCTTGCTGGAGTGTATCATCATCTTTCATCAATATTGGCATTTACTGCTCCTCACCCAAACAGGTAATGTCTTCTCTTAATGCTTCTAAGAGCTTCCTGTAATTAAATTAAAATTTGGATAACTCGATACAGTGTTTCTCACATAAGCTGCATGATACTTACAAAATTACAAGATGCAAATCCTTGTATTCCTTCCTTATAATCTAGAGGGCTTAATTACCAGGATATTGATGCAATCATTTCAGATCAGTGTGTCATGTGCCACTATTTAATAATCATCTTCACTTGATCTTTTGTGTATAGCTATGATCGGATTCAGCCAAATACATGGAGTGGAGCTTATCTATGCTGGGGGAAAGAGAACAGGGAGGCTCCATTGAGAACCGCATGCCCACCTGGCGTGCCTCTTGATTTAGTCAGCAACTTCGAGATCAAATCCTTCGATGCATGCGCAAATCCTCACTTGGGCCTTGCAGCCATCGTTGCTGCCGGCATTGATGGCCTAAGAAGAGGCCTCAAGTTGCCTGAACCAATTGGTATGAATATCTTTTACTAACCCTTGGTCTGATAAATGTTCATTATAGAAGTTAATACTGATAATACATGTTTTCTTTTTTCACATCATATGCCCAGAAAGCACCATTACATATGCGCCCACCAGCCACCACCGGATGCAAATGTCTCATGCGGCTCGTGTTGTTTGCAGAATCAAACCCTGCAGATTATGCTTCCAAACTCAAAAGGCTACCGCAGAACCTGCAGGAATCCATAGATTCGCTTTCTGGAGATAAGGTCTTGCATGAATTAATTGGTGATAAACTTGTCACGACCGCTATAGCTGTACGGAAGGTCAGCATTGTTTCATATCCACTTGTGTTGCTGTTCTTTTTTGGTAGTAAGATATTTTGGATTTGCTCACAATTCTGCCATTTTTGTGTCCTGCAGGCCGAAATAGATCACTATGCAAAGAATCCAGGGGCATTTAACGATCTCATCTACCGGTACTAGGACAAACGAGCGGATTGAGGGACTAAGTTTTTTTTAAGACCTAGCAAGTGTAACCGCATGACCGAGAGACTGTGGAAGAATAAATTTTGTTTGATGTTCAACTCTATTCTCTTGTCATGTAACCGAACTTGATTCGTGGCTTTTTCACTTATTATTAAATAAAATAAATGTTGTGTTAAATAGGCACATGCAAACTCATTATTCGAGTGAAGGGACGGGTCTAAAAAAACTTAGTCCCTCATGGGCATCCTTCTTCCATACATCTCGTTCTCTTGTCGCACACCACCCTCCTCTTTGGTAGTTTTACGGCACTCGCACCTTAAGACGCCAATTTGTTAATTAAATTTAACCCTAAAATAATCCCGGCCACCCAAATCTTGCTGCGTGTCCCCGTAGCGGCCGTGTGATCAGCAACACAATCCATAATCTGCAAGCTAAAACAAGCAGAGCCTAAGCTCCAACTATAGAAGAAACGATAATTAAGAGATATGGAGAGAGCTGATTCTTTAACCCTGCAACTAGTACCAAATTGGAAAGTAACGAAAGATGGAGAAAAAAGATAGCTGATTCCATCTCAAGGGCAACAACAAAACTGCTACACCAAACTGGATCGAAAAAAAATTGAATAACACCGAAAAGAGGCCACATCTCCTTTGTACAAATCAATTGTAATCACTAACCAAAAAACCCCCAAGCTGATTATGTAACCCCCTTTTTACTCATAGACCATGTAGATACAAATCATTTACAGCAGAACATAAGGGCAGCTCACACGAAGACGACCAAACGTGCCGAGGGGATTGGCTCATTTATTGACAGCATCCACCACCGTGCTTTGCATGATTTTCCTGCTTCTGTTTGAGGATGTTCCTCTTGACAACCGAAGAAGACCCTTCCTCCAGGAGACTTGGGACCTCGAGAATCTGCATCATAATAGCACATCATGGTTCATGCAATGCGTAAAATAGGTTTTCAGCTGGAAAATAAGCCATCTGCGCTCTTCATAATAACCTGAAGAACAACAATCCATCATGTTCCCCATAGCGAATTTCAGCCCGCTATGTTCCTAGAAGTATCAACATGCAGGCATATTTTGTACTTGCTTAGCCGTCTTTACACCTCACCAAGAGTGCAATTGAGTTATGCATCAGTATGCAGAAAGAATCATACACATGTGACAGTTAACTCTGAGAAATACTCCCACCGTTCCAAATTATAGGTCGTTTTGTCTTTTCTAGATACATAATTCTTACTATGCATCTAGACATAGCGTAAATCTAGGTTCATAGCAAAACTATGAACCTAGAAAAGTCAAAACAACCTATAATTTGGAACAGAACAGAGGGAGTATGGTTTTTGTTTGATTACTTAAATTACTACTCCCTTCGTTCCTTTTCTAGGTTCATAGCTTTTGCTATGCAACTAGACATATGTTATATATAGGTGCATAGCAAATACATTCTCTATACGATGAACCTAGAAAAGCCCAAACAACCTATAAGGAACGGAGGGAGTAGTTTAATCAGAACACAGCAAATGTCTCAAGCTTCGGTGTAAATGGTGGTATAGACTGAACATGGGAAGATTGGCAAAAACATGCACTCAATTCAATATTGCAGTGCCAGGATAGAGCCACTTTGGGAGCCATATGGCAGGACCAGGATATGGGCCCCCAAAGAAGACATGAAGTTCATGTTTATGTGTATATTATATGGTGCCTTAAAATCCCACGGAAAGAAGGGCTCTAAGCAGATAACGTTATGGTGCACAATGTCTTTCTCCAAGCATACCTTTAATGCAAGTTCTTCAAAACATTTCTCAACATTTTCTCGTGTTTTTGCACTGCTCTCGAGAAATAGACACCCAGATTCTTCTGCAAAGGCAAGGCCTTCTTCTCTTGTGACCATTCTTTCATCATCCTGCAAGATGATGCCATCAAAATCAAAACTAAGAACTGTAGTTATTCTCCCATATAGAGCCCATCGGTTTTACTTTCTACAGCTATGAATGTTAGGGGGTGAAAAGGAATAAAAAAGAGTAAAGAATGTTTAGAAACCACTACTTGTGTAGCAACAACAGGTCTAGAGATTCTTAGATCAGACCACAATCTTTCCAGAAAAGCAAATAACAATCAAGTTTCAAGCAGAGATGGTACCTTGTCAACTTTGTTTCCAACAAGCATTTTTATGCAGTCTTTGTTTGTTGAGTTTGCTTCAATTTCCTTAGTCCACACATCAGCCAAATTTGAGAAACTCTCACGCTTTGTAACATCATATACTACGATGAAATACAAAGTCATTAGACCTTAAATATGTTTGAAGCACCAAAAGAACAATATGGACTGGACTGAGAAATTCAAGAGGCAAAATTTCCACTAGAAGTTAACAATGCATTTCTACATCATCAATATTGGTGTCACGATTCAGATTCCATGAATGCGACAATTAAAGCACGAAAACAAGATATGGACCAAACACCAGCAAACTCTCTAGACTGTTCACCATTAAAATATAACATAATGTATTTAATAACTGCAACAGACAAGATATGCTTCATGTGATATGCAACAGACAAGATAGGCTTCATGGCCATGCATAAATGCAACAGCTGAAATGGTCCATGCCACGCAATCATTTGGAATTGTCATCCAAAGTTCAGTGAGAGATCCAATTCAAAACATGATTAAAAAAATTACAAATACGATGTCTTTTAATTGCAACAGACAAGATATGCTTCCCTGCAAAGTTGTGCATGGATAAATATGCTGAACATTATTTACAAAATATCATGGAGGTGATTATTACTGCCGTGAAAGGGATACATCATACATCACATACCAACGAATTTGGTGAATTCATACGCGGCAATATATAAGTAATGTACACCATCAAGGCAAGATATATCATTGACATAAAGAAATCATAAGGTACTCATTGCAACATGTAAAACCCTCAACATTAACATAGGCTAAGATATTGTAACATCTGATGACCAACCTTATGGTGAGCTTATTTTTTAGTCATGATTCTATGGCATATTTCAATTATATGATGTCAGGGTGACAAATTTGAGACTAGTGTGACAAGATGATATATTTAAGCAGTCAACTTGTAGTAAACATATTATGTTACCTAGAATAATTCCCTGAGCACCTCTGTAGTAAGAACTAGTGATTGTCCTAAACCTCTCTTGGCCAGCTGCAAAGCAATGGAAGTATGGAACATAAGTTTTTCGAATATTGAAATATCAGAAAACAATAAAACATAATTAATGCTTTTAATAGATAGCTCAGAAGCCTTCAAGTTCTAGCAGTAGTACTGTAGTAGACAGAGTTAATATGGCCAGAGCTACTTTAGAACAAAGGAGAGAGTGGGGCTACAACAGAACTTTTAATATTGATGGAACCTAGGGTGGCAATGATTTGGGGATGTAAGGGCTAACATGGCGAAAGTAGCAAGATATTTTAGGTGCAAAGCAGGAAGGTGCAGCTAAAATCTGTGAAAAAGAAACCCTAATGGCCAGGATGTAGGGGCAGGTACAAAGGAAGAACCCAAATATATTAGCTGAAAAGCAAACTTTGATTCTCAAACCACAAACAGTAATGAGAGCAAAGAAGGGTGGAATTGTAAAAGGTGTAGGAACAGAATTATTTAGCCACAAAGGGTGGAATGTTCAACAAGTTCTGACTCGGATACCAAACTGTACACAAAACAGCTTTCTAGCATTGTGTATTCCCATCAGCAATCAGATATATAATAAGAAATACCAAATAATATGCTACATAATCAAAGTGCATGCTTACCAGTATCCCATATTGTCAACTTTAGTTTCTTTCCACCAACTGTAAGGAATTTGATTTTAAAATCCACTCCTGGCAACAAGTGTGAAACAGAAATCAGCCGGCATGCCGTTTGATTAGATAAAAGTATGACACACCACAAGCATGCAGAAAAACCCTAAAGCGCCAAATTGGACTTGCAGAGGCAGGTGTACCTGTCATGTTAGAGCCACCCTCAGCGGATAACATATAAGCTACAATATTAGTTGAAATTTTCTTAAACAGCAGCCTGCTAGGAAATAAGGATAGCAACTTCTATTTTAAATATGTGCACGATCAGGACCTGTATAAGCTGTGGATTCTCTTTTTAATAATGACAGCATGCTACACAGTTGAGATTATGAAGGATGGCTTGCCCTTCAAACTTTTTTTTATTTGCAGGGGAAACATGATTGCTCTTTTATAGTATTATAGTGATATCATATAGCACTGAGAGAATGGAAAGTAAGATCAAGGAGCTAATGTAACCAACATAATTTGAAATTAGTTTCTGATCTAAGCTAACTTAACTACCAGTCCACAAGGCCTGGTGCACGGTACAGCAGTAGCAGCATCGGGGAATTTTTTCAACTCCTCCCAACGGACAGGAAGAAAGGTGGAACCATTGCAGTAACTCCCCAGTACAAGCAAGAGCAGAAACCGGCTCCGACATTAAAAATGGTGGAAGTTCGCTCACTACACTGATCCAAGTCGCTCGTGCCCTTAACCCGCCACCTACTTCACGCTCCTGGTCACCGAAAGGGAGGAACCGGCACATAAGGCGGATCACCCCCACGGACTAATTAATAGAGCTAGAGCAGCAGACTCGGAATGATTAAAAAAAAAGCAGAGGCAATAATTGAGGCGCGCTCCCAGTTTTCCTCCCGGTGCGCGTGATGGCGATGACACAGCGGAGCAGAAGTTCCCTGGCGAGCGATAGACTGACGCGCGGATTCCTGCCTCCACAGCTAGCTGCCTTCGTGCGCCCGGAAATCACAGCGCTGTACCACTCGCTGCCAGTGCTACGACTAGGAGCGCACGCTGGGGCTCTAGGTCCGGCTCCGCGGCAGCGCGGCCGCGTGAGGGCCAGCGCTAGGCCTGATCGGGGAGTCGACTTGGATCGACGCGGGGGCGGGGAGGAAGTGGAGGAGCGCAGGCGTGGCGGGCGATGGACGGCGTACCGATGGTCGGCGCGATGTCGTCGTCGAGGTGGGAGGCGGCGACGAAGCTGACGAGGAGGCTGCTCTTGCCGACGCCCGAGTCCCCGATGAGGAGGATCTTGAAGGAGCACTCGTGGCCGCCGCCGCTGCTCCCCGCCCCCGGCGACCCCATCCCCCCTCTCGGATTCCGCCCGATTCGGCGGCGGAGCGGCGCGGGGAGGAATGCGGGGCCGGGGCCGGCACGCGGGAGGCGTGGCGGGGGGATGGAGGCCCGGGCCGGCAGCGGGCAGGGAGAGAAGCGAGCGAGGGGGGCAAGCTGGGCGGACTCGTGTGTTGTCGTGCTGGCTTTGACCGGGGGAGAGACGTTGGGCGACGGCTGGTCCAGCTACTTATGGCAGGCAGGCAGGCAGGCAGAGAGAGAGAGAGAGAGAGAGAGAGAGAGAGAGAGAGAGAGAGAGAGAGGAAAGCGGCGCGCGCTCGGGCCACAGGCCAGGCGGCCGGCCGAGTGCCGAGCCCGGCGGGCGGGTTGCGTCACGGGTGGGATCCCCTGGCCTGACTCGGGGTGTTTTGGCTGCTCTGCAGCCTGCAGGGGTGGCGTGGCGGACGTGTGTTTCTGGCGATTCGGCCCGGAACCTGCCTGCTGCGGCGGCCCGCGGTTCGGGCGGCGCGGGGTGGTAGTGGGGGTACGTGGACGAGTTGTGCTCCGGGTCCGGCGCTGCCGGGCACGAGGGGATGGATGGATGGATACTCGGAGGGAGTTGGCTACGCTACCCCCGGTTCCGACCGGGTGGACACATTTGTAGGAGCATCCAAGCCCGCGGAGGGAGCGACGGGGATGGCGCGCGCCGGAGTTTACTGGCTTCGTGTTAGAATTATAGCGTGTTAGAAATAGTAATAATTTTGACCATTAATTATTGTATCAAAAAAATCAGTTTACAAAACCAACTTCAGAGCCCCGCGCTAGTGATCCTGAAGAATCTAATGAGGTATTTGACCGCGCGATTAAAGGATGCTTATTGTAGTATCACTGTAGCTAATTATTAATTAATTACCGTCATTAGATTCGTCGCGAAAAGTTACACCCATTCCTAAAAAAATTTTGCAAATAAACTTCATTTAGTACACCATGCATGCGAGATTCTCTTCTCAAAAAATGTGCGCGCTAGTATTTTTGCACTTCCAAACAAGACCACTGCTGCTATTAGTACTGGCACTTGCACGGGTCTACGGCTGCGTCCCAATCATGCGACACGCTCACGCAGTCGCGCACCTGGTGCCGTGTGCCCCCGGCACGTGGTCGCGGCCTCGCGGGCGTGACGGCGACGCTCGACGCGCGCCCGCCCCCGGCCCGGTCTCCAGGTCCGATCAAACTTGTATTCGATCTCGATCATACCTGTATCTGTCAGCCGAGTTCGTTAATTATATCGCCTTATCGGGGGCGCTAGCTAGATGCGATTTGGCGACGGTGTAGCTTTCGCGACTGTGAAAGTGATCGGGTGCTCTAGTCTAAGAGGGAGAGGGGGTGAATTAGGCACTAATAAAAACTTTGACATATGGCTCCAACTAGTTTGCACCAAACTTAAACTTAAAACAAGCTATTTAGATGTGCAACTAATTGTCATAAGTGTAAAAACCCCTATCCCTAAAAGAGTTTAGCCCCTAGTAGTCTTTCTTATCAAGAAACTACTCTATGAAAGATAACAAGGCATACAAATTGCTAGTATGAAATTGCAGATGCTTAAAGAACAGGGATAGGAGATACAAACTCTTGACGCGTGTTGTGTTTATCCCGTGGTTCGGTTAGCCACAAAGGCACACCCTACATCCATGTTGTTGTAGCACTCACTAAGAGTATTGCAACTCGGCCACCAAGTCTCTTCCGTGAACACCATCACGGTCCACTTTGGCCCCGGGGTTCCACTAAGGAGCTTCTCCACAAGGATGGGGGTCTCCACGTCCCCCGCCATAAAGTGTCGTCGCCGCTCCACACCAAGTCGGAGGGTCGATGACGTTGCCGGCGAGCTTTACGCTCCAAGGTGCCGACGCACCAAGCTCTTATTTTGGTTTACTAGAGAACCACAGCACAAAGGCTCAAGGCCTTGCAATCACACTCACTAAGAGCTAATCTAGCACTCACACTTTACAAAGCTAGTGCTATAAGGTAAGGATATGATCTATGAGCTCTTGTATGGCTTGGAGATGTTCTTGGATGTGTATGAGGTGTCTTGGGACTCCAGCAATCTTCAAATGGCCGGGGTGAGGCATATATATAGGCCACCAAGTCTTGTAGCCGTTGCTCCAACGGTCAGCAGAATTCTGCGTATCACCGGTTGAACCGATGCCTCTGGCAGGGGTAGCGTCGGTTCATCCGTTCACTCACAACCCAAAGTAGCCGTTGAGCTTCTGACAGCTGACGCAGTGATCACCAGTTGAACCGATGCTTTGTACCAATGCATCACCGGTTCATCCGGTGCTTAAGAATCTTCTCCTGGACGCTGACGTCATTGCACCGATGCCATACTCCGATGCACCGTCGGTTAAACCGGTGCTGAAGAAACTTCTCCTGGGCACTTGACATCGTCTCTGGAACATAGGACGCCCAATGCACCGATGCCCTTTCTTGGACCGTCGGTTCAACCGGTGCCTATAGGCTGACTTGGCTTCGATTTCCTCCTGCACCAAACATCAAGGCGTCGGTTCTTCCGACAAGCGTCGGATGCACCGATGCTTAGGCATCGGTTCTTCCGTTGCTCCTGATCCGAAGAGCTTTCAGGGCGCTGCCCTGAGACCCGCGAGGGGCGGCTCCCCCTCGACCCCCGTCCGCTAACCGGGTAGCGGAACCCCCGTAGGGGCGGCCCTCCGGTCCTTGCTACGCCTGTATTTTCTTTTTTTTTGTCATCACTTGAACCTAAAAACCTGAGAATGATCATCTTAACAATCATATTAGTCCATTTATTATATTGTCATTCGATCACTAAAATCACTCGAAATAGTATAAATGGTGCCATGTTGGTTACAGACTGTGTGCGAGAAACGGCGCCGGCTCGATTGGCTGGTTCGGATTTTGTCCGTCACAACTGTCCACTAGGTTGAGGATGAGATGTGCTTCCCTGCAACGCCAAATCATACGGAGACGAGTGTGCTTCTCCACCAGGCGAAACAGAACAAATGCTATGGGTTGGTTGCTGTCTCAAAGTCTCAATATAATGCTGCAAGAAAATATATATAGTAATATAGTAGTAAAACATCACGGGTGTCAGGGTGTCCCATGCCACCACCAGTTTCATTACGTTCTTGTGTGTAACAAATAATAATTATTAATTAATAACAAGATATTGGGAAGACAAAAAAAAAAGAGAGAAGCCCGGCCGGCTTTTTCTTTGTTGTTTATTGGTGTATATACAGGGAGGAGGAGCCATGATACCGTGCCATGATGGATTGTATGCGTCACAGGAGGGATGATTTGGAAAGAGAAAAGCGCCCCGTTTCGTTTCGTTGGGCGATCCTTTTCGGCTGATCAAATCGGATGGCCCGGCAGCGGTGGTTCTGCCGCCGTGCGTGCGCGGTCGAGAGGCCCCACCCAGCACCAACGCCGCCGCTCTCCTCCGTTGGCCTGCTTGGTCATGGCAGGGTGCCGCAAATGGGTGACAAGAAAACAAAAACAAGTGCCGCCGCCGCAAACTGCACAATAATCAGCTCTGCAAAGTTGCCATCTCTATTATTCTTTGAATCCTCGCAAAAGAAAAAAAAAATTGAGAACAATAGCAGGTGCTCTGCCTTTTCATTATAGGAGGTAGCAGGAAGTTGAAAAATCGCAGTGCAAAAAACCTAGGCAAAGTGCCAGGATGCAGGGAAAAGAAAGGAGAACAGAAAAACCGAGAGCCCAATTGGCCGTGCACACACCATTTATGTTACATCCTGGGATAATTACGCTAAGCGTAGCGCAGCAACATCGTGCCGTATGAGGCTACTCATCTGTGGGGCGGCCTTATTTTCGTAGAATCGGCGATAACGCTCATTCCAGATTTTGCAAATTGTGTACGTGATGTTTTGATTTCTATCAACTGAATCGGACAACAGCTCGGACCACTAGGTCTTGAGGTTTGTGGCTACCCCCATAAGGTTTTGTTGCCCTAATTGTTGTGAGACCAGTGACCAGACAACTTGTGTGTAGGAGTAGTTTGCAGCAAGGTGTAGAATGGATTCCGAACTCATTCTGCACAATTGGCAGATGGGGTTTGCCTGTCCACCACTTTTGATGATGCGATTTGCTGTCATGATTTTTCCCTAAAGCAGTAACCATAGGAAAAAAAATTGCATTTGTTCTCCACCTTCAGTTTCCAAATGGAAAAAGATAATTCTTTTTTTGAGGGGTAGATAATTCTTTTTTGAAAAGCTAAAGAGGAGGGAAAACTGAATCAGGGAAAACTGAATCCTCAGAGACGAAGGTGTGAAGTACATAAAGTTTCGTGCCAATTGCTCGGCCCATTCTTTGGAGGCCCTTATATTCATGGGCTGCCGCGGACAACGCTAGGCCCAGATTCTATTTCCGCTTCCTTCTGAAACGAACAAATTTCTGAACTGCTTGATATATTCATTCATATCTACCTATACTATGCTATAAAGATCGAAAACAATTGAAAATATTTATTATTCAAATCGGATCCAATGTACCCTTCACACTGGATGCGCATGTTAGGATAAAAAAAAATAGAAAGAGGTGGAGACCCATAGAAACTGCGAGTTAGATAGTGTTTTTGCCTAAAACGAATTACTAACTTCCATTCACGAATATTTGTCAACTTTAACTTTTACTATTGCTACTTTGACCGCTAATTATTTAAAAAGTATTCAGTTAACAAGAACACTTAGAATATCATTGTATTTTATGTCAAGAATACTTTAAGTACGACACATGTTTAAAATGACATAACAATGAATTTATGAGAAAATTGAAAATCAAACTTGTCGTGGTGCTGCAGACCACAGCCGGGTGGCGGAAGGCACCCGCCCTAGCCCAGAGGGTGTGTACTCGGGGGTTAGCTAGTCCCAGATGGATCTCACTCAAGAACACGATGAACACAGCAAGATTTAGAGTGGTTCGGGCCGCCGGAGCGTAATACCCTACGTCCACTGTGTGTTGTATTGCCCTCCCACGAGAGTGAGAGAGTTTTCGAGAGCTTGTGTGTCTGGAGAGCCCGTAGTGCGCAGCGAGCGCCTCCCTTTTATATCTCAAGGGAGGCGCGTACATGGCTGTTGGGTCCCCGACAGGTGGGCCCAACGATGTAGTATAAAATACCGTATTATTCATACATTATGGCGTCGCAGGCAAAGGAGATCTCTCTCCTGGAATCCCTTGTCTGCTCCTGGAGTCCCTCGTTCATCATGTCCAGGCGATGTCTTGTCGGGACGATGCCAGACGTAGCTAGTGGCGTCGCCTGCCACGTAGCTGAACGGGCTGTGTAGCTTGCGGCGTAGGCGGCATGATGGAAAAGTGACGTGCCGTCGTATCCATTTAATGTTGCAGATGGGCTCTGCGCGGGTGCGGCACAGGCGGCTGCACTGTGTACCTTGGTAATACGCGGTGCACAGTGAGGCCTGACAAAGGCTGTCCCGCGTGCCGCGGCGATAGATCACGCCTCAACCACCGCATTAAATACGGTGGGTGGGCGAGTCTCCTAGCGGAGGACTCGCACACGAGCCCGCTCCCGTGCCTCTGGGACACGTGGCGGCTCCGGACCCCCACGCGGTAAGGGGGGTCCGGATGGACGCAGGAGGTCCCGGACCCCTATGGGGGGTCCGAGGCCTCGGCTGTCAGCTCGGAGCTTCCCTTCCTTAGAGACACGTGGCGTCTCCGGACCCATCCCCAGGCAGGGAACGGGTCCGGGGCCGTTGGCCTGGTGAGGAAAGAGCCTGACCCGTGGGGCCTAGCTACTCCGTCCTTTGCGCGCAGTTACGGATAATTACGCGGGTCCTGCCTAGCTGTAGTAAGAGTGGGTATCCCTGCTACAGGGTACCGACAGTGGCCCCCGGGCCCACCTTGGGGGAGGTACGAACCCGTAGGTGGGGCCACTACTGCAATTTGGCTCTGCATGGCTTGAAGCTTCTTACTGCAGGGGTCTTGACCGGCTTTGACCATCCATCGGGTTGTTTGCTGCCTCATCACATCGCAACGGCTTATTGACTCATGGCCCCCACGCACAGTGGTTCACCTAGTCACGCGCGCGACGCTCGGCATTGTTGCGGCCGGAGTAAACGGATCATTTACCACCGGCGCAGTTCCCGAAAAGCTCGGCCACGCCAGCGCTTAATACGCGCACGTCAACTCAGCTACCGCCTCGCTCCGCGCGCGCGCGGGCGACGGTTCAGATCCCGTCTTTTCGCACCCTTGTTGGTTACCCGCTCACCCCGACAGGTGGGCATGGGCCCCCATGTCATAGACTGGGCGGTTAACACCAGGCGCAGGCGTCGTTTGGGTTCCGGCGACGGTTCCGGGGTGCGCCGGTTGAGTCAGGCTTTATAATGGGGCAAACCGCATTCCGCGGTTACTTTCCCGCATTCTCCTTCTTCCTTCCAACCTTTGCGCCCCTTTGCCTTCGAGCTTTTCTTGCCCCTTTCTCCCCTACGCAGGCTGCTCCTCACTCCACCGAGAGATGGCGTCCCTTGCTCATCCCCGCCGCTTCCAGACCGAGGGAGAGTTGAACACAGTGCGCCGCCTGCTTGGATGGAGTGCTCAGGAGACCGGCTGGGGGGTCCGAGCAGGCTCGATTCCCCTTGGCAACCTCCGCGCCGGGGAGTTTGTGCTATTCACCTCGCACATCTCCACCGGCGTGGGACTGCCGATTTCTTCGTTCCTGCTGCTGCTGTTGGAAGACTTCGGCCACCAACTTCAGCACCTGACGCCCCACTCCCTCCTCCTGACGTCCATCTTCGTGCACTTGTGCGAGATGTTCGTGGGAGTGCGGCCCTGCGTCATCCTCTTCCGCTACTTCTTCATTCTGGTGAGGTCCGGAAAGAGCAAGGATGAAGTGGGGGGTACTATTTCCAGATAAGGAGTGACCTGCCGACTCCTTACATTCCCGGCCTTGCTGGCGGAAAGTGGGAGGAGTGGCGCAGGGATTGGGCGATCGCCACCACCGAAGCCAACGAGCGCCTGGACCTGCCGACCGAGGGGCCCGCCTCTGACCGCGCAATCTGGAGGGCCAAGCCGTCCCTGCAGCCGGAATTCGACTCTGTGCTGGGCAAGATCAGGTCGCTGGCGGAGAGCGGCCTCACCTCATGGCACGTGCTTGGAGATTTCCTGAAGCGCCGGATCGCTCCCCTGAAGCAGCGGCCGCGTCCTGCGTGGAACTTCACTGGCCTCAACGACTGCAGCAGGACCCACCGCGGGGAGGGGAGCGACCTGACCCAGGAAGCCTTGGAGGTCCTGGTGCGGAATGTGACGGGAGACGCCTTCATCCCGGAGAACCTGATCCTCCCTCAGAGCATAGTCCCCCTCTGTGAGGACTCCGCGAGGGTGGCGGTGCTGGCTACCCTGCCAACTCTGGACGACGGGGGACTGGCCCCACGCCAGACCGGAGGCGACTCGAACCGCGGGCTCCGGATCCCTGGCGCGTCCGGGGATCAAGCTACACTGAGCTCCGCGGGGTCCGGCGCCACCACGAAGGGGAAGCAGGCCGCGGCCAGCAGCGCCGCCACAGCCGGTTCCAGCCAGGCACAGAGCAGCTCCGGTGCGCCATCGGGGGATGCAGGCCGGCGCAGGCTACTCAGGGGCGACGGGACCCTGGTCTCGGAGCCCGCCGCGAAGCGCCAGAGGACCTCCGAGGGCACGGGCCAGGGTAGCTCCCGGGCTGCCGGCCCTCGCGGGTCCTCTGGGGCGACTGCACCACCACCATCGCCGCCGAGGAATTCCTCCCGCCAGCGGCAACAGCAGCAGCAGCAGCCGCAGGAGCAGCTGCAGCGGGCGTGGGAGCGGGAGCGGCCACAGCAGCAACAGGTGCAACCCCGGGTCGCGCCCGTGCCGCAGCCACGGGGACAGCAGCAGGAGCAATTCCGGGTTGCGCCTGCATCGCAGCTGCAGGAGCAGCAGCTGCTGCAGGAGAAGAGGCTGGGCCTCCGTGGACGCTGGGTGCCCGGTACTTCTGGGTTAGTATTATCCTGCTCTATTCCCTTGTGCCAGGTGCTCTGCTTTTTGCTGAAGGCTTCTCCACTTTGTTGCCAGGGGTCGTCGCCCCAGCAGTTCTTCCACCATCGTCGGTTCATCGGCTGGTACCCAGGCGTCCGCGGCCTCGGCGTCGACGGCAACGGCGACGGCGGGTGCGGGACCCTCAGGTACAGCGACCTATGCCAGCCCGGTGGTGCGCGACGTGATGCTGACAGGCGCGTTATTTCAAGACTCAGCAGCACACAACACTGCGGCGGCGGAGGCACCGGCGGCAGAGGCAGCAGACACAGTGGCGGTGGGGGCGCCGGTGCTGGGTGCAGCCGCGCCCGACACAGCGACGGCGGAGGCGCCGGTGTTGGGTGCTGCCGTACCCGACACAGCGATGGCTGAGGCGCAGGCACGGGGGCATCCGCACCCGACGCCGCGGCGGCTGAGATGCTGGCTCTGGGCGCAGCCGCACCCGACGCGGCGGTGGCGGAGGCGCCGGTGCTGGGCGTAGCCGCACCCGACGCGGCGGCGGCGGAGGCGGCGCCGGTGCTGGGCGCAGCCGCATCTGACGCATCGGCGGCAGAGGCGCCGGTGCTGGGCACAGCCGCATCTAACGCAGCGGCAGCGGAGGCGGCGGAGACAAGTGCTGCAGCAGAAGCCCCCACCTCCAGCTCCGGTCCTGTTGCAGAGGAGGAGTTGGAGGTGGTCTTTGGTAGGCGGCTCCTGCAGCTCCAACTCCCGGAGGAGGATGTGACTCCCCTCCCCCAGGTGATGTTTCAGGTCCGGCGGTCGATCGAAGAGGCAACCTCCTCCTCCGAGACGGCCTTCCGGCGGGAGTGGTCTGCTCTGGAGAGCGAGCGCCAGCGCCTCTCCGACTGGCACACCCGCCTGGAAGCGCACACGAAGGCTGAAGCCTCCCGCGCTGCAGAAACTCAGTCGAAGCTCAAGGCGGACCAAGAGGCCTACCGAGCCAACCTTAAGAAGGTGTTTGACCGGGAGTTCGCAGTGTCGAACCGAGAGAAATCCCTGGCGCAGCGAGAGCAGGATTTTGCCCTGGAGGTTGTTGGCTTCGCGGCTCAGCGGTCCGACCTCGAGACTCGTCTCGCGGCTCAGCAGTCCGAGCTGGAGACTCGCAGCCAGGACCTCGAGGTCCGGAGGCAGGAGCTCGACGTCTTCTCTGCGACTCTGCAGGGATGGCACGAGCAACTGTAGGAGAGAGCCAGCCAGCTGACTGCCGACAAGGCGGTTTTGGAGGAGGGCCGGAAATCCCTCGCCAAGCGGGAGGCCCACGCCACCGGCATAGAGAAGGAACTTGGGCGCCAGCGAGACTCGCTCAAGAAGTTGAAGGACCGGGCGGAGCAGAGGGAGGCCGAGCTCGAGGAGAGGTCCCGCGGGCTCGAGGAAAGGTCCCACGAGGTGGAGGTGGCCAAGGCGGCTCTGGACACCCGGGTGCGAGAGGCGGTCCAGGAGGCGGTCCGGAAGCACCAGGAGGACCAGCGCGCGGGAGCCCAGCGGATCGCTGACTGGGCGGCCGAAGCGAGCCTCGCACTGGTGCCATTTGGGATGAGCCCAATCTAGGTGGCGAAGCCGCCAGCTTCGATAGCTGACGCCCTCCCAGTGTTGAGTTCTGCTTCGGATTGGCTCCATCGTCTGGAGCCAGTCCTCGCTGGTCAGCTTGAAGCCGAGGGTCGCGAGCTGATCCGGATGGTGGCAGAGCACATCCTGACCTACCTCCGGAGCCATGACCCGGCCATGTCGCTGGCGCCCGTGGTCAATGGCCCTGTAGCGGAGACGGAGGCCGCCGCTCGGGACAGCGTGCGAGAGGTCGTCGACTTCGTTGCTGCCTACTTCAAACGGGAAGCTGCGGACTCTTGAGCTGGGCATTGTATCTTTTTCTTTTTGCACTGTGTAACAAACACTGTATTAGTTGAAATTTTTGAAATAGAAGAAACTTCAACTTAGCTGTTTGTCAGTTGTTGATTTGCGGTATGCAGCACCTCGGCGCCCTGGCCCCCTGGCGGATAGGTTCAGTTGCTTGGACCTGTCTGCCACCTGAGCCGTAGAAGATACTCCGGACCTCCTTGGGCATAGGGCTGCATAGTTTGTAAGACAAGCAAGCGCCTTAATCCCTGTGTAGCATACAGAACTACAGGGAGAAGAATCAAATTCACTTATACAGTAGCAATGATACTGCAACTTAGCTATTTGACGCATGCAGAATCCTTTCATGATGTCTGGGACGAAGCGGATGCTCCGGGCCCCCTGGGAGACAGACTCAGTTGTTTTGAGTCTGTCTACCATTGAGACTGGACCTTGATCTGCATGAAGGGTTTGAAGCGGATGCTAGGACTCCCTGGTAGGTAGGCTCAATGGTTTGAGGCTGGCTACCACCAGTCAGGACTTAACCTGTGTACTACTTCAAATTTACAGCTTAGTAGCAGGCCCGCGGGACTCATCCCTGACTAGTGCCAGGCTGGTACAAGATCCGGGGCTCTAGATGCGCAGGTCCAGGTTGCTCAGTGCTTGTTACAGAGTGGTGGAGTGTGTAGGCTTAGGGTACGGGACCAGGCTAAGGCGCTACACAGGGCTCCGGACCATTCCAGGAAACAGCACGATCTTCCTGGACCTGGCTTCATCGTCCCAGGCCTCTCGCAGCAGCGGCAAGGTCACTTTGTTGTACTCGATCCTTTGAGATATAGGACTAGACATGCCGTGTTGGACTTAGGAAACCAACTCTTGAGCTGGAACGGGGTCCAGGCCCTTAATTACCCGGCTCCAGGTATTAGAGTACTCGTTACAGGGTGGTGGAGTGTGTAGCCTTTTGGGTACGGAACCAGCTAAGCGGCTACACATGACTCCGGACCACCCCAGGAAACAAGCACCCGCTCTCCAGAGTAGGTCCCTAGGGGTCTGGACTCCTCTCCAGCAGCAAGAGGGTCCGGATCTGTACGGCAGTCCAGCAACTCAATTCAGATCTTAGTTGTAGCAACAAGGGTAGAGGTCCCCGCGGGGGTTAGAAAAGTAAAAACTTGAGAATCGGAATGCGAATTTAAATTTTGACACAAAGACAGAACTGGGAGAAATTATTTTCTTTGCAATTTTGATGTACATGGCTTGCGCGATGGATGCCAGAGGCCGGGTTTACGAGGTCGGACCTCTACCGTTCTGAGCCGCGCGTTAGCCGATGGTGCGATGGATGCCAGAGGTCGGGTTTACGAGGGTGGCCCCCAACCGCTCTGGGCCGCACGGTAACCATAATGAGCAATGGCCATGAAGCGGTAGAGCGCCGGCCGGCCAATGATGGCGTTGAACGGGAGGTTCATTTCCGCAACATCGAACAGAACGCTCTCTGTGCGGAAGTTCTCCTCGGTCCCGAACGAGACCGGCAATGTGATGCTCCCCAGAGGGAACACCGGGTGTGGGCCCACTCCAGAGAATGGGCGAGAGGGAGTCAGTTTGGACTCCGGGATCTGCAGCTGCTTGAACGCTGCATAGCTGATGACATTGAGGCCAGCCTCACCGTCAATCAGCACGTGATAGAGCCTTACGTTGGATATGACAGGAGCGGTGACTAGAGGTAGTACACCAGCTCCGGCCATATTCTCCGGGCAGTCGGATGGCCCGAATGAGATGGTGGTGTTCATCCACCTCTGGTGCGGCGCCGCCTTCGGGACCCCCGGCTTCACCGAAAGGACCTCCCGGCGAAGGGTCTTCACGTCCCGTCGGGAGACAAGCTCTCAGCTTCCGCCGTACATTACGTACAGCTTCTTGCGGCGGTCGCCGTTGTCGGAATCGGAGTCGTCGTCGTGGTAGACGCCCTT
Organism: Panicum virgatum; assembly: GCF_016808335.1. Lineage (NCBI taxonomy): Eukaryota > Viridiplantae > Streptophyta > Magnoliopsida > Poales > Poaceae > Panicum > Panicum virgatum. The sequence continues at coordinate 25,531,658 of NC_053153.1, read as the reverse complement.
TAGCTCTCGAGCGGGGGATTGGTACCCCAGCTCTTTCTCCCCGGTGGCGGCCCCGCTGTCGGAGGCCTTCTCCTTGCCGGCCCGCTGGCGAGGAGGGGGTGAGCTGTCTTTGGAGGACTGCTCACGCCGCCCACTGACCCGCTTCGCGAGCTTCTGGATCTCGCGGCAGTCAGCGGCGCTGTGGCGAGCGGTGGGATGCACTGGGCATGAACCTCCGCTTCCACCTTGCGGGCGAGGGCGTTTGCCATGTGCATTCTGGCCCCCAGCCGTTGCTGCCGCAGCCGGTGCCGCCGCTGGCGCTGCTGCTGCAATGACTGGTCCGCCGGATTGCGGTTCCCCGCGATTCCGGTTCTTGTTCTTCTTCTTCTTGCCACCGCCCTGAGCGGTAGCACCGGAGCCGCCAGCCTTGGCGTCTCCGTCTTGGGGGGCTGAGTGCCATGCACGGCCCTCAGCGGCCCTGGCACACTTGTCTGCCAGGGAGAAAAGCGTAGTGACGTTTTCCACCTCGTGCGTCGCCAGCTTCTCGAGCATCTTATCGTCACGTACCCCCTGGCGGAAAGCAGTGATAATAGATGCATCTGAGATACGAGGAATGGTACCCCGTACCTTGGTGAAGCGCGAGATGAAGGCCCGGAACATTTCTCCGGGTTTTTGCCTTACGGCGTGAAGGTGTGCCTCCACACCATGCTGCTGGTACGCACTGGCGAAGTTCGCCGTGAACCTCGCACAGAGCTTTTCCCAGGACTAGATCGTCCCGGGTGTGAGGTTCATGAGCCGGTCCGGGCTGGCCCAGACAAGGCTACATGAAAGTAGCTTGCCATGACGGCGCCGTTACCACCAGCCGCTGTGATGGCGGTAACGTACACCTGCAGGAACTCCGACGGGTTAGTGGTACCGTCGTACTTTTTCGGCAGGTGGGGGCGGAACTTGGATGGCCATGCCACTGCGCGGAGGTGCTCCGCCAGCGCAGCGCAGCACACCCCAGCAACTGGTGCGCCTGGCTGTATCCGGGCGTTCACCGGGGGCTTGGGTGCTACCACGTCCAAGTCGGCGTTGAGGTTGCGGCCCTCAATGTTAAGACGGCGCTCTGGCACCCTCTCAACAGAGATGCGGGCATCCTGTCCCGTGCGCCGGCGGTTGAGCTCCGCCCGCAGGTCTTCTGTTCGTGCACCCCTAATGGTAGGGGAGTGCACGGATGCCGACGCACCGCCCTGACGCTGGCGGTAAGGTACCACAGCGTTGCCAGGCGGAGGTCGTTGCCCAGTCCTTGCAAAACTGGGGGAGGCCTGAGCCAGGTGGAGGAGACGGTCAACGTCGTCCCGCCACTGCTTCAGGGCGTCTGGCGAGGCTGCTTCAGCCGGGGGGTTGCGAAGCAACTCCCTAGCCGCTGCCAGCGTTCCACCGCTCGCAGCTTGTGAGGGGGCCCTTGATGGGTGCCCTGACTCTTGCCGGCGAGCAGCGCGCGCCGCTGCCGACGGTGGCTGCTCCGCAGGCACAGTTGCCCCTGGAGCAGGAACACGAGGGGCGTGTGGCGTGGAGGACGCCACACCCTCCGTCATCTCTATGTCGTCCACCCGAACTATGGGGCCGAAGAAGAGATGAACTGCGACCAGCTAAATGCTCCCCTACCTGGCGCGCCAAATGTCGTGGTGCTGCAGACTACAGCCGGGTGGCGGAAGGCACCCGCCCTAGCCCAGAGGGTGTGTACTCGGGGGTTAGCTAGTCCCAGATGGATCTCACTCAAGAACACGATGAACACAGCAAGATTTAGAGTGGTTCGGGCCGCCGGAGCGTAATACCCTACGTCCACTGTGTGTTGTATTGCCCTCCCACGAGAGTGAGAGAGTTTTCGAGAGCTTGTGTGTCTGGAGAGCTTGTAGTGCGCAGCGAGCGCCTCCCTTTTATATCTCAAGGGAGGCGCGTACATGGCTGTTGGGTCCCCGACAGGTGGGCCCAACGATGTAGTATAAAATAACATACTGTTCATATATTATGGCGTCGCAGGCAAAGGAGATCTCTCTCTTGGAATCCCTTGCCTGCTCCTGGAGTCCCTCGTTCATCATGTCCAGGCGCTGTCTTGTCGGGACGATGCCAGACGTAGCTAGTGGCGTCGCCTGCCACGTAGCTGAACGGGCTGTGTAGCTTGCGGCGTAGGCGGCATGATGGAAAAGTGTCGTGCCGTCGTATCCATTTAATGTTGCAGACGGGCTCTGCGCAGGTGCGGCACAGGCGGCTGCACTGTGTACCTTGGTAATACGCGGTGCACAGTGAGGCCTGACAAAGGCTGTCCCGCGTGCCGCGGCGATAGAGCACGCCTCAACCACCGCATTAAATGCGGTGGGTGGGCGAGTCTCCTAGCGGAGGACTCGCACACGAGGCCGCGCCCGTGCGGGACACGTGGCGGCTCCGGACCCCACGCGGTAAGGGGTCCGGATGGACGCATGAGGTCCCGGACCCCTATAGAGGTCCGAGGCCTCGGCTGTCAGCTCGGAGCTTCCCTTCCTTAGAGACACGTGGCGTCTCCGGACCCATCCCCAGGCAGGGAACAGATCAGGGGCCGTTGGCCTGGTGAGGAAAGAGCCTAACCCGTGGGGCCTGGCTACTCCGTCCTTTACGCGCAGTTACGGATAACTACGCGGGTCATGTCTTGCTGTAGTAAGAGTAGGTATCCCTACTACAGAGTACCGACAAAACTTTAAATAATAAAGTCAAAGTTGTTAATTATTTGTGAACGGATGATGTTAGTACTTTTTTCACCGTGATTCCTACCCCTCTTGCCGTAGCCGCCTGAAATCTCCTCGCAGGACTTATCTTCTCCGCAACCGCGCCGCACCGTCCGCCGAGACCCGGAGCCGCACCTCGCAGTCTGCTCGCAGCGCGAAGGCTCGAACTGCCCGCCGAACACCGGAGTTTTCTTCTTCGGTGCCGTCTCGACATCCTTGAAGGCTCAAACTCCCCGCCGAACGACTTCCATGGCGTATTCGGCCGCGGCGGTTGGGAGGCTGCTGTCGCCGTTTCTCGACAGCCTGAGGGATCGGATCCACTCAAGCGGCGACAACCTCTTCCGCTACCTCCCCTTGGGGTCCGCCTCCTTCCATAGGTATTGATTTTGGGTTGAATATTTTATTTGGTTTTCGCGCTGCCATGGTGGATGGTGGAGGAGGATTCTTTATCTTTGGGCATGGCCCCTGCGATATGATAGGAGCAGCCGCGATGGCGGAGTGTTGAAGGGGAGCGAGTAGAAGGGCTCACGATGGAAGTAGAAAAGATGGATGTTTTTTTATTACTTTTATGATCCTAGATATGGGGATTATTTTGATTTACTTGCTTTCTAGATGTCGATTTAGCTCGAAAAAAATAGAGGATCTCATTGGATTCTTACGTGTGGAGTAGATTTAGCATCACAGTTCACATCCATCTAGGGTAGAACTTCAGTTGCTTCAATTTGCTTACCTCTGCAGTGATGTACTGCATGTCAAGCATTTGCATTTATTCTAAAATAAAGTTGTGCTAGATTTGTAATTATTCGTGCTTGTTGGTAGATATTTTTTCTCATGCCGAATTTTATTCCTAGCTACTAATCCCGTTAGGTAGCTACTCTCAGTGTTAGGAAGATATTATTTTTGAGCATGTTTCTTTCATATACAAGATATGAGACTTTTTTTTGTATGCTTTTTAATTAAGGTGACAACTTTTTTATCGAGATAATCTATGCTAGCTTATTATTTTTCTTTGCATATGCCTAGCAATAATACTATAAACAACGAAATATTAAAATCTCAAATTATATGGGGAAAATGTTGAATATACTGTTGATACTATCACATGTGTTCTATAAATATAGCACATGTGATCAGTAGTTTTTTTAACACGTGCCGCACGTGTCTTACCCCTCACGCCAGACCCACCTATCAGGGTTCAAAGAGGTGGGAAGGGGTGGAAATCTATAAAAAAAGAACAGCATGTTAGAGGATGTTTCTGCACAAAAGTCGCTATTTTTTTCACCGCGACCTTCTCATACCCGCCCAATGGCCCGACCGCCCGAGTATACCCGCACCGTGCCTGGCCGCCGTCGCTCGCTCACCTGCGGGGTTCATCAGCTCCTCCGCGCAGATCCTCATCCTCCCTCCCATCTCCTCCGCCGGAATCTAAGCTGCGGGCGGATCGACCTTGGCTTGCGACACTGGCCCCACGTCCAGATCGTCAGGCGGGCGCGCATGTCCAGCAGCTAGCCGCCTGAAATCCACCTCCAAGCAGGTGCACGCTGACCCGAGCTGCCCCCGGCAAGGCCATGCCACCATCTACACGCCGGAACACTTTCACCCCCCCCCCCTCGAGCCTCACCGGAAGCGGCCGACCGCAGCCGTAGGGCCACGCTCCGCCGATGTCGAGTCTTCTCCCGCTCAGCCGCTCCTCCTCCTTGCCGCGGTGGCGGCATTAGCAGCAACCGTTGTCGGGTGCAGGCCTGCACCTCCCCCACTGCCGACGCCGTGGCCGGAGCAGTTCCACGCGGTGGTGATTACGAACTGCCGGGGGGCGGCCAGCGGCCGGCGGCTGCAGCGGATCGACATCTACTAAGACTGGCCGCACGTACCAGGCCTGAACGCCATCCGTCACCAGCTCTCCGGCGGTGGCGGTGGCCTGCTCCTGGGCGTCCTGTGGGCCCAGGGCGCCTCCGACCTGTTCGACGCCGCATCCTGCCGGCCACGCCTTCCACTTCGCCGTGGGGCTCCTACCGCTCGACTGGAAAGCTCGCCGCGCCGCCTGCCTGGGCCGCGACCGCGTCAACGGATTCGACTAACACGTCTGGTCCAAGTGTCCAACTTACTCTTATATTGCTACTACGAGGATGCCGCCACCGGACACCCTATTGCTATTGTTGTGTAGAACTCTGAATTTCCTCAGTTCTTCAGCTGGTCAGTGCGTATCAGCTTGATTGAGCTAGCGGAGTGATGGTAATGGTGATGGTTTGTGCGATCTTGCTTGGCAGGGATGGAGCACCATGTGCTGAGCTTTGAGGGTGGAGTGCTGCAGGAGTCCTCCAAGTTTTAGGCGTCAGCGTACTGATTCATTGGCACAAACGCCGAATCCCCTGCTTCTCCTTCTCCTTGAGGTCAGGTTCGTCGAGGTTCCAGTTGCAGTTATAGAATATATGATTTTTGAGCATGTTTTTTCGTATACAAGATATTAGATATGAGACATTTTTTGCATGCTTTTTAATCAAGGTGACATTGTTAGCCAAGGTAGCTTATTATTTTTCTTTGTATATCCCTTGCGATGCTATAATCAATGAGATATTGAAATCTCAAACTATGTGGGAAATGTTGAATATACATCCGATATTTTTACATATGTTTTATGAATGTAGCACATGTGATCAGGAGCGTTTTTTTAAACACGTGCGTGCCACACGTGCATCTCTGCTAGTTCCTGTAAAATCCCCAATTTCTGGTCGATACACGTTCATGGCCTGGATGAGGCTCATGTAATTCAATTCACTTGCTCCAGTACTCAGCCATATCAAATACAGTGAGGCTATGGCTCAGTACAGTGATTCTCTGAACATTCTTCCAATGTTTCTCCTCTCATGCTGTGCTGCAGCCAGCGCGCCTTCCCGGCATGAATCGCAGGAACTGAAGCGCGCTATAAACTGCATCCTGGACCATGATGTAGCAGCTGGTGGACTGACATGGACACTTCGGGCTTCGACTGAACTGAACCTCCTCGACGTCTGTGCCGGGGCCTCTGCTCAGCGCGCCCTCGTCTCCCGGGTGTTGTAGGAGCTGCACCCGGGGCACTTCTGCCCCAGCACATGGAACCGCACACTCGACGTCGCGCTGCAGTCGTTGCACAGGATCCACACCTGCATCCAATCATCGCAAAAACAGCGTTCAGCTTCAGCGATCGGCATCAGACCAGCCTCATCATCAGGTTGAGAACCGGCCGTGGGTCGCAACTCGCAAACGATGCAGGCGTACGATGTGATGGAAGGATTTCAGAGGGAGAGCATCCAGTCTGCTGCTTACCATCTTCGTCAGGTAGATCTCCGGCATCGGCGTTGCCGCGACCTCCTCGTCGAGCTTCCGCCACGTGTCAGTCATGTCGCAGGCGGACCTCGAGCACACAGGGCACGAGAAGCTGCAAAGATCAAAGTCAAAAGGGTTTGAGATCATTGGATGCAGGCAGAGGATGAAATGTGTCGGGTCAAGTTGTCTGGTCTGGTCTCTGAAGAAGTATGTGAGGAGCTTACTGATGGTGCGCTCTCATCTCATTCATGCACTCCAGATGAATTGTGTGTCCGCACTGCAGCACGCTGATGTCTTTCGTGGAGTCGAACAAATACTGTAAAGGAAGATAAGAGGAATTTTTCTCAAGATCACGAGCTGCAAAGTTCAGAATGATTTCTTTTTTTCCCCTTGGAATGAACAATGAAGTATGATGTGGCTCAGGCCTCTCACCTCGAAGCAGACAGGGCAGTTGTGATGCATTGCTCTTTCCACGCAGCGGTGAGAATCCTTCAAGACGTTGCTGTAGCAACACCCTGTCAGATTACAACAAGAGCAGCACGGGATAGAGTTGGTGAAATCCTTGTCGCGGAACAGGTAACATGCAGAATCATAGCAGAAAGAAGTTCACGCAGGAAGTTACCGCATTTGTCACAGTGAAAGAAGTTATCTGCACCACCAGTTCTGAAAGAAAAAGAAGATAAAAGCACATGTTTCAGATTTCGAGCATAGCGTTAAGTATTTTTGGAGGAAAACATAGCTGCGAGTTTGGTACTTGCCTGCATATGCCACATCCATCACAGTGGTATTGGCCCTTTGATAACTGGAACAGAGCAGTATGTCTATCAGATTGGGAAGCATGTTTTTTTTTAAAAAAAGAATTATAGCACAACTATTTCCATATTTAAGTTAGGAGGAACCAAAAAAAAAGTCCTTACATCATCGTCAAAGAATTTGCATATTTCACAGAAGTATTCCCCCATGCAGGCACCACAGTTAGAACAATTCTGTTGCACCTGTCAATAGAAATGAACATTTTTTATGCAACTATTACAACCAAAAGATAAGTGTTCTCGAAGCACTACTGTACTCCCTCCGTTCTTTTTTATATAACACCGTTGATTTTTTTTCTTCAACTTTGACCAACATTATTTAATTAATCTTAGTTAAATGAAGTGAAATGAGTACCTCTACGTCTATTATCAAGAGTCTCTTGAATCTAATTTGAAGATTTTGCTATTTGCATAAATATTTGTAGAAAAGACGAATAGTCAAACGAAGAAAAAAAAGTCAATTGTGTCATATATTTAAGAACGGAGGGAGCAGTAAGTTTTGGTTAGACAACTTACATCCTGTTCTTTGGAACAGAGTGTGCAGATCACCTGTAGAACAGCTTCAGTAAGTCCACGGTATAAGCCATAAGGGGAACCGAATTCGTATGATTTTAATGGCAAAAGGAAACAGCCACTGAATTAATTGTACAAAACATGATATGTCTATGTGGATTCGTATTTATTTCTTTTTTCTTAAATAAAATAAAAGAAGTATAATATTCCATCTATCCAAATAATGTATATGTATTATCAGCGGTGGTGAAGCTAGAGAAAATTAGTGGGGGTGCATTTGCCTTGTGGGTGCATAAACTTAGGACTTGGTGTGCATATATGGTGAAAAATTGATCCAAATCACTAATTTTTCATTTTCTGGTGGGTGCATGTGCACCTCTATATACACCGTACCTTCGCCCCTGATTATCAGAAAATGGTTCGAAATGGGAGAGTTCTTACTGTATAGAAACTGGATAGGACATTTATATGCCTGGAGAATTCAATTTCTTTAGCCAATCTTTTCTTTTTAGGAAAGCAGGTGTTTGTGATGTGTACTCATATATAATGTAGGCTAAAGAAAAAAAAATCAAATATGATTTCTTTATTCCTATGTTTATTTTAGAAAAGTCCGAAGTCGAAGCCCCTGCCTATTTTCATTAAATAAGTCAAAGAAAGAATGTGAAGAATTGCTGTAACTAATCGACAGAAAAATCATTGCTATTAATGCAGGACAACTGTTACGCCACATCATCACTTGACCTAAATAAGGTAATACAGTAGCAATCATATTCAGGCCCTCAATTATGCAGTACTAGTCCTCAATCAGCTGCGTGCAGTTAACTCCTTTCAATTTGATGGCGAAATATGCCATCCTATCTCCCATCCTTTCCTTCTCCTTTTTCACTACATATCATATCTCCCGGTCCCAGCCGCCTTCCTTGGAATGGCACTATGCATGGGCTTAAAAAATCTTGTGGACCACAGTGCCCGCCGGCCACTAGCGGTTGCAGCAGAAGTGTCCAAAAATATCAAGAAGGAACGATTCCCTAGAGCAGAAGTGGCCTTATCTGAGAAATGGGTGAGAAAAATCTTGGGATCCATGGAGATATCACCAAGCTACTGTGCTAACCAACCTTATCTGAAGAAAAGGGGAGGAAAAGGATCTGAGGACGGGCTTCATTAGAGATCGAAAGGGAAACGGTTTCTTATTTGGATATTGGCATTGGACAAGAAGCGTTTGATTTCCCAAAGAGGAAAGAAGCGTGATGTGCATTGTGAGGCCTAAATTCAGACCAACTTCAAAAAAGGAAAGACAGAGCAAATGGATGCTCCCTCATCCCAAAAATATAAGCCTAAATTCAGAAGAACTTGAGGAAAAAGGAAGACAGAGCAACTGAATAAATGGTGAAAACTGAAGCACAAGATTAGCGAAGGAGCACCGACCTTGTTTATTTCGTGACGAGGGATCTCGTGGCGGTCGCGCGGGTCGGCCTCGAGCGAGTTCTGCGGCACGGAGCAAAGAATCCCAATGTCTCAGAGGCTTTTTTTTTTTGAAAAAAATCTTATCCGAAGCCAAAGCGGCGGAAGAAGCACGGACGGATGCAGACTGGGGAAAGGAGGGGAAACGATCGAAATCGACCGCTCGAAAGGGACGGACCTTGGCGTCGTTGTGGCAATGGCGGCAGCCGAAGACCTCGCCGCAGCAGGGCGCCACGACCCGGCACCCTCGCCTGTAATGCTCGCAGCTTCGGCCCCCGGAAGAAAACAGAGCAGACGAGGTTACTTTACTAGCACTTGATCTGCAACAAAAATGCTCTTCTTCTCGATGGATCCATGGAATGGAATCCATCGCCTCTGCTTGCTCGCTTACCCGTGCCGCTCCTCCGCCATCCGGACGCGCTTCGCCGGCGCCGGTCTGGTTCCTAGTTCCTTCCCCCGCGGCGGTGGCGAGGAGCCGGAACGGAAGGCCGGTGGGCTCCGGGAGACGCTCCCGCCCGCCCGGCCGAGCAGACGTTTTATAGGACGGCCCGCCCGGGCACGGCTTGCGTTTCGGACCGGGAAAATGTACAGCCCTCCCTCCCCTCGTGCACGCACGCGACCTGCTTGCTGATATGGACTCGCTCACCGACCCATGGTGTGGGCTGGGGAAAGCTAATGCACAGCTGCGGCCGGGTTGAGGTTGAACTGGAGGAGCGCGTCGAAGGTGGCTTGGCTTCCGCGGCGGAGAGAGAATGCTGGCAATAATTTACTCGTAATCATGCAAGGTGATGATGGGCGGGTGGGCGGCGGCGGCGGCGGCCCACGGGATGACAGACAGGCACACGGTTCGGCTATCGATTCGAGGAGCAGCCTAGGCCGGCAGCAGCGACTGAAATCTCGTGGATTTATTTATCCAAAGTGGAAAAGGGTCCCCCGGTCGAAGTTCGCAGAATCTATCCGGCAGCTGCACATGTTTAACGTTCGATGTTTCCAAAGTTGAGGAAAAAATATCTTTCAATTAGTCCAAGATCAGAAGAAAGAAATAAACGTCACCATTGCTATCCCCGTCGACGGCCGTTTTTTTTTACGGGTAAGGTTAACTGATAAGCGCGCCTAACGTTTTTGTTGTAATGGCGAGTGGGATTACAAGATCGGCAGCTGCCATCATCTTTAGAGGACAATAATCAACGCACGGTGCGCTCGCTCGCTTCACACGAGATAACAACAAGCATGATGACCGCACCTGATTGAGTCTTAAATGTGATCATGGAAATCTGCTTTGCTCATGTAGTTCGTGGCACGGTAGGCTGGTCCTGCTGGGGGTCAATGACAATTGACAACGATGCATAGTACCGCCAGATCAAATCGTGAACCGCCCCCTCCCCCACCCCCAACCCACACCCCCAATTTATTTCGAACCGGGAACTAATTACAACAAAATAAACTCATCATAAGTATAATAAAAAATCGAGATTTATTTCGGATTAGGAACTAATTGCAATAATATAGACTCGTAATAGGTAAAACAAGAGATCGGAATTAAATTCACACCCATCGACTCATGGATTAATTTTCGATATTTTGTTGTACCTATCATGAGTCTGTAAAATAAGATGTCATGTCATACTAAATTCGCATAGTACAATTACCATAAGGCATAGTAAGGCCCTGTTTAGATCTTTACATGTAAACACAAAAAAGCCGTAAACGCATTAAAGTGAAACAGAATCTTGCTAATTTGAAGCACTAAATGAAGTCTATTTACAAAACTTTTTGCATGGATGGACTGTAAATCGCGAGACGAATCTAATGAGCCTACTTAATCCATGTTGCAACAGTGATGCTACAGTAACCATCCGCTAATTATTAATTAAACATGGATTAATTAGCATCATTAGATTCGTCTCGCGATTTACAACCCATCTATGCAAAAAGTTTTGCAAATAGACTTCATTTAATACTTCAAATGCCCTGTTTACATCTTTACAAGTTTTTACAAAATGAACTAAACACACCCTAAGGTGTAATACCATACAAATGAACTCGTCCCCGCTTATTCTTTATAAATTTTAGAGGATTTCAAGCCTCCCCTTCTCTACCAATCATTTGAGAGGAAGAGGAGCGCCATCAGCCTCGTACTTAAATTCTTTCATCTTGATCTCTCCGCAGGCTTATTTGGATGGAGTCTTGGAGTAGCTGCCTGAGCCAGGCAACATATCCAGCCCATCGATTTCCTCAGCGTGGGGCTGGATGAAGCTGCCTGGGGGGCAAGCTGCCTGCCAGGCTGCAACCAAACAAGCCCATACTGACTCGACAGGTCTGAATAATTCGCCCCAGATCTCAATGATTGCCCAGCAGGAGCAGCATATTCAGACAAGGTTTGAACCTGTCACGTCCCATTCCCCCTCCGTGCAATGCGAACAATTTTTCAGGGACAGGAAAAAGCTTCCCCCGATTAAGTCCATAACTCCGGCCGTGCCGTGAACTTTAGTTGATCACGCTACCAAGTGTACCAAAACCTTCGAACTCTCTGATCGCAGAGTCTGTAACGAGGAGCCAAAAATAAAAAAGGTCGCTGCAATGCCGTTGCCGCTACAGAGCATTCAACCGTCACGCGTGGTGTGGCCACCGGGCACGCAGCGGCACCAACCTCTGATCGATCGATGCAACGGCACGGCGGCGGCGAAGGCAGCGTGCCAGCGTCGTCGTCATCCCTGGCCTCCGCGCACGCGGCGGATGGCTTCCGCTATGATCCTCCGCTCCATGGGCTTGGTCAGGTGGAGGTCCATCCCGGCGAGGATGGTCCTGCGCGCCTCCTCCTCCACGGCGTGCGCGGTCAGGGCGATGATCGGGGTGCGGATCCCGCGGCGGCTCTCCGCCTCGCGGATGCGCCCCGTCGCCTCGTAGCCGTCCATCACGGGCATCTGGCGTCAAAGAAAGAACAAGTCCCGGTAGTAATCAGTGAACATCTCAACGGAAAACATGGTGATCAGCAGGTGATCTGATGGCAGTTCACACAGAGAAAGAGAAGTGCTCTAGTACTGGCAATTCACAGGTAAAGAGAAATGGACCTAACTGACCTGGCAATCCATGAGGATGACATCGTAGGGAGTGGGCGCTGGATCCGTTTCCGGGCCAGCAGCTGCCTGCTCAAGAGCAGCTCCGAACATGCTGACGGCCTTGGCTCCATCCTCTTCCACTTCGACAGTGGCTCCTAGCTGGTGCAGTATCTTCTTCCCAATCGTCTGCAAAGTCAGTGTGTCCTCCACTAACAGCACGCGCGTTCCAGTCAATGGCTTATCGTCCTCGGCTCTTGGTTCTGATTCTGGACCCGAATGCGCAGCCATGGCGGAAGCGCCAGCTGCTCCTGATGATCCTCTGCCTGGAGTGCTGGTGCCAGTGTTGCCGTCAGGACTAGCATGAGGTGGGTGTTGGGCGTGCGGCATCCGGAGGTCCCTCAGGGTCTTGAGGAGGGCCTGCAACCGGGACCCGTGGATTGGCTTTTGCAGGACAAGGTCGCAGCATGAACTGTGCCTGAACCTCCTCAAGTCACTAGAAGAGGTGTTCGCATCTGCGAGACAAACAACTTTGCATGGAATTCGATTTTTGGTTTCTACGAAGTTCATCCCTGGGCACATGTCCTCCAGTTTTCCATAGTGAGCGTCAATGACAACTAGTACTCCTCCAAACGTGCCTCTTTGGATGCTATTGCTATTGTTCAGTGAGATGGGCAGTATTTGGGTAACCGTATCTCTGGGCCTGAAACAGTAGTCCGTGCGGCATTCAAAACTGTCTGATGATGTCCTTGCAGGAGAAGTGTTAACACGGCACAAATTGTCAACAGCAGAAGCAAGGAACTCGAGCTGTGGGACTAGGCAGACTTGAATCCCAAGGTTCTCCATCCAAGATCGCAGGATTCTTCGCGTTTCATCACCATGAACAAGAAGCACGCAGTGGACACCGTCAAAGCTACTAGCTTCTCTGAAGGCTGAGGCTCGGATGCGGCTTTCGCTTGTTTCTGTTGAAGGGATCGAACTGCCTTCTTCTATGTCATGTTGCTCATGGATTCCACCCATCTTCATGAACACATTGAAGCCAACACAGGTTCCAGTTTCACCAGGCTCTTTGTCCTTGATGCTAATCTCACCTCCCATCAGACGAACCTGTTATTGACAGTATATGTCAGGTAAAATGCAGTAACTTCATAAGAGAAGAACGGTATATCTAATCGTCAAAAACATCTGAAACATGAAAAATTTCAGCAGGGAAAATAGAACTTACAAAGGATTGAACGATTCCAAGGCCCAGGCCGGTTCCTCCTTGCCCTTCTTTAACTTGGACATAGTCCTCAAACACCAACTCTCTCTTTTCCTTTGGGATCCCAATGCCAGTATCATCCACTTCAAAGTACAACTCAATCGAATTGGGGTCATTTTGGACCAAACTGAACGAGTGACAATCAGCGTCACGTTCTCTGGTTTTGAACAAACATAAGAAATTGGCACCGGTTCTTGAACAGCCAAATCTGGAAGGAACACTGACTGGGCTTCTTGTGATAGGCCTGTTTGCCCAAGCACGGAGAATGACATGCCCTTCTTGAGTGAACTTCACAGAATTGCCGAGTATGTTATCCAGGATCTGCTTGAGTCTCCTGCAGTCCCCTGTCACATTCCCACATTTGAGGATGGACAGATCGCAGTCGCAGGGATCCCAGACCACCTCAAGCCCTTTGCTGATGCCTACAATGTTGATCATGTCCATGGATTCTTCCAAAACGTCTGCTAGGTTGAACTCGACCTCGTCTAGCTGCATCTTTCCTGATTCAACCTTGCTTGTGTCTAGTATCGAGTTAAGTATCCCTGCACAAATTACATTGCAGCGTTGAGGATTCCACGTACTGATTATGAAGTGAGTAATATATTTTTAGCTGGTGAAAAGTGAAGATCCGAACAGATGAACATCTATCTACAAATAGCAGTTGAAATCAACATTGAAAGTCGCGAAGCCCAATCAACACAGTGTACTTTGCTTCTTTTCCTCTTAATGAAAAAAACGTGGTCAGCCAGGGCCGCGAAAAAAAACAGAGTGTCAAAAATCCAAATTTCTCGTTGAAAGAATGAGAAGTTCCTGCTCACCGAGCAGTTTCTTCGTGCAGGCATCCATCTGGTCGAGGTTGCGCGTGATCTGCGGGTGCGCCCGGGCCTCGGCCCGGGACACGTCCACCAGCCCCGCGATCGCCGCCAGCGCCGACCTGATGTCGTGGCTGGCGCCGGCGAACGCGCCGGTCTTGTTGAGGCTCTTCCGCTCCGCCTGCTGCAGCGCCTCCCGGTGCCTGACGAGGCTGGCCCGCAGCGCCGCCTCCCGCGCCGCCGACCGCCGCAGCGCCCTCAGCGTGGCGAGGAACGCCGCGGCCGTGGCTACGGCAGCCATCGCGCCGCACGCCACGGCGATGGCACCGGCGACGCCCATGCCCCAGAAATGATTGACGCAATGCATCTACGCAAACTAGAGACGTCGAAAGAATCTTACGGGTTACTGGCGCCGGCAGTGGTTGTGGACTCGGTGCATGGGGCGACGGGGCAATGGCAGGGCTGTAGAGTTCTGATTTGTGTGTGTGTGTGTGTGTGTGTGTGTGTGTGTGTGTGTGTGTGTGTGTGTGTGTGTGTGAGAGAGAGAGAGAGAGAGAGAGAGAGAGAGAGAGAGAGAGAGAGAGAGAGAGAGAGAGATTAGCTGTAAATTGTAATTACCCGTATCACCGTAATATGGAAAATATCTTGCTGCGTTTGATGGAAGATGGAAAGAGAGGATCGTAGAGGCCTTCGATGGAGATCATGCAGGGCGCGGGATTTTGAACATCGGTTGCCCAGCACTATTCTTCCTCCTCATTTCAGATTTAGAAGGTATAAATCCATTCATTTTTTTCCTTTTCCAGCTCATGGAAAAGGGCACTTTTGCCCCTGCCTTCTTTTTGCCGAAGGGAGAGCAGCTCATGGAAACGAGAGGGACGCAGGGTTAACAATTTCGGCGGGATTTCACCGAATTTCGGTGAAATTTTTCGTTTTCGGATTACACCGGGAAGCGAATTTCAGTCCGAAAAGTGGGTGATTTCGGTTTCAAATTCAAAAATATGAAAGTCAAACTTTGGTCAAAAAAACAAAATTCGGAACAGTAAAAAAGAAATTGTTAACCCTGGAGGGACGTATTTTTGCCCCCGGCCTTCTCCTCATCTTCCTTCCTACCCGTCACCTCTCGGGCGACAGCGCGCCGGTGATGCGGAGTACGAGCTGCTCTCCCTTTGTTCCTCTCGCTCGCATTCCTCCCGCGCGTCCCGCGAAGTTCTGGTTTCGTACGAGGCAGAAACCAAACCGTAGCGGCTAGATTCACTATTTCAGTATGTAACTGATTCCTGAATCCTGATACGAAAATTCTACTACAACTTCAGCTGCTACTCTGAAGGGATAGGTAAAAACTCTCCAACAATGAACAGGACGACAGGGGAGGATGAAGATCAAATTCGACGTCCTGCAACAGTTTAGCATGATTCAGCACCCGAAATCTAGGTTGCAACTTCCAAGGAGTACCATGCATAACACGATAGCACGTGCGCAAGAATATTATATTTTTTAATGAAAAAGATATTCTATTTGACATCTCTCAAACGATTGACAAGGGACTGTGGTATACTTTTTACACAATCCGGCCTGAAATCAAAGAATTGCTAAACCGAAGCAACAATAAAAAAAGGTCCATGCTTGTGAATCCCAACACCCACAATTTGCAGTACAGCCAGGCAGAGGGCACCCAACTACAAAATTTGTTAGTACAGGTCCCAAAAAGGATCACTCGTTAGCACTCTGCATAAGCTCGAACCACTGCGCAGCAGAAAAAAATTTACATGAGTAGGGCATCTACTTGCTAATAGTAAATCAAAAGAGCTAAAATGCTACGAGTACTTCTTACCTGTCTAAGCAGGTCAGCCAATGTGCGAGGAAGCGCTTCGATGTTCTGTAGCATAACATAGTAAGGGAACGGAAAGGAATCCATGTATTTTTTTAATTTTAGTTCCTCCCCTGCTTTAAAGCATGCTTCCTGGAGATTCATAATAGAATCCTCAGGGCTATCCAGGAGCACATACGCCACCATCCTCTTTCGGTTTAGCACGTCTCTGACATGGCGCCTCAAGTTTTCCTGCTAGAAAGCTCACTTTAGAACCGTAGGGGTAGGTGGGTCTTGGAGCTACAGGCAAAAATGGAGACAAAAATAGTTACCTTTTCATGGAACTTGCCATCGGATATGATTAGTACCAGTTGCTGCAGTGGATTTTGCCCTGATGGTGTCCGTGCCCTTGCCACGGCGGTATCAAGCATTGTGTTTAGATGCGTCAAGAGATCAGAAACTGGTTGGTCCTCAATTTTGTTATCTTGCTCAAAGGACAAACTAGAGATCATCTGTAACCAGAGAGCAGGAAAGACAAGATCAGTTGTGTAAGTTCCAAAATAAAAGGTTAGGGAACATAATGTCAGGTTCGCGACTTACATTGACTCCAGCTTCACTATTGAATATCTGATCAAAATCATGTAAAACTCTAACATTCCCTTTCTTTCCAAAACTTGCAACTGCAAACTGTCCAACCTCAAGCTGAGACATAGCACGGCACACCGTGACTAATGCCTCAATAGCAACTTTTCCACATTTGCCCTCAGACATACTTCGTGAATCATCAACGGCAATAACCACTTGGTAATTCCTTTTATTCGGTTTAGTTCGCCGCAACCATATCTTGTCCCTCCGGAAATGACTTGCAATATATGGAATAACCTGAAAAAGTAACAGCAGTGTCACATCATATAAGTGAAATTCACTTTTGAGTGGAAAGGAAAACATTCATAAGTCATTGGAAATAAAGTACCTTCTTCATGTTTATTCTCTTTCCAGTTCTATAATCCCCTTGAAGCTTACTTGCAAGAGTTGGTTCCATGACCAGTCGCAATTGCTCAGCTAGTTCCTGGGACAATTTCAAAGTCGCCAGTTCGAGATTTTTCCAGTCTACAATAGCCCTTTCCGTTTCTCCATCAGGTATGTCCAGATCCATCTGAGTAGACAATTCCATGTCAACAGTTAGGTCATTAGGAGCTATTTTGTCATCTGCTAGGGATCGTTTGAAGGAAACAAGATTTTGGAAAGAGCTATATTTTCCGACTTCAACTAAATCTTGAATGGGTGTATCGGTTTGAATCTCTGGGTCCTCTAATTCGTTTACATTTTCAGTAAGTGCCTGTGAAGCTTGAATATGAGGCACCTCAGGGTTATCTGGTGTTCTCTCCTCACTTTGTTCTAATTTCTTAACATGGCTTTCATCTTCCATGAAAGATTGTTTGATTTGAGTATCATCACTGATCTGATCAGCTGTTGCAGCACCCAATGCCTGAGAAGTGCTCTGCTCACCCTCAGGGACATAGCGAAACTGTGTAGCATTCTCATCATCACTATGATGACCAGAGTCTGGTGGATGATCCTGGGTATCAGCTGAGACTCTAGCTCGTTCTTTCCAGTCTTCCATTGCATCTCCAATACTCCTGAAAGGATTTGCCTGCTTGATGTGTGATTGTGGAGCATCATTTTGCACATCAGGCTTGGAGTTGGATAATCTTGAATCATCACCAGAATTTGGCAGAGATATTTCCATATTGGGCACTTCATTTCCTGAAAAATTAACTGAAGGAGCAACTGCACCATTCATATCGCTGCTGTTGGCCAAATTTGCTTCAAATTCTCTGTTGTTATCTACTTGCATATTCTCAGGCTGGCCTTGTGAAGGATGCTTAAGTGAGTCAATCTTATCCAACTGTTGTTTATCTATGTTGCTTGGTTCTGTGTTTGCATCTTCAACATGATCCCCTTCATTGTCTACTCCACTATCACCATGTTGTGCCATATCCTCTAACTCCATATCATCTGAATCATCTGACCTCTGGTCTCCTTGCTCCACCTCTTCTGAACCAATGTCTTCATGGTCAACATCGTCCTCATCAGGTTCTTGTCTCTCCATGTCAATATCCTTGGAATCATTGTCTGGTTCAGGGATTTCGGGTCCTGTTCGGTCATCATATGCATCTGCTTTGTCCATGACTTCCTCAGTATTCAGATCAGTTTCCTCATTGGTAATGGGTTCATCTTCGAAATCATTACTTTTTCCTTGCTCATTATTATCCATTTCCATATGATCTTCCTCCTCAACAGAACCATCATCCTTAGCTCTCAATTCCTTATCATTCTTCTCTGTCCCTTTGACTGATGAACCAGAATCGTATTTCTTGGTTGATGTCTTAGGATCATCATCTTCATCCTTGTCCCAGGATTTCTTGCCAACCACTTCACTTGAATCACCAGTATCACCCATCTGACTATCCAAGTTCATGTCTTCCTCGTCATCTTCACTACCGGAGTGCTTGCCCTCAGGATCCTCAGAAACATCAGATAATTCTGCATGAAAGTCCTCTTTCATTTCAACTGCTTCATCATCATTTTTAGGAGTTTGATCTGGCTTTTGCGCAACATCCTGCTCAACATCAGGAAGGTTTGCGGCAATGAGAAGCATACTGAAATTGTTACAATTAGAAGTATAAATACTTAAAAACACTAACCGTCGCCATGTCCTCAATTTGTGATGGATCATCTATTTTAGAGCTTACACTCTTTCCACCATCCCCATCACCCAAGCCAGTTCCAGTTTCTATTGCACCTTGTTGTTCATCATCAGCATCTTCTGATGTATCTTCTGTGGAACCAAATCCCTCCTCAAATAGATAAATGAAAAGGTCCCCAAGTGCATCAGTAATTTCAGCAGTCTGAAACACAAAAAGAAAGGAAATTAGACAATTAAAAGCAAACATTGTTTTACCAGTCCAAAGTTTCTCTAGACATACTGTTCTGTGTGCTTCTAGAAGTTCAGAAAGTATCCCTTTTGCTGATGACAGTATTACACCCAGCCAAGCATGAAGATGCATTAGGTGGGCCTCTATACTGGAACGTATCTCAGGTTTATGGTCAACCAGTCTCTTCTGTTGGCAAACAATAAAAAGTCAGATGGTATAGCCCAAAGTTATACAGATAAGAAAACATAAGGTGTGAGAGGTGAAGGAACAAACCACTCTAATACAAAGCTTTTCACTCGCATCACATATATGGTTTAATTCAAGATTCATGGTATATGACTGAAAAACATCTTTCCATGATGTGATAGTCCCGTCTAGTGAATCTTCAGCTCCATTATTGCATATTTCAAGATCAGTTAACTTTCGTAAAACACTAACAGCTAGCATGAAAGTTTCCTCTAAAATTCCTTCATATGAAGCTTCAAGCTCTGGTAGGATATCAGAGCATATTCCATGATTGTCTTCAACTTCTCTGGGGTTCTCCATTGCCATCTTGCCCTACAACAGTAATGCAAGTTTAAGCAAAAGATTTCCATACCAAAGGAAATGCCTAGTCGATCAACATGTAACATGCAATATCTGGACAGGAGTAAATTCTTTAACAAAAAGAAAAGGAAAATAGTGATCTTGTGTTCCAATCAAAAGTAAAAAAGAGGGGACATGGGCTATATTTCCCACTTCCACCCTACTTTTCAAAAGAATGCCCAAGTGCCTACACCTTGTTCCTCACCTCTACCCTTTACTCTTTTTTCTCTCTCGTCTCTTCATCCATCACATGGACAAGGTTGAGCTCTTCATTTTTCTCAATGCTTGTGACACCAAATCTGTTTTTGTGCAGCCTGAGAATATGCTGCCCCAATGCAGAAGCAGTCGCTGCCTAAACGTGTAGCACCTTGAGCATCCTTACACTTAAGCCCGGTCGCTCCTATGCAGGGCTTGCTGTCATAGCGGTGCGAGACAGGAGGCCACAATAGTCCAACTGCCACGAGCCCATGACTAAAATTCAAAACAGCCTGATCTACTGCAAGCGCCCCACTTGTGGTGCCATCACTTAGACCTTTTGCAACTATGGTGTCTGCCTGTACCACTCAACCGAGACACCACTGCCCAAGCGCAGGCTTCACCGAAGCACCCACTATTCGTGGCACCACATATGTGTGAGCACCGGTCATGCTCTAACCCTGTGGTACTTGCATGCACCTCGCAGCTTCAATGAAATGCAAAAGCTGTCCAGATCCAAATCCCAGATGGTCACTGCCGTTTGTGTCTCAAATCTTAGACAGGCATATCTGTCATTTCATTATGAGCTGCCTATTTTGACAATGGGTGACCTTTACTATGTGGATGAAGTGGAAAAGGACCAAAATGGGATACCCCTAGGCAAATATGTAGTTCACAAATCAAAAAAGAAAAAGAAAAAGAAACAAGCCTAAAATGGGAAGACTGAAGTGTTTATTGGCATTACTATTAACATATGTAACAGCACAAACCTTATCCAGCAATTCTTCCAGACGAGAGATAAGAACTTCTTTAACGGATCTCATTGAAATTTCCTGCTGGCGCATAACCCGCATATCTTCTCTTAACAAATCTACAAGCTGGCAATTCTGAGAAAAAAGATCCTCCATCTCTCTTGTAGCAAGAGGCACATTTTTATGTGCACCAGCAAACACACTATTAGATCCAAGCAAGTATTTATCTAATAAATCCTGCAAGGGAAAATAGATTTAATAGACACATCACTGGTAAATGTAAAATGTTTTGCTTAGTTGTATCTGCTTAATATTTACCTTAGACTCAGAAAATCTTGAGACAAATTTTTCAAGAAGAGTTGACAAAACAGCAACTTCTTCAAAGTTGTTACAAGAGGTATGGTGGCAATCCTTAAAGCTTCTAAGCAACAGGTTGGTGTCCGTGGTCATGGTCAGTACGCTGTCAAACAATTTCTGCATTAAAATAGCAAAATATGTCAACAGAGCATGGAAACTTGCAAAAGACCCATCAAAATTGTAAAACTAACTTAAGCAGAAACCCTACCTTTTGCTGCCACATGGAACTCAACAGCACATTTTGGCATGATGATAGAGATCTCTCTCCTACAAAGAAATAATATGAAAATAGGTTCTGCTAATTGATTTTTAAGCCCTAAATTGAAAAGGTATAGTCGAGAAATACCTCCAGAACCTAATAAGAAAATAGCATTCTGAAGCTGGTTCAGCTGATCAAATAGTTTGTAAGCAAAATGCCTTTGTTCAGACAAGATAGTCAACAGATGATTCATAAAGGATGTGGCCCTGTTAACCTGTAAGTTGCTCAAAGCATAAATGCAAAATTGATACGTCTTCATCAATTGTATCCACATACCAAAAACAACAAAGAAGAACTGACCTCCTCTAGACCTAGATCCTTGTTGAACTTCAAGGAAACTTGTCGAAGTTGTTGCATCATTGCCAAACAGTTAAAGTATTTACGGTTTGTGTGCTTCCAGTTATCTGTGGTCAATAGTGTGCAAGGAACAACGCTAACATCTTCCAGCTCTTTCTGCAAGTTCACTTGCTGGAGTAAATGTGTTGCATCATACGACTGCTCCAAAAACAATGAACTTGGTGCAGAAAGCTCTTCTCTCCACTGAAAATAAGGTTAAAAAAATGTGTTTCGTAAAAAGCTCTTCTTTTTGGCATAAGGGGGTAAGAATGTCAATGGACTAGAGGCATGCTTTCAGTTACAAAACTGTATTATAGAGTTAAAAAGCAGGAGAAAAGGGAATTTTGTTTTATGGCATAAGAGTACCTCATGACCCATTGGCCTGTGCTTTGTTAGTCCACATTCTTCAAGAGTTTTGAACAGATTGGATAGAGCTGCTTTCTTCTGGTTCTTTTTCCCATGCTTCAGTGTATTAGCAAAACTAGCAGCCCCACATATTCTCTCAAGTGCGGCCCAAAAGAATTTCAATCTGTCATTGAGCTTAATTTCATCTCGTCGGTGGTTCACACTCTGTACAACATCTGCGTATTCTGTAAAGAGAATAATATGGATCAAATCAAAATCACACGAAAAATGGAAGACCTTGGAGGGGGGGGGGGGGGGGGGGAGACCTTTGACTGTAGGAACTCCAACAACATTTGTATGCTGCAGAGTTTGCAGCGATAAAGAAGTCTCACTTGCCCAATTGTCGTACCACAAATATCTGCCAGAAATACCAAAACATAAATATGTGTAATTTAACATCAAAAAATATGATCGACTTCACAGGACCACCTTTTGTTAAATTTTTCATTGTCAACAGGAAACTGTGATTCAGGCCTCTGAGGATCAAGCCAACATGGAACTTTCCTTGCTGTGACTTCTTCATTCAGTAGATCGATGACAGGCTTCCTCAAAGTATCCTATTAAAACACATAAATAGCTCATCAAAGGTGTTATCCAAAATAGCTAATGAGTATTATCATGTCACTTTTTGAAGCATACAGATGCAAGTATAGTTCTGACTAAAAGGAAGTCAGAAACTAGTACAATAATAATAATAATAAAACTTTTTGTCCAATCTTACAGAGCATTCATGTTAAAAATAAGGACATCAAGTAAACAGTGTGGTACATACATTATTAAACTGCTGCAGAAGCCTAAAAATCTTTTGCCTAGCCTTCTTAAATTTGTCAATTGAAGCTGTACTATATGGTTCTTGCTCCCAGCTGTAAAGCTTGACCAATTCTTTCAATTTGTCCTCGATGGACCGTTTACCAGCTTCAATTTTCTCAAGAACACTTGAGGAAAAATTTATCAGAACCAACCGTGGAGAAATTGAACAGGAAGATACTTAAGATAGAGTACCGGGTGACTTACAGTGACAAGAACTGCATGTAGTAGCCAAACACATTGTACAGAATGTTCCGGAGTTTCTTCATTATAGTACTGTTTAATTGAAAAGGTAAAAAATGTACATTTGTTTTTTTTTTTAAAAAAAGAAAAAGTAAAAGTAAACGCGAGCATGAGGAAGATGAGTTAATGGGAAAAGTAAAATCATATCAGTATTTGTAGTCAACCTAAGCTTAAACAAAGCAAATACTACTATTATTGTTGAAGCAATACAAATCAAAGTCTCAATCTTACCCTGAATAAGCTCCCACGCTAGCACCATCAGAAATCTCACCATGGAAAGCAAGAAGAAGATGTAAGCGTCTCTTGAATTCTCCAAGATTCGATGTTTGAACAAATTCTTCAACACTGAATTTGTGGACCAGCATTACATTAGAAAAAAAGATACACTGCTAGGAAAGGAGGGCAAAACATATGCATACCTTCTGATGATAGATAGGTCCTCATCACTTGAAATACCACTAGTCTGAGTAAGTAATGCTCGCAATGGAAACCATAGCTGCACAAGTGAAAGAATATTCTGTTAGCCAAAAATTAAGGAATAAAAAATAAGCATGCACAAGAGTTATAAAACTCACATTTACAGCATCCATATCATACTTTTCCTGGACCTCCTCAAGCAGCAAAGGCCACGAATCTAACTCAAGTCTTTGCCATGAATACACAAGCAAGAATATAGGTGGAAGATGATCTGCAGCAAAAATGTGATCAAAACAATAGGACATGTGCTTTGCCAATCATCGCAAAACCATATAAATGAAAAACAAATTATGATGCCAAACAGATTATAGATGAGAAATTATTTAAAAATTAGTAAATAGACAGTTCAGGGTCTTTTTTAAGATGAAGCGAGGACAACCACATTGTAAGCTGCAACTGCGGGACATAGGTCAGCAAAGATTAAACCTTACCTTTTAGAAAGAACTTGGTGTCATTTTCCTGCAATGTTTGAGCTTTCCCAGCCAGCAGTTGCAATCCAAGCAAGGCCTTAAGAATAATAATAATAAATATAAGAGAAACATTGAACAAGTCAGTACTTAACAGCATGTTAGTGTTATACACATTTATTGGATAACAGACCTTCGAAATCGGAGTGCTCAGGGGCATCGCTAAAAGGGAAGCAATTGTGTCCAGTATTTTCATAAGACCTGGATGATCAGGCCATTCATCCAAATATTTTCTAACTTTCTCTTGAAGTGTAGTTAATGGCTCAACCATTTTAAACATCACAGAAGGATCTGGGTCCTGCAATATGCAAAGCTTAATGTATGAAAAGAAACCAACGGACATCAAGGTATAATCAATGATGCCATACCTTGTAGGCGTTATAACCACTGCAGGCAACAGATGTTGCAGAAGTTTGTCGATATTCCAGACAAACACGAAATAGATGCTCAGGCATGAGCTTCTCATCAAGCACAGAACATGTTAATTCCGGCAGGTCTGGAAACATAATAACACAAAGTAAGCAAGCTATACAGACTGCCGTTTGAAATAGTAAGCCATAGTATTACCTTTCAGAATTCTAGTTCCCAGCTCATATGATTCTATAAAAGATTGAATTTTCTGAGCATCATTAATTGGGCGTTTGCTAGGCTGAAAGAAATACAAGAAGAAAATTGAGATTAGATAATAAATTGTACAGAAAAATACAGTTTACATAGTAGTCCCTCATTTATTCTCGCTATGTCTACTACATTCAAGATAATAAAAGTTGGAGAAGGCATTAATATGGATCATTATTCTCAATTTCTATTAAAATGCAAAAAAAAAGCATAAAATAGAATATCAGAAATGTGTTTTTTTGTTACATTACAACCAATGAATGAAGAAAAGGTGGCATTTCTCTGAGTTCATATTTATCATACCTTCTCAAAAAGATCTGGAGAACCAAACAATTGGTTATGTGTCATTACAATACATTTCAGAACAGACTCTGGTATGGCATCCCAGCTGTCTTCAACGACGCCATTATCCCCATTGATTCTCTCCTGAAATAAATATGACTTGCCTCAATATGCAAAGTGAAATAGGCATCCATAAATAAGAACTAGCATATATATGGGGATACCGTGATTTTCAAAAACTCCTCCTCTATTTTTTCTTCATTGTCTGGTACAATATTGTCTTCACTATCCATATCTGAAAGTAATGGCACATCTTCTTTAAAAATGTCTTCTATATTGATCGGCCGTGATTTGAACTTATAATACTGAGAATCATTATTTTCTTTAGCCTTCAAATGCGATTTCATGTCAATCCACATGCTTGTAAAATGATCAAAGGTGTCCTTCAAAACCTGGCAAGAGAAACTGGTAAGAGAACCCACCTGCTTTCCCTTTGAGGATTATAAATCATGAAGAGATGAATATAAAATACATACCAGAAAAGATGATGTATCCATGATAAGGGAACAACTGACACGATATGCTGTTCTTACTAGAAACATATGATGTATTGAAACTAGCATCTCAGAACGGGACTTCTGCAATTAGTACACAAAACTTGTCAAAAGTCAGCTCCAACGAATGCGTGCGACAATGAAGATGAATGAAATTGAATAATAAAGTAGAAATTTGATGCACTAACCACTTTGTCTCCCACTTTACAAGCATTCAACTGACTTGACACAGCAGCAAGCTTCTTCAATACATCAACATCACTAGAACAACTGTTTTGGGTTCTTAGTTTAACGCCAGCTGCATATTCAGTAAGATCTGTCATGTCAGTTACGACCCTTTCAGTTATTCCTGAGGGAAACTGCATAAAGTTACAAATTGTGCCCTGCAGCAAAAAAGATAAAAGAACCGTTAGCATCATAAAATCAATCAGTGTCATTAGCCAAGGGCCATTGTGTTGCTTCTTTACAAGGGACTGAATGCCCTCTAAATGTTCTAAAAACATCTACATCAATGTGGTAAGTATAGCATCGACATCAATGCATCAGCAGCTATCATTTGCTAAAATAAATTGTATTTGTAAAAGGACAGCATCAATATCACCAGCTATTGTTTAACCATAGGTAGTGTAAAGCTAATCATATATTTAGATACATTGTTGATGGAAATACGTGGAAGAACCATATATAGTTCAACTTTTAGCTGCAAAACTATACATACCAGAACTATTTCAATACCATCTTCCTTAATCTTCTCCAAAAACTCTCTCTGAAGAGATGCAGATAGAGCCAATGCTAAGCCAAGCTTCATTTCATATACAGCAACTTGAATTGGTTGAATCAAATCAGTATACTCCCCATACTCTTCCGTCAGCCTCTTGATAAAGTTCATGGATGTTATCTGCAACAAGACAAAGGCAAAGTTAATCAATACTCCTACATCAGAAGCTACTGAACACCAAACGAAGAAAATGATATTAGGCGGATAGGCTCAAGCTAAAAGACATCAAAGTCAGTGCAAACATATCAAACCTGCCAATTGCAAACTCTGTCAACCTCTAGTTGCCCAACTCCATTGCAGTTCAGGTTTGCTAATAAATCCTTGCAATCGGACAGCCGGTTCTCAAACTCAGCGCACGCAGCAATGAGACTCTTGTGCTTAGATTGTTGTGGTCGAAATACAACCTGCAAAATGCCCACATGGTTAGGTACACCAGTTTTAAAATCCAGTTCATGCATGAACAAATTGCATCAGGCAGATGATCCCTCATATTGGATATACAGGTGAACCTCAACCATACAAACCTCAACGCGACTATGACCAGAGCAAGGGAAAATAAATTTAGAATGTCTATAACTAACAGCATTCACAAATGGAACCTAATATCTAGACACGACATTCACTAAAAAGTTGCATTGATGTTAGCACGGAAAACAGAAAATTAGACTTGTTCTGATCATGTCTAATGTCTTATGCCTAGAAAATAATAGTATACATCATTAAAGGAGTATAACCGATTACAAAAGAATTAACAACAAAAAGTTTGAAGCTTTTGTAGAATTCTGATGAGTGATGAAGTTACTGTTGGTGTATATGTGAGCCCATGTATAGAGACCCATCCAGAGGCCCATGTATAGGAACTATATATACCCACCATTCTAGGGTTTGGAGGAATACAAGCAATTATTCTCTCCAAGGCCCATGTACAGGAACTATATATACCCACCCTTCTAGGGTTTGGAGGAATACAAGCAATTATTCTCTCCAACATGATATCAATCGCCTAGGTTTGCCTCTCTCCCTCTCCAGCCGGCGCAGCCGCCGCCGTCATGGCAGGCCGGCCACCGGCGCCGCCTCCCCTCTCCTCCTTCCTCTCCTCTACTGCTGGATCCGCCGCGCCGGCCCCTAGCGCTGCGGGATCTACAGCTCCCCCACGCGCCTGGCCCGGGTCTGCTGCGACCTCTGCTCCTAGATCCGCCGCCGCGGCCATGCCCACGGTCGCGGGCGCGGGGGGAGCCGGCGCCGCGGCTCCTTCCCCTGCCGCGACACCGGGTGCAGCAGCCGCCGCGGGAGCAGCGCTGGGCCCCAGCCGCCTCCTCTGTCGCAGCCTTCGGGGCTCCGGCCACCGCTGCCCTGCCGCCCTGGCACGCCCCGGCCGCCGCGCTGGCCGTCATCGAGCTCGCGCCGGCCGCGGGCGCCGTGGCCGCCTCTGCCGTGGGTGCCGGCGCCTCCTCTGGCGCCGCCACGGGCCGATCCCCTCCCGGCGCACCTGGCGCCTGCCTGGCCGCGCGCCCCTCCCCTGTTCCGGCCGCCTGAGGCCGATCTCCCGCCGACCCTACGCCGAGCACTGCGGGTGCAACAGCCGCCGCGGGAGCAGCACTGGGGGCCACCGCTGTCTCCTCTGCCGCAGCCTTCGGGACTCCGGCCACCACTGCCCTGCCGCCCTGGCGCGCCCCGGCTGCCGCGCTGGCCATCATCGAGCACGCGCCGGCCGCGGGCGCCGTGGCCGCCTCTACCGCAGGCGCCGCCGGATCCGCCGCCGCCCGCCTCGCGGCCGCCCTCCGGGACCTCTTGGCCAAGCTCGCGCAGGCGCACGCCGCCCAGGCCGCCGTCGCTCCCGCCGCGCCCGCCGCGCAGACGCCTGTGGCTGCGCCCGAGGTGCCTCTGCCCGCGCCCGCGGCGCCCGTGCCTGCGTTCGGTATGCCCCCCGCGGACGCGCCGTTCGCCGCCGCCGACTTCCGTGGGCAGCCGATCGCCGCCGGAGCTGCTACGGCCGACGACGCTCTCGCCGCGGCCCTCCTCGCCGCCAAGTCCGAGGCTTCGGCGGCTCAGGAGCGAGCCCACGCAGCTGCCCTCGCTTGGGAGCGCGAACGCTCCGCGGCCGACGCTCTCACTCGTCGGGTCGTCGCAGAGAAGCCCTACTTGTCCCGCTCGTCGTCCCCTTCACCGAGCACGACACTTCGTTCTCCCACCAGGCTCCGCCCTCTGGATCTGGACCCCGGATCGACCCGCCCGACCCCCTCCTTGGTGCTCCTCTCACCGGCCAGACTGGGGGTGGGGGAGGCCGCGGGCGTCGTCGGCGGAGGGGACGTGGTGGTGGTGCTCGGGGCACTCGGGACCCGACTCCGGCTCCCACACCTGCTCCTGGCCATGGGGCGCTGAAGGTCCTGGCCCTGGAGGTACGCCCTGGCCATCCTTCAGCGCCCCATGGCCAAGGCGCATCCCGATGTGGCCGTTTCAGGGTAGGGGGGCTCGTCCTCAGCCCCAGTCGGCGGCCATACTCGTCGCTGCTGCTCCCGTGTTCGCGCCGTCCTGGACCCCGCCCACTCCACCCACCCAGCAGCCGACCTGACCTGGGGGGTGGGACCAGGCCGCACTGGCGCAGTCCTTCAGCGCCATGGGGCGGACGCCGCCGGTCAGCACCGAGTGGATCGCCGACTCGGGTGCCTCCTTCCACACCACCCCACATGCCGATATCCTCTCTTATGTCCGACCCCCACACCCCTCTTGTCCTTCTTCCATCATGGTTGGTGATGGGTCTTGCCTTCCTGACACCGCCGTGGGTTCTGCTCCTGACTCCTTTCGTCTTCCCAATGTCCTTGTTGCTCCGTAGATGGTTCATAACCTCCTTTCAATTCGTCAGTTTACAGCTGACAATTCTTGTTCAATCGAGTTTGATTCTTCTGGCCTCACTGTAAAGGATTCGGCCTCCCGGCGACCGCTACTCCGGTGTGACAACACGGGGCCCCTTTACACCCTTCGCCTTCCTTCTTCCGCTGCAACACTCTCGCCTTCTTCTTCGCCCTGGCCGTCTTGGTCTGCCGCTTTTGCCACGACGCTGTCTTCCACCACCTGGCACCGCCGTCTTGGTCACCCTGGCCGCGACGTTCTGGCTCAGCTCAGTCGTAGTGCCGATGTTCCTGGTACTAGGGCTCCTGCTGAGCCCCTCTGCCATGCGTGCCAGCTCAGTCGTCATGTTTGGCTCTCTTTTTCTTCTTCTTCGCATGCGACGCATGCATTTGATCTTGTTCACTGTGACCTATGGACCTCTCATGTACTTAGCCTTTCTAGCTATAAGTACTATCTGGTGGTGGTCGATGACTTCTCGCACTACTCTTGGACGTTTCCTTTGCGCGCCAAGTCTGAGACCTTCCTCACCCTCCTCCACTTCTTTGCCTGGGTGTCCACTCAGTTCGGCCTCACCGTTAAGGCCGTCCAGTGTGACAATGGGCGGGAGTTCGACAACTCCACCTCCCGTTCTTTCTTCTTCTCTTGGGGTGTTCAGCTGCGTATGTCTTGTCCGTATACCTCTCCTCAGAACGGCAAGACTGAGCGGATGACTCGCACGACGAACGACGTCGTGCGCACCCTTCTGATCCAGGCCTCTCTGCCCCCGCGCTTCTGGGCTGAGTGCCTCCACACCGCCACCTACTTGCTCAACCGTCTTCCGACCACTGCTTCTCCTGCTCCCACTCCACACCACGCTCTTTTCGGTACCCCTCCTCGCTACGACCACCTTCGGGTCTTATGGTGTGCGTGTTACCCTAACACCTCCGCCACTGCTCCTCACAAGCTGGCGCCCCACTTGACTCGTTGTGTGTTCCTTGGTTACTCCCCTGACCACAAGGGGTACCGATGCTTTGACCTCACCTCTCGCCGCGTCCTGATCTCCCGACACGTCGTCTTTGACGAGTCGGATTTCCCCTACTCCACCTCCTCCACACATTCTCCTGACCCCGAGCTGGAGTCTCTGTTTCCGACTGACCCTGTGGTTCAGCCACCTTTTCCTGTCTGTCTTTTCCCTGCAGGTTTTCCCGGTACATCGGCACCGTTCCCGGTGATCCCTGCTGCGCCAAGCACGGCCCCGGACCTCCGATCGTGCCGCGCGAGGACCCGGTGTCTCCTGCTGCGCTACGCGCGGCCCCGGTGTCTCCCGCTGCGCCACGCGCGGCCCCGGTGACTTCCCCTGCACCTGCGCGGTACGCTCAGCCAGTGCAGGTGTACCGGTGCCGTTCGGCGCCGACACCGGCGCCGCCGCGGTACGTTGAGCAGGTGCAGGTGTACCGGCGTCGTTCGGGGCCGACACCGGCGCCGCCTCCTGCTCCGGAGGCTCCTGCGACGCCTCCACCAGAGCCGTCGCCGCCGCCGCCTCCACCGGCTCCCTCCCGAGCCGAGCCGGCAGTGTACCACCCGCCCGTCATCCATCGGGATATCCTCGGCATATCCATCCCATGGTGACTCGGCGGATGGCGTCTCCGGCCGCGACTCTCTCTGCCACCGAGGGGGAGCCGCGGGTCTCTCCGGTACCCTCCTCTGTCCGCGACGCCTTGGCGGATCCTCACTGGCGTCGCGCGATGGAAGAGGAGTACGCGGCTCTTCTTGCCAACCAGACGTGGGACCTCGTGCCGCGTCCGTCTGGTTGCAATGTGGTGACTGGCAAGTGGATCTGGACGCATAAACGTCGGGCTGATGGCACACTGGAGCGCTACAAGGCTCGCTGGGTTCTCCGGGGGTTCACTCAGCGACCTGGTGTGGACTATGATGAGACCTTTAGCCCAGTGGTGAAGCCCGCTACTGTGCGCACGGTCCTCTCGCGCTCCTGGCCTGTGCACCAGCTGGACGTGAAGAATGTGTTTCTTCACGGCACTCTGTCAGAGACTGTCTACTGCTCTCAGTCAGCGGGATTTGTGGACTCGAGTCGTCCGGACATGGTCTGCCGACTCAACAAGTCTCTCTATGGTCTGAAGCAGGCTCCTAGAGCTTGGTACTCTCGGTTCGCCACGTTCTTGCTGACATTGGGGTTCACCGAGGCCAAGTCTGACACGTCTCTCTTCATCTACCGCCGTGGGGACGAGACTGCATATCTGCTGCTCTATGTCGATGACATTGTGCTCACAGCCTCCAGTCAGCAGTTGCTTCAGAGTGTCATTCCTCTCTGCAGCAGGAGTTTGCTATGAAAGATCTGGGTCAGCTCCACCACTTCTTGGGCGTCACTGTTGGGCCTCGCTCGTTTGGTCTTCTCCTTCACCAGCGGCAGTACGCACTCAATATTCTGGAGCGGGCTGGGATGACTGATTGCAAGCCCTGCTCCACTCCTGTCGACACTCAGGCGAAACTGTCTGCTGATCTGGGTGATCCGGTGGCTGATCCTACTGCCTACCGTTGTCAGGCTGGCGCTTTGCAGTACCTTACCTTCACCAAGCCAGGACCTCACCTACGCTGTTCAGCAGGTCTGTCTCCATATGCATGATTCCCGGGAGTCACACCTTGCTGCGCTGAAGCGTCTCCTCCGCTACGTCCGTGGCACTGTGGACCTCGGCCTGGTGCTTCACCGCTCGTCCTTTGTTGAGCTGGTGGTCTACACCGACGCTGACTGGGCTGGCTGCCCGGACACTCGTCGCTCCACTTCCGGCTACGCTGTCTTCCTGGGCGGCAACCTGGTCTCCTGGTCGTCCAAGCGGCAACCGGTTGTCTCCTGCTCTAGTGTTGAGGCGGAGTACCGGGATATCGCTAACAGCGTGGCGGAGGCGTCCTAGCTACGACAGCTCTTGGCGGAGCTACACAGCCCGCTCGCCAAGAGCTCGCTCGTCTACTGCGACAACGTCAGCGCCGTGTATCTCTCCACCAACCCCGTCCAGCATCAGCGGAGGAAGCATGTGGAGATCGACCTACACTTCGTGCGCGACAACACTTCGTGCGCGACAGGGTCGCCATCGGCGATGTTCGGGTACTCCATGTCCCGACTACCTCTCAGTTTGCTGACATCTTTACCAAGGGATTGCCCTCCTCGACCTTCTCGGAGTTTCGCTCCAGCCTCAACGTATCCGGTGGCTAGTTGTGGCTGCGGGGGGTATTTGCCCTTTGTACTCTATTTGTACTCTCTTCTTGTCCAGTCTTGAACACCGCTGCGCCGGTAGTTCAGACTGCGGCGGGGTGTTGGCTTTCTTGTTGTTGTCAGTCTTGAACACCGCTGCGCCGGTAGTTCAGACTGCCGGGGGGGTGTTGGTGTATATGTGAGCCCATGTATAGAGGCCCATGTATAGGAACTATATATACACACTCTTCTAGGGTTTGGAGGAATACAAGCAATTATTCTCTGCAACAGTTACAATTTAAATAATGCAAATGCAAAGAAGTAAAATTAAAACCTAGAAACGAATAGTAGTAAAAGGTAAATGGATGATAAACAATTATAATAGGACCTTTGCTCGAATGCTTTTCTCTTCAGTTTCCAGATCTTGCAATAACTTATAATCGTGACCATGTTCAGGGGAGCTAGAGCCAGCCAATTCCTCACAATCATGACGAACCTGCAACAAAATAGCTTGCATTAATTCGCCAGTCGCCTTCTCTTTCTTGAGAGAAAAAGAAAATCATAGATGTTTTACCTTCCCCTCAAGCTTCACAAGAGAAATTTTTTCAAGGATATGTGAATGGATGTATGCAGATTCAAATGCAGGATCTGGACTGTATGAAGTCAACAATAACCGGAAGCGCATCATTCCAATACGCATCCAGGCAGCCCCAGTATGCAATAAAGAGTCTACATGAAGCAAAAGTATAAATCAAGTGAGATGCACAAACTAAAACAACAAATAAAGTGAAAGCAAAACAAATATAATAAGATAGGCCCTTCTGCATGGTGAGGAAAAAACAAGTACACAGTAGATGTAGGTCGCATTAATCATTCAGGATATCCCGCAGCTTATTCTACCACTTCAAAACTAAAACCATTAACCATATCAATAAATGAATGGCATCTACGTCAGCATAGTAACACAGCGAACATCCAACATAACCATATACCACCAAGGCAATAAAGTTACTTTAAATGGCAAATCAATCTTTCGTGGAGTGGAAATAAAATGGAATACCACAGAATACAACATGAGTAGGATGAATAGCAGAATAAGAACATATAATCATATATTATACAAACAACATTAGGTACTTTAAATGGCAATCAATCATGTGAAGTCTAGAAAAAAAGAATACCATGGGAGTGTGATGAATACAGATCCATAAGCAATGACTCTACGAGTTCATCAGATCCTGCAAGTGAAGCCAACACTCCATGACTAGAAGATGATAACAGAGCACAAGTTGTGCCAAGATCTTCTTTCTGCAACAAAGAAGTGTGTGTCAAGAAAAATGCAAAGCACCAGCAAATATAGCCCACATTCATACACTGAATAAAGTCAACCCGATTACTCCAAAGGATACAATAATACCAAAGCCTACTGTTGTTTCAGCATAGCAGGTCAAAAGCCCAGATAAAGGAGGGGCTCCTATTCTGAAAGGGGGAGGGTTGTGATAGGCTTGATGACCAGGTTTTAAAGAAAACACCAGCAATTCATACAGAGATTTTCCAACACAAGAACTACTCCAAAGCGTGCTTAATATATTACGAGAATAGCTAAAAGTAATCACAGTAGAAGGATGATGGACAAACCTCTATATAATTTTTTGTTCGGTGGAAGAGGACGGCCTCTAAGTGGTGGAAATCCTCCTCCTTGAAATGATTCTTGTGGACAAATATAATCTGCGAAGTTTACAAGAATAGACAATTCAAGAGGGTGCTACAATGCAAAAATAATGCTAAATTGACTATTACCTGCTTGAAGAGAGAATCAGCAACAGAGTGGAGACTAGCAACAATGTTTCCCACACATGAGACACCTTCCCAGAGGTTTCCAGATAAAATTCTAAGCATTAAACAATTCTTGCGGTAATCCACCACACGTAAATCCTTTTGTCTGTAGAGACAGGTAGAAGTTTGTGTTATTGCCTCACCCAACATCAGGTTAACATTCGAGGAGATGCTCATAAACACGAAGCAGAGCAAACGCTCTATTTGAGAGCCATTGAAACAAACTTAAAAAGGATGCTTCCAATCATGTGTATTCAACAAAAAAGAGAAGGGGGTAGGGGAGGAGCAAAAAGTTTCAACAGGCATACATAATAGTACCAATGGCATCTATTTTTGTCAAGTGTGCCAGGTCACAGGTTTCATCTTGTGTGACGGAGAGACTCTGAAAATGACACAAATCATATAAGAAAAGAATCATGGTTGTCATAATACAAATACAAATCTGCAGTTTATGACTTAGCGCAAGAGACCTTTGGGCTTCCTGAGCAATAAGTCCACAAAGATGAGTGGTAGTTGTACCACATTTCAAGAATAGAATTGGCAATTTCTATATGCACTGCATAACATCAAGTTTCAAGTTGTAAGCTACAATACAAAATGAGATGAGCTCTCACAAAAATATAAAGGTCACTTTTCTACCATTATCAACAGTAGCCCAGGCATCATGAATCCACCAAATCATCTGATGTTGAGTATACTCCAGCGGAGATCTTGAAGATGACCCCAGTGAGAAATTCTTAGCATAATTCAGCAGGTACTCAGAATTCGCAATGATCTGTATTGTGATAGAAAAATTCAATCAATCCAAAAGATAGTAGTGTCTAATTTTTTGTGATTGTTTCAAAATAACAACCATGCATTTAATATCACCCACAATAGAAATAATCACTTATCCGATTCTTCCTGAGATACTAACATGATGAATATCCTGCTTATTCAGAATATCAAGTTTAGGCCAACATTTGCTCTGCTTATATAAATCACAAGCCTAATGGTTGTTCATCTTCTAAATTTCCCAGGGTTAATAACACTGGACACATTTCCCACCTAGTTTTTTTTTTGAACAGATTCCCACCTAGTTTTCATGGCTCCTTAACTCAGGTGCAAGAAAAGGTAGACCTTATAAAAAAACGAACACATTAAACAATGTATGCCACTTGTATGTTATAGTTTAATACTCAAAATAGTCAGGCCTTGTAGAAAAATATGGACAACAAATGAATAAAACAAGATTCAGAAACCAAGATAATAATAAGAGACAGACCTTGTGAGCTTCAGAAGGATCTTTTTGTGCACACTTGGATAACCGTTTAAGTAATAGAGCATCCAAGTTTATGCTCTTCAAGTTGAGCAAAGGAAGACTCTCTAACCAGGCAGTGAAACCATAAATAGTACATAGAATGTCAGAGGACACTGAGCAACAGGATTTTACTTCAGATACTGAAGTTTCGGAAGATAACTTGCTCCTCTCAAATTCAACCTTCCTACGAAGCCTCTACATGAAGAAAAAAAACAATAAAACTGTTAAGATGATAGGAGAAATTGTCATAAAAAATACACAGGTCCAAGAAAACCTGGTGAACGTCATCCAATCGGTCAACAATAGTTGACACATCTTCCTCAGTTTTAGTTGCAACAATAGCCATAGAGAGACCTTGACAGAAAAAAACAAAATCAGAAAGAAAAGTTGGGAGTTATTTTTAAAATATTCCTGAAAAATAATTACCATCAAACAGATTAGGTCAAAGATACTCCCTCCGTCCCAAAAAACAAGTCATTCTATGATTCAAAAAACAAGTCATTCTATGATTCAAAACAAGCCATTTTACCCTATTTAGAAAGTACATGTGCATATAAATTCAATTTACTGCCAAATATGGGTAATAAATAGGGGCAAACATGGTCATTTTACCTTCTTATTAATCAGTCCTAGAATTTCTAGAATGACTTGTATTTTGGGACCGAGGGAGTATTTAGAAAGGACACCAAACATGAAAATGTGTTCCGATGTAACAAATATAACCCCCTCCCAAAAGAAAAATTAGGCATCCTTGGAATAGAAATATCAATTGGCATCGTTTACACAATATCTGGTACAGTTGCAAGAAAGAAATCGCATAGATATGAGCACCTTCCATTGCAAGGACTCTAAGATCCTGATTGGCTGACAGCATTGCATCAGTCAACTGCTGTTTATCTGCAAGCAACAGATGGCAATACATTCTAGATTATGTATCTCAACAACAACAACAACAACATAGCCTTAGATTATGTATCTCAGGCATAGATATTTATTAAGGAGCAATCAAAATGCATGCTAAAAAAAATACCATCGAGGTGTATATTCAAAAGATTCTTCTTTGGCCACACAGCTGCAGAGAAGGCCACAATTGATTGAATTTTGTCAAATACCATGCTAGATGATGGCACAAGAGGATGGCCACCATTGATCCACAAAGTTGGTTTTCCATATTGAAAGTTGAAATCATGGAGATTCTTGAGATTCATACTTTCAAGCTGTACGAGTATGATGTCATTTTGCAATCGCTCGGTAGTATCAAAAATGAAAGAAAAGGATGATAACTTACCAAAAAGACGCTGACCTCTACAGGGAACTTTACTTGCAACTTCAGTATTTCTTTCCTTAAAAGATTCCAAACTACTGGTAGCCCCTCAAACTGAGATGAAATCATCATCTTCCATATCGACCTGTGATAATCAAGAATGCGAGAGTATATGTGCAGCACCTCCTGAGATTTCACAATCATCTTAAGTAACTCGCCCTCTAAGCATCTGAGGGACTCCAATGCTGGTAAAAAAGTAGATTTTAGCCCAGCAAGATCAGGAAATTTTGTCTCAAATTGCCATTGCTGCAACGTAAGGCGCAGCAACCTCAACCCATTAAAAGAATTGCAAAGCCGGTCCTGGTAATCTTTAAGAGCTTCACAACCCGCCATATCTAGCAACTTCTTCGAAAGCAATGGAATAGGTTGAGTGACAGTATTACTCTTGTGATACCCAACTATTACCCTGTAACATTCTAGGATGCTATGCCAAATAGGATGCTCACTTTCTTGCTTGAGAATGTAGGCATAGTGCTCAAAGAAGTTGCAATAAGGCTGGACCAGGTGATGATACCATTCAAACCATTTGGCATACAGTTCATGATCATTTTCAGTTGATTGCTCCATTACCCAGTTTGCAGCAAAGAAAAGCATCTGATCAGCTAAATCTGAATCAAATGCCCCAGTTACATGAGTTTTGACACTCTGACAAGAAACTGCAGGGAACTGCAATTCCCGTAACCTTGTAGTAGGAATAATAGATGGGTGCATGTTACTAACAGGGACCTCTTTAAAATTGCTGATCTGATATGCAGCGTAGTGAGCACTCAAGGACTGTAAATACATACAATTTCTCTTGACACAAGTTTCTTTCGAATACCAGATGAAGTCCCTTAGTTTTTGCTCAGTAGGCCAACCACCAGGCA
This sequence comes from Panicum virgatum, assembly GCF_016808335.1. Taxonomy (NCBI): domain Eukaryota; kingdom Viridiplantae; phylum Streptophyta; class Magnoliopsida; order Poales; family Poaceae; genus Panicum; species Panicum virgatum. The sequence continues at coordinate 25,494,496 of NC_053153.1, read as the reverse complement.
ACATCAATGAAAATCCAGAATTCAAACTTGTAGAATAACCATCAAAATCTGTCAAAAACTTGAATTTTCTCTCATCCACAATTTCAGATCCATCAAATTCAGTCAAAAACATAAGTTTTCCCTCCTCAACAATTTTAGATCCATTAACTTCACCCAAAGATGGCAGATACGTGTGTTCCCAACTCAAATGCAGGCTCCAAAGGAACTGATTTCCTTTAATAATAAGTTGTTGAAACAATTGTACCCATCGTGTGATCTCAAGAAGGGTAATATTTATACCAACACGTAAACCTTCAGCTTTTGCATACATATGTGCTTTACACATTGATGATATCAGTTCCATTCTTGGTATTCCAGAAGAAATTAAAAACCTTATCACATCCTTCTTTTCACTATTCCCAGGCGCACTGCTGCATCCCTTCGAATCCCAACTTTGGTCCATCAGAAAGATCTCAACTCCTCTGTTTCGCATGGCTCTTGAAACTTCACCATAGTTTGCATTGACTGTCAAAAACATTCGGAACTTAGGGTGGGCCTTGATAACAACAGGATTACCATCAACAAGACCACATTCATTAACCACAATGGACCTTTCTTGCTCAACCAAAGAGTTTATCCTATCAAGTACCTAAAAGAACAAATAAGATACAAATAAGATAGTAAAATTAGCAAAAGAAAAAAGCAGGCCTGAAGGCAAATTATGTGAGAAGCAGAGAGCATACAGTAGGATTACAGAAATTTGCATTGTCCAAAACAATCCATTCACCAGATTCAATGGCCCTGATCAAATCTCCGGCAACCCATTCAAATTTAACTGGTTGGTGTGCAGTTCCATTCTGTTGCAAGTTGTAGATGGATTTCAGTGTTTTACACAGAACGTCCTTAGTCAATGATATAGGCAAGTCGAACATTTCCAGATCACATTTCATCTGCTCGACAATTTCAGCAACCAAACTTAATGATGGTAAAGACGCATTCCCCCTCATTTCAATAAATGTTGATGTACGAACTGAAGAGTACCTTTTTTCAGCCACAAATTCAAACCATTTTGCAAACAAATCCTTCCTTTCCACAACAAGATTCTTCCAGTTTAAATCCATACTCAAGCTGAAATATACATCAATATAATGCTCAACCTGTGATAAAACTGCTTTGTAGTGCCTAAAGAAGTTATACTGCTCAAAGCATCCAAGCAATTCTGACACATCAGTTGCAGAAGACAGATTCAACTCATTTAACGTATTTCCAGACAACTGAGCCAGCAAGCGGATTAATGATGTTTTCCCAGATGAATTTTGTCCAATAAGAATGCACAACCAGCCTTGATGGATGCAGTGCATTGCAGCTTCAAGGCTATTAAGGATACCAGGAAATATGTTAAGTTGATTATTTTGCATTTTATATGATTGGAAGTTATTTCTTCTAATTGAGGCATTGCCAACAGTCAAGCAATGTGGATTGACATATAGCATTTTTGATTGGTGAATGCTTGGCTTTTTCTCAAAGATCTCTTCAAAAAGCTCAACAACTTTGTGGCGATCATCTACTGTTCGCATTCGTTGCAGATAAACAGTATTTAGAAAGCAGTCATCCTTCAAAGTATCTGGACAACCTGCTACTATCTCACATGACCTGATAATATCACGAAGATTGAATTCCCAAGGAGAACCTTGTTGGCCATACGACCTATGTACCATCGTATCCATGTGCAGTCTGTTATTAAAGCGAATAAGATTTCGGAGGAAACTTTCAGATATTAATGGAAGGTATCGTGATTTACAAATGAACAAATAATCTTCCTCCGATAACTCATCAACATAAACTTTGGTAAACCGGTTCAGAAAGGACTTGGGAAGGCCTTTCCTGCCGCCACCTTGCGATGAAGGATTCTGGCATGCAAAGATACGAAAGGACGGTGGGCACTTATAGGTTCGACCAAGCTCAGGTATAAAAACCTCAGCACGGTGGTCTAAAATGGCATTGAGACCCTCTAGGACGGATTGTGGGGCGAGATTGAGCTCATCCAACAGAACCCAGCTTCCATTCTTTAAAGCCTGAAGAAGAATACCATCAGACCAGGAAAATTCCATTCCATTCCCCCCTTCAGCTGGCAGGTCTGAACCTAAAAGATCCATCATGTCTGTCTGCTCAGATAGATTTATCCGCACAACATCATGACCTGAAAGTCCAGCTAGTGCAACAATTAAGCTTGTCTTTCCAACTCCAGGGCTACCTTCCAGAAGAAGAGGTTTAGGTAATTGCATACCACGTAAAACTCGGAAAACATTCTTACTGGTGGTGGGCGCCATAATTTCAAAGCCTTGTTGCTTACAAGCAAACTGACCATTAGGAATATAAAATGGTGAAATGCCGAAATGACCTTCCAAATAATCATGATCTGTATCTGCTCTTCTCATATTGTCACCCCAGCCATAATTGTTTAGATCATTTAGGTACGAGTCTACAGCCTTCCCCTCAACCTTCTGTAGCTCTTCCAGGAGGAAAGACAAGCAAGTACTTCTCATGTCAGCAGCCTCAGATTTAGAAACATTCACACCTAATGAAAGCCCATCAAGTAAAATAAGAAACAGGCCATGTATCAACGCTTGTTGCGGCCCAAGATTTTGCTCGGTCACATTTATAAATGAAATCCAGGACAGCAGGTCCCGTATAGTGAGTGTTCTTCCCATGTCCAATTGGTTGAACCACTTCCAGAAGTTAACAATGCAATCTCCAAAGCAAGATAGCTCAGCTTTGGTGAACTTCGCTAAAGTAATGTTCTTAAGTTCATCAACATCAGTAACAGCAGGAACCCACAACTCGGTGAATCGATTTCTCAAAGCAGGAGATAGCTCTTTCTTTCCATAGTCACCACCTGGGTTCATTGTTGCAAGGATGAAGAAGTTTGGATGTGCTGAAATCTTCTCTAGCTCTGAACCACCTTTCTCGGCCAGTGACTACGGCAATAGAAGACATGCATTTAATAAACTGAAGTTTAAAAAAATCAAAATGAAACTATTCAACAAAATCTTCTGAATAAACATGAATTGCATCAGATTAAGTGTAAGCATAATGGGATGAAAAAAATGTACACTAATTCGGAAGGACGCAACTAAAATCTGACAAGTTAAGCATTTACCATCAACAGGTCATATTTGCAAGCAATATTCCTTTGCATATTGGAAGTTGTAACTATGTACAAAACAAGGATGCATTTCTGCATGCTTTTACTTTTCTAAAGCGCATTTATCTAACTAATATTTAGATAAATGCACTTTAGAAAAGTCATGCATCTAAGCCCAATTCTATCAGCTGCGCATGCACACAGTTTGTCACAGCAATGGCAAACTGGACCAAACACCCCTTATAAGTCATGCATCTAAGACCAATTCTATCAGCTGCGCACGACGCACGCACACAATTTATGTCTAAATTGAAGTATAAAGTATGTCCCCAATGTTATGAATAGCACTTGTATTCATCATGAGGGCTCTAGGCCCGAATATATACATGTACAGGTATTAGGAAATATGCACAAAACCCCTTATACAATGGGGAAAATACAAGATATACATATACATCTAACACCCAAAAGTAGGTAAAGTCCCAATTTTCTCTATTTGCCTATTTGGCACCAACCACAGTTGTACCACCACCTGTAGTTGGATCAATCACGCCCCAAAAATTGCAGTTCTGCTCCTGTTTGTGTGACCTTATTATTCTCGTGTTAATAAATAGTAAAGCATTATTTGAACGTTTTCATATAGAAGGGAGCTTTTCCTGCACGAGGTTCTGGTCTCAACCATCTAAACTGCAGTAATATAAGCAGAACAGCAGGTTAAGGATCTCGCCCCAAATTCCCTATGGATGTGCCTTCCAACATTTTCACATAAATAAATGTACCCTTATTATAATTCACTATGCATTTATTCTGACTGATGCAGTCTGGGGTATCTTTGTCTTAATCTTAATAAACTCTTAATAATAATAAAAGGAAAATGAGGTGTACTTCTATACAACAACATGCATGACATTAAGAAGGACAAAGGGTTTGTCAACGAGACGCCAATCTGCAAGATGTAGAATTTAATGCTAATACCAAACGAGGTTTAAAGGCTTGAGCAGGGAGAACATAACTAAACTATGGCAATTCTGACATCTATGTAATGCGCCCCCATTTGAGGGTAATCTATATGAGCCGGTTTAGAGCAGGAAAGTACAAGGAAACAATATAGCAGCACTCGGCAACAAGATCCAAATATAGCCGAACAGGGAACCACCACAGTAAGGGTTTACCCGACTATTTCCCCTCAAAAAATAAACAGACAGGTTAGATTAAGTCTAGGTCTTTTCTGGACAAGATACAATACTGGTGTTACTGATGTTCCTGTACTCGGTATTCAAACATAAGTGGCTAATGAAAAAAGAGCGTACCAATTTTCTTTCAGGTTCTAGAACACTGTTCAGGCGTTCAAGCACACTGTCATCAGCTAAAGAAATTTCATCAATAAGGAAAAGGTCGCCATTCTTCATTGCTTGAACAAGAGGCCCATCCTGCCAAACAAAAATTGCCTGCCACCTCTTTCTAAGATGCATCAGATCCAACTTAATTTGCTCAATAGTGTCAAGATCTTGAGCTGACACCTCCGGGAACAGATCTTTTTCCTTTTTATATCTGTTCAGTATTTCATTCAGATGACTCATGACACTATCAGCTCCAGATATGTCAGTTTCAAGTGGCTGTAAATCATAGAATAATTAGCAAGGCCACTTTGAGATATCTATACATAAGCTATGCCCCAAGCCAAAACCAGAGAACATACCATATCCCCTGCGACGTAAACAAATAATTTCATCTGTTTGATTTTTGCAACAAGATCTTTGAACTCAAGTGCTATTCTTGACCTATCACGTATAGGACAAAATCCCTGTAGGTAACAGCATATTAGTGCCACATCTTTAAACAGCAGAAAGTAAACTATCAAAACAGAATACACAGACAAAATTTAGAGACAGCAACGAACCCCAATGAAGTCTGATGTTTCAGTATACTGATGGCAGTTCAATATGTGTAACCTCGATCCAAGAACTGCACTTAGGACCTGGCAAACAGTTGTTTTCCCACCACCAGTCTCACCAACAAGGAGGACAGGTTCACACATTCTGTAGCAACGCTCAATAAGGAAGTATAGCCTCCACATACTTTTTGTCCAAGTGATACTGCAATAAATTTTAGAAATATATTTGTATCAGAACCGGACAAGCACATTGTATCCAAAAGTGTACAGGAACTCACTTTCCAAAGCGTTCTTGTACTCTCAGTCTGATAGCATCAAGAGATAAGTTATCTTCACGGGTGACTTCCTGCAAAGACAAAGAATCCAGCACTTAAGTTACATTTTCCCTTTCTGAGCAAATTTTTCACCAATTTCCATTAATTAATGCCACAAAAGCCATAGTTCAAATGATGTGGCATTATTATAGTATCAGGATTCCAAATGTGTCGTGACACACAAGAACCTCAACCCTAAGGTTATCATCTCATCATGGACAATACTGATCATGGATAAAATGACTCAGGTGCGTTCAAGAAAATAAAATCATACAGTCAGGGTATTGCACAGGAAAACAGTACAAAATTGTCAAACTGCAGAGCTGAATAGAAGCCATAATTTAAAAAACTACAGAAGTAAGTAACTACCTTCCAATTTACTACAACCATTCTATTTTACTCATTTAGGACATGTGCCAATTGCATCTTTGACCATTGCCTTTTCTAAGCTAGATATAATCATCTGGAAGAATTTTACATGACAAATCTACTGATATCATTTTCATGTGACAAAACTTATGCATATCATTAGTAATATAAGCTTGTAAAGTTTGACTACACACATCACTGAACAACATATATTTGAGGACAGAGGGAGCATATCCTTCCGTTCAATAAAATTATGATCAAGAATGTTCATTTTTGACTGATAAATTTTCATCCTGCATAGGCACAAAACATAACCATTAAATTACTAGGGAGATATCACAGAATGGTGAACATTACCGAGTTATATAGATCAGCTATGTTGAGTTTTACACGTAAGTGACGCTCCAAAGCTTCTTGAACAACAGTTTTCTCATTGTCATTCCTTAACCTCTCTGCCAGAAGTAAATAACCATCTTTTGCAAGATCTTCGTATGACTTCCCTTCAAATGTTCTGTACCGATTGGCCCAGCGAAATAGATCTCTAGGCGTAATGAAACCATGTTTGCCAGCAAACACTCTACTATTTTGTCTCTGTGATTGCAAATCCTTCATAACTTCAACCATTTTTTTGGCATAACTGGGAGCAATTCTACACCGCTGCTCCAAGATTGTGACTAGCTCGTCTTCTGGTATATCATCAACATGCACTTCGATGAAACGATTGCGGAATGCACGAGACAGCATTTTACGCCCTCCATAGAGCATAGGTGGATTTTGTGTAGCGAAAAGCATAAAATTAGGATGCGCAGGTATTGTCTCTTGCAGCTCTGGCACAAAGAGCTCCCTGTTGTCATCTAACAGCCGATTTAAAGCTTCCAGGACATCAGATGGTGCAAGATTTAGCTCATCCAACACAATCCAGTGCCCCTCACGCACAGCCTTCACCAAAGCACCCTCTTGGAACTGAAGCTTCCCTTGACTGTCAGTGACATAAGTACCCAGATATTCTTGAAGATCCGTATGCTCATGGTTGTTGATTCGGACAAATTCATGGCCAGTTTTTGCAGCAAGATACCTCACAAGGCTAGTTTTGCCACTTGATGTTGGCCCTTGTAGAAGAACAGGATACCTTTTAATATAAACAGCTCGGGCAAGGTTGATTATGTGCTCAGTGACACTGTTAGTTAAAACATAGCTCCGCAAAAATTCATCCGATTCACAAGTAGCTATCTGCACTGGCTTTTCAATGAAGTAGTCAGCAAAAGAAATGCTAGGTGGCATTTTCCCATCTAACAGAAGTGAAAGTAGTAATTTCTTAACGATTTTTGCACTAGGGGCATCCAACATTGTAAGAAAGAACATGCAGAAGGCATCATAAAGGGCTTTCCTGAAACCAAATCTTTTCTCTGCACTTTTTATGTAACCTAGCGCACGAGAGAGAGATCTCAGACTGAATTGAGGCTTCTGATTAGCTCCATCCTGCAGTCTCTCCTCAGATTCCTTTTTTACCGCTTTATAAAAACGAACAATACCATCTGTGATTCCATTCGCAGCATTCAAGCCATCCAGATATTTATTGATAAAAAGACGTAGATCATCATCATCCATAAGATCATCAACAAAGTACTCTGCAAAGCGGCTCCTAAAAGTGTATGGTAGGTCTCTTTTTCCAGCGTCAGTTGCTGGATTCATGCAGGCAAATATCCGGAAGCAAGGATGACGCTCAACATAATCAATATCACCTCTTTCAGCCAGGCAAAGTGTCCCCTTCTCTCCATCCAGTACAGCACCAATTCTTTGAAGTGTCTCTGGAGGTGCAAGGTTGACCTCATCTAGCAAAATCCAATGGCCATTCCTTAAAGCTGAAACAAAAGCACCCTCCATAAACTGAAATGACATGCCAGTTGAACCGATTTGTCGGCAAGCCACATTCAACCTGGAAGAAAAGGTGTCCCAATCAGAAACAACCTGAGCTGGCAAAGCCCTTTTTCTCTTTGAACCACTCGAAGGCTTAGAAATCCCTTCAATTAGCTTCTGGGCCTTCTCAACACATTTTGTCAAAGTGTGCAATAGTTTTTTCCAATTCTTTTCCATTACACACACATCACAATGGCGTAGAATAGCTTCATTATCCTGAATAAGTGAATGATTTGGTCAATAAATATCAAGAGAGAAGGGATTTTTTTCTGTATTAATTTTTGTAGCTAAGATTAGACTAATCAGATAAATGAGTTCATCTAACACCGAAATCCAATTTTTATTACACTTCATTCTCAAGCCCTTTCCAGACAGCAGGTATGGAGGGATACAGACTTACTATAAGCTAAATTAGTATTCCCCCTGCTTTTAAATATATGACATTTAGGACAAGCTAATTAGTTCCTTTTATGAACTAATTTGACTGTCCTAAATATTGTACAATAAAAATGGAGGGAGTAGCATTTTAAATTTAAGCATGCCAACTTTTTATCAACATTAGAGCATATAGGCCAACCCAAGAAGTTACTTCCAGATAAATGGTAATATAGGCCAAGGAAGATTTTGGTGTAGAACAAGCAATAGCAGCACCTTTGCAGGAAAACTTCGACAAAATAGATCCTTGAACTCTATGTAAAGAGGAAAGCATATTGACCGAGAATCTGTCGGCTTGAATCCCCCAAGGAGATCAGAAATATCACTTTGTTGGCTCAAGTTCTGAAATATAAAGAAAACTATCAGCTCAATATAAATATAAATGGTAAAAATTGTGAGATGAATACAAAAATGATTTGCATATTTGTCACTGCATATCCTGGACTTTCAGTGATTGCCACTCTGATTATGACAAACGTATAAAACTGTGGCACTTGCATCTGAAGAACGATCTATTTCTAGTGCCAACTGATAAGAATCAATTTTACAAGGCAAGTATGTAACTGTTCGAATAGAAGATTATGTTAATGATCAACCATACCACCACAGTCAGGGGTCGTTTAAGCCAGGCAGCAAGATTCTGAACAATAGTAGTCTTCCCAGTACCAGTTTCACCAACAAGAAGGACAGGCTCATTGAACTTTACTGAACATGCAACCCTCTCAAGAACTTCTAATGCACGCCGAATATCAGCAAAAGCCCCTTTCTGGATCAATGCCTACACATTCGAAACCAAGAGTTACCAAACAAATGAAAGCCTAAGAAAGATGTATGTATTAAGTAAATCATGATTATTTACTGGTTTGTCGCTGCACTGCAATGTAACTCTACCAACTTGCAATTCAGTATGCTGAGCCTGTAAATTAGAAGTCATTGACCATATGAATTGAATAAGACATCTTTTGAAGAACAAATGTTTGAAAACATGCCTGGATAATGGGCTTGTCAGTGCGTTGCACAGTTTCTCCTTGGTAAGGAACACCTAATATTCTAGCAATTTCTCCTGCTACATAGAACCTTTTCTCCGGAGATGACAAGAAGCCAGCAAAAATATCAACAGCCTGGATTAAAAGGAAAAGGAAAGAAAAAGAAAGAAAGGTGCATGAGATGCCAGGAAAACTGTGTTATTACATGTTTGTTTGCTAAAATCATAATAGCATCATGAAGCTTCTCACAAACCATTGCTCCACAAAGACAATAGTAAGAGAACTCACGTAGATTCTCCCATGTTTCAGAACACAGTTTATTAATATAGGTTTTAACATTTACAGGAAGATTTTGAATGGCAGTGACAGCAATGCGTACTTCAAATCCGACTATTCATATGCAAAATTATTAAAACAGTTCCTTATATTCAAATTTAGTTCCAACAATAAAAGTGGTCTTCATGATGTGTACAAAGTACTCCATAACCCAGCCTTGAAAATGAAGAGCTATAACAATGGCTTACTTCCCTAAGTGCTCTATTTTAAAAGCGGAATAACACCAATTTCGTGGAAGCAAGCTTTCAACTATTCGCATCATAGATGTGTTATTTGTATGCATCCTTTTAGAGCACGATCATATCATAACATATTATGACGAGATACTTTGATATCATATGGAGTGCTTTCCAATGTGTAAAGTCCGGAACGGAGCTGGAAAGCAATGACTTGTGGTAGAACGGCATTGATGAAGGAGAGTGTTGGAGGTAGAAGGGGAGTAAGAAGAGAGGGGCATCGAGATGGCTTAGTAGATTAGATCCGTAGGGTCAACGGCTGCAGCATACTCTCCCTCTCGTAGAGGCTATGAGCAGCTATTACACAGAAACTACAAAGAGAAAAATGGCTACTTCTGAAATAGGGCCGCTAATAGGTTAACTAACAATATCTGTAACATCCCCTAATATCAGGCCCTGTTTAGTTCGCAAAAATTTTTGGGTTTTGGAACTGTAGCACTTTCATTGTTATTTGGCAATTAATGTCCAATTATGGATTAATTAGGCTCAAAAAATTCATCTCATCATTTACAGCTAAACTGTGCAATTGGTTATTTTTTTCAACTGCATTTAATGCTCCATGCATGTGTCCAAAAATTCGATGTGACAGAGAATCTTGAAAATTTTTTATAACTAAACATGGCCTCAGTTGTTTGGATGTTTTAGATATTGGTATTGGAAACGGTCTCCAATACCAAGCGGTATTCAGCGTACTGCCTTACCTCCCCCCCCCCCCCCCAAAAAAAAAATCGGACCCATCCACCTCCATATTCATCGCCATTCGTCTTCCCTCTCCGCCTAGGCCGCGACACACCTGCGCCGCCCCGTCTTCCCCCTCGGCAGCGCCATCCCCGACGCCCCCTCCCCCCCCCCCCCCCCACCCCCCGACCTCCTCCGCGTCACCCACCGACCTCGTCCAACCGAATGCAGCGTTGTCACGGCCCTCCTCTGCACCCCTCCCTCCGCTGCAATCCCCTTGGCTCGGAACTCTGCAAGAGGGAAGAAGACTAGACCAATGGGATCCCGTTGGCCCGGAGCTCCACAAGGGGGAAGACAAGCCGGCAACAGCTTCCTGGAGGGTTATTGCGCATGGAGAGCGATTGAGAGAAGATCAAGATGGGTCGATTCCAATTTCATGGTATGCGGTTAATCGATATTTGCCTTCTAGTTGTTCCATCAATCAATTTCATCTAAATCCAAAGCTAGTCTGATTGGTATTCAATCCAATTCAATGCCAAGGCCTTAAATATCGACATCCAAACAGATCCTAAGAAAATTACAGGATAGTCATTCAACTAATTACATCCATGCTAACAAGCCATATGTATGCCTAATAGTAAACAGCAGCTACTAGCATTTTTTTTATTAATGTCATATACTGTAACCAATATAACGGGCTAAGTCCAATAGGTACTCCATTACAAGGAATAGAAAACAACATACCTCATGATAAATTAATTTGAAATAACTGGATGCAAATCCCAGATCCTCAAAATTGAGATCAACCCATAATATTCTTTTGCACCATTTGAGCATATCCCTACAATGTAAGATAATTAAGTATACATTATCATAGATTCTAGGCAATATGATGTAAGAATGATCTATGTACCTCAAAGAAAATCTGTGCAGAACACCATCAGATAAACCTCCAGCTATGTTGGGTCCACCAAACTCATGAGATCCCAGAGAGTTGACCTTTTCAAAGGTATCTACATCACAGACAATGGGTTAATCACACAACTACACAGCAGAAAAAAATATACAAGTTTATACCTACCAACGAGCTTGGAGGAAATGGGCTCCAAGCTTGGGTAGCACCCATTAATTATATTAACCATGTCGCTCCGATTAGGTTCTCCCATAATTACTTTTCTCCACAACGCACTAAACGCGAGTCTCCCTGTCAGATATAAGGGACAAATAAAGCACATGAATACATGCCACTATTTTGCACCTTAAAACAAGGGAAATTGCAAGAATAACAAATTATATAGCTGTTTATGTGGGATTAAAACTTGAATTAAAACTTGAATGGCCTGTTCTAATCATGATTGTTACTTATGCAATTTTTTGGTGCACAGTTACAAGCAGATAAATATTGTATTTTTGTAGCACGCAATACAGAAAGACTACAACATCACATACAATTAAGACCAAATGAACAGACCTTCCAGGGCATGAGAAACATCACTATTTGAAGTCGTGATGGTAGCAAATAAACGGAAGCTCTCAGCAACTTCCACAGCCTGCATTAGACATTCAATGACTAGTAAGAACCGCAAGTATAGTTGCAGCCATGAAAATTTACATAGGCATTTTCCAAATACAAATAGAACTAAACACAAAAAGCTTCATGTATTGTAAGAAATCAAAAGGCACATATCATACCTCTGCATGACCAACTGAAAAGGCACTCGAACCTTCCAGTAAAGGTAGTAAGATTGACTGCACATCACTGGGTGCCTTGTCTATGTCTTCAAACACAATCCAAAACCCTTTGACAATGGCCTACTCGTCATAAGATAAAAAGGGCATTAATATGTATAAAAAATACCTCCGACATGATTAGGAGAACACTACTCCGATACAGACCTGTGTAAGCGAACCAGGAGCCCATTTGAATTCACCAGGTTTCTCTGTGCAAACATAACTTCCTATTAAGGTCCTACCATCCATTTGCTCATCCATGTGAATAAAAAGTACTGCATCAAAGCTAGGGGTCAGCACATAGTGTAAATATATGCTTAGATGATTAACAGTCTGATCAAAGATGACTATGAATACGCATCGAAGATTAACAGGGATGAGAAAGTGGTTCCAAAAACTGTGACTATAAGCAATAAGCTTACAGTGGATAATGAAAGATGAAACTCAGTAAAATGAATTTTTGTGAAAAGCTGCAAACCATGGGCTAACTTGTTAAATGGCAGAATTTAGCAGAAACTTCACCCACAGGAAGACAAATATTGCGAGGGGGCTACTCGGAAGTGCACTACTTTAACAAGGTAACCATACCTAACTCAGAAGACTTCCATGTAGACAATTTAATATGAACTAACAGTGAGGTAACAATCCAGCCAACCTTTTTTTCTTCTGCTATAGGACCTACTGAAGCTGATGTCATCATCTAACAAACTCATATATTTTTTTTCTCTATTCACAAGTGCAACACTTGCAAATAAACAGTGTCTTCTGTACATGTACATACTAAAATCTGGCTGGACGTGCTCCTCTGGAAGATCATGTATGAGGCAAATTTAAGTTCAGAAACTAGTAAACAACAGTGTGCTACTGTGCTTCACCGCACAATCAAACAGAACAAAATGATATGCAACAGATCTTATTCTTATGAGGCCATATCCTTTAATGCATATAAATATGTGACCCTAAACCCCATCAGTTGGGTAACCTTCAGAGTAACTAGTTAAATCTTCATAAACATAGAAAGATACCTCGATTTCCACCTATCCGGGCCAGCTTATTAATGAGTGCAGTTTTCCCAGCACCAACAGGACCATAGAGAAGTACAGGCCACTTCTGGCTAACTGCCATCAAAGCTACCTCATAACTCTTTCTTAAAGTGGCAGTAAGCACAAATGGGCTAACAGAGAAAACAATCACAAGTAAGTGTACATTACGAATACAGATAGAATCATGAAAAACAGGGAAAATGAGGGGAATTGCTCACACCATTCATAAATCCCAGTGCTACGATCACTGCCTGTTGCAATATCTGTCCAATCTGACAAACAATCAGCCAAAGTAGTAAGGCCATCCACAGTACTTTTCGAATTCCCATCTTCGTTTTGAAGGTACAAAGAGGCTTTCTCTAAGGAAGTGTCAATGCAAAACTCTTTCCATCTAAAAGCATAACAAGTTATTATCAAAGTATTGTTGTGCTCTTCATACAAAAGAAACAACAGCAAAAGAAAGAGGAAGTAAGAAGAAACCTCAGGAAACATTTAAATGCTTCATCTGCCCCCAAACCAACACTTTCAATGGCCATATCACTTGCTTTCAGAACCACCATAAGAATTTGTATTGTGCACCATCTCAAGTCCGATCCAACACTATCAAGTGACTTGTCAACTAAACTATAATCAGCAGTACTATATACAAGGTCTAAAAAGCAAGACCAGTCCCATTGTTCACAAAATACTCTGGGCTCCAGTTGTAGAAACCGATATGATACTCGTGTGGCATCAAGAAACAAATGTAGTTCCTGATAATAATATAAATCACATCAACACAATGTAAAACAACAAATTTAATACTTCAACAGAGATTGTTCGATATGGCCACACAAAAGTGCAAGTCAAGATAATATAATCAAATGATGAGCAGGTAAAAAAGGGAAATAATGGTTTGCAAAAAAAACGTGGGTTTTCTTTCAACCCGTGGTATAGCTCAGGAGCTATCATCAGATCATTTTTCCATGCTCCAGGATCCATACCAGTAAGAATTTATTTCGTTTCATGCCCCGTTAACTTAATTCAGACCTGTACCTACCTACTCAACCCTACCAGGGTCTCTCTCACTCTCCATCTATTTCCTCACCTCCACAATTCCCTCTTCCAGCCAATCAATGAATCAAGCAATAGCAGCGTCCACAAGAAAAAAGCAAAAACAATCTGAATGCTAACTTAATTAAATAAGTACTCAACCAACTCCAAGGTCAGAAGGAATAAGTGTGCTTCCTAGTACATAAATGTGCAGGAGTCCCTGCCATGGAAGGATTATTTAAGTACTTGCATTTGTTTAACAACTGCATAATTTACTAGAAAGAAAAGCAGAAAACTGACTGTGCTGAAATGAAATAGTGTCTTAGAAGCACATGTGCATGATTGATGCAACATAAAATAGGAAACATTCCTGCCACAAGCAAAAGGAAATGAAAGAAATGTGTTACCTCATCCTGCACCACTCATTCGTCCAAATGACAAATTTACAAGTGTGAATAGTAATGGTGAAAAACACAAACAAAACAAAGTGTAGCGAGGGTGATCTAACTCGAGATCAAGTCACTGAAAAGAGCAACAGCGACACTACTTAGCATGTTGCTGGGCGAGCATAGAAGAATCAATTGACATCAATTGACCTTATGCAGGAATCCATACGTTTATGAAGAAATATACCTTGTTCTTTTTTGCTTTTGTGTGTGCAGATATCTTGGTGGGCAAGTTTAGGATAAGGATTAATAACTATTGAATTCTGAAGTAGTAGTAAGTTACGCAAAGAAATTAAGTGAATCGTATAGTGGAGAAAAGTGATGCAACCATGTGTTTGGCACATGTGAATAATTTGTACCTTGGAAGAAATTTGCAATGGAAAACTTGGAGATAGAAGCCTCTGGAATGGTGGTGGAGAAAACTTGAAATAGCTTAACACAGATCTGCCACAAAAGATACTGGTAAGCTAATTGTATGCTATAAAGCTCCAAACCAAATGTGTGTTACTGTACATTAGCATAGTTGGCAGTGGGCACATGTGAATTTCAAGCATGTAGCTCAGATAAGAATAGATTTTAGTTCTGCCAGAAATTTACAGCATCTATGAAAACAGCGACCCTTTAAATCAAAAATCCGTCATAGTCATGTTTGGATTTCTTGCCCACACAAAATATTACCCTTTAAATCCAAAATTTAAACACTATGGTGTACATAAACTAGAGGTTATTCTTCTTATGCCATTTTGTGATGGCTAGTGTTTAACTTTTGGTACTACTCCCTCCATTCCAAATTATAGTTTGGCTTTTCTAGATACATAGTTTTACATGTATCTAGACATAGCGTATATCTAGGTGCATATCAAAAGATATGTACCTAGAAAAGCCAAAATGACCTATAATTTGGGGCAGAGGGAGTAACTTAGAACTCCAAAAGGAAACAATAAGTAATAAACACGGTAAGTTGTTGTGTTGGAAACTGCTACCCATAGAACACTGTCTTTGTTGACATAGCCGAAAGGAATTCCAAAATACACTTTCGTTTCAACAGACTGAAATGGTATGGTTGTTCTTGTCGGATA
Organism: Panicum virgatum; assembly: GCF_016808335.1. Classification (NCBI taxonomy): domain Eukaryota; kingdom Viridiplantae; phylum Streptophyta; class Magnoliopsida; order Poales; family Poaceae; genus Panicum; species Panicum virgatum. The sequence continues at coordinate 25,478,876 of NC_053153.1, read as the reverse complement.
CAGAAACTTTACATAATGTATTCTTTTTTGTGCCTAAACCGGGCTTGGGAGGTTTATGTTAGGATCAGGGCGGTCACCACTCAACACATGCTGACCAGAGTCATTAAAATAGGCAGAATCAGTAGCCGCAGCCCACCAGGACAACTATCTCTATAACATCAGCTGTGAGAACTGGCCTAAACAAGTTAAGCTTGAGCGAGTTGAACCACCACATGCATATGGTGTCATAGAGCCTAACATGAGATGCATCCTTCAGGCCTAGCAACAACTCCAGCCAAAGGCAACAACAACAACATAGCCTTTTTTCCCAAGCAAGTTGGGGTAGGCTAGAGATGAAACCCGAAAGAAATAAGTTCAAGGTTCAGCCGTTCAGGCACATTGATAGCTAGTCTCCAAGCGCTCCTATCCAAAACTATCTCTTTAGAGATATTCCAATCCTTAAGGTCTCTCTTAACCAACTCATCCCACGACAATTTAGGTCTACCTCTACCCCTTTTTACATATCGACCCCGCTCAAGAACCCCATTACGCACCGGCGCCTCAGGAGGCCTTCGTTGGACATGTCCAAACCATCTCAGCCGTGCTGAGTAAGTTTCTTCTCAATTGGTGCCACCCCGACCCTATCCCGAATAACTTCGTTCCGGACTCTATCCCTCCTTGTGTGCCCGCAAAACCACCGCAACATCCGCATCTCTGCTACACTCAGTTGCTGCACATGTCGCCTTTTTGTAGGCCAACATTCAGCACCGTATAACATCGCCGGACGAATTGCTGTCCTATAGAATTTGCCTTTTAGCTTTTGTGCCACCCTCTTGTCACAAAGGATGACAGAAGCTTGCCGCCATTTCAACCAGCCAGCTGAAATTCTATGCCTAACATCTTCATCAATGTCGCCATCCTTTTGTAGCACCGATCCTAAATACCGAAAAGTATCCTTCTGGACCACCACTTGCCCATCTAGACTAACGTCTCCCCCCTCATGCCTAGTCGCGATGAAATCGCACATCATGTACTCGGTCTTGGTCCTACTAAGTCTGAACCCTTTCGACTCTAACGTGCGTCTCCACAGCTCTAACTTCCTATTAACCCCTGCCCTACTCTCGTCAACTAGCACCACATCATCAGCAAAGAGCATACACCAAGGGATCTCACCTTGTATATCCTTTGTGACCTCATCCATCACTAAAGCAAATAAATAAGGGCTCAATGCTGACCCCTGGTGTAGGCCTATGTTAATAGAAAAATCGGTGGTGTTGCCATCACATGTCCGGACAAACGTCATCGCATCCTTGTACATATCCTTAATGAGGGTAATGTACTTAGTTGGGACTTTGTGCTTCTCCAAAGCCCACCACATGACATTTCTCGGTACTTTGTCATATGCCTTCTCAAGGTCAATGAAGACCATGTGCAAGTCCTTCTTCTGCTCCCTATATCTCTCCATCAATTGTCGTATTAAGAAAATCGCCTCCATGGTTGACCTTCCAGGCATGAACCCAAATTAGTTTTGGGTCACACTTGTCACTCTTCTTAGACGATGCTCGATAACCCTCTCCCAAAGCTTCATCGTATGGCTCATCAGTTTAATCCCACGATATTTAGTACAACTTTGAACATCGCCCTTGTTTTTGAAGATAGGTACTAATATACTTCTCCTCCATTCTTCCGGCATCTTGTTTGACCGAAAAATGAGATTAAAAAGCTTAGTTAACCATACTATTGCTCTATCTCCTAGGCATCTCCACACCTCAATGGGAATACCATCAGGGCCCATCGCTTTACCTCTCTTCATTCTCTTCAAAGCCTCTCCGATCTCTACCTCCTGAATTCTCCTCACAAAAGAATTCCAAACATTTTCTACCGCCATTTCAACTCCAGCCAAAGGCAGAACAGATAATTTCCAAACATTTTAACCAGTCTCAGCAGGAGTTTCATGGGAGATGTAGCCTACAGTAACAATTAACAAAGTGGGGTGTTGTAGAGCTGAATGAAGTCGTTAAATTGTTTTTGGGCAATAACCACAAAACTACAATGCCGTAGAACCAAATCTGCACAGTGTTTCTATGCAATGCGAAAGATCAAACAATCCCACAAGGCAGAGATGAACTTGCAAATAGAACAAACTCAAATTCAAAAAGAATTGCCAGCTTTTCTACATCATTGAGACTACCGGAAATCAATTCAAATCGAATACAGGGTTGTGGAGGTGATAACATTTTCATGGTTCAGTCTGCTAAGCCAAATTAAACATTGTAAAGCCAAGCGATTTTCAGTATTTTCTGCATGATACCAACAGATGATCAATGCTTAGTGCCTAGCAGAAAGCTAGTTGTTGTGGCCAATTGAGCATACAAAAAGATGGCGAGTCTGATTTTGCACCGAACTACAAGCTAAGGAACAGGTCAATTGCACTCTCCGAAATTTAGTACTGTCAAATTGTGAGGACGAACAAGCAGAAAAGTGGCGAGGACCGGACCATCAGTCACTTTACCTGAGCAAGTAGGGGGCAATATCGAGAGCGCGCGCTAGCGCGAGGCAAGCGAGCTCGTGAAGCCGCATACCCCTGCCCCTCGAGAGGTAGAACTCGACGACGCGGACGTCCCCCTCCCCGGCGTCCTCCTCCATGCGTGCGGCGTCATCGGCGCGGAGCGCGTGCGGTCCCGCGGCGCGGAGCAGCGCGACGGCGCGGTCGACGAGAGCCGGCGCGAGAGGGAGGAAGCAACCGAGCACGGGGACGGTGTAGCGTGGGTGGAGCAGCGGCTCGGCGAGCGCGGCGGCGACGTCTTCGCGGGCGGGGGGCGCGGCGGCGGTGGACGAGGCGAGCGCGTCGAGGCGCGGGTCGGAGCGGAGCGCGGGGCAGCGGGCCAGCAGCCGCGCGAGGGCCGCGGCCGCGGAGAAGCTGCCGTCGAGCGACATGGCGCGCGGTGCGGCAGCGGCGGGGTGGGAGCGAAAGAGAAGGACGGTTCTGGGGGGCGCGTGTATATATCAGGTGGCGGTGGGTTTAGGGTTTTAGGCCGGGCGCCGGCGGGTTTAGGTCTTTATGCCGGGCGGGGTTGTTGCGGCGGTGCACGGGACGGGGAAGGGAGAGAAAAAGAAGTGCCGTGGTGCTGCGACTTGCCTGCTGGTGCCCTGGTGCGGTGAGGCTGCTATAAAAAAAATTGTGCACAAAATATTAAATGAAGTTTATTTGCAAAAAAATTTTTACGAATGAATATAACTTTACGTGACGAATCTAATGACGATAATTAATCGATGATTGGCTATAATGATGCTACAGTAACCATTCTCTAATTGTGCGGTCAAATGCCTCATTAAATTCGTCTCGTGAAGTAGCGCAGGAGTTGTGGAGTTAGTTTTGTAGAGTGATTTTATTTAGTACCTCTAATTATTAGTCAAAGTTTGCTACAGTAGCTTGCGCTACATAAACTGAATCGGTCGGTTGTGTAGGGCCGATGATTGGAGAATGCATTTAAATTTATTTTAGAATTGAATGTGTTTACTTTTTAAAAGAAATTTGTCGTGGTGAGCTTTTGATTCAGATAACAAACGCAGGACGGGATGCTCTGTCCCAGTTAGCTCCGGAACCAAACACAACTTTAGAAAGGAACAAAGAAAGAGATATATGGTGATACAGAGAAGGATACATGAACAAGGGGCACGAAAAAATAGTGTTGTAAGAACACATCTAGGCTTATTCTGAAGGTCAATTTATACATGTGTTGCCCATTAAGCTCACCTCAATCAATTGTTTATGAGTGATGATGTTATCGCATTGACATACCACACATACTCCATGTGGTAGGGCAAAAAATCTATGCATGATTTTCTATTTTGAATGTTAATAATACTTTGCATGGTATCTATTTCACATGGTTAAATAAACAATTTTCAATTTTTCCTTGGCTTGTGGATGATCATAATTGACCAAGATCAACGATAGGAGCTAGTTGGGGATACCTTCGTCATTCTTGAAATATCTCACCAAAAACGTGAGTACCGAATAACCTTTTGTATTTAGTTTGTGTATACTTATGATTAAGATGAATGGAAACAAATAAATATGCCACTTATATCATATTATGTCATTTTTTGGGACAGTTTTGGTTGTTAATTTACCAGTTCATTTGAAATACGCTCGCCCTTAGAGCAAGTACATTGGTACACGTCACGTCTCATAGGTTGTCTCATACCAATCCACGTAGGATTTTTTATGATGTGGAGGAGAGAGAACAAGATGGTTGCTTCGCGAAACAAATAGGCTAAAATTAAGGACTATGAGACCACTTACTCATCATTGCACGAGTAATTTTGTCATGCTACTCATAATATTTCTTCTTTTCATTCCACAAATTTAGGGATATAGGGATATAATGCTACTACAAGACAACAAAAATGACAAGTTATTGCAGAGAGTGTCTATTCAATTATCTCAAAGTGGTGAGTAATTGAATGAGACTGCCTATTAGACAGGTCCAATGTACTTATCCTTATACATGTACAACTTCGTCATAAATATAAAGTTATTATTTAGTAGATTTGTCTAGAAATATAAGTTTCTCATTTACTTATTTACTTGGTTTGGAAAGCAAAGCACTTGTCAGCAGTATACATCTCTCAATTGTGCAGTTAAAAAATGAACGGAAATAAAAAAAATCCCTGGACGAGTTCCCGAAAAACATTAAGATTATCAGATATCGATAGTGTGCAGGCCGGCCCATGGGCCATTGTATAAATGCTGCAACATGCAAACTCCCTTCCAGCCCGGCCCAGTCTCTTACCTCCTCTCTGCGTGCAAAACTCCGGAACTGGAAAGCAAGGGAAGAAGGCCCTGGCCCGACCCGGGAACCTCAACTAAAACCTCACCTCGCCACCGCCGTGTAGCGCCGCGCCCCGTCCAGAATTCGCCGCCGCCGCCACTCGCCGCCCGCCGCGCCGCCGGCGCCACTCAGCCATGACGACGCGCATCGCGCCGGGCGTGGGCGCGAACCTGCTGGGACAGCACTCGGCGGAGCGCAACCAGGACGCCACCACCTACGTCGGCAACCTCGACCCGCAGGTTAGGGTTACCGGCCTCCCGCCCCACCTCGCCCTCTCTCGCTACTCCCGCTAGTGCGACCATATAGATCCCCGCCTTCCCTTCCGAGCGGGATCCCCGTGCCCATGCTGTGGTCAGTAGGTTTGTCCTCCGTGTCCATGCTGTGGTCAGTAGGGTTGTCCTCCTGTCCTTACTGTTGAAACAGGCCTGAGGCAAGGTAGTATCCATACTACCTTGTGTAGATGTAAATCTCAGGCGGTTTCGCACAGGTGTTTTACATAACTCATAGTTGTTTGCGCTGGTTGCTGAATTAGTGGGTTCGACCTCCTTAATCGAAGTTGCCCTCGGCACATCCCTGTTCCCAGGATTGGCTCAGTGGGTATTACCGCGCGATTCAACTGTGATGGGCTGATGATAGTGCAGTTTTGCAAATTGGGCACATATTCGTGGTCTAACTATATGCTGTGAAAATTTGAAGCATATTTCTAGACTTCTGAATCCTAGATGTACAATATAGTGCCTATTTGTGATACCGGAAATTCAGAATGAATATGGTTGTTCCAAGTCATTGTTCAGATTTGACTCTCTTCTTTTTTCCCTGGCAATGTTGCCTTTGGTTCTTGGTTCTATCCTGGTATGTTCCCTGTGTTATCTTGGAAATAAGAAGCACGTGAAGTTCATTAGGAGCCTACAGATAATTTTAGCTCCTTTTATTGAAAAATTAAACCCTGGAACTTGTGTTGTGTTTGTGCAGTGTACAGCCATATATTTGTTCTTCAGTTATTCAGTATTATTATATGCATGCACCAGTGATGATAGTTCTCTATTATCTGATAGGTTTCTGAGGAGCTACTATGGGAATTGTTTGTCCAAGCGGGCCCTGTTGGTAAGTTTGTTCTTTTTCTTGAAGTGAGAATATTTGTTGTATGTCGTGCTTCTTTCATGCCCTATGATATCATGTGTGACTCTTGTCGTAGCAGTTTCTTTCAGTATCCTTTTGCTATTGTTTTTTTCTTTTCATTTTTGGGTTCTTATGGTCCATTTTTAGCTGCCTCTTTTTATACTTTGTGGAGTTGAAGTTATAACATCTTATGTTGTCCGAATACATTTTTTGGGGTTTGGCTAATGAAATTTCCTTACTTTCATGTCTAGTTAACGTGTATGTCCCAAAAGACAGAGTTACAAATCTACACCAGGGATATGGATTTGTAGAATTCAGAAGCGAGGAAGATGCAGATTATGTAAGTTTATGATCATGCAAAGGCATTGTTGACCTTTGATATCCTCTAGCAGTCATACCTAGATCAATTAAACCAGTTATGCATTTACCTAGACTGTTTGCTTCTCATAGGCCATAAAGATTTTGAACATGATCAAACTATACGGAAAGCCCATAAGAGTAAACAAGGTATGTTTCGTTCACTCATTTAATCTTTTGACTAGGAGCATTTGAACATCATTTGAATTTGACATGATTACGTTTTCTTGTTCCAGGCTTCCCAGGATAAGAAAAGCTTGGATGTTGGAGCAAATCTTTTTATTGGCAATCTTGATCCAGTAAAAGCTTAAATCCTACTTTATTTTATCAGTTGCTCATTTTTTCATCAATTACTGACTAACGGTTTCCTGTTTCCCTTGTCAACAGGATGTTGATGAGAAGCTCCTCTACGATACCTTCAATGCTTTTGGAGTGATTGTGACTAATCCTAAGGTGACACAGTTTGCCTGGGTTTTAGGGTTTATGTTGTGTACTAATTTATAAATTTCTGCTTGGCCGAACAACAGCATCTGATTATGAGCGGTCTTATGTAAACCCCAAGGGGTGAGAGTTATGCTTAGAATAAACTAAGATCGCTACACCTAGTTCAGTTACTTTCTAGCAGGCCTTGGATCATCTGAACTGAACATCAGTATAACCGTGCTTAGTCAATTTCAAATAACTTAGTGATTAACAGTTCACCCCAGAGGTTGAGTGAGCTAAAATCATGTGTTATGTGTATCATTATACCTTCTCACGTTGCATGTAAATCTGTCTGTCTATTCTTAATACCATTCCATGCATGTGACTATGTGTGTTCCTACATTAACTCACCCTACCAATTATCCTGAGTCTACAAAATAATAACTTTAAGACAGTTTTAGGAATTTTACACCTCTTCTGTATGCACTTCCTGTTATTTTGTGAAGTTTATCACAGTAACTTACTGGATCTCCCTTTTCTTTTCATGAAGATAATGCGAGACCCTGAAACTGGAAATTCTCGAGGTTTTGGCTTCGTGAGCTATGAATCCTTTGAGTCATCTGATCAAGCTATAGAGGTGATGTTACTATCACTGTAATCTTCCGTGTTTCAACTTGGTGATTCTATCATTTATTTAACTGTTACCTTTTCTTCTGTGTTTTACAGGCCATGAACAACCAACATTTATGCAACCGGCCAATCACTGTCTCTTATGCTTATAAGAAAGACACAAAGGGAGAGCGTCATGGTACACCAGCAGGTAATATGTTCTGAAATCACATCTTCTGGCGATCAATGTGTGTTGCTATGTATACTCCTACTCCCGATCCGAAGCACCCCTTTTACATTCATAGAGAGATCCAATCGTCAAAATCAATAAAAAGGCCATCATGGACCAAGGTCCAAACAGATCAATCTTGTTAGGAGGTACTGCCCAAGGAAAAAAAAAAGGTGACTTCCGGATCAGGGATAATAAATAAAATAGGAACAGGATAAAATCATATATTGAAACGACTTCTGGCATCACCGGAGGGATCGGAACCACATTCGTAGGCCGACAATTTTTATGGATAGGTCGAACAACTCAAATTTCCATTCTGGATCTGGGAATGATTTATTTTATTTTGCAGCAATTCATATCTTTAAGCCTTGAAATTTTAGGTTACTCCCTCCGGACCCATATGCTTGGCATATTGTGATTCTTCAGTTTGGCCGGTTTGTTAGGCGGGTGCATTTTCCTTTCATGGTCATCAACTCGCGGGCAGGAAAACAAAACGGTTTTGCATGCGTGCGTGATTAAAGCATTGGTGAATTAGCTTGGTTTAAATTATTTTTCTGGAGTAATCACTGCATGGGGCCATGCAAAAGGAAGTTAATGAGGTTGGAGTAATTGGCATGCACACGTATCGGAGGCTGTTCTTGATATGGTGACTTCTCCTGACGCCCTAGAAAACGGTCTGGAGGGAGTATAAGAAGAAGTTAACCTAAATTTTCAGTTATTTATTATGATTATTGCTGAAACTAGATCCATAGTTTTATATATTAGGTTCCCATTCAGTATTTCAGTATCTTACAGTTGGGCAGAAAGCAGATAATATAAATGTTGCAGATTTTAGGAGACTATGTTATCTATCATCTATATTTTAGAAGTTATGCTTGCTTAATCTATTGTGGCCTATACCATTGTCGGCTGTCTACATCTGAAATTCTTCAGCTAACCTGGTCAAATCTTTGCAAAAAATTTTACAATGCATGGTGATCAAATCTGTCTTTTGCTGTTGACAGAGCGACTGCTGGCAGCAAACAACCCAGGATCTCAGAGGAATAGACCACACACAATGTTTGCAAGTGGTCCACCGACCCAAGGACTGCCAAATGGTGGTCCACCCGTGCCACGGTCCTATGTCAATGGCACAGTTCCAGGACAGATTCAACACATTCAGCCACCACCGCCCGGACCTGTTGGACAATTCCCTCCTCCAATGCAGATGCACGGGCAGCCTGCTTGGCCTGCTCCTCCACACAGTGCGCCACCCCCCATGGCACAACAGCTCCAGTACAGGCTTCCAGTGAGGCCACCGCCACCAAACATGATGCCTCCTCCGGTTGGCATGGTAAGGCCGCCTCCGCCTCCTGCCGGTATGTCTGCGCCACCTATGTGGATGCCACCCCCACCCCCACCACAACAAAGTGGTGGAATGCCCCCGCCTCCCATGTCCATGCCGCCGCCTCCACCACCTTCTGGCTAAACACAAACAGGGGGGAGGTACCATCCAGTTGGTCCATATGCACGCCGTAGCTGTAGACTGAGGATGTTGGTGCTTTGGTATATCGCCATGTAACTTGCAAACACTAGGTGAAGATGAGAATTTAGCTGACAGAGATACAAACTCTCGAGGTTAACAATTTGTGGTCTGGCGAAGATGAATGAATTTTTGTGATTATATGTACCATCTTTTTTTTCTCTCTCTGATGTTGTGGGACCTTTAGATTTTAGAACAGTTACTATCCGTGTTATTTCACTATTGCATTATTGAAGATGGAAATTGGAATTGGCAGCCAAGTCCTTGTTGAATATGATTGTAGCCAGTTTTTTGCCTAGTCACGGTTGTGATGCATTGATGGGAGCTCGAGAAGAAGCGCGAAAGGTGGTGCCAGATTGATTCCATGTGTTTGAATTTCTAGTCAATCTGATTTAGACCATCTGAGTGCAATTCTTATAAAGTCAGGTACCATAGATTTTATAGTAGACTTATAAGCGAACGTTGAAAACTTGAACAAGTGTATTTGGATGAAACACCATGGCACACTGTTGTACTATATCACTTAGTTCACTTAGTTCCCTGTAAGGGAAACATTTGTTGAACTTGCGTTTCTTTTTCACAGCCACTCAGAGTCACAGAATCACAACTCCGCGATAGAGATTTAGTATGAAGTTTAGAATGAATCATTCATTCCCCTTTGTAAACAATTACAGTGACTACATTCCATTTCCATACAATATGCCCCAGCCATGTGCAACTTAACATGGTTGTGGTTGTTGTGGACATCACTGTTGCCTACCTGACTAGTGACTACCTTCCTCCCTACTACTGCTTCCTTTTCCCTCCCCTTTTCCTACTATCTTTCCAACTGAATCGTGACAAAGCATCGCCGCCGAGCGTGTCACAACAAGCGCAAGCATCCGAGCGCGACGAGGGTGATCACCGAAGAAGCCAGCGGCAGCGTCGGCAGCGCTCTGCGTCCCCGACCGTCGCCATTGGCATAGACCATCCCGAGGTAGCCATACCCGTCGCCACCGTCGCCGCCGCCGCCGCCGCGCCCGTTCCCAACTCCGGCGTAGTTGACGCCCACGTAGCCGGTCTCCGCGGCGTCGTTCCTGCGAAGAGAAGAGAAGGCAGCAAATCCACGAGTCAGGGGCGCCCAAAGTTGTGAACCACGAGGGTAACGCATGTTCTGCGGAGATGCGAAGTGGATGTGAGTTGTAAGAGTACGCTCAAGTGCCGGTGAAGCTGAGATCTACCACCGCTGTCACGGGCGAATAAGAACTCGATTCCTGAGGAACGTGGTCTCAGAGATCGTGATAGATCGAACGGCGGAAAAGGCCTACGTTTTTTTTTTCTTTCGCCAGATGTACCCTCTGCCATTGAGATGCGGTGGGGACTCACGACGTGAACGAACCGTCGGAGCTCTTTTCGGTTGGCTCGTTCCGTGAAGGGCCATTGTGGAAGAATCAGAATTATTCAACTAGCAAGTAGCAGGTGTTGCAGCAAAGGACACTATTGAGATCTACTAGAACGCTAAAAAGTGTGTCTGGTCCCAGCACTACTACTCTATCTACCATGTAACGCTCGACTTGTGTCTGCTGCCCGGTTCTTGCTTGTTGTGATGGCAGGTCTGACTGTCTGAAGAGCCCAAAATGATAGCTGATCTGGCCGACTAACCACGCGCCTCTAGTGAAAGTGCTCTCGCCGAGCATTGTAGCCCTACCCCAGAGGCCCTGAATGGCTGAATCATAACTAATCATGCTTTCGTTTAAAAGAAAAACACAATCATGCATTCAAGCTGGCCTTGAGCCAAGGTCACACTCACAACGAACAGGGGGGGGGGCCAAGACCACTAGTAGACAGGTTCAGAAAAGACCGTCTGTGGAGAAAGCGTAGGATCCGGCGCGCATGTGGAGACGCGGACTGACCACGACCGCCTACCGCACGTCCGCACCCCTCTTCTCGCTCGCTTCCCGCCGTCCCGGTATCATAGCACGGCGCACGCTCCGGAGTCCCTGCCTTCCTGTCCTGAGCGCGCGCGACGGCCTTTTTGTCTACGTTCCTTTAGGCCGGCACGGCCTGCTGGTGTGCACTGCGCAGGGAAAAGGTAAAGGGAAACGAGTCGCTACTCTTCTCTTACCTCGACGAAAAGCCCACGGTCCGCAAACCAGGCCCGGTGAGATTAGTTGTTCGAGTACAGACAAGATCGCTTTAGTACGGTGCTTAGTTAATCCGACGCTGTCAGAGCAGTACCCAGTAATCTGCTACACCACTTGCCAACTCTACCCTGTGTCCCTGTTTGTACACTGACTGAACTGGTGTTCATTGTTCTAACGTGGTACAGTACATTATTCTAGGTAGTCCCGACGGGTAGTTTAATCCTCTGCATCTCTTCAAGAAAAAGTTTAATCCTCTGCCACTCCCAGGCCCGACCTGTATTGTGGTCCCGTTTGGGAGGGCTCCTTGCGCGGCTCCTCGAGCGGCTCCAGGCGAAGCCCTCCCAAACGGTGATTCCAAATCGGCTTCGACGTCGGAGCCCCCTAAATCCTGCTAACTGGAGCGGTTTGAGCGAGCCGGAGCCACAAAAACGTGACTCCGCGGAGCTCCCGAGCTCCGGGAGCTCCGCGAGACCCCCTACCACCTTTGCCCCCAGCCTGCGCGCTGCGCCTCCTCGCGGAGGCCGGGCTGCAGCGGGCCACGCCGGAGCCCGTGGCCCTGAGGCGCGGCGGGGCGGGAGGCCGGCAGCCGCGGGAGCATGTGCCCCTGGCGCGGCCGGGCGACGGCGGGAGACCGAGCGGGGCAGAGCGAGAGGCTGGCGGCAGGAGACCGGGCGGAGTGGGGCAGGCCGGTGGCGGGAGATCGGGCGGGGCAGGGCGGGAGCCCACCGGCGGCGGGAGACTCGGTGGTGCGGGGCGGGGCGTCGAGCGAAGAGAGAGGGCGAGGAGAGAGGCCGTCGGATGTGAATCGGGGGAGAAGGGAGAGAGGATAAGGGAAAAGAAGAGAAGAAAGAAAAATAAATAAGAAGAATAAAAAAAGAAGGGTATATTGGTCATTTCGTGTTTTCTCTTCTTTTCTTTTAGTAGCAAACGATTTTCCAAAACGACCTCAGTTCCATCAGTAAAGCCGCTCCACCAAAAGAGTTAGAGCTGGAACTGTTTTTAGAGGAGTCGGAGATCTGCCAAACAGACCCTGACTCTTGGCTTTGGCTCCTATTAGTACTGCAGCCTCCTCCATTCAGGGCAAGGCCGGGTTATTAGATTTCGATTCTTCTCTCTCTCGCCGACCAACCGCGCCGGCGAGCACGGGGCCTCGACTGTCCGGCGACCGGTGGCGCCGTTGGAGGAAGTTAACAAAAGCGCCCGCGTCCCGCGCCCCTAGGGCCAAAGCGTCCCGCGCGGGCCCACGCGGCAGCGATTTGGTACCCTCGATGTGGGCCCCGCCCCCCGAGATATTTGCCTGCCCCGTAGAGATTGATAACCTACGCTGACGCAGCACCGATGTGGCGCCGGCGTGGACACCATCCTTGTCCTTTGCCTACCCGCGCCTGAACGAAAGCCACAGAGCACGAACCCAATCGCGAAGAGGAGAGGCCGCGCGATCGCGAGAGCTCGCGGGGCGAGGGCAGGGCCGGCGCGCCGTACCTGGGGTCGCCGAGGACGCCGGTGTTCTGCGTGAGCGCGTCGACGAGCGCCGCGGACTTGGGGTCCGTGCTGGACGCCTTGTCGTAGATCTCTTCCATCCCCTCGCCGGAGGGCACGAAGAAGGCGCCGTTCACCATCATGTCGCCCTCCGTCCGCCAGTTCCACCCGGTCCACTGCCCCTCTGCCGTCTCCACCCGCTTCGTCACCTGCGCCGGCCAAAGAAACAAGGGAAACCCAATCAATCACGAGCGCCGCCGTCGCATCCAACCCCGGCATGCCGCCGCGCGCGTGCACGCTCCACCCAGCCCAGGACACCGGCAGTGGTGTCGTGGCCTGCGCCTTGGATGCTCCCCCCCCCCCCCCCCCCCCCCCCCCCCCCCCCCCGGCCGGTTGGGCAATTGGGGAAAACATGGCGCGAGGCGTTTGTTTCGAAAGCATGAGCAGATGCTCCGAAACATTCCCCACAGGCCACAGGCAATGATACCAGTTTTCACATGGCCATTACCAGCAACAACACGTTTATATCCAAATTGCCGCAGAAAATGTCTAAAAATGGCTAAAATCTAATCTTTTGCGGCTCAAATGCCAGTCGCAAAACACAAACGAACACAAGCAAGACACAGGCAGGGGCAGGCAAGCCAAGCGAGAGCCAGAAAAAGGCGTGCTCTGCTCGCCAATCAACGAACAGAGGCAGCAGCGCGGGGGCGAAACCCAAGGCCGCAACGGTGGCCAGAGCAGCAAGCAAGAGGCCAAGATCACACACACACGGCACGGCACGGCACGGCAAGAAAGTTGACGCACCTCCTTGGCGTTCGGGTCGGTGGGGGCGATGTAGCGGTTGCCCTGGCTGTTGATGGTGGGGCTGGCGCTGCCGCCGATGGCGTACATCTCCCACGACGTGTAGTCGTTGTTGACGATGTGGAAGTAGCCCCTCCGGCAGCGCGGCATCCGCTGCACGAGGCCCGGGCCGAAGCGGTTGAAGGCGATGGTCACCTGCATCGCCGAGTCCGGCAGGTACGCGTCGCTGGCGCCCAGGAGCATCACCTCGTCGTGGTGCGCGAAGTAGCTGTTGGAGACGGTGATGGCGGTGGAGCCCATGATGGCGTCCACCAGCCCGTCGGCGCACCGCCACAGGGCGCAGTGGTCCACCCACACGTCCCGCGCGCCGAACAGCGAGATGCCGTCGCCGTCCGACCGCGTCCGCCACCCGTAGTGCGTCGGCGACGACCGCACGTCGGCGTCCCCGGCGGGGACGCAGTCGTGGACGTGCACGTTGTGGACGATCACGTTCGACACGTACTGCAGCGTGATGCACGCGCCGCCGGCGCCGATGTGCACGCGCGCGCCGCGCCCGTCGATGGTCTTGTAGCTGTTCACCAGGAGCTCCTGGCTCAGGCGGATGGTCATGTCGGCGGCGAACACGATCCAGAGGGGGCCCTCCTGGATGACGGCGTGGCGGAGCGTGCCCGGGGCGGGGTTCACGGGGTCGCGGTCGGAGGAGTCCGTCACCACGTACAGCGGGCCGCCCTTGCCGCCCAGCGCGTTGCGGCCGAACCCGATGCCGCAGTCCGCCAGGCGCTGCCGGTCCTGGCGCCAGTCCGTGCCCGCGCACCGCCAGCAGTCGTCGATGGGGTTGCCCGTCATGCACCCGCCGCCGCCGCCGGCCTCCTGCATCCGCCGCCGCGACGAAGCCACCTTGCTGCCCAGTGCCCAGGCCACCACATTCCGAATAAGCGAGCGCTTAGTAATGAAAAGATTGCGACTTTGCGGCACCAAGAACTCGAAAGGCTCCTTACCTGTGGAAGTCGGCGACGACGGCGGCAGGGTCGGGGACCGAGGAGTTGAGCAGGGGGAGCGCCGAGGCGGCGGCGGCGGCGGCGAGCAGCAGCAGGGGGAAGAGGGCAATGCCGGTGGATTTGGGGGCTCCGGCCATGGCTGCTCGGCCGATTAGATGGGCCAGAGCCAAGATGCAGCGGGCTTTAGCAATGAAGAAGAGTGGCAGCGGAGTGAGGGTAGTGGGGGCATGGATTCGGACCCTGCCTGGGGTGATGACGGCTCCTGAGATTTGGAGCTCGGGATTGGGGGCGCCAATGGCAATGGGGGCAGTGTGAACGGGGAAGGGGTAGAGCGGACTAGGGTTGAAAATGGGATGGGAAAATCCCGTCCCGACCGGCTCCGTTTACCGTTTAAACCGACCGTAAACCGTTTCCGCGAAAAAAAATGGGAAAATGGGAAAACAAAATGGGAAAACGGGCGGGAACAGGAACGGGAACGGTTGGAGTGTTTTCCCGACCGTTTTCACGGTTCCCGTTTTCAGCCGGGAAAATTCCCGCGGGAATTCCCGTATTTGTCGTAGTCGGCTGTGTTACCTGTGTTGGAAACGTGAATTATTGTTTGCATGTGTTCCAACGTGAATTGTGAATTCGTGATTCACTTTACCTGTGTTTTTTAGTTATACGAGTCTTGTTTCCATGTTATTTATGCATAGTTGTAATTATTTTATCGAGTTAAATGTTTGAAGTGGTTGTATGTATTTTCCCGTTTTGAGTTATCGATTCCCGATCGTAATCGGCATGCTCCCGACCGATTGATTCCGTTCCCGATATCCCGTAATACCGATTTCGTTTTCCCGTCCGATTTTCCCGTTCCCGTTTCCGTTCCCGACCAAAAAATACAGTTGCGGGAACGGTTGAGGGGTTTTCCCGACCGTTCCCGACCGTTTTCATCCCTAGAGCGGACTGGGTGGGGAGCGGAGCAGAGGCGAGGGAGAGGAACAGGGGGGAAGAGAGAGGAGGAGCCGGCCCCGGAGGAGCCGAGGAGGTGATTTGGAATCACCTGGGGGAGATTGCTTCTTTTCTTTGCTTGTTAAATGACGCAAAAGGGAAGGGTTTGAGGAGGGTGTGTAGTGTAATCAAGGTTAACCTAACCGGTGGGAACCGGTCCGGTTTGCCGGTCAAACCGGTCCGGTTCCGGTTTCGGCCGGTACCCAACCGGCCAAAATTTAAATTTTAAATTTGAATTAAAAAAATAAAAAATTCCCAAAAAATTCTTAAAAATACTTTAAGGTGTGATGAATTTTCTCAAATTTTCTCAAAAATTCATTCATTTAGTATAGTTTGTGAGAATTTAAAGTTAAATCAAAAAAGAAAAAGAAAAAAATATAGGCCGGCCCATGAAGGCCCACTGATCAAACCGGTCAAACCGGCCGGTAAACCGGTCAAACCGGCCGGTAAACCGGTTGCACAGGAGCTTTTAAATTTCAAACCGGTCAAACCGACCGGTAAACCGGTAAAACCGGCCGGTAAACCGGTCGGAACCGGTTGCATGGGAGTTTTTGAATTTATTTGAATTTAAATTTGAATTCAACCGGTTTCCACCGGTTACCGGCCTAACCGGTCCGGTAAACCGGTACTGGAGGGCGGCGGTTAGGCCGGTCCGGTCGGATTTTAAAACCCTGAGTGTAATAGGACGGAGATACTATATTCACCGGACTCTAAAGTTTACAGTTTTGGCAAAAGTCCACGAACAACCGAAGTAGAAATAGGACTTCTTCTACTCCCTTCGTTCTGAACTTAGAGTCCGGTGGTTGTTTTACAAGTACCAAAAAATGGTAGAGATGGAAAGTGTCTCTTCACGAGCAAAATCGCTGCAACACAATTTCTCTCGTTTTTTCTGGATGACGGGATCCATTTCTTGTGCGGTAGAATTGCTGATTTCGATTTTTCGGATGTCCTGCTGGGTGGAACGAAGAAAAGTATAACCTTCCGAGGGGCGAATGGCGTGAATTTTTTTTATTTTAACCCTTTTTAATCTAAAACTTTAATAATAATCTGTCTGGATTTAAATTTTCAAACACTACCTTTTTTGGTCACGCCAAAACTCGTGGCGCGACTCACTGATGGGTCGCGCCACATGTTTTGGCGCAACCAACCTGCCACGCTGGCAGCTCAGCTGACCTGGCAATACTGAGTCACGCCACATGTTTTGGCGTGACTCTTCAGCGAGTCGTGCCATGCGGCGTAGCGCGACTCTTGAATGAGTCGTGCCGTCTGGCGTGGCGCGACTCAACTAATGGTCAGTGACGATTCGCCCACCCGTACTGAATGCAGACTCGGCTGCAACAGTAGATACTGTTACAGGCAATACATCACGGGCCATACCAGCTAGAATTGGATATTTTGGTGCATGCATCTTCTGTCATTGTAACATGTCAAAACTATCATTATCACACATGAATAAATTGCCATACGAGTGAACTTTTTCTCAACTTGCAATCTCACCTTCTTGAGCAGAAGAATTAAAAGACTCTCCTATTTCAAATGAGATGAGTATCCGTTGTACAAACTTCTTATAGTTGTACCTACTTAATCAATATGAAAACTAGCTATGTCTCCAAAAGCCTTGTTTAATCGAAACTCAACAAATCCAAACTTGAATCGAGGATCAAGTATAACTAGTATGCAATTTGAGTATGAGATTTTCCAATATTTCTCAAATTTCGTCTTCATTTATGTGTATTGCTTAGTGTGCATTTTAGTTCATATCTCATACACAGGGTAGATTTCCTTGACATCGAGAACTGCTTTCTACATTCAATTTTTGTCCATGGTTTGATCTGCACAGATTACATGTATAGATTTAGTGGTAAAGAGGTTAGCAAACTGCTCTACAGAAGCCGGTACGAGTGGGCAAAATATGTGGACTTAAAATTTTAATTATCTTTAAATCCGTCTAACAACAAACACTTTCTCCATATCTCAGTTACCAATGGAGGCGAAGGTTCAAATGACCACGATAGCCTGCTAACTCAGTCTGTAATGTAACATTATGACATCTCCAATAAGCGAAAAGCATATTACGCATTCAATATTTTTCAAGATATTTTGCCATCTGTACAATGAAGGTAATTGTTCTTAAGAAATGCAGAAATTCAGGTGGTACTTCGACATAATTGAATGATTTTTTTCTTAGAAAGTTTCTCTTCTAAAAAGTGGTGTTCATGAACAGGCTGAATTATATTTTTCACCATAAATTATGTTAAGTGATGGTTTAATATGCTTGCAAAAATGTCCGCTATAGATAGAAAACTAGAGCCAGTTATCATTTTTCTTAGTTTTCCCTTCTAGCATGTAGGCTAAGAGCCACTAGCAGTTTTTCTTCAATGTGATTAGCCAAATGAATTTGAGCATCATGATTATCTTTAACATGTCAAGTGTGTTTTGGTCATAAAATTTTGTTTTGACAATTCTATTGATTACCATAGAAACTTATGATTTGATAATGAACATGAAGTTTGCAGAGAGGGAAAGAAAAAGAGGTCACGGCCTACGGTCTACGCGCCGCTACACATGCGATTTCAACGTAAGCCTGACCAGGACCTCCACTGCATATCGCATCAGGTTATCATGAGCTTGTTTGTTATATGTCAGTAGTCCTTATATCCTGTGATTGCTGCGGCTCTAAGTTTGAGTCTCTAATTCTCCAATATCTTTGATCATTTGGCAGCAACGAACACTGTCTTGGTGCCCAGCTGTCGGTGTTTTACCGTCGGGTTCTCCGAGGGGTATCCCGAGGAGAGTGATTATGAGTAGGGACTTGCCGAGATCAGAACGCGATGGTGCAAGAAACACAAGAATTTAGACAGGTTCAGGCCGCCGGAGCGTAATACCCTACGTCGTGTGTGGTGGTTTGTATTTCCTTAGGTGTTGTTCGATATATCTCGTCCCTTTTGAGGGAGTCTCTGATCGCCCTTATATAATCCGGGGGAACATAATTACATGGAAAGTCCTAGTCGAGTTCTGCTAGTATCCTAGTCCGAGGGGTTTGGCTGGTTTCCGAGTACGTCGACTAGTTCTACTCCTATTCAGATAGATACAAAAAAGGTAGGGCATATCCATGTGCTACTCCCTACTCTAGAATATTCCGTGCCCGTGGGTAGTTTCACTGTCCCGGATCTGACAGGGTGTAACTATTCGCGATGAATCTAATGATGGTAATTAATTCATGATTTGCTACAGTGATGCTACAGTGATGATATAGTAACCATACTCTAATCATGCAGTCAAAGGCCTTATTAGATTGGTCTCGCGAATTTACCAGGAGTCGTGAAAGGTGGTTTTGTAATTAGACTTTATTTAATACTCTAAATTGGTAGTCAAAGGCGAAAAAATTTTCGCGAAATTTTTTCAGCCCAAACCAGACAATGCACATAATTCTTTTTTATGTTGAAAAATTTATGATGCCAATGATCGTGCCATAGAGGTGGAGGATAGAGTAGATTTATAGGGGGAGGGCCGGGGGAAGAAATAGAGGAGGAAGAAGAGGTGATCGTTTATTAAGATGAGTCGCGTCACGCCACACGGCGCGACTCCCTGAAGAGTCGCGCCACGCCGGATGGCACGACTACTTTAAGAGTCACGCCACGCCGCATGGCACGACTCGCTGAGGAGTCACGCTAAAGCATGTGGCGCGACTCAGCCTTACCAGGTCAGCTGAGTTGCCAGCGTGGCAGGTTGGTCGCGCCAAAGTATGTGGCGCGACCCTTCAGTGAGTCGCGCCACGAGTTTTGGCGTGACCAAAAGAGCTTGGAAATTTAGATCACGTAAGTTATTATTAAAATTTTAGATTAAAAAGGATTAAAATTAAAAAAAATCTCCTGTAGGTTCTTGAAAAATCAGCACTAGCCGCCCCTGCGGCTGCGGCTGCGCCGCTTCCGCTGCTCGTTGCCCGTGTGCACGCTCGCGCACTGCTGTCCACCGGCGTAGGCAAATTGGCACGACGCCGTTCAGCTTCCGCCGCCGTCCACTGCTGTCCATGACTGGCTCACGGGGCCATCGCCAATGGATCGGTCGGCATCATCGACTGACGCTGTTGTCTGCTCCGTCCAGAGCTCAGACTGACAGTCTGAGAAACACGCTGACTTTCTCGTGCAAACTGCAAAAGGAAACCACTGTAAGCCCACAGTGTGACGAGCAGGTTAAGTATGCTTGCCGCCGTAATCATCCCAGGATCAGGATTACTGTGACGGAATCACCAAATTAAAACTCTAATTAAGCGTAATGGCCGTCATTTGAACACATCGGACACATTCGCTTAATAGTTTAATTTGGCGATCATTTCTCAACCCACGGCCCGATCGAAACGACACCGGTAGTCCCACGCGAAGACGGGCACAGATGGTACAAGCACGACAAAATACTTGAAAATACAACAACTCGACACAAGGTAATACATAACTTTTACAAACTCAGTGAAAATACCATAGTTTTACAATCCGAGTTCAAATACACCATGACTTATATAATTTACAAAGATTACATAATGTTCAAACTTTAAAATAGTGAAACAAGTTCAAAGAAAAGAACTTGCAACTAAACTAACTCCCTGGTTCAGGTCCGACACAACCGGTCAGACCGGTGTCCCTCGACCTACACTAACCACCGGTCAGACCGGTCCAGACAGGACAGAGGGCTGCACACTCAGCCCTCGAGGGTGCAACCCGGCTAACTCCTAGCCTAGGGGTCTCGATCCACCACTTACCACCCCTCAGCATCTCTGCGGATAAACTTGACACAGCAGGGGCAGAAATCAACGTCTGAATGCCCTGAAATAAAAAAAATATGGTGGCAACAAACTCTGAGCAACTAATACTCAGCAAGATTTACCCGACCAGTGGGTATAACTTAGCTCACATATCTAGACATGCGAGGCTTTTCTGACTGGTGGTTAATTTTGCAGAAAAAACTTCTAAAATGAGTCCTTATTTTTTTTCATGGTTAACTCCAAATTCTATATGCTAAAATCATCAACTAGTATTTGTACCTGCTAAGCAATCGTAACAAACATAGAGTAATAATTCATGATAATCATTTCCAATCATCACTTAAATTCCATATAGCATTACTACGATGCGGTGCTGCGATCAAGGTGCTCATATCCGAGAGCGACTGACGGCGAATCGATCTGCTTTAACCTTGCAAGGTGGACATAACCAACACGGCACGCAAAAGCCATGTCGGACCCCACGCACCAACATTTTTCCTCCCTGTCTCGAACTACAGAACCGTCGCACCTGCATATAGTCAGCCGAGCCCTACGAGAGACCACCAAAAGTAAACATATAGATCCCAATTCTCCGCGGCCACTCAACTCGCCCTAAGGGGTGGGTAGAAGTTCTGTACTTTCGAAGCAAAGCAGTACTCGGCTTATCGGTTTCGACTACCTCCTACTCCCGGCATGCGGCTAGTACAGTTCAAACTCAATCACAGGGCCAGACAACGAACGGTCCTTAACCGACACAGACGGGGCTAGCCTTTCCCGCCCGGTATCCAATTTCTTTTCCTTCTCCAACCTATTCTAATATTCCATATACTCGAAATAACGAGATATCCTATATCTCGAGAGTGACCAGAAATCACTCGACTTCTACCGAGATCTTATTAAGCATAGTATTTCTATCGTCCTATACATACTAGTATAACTCCAGGGAACCTAGGGATCATGCAACTAGAATTCCAAACAATTCCTAAACCTAATGCACAAGTAATAGAAACATATATAGGTATCATAAATTTAGAATAATAGGGCATGCACCGGGGCTTGCCTTCGGGTTGTTGTTAGGTACTGGGGTGAACTGGGCCTTGGGCCGAGTTCTCACGCATCTCCTCCTGCTGGGCCTGCTCCAGCGGCTCTGGTGGCTCCGCAACCACCTCGTACACGACCTCCTCGGCTGCGGTTCTACACGTATGCAATTGCCATGAGAAATGCATAAATGGGTTGCAACCTTAAAATAGCCAATGACTAGATGCAACTACTAGTAATTTACACAAAAATTGCACTCCCTGGCCCAAAATATTCCCCAAAAATCCGGAGTATCCGGACAAATACCCGGAGTATCCGGACTCCCAAGTCCGGAGTTTCCGGGCCTATACCCGGAGTTTTCCCCGGAGTGTTCCAAATCCGAAGTATCCGGGCTTATACCCGGAGTTTTCCTCTGGAGTGTTCCAAATCCGGAGTATCCGGGCTTATACCCGGAGTCTCCGGGATTCACACCATTTTCGCCCCAAAAACTGAAATATTGATTTTGGCAAAACCAACCCACAAAATTTGAAACCCTTTCAGGCCCTAATAGAATGGTTCATAGGGAGATGATTGACCCAAAAGAAATCGATTTAAACACCCTAGATCCATCAATCCCTTTTTGCCCTAGTTCTTAGTTCCTTGAGCAAGCTCCCCTTGCAAGAAAACTCAAAAACGAAGCCACCCCATGGTGGAATACCTGGAGAAAATGATCCCCCACGTTGATTTGAGCTTCCTTGATCTTGGGATTGATTTGGGATAGGAATTTTTGAGTTCTAGAGTTTGGGGGAGAGAGAGGGCTCTTGAGGGAGTGAGAGGGGGAGAGAGTAACGAGAGAGAATGAGAGTGAGAGTGAGCTGTGAGATAAATGAGTTAGTTTTAATGGATGTGGAGCCCAAATGAAGTGTCCCCTCATAAGAGAAGACTTAAAAGTGATACAATATCAGTCTCAGGAGGCCGACAACCAGGGGCGGAGCCAGGATGCCGTTTTTTTCATTGTTAGGGGGGGGCCAACCATACAAATTTCTATAAAAATTTAATCAAAATTTAAATTTATAATGGAAATTTGGGGCTCATGGGGGGCCAGGCCCCTGTCCGCCCCCCTCTCTCCGCCCCTGCTGATAACACTTTTATTACATCAGATGGTACATCACCGTACAACTATACGCGGAAGTGGGCAGTGAAGCGCCACTATCGCGAGGATAACAACTAACACTCACACAACGATATTAACTATGAAAAGGGGTCATCACAGTCTTGCGCCAAGCGTCTGCGGGTGACCCTATCCACAGGCAAGGTTGGTGCAGGACGGAACCTCTACTCGACGTCTTCGGGAACGAAGTCTGAATTTTTCCTCTGTAAAAATTAAGAATGGGGTGAGTACAAACGTACTCAGCAAGTCTAACCACACCCACGGAGGGGGTATAACAGAATATAATGCACAGGATAAATTAAGGATAAGGCTGGGGTTTAGTTTGCGGAAAGCTGATTTTTATGCAAGGGTTCATTTGAAAGAAAGGGTTTTCAAAGCGAGTTTTCTTTGTATCGAATAACACATAATGTTTGCCCACACAAGACCCAAATTTTAAGCGGCTACTGGACTCCTCATCCGCCGTAGCATACGGCACAACTGCCGGACACATTCCCAAAACAACTCACGCCAACCCATCCCAAAATAAACACTAGTTATGTGGCCACACCGTAACTCGCCTAGTACCGTGGACACGCTTATTCGAATAGGTTTTAACTCTGCAGAGGTGTGCAACTTTACCCACAAGCGGGGTACCACAGCTCGAACACCGTAGTGTCGGAGTAAATCCCAACAAAGCCATTACCCACCTTAGCTAGACCTGACTAGCCATCACGGGATCCACCAAGGGGTCATTGACCTATCACAGAGGTTGTAACCGGGACATAAGTCACACAGAGCTAATCCCTTCTCCTTGATCATCCGTTGCTCTCAGCTCTCCTGATGGCTATCAGACTAACTAGTGGGGTTTATGCTAAGTCATTGCCCATTCAACGGTCGAGTGGTTTGCACGGTAATAGAGTTAGGTGAGATGACACACCAACTCGGTCCTTAGTTGTGATAAGATGGATATCTCCCTTCCTTGCTTAACCACACAGCTACAAGCACACCAATCGGCAAATCACACAGAAATGCCATCCATCCTGTCTAAGCTTATCTTTCGAAATTCCACATTTCTCCCTTCCCACACACGCACACTTTTCTTTACAAAACAAGTTGTATTGTGCATAAGGTCCTAAGCGTTCTAGCAGCGATTAACGTCTAAACAAAACACATTCAGACATTAATCTAGGTAGTCAAGGAATGGTTATAGCAAATCAAGGGGTGGCTATCCAACCATGTTTTCAGCAGGCAAAATATATGCAATTTTATAAAACATACCAATAGGTAGTGTTTATAAAACTAGGACAAAATATGCATCAAAAGATGAGATTGAACTTGCCGTCTTCAAAGCCTTCCGGGAGGTCCTGGTCGAAGTACTATCCTTCGGGCTCGCGGAACTGGTCCTCGTTCGCTTGCTTGCAGTACTACTCGTCGATGGGTTCTCCCTCGTTCACACCGTGATCTACGACGCATACAAACAAACACACAATCAAGAAAAAGAAATAAAAGTTTTATCGCTGAGCTTGATTCGGAAACAATTAAGATATGGAGATAGAAGTAATATTTTTGGGCGGTTTCCTAATGGCTTGGCCAAAACTATAATAGGAATGGCGTGGTAAAGTTTCAGGTCGATTGGAGGTTGTTTGGCGCATGAAATGATAGGTCAGAGAGGGTTTAGGGTTAAACCGGGGTTCAGGGGCCTTTTTGCAATTAGTTCTGAGATAACAGGGACTTGGTTGGAATTTTAGCAAACATCGGGGCCACTCCGGAAAAGTGTAGGGGTATAATTGAAATTAAGTTTATAGTGGAAGGGTTTGTTTGTAAATAAAGAAAATAGACAAGGGCCCTTTTGTAAAAAGGGTTATAAAGGGTGGGGTTTCTTAATTAAAATGGAAGAAGGGGAGGGGCTTAAGGGCAAAATAACCCTTCATCCCCTTCCTCTCGACGTAGAACAAGGGAGGGGGCGCTGGGTGCCGGCGGTGGCCCTCGCCGGCGGCCTAGGGCACGGCGGCGGCCGGGATCAAGGGGAAAAGGGAGAGGGGCCCGCGGGAGATCGAATCCCCCCTAATTTGGGCGGAGGCGGCCCGTGGAGGTGTCACCACGGCGGCGGGCGGTGGCGGCCAGTGGCGGTTTTGGTGGCGGCGTTGCGGGCGCGGGAAAGGGACCCTCGGTGGCGGCCGAGTTTGAGGGAGTGGAGGGGGTCCTACCTTGGCCCTTGGCCCGGGTGGGGAGGAGGCGAGGTGCTTCGACCACGGAAGCGTACGGTGGCGGGCGGAGGTGGCCCTGGCGGCGGCGCTGCAAGGCGAGGGGAGGGGCTAGCAGCGGCGGAAGGGTTTGCGGTGGTGGTGAGCATGATTGGAGGCCTATTTATAGGCGGAGTACGGCGGTGGGGAGGGCTGAGCGCGTTGGAGCCGGCCGGCGAGCTCCGTGGGGCGCCATTAATGGAGGGCACGTGGAGGGGCTGCGGAGCCTGGCGTCGAGCTGTGTGGCCTGTGCGGCTCGGCGGACGGCACTGTGCGTGAGCAGGGCGAGTACGGCGGCGCGAGCGGCGAGACGGCCAGGTGATGGGACAAGTCCGGCAGCAGCGAGCGGCACAGCCGCGTGGAGCGCGTGCGCGCATGCGTGGACGGGAGGGTGGCGGCGAGCGGCGTGGTGGGCGGTGCGGCACGCGGAGCGCGTGCGCGTGGGCGCGTGGAGGCGGCCGGGAGTGAGCGTGCGCGAGCTAGGCCGGGAGCAGGGGCCGGCGTGCGCGGGCAGGGAGCGGCCGGGGTGAGGCGGTGGCCGGCACAAGGGGCACGGCGGCGTCGAGCTGCTCTGTGCGTGCGCGAGAGCGTGGCAGAGGAGGGAGAGAGAGAGGAAAAGAAAAATGGAAAAGGAAAAGAAAAATGGAAAAAAAAAGGAAAAGAGAGAGATTCGCTCGGCAGATTTCGCGGCGGCGATCACGGCCGGTCGCGCGCGCGCCGGTCGGGCGTGGCGTGGCGGTTGTCGGTACGCGACGCGCGGAATAGGAAAAGAAAGAGACGATACAGTGATTGATTTCGGGTGTCGGGGCGGAGATCCGATGGGACAGGTTTCGGGAATTAGGGCTCAGGGGTTTAGGAAGGTTTTGAGCTCAACGATGAAAATTATTTTAGCGCGTGATTTAATTTTAGTGAATTTTTCGGGATGTCACACCAGATAGAAAAACTTAGATGACTTAAAAACTCCATATCCGAAGTATCCGGGCCTACGGCCGGAGTTTCCGGAAAGGGTGTTACAATTACCACGCCGCGCAAGTGAGCCCCCGTTATGTGCAAGCAGGGATTCATCGGAGGCTTTCCCTTTCGTCTACTGACGTTTACTTCCCGGAGCCCGAAAGCCGTCGCCGCCTAGCATAGTCGCATGCGCCGCCGAGGACCAAGAATCGGCGGCGCGTAAGCTACAAAATACTTTGCTTCTCTAGATTCATTCACCAGACCAACAAAAAAAGGGAATAGGAGACTGGAGGGAGTATGAGATATCCATCCATCCGTTTTTGGGTGGTGCTTTTCTTTGGAGACCGGACAACGCTTATCCACTTGTGGGTTTCTTTTTTTGTCACTCTCTTTCTGGGTTTCGTGTTTGTCCGAATGCTCTGGAGCTGCGTCCGAATTCATCATGCGTTCCAGTGTCGAGCCTAAACCATTGCAATTGGCAAGTGATGGTGATCGGTGTCATGGAAAATGAGGTCAAATCTGGCCTAAGGATGGGGTAAACCAGGGACGTCGCGAATTATGGAACGAAATACAAATGGAGCCATCGATCGTCTGTCATGACTCATGAGCATTGTTGTATTAGCTTTTTTTCATTTTTTCTCTTCCCAAATACGAAACAAAGACAACGTAGTAGTTGTAAAATTATGTTACCGCGCACTACAAAATTTAGAAAAAAAAAACATAAAGACAAGAAGTCATATACTCATATACCTCTCATCCTAACCTTACTCGTTCCTAGATGCTAGATATTAAATGTGTACATCCTATGAATCCATCCTCTCGGCCGGGGGAGTGAAGGGAGAGTCCCCTCTTACATTTTAGAGCACATAAAGTTTAGGAAATATTTCAATTTACTCCCTTCAAATATAGCCAAAGTCTAAATAACTCCATAAACTATTACTTGGTTCAATTAACCCCATAAACTATATCATTTAGTTCATTTCATCCCATAATACAATTTTTTTTTTCTCCATACCCAAGTTGAATCTTAATTTAAAATTTTGTAGGGTAGTAGTGGACATCACAATGCATACTAAAAAAATATTATAGTTTTTTCATCGTTAGTTTTCATATAAATTTGAACTCAAATGATTAGTTTCTTATTAAATATCCTAACCTATCAAAATAATTATTAAAATTATGTTGTAATTTTTTTTTGTCATATGTTGTGATGTGTACTATCATCTTGTAAAATCTCAACTTAGAACTCCACCAATGCATAGAGAACTGAAAAAGATAAATTGTATTAGGGGGTAATGGCATAGTTTGAGTGTATGTGTGTGTGTGTGTGGGGGGGGGGGAGGGAGGGAGGTAAAATAAATCAAACCATACTTTACATGGTTAGCCGATCTTTGGCTGTAGTTGAGAGGAGAAATTTAGACTTTTTTCTAAAGTTTACTTAAAAGTTTTCAAAGCTTTTAGTTAGTCCAAGTTCGTATCTAAGTTTCCGAGGCCCTGGTGCGAAATATAAAGTAGGAGCTCAATATTTTAGACAATACAAATAACCAAAGAAAGAATTATTTCTTTGGCCCTGAAAAAAGTTGTGCTTAGTTTCTTGACCTTTTTTCTCTTGAACCTGGTATGTGTTTGGTTGGGAGACCAGATGGGATGGGTTGGATCCAACCCCATTTTTTGGATTGGGTTTAACCCATCTCGTGTTTGGTTGGGAGGGATAGGTTGAACCAATTTTTCTGTTTGGTATGGAGGATGAGATGGTGGGATGGATGACAAGTTTGACACCATTAGTGATGTCATCGAGGGGTCCACCTGTCATAGGGTGCACCTTCTTCTTCCTCACGGGCACATCCTGGCGCCACCGCTCCCCCCGACCCCCGCCTTCCACGCCGCCGCTCCATGGCCGGCCAGCCGGCCGCACCTCGGGCCGCCATCTGTTTCCCCATCTGTTTAGGAGCCAGCCAAATCTCGAGGACGAGATTCATTTTAAGTGGGGTAGGTTTGTAACATCCCAAAAAGTTACCAAATCAAATCATGCGCTAAATAATTTCAAAACCTCTTTTCAATCGTTAAGCTCAGTCCATTCAAAATCGATCCCCGCCTGATCTCCCGAAAACCCGATCCCGGCATCCAATCGCTGTCCCGTCTCCCTGTTTGCCCTCGTCCCGCGCGTCACGCCCGACCGGCGCGCGTGCGCGTCTGGCTGCGGTCTCCGCCACGATCCCCGCCATCTCTCTCTTTCTCTCTCTCTCTCTTTCTTTCTCTTTTTCCTTTTTCCATTTTCCTTCTTTTTCTTTTTCTTTTTCCTCCTCCTCCTCCCTTCCTTCCCTCCTCTCCCGCGCGCTGCAGCCCACTCGCCGCGCCGCCCCGACCATGCTCGCGCACGACCGCTGGCTACCCCGGCCACTCCACGTCCCTGTGCGCGCGCGCCCCGCCCCCGGCCTGCCCACGCGCACGCGCACGCGCACGCGCGCACGCACGAACGCGTCACTCGGCGCACCGAGCCGCGACGCCCGCGCCACGCCGCGGCCGCCTGCCCACGCCTCGCGCCGCACGCGTTTCACGCGGCCGCCATCACCGCCGCGCCGCTCGCCTGCTGCCAATGTGCGCGCCCCCACGCGACGCGCGCTGCCCGCCGTGCCGCTCGCCGCTCGCAGCTCGCCACCGGCCGCCCCCGGTCCCGCTCGCCCCTGCTCCCGGGCCCGCCCACGCACGCCAGGCCATGCTCCCACGTGCACTCGCCGTGCCGCCTGCCGTCAAGCTGCACAGCGCCGCCTGCCCCGCTCGCCGCCTGCCTGAGCTGTCGCGTCACCCCGTGCCGACCTCGCCGCCCGCGCCTCCGCTCCGTGACGCCGAGCAGCACAGCAGCTCGCCCCCACCGCCATTAAAGCCGGCCACGAAGCCCGCCGGGCCGCCACCGACGCGCCCCGCCCTCCACCGCCTCGGACGCCTATAAAAGGGGCCGAGGAGCACCCCTGGCACACCCACAACCCGTAGCTCCGCCCAGCCCAGCGCCTCCCTGCCTCTAGCGCCGCCGCCACGCACGCCTTCATCGGCCGCAGCCCCCGCTGCTGCCCCGCCTTCTCACCTCGTCCCAGTCCAAGGTGAGCATGGGAATCAAATCCTCTCGCCTCCCTCTTCCTCCCCCCCCCCCTCCACGGCCGTCGCCGGAGCTCAGGCCGGCCAGATTGGCCGCCGCCGGCGCCTTGCCACCCCCTCCCCTGTTTCCCAGTCGAAAGGGAGGAGAAGAGGGCAGATTTGCCCTTGGCCCCCTTCCCTTCTCTCTATTTCCTAAAAAATCCCTCCCCCTTTCTAACCATTTTGCAAAAGAAACCCCCTCTTTTATTATATTTCAAAACAGACCCTTCCACTATATAACACATTTATAAATAGACCCCTACCTTTTTCTAGAATGACCCAGACACTCTCTAGAATTCCAATCAGAACCTTTCACTAATTACAAATAAGTCCCTGGACCTTTGTTTGGACCCTAAACACCCGGTTAACTTATCATTCCATGCGCCAAACAATCTCCGATCGACCTAAAACTTTACCACGTCATTCCTATTGTAGTTCTGGCCATGCCATTAAGAAACTATCAAAAAATATTACTCCTATCTCTATATCTTAATTGTTTCTGATTCGAGCTCAACGATAAAACTTTTGTTCCTTTTTCTTGATTGTGTGTTTGTTTGTACGCGTCGTAGATCACTGTGTGAACGAGGGAGAACCCGTCGACGAGCAGTACTGCAAACAAGCGAACGAGGATCAGTTCCGCGACCCCGAACCCGAAGGACAGTACCTCGAGCAGGACTTCCCAGAAGGCTTCAAAGACGGCAAGTTCAATCCCGCCCTTTGATGCATGTTTTGTCCTAGTTTTTAAAAACACAACCTATTGGCCGGTTTTATAAAACTGCATATGTTTTGCCTGCTGAAAACATGGTTGTATAGCCACCCCTTGATTTGTTATAACCATTCCTTGACCACCTAGATTAATGTCTGAATGTGTTTGGACGTTAATCGCCGCTAGAACGCTTAGGATCTTAAACACAATACAACTTGTTTTATAAAAGTAAAATGTGTGAGTGTGTGGGAAGGGAAAAATGTGGGATTTCGAAAGATGAGATTAGACGAGATGGATGGCACTTCTGTGTGAATTGCCGAATGGTGTGCTCGTGCCTGTGTGGCAGAGCAAGGAAGGGAGATATCCATCTTGTCACAACTAAGGACCGAGTTGATGTGTCATCTCACCTAACTCCACTATCGTGCAAACCACTCGACCGTTGAATGGGCAACAGCTTAGCATAAACCCCACTAGTTAGTCTGATAGCCATCAGGAGAGCTGAGAGCAACGGGTGATCAAGGAGAAGGGATTAGCTCTGTGTGACTTATGCCCCGGTTAAAACCTCTGTGATAGGTCAATGACCCCTTGGTGGATCCCGTGATAGCTAGTCAGGTCTAGCTAAGGTGGGTAATGGCTTTGTTGGGATCTGCACCGACACTACGGTGATCGAGCTGTGGTACCCCGCTTGTGGGTAAAGTTGCACACCTCTGCAGAGTTAAAATCTATTCGAATAGCCGTGCCCACGGTACTGGGCGAGTTACGGTGTGGTCACATAACTAGTGTTTCTTCTGGGAATGGACGGGTTGGCGTGAGTTGTTTTTGGGAAAAATGTCCGGCAGTTGTGCCGTGTGCTACAGCGGATGAGGAGTCCGGTAGCAACTTAAAACTTGGATCTTGTGTGGATCAACACTACGTGTTACTTGGTACAAGAAAACTTGCTTTGAAAATCCTTTCTTTTAAATGAACCCCTGCATCAAAATTTGCTTTCCGGAAATAAAACCCTAGCCTCATCCTTGATTTACCATGTGCATTATATTCTGTTTATACCCCCTTCGTGGGTGTGGTTGGACTTGCTGAGTACGTTTGCTGAGGCCGTCCGCACTACCGCACCCATGGCCTGACGCCGCGCCGCTGCCCGTCCTCCACTCGCCCTCGTGCCATGGCTCGCCCCGTTGTCCGCGTCGCTGCTCGACCGCTCGCGCCTCGCCCGACGCCACACCGCCCGACCTCCACGCCGCGCCGCCCGACTCCAGCCACCGGACGCCATGCCGCCCGAGCTCCGCGCAAACCGAGCTACGGCAACAGCTAGCCCCACGCGGACGGACACGAGACGGCATCGAAGTGGGTCGACCTCGTCCGCTCGTTTTGGAGGGACGAGAGCAACTCGCATCTGGCAGGTATATTCCTCTCTAACCCCAACCCAACCCAACCCATATGAGTTCTCATCCAAACGCGGGATCATCTGGGTTCGACCCGCTCCAACCCGCTTCGACCCCTAAACCAAACACACCCTTGGTCATTTGCCCCCAAAACAAGTTCCGTTTAGTCTTTTGGTCCTTCCATCACCTGCAGTTAGATCTACCGTCTAATTATATTCAAACGCATCAATTTAGATTTTTAGCCAAAAAATGACAACATAAAGAAAATTTTCATGATTTTTTTGGTGTTTTTCCACTAGTAAAATAATTTCTAGGTATTTATAAATTTATTTTAGTTTGTAAATCACAAAAAAATCACCACAGGAACATGGTAAACTGGAGTTATATCATTCCTCACATTGCGCAGATCATCATTCTTAAAATTATTATTGCCACTAGGAGTTGAGAACCATCTCTGGTGTCACTTGATCCATCGACATAGCAAATAATGCCAGAAGTTGAGAAAAAAAACACAAAATTGCAGCCGTGCACCTCTTCAATGTCGAGTAAATAACCTCATGGATCCATCGGCTCGCCAGCAATAATACTCCCGTTCGAAACAAATAGTTGCTTCGATGTATTTGCAAACATAGTAGTTTTTTTGTGTAGCTATTATGAGTGTTTGTCTGTTTGAGTACCACATCTTCCCATCTCCTAGGTCTTGGCCAAATTGGCAGACTGGCTGCGGCTGGTAACTGGTCCTGATTTATTCTTAGAGAAAAGTACTGCTGGCAGGTGGCTGTTACTGATTTAGTATGAGAGAAAATTAACTGTGTTCGCTTGGCTTGTCAGCCAACCAGCCAGTAGTACTATTCTCTCATACTAAATCAGCACCAGCCACCAGCTACCAGCCAGTCATCAGTGCTGTTCTCTCGTAACAAATCAGCACCAGTCATCCGCCACAGCTAAGCGAACACAACATTGCCGGCCGAATAAAAGCAATCAATCCGGTTTGCAAACAGCCCAAACATAATCACTCTATACTATCGATGAGTAGTGCTAGATTACTATTTTAGTATTTGGCTCACCGTTTTTACATCGCCTAGCACGGTGTAAAAAATAAACTCGCATTGGTCAACTCAACTGGTGCCAAATGATCGCCGTTGATCTTGCTCGAGTGGCTTGACTCAAGCCGTCCGATCTCGGCACCCCCACTCCTGTTTGAGCGCTGCGTTGCGCCGCTCCCCTTGCCCTTGCGCCCCTGCCAAATAGCCGTTGCCTCCCAACTAGGCAACTAGCCGTTGCGCCACCCCAGTTCCGTCTCCAACCCCGCGGCCACCCCCACCACCCAAAAGCTCGCAATCTCCCAATCTCCTCCACCATCTTCTCTCGCCTTCCCGCTTCCTCTCACCGTCTCCCCCCGACTTGCTCCTCGCTTGGCGTGCCCCCCTTCGCCGTGATTGACAGATAGTCAATGGAGGTCGAGGCGACCGTCCTCGCGCCCCAGCCAGCCGTCTCGCCCCCGGCGGCCTCGCCGGCCAAGAAAGCGCTGACGGCGGCTCCTACGTCTGCTCTGAAGATCAGGGCCGCGAGGAGGAAGACGCTCTGCGACATCACCAACCTGACGAGGCACGAGCCGCCCGAGGTGCTGGATGAGTCGGCGTGCCCTGCAGCGGCGGCCGGCGCGGGCGGCGTTGAGAAGCTCGCGCGGCTAGTCAAGGTAAGATCGCCCATCCAGCATCCCGGCCTCCTGATAGCTATATCTTGGCGTGTGGCTTACCTCGCTCTTCTTTGTTTCATCTTTTCTGAAAAATTTTGGATCTGTTTCAGGAGAACGCGGATCTCGTGAACCTCATCGCCGAGAGAGAGTAAGTCTCTGCACGCTTCTCCGCCAAATTCTTCCACTTGTTGGGGGTTCTTGGTGCGCGACCGTTTGGTCTGAGTGTCTGACCCAATTCGATGTTGTTGGGTTTCTGTGCAGCGAGATCATACAGTTGAGCGGGGCTGAGATTCAGAAGCTGCGGCTCGCCAACTGGGAGCTCGCGCGGACCAATTCCCAGATGATAACGGTATGTTCTTCATCTTCTTTCCCCAATTTTCAGCAAGTGCCCAGTTTTTTTTCCCTCGAAAAGATCAAGTGCCCAGTTCTTGGTTGAAGTATTTACGGCTAAGCATCTGTCTTTTGGCTTACTTAGTTGTTTATCGTCTTAATTTTACAGGAGCTTAATCTTGGAAGAAATAGGGTAAGTGCACTTTGATAGTCTGATGAATTTTCAGATGCTGTGGATTGTTCATAACATGTTCGGTAAGAATCTGATCCCGGATTTCTTGTCATTCGAAGTTGAAAGCGTTGCAACACGAGCTCGCGTGCTCAAGAGCCGCCCTTAAAGCGAAAACATCTGAATTGGAGGTGCGTCGGATCTAGGGCGCTAATATCTTGTCAGATTCAAATCCACCTCCTGCTATTTATTTCTATCGGATGCAATGCTGACCCTCGTGTTCGTGCGACAGGATGTAAAGAAGGCCATGCAGCGGCGCAACATACACACCCAAAGGACACAGCATCTGGGGCCTGACAAAACTGCGCAGACCAAGGATGGAGACGTCGTCGACCCAGAGCCTGTTTCGGAAGCAACGCGTGCCGGTAGCATCCAGAGGCCCGGGAACGCCAGCAGGAAAAGGATGATGAGATCTCGATGTAATCCCCAACCCTCCATGCCTCCGTTGCCCCTGACCGAATTATCGACTTCGTCTGAATGCCTGACTGAATGGCCAATGTTTTCCAGCTCTAGGACCTGTGGCTTCGACGAAACTGGCGCTGCCGAAGGATAAGGAGAC
Source organism: Panicum virgatum (assembly GCF_016808335.1). Lineage (NCBI taxonomy): Eukaryota > Viridiplantae > Streptophyta > Magnoliopsida > Poales > Poaceae > Panicum > Panicum virgatum. The sequence continues at coordinate 25,445,255 of NC_053153.1, read as the reverse complement.
CTCACAGAGACGGTAAACACCAAGATCGAACAGAAACTAGCACACCAACGTTTTGAGTAAAACCTGTTACAGCAGCTGAGTTTACCGAGAACATTCACCTCCCTGCAGGAAGTCCATGAGAATGCCGCAGCCGAGCGCCCGCTCGGAGGACTTGTTCGAGATAGAGGACGTTCAGGCCGCCATTGGCAGTTGCAAGATCGATCCAGATACTGCTTCTGGCAGTGAGAGGGCCGGGCACCAGTTCCTGCGTAGATCCTCTCTAGGAAGGCCGCTCCGGCAGGCCCGGGAACGAGTCACCTCCTACAAGGAGATGCCCCTCCATGTTAAGCTCAGGAGGCCCTAGAGAATGGCAGTTTTGTGTTGCGTTTTCCAATGATTATTTGCTCTTGTGCGGCCGCAGAAGTGCAGATAGCGTGTAGTTTGTGGTGTGAAAATCTGCTTGTGTTCTATCAAGCGTAATTGAGGAGCTTTACTTCAAATTCTAATGTTGATTTGTAGTGAAGATAATAATCATGGGAATCTGATTTCCCATAGCGATTCTTTTACATGGAAATGAGTGTTGAGTTCATAATTGGCACCAACTATTGCCTGATCAAATAAATATACGATCTGTGGAATCAATCAAGCACTTTTAAGAATAAGTACAATCTTCAATAGAACTAGTTCAGTTTACATTCCATAATGTTCAACCCTGTGGGAAGCGAAAACATATTCAAGCAGAGCCATCACTCTGAACTGTATAGTTGGCCGATGCAAAGTGTTCTTTCACCAGAGCAAGAGCTTTCCCTCTGTGAGATATTTCATTCTTCACGGACTTGGGCATCTCAGCATAGCTGCGTTACATGCCAGATAGTTAGTAAACAGGTGAAGTAGCATGCAAAAGTAGGAACTGTCGTATGGAAGTATGAAACTCACGTTTGTTCAAAACCATATGGCTGGAATACAGGGTCCCATCCAAAATCACTAGGCCCTCTAGCGGGTACTATTTTTCCCTGAAGAATGAGAACCAATCTTAAACATGACGTGCCAAAAATAAAAAATGCAGAATTCATCAAAGCGCTATGATAAAGTGTGATACAATCAAAGTACTTCCGCCTACTTTAAACAAGCTATTGGTTCTGTACTTCTTCCCTCTTTATGCTATAATAGTTGAAAAATCTTCTATTAAAAAAGCTCCTAAACTATACTTCCAAAACGTAGCTGCTCTACACCACATAAGGATTTTACTAATAAATAAGTTAGACTTCAGGAGAGAACTTTATAAGAAAAAATGGCATCTTACCGCAGTTTTTCCGACAAACGTGATTGGTTCGTCTCCTGGTCCAAGAGCAAGAGAAAAGATGCACATAGCAAATGCTGATTTATCTTCATAAGCTTTTAAAAGGTTGTTCAAACCTATAATTGCAAAAATTGTACACATGAGGTCATTTGGTCAAACATGACAGAACCAAGAATAGAGATGAGAATCAGTTAGCTTTATAACCTTCATGGCCAATCTTCTCAAGAAACCACTTTCTGTTCATTCATGTACGCAAGATATCCAAACCAAGAGAAAGGACATTAGTAATGGCATTGAAGGCTTGAAGATTAAGATACAGTTTGTCAACGAGTTATTTTGGCCAAGGATGATTATTAGTGTAACTTGGAGATAAGATCATAGTGTTACAATGTTTGCACAAGAAAATGACTTACATGTAGGGTCCTGCAACAGAAATGCAGCGCATGTCAAACTATGAGTGATAAACGTATTTAGAAGTCTATGGAAAAACAATGCAAATCAATCACCTGGTAAGCCTTTGAGTGCATTGAAACATAGGCATGTGTCCTCAACCAGTACGGGCCCATTCACCTATATATGAAGAAAAGGATGCAGATTAAACCAGATAAGAAAGCTATTATGTTGGATGTATATGTCGATGTTCGATTGGTTCGAAACAAGGAAGTACCTGAGATGCAGCCATTCTTGCTTTCTCTTTGGATATGTCCTCTGGCTCTCCTTGCAGTTCAGGCACTGCCAAACTCAATTTCGACAAACAATAAGTACAAAAAGATCTTAAGTTCCCTACAAAGAAAGAAAATAATGGCAACACATACAGTAATTTCAAGTAAGAAAAACCTTTACTAATGTTCATTTGTAAATAATTTGTATGTAGTGGTGGTGGCGGGGTGTGCATGTCATATGAGTTCCATAAGAATTTTTAAAATCTAGAATTGTACTATTTGCTTTATGTTTTCCTATTCTGGACATTTGGCACACACTGGAGATGTGATCTTGATTCTCAGTGTAGGATGTCAGAATTTCAATTCTCAAGTGCAGGTAGCCTGTATTTCCATTTCCATGCACTGAACTGCATATGACTGTTCTACAGAAATAATCTTAACAGTTGCAGTTCCTAATTCTTAATCAGTAGCATTAATCTCAGAACACTAAAGAAAATAATCATGAGGCAGTGTGAAGGATTCAGGTCATCAGTAACTAAACAACACAAGGGTTACAAGTATATTCAACCTGGAGGGCCTAATGCAGTCCCATCCGACCGTATATCTGTATTTTCTCAAGATGTGCTACCTAAATGGTTGCATGGTTTCCCCAATTCTATCAGACACCAAGTCATTGTGCAACTCGCACGAACCTTTGTCATTGAATTACTGACATCTTGAAAAGTGATTACACAAAAGGGCACTTGGTGCTCGCTATCCCGAATCTCCAGTTACCACAAATCCAAAGCATTAGGTGCCATCAGCGATATCATCTGGTCTATCTGACAAATGTTCAGTGCATGCCAATTTCTCAATGGGCGGCTACAAAGGCCACCACACAGTTATTAAGCGACGCTACCCCACCTTCAATCACACAATATTGGTGGCGGTGTCGCGCACCCGAAACCCTCGCGCTAAAACCCTCTCTGCTATGGATGCTAGTCGTGTAAGAAGGAGCGGGGGGGGGGGGGGGGGGGGGAGGGTCTCACGGTCGAGCTTGAGCGACGGAGGAGCCGAGGATGGCGCGGACCTCCTCAAGCTTCTTGGCGTTGCCGGTCACGAAGGTCACCGCCTTCGGCAGCACCCGCGCCGCCGCCGACATGGCGCAGTGGTGGCACGTGCCCCGAGTAACCCCTGCTTCTGCGGGAGACGTCGGCCGGGCCAAAGGTGCGGAACTGCGGATGCGAGGGGGCGGCGGCGAGGCGGCTGGGGGGAGGGGGAGTGGGCAGTTTCGTCAGACTACTCGGGTTGAGCCGCATGGGCCCACCAGGCCTTCAGGGTAATTCTGCTAGTTGCCGCTTTTTTTTTACCGTAGCGGTGAAGTTAATCAACCCGCAGATCTGCTCCGCTCAAAAAAAAAAAAAAACCCAGATCTGCTAGCCGCCTGGCTGGCGGCGAAGCACGTGAGCTAGACACATTTTTTTGTTTAGCATGTTCACATGGGTGAAGCACGTGGGCTAGACACATTTTTTTTGTTTAGCGTGTTCACATGGGTGTTCTTAATCTTAGCGCTTGTTTAGTTTCCTTCAAAATTCCAAAATTTTACAAGATTTCACATCACATCAAATTTTTAAACCCATGCATGAAGTATTAAATATAGTTAAACAAAATAACTAATTACACAGTTTGTCTATAATTTACGAGACAAATCTTTTAAAGCTAATTAACTCATGATCGGACAATAATTATCAAATACAAACTAAAGTGCTACAGTACTTTGCAGTTTCCTTTTTACGCATCTAAACAAAGGCTTAGTCCATTGTATTGTTCATGAGTTTGAGAATAGAAAATTGCAACTTAGGTCATCATAACAAAGGACAATTAAATTATTGGAGAGGCAGGATGGGAACCAACGGAAAAGAAAGTCTCATCTCAGACTGCTTCTTAGAAAACAGGTTAGAAGTTGTGCCTGTATTTCACTTGGAGGAGCAATTTCCACCCAATTCCACTATTCCACATTTGAGGTTAGAATAGCAGGAGTTGAGCCCTCAAATTCTATGCATGTTCCACAAAAATTCCCATACTCATAAATCAAATAACACAGTTTAGTTCACATCTCTGAACTTCTATAGCCGTATATATTAATTCATCCAAGCAAACACATTGCAAGAGAATTGAATGTTGGTTCTTTAAACTATCACCTTCCTTGCGGAAATACAGATACAACATCCTACAATGCAGTCGTCATTAATAACATGTAACAAAAATTTGATATATAGGACGACCGAAGCCTAAAGGGGAACGGATAATTTATTGCTCATAATTCTTTTCTACCGCATTCTAGTTAACAACAATATATTATCTCCTCTTAGAATTTTGTTCCTTCAAATGGAGGATATAAACCAAGAGAGGATATAAACCGCAGATCTGAAGAGAGAAGGCGCGCCCGGCTACCGGCGGGCGCTAGAGGGGCCGGCGTGCCCGCCTACCGGCAAGTGCGAGCCCTGCGCCTGACGCTGGCGGGGGCCAGCGGTGGCAACCGCTGGTCGGGGCTGGTGCAGGTGGCGGTGTTGCGCCGTGCGCCGGTGGAGCCGGCGGTCGCGAGCTTCGGGTGTTGGCAGGTAGGGGCCGCCGGGGGCTGGCGCTCGCCGGGGGTAGGGGAAGCGGGCGCTGGCCGGGGCGGGGGCCGAGGGTGCCGGACGCTCGCCGGCCGGGTGGGGCCGGGCACCGGCCGGGGCGGCGCTGGGGACAGGAGTGGTTGGGGGCGGCATGAAATTGGGGTCGGGGGAGAGGGTACGGGGGCTGGTGGCCTGGTGGGGTGTTTAGATAGGGTTTGTTGATTGAGCTTTAGTGGGCTCGATGTTCAATGGGCTAAATGTCTAATCCGCTCGGTTCTTTACCGAGGTTTGGAACCGAATCGAGAATTTCGGTTTTTGAGAAATGGAAACCAAATAGAGAACTGAAATTCTCGGTTCCGGTTCTCGATTTTTTCGTTTCGGTTCTCGATTCTTGGTTAATTTTGCCCATGGCTATAAGCGGGGTTAGCATGGTGGCACCTTGGCCATAGCCCACCTTAGAATTTGGTCCAATGTTAAAAATATTGTAGATTTGTCAGGTTTGGTTACAACATGGTTTATTATAAGCTCCGTCGCATCGAATTTTAGATATTAATTAAAATGCTAAATATAGTCAAATGATAAAATAAATTTTATAATACTTAGGGTTTTCGCGAGATAAATCTATTAAGCCTAATTAGTTCATGTGATGTTATAATATATTTATGCTAATCATAATTAAATTTAGGGAAAATTCGATTCATGCCACCACAACTCCGTGAAATTGGGTGTCATGTTGAAAATCATGCCACTCAATGGCATGGATTTCAACATGAGATCCAATTTCAAGAAATTGGAGTGGCATGGATCCAACTGACCCATAAATTTATTAGATTCGTTTCGTGAATAAGTTCTATACTCATATAGTTAATTTTATAATTAGTTTATGTTTGCTCTTTTCAATTGGCACTTGGCAATGGAATATGTGGCAGGACTTAAATAGAACTCACGAACCAAGCAGCACTAATATAATACAGATTGCACACGCCACTGTCCTATATTTTTTGACCCATTGCATCAGAGATAGATAGACCATCCTACCTACACGCCACTGTCCTTTTCACGCGCCGCCCGGCAAGAATCAGGCCTTCTCCAACGACGTGGCCAAAGAGACAGCAGGCATGGCACCAGAACAAATAAAATAAGATCATATTAGTTTTTAAAAAAATTTCATACAGTATTCATCACATCGAATCTTCGGACACATACATAGAGCACTAAATATAATTAAAAATAACTAATTACCTAGTTTAATAGTTTCATACGAGATGAATTTTTTTAATCCTAATTAGTCCACAATTGACCACTAATTGCCAAATAATAACAAAATATGCTACAATACCAAAATCCGAACTTTTGCGCGAACTAAACACACTCTACTCTAAAAGGAAATCACCTACTCGATGTATGAAGAGGAATATGGGGTCAGCAGGTCAGAGATGGTGGATTTATAGGGAGCTTTGCGCGCTAGTCTCTTGCAGGCACGCTAGCGCCTTCATTTTTCACACACTCTCTCTTCCGCGTCTTGTTTAATTGCAAAATTCCAAATTCCAAAAATATCATATTAAAAGAAAATTTTAAATGCATGAAATATTAAATCTAGACGAAATAAAAAACGAATTGCATATTTTGTTTTTAAATTGTGAGACGAATCTAATAAACCTAACTAGGCTATGATTAGACACTAAATTGTTACAGTAAATGCTACAATAAACATGTGCTAATGAAAGATTAATTAGTCTTAATAAATTCGTCTCGTAGTTTACATACGGATTTTATAATTAATTTATGTTTAAAATTTCAATTGTACACAAATTTCATTTCAAAAATTTTACAGCTGCACCCGAGAATCTGACACGAGCGAGTCCGCCAGAGTACGAGACCAGCGGATCAGGACGCCGGGCTCCCGGCGCCCCCGCGTCCAGTCCGTCCGCTCCGTCCTCACGGCTCACGGTCCGTGCTCCCACACACGCACACACCGCACGCTCCCCACGTCAGCGCAGAACGGCCGGCCCCCGTCTCCGTCTCCGTCTCCGTCTCCCCCACGCGGCCACGCGTCTCGCACCAGGCGCGACCGCGAGACAGGCTCCCAGTCCCGGACTTCTACGCAGCAATCCAAAGTCGTCGTCCCTTCCACCCCAGGCATGTGTCCGCGTCCCCCGAACTTCGTGGTAAAACCTCCGCACCCGCGTTTTCCCCACCCGGGACCTGACCTCTCCTCTCCTCTCCTACAAATCACCCCCCCACCCACCTCCACCTGGGCACCTGGCCACCTTCCCATCTTGTGCGCGCGCGGGTACCTGCAGCGACTGACGGGGAGCAATGGAGAAGGCCATCGACAGGCAGCGGGTCCTGCTGCGGCACCTCGACCCCGCGGCGGCGGCGCCGGGCCCCGCCCAGCCCGCCATCTCCGTGAGGACCCCCGCCCCTTCCCCTCTCCCTCCCTCCCTCGTTCACCGGACCGATCCGGGGCGCGCCGCTCCGATCGCTCCGGCGACGTTTCATCCGGCGCCAGATCTGCGACGCGACTGACCGGCGGCGGCGCTGCGCCCCGTGCGTGCGTGCGTGCGTGTGTGTCGCAGGCGAGCGCGTGCGCGGCGGGGGACAGCGCGGCGTACCACCGGAGGGCGGCCTTCGCCGACGACGTCGTCATCGTCGCGTAAGTGCACTCGGGCTTCCCTGGCTTTTCGTGCTGTGGTCGGCGGGCGGCCCCATGTCAATTGGAGCTTTTGATCGCGACTGGTGTGGGGATTCCTTTGTTCTGGGTTTCCGGTGGCAGTTGTCCTGCGACGATTCCTAGGAGAGTTTCGTATGGTGCTACCGGCGACGGTATACTGTATTATAGAGTCGTGGAAGTTGTGGTCGTCGAACGCTGTTGCAACTGCAGTGATGAATTGCTGCGAATTTGGGCTCTGGGCGTTAGTCAACCCGAGTCTAAATCTGGGCATACAAGAAGATCCTTTTCTGGAACTCATCAGGGATCCATGCTAGAGTCATCTGTCGAACATGAGACTGTAGACAGCTAGAGAGTGCTCTAGAGAGTGTTCCAATTCAGTTGGACAAGCCTATTTCCATTGGATTCATGATAACTGTGATATTATTTTGTTACTTCTTTCTTGTACATGCGGAAGAAATTTTGATCAATTGCATACCCTTTTCTGTCTCCAGTGCATACAGGACGGCGATTTGCAAGGCCAAGAGAGGGGGTTTCAAGGATACGTTCGCTGAGGACCTATTGGTTCCTGTCTTCAAGGTTTGTGCTTTGTTGGGTTGTTTCCCTTTGTGCATCTTTATTATTAAATCCGTGAATTGGTCGCTTGTCAGTGTGTTTGGGTCCTCTTAGACGCTCTCTTTCTCAATCATAGGCTTTAGTAGATAAAACAAAGCTGAACCCTAGCGAAGTTGGCGACATCGTTGTTGGTACTGTCTTAGCTCCTGGGTCCCAGAGGGCAATCGAATGCAGAATGGCAGCACTGTATGCTGGTATTCCTGGTAATGAAACTATCTCTGTTGCATCTTACTGTGATTTCAGACCACGATTATCCTCACCTTGATCAATTTGTTTGGGTGGATGCAGACACTGTTCCTCTGAAGACTGTAAACAGGCAATGCTCTTCTGGCCTTCAGGCAGTTGCAGATGTTGCTGCTGCTATTAAAGCAGGGCTGTATGATATTGGTAAGATTTCTTGCCGTCTGATTTTAAGTAACTTTAGTTTGGATTTGTTGTTGAATTGAGTTTTATTCTCTCCATCCAAGGTATTGCTGCTGGCCTCGAGTCCATGACAGTGAACAAAGTTAGTCTTGACGGTCAAGTGAATCCCAAAGTAAGTGTACATGCTGGTCAATGCAGCAAAGCCACATTTTAGATGCATGTGTAGACATCTTTTCTGATTACTTTTTTATGTAATTTTCTTATAGGTTGAGCTGTTTTCTCAAGCACGTGATTGCCTTCTCCCAATGGGCCTCACATCTGAGAATGTTGCACACCGATTCGGCATAACACGACTGGAACAAGATCAAGCTGCTGTAAGTTGCCTTATTCCCCTTTAGTGGTGCATTTCTGTGTGTATGAGACTCCGAGTTGCTGTCATGCAGTATGCTTCTTGCTCTTATTCTTTTTATTGTTGACGGTAGGTTGAGTCTCACAGAAAGGCTGCTGCAGCTGCAGCTGCTGGTAAATTCAAGGAAGAAATTGTGCCTGTTCATACTAAGGTAATTTAGCTGATTTTTTTCTTCTGAAAATAACTATTTTAACTGTTGGGGAATTCTATCAAATTTGAAGTTGAAATATTGTGTTTCTTTGTGGTACATTGACACAATCACCATCTTATATAGATTGTCGATCCAAAAAATGGTGAGGAAAAGGAGATCATTGTCTCAGCAGATGATGGAATCAGAGCTGGTACTTCGCTGGCAGTCCTGTCAAAACTCAAACCAGCATTTTCAAAGGATGGCAGCACTACTGCTGGTAAGGAAAAGTAAAATCAAACTATGTGCGAATGTTCATTGGTTGTATCCACTCTAAATCTAGCGTTGCTTAACTGTAGGGAATGCTAGCCAAGTGAGTGATGGCGCTGGGGCTGTCTTGCTAATGAGACGTGATGTCGCTATGAAAAAGGGCCTTCCAATTATTGGCGTCTTTAGGTATCATTACTGTCCCCCTTCAGTGTGCATGGTGTGGGACAAAAACATTCAAACACCTTAGTTTTACTGAGCACAACCTCGTTATTCAACACTTTGTTAGCCAAAACAGAGGCCTATGGCATACCTTTAATAATGGTAAATTTCTGTTAAGAGGCCCATCATTATAGCTTAATGTGCAAATGTAGGAGCTTTGCGGCAGTTGGAGTTGATCCAGCTGTAATGGGTATTGGGCCAGCTGTTGCAATCCCTGCAGCTGTGAAAGCTGCCGGACTACAAATCAATGATATTGACCTTTTTGAAATCAATGAGGTATTGTTTCATCAGTGTTCTCAAGTTCTTCCTCTCGATAACAATATAATTGCCAGATAACATTTGTTTGCTCTTGTTCACAGGCTTTTGCATCTCAGTATGTGTACTGCTGCAAAAAGTTGGAACTTGATCCTACAAAAGTCAACGTCAACGGAGGTGCAATTGCTCTTGGGCATCCATTGGGTGCTACAGGTATTTGTTTCTGCATTTTCTATTGATTATATCCCACAAGTTTTATTGGACGAAGTGTGTGCCTTTTGAATTACCATGCAAAACTGTGAAGATATGTGAGGTGGCTGATTTAGGATCTTTAATTGACAGCAACAATGGCATTTATGTCTTTTTCTTTGCAGGTGCTCGATGTGTCAGTACTCTTCTCAATGAGATGAAACGTCGTGGCAAGGATTGCCGTTTTGGAGTGATTTCTATGTGCATAGGTACATAACTAATTACTTATTTTCATTTACCTGCATCAAATAGATGCTTTTGAGTGGTGATTATAACAAACCTTCATATTTCATGATGATGGATGTGCAGGTTCTGGGATGGGTGCTGCTGCTGTATTCGAGCGGGGAGATGGTGTGGATGAGCTCACTAATGCTCGGGGGATCCCGTCCCATAATTGGCTTTCCAAGGACGCCATGTAACTGTACCATCAAATTTTCGGAAGGGAATGGTAGTATTCTTTCCAAATCGCAACATAAGGCGAATTGGGGAATAAAGTGATTTTGTATTTGTCGCCCCTGCTGAGGGGTAACTAAGGTTTATACCCCATCAACATGTGAACTTGGATAGCTGGATAATCTATTGTTAGCTGGAAAGTTGTATGAATAACTCCAATAATCGATTTTCTTGCTTTTGAAAGTTGACGCAGGACGGGCTTTCGATAGTCTTTGTACAGGCGAGGACCACGGCGACACAAAATAAAGGCTGTTCGGTTTGAAACCATTATGCCACTTCCTTTAGTCCATGTTTTAGGTTCGAATTAAGAGGATTAAATATGAGCTAATTGTAAGACTAATTGCATTGAGATTAATTCGCTAGATGAATCTATTAAATCTAATTAAACTATTATTAGTACTAGTAAAATTTGCCGCACGTATTTTGAAAAACCTTCAGATCCATCATATCGGTCATTCTTGCATTAAATAACACTATAATCATTTCTAAAAATCTTAGAAATGATCTTCTAACAAAATTTCACTTATTTGCAGCCTTGTAATACATTTTATTTTATCTAAAGATAACTAGGCGTACAGTCCGTGCATTTGTATGGATGCGCGGCTAGTATTGAAAATTCAAAAATCCGCATATCATTATATTCTTACTTAAAGATTATACTATTTTTTACCATACATCACTCTATTTATCGTAAATTATGTCTTATTATTAGTTAAAACAATTCAAATATGATATACCTGTAATAACAATTTGATTTGTGGAACTTTAATAATATTATGCATATAATTATTCTTATTTTTGTTTTATTTTGATTGATTTTTGCTAGCTTTTGTTTTTATTAATAGAATATATTTGTAACTGATACCTAGCTAATTGATATTTTATATTTAATTTTTCATAATGGCATTAGTGAGTGATTTTTAATTAGGCAAAGAGGTATTTTAGTCTAATGTTTATCATAATGGCAGTGGTGGGTAATTTTTATTTTTCTATTTTTCTTCGATTAACGTGAGAATTTCTAGGCATTGAGAGCGAACGTAGAGGCTCCGTTTGTTGGTCAAATAATAAGATAATAGATTGTCGGAACAATAAGAGTCAAAATTATTAAACATATGAAAATTTGCTTTGCAGCTTCCCCAAAGGATTGATTGTAACCCAATTTTTTATTCTTCGGATCATGGAGCCATGACTATTGTTAATTATTAAATCTGTTGGAATAATACGTGTCAAAATTATTAAGCACACAATTTGATAGGAGAATGTATGTTCATCTTCCCAGTTTAATCCCTGCCATTCGCCACTATACGAAACCTACCAGAAATACTTAGATAAATGCCTTGAACCAGATTATCTCTGAACAAATATTAATAAACTAAATTGAAGTTGTGGATTAATGTTAAGCATCAAGTTAGATTTCATAGGCTGAATTGGGAGACCCTCCCTCGAAATTGCCGTATATGCAATCTCTGGAGGGAAAAGGCAGTTCCGATAAAACACGGCACTGCCATGTTTGGTTAAGGGTCGCATCACAATTTCACAAAAAGATGAATGTCCGCATAGAGTACTAAATGAAGTCTATCTGTAAAATCTTTTCAGGGATGGGTGTAATTTTTCGAGACGAATCTAATGACTCAAGTTTCATAATGATTGACTACAGTGATGCTACAGTAATCGCACTCAATTATTCACTAATCGTACGGTCAAATGCCTCATTAGTTATGAAGATATATGTAGTACTAGTTTGTGCGGGACTGCTGGTGGTGCTCCTCCAACCACAATATGGCGAAAAAAATAGTTTTCACAAAACCCAACGCCGACCCGGCAACGGCAACGCACAATCGATTCGAAATTCGAAATGCGTCACAAGAATCGAGGGCGAAATCTCCCTCCCGCTTCCAAAGGGAAAGGCCTTGTTTGGGTACGCTAGAAAACTAGCACGCACACATCCCGAAAAAAAAATCTCGCATGCATGAAATACTAAATGAAGTATATTTGCAAAAAAATTTTAGGGATGAGTGTAACTTTTCGCGACGAATCTAATGGCGGTAATTAATCGATGATTTGCTACAGTGATGCTACATTAACCACCCTCTAATCACGCGGTCAAAGGCCTCATTAGATTCTTTATGGTCACTAGCGCGGGGTTCTGAAGTTGATTTTGTAAACTGACTTTGTTTGACACCGTAATTAGCGGCCAAAGTTATTACTATTCACTAGCGCTATAATTTGGAGCACAAACCAAACAAGCCAAAGTGAAGGAAAATCTCCCTCCACGGGCCACCGCCTTTTTACTTCCCTTTTCACGAGCGGTATTTTTTTTCGTTTGGTAAAAAAAATCTAAAGTTTTCCGCTCCTTGTCGAGCAAGGGAGAGGGATATCATCATCAGCGGTTGAGTGAAGAACATTCTTTTATCCAGCGCTTTTCGCCTCCCCCCACTTTCCCCACGAACAAAACCCCTTCCCCGCCCCCAGTGAGGCAGTGAGAACTAGGGATTGCATTATCGTTCGATAATCAACGATTATCGACTCATAATCGAAGCCGATTTTAGCGATAATCGCGATTATCATGATAATCGAAGCCAATATCAACGATAATCTGTATTGATTATCGCTACCGGGCTCCACTCATAAATACCTTACCGTGGCCATTCCCGGCGACCACGACACCGCCGGCCGTTCGCTCCCTCCCCGGCCCCGCGCCGCCGAATTCTCCGCCCGCTGCTCTCCCGGTCCGGCGGGGCGGAGATCCGCCCGGGCTCTGGTTGGCCTCTTCGCTCGCTGGTGGGGGTGAGTAATCCGTGGTTTGGTTGGTTCGCTGTTGCTTTGGCTGTTCGTCCTCCTCTTGTGGCGCGCGGGGGATCGTGGTTGGTTGGCGGCTTGGCGCCGTGGGGCTTCGTCGCTTCTCAACTGGGGGCGCGGGAATGCGGGCGCGGTTTGCTTTTCGAGGACTTTGGGGGTCTGATTGAACTGACCAAGTGTGAAACCCCCATACCCGCGTCGAGTCCTCCGCGCTGGTTTTGGGTTTTTGCGTTGGTTGGGTACGGCGTGACTTTCAGCGGCGGAGTGATTCCATCGTTGCCTTGTCGTGCGGGTTTCGTTTGGTCCCCCGAAATGTTCAGTTCTTCTGGGTGGGCAGTCAAAACCGTCGGCAGTGCATTGCCTCTCCTTTTGAGAGAGAAAAAAAAGGAGAAACGATTTGCATCAGTACAAACATTTCTGTAGTCCAGCAACGTTGTTCCTGCTGACGAAGGAGATGGTAGAATGTTCATTTCATACGACTTCAACCAAATTAGGCGTCTGCTCTGTACGTTGGAAAATAATAAAAAACCGGACCTGTTAGGTTGGGGGATAATGCTGCAGTATCAGTATCACGAGTATTCAAACATTTACGAGTTTGACTAGCTAGCATACAAAGACTGCTGCTGAACTTTGCGGGGTAATATAATTTGTAGTTACCATGTCATGTTATCCATTTGCTAATTATCGGTCTCCCGACCTGGGGGGCCGGATCCCAACTAGTAAATGCTGTGTGATTTCTCGTCCCAGATGATGATGTAAGAGGCAACACAGTAACGCACGATTTATCCTGGTTCCGGTCACGGGGCCGTACGTCCAGCAAAGGGGGTGTGTGAGGGCACTGTATTATTTTGCACCCGGAGTGCTTGTAGTAGGGGATACAAGCGAGGCAAGAGAGGGAGGAAGGCTCCCAGGTCTCTGCTAGAAGAGGGTTAGAACAGGGCGAATAGGGATGCCGGAGCGTAGGTGATGATGGATCTCGTTTAGAAACCTCTGAGCGGACTCCGAGAGAGAGAGAGAGAGAGTGACTGAGCGTGACTGAGTGTGAGAGCGAGAGTCCGAGAGAAAAACCAGAGCCTCAGCCCTCTCTACCGGTAGCCCGCCTCCTCCTTTTATAGTCACAAGAAGGGGCGGCGCACATGAGTGGGGGCGCGGAAGTCGTCGTTTTCCCCCGAATCGCGGGGTACAGTGGTCGGACACTTGTAGGAAGTACACTGTGGGAAGGCGGCGTGCGTCGTAATCGTCCTGGATATCGTCCTTGGTCCTGTGAAGATTGCGCCGGTCGTCCTGCAGTGTCCCTGCAGGCGGCGTGGTCCTCGCTGATGTATGGTCTTCTATATACGGCGCGGTGGCATTTGGTGGGCCCTGCGGACTAGGGTCCTGCATGCACCAGTGGCAGTAGGGCGCGCGGCGGCCCCGGACCCCCTGGTCGGAGTGCGGGCGTGCACACTAGGAGGTCCGGGGGACGCGTGGAGGTCCCGGACTCCTCAAGGGGGGAGGTCTGAGGCTCCGCCCGTGCGTGTTGAGCGTCCCTCTCGGAGGGACACGTGACGTCGCCGGACCCCTTCCCCAGTGGGAGGCGAGTTCGGATGGTCGGTGTCGGCAGAACAGTAACGGGAGCAGTGCCGAGCCTGTCTTGTCCCGTGTCGCATGTCCTACAGTGCTGCTACAGCTCCGGGATGACGGAGCGGTGACCGAAGTCGGCGGATGGGACCCCGGTCACATTTACTGTGGGAGTGGTGGCCTGACGCCGCCTGTCCTGGGCGCCGTGGCGGAGTGGCTGGCCTTTAATGACTTCGTACGGCGAGTGGTTGGGCGGCGGGGCTGTTTGTCCCTTGTGCCGAGGTGTGGCCTTGAGCGAGGCGGAGACGAGGTGCCTGCTCGAGGGTAGGTTCGCTACCCTCGAGCGAGGCGGAGGTGGTTTGCCCGCTCGAGGGTAGGTGACCCACCCTCGAGCGAATCGGAGATGCGGGGCGCAGTTAAGGGGTCTCGACGGGGACCCTTGAGCGAGGCGGAGATCGTCCCGCGGTTTCGAGAGGGATGCGAATGGGCCGCACGCTGGGCTTCTTCGAGTCCTTTCCTTTCTTCCGGATGGGAAGCAGGCCGTGGGCCTTTGTGGGCTTAGTCGCTTAACATGTGTTTGCGTTTCAAGACGATCTTAGTACCCCGGTTAGGGTGTCCTTAATCGTGGTACCCGACAGTAGCCCCCGAGGCTTTGGTCGAGTCAAAGGATTCGGCCAAAGGATGATTCGGCGATTTCCCCCTTGACGTGATCAGTCAATGTCGCGCACCCACCAGACGCGCCTGAGCGCCAGCCCGGCGGATGTGACAGTACGCCGGTCGGGGTAGTGCGCCTGCGGGGGGAGTACTTCGAGGCGCGCGCCTCTTTGTTTGTTTGTTTCAAGGACAAGACGTGTCCGCGCGCTGAGGTGGGCCAGGGTGACGACGGCGTCCGCTGCTCGGCAGCTGGCGCGCCATTCGAGGGTGGTCGGCCTGAGCCGATGCTGTGCCGCCTAGCGTCCAGGGGCTCAGCTTCGCTTTATTTTGTTCAGTTGCGTCTCGGCGCGGCGACCGAGGGCATCCTTTTTCTTCGTGGAAGGTCGCGTCGTCACGAGCAGCCCAAGCCCTTGCCCTTCAACAGGCCTGAAGCTTGGAGCCCGACGCGGCTATAAATAGGGGTCGTGGGGTTCACTTTCCTCTCCAAACGCCCAGCCCTTTCTTCCAGCATCGCCTAAATCTTGTAATGTTTTCCTTTGCCCTTCGTGGCCGGCCCCCAGACGGGGTGGCCTGGCTTTTTTAGGTCTTGGCGCCAGAAGAATGCTTGCGAGCGGTGGGGGAAGACCGGAGTGGGCGTGCGCACCATCCCCCAGCTTAAGTGGGATCCGCAGAAGAGCATTGGGCCCGTGGGGTCCTGCTCCTGCGATGTCCCCTAGCCTGAAGGGGGATGGAGACGCCTGACCGTGGCGCTGGCGCCAGGTTTGGTGGCTGTTCTTCGCGTCGTCCCCCCGGCAACAAGGTTGCTCTCGGGGAGACGGTGCGGAGGGCGCTGTCCGCCAGCTCGACCCCCTGCGAGGTCTTCGGTGGAGGAGACGCTAGAAGAAGGCCTGCGAGGAGAGCATCCCGCTGGACCCGTGAGGTCTGGGGGCTGCTTCTCGCATCCCTAGCAGCCTGGCCGTCGCGTCAGCCAGGGGCTCGGTGCCTTTCTTTGTCACTCGTTCCTCCCCAAGACGGGGAAAATTGCCACGTAGGTGGCAATGTGTTTGTATCTTTCGATGGCTTCGCGCCGGTAACCCTTTGTAATCTTTATTTGCATTTGAGCAATAAAGTCCCCTTTCTCTTCTACGGGGAGGATAACCGAGGGTATAGGGGTGTTCAGAGAGTCACGACCCTCGAAAATGCGTGAAGTCTCCTTCGCGGGGGCGCGTCAGCGCACCCACGGGTGTAGCCCCTGAGACCTTGGAGGAGAGTTTGTGCTCGTCCAAGGGCTATAAACGTTGTCCCACTGGGTTGCCTCATCGGGGTGGCCGTCTAGCGTCTTTTTCAGCCGGCATCGGCATTCTCAGTGCTGGAACGACGACCCGGCGTTTAGCATAACCGTCGGGAGAGCGTACGTAAATAGCGGAGGATTTGGATACACACGTGGAGCTTCGTGGTTGGGAGTCGACTTATTCCAGGGTGCGGTTTGAACCATGGTGTGCGAGGAGCCCCCGAGCCCAGGCCCGTGTGAAGGCGTTCAGGGGAACCCTCGACTTCGATTACGACCCTCGTCGTCCTTCCGCAGGGAGGAGGGGTGAAGCGCACCATGCTACCCATGCCCGGGCCGCGAGCTATGGCTGCTTCAGTGAGCTATTAGCGGGTTGTTCAAGCGGACGTCCGTTCCCCGTTCGATAGGGGCCGGCTCGTGGTCCATAGACACGTCACATAAAGCGCTTGCGAAGGTTCGCTAGGCGGGGCTCGGACCCATTCGATAGGGTCCGAGGGCTCGATGCTCTCCCTCGATGGGATCCCCCTTCTAGGCACCATTGGCTGGCCTTGAACACTGCGTAGGATGTCTCGAACTCCGCGTTCGAGGGTGGCTTGTACGGCCCATCCCTGCAGTCCCTGACTCTGGTGATCTGGGGCGCCTGTCGAACCTCCGTAAGGCCAGGCTTCGAACCCCTGATCAGTAAGGCCTCGAAATGCGATTCCTTCGAGGGTAAAGGGACTCCTGAAGGAATATTCCGTCTTAATTCGAAAACGACGCGGAGTCGCGAGTCACGCGCGCGGGTCTTCCGCTGGTAGTGGGCGACGTGGCCCGATTTGTGCGGTGCGGGCGCGCCCTTTGAGGCGACAGCCTCGGGCAGACGAAGCGGCGTGGGCGGCGGCTGACGGATGGGATAGCGCAATAGTCGCGCCGCGCCCGCCGGTTACCGTGCCGCAGTTATTGCTGCGTGCGCGCGTGGGAGACTCCGCGGTCGTTGGGCCCAACCGTCAGCGATAGCGAAATCAATGCGGTAGATTTGGTCCGTGGCCGCGGCTGCGCCCGTCATGGTGAATAAAAATGAGAAGAAAGGGGGTGTTTGGGCTCACCTGGCCATTTGCCTTCATCCTGCTTCGCCTTCTCCGCCTCCCCTGCATCCTGAGCCCGCAGCCAAGAGCGGAAGGAGGAAGAGGAAGGAGAGAGAGAGAGAGAGAAAAAAGGGAGAAAGAGCACCTTAGCCATCCCAGAGCCTTCGCTCCCACATTCCCCCTCGAATTGAAGACATGTCGGACATCCAGGAGCCTTTGCCGTGGGGGAAGTCCTCCGCCACTGTGGCGGTTCTGGAGCAGCTGGTCGCCGACCGGCTGGTGCCGCGGAACTCCGACTTGGGGGCGGCGGCGTGGATTTCCCCACACCCGGACGAGACCGAGCCGAAGCCCCCGCAAGGCTACGTCGTGAGCTTCGTGCGCCTCCACGAGCGAGGCTTCGGCGTCCCCGTCAGCAGATTTATGAGGGCGTTGTGCGACTATTACGGAGCGGAGCTGCACAACTTCAGCCCCAACGCCATCTCGCAGGCGGCGGTCTTCGTCGAGAGCGGGCGGGGCCAACCGAGGCGGTTTGCGCGCGTCGGCGGCCTGACGTTCCACGTGCGTCACTCACGGAGGAACCTCTACATCCACAGCAAGATGACGACAAACAACGCCGGGTGGAGCCGAGGGTGGTTCTACCTTTGGAACTACCGTGGCGCGCTCCCGGCGTTCACCAACAGGGTGCTCCGGGAGCGACCGGCGAAGTGGGATTGGGGGGTGTCGCCCCAGGAACAACAGGACAAGCTCGAGGGCCTCACCGACGTGCTGGCGCACCTGGCGAGGAAGGGGTTGACGGCGGCGGCCGTCCTCGCGAACTTCCACCGGCAGAGGGTGATCCCTCTCGTGGAGAGGGCCCTGCCGATTTTCCAGCTCACCTCCGGGAGCCCGGTGGAGGGCTCGAGGACGTCGAACAAGCTGCTTTCCCACACCACCGCACCCCGAGGGCGAAGTATGCGGTGGCGGAGTTTCCTCAGAATCCCGAGGATCTCTGGAGGATCAAGATGCGCCCCGAGCCGGGGTACATTTCTCTGGTAAGTTTTGACTTCGGATCCGGCGTGTGTAGTGTAGCCCTCTTTTCCTGACTCCATCTCGGGCGTGCTTTGTAGGGGTTGAGGAGCGGCATCTCGAAGCCCCCGGTCGCGGAACAACGCCTGATCAATCGCCTCCACGCAGAGAAGATGAAAAGGCGGAAGGACGCGACAGAGGCAAAGGTCGAGAGGAAGAGGAAAAGGAAGGCGAAGCATGACAAAGCGTGCAAGCTCGCTCGCGCGAAGGGAAAACCGCGGCCCGCCATGCCTGAGTCCTCGGACGAGGACGAGGAGGTGGTCTCGGATGCCGAGGACCACGCTCCGAGGGGCGACGGGGAAGCTGCGGGCGCGAGCCCCCCGCCGTTCTACCTGTGGGACGATGACGAGGGGGAGCCGGCGGCGGCGGCGGCGGAGAAAAGGGCTGCGGTAGAGTCCTCGGCGCACCCATCCCTCAAGGGGGCTGAGCGGGGGTCGTCGGCTCTGGCAGCCGGTGAGGAGACGCCTGCACCCCAGGTGTTGGTCCGTGGCGAAGAGGCTGCGGCGGGTGAGGAGTCGTCTGTGCTGGCAGCCTCGAGTCACCAGGCCGACACGAGGGGGGCGCCCTCGGGGCAGTCTTCGAGGGGCGGCTCCGTGACTCGAGCCCGAAGAAGCGCCACGAGGAAGCGGAGCATGAGTGCTCGATCCGGGTAAGCAAACTTCGGTTTCGTTTTTGTTGCATGTTTGGTGGATTTCTCGATCCCGTTGTCCTCAACTTGGGTTCCTTGATTTCCAGCCCCGGGGCCGTCCCCAAGGATGCGGTGCAGCTTGCCCCGGCTAAGGCCCTCAAGACCGGGGCACGCAGCACGCCGCACACGGCGCTGCAGCCCCTGCCTGCCGTGGACCTCGAGGCGGCGGTTGCGAAGCTGCGGGAGGCCATGGCTCGAGGGGCCCAGGCGGCCCAGCAAGCCCGAGTACAAGAGGAGGGTGACGCCGGCTAGGGCGGTGCCGAAGCGGCCGCTCAGGCTGCCGACGCCGAGGAGGCCGGCCAGGGCGGCGTGGACGGCGCCACCCTCGCAGTCACTGAAGTTGAGGCCGGTTGGGGCGATGCGGCCAGCGCCGCCCGACTGGATACGGAAGGAGAAACTGGCGGGGGCGCGCAGGAGCACCCTGCCGGCCAAAAAGAGAAGGACACCCTCGTCCCTGAGCCCCCGAGGGCCGAGGTTGAGGGCGTCGCAGAGGAAGAGACGGCGCAAGGGGCGCCAGTGGTGGAGGGAGCCCCCGTCACGGAGCCCAACGAGGCCCGGGACGAGGGCACCGTTGCGGTGGTGCCCGCGCCAACGGCGCAAGGGAGCGCGGCGGTGGTGGTGGAGCTGCCGGACAGCAGCGAGGAGTACGGGGACTCGATGGACATCGAACCCGCTGCTGCGGCAAGCGTCGCCGCGCACATTGCCGAGTTCGCATCGGCCAGCGCGAGTGTGCTCGAGGCGGGGACGTCCGAGGGGCCCCATCATGGGGCGATCGTCCCGTCTGGGCCCCCCTCGGAGTTTCTCCGCAAGGAGCAAGAGGAGGAGGAGGCCTGGAACGCGCAGATGAGCGTTGGTCGCGAGATCTTGCAAGCCCTCGACCGCGCCTTCCAGCTCCATCAGAATGCAGATTACTAGGTCAGCCAGGTAAACATTCCCTCAAAATTTGCTCGGATTCGGGTTATCTTTAATGTGTCTTCACCCACGTGTTTCGTCTTTCAGCGGCTGAGGGAATTCTCGCGCGAGAAGAGCGCTGAGATGACCCGGATGTACTCCCAGATGAGCCAGCTTGGGTAGCACAATGCCGAGCTAGTGCTCAAGAACCTTGAAGCCAACACGAAAATGGCGGATCTGGGAGCGCGTCAGCAGGCGCGGGAGGAGGATCTGGCGCGGGTTGCCGGTGAGCGGGACGTCCAGAGGGCGGCAACGGAGTAGAGGGCCCGGGAGGCCGAGGCGCAAGCTGCCGAGCTGCAACGCCTCCGGACGGTGCTCGAGGAGAAGACTCGGGAAGCCGAGGCGCAGAGTGCCGAGCTATAGCGCCTCGGGGCATCGCTCGAGCAGCAAAAAACCGAGCTTCTCCACAAGGAGGTGGCCGTAGCTGCGCTCACCGGGACCCTCCGGGAAATGGGCGAGGCCCTCGAGGGGAAGGAGGTGGCCCTCCAGAACGTTGGAGCCGCTCTTAGGGAGAAGGAAGCCTCCTTGTCCACGCTCGAAGAGGCCACCCGGACCCAGAAGGAGGAGGCACAGAGGAACATCACGGGTGAGTACCTTCGAGTTTTGGTCGATTTGTTTCTTTTCGTAACTTACATTGATTTCCTTCGCTCAGAGCTGAGGCAGAAGGTGGCGGACGAGACCGCGGCGAAGGAAGCGGTCCACACCGCGCTCACGGCGGCACAGATGGAGTTTGCTGAGCTGGAGCAGCCCGCCGTGAGCGTGTGTCAAGAGCTCGAGGGGGAGGGTGCCGTCTCGGGCAGTTCGGTGATCAGCCGCCTGCGCGCGCTAGGCAGCCGGATTGCCGAACACGCCAAGAGTACCTTCCGCCTCGGTGTCTTGCGGGCTCTCACCGTGGCCTCGACGTATTACCTCATGGATCTCCAGAGGGTGTCGTCGGGGTATGTCGTTCCCGATGATGCTGATGCGGACGCCGCGTCGGCCATTATGGACGAAGCCGACGCAGCCGCGGAGGAGTTCGCCACCGTCCTCGAAGCAGACATCCCTCCCATTGCCGAATTCGACGCCCGTGAGGACCCGCAAGGGGGGGATGGTAGCCTGTAGGAAAACTGGGTCCCGAAGCCCATGTAAATAGATTAGTTATTATTGTAGTCGCACTTTTTAATCGAACCTTATGAATATAAGAGATTTTTGTTGAATGTGTGGCCCGTCGAGGCTTTGTGTGTTCGAGCCTATGTTTCTTTACTTTATTTCCGTGTTCTTCGTATGCGACTTAGATAAACATTTGCGAGGAAGTTTGCGATCATAAGCAACGTAGGCGTAGGGTGGTGAGGGGGGTGCCGTATCCCGGAGGCGTAGGCGGCCCCACGACTCGGCCGGCCCCATACCGTAGTTGGTTACGTCTCGCGTCCGTTTTTTCCAAGGATACGAGAAGCTTAGGGGCGAGACGGAAATATTTCGAAAAAACATTGGTGATTTTTGGGGACGTCCGGGGGTTCCCCCCGTAGTAGCCCCCGAGGGAGGCTCTCGGCTTTGCCGAGGGTAAAGCCGAGCGTACCTTAGTGTTAGCGCGCATCCTAGCCCTCGAGGGCCTGGATGGTTCCCAAAAAGAAACAAGTAAAACGTACTTTACTATTTCGGGAAATTGAAAACGTGAGTACAAACGATGTTCAAATAGCTTGAAATTTTAAGGATAGAAGCGACGTAGCTGTTGTATGTTCCAAGCGTTGGTGAGGACTTCGCCTTTGTCGTTCGCCAGCTTGTACGTGCCGGGTTTTAACACCTCGGCGATTATGTACGATCCTTCCCATGGAGGTGAGAGCTTGTGGCGGCCCCTGTTGTCCTGTCGAAGCCTCAGCACAAGTCTCCTTCGTTGAGGTCTCGGCGCCGGACCCTCTGCGCTTGATACCTTCGCAAGGATTGCTGGCAGCGCGCAGAGTGTAGGAGTGCCACGTCTCGAGCCTCTTTCACTTGATCCAGCGAGTCTTCGCGAGCTTGCTGGTTTTGTTGCTCTTTGTATGCCTTGAGCCTTGATGACCCGTACTCCAAGTCGGTGGGGAGGATGGCCTCGGCGCCATAGACGAGGAAGAACGGGGAAAAGCCCGTGGCTCTGCTTGGGGTCGTCCTCAGGCTCCAAATGACCGAGGGTAGCTCCGTGAGCCATCTCCGGCCAAACTTGTTCAGCTTGTTGAAGATCCTCGGCTTCAGTCCTTGGAGGATCATGCCATTGGCACGCTCCACTTGCCCGTTCGTCTGTGGGTGTGCCACAGCCGACCAGTTCACACGTATGTGGAAACTATCGCATAACGCCAATAACTTCTTGCCTGTGAACTGTGTGCTGTTGTCGGTGATGATCGAGTTCGGTACCCCGAACCTGAAGACGATGTCGGTGAAGAATTGGACTGCTTGCTCGGATTTGATCTTGCCGATGGGTCGAGCCTCGATCCACTTGGAGAATTTGTCGACCGCCACCAGCAAGTGGGTGAAGCCCCCGGGCGCCTTCTTAAGCGGACCGACGAGATCTAGTCCCCACACGGCAAACGGCCACGTGATGGGGATGGTCTGCAGAGCATGGGCCGGGAGGTGTGTTTTTCGCGCATAGAACTGGCAACCCTCGCAGGTCCGCACAACGTCGGTGGCGTCGGCGACCGCGGTGGGCCGGTAAAAACCTTGCCGAAACGCGTTACCCACTAGGGTGCGCGGCGCAGCGTGATGGCCGTAGACGCCGGCGTGGATGTCGCGGATCATCTCCTTACCCTCGGGGACGGGGATGCATCGCTGCATGACGCCCGAGGGACTGCGCTTGTATAGCACGTTGTCGATTAGAACGAAGGACTTGGCCCTCCTGGTGAGGCGCCGCGCCTGAGCGCGGTTCGAGGGTAGGACCCCTCGAATCATCCAGTCAAGGTACTGGACACGCCAGTCTCGCGAAGTGGGGGCTTCGTCGACTTCCATTGCTTCGGCCTCGTCCGCGGAGGTGGTCTCGAAGTCAATGTTCATGGGCTCGACCTCGTCTGCCGGGGTGTTCCCTCCGGGGGAGCCGGTGGACGAGGGACCCGGCTCCGCCGGATCTTTGAATTCAGCGGAGGGCTTGGTGATGTCGCGAGCGAAGATGTTCGGGGGGACGGTGGTCCGCGGGACATGGTTGAGCTCTAGGCCGTCGAATTTGTCTTTGAGGCGGCGCACTGCATTGCAGTACGCCTCCATCTTCGGGTCGTGACAGCTAGACTCCTTCATTACTTGATCGACGACGAGTTGAGAGTCACCGCGTATGTCGAGGCGTTTGATGCCGAGCTCGATGGCGATGCGGAGGCCGCTGAGAAGGGCCTCGTACTCCGCCATGTTGTTCGAAGCGGGAAATGCAAGCGTATCACGTATCGCATATGTTCTCCAAGGGGTGAGATGAAAAGGAGCGTATCACGTATCACGTATCTTTTGACATATGACCAAATGAGCGATAGTGATCCATTAAACTGCACAAACTCATTAGTCACAATAATGGTTGTCATTAATCACCGAAACATACTTTGAGGGCCTAGATGCTTACAATCTCCCCCTTTTTGGTGATTGATGACAACACAAACATAAATAACGAGAGAGCGAGAAAGATAAAACATGATAAACACAAGCAAACTCGAGAAAGGACCAAAGAGCTCAACGGCTCAAACGAAATCCATAGATTTGTCTCAAACCACAGCATACTCAAGCGTCAAATGTACATATCCATGAACTAACACCAAATGTGATACAAAGCATCAAAGTCCTGATAACTACGAGCTCTCTCTAACTCTACCCTCCCCCTGACTCCAACTCCCCCTGACTCTCTCCCCCTTTGGCGTCAAAGCACCAAAAAGGCGAGCTACTGATCCGGCTGTCACGGCACGGCGTGGAAGCGGTCCGGGTCATCATCGTCGTCGTCGTCGGACGGTGTACTCTCGGTAACAGACGGGAGCTGCTGGTCAGAACTGCCTGCTGGATCTGAACTGACTGGGGGTGTAGCTGTCGTCGAGGCTCTCGTGCTGGCACTGCCTGGAAGAGGGTCCGTAGAAGTGGTAACCGGCTCAGCAGAAGATGTGTCAACATCTGAAGTAATAAGTGCTGAAGCTGCCGGCTGTGTCGACTGCTGAAGTAAGGAACCCTCTCCTCCTCCCCCTGAAGGTAGTGTCTGTGGTACGACGGGGAGGGTGACTGACTGGACTACCGAAGGAGACTCCTGGAAGAGTGAAGTCGCTGGCAGTGGTGAGAAGAGTGGACGACCGGCAGACCCAAGTAGTGCGGACATCGAGAACGTGGTCTCCGGTGTCGCTGAGGTAGCTGGAGCTGCAGTAGGGGCTGGAGCTGGAGTGACTGCAAGCTGAGGTGCTCCAACACCCTGAAGGCCTGGCTGTCCTGGCTGCTGCGGGGCGAGTCCGGTGTGAGTGTACAGCTGAGTAATCATCCCGAACATCGCCATCATGCCCTGCTGCATCTGCTGAAACTGAGTGTCTGTCCTCTGTGATACTCGATCAATAAGGCCGACAAACCGCTCCTCCGCTGCAGCACGCTCTCGGGCGGCCTCCCTCTGTATCGCTGCAAGCTGAGCCTCATGGGCTCTCCTGGCCTCCTCCTGAGCGATCCGATCCTCTCTATGCTGAGTAACAAGCTGCTGAAGAAGAGAGGTGAGCTCAGATGGCTAAGTCACCTGGGACTCTGTGACAGTGGCAGGTGCTGGTGACTCTGGAGCTGGCTCTCTAGACCCCCCTGCCTCGTGGTCGTGACTAGCTGGGGGTGCTGCAGGAAAGTACTCGACGTCCTCGGAGGAGTCTGACTCAAGTTCAGACCAGTGTATCTCATCATCTCCTCCGGGAAGCTGGGCCTCGGCATCTAGCAGTGCCTCATCCTCCTGTGCCACTCGGGCCTGTGCCTCAGGCGACAACTGTGCCATGGAAGCTCTCTCTGCCTGTGTGCCTCTCCTCCGGTCCTGTGGTGCTGTCGGACGGTAAACTGGGAACCGGGGAGCCTCGTCCTGACGGTAGACTGCACTGACGGGTGACTCAGCTGGCACGATCATAGAACAGATATAGCTGATCCAGTGAGCATACGGAAACTGCCTTACGACCCCCATCCCGTCAGTGATAACATCCTCGATCTCGGCCAAAATGAAGTCAACTATATCAAACGGCTCGTGAGTGAGGATGTGAAGTAGTAGCAGCAGCTGCAGACTTGTAAACCCCTCTGGGTAGCCACTCCTCGGTAGCAAAGTCATCCGGAGGGCCATGTGAACAGCATACGCCTCTGGGTCAGTAGGCTGGGAACTCTGGCGTACGAAGCTGGGAACGGCTGGCGGAAGCACTGAGAGACGCCTCGTGAGAAGGTGCAATCCCGCCAATCATGGCTCTGCGTGGTGGATCTGCATCTCCGTATACCATCTCGTGCAGGGAGACGTCAACCAAGTCAACTCCAAGTATCCCTGCTAACGTCGCTCTCGACAGCCCAAAGACCTGGCCTCCAAAAACACAGTGTACGGCTCTACGCTCGGGAGCTATCCAGGCTGTGGCATAGAAAACTCTGACCCAGTCCTCGATATATCTGTTCTGCTCTATCTAGAGTAACCTGGGCAGGCCTCTGAAGTGAGTGAAATGCTCTCTGACGTCTGCTCCCCCTGCAGCTGTCCTCAGTGACACCCAGTCAAGCACTCTATGTGAGAAGATCCTGTGGCCCCGCCTCTGGTAGGTCTCGTAGAAACTGGCCTGAAGAAGCATCCAGAACCTACGGTCGACCCTGCTATCACGGGTCACGGGGAACCAGTCCTCCTCCTCAACACTCCACCTGAGCCTCTTGACCTTTGCCGCATTGGCCTTGGTCAAGTTCTGGAGCAGCACACCTGGCTCCAGACGCACAACAGTGTCCATACGGAACACTGCGCGCTCGGCCTCTAGGGCCTCGGCTCTACGAGCTGCTGCTGCTGCTGCGGACCTGCGAGGCTCCTGTGGCTGGTGACCTCCTCGCGTCCTCGGTCCAGTGCGACGCTCGGTCGCCGGAGAAGACTCTCCTGCTGGGGACGTCTGCCGAGTGCGGCCAGAACATCGTAGAGTCAGTGACTCCTGTGTGCCCTGCCCCTGAGACTGCTCAGACTGCTCTGCCTCTGAATCTGCATCTGACTCTGCAACTGAAACTGACTAATCTGACTCTGCTGCTGCCTCTGTCGTGGCTCTGGTGGCCCTGGCACCTCTGACACGGCCCATACCTCGGCCTCTGCCCCTGCCCCTGGCTGGCGGATCCCTGATCGCGAACGGGCGAGCACGGCCTGATGCCTGCTCCTCGGCGGCCTTGGCCACCATCTCGTCCCTCTCAGCCTCTCTCTCTGCGCGAGTCCGCTTGCGGACAGGCTTCTCCACAACTACCTCCTTCCCTTTCCTCTTTTCACGTCCCATCTCAAACAGGCAAAACCTCGAACACCCTGCGAGCACTGGGTGAGGGTGTGCTGTGGCTGCGGCGTCTGGCGTGGATGCGCGGCTTCGTGGGCGTCGGCGTGGGTGGCGCTGGTGCACGGGCGGCGCTGGATGGCGTGGGCGCGCACGGGCGGAGTGTGGCGGCGGTGGCGCAGGCTGCGCGCGGCGGCGGCTGCTGGTCGGCGGTGTGGATAGCACGCGGCGGTGGCGGCTCGGGCTGACGGTGTGCGGGCGAGCGGCGGCGTGAGCGTGGGTGCGCGGAGGCGCGGCGGCGTGATCGTGGGCGAGCGGCGGCGGCTTGAGGGCGAACTGGTGCGCGGCGGCGTGAAGGAAGAGAGGAAAAAACAGAGGCAGTCTGCGCGGGCATGAAACATATATGACAGGTGGGCCCCGCGATTTTCCTTAACGGCGGTTAAACCGATGACTAGGTTTAGAACGCCGGTTGATTTCATCGGTGCAGTTCACCCGAGACTCAGCGCAAAATCCATCTGAACGCCGGTTGATCCGATGATATGCAAATATAACTCGCCGGTTGAACGCAGCTAACACCGGTTGATTGACAGGTCAGATCTGTGTTACGTTCACCGGTTGATCCGTTGCTGTGATTTTTGTATTCGCCGGTTGAACGCCTGGTTTTGCTGAGCTGAGACAGAAACTTAGTAACACCGGTTAAACCGATGAGTTAAATCCTTTTAAGCGTCGGTTTAACCGGTGAACCCAAAAACCTTCACTCAGCTCACACTTCTATGCTAGGTCCAATAAACCTATAAAATTCAACTAAACTCAAGTTAATGGACTTGCATAGGTGACTTTACCCCTCAAAATAAATAGGATAGCACACTGGCTTAAATATTTTTTTTGAACACACAGAAAAGCCGCAACGCGAGACAAAGCGCCAAATAAAATGTATGAGCCTTGTCATAGGAATATTGAAGATAGAGAGCTTCAAACTCATTATGACATGACTCACTAGGCAATAACACACCTAACACTTTGCTATTTTCACTTTTCATGAATTAAGATCTTGTATATGAAACAAGTCTCAATTTCATCAAGTGATCTCCTTTGTGACCCTTACGCATGCAATGATGGTGCAAGCTACAATCACATGCGAAAGTAAAGTAAACATGAAGTGCACATCTATATGACAAGAAATGCATAACAAGAAATTAAGATCTACTTGTCAAGTTTGAACCCACGGGAAGCTTCTTCATGATGAGCCTTTCTACAAGCCTAGAGGAAAACAAGCGGACCACCACCTCTAGCTAAACCCTTGCTCATCACTATCTTACCATGGTTAGACAAGTATCCTATATGCATGCATTTTTCTATATGACATGGCAACTTACATGACGTTTGCCGCATCTAACACATTAAGCTCATTCCTTAGCCTTACAAAAGTACTCTCGTCTAAAGGTTTTGTGAAAATATCCGCCAATTGCTCCTCAGATCTCACACCTTGAAGAGATATGTCTCCTTTGGCTTCGTGATCACGTAAGAAGTGATGGCGAATATCAATGTGCTTTGTGCGAGAGTGTTGAACTGGATTTTTGGAAATTTTTACAGCACTTTCATTGTCACAAAGGAGTGGGATCCTATCTAGTTTCATACCAAAGTCCAAAAGGGTTTGCTTCGTATATAGGATTTGGGCACAACATGCACCGGCCGTTATATATTCCGCTTCCGCGGTGGACAAAGCCACGGAATTTTGCTTCTTACTTGACCAAGAAACTAGAGAACACCCAAGCAAGTGGCAACCCCGGAGGTACTCTTGCGATCCACACGGCTTCCGGCAAAATCCGAATCCGAGTATCCCAAGAGATCTAAGCTAGCGCCTTTGGGGTACCACAAGCCTATGCTAGGGGTGTGTTTGAGATACCGAAGGATCCTATTCACAGCCGAAAGGTGTGATTCCTTTGGGTTAGCTTGAAAGCGGGCACACAAGCATACACTAAACATTATATCGGGCCTAGATGCGGTAAGGTAAAGCAAAGACCCTATCATAGAGCGATAGAGGGATTGATCAACCGATTTACCATCCACATCCAAGTCGAGATGCCCATTGGTTGCCATGGGTGTCTTGATCGGCTTGCATTCATCCATCTTGAACTTCTTCAAGATATCTTTAGTATATTTTTCTTGATGGATGAATGTCCCTTCCTTCAATTGCTTGACTTGAAAACCAAGGAAGAAGGTTAATTCGCCAATCATGGACATCTCGAATTCCCTAAACATCA
Organism: Panicum virgatum; assembly: GCF_016808335.1. Taxonomy (NCBI): domain Eukaryota; kingdom Viridiplantae; phylum Streptophyta; class Magnoliopsida; order Poales; family Poaceae; genus Panicum; species Panicum virgatum. Next base: position 25,416,373 of record NC_053153.1, on the reverse strand, counting down.
TGGTAGCAAACTAATGGCTTAGTAAATCATTAGTTGAGCCAAAGATAATATCATCAACATAAATTTGACAAATGAAAAGATCTCCGTTGACGTCTTTTTTGAACAATGTGGTGTCCACCCTCCCGATCTTGAAGCCTTGCATGATTAGGAAGTCACGAAGCCTCTCATACCAAGCCCTTGGAGCTTGTTTGAGCCCATAGAGTGCCTTGTGCAACCTATAAACATGATTAGGATTCCTCGGATCTTCAAACCCGGGAGGTTCCTCAACATAAACAAGTTCGTTAATCAAGCCATTTAAGAATGCACTTTTCACATCCATTTGATATAATTTAATATTATGATGTGAAGAGTAAGCAAGAAGTATGCGGATAGCTTCAAGTCTTGCGACCGTAGCAAAAGTTTCACCAAAATCCAAACCTTCGACTTGAAAAAACCCTTTTGCCACAAGTCTTGCTTTGTTGCGTATCACCACCCCATGTTCATCTTGCTTGTTTCGAAAGACCCACTTAGTGCCGATGATGTTCTTGTCTTTTGGAGGAGCTTCGAGGACCCAAACTTCATTGCGGGTGAAGTTGTTCAATTCTTCTTGCATGACAATCACCCAATCCGAGTCCTCAAGTGCTTCCTCTATGCTAGTGGGTTCAATACACGAAACAAACGAGTAATATTCGCAAAATGAAGCATGCTTGGAGCGAGTTCTTACTCCCTTGCAAGGACTACCAATGATTTGACCAATTGGATGAGGCGTGTAGGTGGCGGAGAACTCATGCTTGATGCCCTCTTCATCGCACCATTTTTCAATCTTCATATTCTTGAATTTGGTGCCGTTGTCACTCCGGATCTTCACAATTAGGGAGTTGTACTCCCTTTGAGCTCTTCTTGCAAATGTCTTGAAGATTTCCGGAGTTTCACCCTTATCGCCTAAAAACATGACCCAAGTGTAACGTGAAAAATCATCAACGATTACTAGGCAATAGAGGTTACCACCAATGCTATTGTATGTAGTTGGACCAAAAAAATCCATGTGGAGTAGCTCGAGCGGCTTGGAGTTAGACAACATCGTCTTGATGGGATGATGTGTTGCAACTTGCTTCCCGGCTTGGCATGCTTTACATAGTTTGTTCTTGTCAAAAGTGACATCCTTCAAGCCGGTGATCATCCCTCTCTTGTGGGCTTTCTTGAGGTTGCTCATGCCAATATGAGCAATTCTTCTATGCCAAAGCCACCCAAGAGAAGACTTGGTGAAGAGGCATGTCATGGAGGTTGTTTGCTTTGAAGAGAAATCCACCAAGTAAATATTGCCATGCCTAAACCCCGTGAATACCATTGACTTGTCTTCATCAAATGTAACTACAACACCATTCTTGTCAAAGGTACACGTTAGTCCAAGATCACATAATTGAGCAATAGAAATAAGATTAAAATTAAGAGATTCTACAAACAAGACATTTGAAATAGATAAATCTTTGGAGATTGCTATTCTACCCAAATCTAAAACTTTTCCCCTTGAGTTATCACCATAGGTGACATGTTCATGATCGCCGGGGTCTTCAAGAGAGGTGAACATGCTATCATTGCCGGTCATGTGTTGAGAGCAACCGCTATCAAGTACCCAATATTTTCCACCGGGTTTGTAGTTCACCTACACACATGAAAATCATTGTTGAGTTTTTGGAACCCAAGAAAGCTTTGGGCCTTGCACATGTGTGACAAGACTTTTGGGAACCCAAAGTTGCTTGGGGAGCTTCTTATTTGACTACTTAGTGAGTTTGCCAATGAATTTGGCCTTCACCTTGCCCCTCACTTTATTCAAGAGAAAATGGTTATTTTGAAACATTGATGAGTAATTCTTGGGTAAATTAGAAAGAGGACGTGATGGTAAAGTGCACTCCCTAGTGTGGTGCCCGGTGACTTGGCAATGTTGGCAATATGAACCAACTTCCTTAATGAAGCTAGTCTTGATCTCCGGAGAAGGAGTAGTAGCTATGTTTGGCTCCGGAAATGAACCAAGACCTCTCTTGCCATAGTCACGGGCATTGTTGAAGAGAATCTCCTTGTGGATGTATTCTCCTCTTGAGAGCTTCTCCACACTACTCTTGAGGCTTGCTACTTGATCCATCAATTTCTTTTCCCTAGAAGGAGTAAGCTCGGGCACAATATTAGTGGTATTTGCATTAATGAGTAGGTCATCACATGAAGTAGAAGCATTAACATTTTTAATAGTTTCATGAGCAAAGTTCTCAAGACTTGGGTCAATTGCTTCATAGGCAAATTCAAGTTCATGATATTTGTGAGCCAACTCCTTATGCTCTTGTTTAAGCTTTTTGTGACTCTTTTCAACTTGCTTAGCAAGTACAAGTGACTCATTGTGCTTTTTGAGCAAGTCATTGTACTTGCCAAGGAAATCGGAGTGGGCAAGCTCTAACTTGGCATGAGTGCTCTCAAGAACCTTGACTTTGCCATTTTCCCTCTTGATAACGGATGTATACTCATTAATGAGGTTAGCAAACTCATTAGGGTCAAGTTCGTCATCACTATCATCTTCACTCTCACATACCTTAAAGTTATCTTCGGCCATGAGGCACATTGGAGGTGGAGGTAGCGATGGTTCTTCATTTGTGAGGGCGATGGTGACGATATCTTCTTCCTCATCGCTTGACTCTTCGCTTGATGAGACATCGGTCACACATTCTTATTTTTCTACCAAGAAGCTTCTCTTGGTGTTGCCCTTTTTCTTTGGGAAGAGCTTGGTCTTCTTGTCATGACTCTTTTTCTTTCCAAGTTTCTTGTTTTTGTTCTTCCTTTCTTCTTTTTCATCATCGCTTGCTCTTATTATCCTTGTCTTTTTTGTCCGGTTTGGGGCAATTTGGACGGATGTGACCTTTTTCTCCACAACTGTAGCAAATTTTGTTCTTGACATTCATTGGCCGGAACATTCTTCTTTTAGAGTCAAAGTTGAAACCCTTCTTATTGATCTTGTCATTCAAGCGTATTGATCTTGTCATTCAAGCGTGTGAACTTTCTCATCATGAGAGCAAGTTCTCCATCATCTAAAACATCGGATGAGCTTTCATGATGATCATCTTCTTCATTGCTTGAGCTTGATTCTTGCTTTATCATCTTGAGCTTGCGGGATTTGTTTGCCTTGGTCTTTAGAGCAATTGATTTGCTTGAAGTTGGCTCTTCGGACATACCAAGGATACCCATTTCATGAGCGCGAATTTCGCCCACAAGTTCTCCCACTTCCATTGTGTCAAGATTCTCCTTTTGAAGCATAGCATTGATGATGTTGTACTTGGGCTTCGGGAGGAGCATGAGAATCTTGCGATTGATGGAGCCACTGTAAATTTTGGATATTTCAAGTGCATTAATATCCTTGACAATGACATTCAAGCGAGAATACATATCATTATAATTTTCATGATCTAGCATTTTAAAGGAATCATACTTACCTCTAAACAAGTGATATTTTTGCTCACGAACTTTAGTGGAGCCTTCATGAATTTCAATGAGCTCCTTCCAAATATCACTTGCTAAGTCCATGCCATTAACTCTAGCAAAGACTTCCTCACTAATGGTTTCGAAAATTGCATTTCTAGCCTTGGCATTCCATTTTAATTGTTCCGAGGTGGGAGTTCCGGTGAACCCGATCTTTGTTGCCAACCACACTTCGGGGGCAATCTTATCAAGGTATGCGGTCATGCGAACTTTCCAATAAGCAAAGTTCTTGCCCTCGAAGTGAGGAGGCGAACCACCCATCTTGGCCATAGCTTTAGGCGGTGAAGCCTAATGATCCAAATGAGCAACGAGGCTCTGATACCAATTGAAAGGATCGATGGACCAAGAGGTGGGTGAATTGGGCCTTTTTCAATTTCTAAAACACAATAAAGCAACCTTAACCTATGCAATGCTAGTAAGGCACCAATTCACCAACCGGATAACTAAGCTAGCTACACAAGTTATGAGAGATATAACGAGAAGTAAAGCCTAGCAAGGTAGAGCTAAGTTATGATCTCTAAGTCAAGCACATGAATAAATTGCATGAAAGAAAATGTTTGAATAAACAGAGTGGACAAGAGACGATCGGATTTTTTCCCGTGGTATCGATGTGTTGGCACACACCCCTAATCCACGTTGTGACACTCTCAAAGAGTTTTGTCACCTCCCATGTCACCGAGATGTGGGTGCTCACTAAGAGTCTCCGTTCACCATCCTGGCGTGGTGGAGATCAAGCCACGTACAATCTTCTTCTCCGGGCTCCCACAATCCTTGGCAAGCTCCGTGAGAAACACCTCGATCACCAAAATCGCATAGGTGATGCCAATCACCAAAAGTAACAAGCTAGGGCCTTCACTTGAGCAAGAACCGATCACCAAGAACGGATGCACAAAAACTTCTCTCTACTCAAGTCCTTAGTCTTGCTTCTTGAATGATTGAATGATCAATTTAATTGAAGATGAAGCTCAAGGTGGCTCTTGAATATATTATGAGTGTATGGATGTTGCCCTGGTGTCAAGAGTGTTCAAAATGACCCATTGGAGGGGTATATATAGCCAGCTCACACGAATAGAGCCGTTGGAGAAAAGCTGCCAGAAAACTGCGTAGCGCCGGTTAATCCGACGATCCTCCAATAGCCAGCGTCGGTTTAACCGATGAATGTAAACTGCCCATTCTGAAAACTAGCCGTTACAACTTGGGCAGATTAACCGACGTATCATCGGTTTAACCGGTGAGTGTAGTTGTCCACTGATCAACTGAAAAACCAAGTCTCTGGACAACTGCACCGACGTTAACTCAAAACCATCGTCGGTTTAACCGGTGAGTACAACTTCAGAAATCCTTGGAAAAACCATCTCACTGGTTAATTGCACCGACGTCTCAATTCAAACAGCATCGGTTTAACCGGTGTATAGAACCTTGAAACACCCTGGAAAAACCAACTCTGGACTAATGCACCGACGTTAAATTCAAACACGTCAGTTTAACCGGTGTATTGACTTGTCCAGACTCTACTGACTTCGTTTAACCGACGTATAGAAAAATGAAAGCGTCGGTTAAACCGGTGTTAAAGACTTTTTCTGATTTTGGCTTTTCTGATTTGAGTCTTGAATGAGATCCAAATATTCTTAAGATATAAATTGAAAACCACTTATTTGAACTTCTAGGAACCTGAGTGACTATAGTGTGCATCTATTTCTGATTGACCATGTCCATGCTCAAGTTACTTGGCCTTAACCCCTCTTAATAGTGCGATCACTACAAAACTATAAAACCTATACTAACCTAAGTGTCCTTCTCAACCTTATGACACTTAGGACTAGAAGGATCCTTAGTCTTGACATAATCTTGAGTTGAATACCGATATCGCCTTTTTGAATAACGAAATTGAGGGGCCTCTTTTGACATATGACCAAATGAGCGATAATGATCCATTAAACTGCACAAACTCATTAGTCACAATAATGGTTGTCATTAATCACCGAAACATACCTTGAGGGCCTAGATGCTTACACACTTGTAGGAAGTACACTGTGGGAAGGCGGCGTGCGTCGCAATCGTCCTGGATATCGTCCTTGGTCCTGTGAAGATCGCGTCGGTCGTCCTGCAGTGTCCCTGCAGGCGGTGTGGTCCTCGCTGATGTATGGTCTTCTATATACGGCGCGGTGGCATTTGTTGGGCCATGCGGACTAGGGTCCTGCATGCACCAGGGCAGTAGGGCGCGCGGCGGCCCCGGACCCCCTGGTCGGAGTGCGGGCGTGCACACTAGGAGGTCCGGGGGACGCGTGGAGGTCCCGGACTCCTCAAGGGGGGAGGTCCGGGGCTCCGCCCGTGCTTGCTGAGCGTCCCTCTCGGAGGGACACGTGACGTCGCCGGACCCCTTCCCCAGTGGGAGGCGAGTTCGGATGGTCGGTGTCGGCAGAACAGTAACGGGAGCAGTGCCGAGCCTGTCTTGTCCCGCGTCGCATGTCCTACAGTGCTGCTACAGCTCCAGGATGACGGAGCGGTGACCGAAGTCGGCGGATGGGACCCCGGTCACATCTACTGTGGGTGTGGTGGCCTGACGCCACCTGTCCTGGGCGCCGTGGCGGAGTGGCTGGCCTTTAATGACTTCGTACGGCGAGTGGTTGGGCGGCGGGGCTGTTTGTCCCTTGTGCTGAGGTGTGGCCTCGAGCGAGGCGGAGACGTGGTGCCTGCTCGAGGGTAGGTTCGCTACCCTCGAGCGAGGCGGAGGTGGTTTGCCCGCTCGAGGGTAGGTGACCCACCCTCGAGCGAATCGGAGATGCGGGGCGTAGTTGAGGGGTCTCGACGGGGACTCTCGAGCGAGGCGGAGATCGTCCCGCGGTTTCGAGAGGGATGCGAATGGGCCGCACGCTGGGCTTCTTCGAGTCCTTTCCTTTCTTCCGGATGGGAAGCAGGCCGTGGGCCTTTGTGGGCTTAGTCGCTTAACATGTGTTTGCGTTTCAAGGCGATCTTAGTACCCCGGTTAGGGTGTCCTTAATCGTGGTACCCGACACTAATCGGGTTTATTCCTATCATTGTTCTTGAGAATTATGCTAATGTGCTGTGATTAGACAGTACTTCTTGAAGGCATGCCATTTGCCGTAATGCTGTTCTGCAGTTTAGACCAGTACACGTTCTAGGTTGCTTTTATATTTGGCATCAAAGTTAATCAAATGGGAATATGACTTAATTCATCTAGGTAACAGGTATTTGTGTTTCAGTATGTTAAATTCAGCAGTAAACAGGGTCCTGATTCATTAACACTTAAGTGAAACCTACATTTGTGTTAATTTCTGTTGTCGACATACCTTTTTTTGCTTTTTTATTATTTGATACCTGTGCAAATACACATTATTGTTTTGCTTATTCATTTGTTTTGCTTTTGTATTATATTTTGTTTTGCAGTAAAATAGTTCATGTACGCAAAGATGGAGTGAGATATGTTTCTGTAGAAGTAAATAGTATAATAATACTAGCTATGAATAAGGATGGGATACTATCAGATGACAAGTTGAAAATGACGGAATCTGTTCAACCAAATGGACAACATGGAGATGATATAATAGTTATTGACTCCCAAAGTGATGAAAATAAATCCGGAGCAAAAACTAATATAAGTGACGATCTCTTTAAGGAGCATAAGGAGCCTGTTTGCAGAAGCAGAACAGTGGACAATAATGTGAATGATGAAGAAACATCCATTGCTGATGATGATTCAGAGGCTGACTCAAATGAATTCTTTCTCTGCGAATCAGATAATGAACAAGCTTCAGCATCTGAGGTAGACACTGAGGTGTGTGGATCTAATAAACTATTAAACTATTTCAATATCTAGGGTGTCCTACTTAAGTTCTGTTTTTATTAATATCAGATACTTTCAATAAAGGTAACAATTCTATGTAATTAGTATTTAGTGAGCATTGAGAAATATTGCAACTTGACATTGAATTTTTGGGAACTATAAGTAGCCATAATTATTTTATTTTATTGTTTTTTGATATTCTGTTCTGTCTCATTGATATCTTTTGTATGTTAGTAAGACTCCCGATAAACTACAATGTAGTTTCCTTTAGCAGTTTAAAAATTTTATGCATTAAAATTTAGCAGCTTTATTTTGAAGTTAAATAGTATTATGTAACTCTCCCTCTCTGTGTTTTCTTTTTCAAATTTGATTTTCTAACAGGTACCTCTAACTGAGGAAGAAGTTGAAGAATTGGTTTATGAATTTCTTGAAGTTGAGAGCAAAGTAATCATTTCTGTTTTACGTGTACCTATCTTTTACTTTATTTTTTTATTTCACTGATTGCGTCTTTGGCAACTCTTAGGCAGCAGAAGCGCAAGAATCACTTGAAAAGGAGTCACTGGACAAAATTGAAACTGAAGTAAGATTGGAGTTATCCGAGAGGCTTCAAGGAGATGAGGTTTTAAGCATGTTCAAATTTATTTTGTAATTCGTAATCCTTAATTTTTAACTTTCTATACACTGATAGATTTCTTTCATATAAGTAGTTAGAATCAGCCGTGTCAACTGAGATGGAGCAATTCCAGATGCAATGGGAAAGTGAACTTGATGATCTGGAGATACGTAGTTCTGTTCTGCTGGTAATGTTTTTCCTTGCATAGGATAGTGTTTTGGTGTGTCGATGCTACACTATTTTACTTACTCGAGTTACTTCCATCTGTTGTTGTTGAGTTACTTCCATCTGTATGCGCTGTCCCAGATGTACGCTTTTCCTGAATTCTTGTACTGTATAAATGCATATTAACATTTAGTGCTGAACCTAAGTGACCTGTCTTTCTATCAAGAATAATGTCACTTGCATTTCTGGTATCTTTGTAGTTGTTTTGTACTTATTCTGTTGGAGGACTTGGTTTTGCTGTTTAGAAACAAAATGGCAGCCCTTTTTTTCTGTACTGGTTCTGTATTAGACTATCAGGCTGGTTATATCAAATTGATGCATATTTTTTATTCCCACATCGATTGGTATGTGCTTTTTATTTCTGTTGGATTTTTTAAAAAAAAATCTGACATTATGCATTTGGCTGAAGATAAATTCACATTTGTTTGCAATGCAGGAACAACTTGATGCTGCTGGAGTTGAACTTCCCAGACTCTATAAGTCAATCGAAAGCCAAGTTCCAGATGTTTGTGAAACTGAAGCATGGAAGAGGAGGGCCCATTGGGCTGGAACTCAAGTGCCTGAAGAAGCTAACCTCTCCATTAAAAATGCCGATGAATACCTCCAGTCATGCAGACCTGCAAGAAGGTAACCTTGGGACTAAAATTTGATTGTTTCTGTGTTTATTTTATGATTCTCAGCTTTACTTTACCTGCTTGAATCAGAAAACACGGGCGGTTACTGGAGGAAGGTGCTAGCGGCTTTCTTGCTGGAAAAGTTCCTGTTGGGGATGGTGATTCTATTGAGAAAAGTTGGAATTCATTCAATGAACTTATTAAATCTAAGGAGAATGCTGAAAATACTTTTGGTAGCAGTAACTGGGCATCGGTTTATCTTGCAAGTACCCCCAAGGAAGCTGCTGCATTAGGTCTCCAGTTTCTTGGAGTTGACGAGGTGCCACTTCAACTCATTGGTTTCTCTGATTTTGTGATGTCACCGTTATATATATTATCCTAATTCATGGAATTCTTGAGAAGGCGTATGACAAAGTACCGAGAAATGTCATGTGGTGGGCCTTGGAGAAGCACAAAGTCCCAACTAAGTACATTACCCTCATTAAGGATATGTACAAGGATGCGACGACGTTTGTCCGGACATGTGATGGCAACACCACTGACTTTCCTATTAACATAGGCCTACACCAGGGGTCAGCATTGAGCCCTTATTTATTTGCTTTAGTGATGGATGAGGTCACAAGAGATATACAAGGTGAGATCCCTTGGTGTATGCTCTTTGCTGATGATGTGGTGCTAGTTGACGAGAGTAGGGCAGGGGTTAATAGGAAGTTAGAGCTGTGGAGACGCACATTAGAGTCGAAAGAGTTCAGACTTAGTAGGACCAAGACCGAGTACATGATGTGCGATTTCAGCGCGATTAGGCATGAGGGGGGAGACGTTAGTCTAGATGGACAAGTGGTGGTCCAGAAGGATACTTTTCGGTATTTAGGATCGGTGCTACAAAAGGATGGCGACATTGATGAAGATGTTAGGCATAGAATTTCAGCTGGCTGGTTGAAATGGCGACAAGCTTCTGGCATACTTTGTGACAAGAGGGTGCCACAAAAGCTAAAAGGCAAATTCTATAGGACAGCAATTCGTCCGGCGATGCTATACGGTGCTGAATGTTGGCCTACAAAAAGGCGACATGTCCAGCAACTGAGTGTAGCAGAGATGCGGATGTTGCGGTGGTTTTGCGGGCACACAAGGAGGGATAGAGTCCGGAACGAAGTTATTCGGGATAGGGTCGGAGTGGCACCAATTGAGGAGAAACTTACCCAGCATCGGCTGAGATGGTTTGGACATGTCCAACGAAGGCCTCCTGAGGCGCCAGTGCGTAATGGGGTTCTTGAGCGGGTCGATAATGTAAAGAGGGGTAGAGGTAGACCTAAACTGACGTGGGATGAGTCGGTTAAGAGAGACCTTAAGGATTGGAATATCTCTAAAGAGATAGCTTTGGATAGGAGTGCTTGGAGACTAGCTATCAATGTGCCTGAACCTTGAACTTATTTCTTTCGGGTTTCATCTCTAGCCTACCCCAACTTGCTTGGGAAAAAAGGCTATGTTGTTGTTGTTGTTGTTGCATGGAATTCTTGAAATATATCCTACCCTCTTTCCTTAATTCAAAATACAGTTTTTCTTTTTTATTTCTAGCTAAAGTGCCTGGATTGCAAACTTAGTGCTTTTTTCCCGCAATGTTAGGACCAAGCGGTTGGACAAGACTAGGACAAAGAGCATACAACTTTTATTTTTGTACTGAATACTGTCTATTGTATTGGGAACTCTCATACACACAATGCCTACTGATCCTGTTTAGCATTGACCAATTTTAGTATTTCATCTTTAGTAGAATGTCACCGTGGTGTCCGTGCAGTCGTGTATTTCATCTTTCACAATAACTTTTACAGAAAGTGTAGTTCTAGTGAAAATATTATTACTGAAAGATAAACTGTGATGGGCGGGAAATACTTTAGTTGGTCATTTGAGCTATATTATTTTTAGAAAGAGAAGTACTTGTCATTACTCAACATCCCGGGAGTTAATGTCTTTTTTTCCTCTTTACATTCTTTGTCAATATAAAAACAAATAAATAGAGAATGATTTTCAGTCAATCTTTATGAAACATTATACTTTTAGATGACTGACATCTCATGTATTTTTCCAATAATGTCTCTTCCTTTCTAAATTTTCATTATTATTAGGTGGAGGAGATCGCTGAAATTGACGGTGTTTTTGATAATATAAAAGGTGTAGATGAAGTAGAGCTTTCTGAGGAACAGAGAAGGAAATACAGAAAGGTCAGCTTAGACTACTAAATAGCTCTACTAATTAGTTAAAAATGCAAACATGCCACTGGTTTTGCTCGATGCACCTATTGTTAATTTCAGCCTGTGGACCTGTTGCTGCTACTGAGCTTGTGTATGCCTTATTTCCACCCCCCGCTTCTCACATTATGTCTTATTCCCAGTATATGGATGCCTATGTATCAAAGTGTGGTCTAATAGTTTCTTCTTAGTTTCATCCCTGGTTTTCACACCGTTGGCAGGCATGTCAATGTATTTTTGGCAGATTGCAGTGACATCAGCAGATTATTTGTAAACCTGTAATCAGCATCATCTATCAGGTTTCAGCAAATAATGTAGAAAAAGATAGGAAAAATTCATTAGCACTTGTACTTACACACTTGTCTAGTTTAAACTATCAGCAACAAGCTCTCTTGTTTGGGACTGCTTGACCCACAAAATCAGAGATTCAGAGCATGTAGCCCCTTCTTGAAGTGCAGCCACCCATGTTATGTTTACTTACTGGTTGCACTAATGAATTTGGGCGAGCTTGCTGGTAGTGGTAACACCACTGTAACCCAACTGCAGAATTTACTACCACTACTTCTAATTTAGCTGCTGGATTTCTAGAGTAGCACGAGATGGTTTTTAATAGGGGTTTCCTTGGTGTATTTCGTTAATTAATGGGGAACTAAGTTATATCATTAATGCAGGTGAAGGAATCTCGTGATTTGTTAAAATAATGAATTGCCTGCAGCGTCGTTCGAAAGGAAAAAGGGTGAGAGGCACTAAGGTACTTATTTAAAGATAAATAGTTTTGGTCTTTAAAGTCTACTAATCTGTTATAAATACACATAGATGATTGGTCTGTGAATCCGTGATTTGTCGCCTTGTCATTAAATTTCTTATACCTAATCCAGCCTTCCCTGTTTTGCAGGAGAACCTCGGTAAGGTCTCATCATGCCATGAGATGCCGCCTCTATCAGAAAATGTTATCTTGGGTGCAGAAAGTGACCTTCCTTCATCAAAGAAGCTTAAAACTGATGAAAACAATGTTTCTATTGAGATATTGAAGCGCACATGTGAAGATAATGATGAGCTTTTCCAGAAGAGATCCGAAACTGTGATAATAGAAAGTGATGATGAGATGCAGACAGATAGCAAGCCAGCTTTACAAACTGATAGGGAATGTAGCTCCGCAAGAGTTGAAAAGGTGTTTGATTTCATTGACCTTGATCCATCACAAAGCCCTAAACTCAGTGATAAAAGTTTGCCTAAAGGTTTCAAATGTACTATTTGCACTGAAATGTTGAATGCCTCTGACGTGCTTCGCCACCCAGTACTGGATGTTACTGTCTGTGGACCATGCAGATTTCTTGTGATAGAGAAGAATCGTCTTGAGGTGAATGCTTACCTTCTTTAATGTAGATAGTTTGAACTTTTAGACAGAATCAGGTCTGACATCTGATGTCTTGAACTAGGTGTTAGTAAATTCTTAGAGGTGCTGTTTGCATTTGCGCAGGATCCTGTATCTGGTGGTTATTGCACTTGGTGTGCACAAAGCGAACTACTTGAAAGTTGCAGTTCTTGTAAGCTGCTTTTCTGTACAAATTGTTTGTCAAAGAATTTAGGTGAAGAATGCTCATCAGAAGCTAAAGCCACTGGTTGGCAGTGTTGCTGCTGTGTACCCAGTCAACTGGAAATTTTAATTTCTGAATGTGACAAGGCCCTCAGTGGTGTTGAATCTTCTGGTTCAGAGACCAGCAACCCAGAGCTTTCTGGACTGGAAAACAATGGTCCTGTTAGGTATGATCTTTTCTGCTAATTTATTTAGTGTACCAAAGCTGAGCTTCTGTTCATTCCTTATACCTGTTATCAGCAAGCGAAGAATGAAGAAGAGGATTAGAAGAATTATGGATGATACAGAACTTGGCGAGGAAACTAAGTGTAAAATTGCAATGGAGAAGGTTTGCGGTCTTTCAGTCTTGTATTTTTATTATATATATGTATTGTTGTCTGAAGCTGTCTTATCTAGGCTGTAACTTTATCATTATTTTGAAGGCAAGGCAAGACCATTTGAGGTCCATGCAAGAGCAATCTGCCAGCAAATTAAGGAATGTGAATACTTCCTTCAGAGTCCCATTGGAAGTCTCTTTAGAGGATGGTGGGGATGGGCATATAGTCAACCTTGCCAGGGAGGAAGATGAGGAACCTGTTAGGATTCCAAGCAGCATGTCTTCTAAACTTTAGCCTCATCAGGTCTGCATTATTAATATGCATTCTCGGTAATTAAATCAAATTAATAGGTCTCTGAGATGAAAATTGCTAAGTTATAATGTGTTTGCATGTTGAAACATTCAAAAAGGAATCCTGAACACATGATGACTTAATGAGGTGGATTCAACTGCTTGTCAAGTGCTATGCTGTTACTCTTTCAACAACAATGACTACCAGTACAGGAGCCCATATCTGAATTTGACTGAATTTATGATACTGCAGGTAGAAGGAATAAGGTTTATGTGGGAAAATGTTATTCAATCTGTTAAAAAGGTGAAATCCGGGGATAAAGGTCTTGGCTGCATTTTGGCTCATAATATGGGCCTTGGGAAAACCTTTCAGGTCTGTGTTGGCTTAAACATACATATTCCTAATAGTTATCCATTTGTTGTATGCTACAACTACATGTTTATATTGTAGAATAATAGGATTGGTGTATAATGGATGTATTGCATTGAGGCCTCGGCTGGTATATATAAGAGTACAAGACTTGGGGGGCAAGGCTCTCCGGGATACATATGGCAGTCTACGATACATATATCTATAACTACCAAATATACTCTAATACTCCCCCGCAGTCACAGCGGGAGCACCGCAGACGGTGAGACTGAAGAAGAAGCCGAAAGCAGGAGACTAACACCCCCCCGCAGTCATAACGTCTATGTGGTGCGGATGCTGCGACTAGAGAGAAAACCGGCGAGTAACTCATGCGGATGGTAGCCCTTTGTGCCGATGTCGAGGTAGCCGAGCTGGAGGGCGAGGAGCCATGGTCGAAGATGCCGTGCATAGGATAGCCGTGGTCGACGTAGAGCTGTCGAGGTTGCCGAAGACGAGGTAGCCGCACATGAAGCCGCGGGCGCATGAGGAGGCGCCATGATGGTGGCGTAATGGAGAAGACGCTGGAGACAAAGATGGCGACGCGTCGAGGCAGTCGTAGAGGGAGTGATGCCGAAGTCGATGCAGTCAGGCCATCGGGCGACACATGCCCGAGTTTGCCCGGCTCGGGAACGCATCGGGGACGATGGGCACGCACCGGTGTTGCCAATACCGGACGTGCAAGGGAGGATGCACAACCAGACGCCGTCGCCGGGGGGACCAGCAGAGAAGGCCTCCATGGCGGTCGCAGGCGCAGAAGAAGGCGGGGTAGAAGGTGCCAACGCCTGCTGTTGCTGGAGTAGACGCGGAAGGTGCCAACGCCTGCTGTTGCTGAAGGAACCCAGATTTTCCAGCATAAGGCCGAATAATCCGGATGACGCGGCAGCGGCGCTCGAAAGAGAAGGCGAAGAACTCGAACAGCTTGACGAAGACCATGCGCGGGGCGCGCAGCGACGAATCGACGATGAGGCCGGGGACGTGGCCGGCGGCGGTGAGGAAGCAACGGCGGAGAAGACCACGGGGTGACACCACTGCTGCCGAAGAGGCGATGCAGCGGCAGCCATACGTGCTTGGTGAAGGGCGCGCTCGACGAGGACGGACGCCACGGGAGCCGGGTGGATCACGCATATCGGATGATCAGACCGATTAGCGTGAGGCGGAGACGACGGTGGGCGAAGTCGGCGAAGGTGTCCCGATCGGTGAAGACGAAGACAACCCGGCGAGGGTCGACGTGCGGACGAAGCGACGAGGAGGACGTCCCCTAGGGCACCGTCCATGTCACCATGTCGCATGTTGAAGATGAAGAAGAGGACGGTGAAGTCGATGCCGATGTCGAAGTAGAGTCGCGAGGTCGACGGGTGGTGGGCGACTCAATCTCGATCAGTGATCGAGTGAAAAATCAGAGAAACTAACCAAAAATAAACCAGCAGCAACTTCTTGTGTAGAATCTCCGAGTGCCCAGAGTAAAGACCCCCCAATCCCCTTATCTCTTTCCTGCTTGTCGCTCACCACGGTCAATAGGGTTCCGCCAGCCATGGTGCGAGAAAAAGAAAGAGCCAGAGGAGGGGTTGGGCCGCTGCTGGCGGTGTGGTAGCAGGGCTGGGCAGGGCGGTTCCGCCGGGGGCGGATCCCCGCCAGGGAGAGGCCGCTGGCGGAGGGAGGGCAGAGCCACGCGTGGCCAGCAGCGGCCGCGGCCGCCGACGGGCCAAGGCCTGGCGGAGCTGAGGAGCTTGGGGCGGAGCAGTCCACCGCCGGTGGAGGAGACGGCGCGACTGCAGGCGACCCCCACCAGGGAGGAGCCGCGCGGAAGGGGTGCAGAGCCGCCCAGGGAGCGGATCTGGTTCCGCCGGGGCGGAACCCGCCGGCGGCGGAGAAGATGGGGGCGGAGGCCTGCGCGGATCCACCTGGAGGAGCAGGAGAAGGGAGGCCAGCGGACGAGGACACCCGGGTGAGTTCACCACCGATCTGTTGCTGCTGGACGACCTTCTATGACGGCGGATCAGATCGATCTGCCGCCAGACTTTGGAGGATGGCGCGGCCCCCGGCGGAGATCATGGACTACGAGGCCGTCGACGGGGCGCGCTGGAGGCGTGCCGTGGGGAACGACCTGTGGCGCATGAAGAACAGAGGTGTGAGGAGCTGCGGAAGGGTTAGGGTTTGAGGCCGAGGATTCTAGACCTAAACTCGTGATACCATGTAGAATAATAGGATTGGTGTATAATGGATGTATTGCATTGAGGACTCGGCCGGTATATATAAGAGTACAAGACTTGGGGGGCAAGGCTCCCCGGGATACATATGACAGTCTACGATACGTATATCTATAACTACCAAATATACTCTAATATATATGGCAATCAATTAAGTGCTGGAGCTAGACTGTGCATGTCAATCACCTTCAATTTTTATACTAGTACCGGTGGGCTTGTTGATTCTTATATTTGTAAGGTTACTGTATGATGATTTTTATTTTGCATGCTTCACTTCCATTACATGACATAATGGAGTTACATTCTTATCTTTGTTCGTTTGCACCTTGCAGGTTATTACATTCCTCTACACTGTTATGAAATGTGCTCAATTGGGATTGCGCACAGCACTTATTGTTACCCCTGTTAATGTTCTTCATAACTGGAGGAAAGAGTTTAGCAGATGGCGTCCAGCAGAACTGAAGCCTCTTCATGTTTTTATGTTGGAAGATGTTGTGAGGCGAGGATAAATTTCTTGTTTTTGTTGCATCATGTTATACACACAGCTAAAGTTTTAACTAGAGCCTTTTTGTGCCATTAATGAGTATGGACGTGCATAATGTTCTTGATGAAAAAGGGGGGTGGGGGAGTTGTTTTGAATGTATGTCACATACTCACATATATTAAAAATCCATGTTTGTACAAATGTATGATGCATTGGAGATGGCATGCCTTCAAGATGAAATTTTAACCACTAGCCTCTTATTCTTACTTTCAGTATATATTTTCCTTCAGCAGCCAAAGTTGAAGAATTTCTGTTAGAAGAATGTGTTTCCTTTGGGCTTTCTTGGCTGCAGCCGCACAGGGCCCATTGGCCTTGTGCTCATGCTAGGGTTTTGTAGATGATTGATTAGGCAAGGATCTCCTATTCCTTGCCTACATATGTAACCCGTGCTTTGTGTTAAGGCCCATAGTGTAAGGCCCATGTGGCCCATATTACCTTCTCCTATATATCTACAAGTGACAGTGCTCTCTCCCTCTGCTCCCGATGGCTCTCTCCTTCGATCTCTCCAATGTAAGTTACATGGCACCAGAGCTTAGGGTTTCGATCTGAACCACCACCCTTCCCGCGCTGCGCTGCCTCGTCCTCATCCTTTGCCGCCTGTCGCGGCCTCGCCCGTCGCCCGTCGCGTCGCGGCACCTTGCCGCCGGTGGACTTCCGCGTCGCCGGTGGACTTCCGCGCCATCCGCGCCGTTCGTGCGTCGCTGCCGCCGGCCGCCGTCGTCCGCTCCGTCCGCGGCCGCCCACGCGCCGTCCGCGGCCGCCGTCGCGGCCACCTCCACTTCCGCCTTCGCCTCGTCTCCGCTCGCCAAGATCTACCGCTCGCGGATCCACCTGTTGCGGCTCTGCTGGAGGCGGGTCTTCACTTCGCGCCGCGGCCGTCCTCATCCCCGTCCGTCCGCCCTCCTGATGCCCTGCGGCTTCCTGCCGCCCGTCTGTCTCTGCTGCTCTGCCTCTGGGCAGAGCTCTGCTCTGCTGCTGCTACATCTAGTCTGGTATTTGGTCTCTATTTCTTGTGCTACTCCTTGTTGATTTGATCAGTGGTAGCACACTTCAACATGTCTCAGATCAATGCTATAGTCATCAATATCATTTTAGATGGTCAAAACTATCCTGAATGGTCCTTTTCTGTTGAAACTGCACTGAGGGGCTATGGTTTACTTTCCCACTTGACTGATGACAAACCCGTGCTTAACAATGATGGTAGTAATGCCGCTGCTGTTAAGGACTGGGAGATTAATGATGGGAAAGTCATGGCTGCTATGGTCAATAGTACTAAACAAACCATGATTATGAGCCTTCGTAAGTTTAAAACAGCCAAGGGCATTTGGAACAGTTTGAAGGAGCGTTATGTTCAGGACAGTGGTGCCCTCTTACACACGCTCATGCAGCAAACTCATGTCATTGAGCAAAATGACATGTCTATTGATGAGTATTACACTGCATTTGATCGACTGATGGGTGCCTTGACCTCCATGGTACCCGAATGCACCGCTAATCCGTGTCCAGCACATCAGTTCATTGAGAAGTTTCTTACATATAGATTTGTTATGGGTGTTCGAGCTGAGTACGATTCTCTTCGTACACGACTGCTTCAGGGTTCTTCTACTCTCACTATGTCACAGGCCTTGTCTGACTTACTTGCAGAAGAGACCCGTCTTAAGTCTATGTCTATTGCTCCTGGTTCAGGCTCTCACAGTGTGTTGGCTGCTTCCCAGAGGTTTGGCGGACGCAAGGCTTCATCTTTAGAGCCTTGTAAACATTGTGGCAAGACCAATCACAGTTCAGATTATTGTTTTGCTCACTATCCGCAGAAGTTGGCAGACTTCCGTGCTCGTCGTGCTGCTCGTGGCCGTGATACTGGTTCCACTCCTAGAGGCTCGGTGTCTGTTGCTGCTGCCTCATCTGCTGCTGCTCCATCACCATCTTGGGTTCTTGACTCAGGGGCTTCCTTTCATGTGACCTCCGATCAGTCAGAGTTAGCTTCTTGCAAGCTAGTCATTGATGGTGCTTCAGTTCAGACAGCTGATGGTACATCTTGTCATATTACTCATCAGGGTTCAATTTGCAATTCTCGTTTTTCTGTACCCAATATTTCTTTTGTACCTCAGCTGTCTATGAATCTTCTCTCAGTAGGACAAATTGCAGACCATAATTGCTTTGTTGGATTTGATGACTCATCATGTTTTGTTCAGGATCGTCGGAGCGGAGCTGTGATTGGGACTGGCCGTCGCCGTAGAGGTGCTCCTAGCCTCTACCTTTTGGACACTTTGCATCTTCCTTCATCCACCGTGGCTCCGCTTCCTGTGTCTTTCGCTGCATCGGTCTCTACTGCGTCTTTTGCCCAATGGCATCATCGTCTTGGTCACCTCTGTGGATCTCGTTTGTCCACCTTAGTAAAGTCAGGATGTTTAGGCCATACATCTGTCGAGTCTAGTTTTCATTGTAAGGGTTGCAAACTTGGAAAACAAATACAACTTCCATATCCATCTAGTGTTTCTCATTCTAGTAGACCTTTTGATCTTGTTCATTCTGATGTATGGGGCCCAGCTCCTTTTGTTTCAAAGGGTGGTCATAAATATTATGTCATTTTTATTGATGATCACTCTCGTTATACTTGGATCTATTTAATGAAACATCGCTCTGAGTTGCGCTCCATTTATGAGTCTTTTGTTTGCATGATTCACACTCAGTTCTCTGCTCCTATCAAAGTGTTTTGTTCTGACTCTGGTGGTGAATATTTATCTGATACTTTTCGTCAGTTTTTGGCTTCGGAGGGTACTCTTGCTCAGCTTTCTTGTCCTGGCGCTCATGCTCAGAATGGTGTTGCTGAACGCAAACATCGCCATCTTATAGAGACGGCTCGCACCCTTTTGATATCTTCTTTTGTTCCTTCTCATTTTTGGGGCGAAGCTGTTTCCACTGCAGTTTATCTCATTAATAGACAGCCGTCCTCCAAGCTCGCCGGTAAATGTCCTGGGGAAGTACTTTTTGGTACTCCTCCGAGATATGACCATCTTCGAGTTTTTGGTTGTACATGCTATGTCTTACTTGCACCTCGCGAGCGGACTAAACTGACTGCACAATCTGTTGAGTGTGTTTTTCTAGGTTATAGTCCTGAGCATAAAGGTTATAGGTGTTATGATCTTTCTTCTCGCCGCATTCGTATTTCTCGTGATGTTACCTTTGCGGAAAATCGTCCTTTCTTTTATAATTCTTCTACCCACTCTTCATATTCTCCCATAGAGTCTACCTCCTTTATGTGCCTTCCTCCAATTTCACCCACTACTAATGCTCCTGTGACACCACCATCCACTGTCCCATTCACTACACCATCATCCTCTTCAACTATTCCTCCTATTCCTATTTCCATCTCACCACCTTCACATACCTCACCTTCTCCTGCTCCTGCTCCTTCCCATTCTTTTTCTAAACCACCTGTCACCCAAGTCTACATTCGCCGTTCTAGCACTACCACCTCGGCCAGTCCTGATGCTCCTGCTGTTGATGATTCTACTAATGTTGATGAGTCACATACAGTTCCTGTTGCTCCTGATCTGTTACAGGATGGTCAAAGATACAATCTACGAGATCGCACCGTGTTTGGGTATCCTCGTGCTAATGTTGTTGTTGGCGAACCATCCACTTATCAGGAAGCTTCTCTCATTCCAGAGTGGCAACTTGCTATGTCTGAGGAGCTGGCTGCCCTTGATCGTACTGGCACTTGGGATATTGTTCCTTTACCGTCACAGGTTGTGCCTATTACATCCAAGTGGGTCTTCAAAATTAAAACCAAATCTGATGGGTCTATTGAGCGATATAAAGCACGCCTTGTGGCTAGAGGCTTCCAACAGACCCAAGGTCG
Organism: Panicum virgatum; assembly: GCF_016808335.1. Classification (NCBI taxonomy): domain Eukaryota; kingdom Viridiplantae; phylum Streptophyta; class Magnoliopsida; order Poales; family Poaceae; genus Panicum; species Panicum virgatum. The sequence goes on along the minus strand of NC_053153.1, from coordinate 25,396,146 downwards.
TGATTATGATGAAACCTTTGCTCCAGTCGCACACATGACTACTGTTCGTACTCTGATTGTTGTGGCTGCTTCTTCTTCCTGGACTATCTCTCAGATGGATGTCAAGAACGCTTTTCTTCATGGTGATTTGCATGAAGAAGTTTATATGCATCCTCCACCTGGTGTTGATGCTCCTTCTGGATATGTTTGTCGTCTTCGTCGAGCCTTGTATGGTTTGAAGCAGGCCCCCCGTTCTTGGTTTGAGAGATTTGCTTCTGTTATCAGGGATGCTGGTTTCTCTTCTAGTGAGCATGACCCTGCTTTATTTATTCATCTCTCTCCACGAGGACGTACTCTACTCTTGTTATATGTTGATGACATGCTGATTACAGGTGACGATCCGGAGCATATTTCTCATGTGAAGAAGCAACTCAGTGAGCAATTTCAGATGTCAGACTTGGGTCCTCTCAGTTATTTCTTAGGGATTGAGGTTTTGCAATCTACAAAGGGCTACTATCTTTCTTAATCTAAGTACATACTAGATCTTGTTGCTCGTTCTGGACTTAGTGATTACCGCAGAGCTGCGACACCTATGGAACTTAACTTGAAACTTCGTCCTAGTGATGGTAAACCTTTGGAGGATCCCTCTCGATATAGGCATATTGTTGGTAGCCTTGTCTATCTCACTGTTACTAGACCTGATATTGCTCATGCAGTTCATATCTTGAGTCAGTTTGTCAGTGCTCCTACCTCGGTTCATTATGGCCATTTACTTCGTGTGCTGAGATACCTAAGGGGGACATCTTCTCAATGTTTGTTCTATGCTCGTGATAGTCCACTTCACCTTCATGCCTATTCAGACGCCACTTGGGCGAGTGACCCCATCAATCGGCATTCGGTTACGGGCTATTGTATTTTTCTTGGTTCTTCTCCTATTGCGTGGAAGTCCAAGAAGCAGGCAGCTGTATCCCGGTCTAGTACAGAGGCAGAGCTTCGAGCTCTGGCCACCACTACTTCGGAGATTATATGGTTGCGATGGCTGTTAGCTGACTTTGGTATCTCTTGTGATGGTCCCACGCCTCTTCTCTGTGATAATACTAGCGTCATACAGATTGCACATGATCCTGTGAAGCATGAACTCACAAAGCATATTGGTGTTGATGCCTCGTTCACTCGGTCTCATTGTCATCAGAAAACAATTGATCTTCAGTATGTGCCCTCGGAACTGCAAGTGGCAGATTTCTTCACAAAGGCACAAACTCAAGAACAACATTGGTTTAACATGCTCAAACTCAATGCTTCAGATCCTCCGCTTCCACCTTGAGTTTGAAGGGGGGTGTTAAGGCCCATAGTGTAAGGCCCATGTGGCCCATATTACCTTCTCCTATATATCTACAAGTGACAGTGCTCTCTCCCTCTGCTCCCGATGGCTCTCTCCTTCGATCTCTCCAATGTAAGTTACACTTTGCACCTCATAATCAATTTACTATTATCTGAGTCATCTCTCTTTCAATTTCCTGCACCCTGTCCAACAACATATGTAATGCATATGCTTAGTTAGGTAAGGAGATAAATCATGCAAGTCCTAAACAATAGTACAATACATGACGTCAAAACAGCTATCATGAGTAGTACAACTCAACTACAAACATTCTATGAAAGCTGCTTCAGTCCTGTAAAAACTTATGCAACCTGCTGCAGCTCTACCTGACAAATTGGTTATATTCTAATTCTAATTAGAATCTCAAGGTCCTTGATTAGGCCCATATGTTTGACAAATTTTTTTTGTTATACTGGGAATCTTGGAACTTTGAAGGTTGTTGGATATACATATACTATATGCACTTAATGCTTGTATTGGGTTCATTTGATCATGAATTCGATAGGACCATTCCCAGGATCTCATTCTGATCGCCTTTCTTGAATTTTTAGGCAACACATATCAAAGAAGAAAGCTCATCTAAGTTTTGCTTAAATGTTCTTTTATTTTATTGGCTTGTTTCTTTAATCTTCTTTAAGTAGCTTTTAGTACGATCTTCTAACAATCTTACTGGGTCAAATGGTTCTATGAACATTAGCATGATTGTGGATCAAGCCTCAAGTTCAACCAAGGTTTATTGGCCTTCTCTATATTGCATTATTTTGGTATTTTTTTCATTGCATTGCATGATTCCATTATTTATGTATGGTGACATGCGTTTTCCCCCTCTGGTTACATCGGAGTATGGTTTTACTATTATATTATATTATGAATTTTGTGAAGTGATGGTTCCTATAATAATCTTTATCTACTATAGGATGGAAAGTGTTGGTGTATATGTGAGCCCGTGTATAGAGGCCCCATCTAGAGGCACATGTATAGGAATTATATATACCTACCCTTCTAGGGTTTGGAGGAATACATCCATTATTCTCTCCTACAGAAAGCTCCCTCTGACCTTTGTTTTTGCAGGGTTAAAAGACCAGATTTACTAACCAAATGGCGAGTAAAAGGTGGAGTGCTTCTCATCGGGTATTCATCGTTTAGGAACTTATCCCTTGGAAAGCATGTGAAGGACAAAAATGTTGCAAACGAAATTACTTATGCTTTGCAGGTAACATTCCATGTTTCTTGCTATTGTTTTGTCATTGTTCCAAGCTCTTATGTTGCTGTTAGATGGTTTTTTTCTGGTTACTCTGAAGTTTCAAATAATATCATGCTTTTATGGTAATATGACATGCATTACAAGTTAGCTGTGGGGTTTTGACACTGTTCATTGTACCACCAGTGTGGGCCAGACATTCTTGTGTGTGATGAAGCACATATGATAAAGAATCGGAGGGCTGACATTACACTGGCTCTGAAACAAGGACACAGAGAAGAATTGCGTTAACTGGATCTCCATTGCAGAATAATTTGATGGAATATTATTGTGTAAGAAGCAGTGCATCCCTACTGTTTTGTTTGCTTATTTGTCCAGTTACTGACATTATCATGATGTTATACTAGTGGTTTGGCAATGAATTTGGTTTAATCTTGTGAGCAGATGGTTGATTTTGTCAGGGAAGGCTTTCTTGGGAGTAGCCATGAATTTCGAAACAGGTAAATGAATGCTCTACTATACATGCACTGTAATTTATTGGAATTTGGAATAATAAGTCATGTATTATCAGGTTCCAGAACCCCATTGAAAATGGGCAACACACAAATTCAACATCAGACGATGTAAAGATCATGAACAAACGATCACACATTTTGTTTGAACAACTGAAAGGTTTTGTCCAGCGGAGGAGCATGAATGTTGTGAAGAATGATCTACCACCTAAGAAGGTTTTTGTTATTACTGTAAAGCTATCTCAGCTGCAGAAAAAGCTATACAGAAGATTCTTGGATGTTCATGGTTTCTCAAGTAGTGGTTATTCAGAAAAATCTCACAGTTCCTTCTTTGCCAAGTACCAAACATTAGCCCAGGTATGATGACCCTGGATCTTTGTGCTGTTTCTTGGATAAAAACAAGGTGGAATTGCTGTCTAGTTGTTTTTACTTGAGTGGAGCTGTAGCAAAGATAGCTGCCTGTGCTTTATGGTTTCCTTAAGGTCTCAATCTATACCATAATACCAACTACAGCTGATCCCATGATTGTATATGAGTACAGGGAGAGATCAATAATTCTTTTTAGAAAGAACATTTTTGTTTCGGCATTATTGCCATCCATAGCATATTAATTTTTATTTATTTGTCAAATTAACCTCGACCATTATAATTTGGATCCATTGTAACTAACTGTTGGAGGTACTTTCTTTTTCTATAATTGATGCGATAATTTCTACCCTTGAGGTTAAAAGTGGAGGCTTCTTTTTCTTTACCAATTACTAAGATAATTTCACTATTTTGAAATGTAGGTATGGAATCATCCAGGGCTCCTCCAGATGGCTAAAGAACAGAGAGGAAATTTGCGTCGCGAGGATGCCGTTGAGAACTTTATGATGGATGAGAGTTCAAGTGATGATAATACTGAAACATACTTGCCTAATGAAGGTAATTTCTTATATCATGTTTTTTATAATACTCACCATAGTTTGGCCAATCTGCAAAGTGTACTTTGTGTTATCATTTGAACTTTTGAAGCCCCTATGACATAGACACCTGCTCTAAACTTTATTATTATTTTGACAGAGAAGCAGAAGGATAGAGCTGATCAGCAGTCCAAGAAAAGCAACTTTGTGAATGAGGTACTAAACTTTATCAAGCACACAATATTCGAAACTAACATTCTATAGTACTCCATGGGATTTCATGCACAATTTTTCTATTGTATCTAGCTGTGTACTAGACATCTTTCTGGTTTCTATGTATGTGCCATAATGGAGAATTAATAAATTAATCCAAAATCAGTGTGCCAATAAATACTTATGCGGTGGAATACTGTGTATGACACACTAAGCGTTTGGTTTTGATTACGCCTTTTCCTTTTTATTGTAGGAAAGTAACTGGTGGGAGGAACTTATAGATAAGAATACTTATATGGAGGCAGATTATAGTGGCAAAATGATTTTGCTCCTTGATATCCTATCAAAAAGTTCTGAATTGGGTGACAAGGTATTGGTGTTTAGCCAGAGCTTGACCACTCTTGATTTAGTGGAGTTTTATCTGTCAAAATTGCAAATCAAAGGAAAAGAAGGCAAATGTTGGAAGCGAGGGAAGGATTGGTATAGGTATGATTCCACAGTTGATTTTGTGTTGTACACAAGAACATTGCAGTTGCTGGTGTGGTAGCTTCTCAAGTATCTGTTTTCTTTTGGTTCTTATACTTTGTGTCTACATGCTCATGAGTAGGGGGTGGTAAAGGGCTTACAAATTTAGACTAAAAACTACTCCCTCCATTCACAGATGATAGTCCTATTTCATCTTGGTGCAATGACCAAGGAGGAGGACTTTGCTTATCATCTCATTAATTACAACTCCTTGATTTCGATGTTATCTATACATACACCAATCTTTTTTCTAGAAAAATTACTCTGCACAGAAATCTAACAGTCATCTCTACTATTTCCTAGATCTTAACTCAAATAGGACTATCAAAAGAGAAGAATTTGATTTTGAAAATATGACTATCAAAAGAGAATGGAGGGAGTATAAGGATTGGGCTCAAAAAGGGCTGGGCTCATATTTTATATATTTTTGAGGTAAGTATGATTAAGGGAGAGTTGAATTTAGTCATTGCATTAGGGCCATGATCTATTACCACCCGTAATCATGATATAAACTGTGCATAACCTACTGCTTCAACAAGATCCTTGAGCTAAGGCTTTGTATGCAACTACTTCCATGGCCTTCCAATACTATGATGTTTGTTCCTGTAAACTCAAAATGTAGGTCTTAGGAAAAGCCCATCGGGAATTGGACCGTGATTCTGAAAGTGGTATTTCTTTCCAATTCAGTGGGAATGAAACCATTGTGAAACCTGAAAGATCTGCAATTTGGTTATTTCCAGGATACTGTTATCACTTTGGCACTATCCGCTTTGTTTAGCTCTGTAGTGCTAGGAGTTATTAATCTGTCATTATAAATAATGTGGAAAACATAAATGCAGCAAAAGGACTTCAAGTAGGGACTAGGAAATCTGCAATCGTGTCATACTCCTTGAACCAAAAGCATCTATATTTTTATCTTAGCTCTTCTAGGTATTCCAGTGTTCTGGTCAGTGAGTATGCCTTTTATGATTCCAGACCTTCTCACGTTCCTTTTTCCTAGGGCAAACTGTCATCTCTTTGGAATATTCAGTAGTTCTAGCATCATGACAGTATAATCTTTTAATGCAATAATGGGCATAACAAAAGGCTTGGATACAATCATTGTTGTTGTTGATACGTATTTCTGCAAAGACTTTTTATTCTTGGCATTTGTTTTTACTAGAGTTGTTATGACTGTCTGATTTTGCAAATATCATATATCCATATCATGCTGAACAGGCTTGATGGGAGCACTCCGTCTTCTGATCGACAGAATCTTGTGGAGATGTTTAACGACCCTGAAAATGCAAGAGTAAAATGCACGTTGATATCAACTCGTGCTGGATCTCTGGGCATTAACCTTCATGCTGCAAATCGTGTTGTTCTTCTGGATGGATCCTGGAATCCAACACATGATCTGCAAGCAATTTATCGTGTTTGGAGGCAAGAACTTGTCACCTGAGTTGCTCATCAGTTGCACTTACATGCGATTATTTATTTATTCAGTGGGAATATTCTTTCTAGGTATGGCCAGACCAAACCTGTATATGCTTACCGCCTAATGGCACATCGAACAATGGAAGAGAAAATATATAAGCGGCAGGTAATTTTGTATATTTCTTCTTCTGGTCTGGAGTTCTCATTTTGAATTATCCAAGCTATTCTCTTGTACCTGGTAGATAAAGGTCCATCCTTGTTTGAAAAATTACTCATCTTAATTGAGTATTAATAGGTGACAAAAGAAGGCCTCGCGGCAAGGGTGGTGGATAGACAGCAAGTTTCAAGAACAATCTCCAAAGAAGAGATGTTGCATCTTTTTGAATTTGGTGAAGAGGAATTAATGGAACAGAATGAGAACGGTTCTACAACCGTGATTGAGAAGCCATCCACTTCCAACACTATTGAAACTTCCGAACCTGTACCTGTGGACAGGCTCATGCTGAACCTACTCAGTGAACAAACTCGGTAATGCTCATCCTATGACTTTCCTTCTGAATACTAGATTTTTGGTTTTTTATCTAATCGGAATGTCTTGTCTGTTTATTTCCTCGCTCTTTATTGCCTTGCAGCTTATATACAGATATTTTAACATGAATGTGTGCTCTCTGGTTTTGACTATGTAACTGTGCTAAGCTGCTGCTTGTTGGGTAACATCTTCTTGGAATTTACAGGTGGATTGCAGGTTACCATGAACATGAAGCTCTCCTCCAAGAAAATGAAGAAGAAAGGCTTACAAAGGAGGAACAAGACATGGCCTTGTTAGAGTGGGAGGTTTTGAGGAATGCAGTACGTGATCCCGATAGAAAATCAAACATGACTAAGGTTCCAATAGATCCCAACCTTGTGCGGCCAGTTAAGGCTGCTTCAAGAAGCCGGCAGCTGCAGCAACCTAAGCTTAACTCAAACAACCAAAAGAAGTGCAACAACTTAACGCACTTACTGAAAGAAGCCATGGCACGAAAGCAGGGTGCACGGCAACCTGTGGTGAATGTGGCCAGGAGATTTGTTGGGAGACACTAAATAGAGATGGTAGGTCGAGATGATGATGGAAGGCCCAGGTCAATGTGGCATTTCAGAAATAGATTCATTTTGTTCTTTTGTAAATGCTAACTTCAGGTAGTGTGTATACATTGCGTATGCAGGATTACTAGCGTATTATAGGGAAAAAAAGTAGAGAAGAAATTAGCTTTTGTGCTCAACATGGTAAACGCAGCACTTGCAATTGAACTTCCACACGACTGATGAAATATAGTTTTGGCAACATTACCGTCGTTGTGCACTTAATTCTCATTCTCAATTCATTCTCTTCTTGTGTTCAGTAGTCTTCAGCATTAATTGAGCCGAGCTGGCTGTCTAAATTTGTACTTCATTTTGCTCTCTGCTTAGCAATCTTCGGTTTTGTCAGAGTCGTCTCCTATATGGAGGTTGCAGTGAGGTCCGTGACTTCTTGTTACTTATGTTTAAAACGGAGGGAGTAGAAATCATTAATAATTGTTGGTTTATATTAAAGTCAACTCAGTTTGAAACAGTTACATATGTATTTTTTTTAAAAGCCAACAGTTACGTACTCCCTCCGTTACAAATTATAAGTCATTCTAAGAATTTTGGAGAGTCAAACCATCTCAAAATTTGATCAAAATTGTAGAGAGAAATATAAAGATTTTTGACATCAAATAAGTACACTATGAAAATATAGCTAACAAATAATTTAATAATATTTAATTGGTATCATAAATATTATTATTTTGTTATATAAATTTGGTCAAATTTAAAAAAAATTGACTCTTCAAAATTCTTAGAATGATTTATAATTTGAAACTGAGGGAGTATGTGATTGCGCCCTAACCGCCATGCGCGTCCAAGAAACACGTTTGCGGTTTGCCTCACGAGCTTGATGCCGAACAGCCCAACCTTTACGTTCTCCAGGACTGCTGTTTATCAAAATATCTAGCCTCACAACCAAACAGCGGGAGTTTCGTTGATGCCTTCGCCAGCGCCTTCCACATCCACGCCGGCGGATGGATCCACGGGCCCCGGCGGCCCGGCGGCACCAGCGGATTCAACTCAATGCGGCTGGTACGGGAAACTACCTCCTCTTTCTATGCCGCTTCAATTTGATTCCGCAAGAATTCGGGCCAGTTTGCGCGAATGCCGTGGATATGGAAAATCTCAATTTCAGTTCATAGAGATCAATACAAACACTGAACCACAGATCCATGAACATGGAGTTCAAGTTTTGTCAATTTGCATAGCTACATAGCGTACATAGTTTAGTGAACTAGATAACGGCCGATACAAGCGCACAGCTGCATGGCTAATTTTGTCATAAACTTAATTGTAGCTTCCTGGAACAGCTAGAGCACCATTAACACTACTACTACTGCTGCAGATAAGCAGTTTTTACATCACTGGGAAACCCAGATTTATTGAATTACTAATTATAGGCATTTTTAGAAGATCTCCTTGTAGACGATGTTTTTCGCCATTCCTTCGCCTGGGCACTCTTCGTCGGCAATCATGATCTTCAGGCCATCCCTGTTTGTGACTCTGGAGACCGCAACATAGAGCTGCCCATGGGTGAATACCTGCTTAGGCAGATAGAGGCCAACTTTGTCCAGAGACTGTCCTTGGCTCTTGTTGATCGTCATCGCAAAGCACACGGAGAGAGGGAACTGCTTTCTTTTCAGCACAAACGGCCACCTGGGCTCTAACTGTGACATGATGATCTGAGGGATGCACACCTTGTGTCCTGTGCATGGTCCAGACATGATCTGCGCTTCGATGACTTTTTCCCCAAGTCTTGTGATAACCATTCTGGTACCATTGCACAGCCCTGCATTTTGGTTAATGTTACGAAGAAGCATCACCGGCAGGCCAACTTTGAGCTTAAGCTGGTGATTTGGAATTCCTGGGTGCCTTATGGTATCAAGGAATTCCCTAGGGTATTGTAGCTCCATGTCACGGTTATAAGACATTGATTTGGATACACTGTTACAGCTCAAGTAACTTATTGTATCACCTTGAATTTGATCCATAATATACTCATTGATCTCATTGACATTCTCATTTGTTGTACACAGTATTGCTCTTTGGTCTAGGAACTGCTGCTTGCAGCAATTGTCTTGCAGGCTTGGATAGATGCTTTCAATGATTTTTGCTTTTGGATCATCTCCTTTTTGTAGCAACAGGTCATTGGGGATAGTAACCCATTCGTCATCTAATGAAACTGTGTCTCCATTTCCAATTTGTAGTATCCACTCTGCAAACTCCGCAGTCTTCTGTTGCTGTGTTTGATTGGTGGACAAAGAATTTAGTCGCATATTTTTTGTCAAATGGAATACCTCAAAATGTTGCCACAGGTAAGAGCGTTTAATTGATGCATTTATAATGTGCTCCCTTCTCCCATTTTTCACGACAGGGAGGGTTTGCCGGAAGTCCCCTCCAAGAACAACCGTCATCCCACCAAAGGGCTTTTTATAACTATTCGCATGTTTGAACCTCAGAATGTCCCTTAGGCTCTTGTCCAGTGCCTCAAAGCAGTTTCTGTCTGCCATTGGAGCTTCATCCCAAAGTATTAGTGATGTCTTCACTAACAGATCTGCCACAGGTGAACCTTGTGCAATGTAGCATGTCGATTCATCTGTTAGGTTCAATGGAATCTTGAATGCAGAGTGTGCGGTTTTACCTCCTTGAAGCAGAAGAGCCGCGATGCCACTGGATGCAACTGCAAGTACTATCTTTCCCTCTGATCGTAGCCTCGTTGTGACTGCTTTCCAAATGTATGTCTTACCTGTCCCACCATAGCCATCCACAAATATTAGCTTTCCTAATGATTGGTCCACTGATTTAATTATTTCATCAAAGGCCTTCTTCTGTTCTGTGTTTAGATTGTTTAGTATTTGCAGGTGCTCGTCTTTCAACTTGTTTTTGTCACAGTTCATTTCTGCATTTATAAGCCTGTTTTCAGTGTCACTTAACTTTACCATATCTGGTAGGTCTATTTCAGGGTACTCCTTCAATGACTTTCCAGCTTGCCCCATGAGCTTCTCAATCTCCATTAATGCATATGTTCTTCTACTGGAAGGCGTGACACAGAAGTTCCAAGTTTGCGGTTGCTGTACGTCTTCAGAGAGTGCTTCCCAGTTGGATTCCCACACCCTCTTAGGGTCAGTAATCTCACAGTGGCATAGAATAGTCGTAAACAATTGCCGTAATTGCATCCCAGACGCCCAGTTGGATGCTTCCTTAATGCACTCAATCCACTCGTTATCATCATTCAGAAATCCCAACGCATGACATGCTGACTTGTATGAAGGGTGCACAACTCCATTCACAGTCCTGATATCATCAAATGATGTGCAACCCTTTGCAGTGTTGAGAAGCATTCTGAGATAATACCTTTCTCCACTTGCAGCGTGGGCATTGTAGATCCTGCCAATTTTATTACCACATCTTCGTCTTGCCCAATACTTTTCCTTTTTATGCCATACCCATTTGGTCGGGAACTCAGAGTATGTTAACTCCCTGGCATCTTCATGCTTTTTGTTTGCTTCCATCCACTCTGTAAACATGGTGAGCCCTGAACTCGGCCGTTTTACGATTTCCTCCAGGTTTGTTGAGTCGGGAAAAGTCACCTCTTGCTCATTCTCCTTGTGGAACTGTAGCCTCTGAACGGCTGGTTCTTGGTAGTGTATATTAAACCTGAATATTCTCCAACAAGCTTCAAGTGGTGTTATGTATCTGCCTCCTAGGTACATTTTAATCTCATCGTTGGTCTTTGACAGTCCTTTTTCTGCAACTACTGCTGTTGCTTGGTCTTCTTTATTGTGGATGCCTTTGAATAGGTATTTGATTGATCTAGACCGGGTGAACCACTCCACATTAATATGTGATTGGAACTTGACCAGGAGATCTTTGTTGTATGGGACAACAAATGCATTGTTCATCATGACTCCCTCCTTTGTTATATGTCGTCCTTCATCTCGTCTTCTGTATATCGGGAAGTCTTTTTCATCAATGGTAGTCTGATCACATAAACTTTTTGGGAAATATTTAGTGCATCTATGGTTCACCATGCATGGTGACTTTGGATTCGCTTCTCCACATGGTCCATGCATCATAAATTTTTTGACGGCTTCAAATGTTTCTGGGTCCTCGTCCTTTTCGGGGATCTCAGCACATATCATTTCATCAATTTCTGATGGCTTGAGGTAGCTCTCATTTTTAGAAAGGAAGATTAGTATATGGGCATGTGGGAGTCCCCTCTTCTGGAATTCTATTGTATAGATAACTGCATGTCGATTAAATGTGTTAGCAAATGAACAACACTATGAAATATTATAAACTTCTATTACTAATGAATGAGGTTCCAACACACTTACTTGCTTTAGTCTTTCCAAAATGTTGTCTTTTTTTAATATCTGTCATCAACTCCTTTAGTTTTATCATGAATACTCGAACTACAATATCAGGGCGTTCTGATGGTTGCTGGTTGCCGGCTTCGTCTAGCATACACTGGATCTCTGGCCACTTAGGATTGCACGTGAACGTTAAAAACAAATCTGGGTATCCAGCCCAACGACATACTGCCATTGCGTCTTGGTAATTTTGCTCTTTGTACCTGGGACTTCCTGGGTAACTTGCTGGGAGTACTATCCTCCTCCCTACTTTCTCTGTTCTTGTATCTCCTTTTCTGACTGCATCTCTTAATCCACTGTAAAGTTCTGTTCTTAGGGCTCCCTGGTTATTCCTTATCCAGTCAAGCCTATGTTGTTCAATGCATGTATAGACATCAACCAGGAACTGCATCGACAGATTTCCACTCATTAGCATCAGCATTGACTGATTCGAACGCTGTTGGAGGCGATATGCATAGTATTCCAACATGCTGATGTATTTCTTGCTGTCGCTTGTGCCCTTTTCTTTGTATTCTATGCCAGGTCTAAAACCATCTTCTCCATATGGGAAGAGTAATGGGTACTGCATGGCCATAAATTTTGGATGGATTTCAGATACCCTTTTGGGTCTCATATCTTTGTACTCAAGAACAATATCGCGTCCATAACTTTCTGTGGCTGGATCTTTGACTATCAAAGCAGCAACTTCTGATGCAGATGGCATGTTGTCTTTCCTCCCATCTTGCTCCCTATTGCTAAGTAGTCGAAGAGTTAAATTATGGTAGTCACGATTTTCAAATCTATCCCGTGCCATTCGGAATGACTGTGCAAGTTTATTGTTCTCATTGAGCATTGTTAGCAGGCCCATGATAATACTTTCATCTAATGGGGCACTGCATTCACCAGATCTTGACACTTCAACCCTATTCTGGATCTCATTATTTGTATCATAGATGTACAATTGTTGGAAGCGAGGCTTGTTGCCCTCTTTAGGTAGCAAAGTTCCTATGTGGTGGTAGTTCTGGCCTTTCAGTCTAAAAACATAAGGTCCACGCCCTTTATTTACAGTTTTATCTATCATTCCTCCCATTGATGTGAATGCAAACATGGAGTTGTAAGATCTAATATTCTGTAGGTAGTTTGCTGTTCTTTCCCCCCCATCTCTTGTCAATAAACTTGTAATATAGCTTGGTGGTTCTTTTAGTGGTGGCAAGGTGACCTTCCCTTGCAAGCAACATAGGCCAAAGGATGATCCTGAACCTCTGCTAGTTTTTGTATTCTCAGCGTGCCACATAATTGCATGGCAATGTTTGCAGATGCATGTTGGCCCTCCAAAGTTCCATATCTTGCTAGCACCATTATTGTCATTGCTTCTTTCACATGTATTGATCCTAGTACGCTTTCTGCTCCTCTTGAGTTGGATTTGTTCTTTCCTCTTCATTCTTGCTGTTTTTGCTAATTGTCTTGACCGTCTCAGTTTCACCATCTGGTTGTCTGTTAGCACACTGATGACAAATGATGATTCCCTTTCATCTCTATCTGATTCCCTTTCATCTCTATCTGTTTGAGTATGCTTTATGTCCCTCTTGAGTTGAAGAAGTTCGTTCACCTTCATCTGAGATATTAATTCGGACGTCCATATCTTGCTAGCACCATTATTGGCGTTGCTTCTTTCACTTATATTGATCCTAGTACTTTCTGTTTTCCTCTTGAGTTGGATCTGTTCTTTCCTTTTCATTCTTTCTGCTTTTGCTAATTGTCTAAACTGTCTCAGTCTCATCAACAGGTCATCCATTGGGTCGTTGATGACACCTGATGATTCCCTTTCATCTCTGTCAGTTTGAGTACGGAGTTGTTCGTTCATCTTCATCTGAGATATTCTTATCAATTCGGTTGTCCACTTTGCTTCCATAGTTCCATGTTTTACCTTTTATGCCCCCTTGACCCTGAGGTACCCTTTCTTCTGATGGGTTACTTGTATACTGATCTTTTTTTATTGATTTTTCTGATCTTTTTGGTCTGCTTCAGTTGAAGTCGGGGATCTTTCTTCAAGTGTGCTTCTATTACTCACTCTCTTTTCTGGTTCTATTTTTTTTTTGGTATCATTGTGCATCTCTTTCCTGAAAAGGAAGCGGCAATTCAACGGATCATCAAAAGAAAAATAATATACAAGATAAGCAAAAACATCTAATTTGCATGGTATATCTTTCGGCTAAAGAAATCACTAGTAATTTTGAGTAGCATGAATCAAATCAACAATCTGAGTAGAGCAATTCAATACTCTGGAAAATAATCAACAGTCGACAGCGTTCTGCTGATCTACTATTGAAGCCTATGAATCTAGCACGGTTCTTCTCAAGTGACGAGCAGACTAAATTAGTGATGAGGCTTCTCATAATCTTAAAATTTTGGGCTACCATCTTGCCTAGTTGAGTTATCTTTGCAAGTCTTTGTGATGCCATTGACTAATTTAGCTTCAACCATTTGTCCCACTACAGCACAGCGATGATGTACTGACGGGGTTGGAGATCCGGTAGTCTAGGGACCTAGAAATTTCAGTGGGTGCCAAGAGCGCGTGGTCCCAATACGAGTATTCAAAGAGCCTTTTCTTGTTTCAAGACTCTACTTTTCTAACTAGATGCTGTTGGAAGGGGAAAAACACTATTGGGAACGTAGAAAGTAAGTGCAGACCAGATTTGCTCCAGGATCTGAGTCCCAGCCAATGTACACGAAAGCTTTGAAAGAAAAACAGTTTCTGGAACCACGATGGGTAATATATGTGCTAGATGATAGTGTGGAGAGCCTAGTTATTTGCAAAGGAACGTGGCTTCATGCAGTATTGCAGTGGATCATGAAGGTGTTGGAGAGATTGCCTTCAGCTGTTCTGATTCCGTTCCTCCGTATGAAGCAGCATGCACGCCCTTAAAACACTTGGAAGCTGAGGATATCTGACGAACAAAGATAGAGCAAGATGACTTCATGAGGGGAACAATGTTTGTAATGGGAAACTTAGGTATAAGACTGGTACCTGCTGGTTTCTTCTCCGAGGCTGTGTCAACACCGAGTTATTTGAGCATAGGTTTTCTGTTTTGTTGGATGAGGACTGCACACTGCTCTCTGAATCTGGTGTTGAATGTTTTCACAGCAGTTGACGCATTGATCCTTCGCCAAGCGCCCAAGCCACACTGAAGGGGACGACTGCAGACTTGAGGCAATCTACCAGGATGCAAGAGGGGCGTTTACTGTACTTAGCGGAGCATGTCCATCTCATAGAGATTCTCAGCTAGCTATGCAAGCTCACCTCTCAACCGTGCTTCACAGGCTGACAAGCACGCACTGTCCTAGAAGCTCCTTGGATTCTTTCTGCACTGTATCTGCGTGAGGGTGAGATTCTCACTTCTTCACCTTCAGGTCTAGTCTTGTCCGACCTTTTGCCTGCGTCCGGTGTCTGGTCTCTAGTGTAGTGCGAGCCCATACCGGCTTGTGGGGAGCTTTTTTTAACAGTCTGTTATTATGAGCATCTATCTTTCTTCTCCCTTGACAGGATAATTTTTTGGAATTTATTCAGACTTCAACGAGTCCACTGCTCTTTCTTTCCTCTTCAGTTACCTTCTGGTTTTCTCTTCAAGATTGCTTCTCTCACTCAATCTTTTTTACTAGCTATATGTCTTTTTTTAATGCCATTCCGGGCGGCGCGAATCGACCTCCGGTAGCCGTGCCCCGTGCGAGCTCTGGCTGAGGTTCGACAGCCAAGGTCCGGCGGGCAGGCGGGTGTGGAGAGTTGCACCGAGGCGGCGAGGCTCATCAGTTTTAATTCCACGCCACGGCACTTTGGCACCGTTCTTTCGGCAATTCGGCCCAAGCCATGTGGCATTGGCGCATTGCGACGCAGCGTATGGCAACATGACCTTTGGTGCCATTTTCTGAAAAAATATATGCGTTGCAGGTTGAGTCTTGTCCGACCTTTTTCCTGCGTCAGTGTCAGTGGCGCAGCGCGAGCCCATGCCCCTGGTCTAGTCGAGTGGTATGTGCCTTGTTTGGTTGCTTCTAGGCAGGGCCGACTCATGGTTTTCAACGATCCTAGAGCCAGCTAGACACTATGGATTTTTTATACCCTCTACGATAATGTGGTGATACTTAAAAAAGAGTTTCGAAATCAGTGAATAGGTATCAATCTCCCAGAGCTACTGTGTACAGAATGGACATCATAGCTATCAAATGTGTTTGGAATCCATATCAAATAAAATAGTATTGATTTTAGTTTTTCCTCTTTTCAGGTTTGAGACAAGCTGTGAGCGGCAGTTGGTGAGGAGAGCTGACAAAGACAATGAAATAATTTTTAATAAAATTGGCACTTGCACAAGTTCTTGCCCCACTCCATATTTTCTTAGCATCGTTTGAAATAAGTATTGTCTTCCACTGTGAAAAGTAATGCCTCAATCTTCTCTCTCACCTTTCTTAGCATCACTCAATCCTCACATTATGGAGGGTCTTATGCCAAATATGTTTCATTTAAGACGCTAATTAGAAGGAAGATAGAAATTTTAATAATATAATTAATTCATGCGGAAGTCCAGAAGACCTGGCTGCGTGCCTCGCTGCTGCTTGTATACTCCGAAATGTAAGATTTTGGGCCCCTCTGCTCGATGGGCCCTGGGGCGTTGCCCTGGCTGCCCACCCTTGAGTCGGTCCCGCTTCTATGAATCATAGAGCATGTAAGCCGAGAAATTTTTTTTCCATGTGTAAAGTTTAGAATGAAGTATATTTACAAAACCTCTTCAGAAATGAGTATAGTTTTTCGTGATAAATCTAATAACGGTAATTAATTAATGATTGGCTACAGTGATGCTACAGAGTGGTTCGGGCCGCCGGAGCGTAATACCCTACGTCCACTGGGAGATGTATTGTTCTTGGTGGTGTGTATCAACCTATCCTCTGCTGGCCTTAGTTCTTGCGCCGCCTGAGGTTTTCTAGGGGCGCTCCCTCCTTTTATAGATCAAGGGGGAGCGGTTACATAGAACGTTGATGCCCCGACAGGTGGGCCCAACGTGACTGTGGCTCAGTGGTAGCGAATCTTTCCTCTGAAAAGCGTACTGCTGCTCCTCTGACACAGGGGGGTCTTCTCTTGTCCCGTCAGCTAGGTGCCCGTTGGAGTAGCGTAGCTTGCGGCGTGACCTGCTGAGGCTATTATGCAGCGTCATAAAGGGCGAAGCCGAGCCGTCGTATCCATCTGTTACGGCAGCCTGGCAGACGCGGCGTGGGCGGCGCCAGTGCCCCCACTACCTTGGTAATACGCGATCAATAGTGTCCCCTGGCTAGTCAAACGCCTCGGCTTCTGCTATATCAATGCGGACGTCCACCTACCGCAATGAATGCGAAGGTAGGTGGACCTCAATACGGAGACCAAGGGCCTCATACACGTGTCGGCCCCGGACCATCCTGAGGCGGGACGTCGAAACCTTCCCTTGGAGGGGGGTCCGATTGCTATGCTGGGGGTCCGGGACCCTATGAGGGGTCCGGGACCCCGCGGGGGTCCGGACTCCTCGGGGGGTCCGGAGCCCTGGCTGCTTGCGCTTGAGCGCCTGTCTCTCCCCGGACCTTCCCCGGCCGTGGAACGGGACCGGACCATTGTCGGGAGGACAGGACTTCGGACCGCAGGGGTCCGGCTGTCTAGTTGTAGTCAAGGATGACTACTAAGGCTCTTGCCTAGACACAGCAAGAGGGGGTACCCCAGTTCTGGGGGTACCGACAGTGGCCCCCGGGCCCACCTCGGGAGAGGTACGAACCCGCGGGTGGGGCCACCACCGTGATGTGTTCCTACGCAACTTGATTGCGTTGGTGTGCTCTTGGAGAGTGCGGGCATCCCGGACCCCTGAGGCCGGTATGCCTGTTGCCAGGTTTAGGTACTAGAGCGCTCTCCATGGGGCGACGAAGGTGTAGGCTTAGGGTACGGAACCAAGCTAAGCGGCTACACTGACTTCGGATCGCTCAGGGAGCAAGCACCACTTCCCGGACCCGGCTTTTGTCGACCGTGGCGAGCGGTCTCCGCCGGAGCGGGCCACCGGAGTGGACTTGGAGCGACCGTGGCGAGCGGTCTCCGCCGGAGCGGGCCACCGGAGTGGACTTGGAGCGACCGTGGCGAGCGGTCTCCGCCGGAGCGGGCCACCGGAGTGGACTTGGAGCGACCGTGGCGAGCGGTCTCCGCCGGAGCGGGCCACCGGAGTGGACTTGGAGCGACCGTGGCGAGCGGTCTCCGCCGGAGCGGGCCACCGGAGTGGACTTGGAGCGACCGTGGCGAGCGGTCTCCGCCGGAGCGGGCCACCGGAGTGGACTTGGAGCGACCGTGGCGAGCGGTCTCCGTCGGAGCGGGCCACCGGAGTGGACTTGGAGCGACCGTTGCTGACAATCCGATGAAGCATGTTACCGGACCTCATAGTAAGGTGCAAAGAAACCAAGCCTTATACTAGAAGAGAGCCCGGGACCTCTAAAGACAGCAGTCCTGGATACTAGAGTACTTGTAACAGGGTAGTGAAGTACGTAAACTTAGGGTACATTACCAGGCTAAGCCACGCGGAGCTTCTCTACCCCAGGATACAAATACCTCTTCTCCAGAGCAGGTCCTTAGGGGTCCGGACTGCCTTCCAGCTAGAAGGGGTGTCTTCACCTGACCACAAGCCAGCAACTTAACTTGGATTGTTAGCAACAAGGGAAACTCCGGTCAAGAGGAAAGAATAGTTAAACCAAGGCGAATAGATGTAATCAGGGTGGAGCCTAGGTAAAACTGAGAAAGAGAGTCTCCTTTATTATTGTGGTTGTCACGGTATACATCGGAGGTCGGGATTACGAGGTCGGACCTCCACCGCTCCGGACCGCTTTTGCCTGTTTGTGTGATAGGGCCAGAGGTCGGGTTTACAAGGTCGGACCTTGACCGCTCTGGACACACACGTAGACGCCACGCTATTACAAAGGAGGAATTCTCTTAGTCTTTTCTTAGGAGTAACCTACGGCTGCATGCTATACAGCGTGTTCTTCGGAGGTGAAGGCGCCCTGGACGTGCCTAAACCGCATCATCCAGCATCACCTCGGGAGCTCGGGGGACCCCTTCTTGCCTAAGAGCTGTCACATGCTTACATGGCATGGGACTAATTCTTTGGCTTTGAATGGAAGAGGCCCCCTCCCCCTGCCGTCGCCGTTGGAAACCAGAGCGCTTGCGCAGCAGATGGACCGGCGCGACGCGTGGAGAAGTGCGGTCGTTCGCCGGCTTGTCCTTGGTGCTAGCGCCAGGGGCCCCCGCACGAGGAGGCGGGGTCCTGTCTGCAGCAGCGCCGAGCAACGCTGAGGCGGATCTCCGGCGCTGGAGACGGCAGGACGACACGGTCCACTTCCTCCGGGATGGCCGTCGGCTCCAGGCTCCATGTTGAGAGGAAGCCTTGAGCCGACACCATGCCACCGCAGAGGAGGTGTGGCCGTTGCTTGAGAGAAAACCTTGAGTCGACGTAGGGGCAGCTGCGCCCAGCGGCGCCTCCGCTGTGCGCCGCTACGCCGGCTCCGAGGTGTCGCAGTGGCGACGCACAGCAGGCGTCGTTGTCGTGCGCCGCCGCACCGAGGGCGTTGCTGCGCCGGTGCCAAGACAGGTGGAGTGAGTGTGGCCCTGCCTTCCTTCATCTTCTCGCTCGTCGTTGCAGAGGATGAACACGGCCCAGAAGCCCGAAGATCCAGCCAACGCCTGTCCTCCCCACGGACGACGCCAAAATGTCGTGGGGATTCTAGGGGTACCCACAGCCGGGTGGCGGAACGCACCCGCCTATTCCCAGTGAGGGAGTACTCGGGGAAGTACTAGGCGATGGGGCTGGATCTACACTGAGAAAGGGGACTCAAGAACACACGATTTAGAGTGGTTCGGGCCGCCGGAGCGTAATACCCTACGTCCACTGGGAGATGTATTGTTCTTAGTGGTGTGTATCAACCTATCCTCTGCTGGCCTTAGTTCTTGCGCCGCCTGAGGTTTTCTAGGGGCGCTCCCTCCTTTTATAGATCAAGGGGGAGCGGTTACATAGAACGTTGATGCCCCGACAGGTGGGCCCAACGTGACTATGGCTCAGTGGTAGCGAATCTTTCCTCTGAAAAGCGTACTGCTGCTCCTCTGACACAGGGGGGTCTTCTCTTGTCCCGTCAGCTAGGTGCCCGTTGGAGTAGCGTAGCTTGCGGCGTGACCTGCTGAGGCTATTATGCAGCGTCATAAAGGGCGAAGCCGAGCCGTCGTATCCATCTGTTACGGCAGCCTGGCAGACGCGGCGTGGGCGGCGCCAGCGCCCCCACTACCTTGGTAATACGCGATCAATAGTGTCCCTTGGCTAGTCAAACGCCTCGGCTTCTGCTATATCAATGCGGACGTCCACCTACCGCAATGAATGCGAAGGTAGGTGGACCTCAATACGGAGACCAAGGGCCTCATACACGTGTCGGCCCCGGACCATCCTGAGGCGGGACGTCGAAACCTTCCCTTGGAGGGGGGTCCGATTGCTATGCTGGGGGTCCGGGACCCTATGAGGGGTCCGGGACCCCGCGGGGGTCCGGACTCCTCGGGGGTCCGGAGCCCTGGCTGCTTGCGTTTGAGCGCCTGTCTCTCCCCGGACCTTCCCCGGCCGTGGAACGGGACCGGACCATTGTCGGGAGGACAGGACTTCGGACCGCAGGGGTCCGGCTGTCTAGTTGTAGTCAAGGATGACTACTAAGGCTCTTGCCTAGACACAGCAAGAGGGGGTACCCCAGTTCTGGGGTACCGACATCGATCTTATCAAAGACCATACCCTGAAAATTACGATTATGTTGCATATCCTCAAGGGTTTAAAATTCCTGAATTTATTAAATTCACTGGTGATGATAGTAGAACTACATTGAAGCATATTGGTCAATTTATTATACAATGTGGTGAAGCTAGAACTAATGACATTTACAAATTGAAATTATTTCCTTTATCTCTATCGGGTGCTGCATTTACTTGGTTTATTTTATTGCCACCCAATTCAGTTTTTACTTTTGCTGATCTAGAGCAGAAATTCCATGATTATTTCTTTACTGGTGAAACTGAATTGAGATTTTCACATCTTTCATCGGTTAAACAAAAAATACATGAAGTTGTTTCTGAGTATAATAGAAGATTTGGAGATACTAGAAACCGATGATATAGTTTAACAATTTCTGATAGAGATTTGGCTGATCTAGCTTTTGCTGGTTTACTTGATTTTCATAAAGCAAAGCTAGAGGGACAAGAATTTCTAGATGTTAGTCAAGTACTACAAAAAGCTCTGGCTAATGAAAGCCGAGCTAAAGAAGCTAGAGATTCTCAAAAGTCCAACGAAAAACCTAATCCTCCTGTTTATGTGCTTGGGTGTGATTCCAATTGTTCGGACGATGAATGTAAAAATGTTTATACCGCTGAATTTGTTTGGCCCTCCAATGATAAACTTTGCGTGTGCGGTTCTCTTAAGCCGATTCATAAAGATCGGCAGGAAAGATTTACTTTTGATGTATCCAAATGCGAGAGAATATTTGATGAATTGTATAAGAATGGATATATCAAAATGTCGCATGTCATACCGCCGCTTGAAGAATTAAAGCGGCGAGCTTATTGCAAATTTCATAATACTTTATCTCATGCGACTAATGATTGTAATATGCTTCGGAGACAGATTCAATCGGCTGTTAATGAAGGCCGAGTAATTGTTCAACAAATGAAAGTGGATCAGAATCCTTTTCCTGCACATACATATGTGCTTGAGTTGAGTAATCCCAAAGTGTTAATTCAGCCGAATCAAGCCAAGTCAACAAGATGGAAAAATATAATTATCGGTGAAGAGAGATTTGAGCCCTCGAAATCTCACCAGAAAGCTCTAGCGAAGAAGATCCCTGAAGATTTATTGAAGGATTCAACGCTCGGGGGGCAAGAACAGAAAAAGGGCGCCAGGTCTGCTCAGACCGGTCTGACCGGTCAGGAAACCGGTCTGACCGGTCACTCTGGGAGTTCTGGAAAAAATCCAGAAACAATAAGGAAAAAGAAAGGCCGAGTTTTAAAGAACTCTTGGCCAAACATGAGAAGAAATGAGTCGTCCAGAAGCAGAAGGGACGGCCAGATAAGGTTAAGGATACAAAGCCATCATCGTCTCAAGTGCAATTGAGTTTGAGCCAAGGTAATTTATTTAATGGGCCGATTGCGCTTTGGTATTATTGGTATCCTTGTTATATGCCTTTGGATTATAGTAGGATGCACATGCAGTCATATTATATTCATTATCCTCCTATATATCTAAGTTTTGCTTCGCAAAGACTGATTAGCGATAATCTGGTCAAAAGGGACACTGATTGCAGCAAGGAGTGTGAGAAGAACATAAAACAAGATTTAAAATATCTACAGCCGAGGTGGTGTCCCTCAGGTTTGTCTCACACTCAAAAGAGGAGGTTGCAAAGGATGCGCAAGAAAGAGTCCATGGAACAGCAACCGGAGGTTGTACCAGCAAAGTCGGCAACCATGAAGCCGGTATGGAGGCCCAAGCAAGTTGTTTTGTCGTCAGCTTGAAGAAGAAGCAAGATATGGCCGATAAATTATTATTGCCCTTAGCACAAAATATAGCCGATGTATTCATCGCCCTTAGACAATTTTGGTCCAGAAGAGTGTTCTTTGGCACGCAAGCTTTGCCAAAGAATAGGGGGACATATGTTGACGACCAAAATTGGCATTAGACAATACAGACCGGTCAGACGCTGTAGTCGGTCCGGCAACAACCGACCGTTCTGACCGGTAGGGTCGACCGGTCTGACCGGTCCAAGTGGAATCCGAGTACAACTAGGGATTTTAATAGATTTAGATCTTGTAATAGGATTTCTTGCGGGATAAGTCCACCCCACCCTATAAATATAAAGGGTCACAGCCGATTAGGAAATCCAATCGAAACAAAATCAATACAAACTCTACTTTTTATCCTCTTCTTCAAACCCTAGCTTTTCCAACCCCATCTGCTGTTCTTCCTTCGTCTCCGCGATGTTTGAAGGCGTTCTAGGTGGCCTGCCGATCCTAGAACAACCATACGTGCGCATACCCTGACGGGCCCCTCCCAGGTTCGCGTTCATCGGCCGTCGCCGATTCTCACCGGCGACCGGTCTGACCGCTCCACGCAGGGAGAGCTGCATCGAGCTCTTTTTCGCGCCGCACGATCTAGTGCGTTCGTGTGTTGACCGAGATTTGCGTTAACACAAAGCTTGCCTTTTCTTTTGATCACCTGGCTCTGGCTTGTTTGTTTTTCATGGACTGTACAAGCTGCCCCCTCTTTGCAAGTGTATGGGTAGTCAGGTGGATTTTAAGGACGGCCACTGGGATAAGGAGCAGAAAAACTACATAGGACCTCCAGCTCTAGCGGCCTTGGATTCTCCAGGTGGCAGAGTTTAAATTACTACTTTTAACTATTACTAGTCAAAGTTTGAATAACCCTATAAACTATAGTTTGGTTTTTTCTACCCGTAAACTATGCTCTTTGGCACAAATTACCTTTTAATATAATTTATCTTTTTTCATTTCTCTATTGGAGTTTTAAGTTAAAATTTTATAAGATGATAGTATATATCATAACACATGTTAGAGGAAAATACATCATAATGTTTATCATTATTTTGATAGACTAAGATATTTAACAATAAATTAAGCATTGGAGTTCAAAATTGTATGAAAATATCTATAAAAATATTTTTTAATATGCATTATGATGTATACTGCTATCTTGTAAAATTTGAAATTAAAATTTAGCTCGTGTATGGAGAAAAAAAGACAAATTATATTATGATTTAAAATGAACTATAGTACTATTGTTTTAGAGGTAAACTATTAAAAGAAGTAAATTGGACTTTTTTTACTCGAGTGCTTAAGTGCTTTGAATGGTTCGCACCTGCGAGCACTTCGCCTGCCGCCTGCCGCCTGCCGCTGCGTTTGCTTCGTCAGGGCCTCCATCCCATCTATTATCGACGAGTCCAAACCCTTTCGTGCTGGTCTCAGGCCCTGTTTAGTTCCCACTCTGTAAACGCAAAAAAGTGCAAAGGAATTTTACTAATTTGGAGTACTAAATAAAGTCTATTTACAAAACTTTT
The DNA here is from genome assembly GCF_016808335.1 of Panicum virgatum. Classification (NCBI taxonomy): domain Eukaryota; kingdom Viridiplantae; phylum Streptophyta; class Magnoliopsida; order Poales; family Poaceae; genus Panicum; species Panicum virgatum. Next base: position 25,372,423 of record NC_053153.1, on the reverse strand, counting down.
TGCATGGTTGGGCTGTAAATCGCGAGACGAATCTAATGAGCCTACTTAATCCATGATTTCCAACAGTAATGCTACAGTAACCATCTGCTAATTATTGATTAATCATGGATTAATTAGCATCATTAGATTCGTCTCGCGATTTACAACCCATCTGTGTAAAAAGTTTTACAAATAGACTTCATTTAGTACTTCAAATTATCTAGATTCCTTTGCAAAAAATTTTTGCGTTTACACCCATCGGATCTAAACAGGGCCTCACTATCTGTGTGACTTTGGGAACCTCTGCTGAGTGTTGGGAACTGCATACTAGGTGATGGGTGGCTGATAAATGGCAGGAACTTCAATGCATTACTGCAATCATAATTTTGTACAAAGGTGAAAGAATCTTGATCACGCGATGTCGTAGCCTAGAGGGGGGTGAATTGGCGTTTCTTCAAAATTTGGCGCTTAATCCCTGCTGGGACTGCCTAGACCGGTCAGACCGGTCTATGCAGGCAGACAGCCCAGTCAGCAGAAGCAAGTTCCCTCTCGAGCTTGAACCTATAACAAACTTGGAATATGTGTCTTGCAGAGTTTTTTAACAATATAAACAAGTCCCTACACACAAGTAGAGCACACCCAAGTAGATCGAGCGGAAGCACAACTCAAACTCAAAACTATGAATGCAAGGTAAGTAAATCAAACCGAAATAGAGATGATGCAATGAAGACACGATGATTTGTTTGACCGAAGTTCGGATTCACCCCGTGCACCCACATGTGAATCCTACTCTCCGTTGAGGAAGCTCGTAGTGACCCCAAGGTCAAGCTATCTCCTCTTCTCCACTATATGACCATGCGCCCTCTTGGCACACGATCGAAGTCGCAACAAACTTGCCGCTGCTCACCACAACTTTGGGAGCTAGCCGGCGACGCCTAGCCGTCTAGGAGCCGATGCTCCAAGAGTAACAAATGCTTCAATCGAGTTGGCCGACGCAACCTCAAGTGCTCAAAGCTTGGGATGTTTTTCTCTTGCTCAAATGACTCTCAAGGAATGGATTCACTCAACCCAACACAAAGATTCACCTTGAATCAAGCAACTCTCACAAAGAGAGGTTGGGGAGGACTCTCCAAGTGCTCACAAGGCTCTAAAGATGTTCTGAAATGTTCTAGTATCAGCACCCACGAATGGGTGAAGTCATGGGGTATAAATACCCCTTCTCACAAAACTAGCCGTTGCCCTGTCAGTGTTAGACCGGTCAGACCGGTCCCCCAGACCGGTCAGACCGGTCGGTTTTGAAAACTAACCGTTGGAGGCTCACCCTGCTCAGACCGGTCAGACCGGTCCCTCTCTGTTTTCTGCAGTTAGCTCTCACTCCTTAGGCTAAACTCTCTAGGGACTGGTTTGAGCACTTTTGGTATTGTCTAACCTACTGATGTTGCATCCCTCTTAATAGTACGGCATACATATACTCAAGTGCATAAAAGAAATATACAATTTCAATTTCCACAATTACTTGAGCTTCTTCATAATATGATCATGCCGACTTTTCTTCGATCAATACCGTGAGGGCATCAACATCTTCTTTCTATTGAGCATACCTGCTTTGAGCTAGTGACTTTGAATCTTTGTATTGCATAGGAATGAAATCCACCTTGATTCACAAGTCACCTTCTTTTCTTGAATAATGACACTCTTCAACATAGAGCTCTCCATGACTCTAGGATCTCCGGCCTTTGACCCGTATCGGTTTCTTTGCTCCCCCCCCCAAGCCGTCGCTTGCGTAGCCTCTTGAAACATGCCTCTCGGTCCTCTACCTTTATCCTAACCGTCCATCTTGAACTCATATTGATTTGTGTCATGCATGAATTCTTCACTGTCAATTTGAATTCTCAATTTAATCTTATATGCAAGCCTTCCAATTTGAGACATCATATATGTATCAACTCATGTCTCATTCTCTTTTGCCTTGCTTGCTTGCATCTTAAGTTAACATCCATTTATCACATGTGACAGGATCTTCTATATTTGAGACTATGCATAAGCATATCACGTCTCATTCACAAAATCTTTACTTGTCACTTTGAATCCCATCATAGATCGAAACAAGCCTTCGCAAATATTAGAGCCTTTATATCAATCATGAATACTTTGCTGTGTTTTTCTTTTCTTGTTTTGCTTGTCACATACACATTATATCAACGGGATAAACACGCTTGCTTGCAATACTTGAGCTATCTCTTTTAATACACATTTCATAATTAAATACTTGTTCATAATCTCATACAAACAAGTTAGTCCTTTAATCGTGATGTCAATCAATGCTCCAAAACCCACTAGGGCCTAGATGCTCTTTCAATCTCCCCCTTTTTGGTGATTGATGACAACCCGATTAAAGCTTACAAAAAAGATATTCAATAAAGCTTTTGAATTCTCAAATTTAGTTAGAGCTTCCCCTCAATATGTGTATATGAATCGAATTCAACACAAGTTGGCCTCACATGCCAAAATACACATATTGAGCACAAATGAGACTCCCCCTAAATCTCAGCATCCGTGGGGTGCAACAGGTGTGTGTGAACAACATAAATAAATCCGTGATGCAATATGTCATGTAACGCACACAAGCAAACACGAGCAGTGCTGCTGCCACAGACCGGTCAAACCGGTCCCTGGGACCGGTCAGACCGGTCCACACCAGCTAGCACGCACTTGGACCGGTCAAACCGGTCCCCTCTGACCGGTCAGACCGGTCAGAGACTGCCAGAACAGCCCAAGGCTGAAACAAAAGACATCACATTACTCAAAAAATTTCACACTATCATAAACATTTCTTATGTATTTAAAACATGATAAATACACCCAATAGCATTCAATACAAGTGTTCTCATGTCCGCACAAATCCTTAATACGAAAGAGATGGATATGATTTTACAAGATGAGACAAGAATATCCAAACATATCCAAATCATGATGTCCATACATCCATCATCCATACATGATATATAAAAAGAGCTAGATGACACAAGATGATCTCAAGATGATACAAGAACTAGATGATACAAGATGTTCTCAAGATACATATCCCATCTACTCTCAAGATGTCACACACACAAACACAAAGATAAGCTTTAATCCTCCAAACTTCTCTCCTTTGTCATCCATCAACAAAAAGCGTATAAGAGAAGAAGAGTGTGCTGCCAATCTGAAGTCACTGCCCACCTGTAGAGAATCCACCAGTACTGCTCGGATAAGCAAAGAGTGAGTCACTCCAGCTAGCCACTGTCGCCTCAACTGAGTCAAGAGCTAGAGAAAGTGAAGCTATAGTCCCTGCATATCCCATATCTGGTGAAGAAGAAGTCCCTCCAAGATCAAAGTGAAGTGAAGGGGTTGCAGAAACTATAGGAAACGTCGCCGACGACCCTGGAACTGTCGACGAACTGACATGTGTCCCAAACTGAGGTCCTGCACTGAACGGTGGAAACGGCCCCATGAAACTGGAAGTGAATGGCGGGGGCCCCGAGTATGGTCCAGCGAACTGAGATCCCACAAACTATCCTGCGAACGTCTGTGGGCCTGTGGTGAAAAGCTGTGGACCTGGACGGAACTGTGGTGCAAAAAGTGGAGATTCGTGTCCGAACTGCTGAGCAGAAGACGATCCACCTGGCTGACTTTCCTGACCAAAGAATATCTGCTCGCCCAGATGGTCATACTGCCCAAAATCCATCCCCTGGAAGCTCTCAATCATCTGGTCAAGTGAGGGGATCTCTGCTGCCTCAAGCTCTGGTGAGATAGGCGAGAGAGGTGGCTGGAGCTGCATGGCAGTGTACATCCTCTTCTGATTATCCCTCAGCTTCTTGTTGTTCTTTCTCTCCCTCTCCTGATTAACCAGAATGTCTCTCTGGTTCTTGATCATGCCTACAAATGTCCTGAACATCCGCCTAAAGGAAGAGGAAGACCTACGAGGGGAAACATCTCTACCCTCATGAGGCACAAAGCCTCCAGCTGGCTCCTCCTGCTGAGGCACGTCCTGAGCGTGCTGCTGTGCATCTGCATCCTGATCAGGTAGTGGACCCTAATCCTCCTGATCCTCCTCCTGAACCTCGTCATATCTGCCCTCAGAAGGAACTCTCACATGCTTAGGATGTTTGATCCTAAGCGGCTCATGCTTCATGTCCATCCCAAAATTTCTCCTGGTGACTTTCAGTATCACCCTCATGATATACGGTGCATAGCCACATGTCTTCAAGGGAGTCTCAGAAATATGCTTGATTTCCTCCCAAATAAAGTCACCAATACTGAAGTCACCACCTCGAGGGTCTGGCTGCATCATGCTCATAAGATTCTTGGCATGCGCTGAGATGTCACTGGGATTCCCATCCCGGGGTGTAAGTGTCTTCCTGAACAACCTGTTCAGGATGGAGTAGTAAGTATACAACCCCGTGACCTTGCCTGCATTGCCAACCCTATCCCTCGGATACATGAATCTCACCTGATCAGCTGACAGAGGTGAATCATAGTGAAGCTTAGGACGATTCACGTCCTGATCATCAATCCTCAAGTACCGACAGAAAGAGGTGCAGGAACACTGGTAGTGATGTCCCTCTGTCATCCAGTAGATAGTCCTCTCACTGCCATTCTCTGGATCATGCCCAAAATATACGGTCGCGTAGAACTAGGCTATCACCTCCTTGTTCCAATCATGCTGGAACCCCATAATGTCCTTGATGTGCCTGTCCTCACACATCTGAGCCACCTCATCACAAATTTCATGACCCAAGTTTGTCATATGTGTCCAATCAACCCACTGGGCCTCTGAAGCAATCCCTGCCTTGGCAAGAATGACAGTCTGATAGAAGTCCTGCTGAAACCGAGTGTGAAACCTGTAGTCCACAGTGTCCTTTGGGACATCCAAAGGACTCTGACGCCTCAGCAAACGTGCAGCCGCTGTCATCCCGGTGTTGTAGTAGCTGACAATCTCTACACCGGCCTGTCTAACAGGAATCTGAATACCTGGGGTCACCACAGGACCCTCCAAGTCTGAGCTGCCTGCTGCACTCTCCTCTGACTCATCATCGCTGTCATCATCATCATCGTCATCAACAGCATCATCTGCACCTGCATCTGCATCTGTCTCAGTATCCTCATCATCACGAGGATCTCTCAAGTAGGGTGCATCCTCCTCTGTGTTATTGCCGGATGACTCGTCAATGTCCATCTGTTGTGCCCCTGTCTTGGCCCTTCTAGGCCTCAACTGACGCTGACTAGGAGCAGCTGTAAGAGGCTGTGAAGCGGACACAACTGCAGCTGCCTGGGTGCCTCCACTGCTCGAACCCACACCAGCTGCTCGTGCAGCTCGACCCTCATTGAGTTTGCTCCTCTTCTCACGATTTCTCTTATACATGATTTTCAATCTGAGATAGAGAAATATTAAGCGGAAATTAGATCATGAGAAGCAACCCACAAGATCTGGATAGGAAATATTTGAACTGTACTAGAAAACTGGAAACTAGGTTCTGTCAGTCACAGACCGGTCAGACCGGTCGGATGGACCGGTCAGACCGGTCCCTGACAGAAACAGGAGAAAGGCTCGGTTTAGATGATCTTTGTTCAGGAAAGAATGCTAGAGAATTTTGATAAACAAAGTTAATATTATCTAGCACTTTACAAAGCAAAAAAAAGGCTTAAGCTAACGATTTTGGGTTCTGGCCAGACCGACCGGTCTGACCGCTCGGGAGGACCGGTCAGACCGGTCGGGCGGCGCCCGAACCCTAGGATTTGATTCCGAGCAATGCGAGCCCCGAAACTTCTTAATCTCTTAGGGAAAGGTTCCTAGGCCTAGCAGAACTTACTGGACCAAAGGAATTGAAAAGATATGCACGGAGCTAAGAAATCGGGCAAGGGAAACAAGTGATACCTTGGAAGAGAGATGAACTCGTGAGGAACTTCAAAGACAACTTCACCACTGATTGATTTCCCCCTTCTAACCCCAATGCAAGTGATGGAGCCAAGAAACCGTGGGTTAGAACTTCAAATCTCCAATGGAGTGAAGATGGAGAGGGGAAAGTGGAGAGGGGCAGCACACGGGTGAAAGAGAGGAGAGGTCGGTGGCAAAATGGTGAAAAGAGAGAGTTTTTTGACTGTTTTAACCCGTGGAGGAGGTAAAAGGAAGTTACCGGGTTGGACCGGTCAGACCGGTCGCACCTGGGTTGCCAGAAACTTTGCTGTCCAGACTATCCGGGCTAATTTCCGGAGTATCCGGGTATATCCCAGAGTATCTGGGAAGATATCCAGAGAATCCGGGACATTGATCACGAAGAAGTTTTAGAAAGATAATTCCTTGACCAAATGGTTAAGCACTTCCAAAAATTCATATTTTCTGACCTTATGTGCTAACCATGGAATGAATGGATAGAAGAGAACTAAATAAGGAGTATTTTGATGAGCACATATTTCCGAATCGAGAGCTCCTTGTCACTCCCAAGGAAGAGATGATTTTCCAATATAACCGCTCCTTGGATGAGAGAAGTGATATAGATAGGAATCTATGGACTTGAGAAAAACTCACTACTTGTGACTAGCCACCAAGCAATCAATGAGAACTATAGTCACAAGTAGATTGATACGGTCACAAAGACCAAGATCCAAATATTTTCAAATTTGACACACAACCTATCATGCTAGTTGAGTTTTCGAAAAACATCTATCCTATATCACTCATAGCATACTACAAGACAAGCTATCACCACACTAGAGAGCTTAGCACAAACCTTACTCAATTTAACACATGATTGACACTTACTCACAATTAGGAAGATTTTAGCTAAATATCTAGGTGACGAGATTTCTTGAGCTTGATCCATACAAATGCACACACTAGCATTAATGCGTGGCCTAGATGCTCAAAGGTAAAGCATAATGAGTAGAAGACATACCTTTGCCATTTAGCCACTTAAATTTGTGCTTAAGCTTTTAGAAACAATCACTAGTTCTCATAGATGAGAAATAGTGTGCAATGTAGCACAAGTACTTCATGATTATGCTTTGTCAATCAATATTTGATCCAATTGATGAATAACCTCATATTAACTTATATTGGATCCATAATGAGCATAATCAACACTATAAGAGACTACACATTCATACTAGGAAAACGTTAGTCCCAAAAACACAAATTGTAAAGTGATCTCCCCCTAAATAAGTGCATAAGAGTTTTGAATTTCTTTTATATGCATTTTATTCATATTAAGAGATTAGGAGAGACTACTTTAACAAGTTGGTCATAAAGCACATAAAAAGATATTTAATTGAAACTGTGCTAGATTCTCTTACTGCCTGAAGTACATGACCCCAAGAGATGCCTATAAAGCATATGTACTGAGAAGGACCCTTTTGCATATAGCTTCTTTTCTCGTTTCTTCAGTTTGCTGCAGTTTTCTGGTCCAGACCGGTCGGATGGACCGGTCAGACCGGTCACACCAGTCAAACTGCAGTAACCATCGATTTGTTCATGTCTTGCTTCAATGAATGTCTACTAGATATATTTGCTTACCTGCACTAAAACAAGACATTGCTCTACACAAGAGCCATTAAATGCATCTCATGGCAAATGGGGAGTAACTCAAAGGAAAATGCTTTAGTCACTTATTTTGAATGTCCAAAGCTCAACACAAGTGACACACAAGTACTCATTAAGAGTTAAGTGACTAATGCATTTTGAAATTAAAAACAAGTTACCGAGATAGCATTGGATAAAGATATGCAAGATTGTTTCTTGAACTTGGTCAATGACATGAATACACAATAAACTTCAAAGAACCAAGCTCTCCAATGCATTTCCATGTTCCTGCAACCTCTTAAGCTTTCTTTGTTGCCCAATACTCGTTGGGCCCTGCAATGTTAGCCACAATAGACTTGGAAACCCAAATTGCCCTTATGCTAGCATTAGGTGACTTGATCACCTTAGTAGCATAAGTACTCATCTTGTCCTTCCCAAGCTTAGCAAAGTCATATTGAACAGTTTTTGAGTTAGGTAAATTACCATTTGGGCAATCGTTGCTCATATGACCTTTTACTCGACAAGTGTAGCAAATTTGGTGCTTAATCTTGACGAAGGTGCTCTTGATTTGATACTTGTGCTTCTGAGCATCACAAATCTTCTTGAGTGGAAAAGCGGGCTTTGTGGGATTCTTGACGGGTCCTGCAGCAGCTTTGGCCTGGACCGGTCTGACCGGTCTGGAGTGACCGATCTGACCGGTCTGGTCAGACCTTAACTGCTGAGGACAGCACTGAGTCATATGCCCCTTTTTCCTGCATCCAAAGCACACTCTATTTTCTGGAAGCTTTCTTTGACTTCTTGAAAGTCGCTCTTCCTCATCGGACTTGATTTGACAATTTCTTGCATAATGCCCTTTCTCTAGGCATCTATAGCACTTGACGTATCCTAGAGATTTCTTTCTTGAAATCTTGTGCTTGATACTCTTTTGATCTTGTTGAAGAGTTGATCTAGTGATGTTTGAACCCTTCTCAAGCTTCTTCACCACGGAGTCGCGGTTATCTTGAGAAGGTCTCACTTTCTCCTTGCCCTTCAACTTAATCACTTGTTCTTTGAGTCTTTTTGCTTCATTCATAAGTTCTTCATTTTCTTGTGTAATGAAGTCATCACAAGATTCTACAAATACTTGCTCAATACTAGATTGGCTTGCTTGAGAACAACATGGTTTAGTGCAAGTCAAGTCAAATTGAACTTGTGAGCATGTGCAAGTGTGGGCTAGAGGTTCATAGGATTTTACCGTTGTAGCTATAACCTCATGAGCCACTTCAAGTGAGACATGTGAGTTCACAAGCATCTCATAGGATTTTTCAAGCTCCGTATGAGTTCCTTGCAAAGCCACATGCTCACTAGTGAGCTTCTCCAACTTTGCCTTGAGCACTTGATTTTCCTTCTCTAAAGAGTCAATCCGACACGAGGAGTTAGTAGATAAATTCTCTAATTTTCTTACCAAGGAGGCATAGATGATCTTGAGCTTGTCAAGCTCTTCTTTGAATTTTATTGCTTGCTCAACTCCTTGGTTCTCTCCTTTCTTGATTTCAGCTGTTAAGCACTTGTGATCAACATCAATTGAAGATGTTGACTCATATGAAGCTCTTGCTTGCTTTGATCGCCGTCGGGAGCACTTTTTGCTCTCTTTGCGCTGTCCCCTGGTCAGACCGGTCTGACCGGTCATACAGACCGGTCTAACCGGTTCCAACAGGGAACCAGCAGACTTTGCTCCTTTTCTTCCTTGATCATCGGAAGAAGCTGCAAGAGGATGAGTATGATTCTCTGAAGTAATATACTCCTCTAGTAACCCTTCATCTTCTTCTTCTTGATCTTCGTCGTCACTATCTTCTTCGCACATTGCCTCTAGAAGTTTCCAAAGACTATATGCATCAAGACGTATCTTTGCAAATTTCTTCTCCTCTTGTATAGAATCTGCAAAATCTTTTTCCATGCTTTCAAACAAGAGGTCAATTACACGACGATTACACAACAAGCATTCCTTTTCTTCATTTGACAAATTTTTAAATCCTTTAAGTAGAATGCTAGTTTTATGGCTTGCTCAAAAGAAGGACCCATGTTCCTTAGCATATTACGAATATGAGCTGCCCAAGAAATGTAGTTTGAGCCATTTATACCAAGGGGCTCAAACGTTACCTCGCAAAATGTCGACATGGTGATTCTCCAAGCGGTGAGGCTTCAATCCGGAGACCAAGGCTCTGATACCAATTGAAAGGATCTTGATCACGCGATGTCGTAGCCTAGAGGGGGGGGTGAATAGGCGTTTCTTCAAAATTTGGCGCTTAATCCCTGCTGGGACTGCCTGGACCGGTCAGACCGGTCAGACCGGTCTATGCAGGCAGACAGCCCAGTCAGCAGAAGCAAGTTCCCTCTCGAGCTTGAACCTATAACAAACTTGGGATATGTGTCTTGCAGAGTTTTTTAACAATATAAACAAGTCCCTACACACAAGTAGAGCACACCCAAGTAGATCGAGCGGAAGCACAATTCAAACTCAAAACTATGAATGCAAGGTAAGTAAATCAAACCGAAATAGAGATGATGCAATGAAGACACGGTGATTTGTTTGACCGAAGTTCGGATTCACCCCGTGAACCCACGTGTGAATTCTACTCTCCGTTGAGGAAGCTCGTAGTGACCCCAAGGTCAAGCTATCTCCTCTTCTCCACTATATGACCATGCGCCCTCTTGGCACATGATCGAAGTCGCAACAAACTTGCTGCTGCTCACCACAACTTTGGGAGCTAGCCGGCGACGCCTAGCCGTCTAGGAGCCGATGCTCCAAGAGTAACAAATGCTTCAATCGAGTTGGCCGACGCAACCTCAAGTGCTCAAAGCTTGGGATGTTTTTCTCTTGCTCAAATGACTCTCAAGGAATGGATTCACTCAACCCAACACAAAGATTCACCTTGAATCAAGCAACTCTCACAAAGAGAGATTGGGGAGGACTCTCCAAGTGCTCACAAGGCTCTAAAGATGTTCTGAAATGTTCTAGTATCAGCACCCACGAATGGGTGAAGTCATGGGGTATAAATACCCCTTCTCACAAAACTAGTCGTTGCCCTGTCAGTGTTAGACCGGTCAGACCGGTCCCCCAGACCGGTCAGACCGGTCGGTTTTGAAAACTAACCGTTGGAGGCTCACCCTGCTCAGACCGGTCCCTCTCTGTTTTCTGCAGTTAGCTCTCACTCCTTAGGCTAAACTTTCTAGGGACTGGTTTGAGCACTTTTGGTATTGTCTAACCTACTGATGTTGCATCCCTCTTAATAGTACGGCATACATATACTCAAGTGCATAAAAGAAATATACAATTTCAATTTCCACAATTACTTGAGCTTCTTCATAATATGATCATGCCGACTTTTCTTCGATCAATACCGTGAGGGCATCAACATCTTCTTTCTATTGAGCATACCTGCTTTGAGCTAGTGACTTTGAATCTTTGTATTGCATAGGAATGAAATCCACCTTGATTCACAAGTCACCTTCTTTTCTTGAATAATGACACTCTTCAACATAGAGCTCTCCATGACTCTAGGATCTCCGGCCTTTGACCCGTATCGGTTTCTTTGCTCCCCCCAAGCCGTCGCTTGCGTAGCCTCTTGAAACACGCCTCTCGGTCCTCTACCTTTATCCTAACCGTCCATCTTGAACTCATATTGATTTGTGTCATGCATGAATTCTTCACTGTCAATTTGAATTCTCAATTTAATCTTATATGCAAGCCTTCCAATTTGAGACATCATATATGTATCAACTCATGTCTCATTCTCTTTTGCCTTGCTTGCTTGCATCTTAAGTTAACATCCATTTATCACATGTGACAGGATCTTCTATATTTGAGACTATGCATAAGCATATCACGTCTCATTCACAAAATCTTTACTTGTCACTTTGAATCCCATCATAGATCGAAACAAGCCTTCGCAAATATTAGAGCCTTTATATCAATCATGAATACTTTGCTGTGTTTTTCTTTTCTTGTTTTGCTTGTCACATACACATTATATCAACGGGATAAACACGCTTGCTTGCAATACTTGAGCTATCTCTTTTAATACACATTTCATAATTAAATACCTGTTCATAATCTCATGCAAACAGGTTAGTCCTTTAATCGTGTTGTCAATCAATGCTCCAAAACCCACTAGGGCCTAGATGCTCTTTCAAAAGGTTTTTCTTTTGAACGGAAATTTTATCAGATTTTGTGATCAGGTACATTTTGGATCCAAGAAGACACTGGATCATCCAAGTTACATTTATATTAGGTATATTAGGTCTTCCAGAAAATAATTATAGTCTCTTTGGAGTGCTACATTTTAGCACCTATTAGCATCCATATTTTTGTTAAAGTTTTAAGTCTTTAGCTAAATTTTAGACACCCTATTAGCACCCCTATTTGAATATATTAGTATTAAAGTTTAGCACTGGAATCTATTAGCACTTGAATCTAAGCGGAGTTTTAGAGCTATGAGCTTAGCTGCGTCTCATCATTGTTACACACGTTTGAAATGGAGATATTCACAAGTGGGAAGAGTATCATCAATTAGAAATCTTTTCTTATCGAATTCCATATTTGAATTTACTGAACGAAATTTGGGAGAACAAGTCACGTCCCCCAAGCCCCAATCAATGGTTGACATAAATGCGACTTTTAACCACTCCACTCACTGGAGCGGAAGTGTGGAACCGCTCTTAAACCCAGCCCCCCTTCCTCGGCCCGTCGCTTTCGGGGGTGTTTAGTTACACCAAAATTTTTGGTATAAAGGTCACATCAAATATTTGACTAGAGGTCGGAAGCGATTTTCGGACACTAATTAAAAAATTAATTTCAAAATTTGCTTGGAAAGCGAGACGAATCTTTTGAGTCTAATTAGTGCACAATTAACCATATGTGCTACAGTAACACATATGTGCTAGTGATGCGGTCAAAGAAACTAATTTCAAAACTCGCTTGGAAACTGCGAGACGAATCTTTTGAGGCATTTGACCGCATCATTAGCACATATGTGTTACTGTAGTACTGATGACTAATCATGCACTAATTAGACTTAAAAGATTCGTCTCGTCATATATATCTAAACTGTCCAATTAGTTTTATTTTTTAACTAAATGCTCCATGCTGTCTGAAGGTGAGAGCAAAAAAATTTTGTAACTAAACGGGCTCTCACTCGGGCCTTCCAACACGCCGGAGCCTCCCGCCGCCGTCGCCGCAGTGCCGCTCCAGCCTCTCCATCGTCGGCGCAGCGGGGCGGGTAGCCTGGTAAGCGGTCCATCTCCTTGCTTGGATGGATTTCCCTCTCGGCCGCGGATCCGCGGGCTGCGTGCCTTTTGCCCTATGAAGCTAGCCCGTTCACCCATCCTCGATTAGGTTCTCTTTCTTCTTCCGCACGGGGGATCGGTCGGTCCCTCTTATGCCGCACTGGTTGGTGCTTGCGAAATTAAAGGCAGTGGGTATTTTCCAATTTTATTTGGGGGTGGGGGGGTATTTTCCAATTTTCAAATTAAAGGCACTGGTTTTGCAGATAAACTTGTTACCTTAGGCGCATGTGTAGGTTAGGCTGCTTCGCCTGACTGGGTTTAAGTTCATAATATTTCGTATCAGATCAGACTAGGCGACTACCTAGTTTTTTTTGGGGGTACTGAAGCCTGGTACCTTTCTTACGAAGTGTTGATGGTGGTAATCAATAACTGCAACTGCAATGCATTTATCTCGTATACATCTACTATACTAGACCTCGTTTTGCAACATTTGTTGCTAGGTATTTGACTCAATCAGTCAACCTTCATCTTTTCGCAGTGATGGAAGAGGGCAGTGACTACTATGTTGTCAGGAAAGGGGATTTGATGGCTGTTTACAAAACTCTAAGTGATTGCCAAGCTCAGATCTGCTCTTCGGTATGTGTATCAGTAATGAAACTACAAATGCTATGATCATTCCACTGCTATGTTGCTTGCACAGTTGCACACCACATTTTGTTGATGCGTCAAGGAATAGTTTTGGTTATGGCTTCTAAAAAGGGAAAACGTACATTCCAATGGTAGTTGAAGGGAGATCTACCATAAACATTAGTCCTCTTTGTAGCCGTTTGCGCTGCTTGCTTTCTCATGTCTAAGTGAACAAATGCAATAATTCTTGAAACGTGTCTAAGGTTCTCTGAACATTTTCAACGTTTCAGTTGTTTCTTCATATTTAATAGGATTTTAGGAATTATGTTTCTGCTGAAACACTGCTAGTTCTATGAATAGAAATAGATGGAGTTCCTTTATTTTAGTTAAAATACATAATGATTTCCATTATTGTGAAATGCTGCGTTAGTTATATATTTGCAAAAAGTTTTGAATCCATAACAGCATATCAGTATTTAACTATATAATTGCCAATTGTGTTTTTTTTTTCTAAATGTTATTTGTATTCTTTTTAATACAAAGACACATGGCTCCCATGCATGTTTGAGAAAAAGAAAGGTCATTGTATTTATGCTGTAGCATCTATGTGGGTAGCACATAAATTCTTTTTTCATGCAATGGCTTGTAATCCTGATGAAATGTCCCATCAAGTATGCATAGTATTATATTGTTTATTAAGCTATGGAAATTTTGCTTCGAGCTGGCAAAAAGTTTTAGCAGCAGAGTGTCCTCTATATTTCTTTTGCTCCTAAACTGTTCATTTGTATTTTGATAAATCCTTCTTTCATTATTCAAAATTTAAACGAGTATTGCATAATTTGACTGAAGACTGCATCGACATCCTGAAGGAATTCTTGAAATGCAAATACTATAAATTGCATGCATGCTGTGATGGCAATGATCTTAGATCGTTGTTTCTCTTCTCAAGGTATTTGGTCCTGCTGCAAGTGCTTACAAGGGTCACTCTTGGAGCAGAGAAAAGGAGGAATACCTCTCTTCACAGGGGTTAAGTAACGCTAGTTATGTAATTAATGCAACCGATCTTCGGGAAGATATACTTGGCCCCCTTGTGCCCTGTAGTTTCCAGGTAAAGGGCTGAAATTTGCTTCCATTATGGTATTCCACACTTGTGGCGCATTGTAATCTTACAAAAGTTACTAAGTTCACAGCCTGTCTACTAGGATATTTTCTTGTTAGCAATGTAGCAAAATTGATTATCTTTTCATTTTTCTACCTTTTCTTTGTAGGAGATAGTTGGTTCTAGTTCGAATCAACCAGCTCCAAATCATATTGGCATCCATAATGTTAGATCATATCATACAGGGTCTGTATCTGTTGATCTGAACCATGTAAGTATTGCTAGCGCTCAAAAATATCAGCAATGAAATCAACATAATTCTCTGTTATTAAGCATGTCACTTGGTCTGGTCAAGCTTCAGTTGAACAATAGAGGAATCCTTTTAACAGGTCAATGCATGAAACTTTTCAAATAAGGTTGTAATCAGGAGTATACATGTTAATCCATGCCTGCACACAACTATACATATATAGATGTACATAAGAAACTTAGAAATCCATGGGAGATGCACACATGATTTTTTTTCTGTTCTTATTGACATGGGGTCTCATGCATAATTATCATAATCTGCTCACTCTGGTCATAAATATTTATTATGTACCTCTCAAGTCACTGCTTGTAAGTATTGGCATTTGTTGTCTGATGAGCTTATGTTGCAGGAAGCCAGATCTAGTTCCTCCAGTCATATCTCACCAGCAAACTTAAACCATAGTGGAGCTGTTGAAGCACAACCTGTATCAAGACAATACGTAAGCTTAATCATGTTTGGGCTAATTATCATCCTCAATACTTGCACCTATCAGTTTCTTGTTTGAGATGATATACAGAGTAACCTCTGGAATTATGTTATTGAAGTTGTTGTCTTGATTAGGCTCTGTGTCAACTGTCAACTGTCAAGTAACTAAACATGTAACTAACTATACGGGTCCTGAACCAAAACCTGTTTGGCACTAAACTTCTATTCGTGAACTTTAAAAAATTGTTTATTAGGACTTGGAATGGCAGCCTTTTATATTCCAAAATCAAGGCATGTTTCATGATTAAGAAAATGTCAACCTTCTGTGCTTTGCAGTCCTTTAAGAAAAAGCTAGTTCAAAATATGTGTGCGATTGAGGAGTTGAGGACATAAACTCCTAATGTTCTTTCCAAGACTTCTTATTTCTTTCATATGTTTGGGTTGTCGGAGTTTCCACTGGCCTTTGAAAACTGCTATTCGGGAAAGGGTAGGGGTGGCACCAATTGAGGAGAAACTTACTCAACATCGGTTGAGATGGTTTGGACATGTCCAACGGAGGCCTCCGGAGGCGCCGGTGCGTAGTGGGGTGCTAAAGCGTGTCGATAAGGTAAAGAGGGGTAGAGGTAGACCTAAACTGACTTGGGACGAGTCGGTTAAGAGAGACCTTAAAGATTGGGATATCTCTGAGGAGTTAGTTTTGGATAGGAGCGCTTGGAGACTAGCTATCAACGTGCCTGAACCATGACCTTTGTGTCTTTTGGGTTTCGTCTCTAGCCTACCTCAACTTGCTTGGGACAAAAGGCTATGTTGTTGTTGTTTGTTTGTTTGTTTGGGTTGTCGGAGTTTCCACTGGCCTTTGAAAACTGCTGGTGTATTAGTAATCTATATGTGGTAAAATAAGTACCACATGATGAAACAGAGCAACAATTAAGTGTAGAATAACAAAGCAATCAACTATTAATATATACATATTTATTTTCATGATATTACTTAGTGCAACCAAACTGATAAAAAGTGTTGCTGTGGACAAATATCTGGTGATCACAGATTTTGTGGCATGTTCTTTTAAATTTGTGTTCGGCATGCAAAATATCAAAGCTAAAAGAACTCTATGGTAGTGATAGAAATCGTTACGTGGTAATTAAGATTCAAATACTAATTTATTCATGGCTGCATGTTTGTTTGCCCCTGCGCAATCCAGATGCGCTTCTGCGTTCGAGCATTGTAAGTGCTTCCCGTCATACATTATTCCATGCATGAGCTGATTCTGAGTCTTGCACCTATCTTGTTATTCAGATGGTGGGTATTCTTCATTTTGATGGTGCTTCAAAAGGAAACCCAGGAAAAGCAGGTGCTGGAGCAGTTCTTATGACTGAAGATGGTAGAGTGGTATAATCAATACTTAATGCACTTACAAAATTTGTTGTTTACCTTTGCTCTGTCTAACTGATTTTATGTCCTACGTAACCTTGAAGATATCTCGACTTCGTGAGGGTCTTGGTATCGTTACTAATAATGTTGCCGAGTACCGAGGCCTGATCTTAGGACTGAAATATGCAATTAGGCATGGATTCAGGAGAATCAGAGTACATGGAGATTCTCAACTTGTCTGCAATCAGGTATGCCTTTCATATCTGTAATCAAAGCTTCCTCCGTTTTGTTGTTGTCTAGCATTTCTGCACTGTCATGCTAAATCACAGATCAACCTGCTTAAGGAAACAAGCAACGGAAATTAGGGGGAAAATAGCAGAAGAGGAAGCTGTACAGATGTCTTAGCTTTGTATATTTGTATACTAGAAAATTTAATTGCTGTGTGCCTCATTTCACTATGCAGAAATACAGTAATTGGTGAAGCTTAGTTTGTCAATGTTGTTGTAGCATTGTTCTCTGTGCAATCTATTCTTAAAGGAACCTATATGCCAGTACCCTTGATTCAGATCGTCAATTATTTGTGGATTTTCTTGAGAACTACATTCATTGCAGCAATCGCTGAAAGCATAAGCTTAACAGTGGAACTGTTCATGTCTGAATCAAATATTGGAGCAGAGAATTATGGTATCAGGATATTTTTGTTGCTTATGACAGCCTTCTATGTCCTAACTAGGTGAACGGCGTTTGGCAAACAAAGCACCAGAACATGATGGAGCTCTGCAATGAAGTGAGAAGGCTGAAAGAGAACTTCCTCTCTTTTGAGATCACCCATGTTCGACGGGTAATGTTCATATCCTCCCCACCTGTGAATATTTATTACAATTGTAGTTTCAATCAAAGCTTGCATTCTCGTTGGACTGAGCAAAGCTACCACAGCATTAATAGCCTTCACACTGTGAAATACTTTTGCTGATTGAGTCACTTTTCTGATGCACAATGAAGGAATGGAATGCTGAGGCGGATCGCCAGGCAAATATCGGCATCACGCTTGGCAGTACGCTACATTTTCACATCTATCAACTCAGATTCCCATTGTTGATTCCATAAAATTAGCAAGCACTCTATGTTGCAGGTGGCGCTGTGTCGGAGGAGCGTGGTGACTTCTGATAACAAGCCTCATCCATTCAGTCATTTACCACCGAATGTAGTTAACTAACGACAAGCTTGGATTTTGCCTTCGTCAAGCTGCTAGCCTTTTCTACAACAGGTTGGTCCGTTGATGGCGGCGCCTTTAAGTAGTCCTATCCAGTTACATCTGCAGTGGTCTGATCGTCAAGCTAGTATCGAATTCTGATTTCTGTGTCCATCGGAAGATTATGTGTGTTTAGGGTCTACGCCTTGGTGTCGAGACCTGGGCTAGTGGGCCCCATTTTGATGAACCCGGTAACTCTACCCCTGGTGTAAGCTTCCCTCCATGGACCCTCTCTGCTTGGCTGCGTTCCGTAGGATTATTATTATGTAAGAAGCTTCGATTTAATGGACTATGAATCTGATGCAAGACGTAAGTGTGCTCTGGAATTTGCTATTCTGTTTGTGCCAAGAGGCAATGTCCATGCCTCCATGGCAGTGCTGATTTGGGAATGGGTAGGTTTTTTTTTTTTGGAAGCAAAGGGATGGGCAGATTTTTCAGATTGGTGCAAGTTTCAGATTGGATTTGCTAGGGACTTACTACCCCATTCACGACTGATACTCACCCAATTTTTTCCCATATTTCTGCCCCATTAATAGTTTATTTACCTGTTTGTTTTTCTAACATAATTCTGGGACGCAAGCTGCAACTAGGTAATGGTGGCAGGAAACTTTCTTTAGGGATTAAGCTAGACCTGGGAGCTGTACGAGGGTCAGGGATGAACTCTGATGCGGAGCATAGCTGCAATTACGAAGACTTCAGGGAGCGGAACGTAATTTAGTAGGAACCCCAAATTGTTGGTGACCGGTTGAGGTAGCAAATTTGTTACTCCTGTTTCAAACTATTAATTGTTTTGATTTTTCTAGATATATAATAAATTGAGTAAAATGCACTGGGGGTCCTTAAACTAGTTGACATGTTCTGTTTACGTCCATGAACTTCGAAAATGTATTTTTAGGTCCACGATCTATTCAAGTGTGTCACTTGAGGTCCAAAATGCCTTTGACCGGCGTTGACTGGTTATGTGGACAGCCACGTCTGATCCTACGTGGCCATTGGCCGCCATGCGTGCTTCGCTGGCACAGTAGCTTAAGGACCCCCGGTGCATTTTACTCTAATAAATTTATTTATACACTTAAACATAATATATATCTAAACAAAATAATGCATCTAGAAAAGGTAAAATAACATATATCTAGATGCAAATTATACACTGGAAAAGTTAAAATGATTAATAATTTAGGATGTAGGGTGTAGTTGAACTAATGCTGAGCTGAGGATGTGCATGGTTGCTTCAGCGGCTGGAACTGGAAGATAACAGGGCATACCAGTGGTGCCAGTTCGCCATAGGCCCAGAGCTACAGTTTAGGTAAAATCTGTCTTTAGAAGGAACACGCCAACCTTATGAAGCACCAACTATAAAACCATAACAGGTGAAAAATGATGATGCATGTTCCGAGTTCTCAAAAATTTTCATACAGTATTCGTCACATCGAATATTCAGAAAACATACATGGAGTATTAAATACAATTGAAAAAATAACTAACTACACAATTCAACTGAAAATGACAAGATGAATCTTTTAATCTTAATTAGTCCATAATTAGATATTAATTTTCAAATAACAAAGAAAGTGCTACAGTACCCAAACTCAAAAAATTTCGTGAACTAAACACAGCCTAACATTGTTCTTCCATCATCCATCCTCGAACGTTCCTGGTCACTTAGCATAAACCCAATTCGTTTTTCTAATTTTTTTTTGGCAAAAACATAAAGAAAACAATGTTAGAAGATCTCGTTCCGGGCCTAGCCAGGTGCCCTTCTACCGGCACATTTCCTTCTCTAATCCATTTTTAATTGTGAAAAACTAAAAACCAATCCGGTCGCTGCATTCTTCCTATGTAATCCTAAACCCCGAGGCCAAAAGCTTAATTAAACCTCCAGATTAGACTAATCGTCAAGCAAAACCCTTCACTTGTCGCCCGCAGCGGCGGCGGCACTGGCGGCCTCCGTCGACTCCTCCCGGCGGCGGCGCAGCCGAACGACCTTGTGGTGGCAGTTGGAGTGCAGACCCGGGGAGAAGGTGGGGCTGCTCGCCGGCCGGTACTCCGGCACCAGGCGGCCGGTCTTGTACCGCACGCCACACGCGTTGCACAGGGTCCAGCGCCCCTCGGGACCCTCGCGCCACTGCGGCGTCTCCTCCGTCCCGCAGTGCCGGCACTGCCGCCTAGTCGCCGCCGGAGCCCGGGGCGCGGTTGCCACCTCGCCACCCCGTCCGCTGGGACCGCCACACGCCCTTCGACCGCGGCCGCGACACCGTCACCGGCGCGTCCTTGTTCGACAGCCACGGCTCCTGCACGTCGACTCCGTCGCCGCGACGGCGGCGGCGTGCGCGGCGGGCTCACTTCCACCACCCGCCGCCGCCGCCGAACGCCCTTCGTCTGCGGCCGCGCCGCCGGCGTTGGCATAGCCTTCACCGCCGGGAAAGCATCGTTGTTTGACGGCCAGGGCCAGCTCAGCTCTTCTTTCCCCTCCTCGCCATCACCGGCCGTGGCGGGGCAAAAATTTGCCACCCGCACCGCGCGGCAGTGCAGCTTGACGCGGTTGTGCCAATCGAAGCGCAGCTCCGGAACCATACAGCTGCTTCTGTAGCCCACGAGCCACTGCGGCGCTTTCTCCGTCCCGGATTGCTGGCATGGCCGCCCTGCCGCCGTCGCCGCAGCCAGCGACGCGGCGGGATTCAAGCCGCCATGCGCCGAGACTGCTGCACGTCCCCGGTCCGCGGCCGCACAACCGCCCACGCCATCGTCACCACCGTCGGGGGCGCGTCCTTGTTCGACAGCCACTCCAGCTCCTCCTTCCAGGCTCGGCCGCCGTCCCGCCACCGCCGGAGCACGAGGAGGAGGAGGCGGGCTCCACGCGATCGCCGGCCACTCCACCGCCTTCCGGGGCCGCCGCATGCCCTCCGTCCGTGGCCCCGCCGCCGCCACTGCCATCACCTGCTCCGCCAGGAATTCGCCCTTTTTCGACAAGCACTCCAGCTTTTCACCTCCCTTCTCCTCGCTGTTGCCAGCGGCGGCGACGGAGGCTTGAGCCGCCGCCTCCCTGCGGCGGCGCATCTCGACGACAAGGCGGTGCTGGTTGGAGTGCAGCTCCGGAGAGAAGGTGGGGCTTCTCGCCGGCCGGTACTCCGGTACGAGCCGGCCGCTCCGGTACCGCACGCCGCACGCGTTGCACAGCGTGCTGGGCCCATCGGGGCCCTCGCGCCGCTGCGGCGTCCTATTCGTCCCGCAGTGTCGGCACCGCCACCCCGCCGGCGGAGCGCGCGCCACAACCGGAGCCCGCGGCGTGCTCGACGCCACCTCCCACCGTGGCCGCCGCGCGCCCTTCGTCCGCGGCCTCGGCGCCGACGGACCCATCGTCTCCACCGTCGGGAACGCATCCTTGTTCGACAGCCACTCGAGCTCCTCCTCACCTTCATCTCCATCGCCGCCGCTAGCCTTCACCTCCACTGCCTGCAAGAACCGACCTTGCCTCCATCATTTTTCAACCAAGAACCGCAAAAACCCTCGAAGAATCAAGGCCGGAGGGCCCCATACCACGTGGTCCAAGAAGAGCTGGAGGTCGGCGCCGCCGCCGAAGAGGTAATCCGCGATCGCCGCCGCTGAGTCGTCGTGGAGCGCGTCCACCACCACCATGGCCGCTGGTTGCCTCTGCACCTTCTAGGACACGCCGCAGCCGCAGGGGATAAAGCAAGGTAAACGGAGACTTTTTACGTTTTTGGTTTATTAGGGTGCCGTGACGGCGTGACCTGCACGGGTTGAAATCGGTCTCCATAAATCCAGTTCCGTTTCGCCTGATTTCTACATTTTACCTGTTTGTTTTCGTATTTTTAGATAAATTCGGAATGTGTACAAAATACGGAATGTTAAATTCGGAAGCAGGACGGAAACGGTTTGGCTTGTATCCCGACCGTTTCCATATTTCCCGTATTTTATCGGAATATCTCATTTTTACTAATTCGGTATATACCATTTTTACTACTATGTATGTGGTTGTCCCTATGAATTTGTTATATCTTCTAAGTGTGAGTTTATGAGTTGCGACTGTATACTGCACTACTATGTGTGTAGTTGTAAACTTGTTTATGAGGTTATGAATTATTATCATGATTTACAATTATTTCTATTATTATCATTTGTCTATTATTTTAATGTACTAATGTCGGATTTGTTGGATAATTAGGTACCATACGGGTCGATGTATTTCCGTTTTGTTTTTCCGTAGACCGTTCGTTTTCGACAAATATCTGTTCGAATTGGTTCGTTTTCGATATCCCGTGAGTCCATATTTGATCATCCCATTTCGATGTTGTTTTCGTATTAAAATGTAAAAGTGAAAACGGTAATGAGGTTATCTCGACCGATCCCGACTATTTTCAACCCTACCTGCATTGTAGGATTTTTTTTATACTGAGAATTGTTTCCTTAGCCCTAAAATGAGCTGTGCTTAGTTTGGAATTTACCAAATGCCTAATCTTGTTTAGAATTTTGCATTAGCGTTAGATGCACTAAATTTCAGACGTTTCGATGATTTAGAAATTAGCATGGAAAACGGATACCAATACCGAGTTGCATTCACCATGCTGTCATAGAGCACTCCAAAAGCCTCTATAAGATCAATTGGATCGGCAAATGTAGCTAATGCCTTCCTCCAGATTGAACAGAGTTCTGTAAGTCGACCCCTCGGTCTTTGGCAGCGGGTTAGACTGGTCATCCGGCTTCTACTGCTTCTCCAGGAAGTTGCGGACTTGCAACGCTTCATCAGCAGCGCGGTGGCCTGCTCGGCTGCTCCTCCATTGTTACTTTGTTAGAACCCTAGCGGCCCTGTTTGCAATCCTCGTGCTCTTCCTTGACTTGGTTTGCGGCCCTTCATCTTTGCTGGCCGCCTTCTTGCTGACCTTCAGTTCTGTTGCCGGGTTGCCTCTCTGCTTCGTGTACTTGGGTGGTGAGGCACCACAGCCAAAGCATCCTCCACTAACTGGGCCTGGTGATTTGCAACAACATCCCCTCTCTCCGGCGGCTTTTTTATTTTTATATTTTTTAAAAATATTTTTTACAAAAATATATTTTCGGTTTCACATTTTACAGTTTTATACCCCTACCGCCCGGCAGGGGGGCGGCAGGGACCTACATATAAATAAACATAATTTTTTTTTGTGCGGAGACCCCAATTTTTTTTTGCGCGGAGACCCCTGGCGGGAGCCTGCCGCCCCCCCTGCCGGGCGGCAGGCAGCCCGCCCGCCCGGCAGGGGGGCGGCAGGCTCCCCCCAAATATAAAAGCTGAGTCCCTTCCCTCGCACCCTCATTTCCTGTTCACGAGATCCAGAGAGGGAAGAGGGAGAGAGGAGGGGTGAGGGAGGTAATTCCACCGGTGAAGCCCTGCCGGATTTTGAATCCGAACCGCAGATAACCGGTGCTGCTCATCGGGAGTGCACCGGGAATTTTTCATCTAAACAACGCTAGACTTGTTGTAATTACAAAGTTGTTTAGATCGGCGATTTCCGGTGCACTCCCGATGAGCAGCACAACTTGTTTAGATCTGATTTTTTAGATCTAAATGTTGTGTCGATTATTTAAACACCAGAATGATTCTAAATGAAAAAAAGTTTGAATTAAAAAGCTGTACATCTCGTCGAGTTCTATAATTTTCGTATAAATATTATCTCCATCCGAATCCATATGAATTTGTTATAATTTTTTGAAAATGTGCTACAGTGATTTGCTACAGTACCGACGGTTGAATTGTCGGTGCGTCGCTACAGTAACCATACCGCCGGATGAACTGGCGGCAGGATGATATTTTTGAAAAAAAAATCTCCGCATATATTTTTGATAAATCGGAAAAAAAATAATTTTAAATTTTAAAAAACTCCCAAAACTATGACAGACCTGCCCGTGGTCCATCTCCAAAGCTGCAGAGGGATCGATCCTGCACTGTCTCCTGCACCGCCTGCTCCTGGCCTGTGTTTCCCAACTTGCAACCAACATGGGGTCCCATTGCTGCTTCTTGTGATCAATTCTATTTTCGGCCCATTGCTGCTTCTTGTAATCAATTCTTTTACCATTTGCTTCTCTGGAGAAACTTTTTGCGATGCCACTTGCCACTGTCTGCGTTACAGCCTTCCAGGTAAGAATACCGCGGTCAGCGTCAACAGCTCCGGCGGCACCACCGCCATCACCGGCCACCTTGGTTAGCTTGTTTTTAGTTCAAATATCTGGTCGGAAATGTCATCTATTTTCGGCCGGGTGTACTAGTATATGTTATTGGAGGGAGTAATTTTTTTTTGTCGAATTACAACTTAAGCATAAGATGTAAGTGCACTTAGGCAAGAGTTTCCTCTGCGTCCTGTCCTTGCTCAAAGCAATTAGCTTCTGCTAAAAAGTTTGTTAATCCCTGCCTCCACCGTGTCAACTGCATGAAACGCAGGTTAACTTTATTTAATGGTGCGCCGAGGTGACGGTGCACGAAACTCATCAGACAAAATGCTTAGGGTTTGTTTCTGAATTCTTATTTTCTTTACTTTATTGTGCTGTTGTAATTGAACTTTTTTCCATGTTACCTCACATGAACTGTAACTCCCTTTTTTTTATGGGAACGGTAACTCCCTTTGATTTGTTCTTGTGAAGTCGTCCTAGAGCATCTTCGATTTACAACATGGCGGACAGGCGGAGGTTCGAGGGAGAGGTGATGGATAACCATATTTGATCATGGGCCGCTTTACCCAACAAATCCGATCCAGCCTGTTCGAAAAAAGAATGACCGGCTCGACCAATACGTGGGCCAAGTTTGGGTCAAATACAGATTGATTTCTTTAGCCCGAAATCCAAAAAAAAAAAAATCCGACGTGACCGAAAAATTGTACATATAAAATCAATTGCTTTTTCGTTGCAAGTTTATAAATCGGCAAAACGACCAGAAAATTGTACATAACAAATATTTTGCTCTTCAACAAGTTTAGTTGGAAGGTCAGAAAAACGATCTAAGTCGTTTTGTTTTTCCTTTATTTAGCTGGACCCGTGCAACCAGTGGCGGAGCCTCATAGAGGCCAAACCGGGCGTTGGCCCCCCTTGCCTCTGACAAAAGCCGAGAGCCTTGTATTTGCAATGGAAAGTAGAGAAAACAGGACTGGCACAGCAGTATTAGTACATACTAGCCGCATACTACAACTTGACTGACTGCAGAGAAGTAGGAAAAGGCTGGCAATGGAAGCCGTGCATGCCTGCCATTGCCACTGTCATAGCTACAGTAACACCTTCCAAAATTGGCCCCTCCTTTATTATGATTCACCCTCCGCCACTGCGTGCAACGATTTGTTGTTGTAGCGCAGTTTTTGTATCCGTCAGCTGTAGATACTGCGAATGTTGAGGCCTGAACTTTATTCCTTCATCTAAAAAAGCGCGTGGCCGCAAATATGTTCCGAGTACATAAACTATTTAGAAGAAGCAAGGCTCATAATAAATACATCAAATAGTTTAATAGAGGAAATGCACTCAGATCAACTTGCGATCACGCAGCAAGTATATGCTCCATCATGCATGTACAGTAGTTGACATCCAACTTTTGGATTTAACATGTTTACTTTCTAGCAAAACAAGCTAGGATTTCAACAAAATGGTTACCCCTTTGTCACTGTACGTGCCATAATCTGTATGCTGGAAAAGCATGTTGTTTAGCTTGCCAGCAGTTCATCGTCAAGATGGATGATGTATATACCGCCATGATGCTAGTCAATTTTTCCTATGTTTTGAGTATTGTTTCCTTCCGTGGCCGTATTTATTAGTAGTAGTATGTTGTTTTGTTTTCTTCCGTGGCGACCGCATCACATTTCTTATTCTGGTTCGGATTCGAGTTCGCGAAATCTAGGCCCAGTTCGTTCATGGAACCACCAAACGGGGCCTTAGAAATTTATCTCAAACGGGGCCCAAGTGAACATTGTTCATTTCATTATTATGGAGGCAGGCACATTCCTCTCCTCAGCATGGAGAATTGGAGATGGAATGGAAATTGGAAAAAAAAACGGCGGCGTAGCTTGCGGGGTTGTCAACCTAGCTCACTAGCCGCCAGTAATTATGACGCCCATTAGACCCTGTTTAGTTTCTTTTTTTTTCTATAGTGCCCGTCACATCAAATTTTTAGACACATGCATGAAAAATTAAATGTAGTTAAAAGAAATAACTAATTATACAGTCTACTAATTCTCACGAGATGAATCTAACAACGTTAATTAATTTATGATTGAATATTAATTATCAAATAACAACGAAACGTGCTACAGTACCCAAACCTAAACTTTTTCACCAACTAAACACACCCTTAGTTTAGTTTCTTCCATGTCCATGTGTCAGAAAAGTAATAATGCAGTGGCAGTGACACCTTCACAAAACCAAAGCATGTGTTGACACTATTTAGATGCAAATCGATGATGCTTATATACACCTCCAATTCTCTTTAGTTTTATACTAATTTTTCAGAATAATATTTTATTTTAAAAAGTAATATAAAATTTTGAACTAAAAAGAGTTGGAGATGCACCTGAGGATCATCAATTAACGCCCCTATATAGGTCAGTCTCAATGTATAGTTTCAAGATACAATTATCTAGACTGGGAACTACTCCCTCCGTCTTGAAATGTCGAGCATTCTGGAGTTTTTAGGATAGATTATGGCTGTGTAGAAAAGACTCTCCTACCCCTAATTATTAAGCATTGTGACTCTGTAACGAACATGGCCCCATTTAGGCCATTTTCAAGTGATTTTGGTGATCGAGTGACAACGCAATCAATGAGACTAACGAGTTTGCAAAATCATATTTGTAGGATTCTTTAGATCTCTTGGATAGAGTCCAATACACGGTCAGGACGTCTAATGCACCGTTGAGACAAGATGTCCAATGCACCGTCGAGACGAGATGTCCAATGCACCGTCAAGACAAGACGTCCAATGCACCGTCGAGATGAGATGTCTAACCCACCGTAGAGATATCAAGTTGCAGTGAAAAAGCAGAGGTAGAATATATTTAGAGTGTCCAAATGACCGCTGCGACAAGTTGGACAAGTGCAACAAAAAAAACAGAAAATGGCAGTTGGCTCGGATAATCCGAATACCCCAGGGTCAGACTATCCGACTAAAGCACTCGGTTAATCCGACGCCTTGAAGACCAGGTCGGACTAAGCGTCGGGTGATTCACCAGAGAGCCTGTTTCTCGAGTTGGAAAATTTGCTTCAAGGTCGGATGATCTGACATGAGGAATTTGGAGCATCGGAGTAATGGTCGAATCAATGATCAGAGATGTTGTATTGTAATTCAAATCAAGCCTTCAGCACCGGATGATCCGACGCGCCGTCAGATAAAAGCGTCAGACTAATGACGTCAGCATTGCAGGCGCAGAAGAAGAAAACTCTTCATGACCAGATGATCCGACGCCCCGTCGGAGTAATAGGTCGGACTATCCGACGGCCTCTACGTCAGCAGCTTGAAGACCTAACGGCTACACTTGTCTGTGAGTGACCGGATTATCCGACGCTACCTAGTCGGATTATCCGACGCCCTACGCAAAAAAAAAAATCAACGGCTCTAAACGGTTAGTTCAAGTTGGAGGTATATATATATATATATATATATATATATATATATATATATATATGGGTTCCCCCGGTCATTTGAAGTTTGTTGGAGTTCAGAGAGACCCTAGACTCATTGAAGAACATCTTCAAGCCAACTAAAGAGAAAATTGATCACATCTTTAGGTTTAGCACTAGTTTAGCTCTTGAGTGAGTGAGTGAGCAAGATTGTGTGCCTTGTGGCTTGGTTCTTGAGTGAATAAAAGTGTATCTCGGTGAGCCGGCCATCTTAGGAGTCTTGGTGACTCGCCGGCACGTCTTCGACCCTCCGGTTTGGTGTGGAGCGGCAACGATAAGCTTTGTGCGGGGGATGTGGAGACCCCCTTCTTTGGTGGAGAAGCACCTTAGTGGAACCCGGGATCAAGGTGACCGTGGATTTGATGTCTTCAGAAGAGGCTTGATTGCCGAGAAGCAATACTCGTTGTGAGTGCTTCAAAAATGTGGATGTAGGTGTGCCTTTGTGGCTAACTGAACCACGGGATAAATCCTCGTGTCACAAGAGTTTGCATTCTCTCATCTCTCTTTAAGCTTTCGCATTTACTTATTGCAATTTTTATGTGCCTTTACTTTTTAGAGTAGAATTGACTATAGGTTGCATAATTCTTTTGGGATGAAGGTTTTCGCATTAGATGAATCATAGTTGCACATCTAGATAGTATGTCTTAGTTTATTTTATGTGCAAATAGTTGGAGCTTGAGGTTAAGATCTTTAGTTTGCCTAATTCACCCTCTCCCCCTCTTAGGTTTCGAGCACCCGATTTCTTTCAGACTCTACTTGGGTCACAAAAATATATACTAATTATAGTAGCATGTCTTTTTCTATGCACCTGCCCCTACATAGTTGTATGCACGTTTTTCTGTTGGAAAAGACCCGAAAATAATGCACAATTAAGATGATTGGATCCACTCTCAATCTAGAATATTTTATATTTTTGGATAAATTTTGAATCCTAGAATGCCCTACATTTCAGAACGGAGGGAGTAGATAACCATATCAGATGAGTTTCATGATGATGGAAACTCTCCTCACATTCTATGAAATTTCATTCTTCCCTCTTCTGATCATATCAGAAAAAATTGATGATATTTAATATCATGAAATTCTTCTACATAAAATTTTATGAAAACTGACCTTAGTAGGAGTACTATCCTATCGCACGTACTCCCAAGTCCTAGAAGAGTTTGCTAACCCAATTAAAATTCTATCTCTACATAACGAAACCTAAGCCAAGCTCTCACAACTCATTGGGCCACGTCGCCCCCAATTCTCGATCAGTACATCATGTTTGTACGGTGGATAATAGTGCACACTGCACAGACACAGGCTGCGCGTCTCCGGCATCGTCTGGATACTGGACGCTTCGCGTCTCGGACGGCTGGCTTCCTTCCCCGCCGCCCTCCCCTTCGCTGTTCTGCGAGCTGCTTGTGAGGCGGAGGCCGTGAGATGGCTCCAGCTAGCCCTCAAGGTGGTGAATACTTCCACGAGCTGACTACAACAGCAAGCGGAGCCACCAAATTCGCGTGCCGACTACAGGGTGCGCACGACCGATTTGTGCTCATGGCTAGGCGCGGCTAGCGCACGTACCCTGAAGCGGAGTCTTCCCACTATCCCGTTTCCTCACATTTCCTCCGTGCCGCCTCCTTCTGGCCTTCTCCTAGCACTATCCCGTGCCGCCGCCAAGCAACATCGGACGAGGGAGCCGACGAAGACGGGCGACGATTGCTGGAGGAAGCATGTCGGCTGGCTGGCGGAGGTATGGACTATGGAGTATGTGCAGTGGGGGAGTCAGGATTTTAGAATTGGGTATTCCCATCTTCTAAATCTTTAAAAAAAAGTTCAATGAACAGTAATTTGCTCCCATATGCCAAACTGATAAATAGAAAAAAAATAATGGTACAAGTTCTTGAATAAATCAATTCTAAAATATCCATGAAAATAAAATAAAAAACTTACAAAATGCATAAATAAGATTACAAAGTACTCTAACTTTCTGTTGCTTCATGGGTTCTAAGGGTAGCTTTAATTTTGCGTTCCTTCATGGCTTGGAAGCGGTTAATGATATCACATTCCTTCACTTGCAAAAAGAACTCGAGCTCAATAAATGTGACCAAGCAATCATTCAAATATTGATCCCCATCTTATTTCTCAATTTATTCTTCACATAGTTCATAGCAGAAAATATTCTCTCAACACTAGCAGTGGCAACTGGTAGTACTAGCACCAATTTGAGAAGCTTGTAAACAACATCATGTCTATTGTGCATCTTTGTTTTAACTATCACTGGCTGCTATATCAGTGGCTGCTATCTCAGGCTCCACCTCAACACTATGAATCTGAACTTCACTCCCAACTGTAACTGGCCGAACAAAAGAAACATCTGGAACAGGAACTGCTTCACTCTCAATGGTAACCGGCTGCAGCGTTGATGTGGAGCCTATCTTTCTTGACTTTGAATGTCTATCCCATAATGTCTTCAAATCAATTGATTTCTTCTTCATTTTACAACTTCCTCAGATCTACATAAAGGCATACGCTGATTCTATCATTGTTTGAAGGAAAAAATGTGTAGAAAAAGGGCATACGCATATTGATGTAGGCAATAGATGGGCTCACCTTCCTCCTCGCCGGTCGGCCGCTCGGTCCTCGCCCTCGCAGCCTCGTCGCCTCGCCCTCAGGCGTTCAGGCCCTCATGGTCACGCCCAGCAGCCGGCGGCCGGCCTCCCAGCCTCCCCGCGGGCGTGCGCAGCTTGCCGGTAGGGCGGATCTGCTAGCTCTTGTTCTTGATTTGGGGGGATTTCAGTCCTACGGTTTAGGGATTTGGGGGATTGGGGAAGCAAGCAGGCAGCAGTGCAGCAGGAGAGCGGGCGAGCAGCAGGGAGAGGGAGAATTGTGCTCCGTGCGTGCGTTCCGCGAGAGGGCTGCTAGGGTGCTGGGCTGGTGGGCTGTGCGGCCGTTTATGGGCCAGATGGGCTGGCTGGTGGATCGCTGGACTACGTTTAACAGAAGCACAAACAAACAGGCCCAGATTTATATGTATATGTGTATAAATTTGAAGTATACTTGATTTTTTTTTTCAAAAAAGTTGGATATTCCTGGGAATACCCAGGCATCACTGTAGCTCCTCCCCTGAGTATGTGGCCACCGGTGGGTTGGTCGCCGGCAAACATGCAAAACTCTACATAGCGCAAGCAAAGTTCTTGTATGCGAGCTGTCGTGTCCTCACCTTGTTTGGCGATGTGCCCAACCAGGACATATTCGCATACCTGGTGCGGTCCTACCTGCTCGAACATGCTGCTCCGCGGCAGGTCACCATAATTGCCTTTCTCACCTTCCGTAACTTCTCTAATTACCACCAATGAAATGCCCACGTAACTTTAACAATCCGTGTCATTTAGATTGTGCTCTGATCTTCACCCTGAAATTTCAGGTCGTCTAGCATTTTTTTGGCTGTCAAGTATTGTATTTGACTCTGAGAATTATCAGTGAACATAATTTTGCTTCTGTTATGCAAGAAGAGTATCATCACAAAAAAAAATACTATTGTTAGCACAGTTGTCCATATATACCAAATGGAGCGAAGCTATCCATTTGAATTATATGACACATGGTTCCTTGCATATAGATTGCATGCTAGAAAATGTCAAGTGGTGGTCAATAGAAGAGAAGCCTGAATACAAGGTAAACCTATTGATGGCATTAGATGTTTAATCTCACCGGTTAATAATTATGCTTTAAATTTCACTAATTATTATATTTAATCTCACCAGTTAATAATTATGCTATAAACCTTCTGCTACAATCATGAGTACATGACAGAGTGCTCAATCCATGGATCACACAACCCTTCCCAGGACAGTTAAGTGGTTATGGTTAACCATGTATTTTCTGATCTGTTGCTGACCCTCTTTGTTAGTTTTCCACCATGTTAATTGTCAGCATTTGGTAATATAGGTTCATTTGATCTAGACTTGCATGACTAAGTTGTAACTGTCTTGAATTATTCCATTTCCCTGAAAATCTGGTACAGTGGCAAATTGGCAATCTCTGATATATTGATATTTAGATACTTTTTCCTAAATAAAAAGAAGTAACCCAAACTAGAAGATCTAGAACCAAAACAATTAGTAACTACAGCTATGTA
The DNA here is from genome assembly GCF_016808335.1 of Panicum virgatum. Taxonomy (NCBI): domain Eukaryota; kingdom Viridiplantae; phylum Streptophyta; class Magnoliopsida; order Poales; family Poaceae; genus Panicum; species Panicum virgatum. The sequence goes on along the minus strand of NC_053153.1, from coordinate 25,340,774 downwards.
TCAGCAAGCTCAATAACTTTTTTATGAAAGGACCAAGCAAAATAACAACTGATAATTCTGTTGTCCTTGCTTTGTCCAAATTTCAATATGTTCCTATGCTACCGAAAATGTAGACTAATTTACAACTTCTCCATGTAGTAGTGATGTAAAACAATCAAACAAATGAAAAAAAGGCAAAATAGGCAAAATCTTCCCTGAACTGTTAGCAAAGGGTCAAGTTTGTCCTCGATCTTTTGCGCGGATCAGTTTAGTCCTCAAACTATCCGTCTGCGAACACATCACGCCGCTAGGCGCCAAGCCACTCGTCGAGCTTGCTTGCCTGCATACCGCCTCACCGTCGCGTTCGTGCGTTCGAGCACCACCGTGAGGTGAGGTGTGCCAGCAGCGGCATGACGAAGGCCTTGGCTAGGGATTGGTTGAAGAAGGCCTGCAAAAGGGGGAACAGGTCCACCAAAGAGAAGGGCAGTGGCATCGACATTGGGATGGAGGACAGGTTTGCCGCGCCGAGCACGGCGACGAGGGACCAGATGGCCGGGAGGAGCACGGGCAATGCGGAGGGGAGCGCAGTGGGCACCTCATCCCCGACGGCGATGGCGGAGATGACGGCCGCGAACGGGAGCACGCGGCGGGCCACCCACACCGTGGTCGTCACCGAGGAGGAGCCCGACACGTCGTTGGGATGCCCACGACGGTCCGCGTCATAGAGACGCACGCGGGTGATGTGCTGTGTGCAGAGGAAGTCGGCCAGGTCCGATGGCGACAGCAGGTTCGTCACCACCGGGCCGATGGTCACACCCATGTACGGCTCGCAGTTCCCTGCCACCGACACTAGCATCGGTGAGCCTGCGATGGATGGCGGTCGGAGATAGAGCCGACATTTCTGAATTCACGGAGCACGACGGTATCGAGACATCTAGATTTCAGGAACGAATTTACAGAGCATGGCTGGACGAGAGAGGAGAGAGCTTACGGCAAAGAGAGTGGAGCAAGAGGAGTAGTGGGACAAGCAAGCCGTTGCCGCTCCCTTCTCTGCTTTTGGGTGTGCAACGTGAGGGCCTTGTGGCGGGGGGGGGGGGTGTTCGGGTCCGGCGGCAAGCAGCGTGACGATGGCATGAGTCGGTGCGACGAGATGGAGCAGCGACGGGCGTGGGCGCGGTGGGGTGCCTTCTATTTCTCTGCTGCTCCCTTCTTCTTCCTTGAACCAGGCAAGAACAATGCCGAGCGTAGGCACTGCTACGCCGGGCGTTCCCAGCCACCTCACACCACCTCCTCCCAAATCCGTCGCACCCATGCCTCCCTCACTGCCCAGCTCCCTTGCCAACCTCTTCTCACCAAGCTTCGGCAGCACCCGACCGGAATCATGCCGCCCACCTCCCGCCATTGTTGCCGCCACCGAGCCAAGTTCGAGCTCATGTGGCCAGCCCATTCCATCCACCCTCCGCCCCAACCAACACATGGGATCGAATCCAGGTGATACCCACTTGCTTTTCCGCCCCCTCCCCCATGGAAATCGTTGTCGGACCGACCGGACCTCCGAGCGTTGCAGCAGACAACCCCTCTTATTGGCCAGATTCCGGCGATCAAGTGCCGACCGCCGCATTTGACCAGCTCAAGGATGGGAAAGGGTGTGGCAGACGATGTTCACTGATGGCGTGGATGTGAAGGATGTAACTGAACCAAAGAAGGACAGTTCGAGGACTAAATTGGCCCGCGCAAAAGTTCGAGGACGAACTTGACCCTTTACCAAGAGTTTGGGGACAATTTTGACTATTTTGCTAAACAAAAAACTGAACTATCATCTGGTCGGCCACCCCCACCCCCACCGCAACCTAGTCGGCCAGCCGCCACCCTCTGCGCCTCTGCCCCTGGCCTCACCGACTCCTCCTTCGCCGCCCATGGCCCTCACCGCCGCCCCCGCCCAGTGCCATCCCCCGTTCGCCGCAGCTCATTCGCCCAGCGCCCGTCGGCCATCGCTGCGCTCGCCTGCTGACCCTGACTGCTACCGCTCCGGCGCTCCCTCCTCTACCCCTGCTCGGGGCTCTCCCCTCCTCTCCACGCGGTGCACCGCCGCTCCCTCCTCCACTCCCCGGCGGCGCCATCGCACCATACTCCGCATCTTCTCCCCCACGCGCGTAGATCCAGGCATCAGGGGCGGGGGTGGGGGCGGCCACCTCGCCGACCAGCGCGTGCGCGCGGCGGAGGCCACCTCGCCGACCAGCGCGTGCACGCAGCGGAGGCCACTCCGTCAGCCACGCGGTGGAGGCGCGGAGACCACTCCGCTAGGCGCGCGGTGGAGGCCACCCCGCCAGGCGCGCGGCGAGCGTGTGCGCGGCTTGACGGTGCCGTGGCCGCGGTGGCCCCCTGCCCCTGGATTTGTTTTTTTTGTGAACTGTGTTTTGATAGGTTCGGTTAGAACCAGAACCGAACCGAAAGAACCGAAACCGAATTTCCTCGATTCCTACTTTTTAAAAGAACCGATCGGTTCCTAGTTTTGAAGGACCGAATTTGCGTAGGAACTGAAGACCAGGCCTAGCTCTACGATTGGATGGATGAATTCCAATCGCAGAGCGCGATGAATAGATGCCATTGGCGAACTGATGGTTGCGGGCTATAGGCATGCATTAGGCGGCTGCTGTAGGGAGAATGGCGACAATGGGTCCAAATCCAAGTCATTCTTTGCATTATCTATGTGATGAGAAACTAATCTCATTTTGTTGTTTACAAACAAGTAGTGGTCCTCATGGGGTTTGTGTGATGGTAAACTAATCTCAGTTTGATACTCATTTGCTTATATATGACGACAATGTAGAAACTGACACTCATTAGCATCACCCTCACCTGTCCAAAGGAAACCGCGCCTCCTCTTATCAAACTGCTTCACAACCCCGGGAGGGAGGGGTAGCGCACTCATGACATTAATCTTCGTTGTCTTGCACATGTTTCATTTCTTTGTCAAGTACGTACGCTTGAATGTATTAAGGAGCAATTTTTGCACTAGGTGGGCATCAGAATGAACGTGGTAGCTCCTGTCCGCATTGGAGTCTATGCACTCCAAAAACCATTTACAGTTGAACTGTGTAATTAGTTATTTTTTCAACTGCATTTAATGCTTTATGCATGTATTTGAAGATTTGAAGTGACGGATACTGTAGAAATTTTTTTGGGAACTAAACAGGGCCTTGGTTCATATGCTGAAGTTGAATGTGTTTCCGGATGGTGAAGCTCTGCACGGTTTAACCTCCTGCAACACTTGGATTCCTGTGCGGATTCCAGAAAGACGACCTCGCCATGTGATCTAGTGGTTACATAGTCTATCTAGAATATTCGTTATAGTATCTAGCTTAGATACAACAGAGAAACTATAGCAAATTGAAGGGGGTGCATTTGTTTTGTGGGTGCATAAAGTTGAGTTGTGAGTTGCAAATATGGTGAAAATTTGAATATAATCACTGTTTTTTCATATTTTAAGGGGTGTATTAGAGCAACTCTAGCAATATCCCCTAAATCAAATCCTCTAAATATTAAATGAGGATTGCCTCTATTTTTTAGGGGCCTTTAAATTTGCTTCAACTCTAGCAATAGCCTTTAATTCCAATTTATAATAGAGGGATCACTAGAGACTCTATAGGAATGGAGGGTGGAGAAGAGATTTTAAAGACCTCCCAAAATAGAGATCTATTGGAGTACTTTTTTTTTTACTTAAATCTCTAAACTTGGGATAGGAGGCTGTTTAAACGGTCTGCTAGAGTTGCTTTTGGCACCCCTGATAATGACTACTCCTATGTAGCTTCGCCCCTGCTTTAGATATATGTCATGCAATCGTTAATTTTTCTCACATTATCCTATCCATGATCCATCCAACCATTGATTTGTGGATCCAGGGAGTTAAACTTTAAACTATGTCACATCAAAGAGAATCTTGGTATTTAAAAATATTAAATGAAGTTTAATTATAAAACCCTTTGTACAGATGGGTGCTAATTCGCGAGATGAATCTAATAAGGGTAATTAATTCATAATTATAAAATAGTTGTTGTAGCTTCAATGTAGCAAATCATGGATTAATTTGGTATTTAGAAGTATTAAATGAAGTCTAATTATAAAACTTTTTGCACAGATGGGTGCTAATTCGTGAGACGAATCTAATAAAATAATTAATTTATAATTAGCAAATGATTACTGTAGCATAAATGTAGCAAATCATGGATTAATTACCCTTATTAGATTCATCTCGCGAATTAGCACACATATGTACAAAAAGTTTTGTAAATAGGATTTATTTAATACTTCAAAATACTAAAATTCTTTTTGACGTGACAGAAACTAAAGTCCGATCATAGGATGCTCATTCCATGATTTTTTTTTGTTTTTGGACTACAAGTGTACGCGGCTCTACAGTTATGGGTCCACGAAACCGGCAAAACAATTTTGTTTCCTTTTCGGAACTTGTTTGTGTGGTTGCTAGCAAATTTGTTAGGCACTTCATAAAAACAATCATAGAACAACGAAAGTTATTCTTTATTTGATAAAATCATTCCATGACAACATGCATCAATTGGATTGAAACAAGAATTTATAAAACTACCCTGTTTACGCGGAAGGTTTAAAAGAGAGAACCCAACCAAGCTAAAAAAAGGAATGCCCAGGGCTGCTCCGCAGAGCGCGCCACTACGCCGGTAGCCATGCGCCCATGCCGCATGGCAGGAAGAGACACGCGTCCAAGTGCCATCCAAATGCAAATGCTCCTAGATGCTTGTGCTATCGCCCATCGAGGAAGGGGTCCACGTGACGGTAGCGGTGCCGACTGCCGACACAGCTGATGAGATCGCCCAGCCGGAGACCGGTCCATCAGTGTCCCTCGACGTCGACGACATCGCCCCGCCGCCGCTTGGCCACCCGGTCGAGGACCGCCTCCACCGCAATGTCGAACGTGTCCTTGAAGTCCACGCGCGCCGACCTCGGGTCCGCGTACACCACCCTCGGGATGAGCCGGATCACCTCCTCGCGCATCGACCTCACCGTCTCCGGCGGGATCCTGGCGAGCGTCTCCTCGATGCTCACGTTCCGGTCCGTCACGTCGGCGTGCGTGATGAGCACCGACCAGCTCGCGGGGTCCGGCGGGAGGTGCGCCGTGTACTGCGTGTACGCCGAGTCCGGGTGGAAGAACACCGGGATGCACCCGGCCAGGACGGCGTCGAACGTGGACCGCCGCGTCGCCGTGTCCCCGCGCGGCTGGAGGCAGAAGCTGGAGCTCTCGAACAGGCGCATCACGGCGCCCGGCGACGACTCGGACTCGCACTCGGACGCCTTGGCGCACCGGAACATCCCGCAGCGGCTCGACGCGCCGCACTGCTGGAAGATCTCGGCGCGGACGGTCCTGTTGCTCCCGGGCCGGGCCGCGCCGGCGAACGAGAAGAGCCACCGGCGCTCCGCCGCGCGCGCCTTCCCCTGCCAGGCGCGCACGTCGGCGGCCGTCGCCAGGTGGAAGTAGGTCGGGTAAGGCACCGCGATGGTGGCGGACCGGTCCCACGGGTCGACCTCCAGGACGAGCGCCGTCATGTTCCGGACGGCCGGGAGGCGGAGCAGCTTGGTGCCCCACTCCCCGTCGTCGTCGGTCATCCGCAGGAAGTCCCAGGCGGTCCGGCCGGCGGCCAGGAGCCCAGGAAGTGGTCGCGGCCGCCCGCGGCGTGCCACTCGGGGCGGCGCGCGAGCCACGCGGCGAGGTCCGCCGCGAGCGCGTCGCGCGTGGCGGTGCCGTTCCAGAGGTGCCGCCCGCCGTCCAGGCTGGCGTAGGCCGGCACGAAGACGGCGGCGGCGCGGGCGGGGTCGGCCGTGAGGCACGCGTAGCGCCGCATCCGGCAGCGGAGGATGACGTCGAGCATGAACTGGTCGGTGGCGAACCAGCCGCGGCCCGGTAAGGCCCCGCCCTCGGCGCCCAGCGGCCGGCCCATGCCGCAGTTGGGCATGTACGGGCACATGTCCATCCACGGCCGGAGCGCGCGGCAGCCGCGGACGATGTCGTCGTTGAAGCGCGGCGGCAGGTCGTACACGTAGATGTACCGCCCCGCGCAGCGGTCCGCCGCCACGGTCTGGTTCGGCTGCGCCAGCGCTTGCCCGGCGAACACCGGCGGTGGCTGGCGGATGGTGACGCTGGGCAGCAGGGGAAGGGAGAAGGGCGACGGCTGGAACAGGATGGGCGCCACGGCCCAGAAAGTGGTGGCGAGGGCGACGAGGTAGCATGCCCGCAACGGCCAGAGCACGCCGCCGCAATCAGGCTTGTCGGCGGCGTCTTTCTGGAAGCTTTGCCCGGCGGTGGTGGGCTTCATCGTTTTGCAGGTGGAGTTGATCAGTGGAGAGTGGAGCGTACCGTGACCGTTGTCTTGTCTGCAGCCGATCTACGGAGCCCAGCCCACAGGAGCGGAGCCAAAAATTTATTTATTTTATTATTAGAGGGATTAACCATATTAATTTATATAAAAATCTAATCAAATTTTAAATTTTTAATGCAAAATTAGGAACCATAGGGGCCAGCCCCTGCCCGCCCCCTAGCTACGCCCCTGCCAGCCCAGCTCTCAAAGTTCCTAGCGTCCGATCGATCGGCACGCAGATCTCAAGAATCTGATGTACTCCTAGGGGCTTGGTTATTACGGAATCTCCTGTACCGGGCTGCGTTGCTCGTGGTGATTCTGTGATTCATAAACGGGAAGGACCAACGGATCGCTGCAAAACCGGAGTACTCGCAAGTCAATCAGATGGAGATCAGCGGGAGATCGAGATCTGTCGGCGTCCCGTTTTGTGTCAAGGGAAAAGATTAGAGAAATGATTAATCGAAAAAAGGGAGTCAAATATCTCCCAACAAAAAGAGAAAAAGGAAACGCGAGCTCGCATCGTTTTGAAGGACTGCTCGCTCAGGGCAGCAGTGACCGGGACCAGTGCTCACGGGTCAGGGCAGCAGTCGGCGTGACCGGGTTGTGGGGAGGGCCGGCCGGCCGGCCGCATGAAAGCCGGCACCGGATGGGGCACATGCGCGCATCACACCACTGCCTGTTTCGCGGTGACCGATCTGGACTTCCGGGACGGCACTGGCGCAGTGCGGCAGTGGCGCCGCACCCGCGCGAATTACACGAGAGGCGACGGCAAAGGCGCAAAGCGAAGGGGAGGACGATATCTTCGATCGGACGGAGAGATTTGTCTTTGAGAAAATTACACAGATAAATCTATACTTTATTATTAACACTATAAACTTTTAACTTCCCTATTTAAGATTTAACATTGAGTTGAACGAGTGGCGAATCTAGCATATACATGTAGAGGAAGCTCATCTCCTCTTCTCTTCTTCTTCTTCCCTCTTCCTCTTCATTCTTTCACCCAAAAATTGGGGGTGGGGGTGGAGGGGTTAGGAGGTATCCATTGATCTTACAGAGCCCTTTTAGATCCGCCCTTGAGTTGAACTTTCATTACCTATCACTTTCATCCATTCCGTCAGTTATCTCACATGACATGAACTTGTGGACTTTCTCCTCAAACAATTATCAAATCACCTCCAATATTCATGAATTGTTCAGGTATATTTTTTTTGCGAGGATGTTTAGGTATATAATAAATGGAGATAAATTCTTTTTTTTTTGAAAAGCTAGCAGGAGCACTGCCTTGTCCTTTAAGAAAGGAGAAGCAATAGTAGTGTCATACAAATCTGATATTACATAAATAAGGTAGTTCTCAAATTCTAGAAGCAAAAACATAACATTGGGAACTAGGATAACTCTGGCCCTGAACAGGCCCATTTTCGAGTGTTAATTTCAAGCTTGATCTCTTGCATGACCTCTGCCGGAGTCTTCATCGTCTGTTGAAATATACTTCTGTTTCTTTCCTTCCACAAATTCCAAACACAATACATCATCAATGCAGCTTTGGTCTTCCTTGTCTTGTTTGGCAATTGAGCGAGTTCCTTCTGCCACCAATCAATTATCTGGATCCCAGGTTGCGGTGGTGTTACTAAGTGCTCTGACCAATCAGCCATTTTGTCCCATACTTGCCTAGCAAAGTGGCAATGTAGGACCAAGTGTGCTGCAGTTTCTTGCTCGTGATTGCAAAGTGAACACACTGGATTAGATGAATCTAATGAGCCTAATTAATCCATCATTAGAGGTTGTTTACTGTAGCATTACTGTAGTGTCTAATTCCGGCCTAATTAGGTTCATTAGATTCGTCTCACGATTTACAGGCAAACTGTGCAATGTGTTTTTTATTTCGTCTAGATTTAATTCTCCATGCAGGTGCCGGAATTTTTTTTGGAAATTTTGAACTTTGCAACTAAACAAGGGGTTATACTGAGTTTAAAGGCGTGTTTGGCTTACTGTTGTGTAGTCATCATATCTTTAAATTCCGTACTTGTTTCTGCTTGGCCGTTCAGGATCTCCATTCGATGTGTTCACCAGATTTTTTTTTCTATAGCTAAGTAAGGAGAAATTAAGGAGGTGAAATAGCTGCACGGAATTTGACTGGCCAAAGTTTCAGTTTTGGTCACCCGGCCGGGTCTGCCGTTCCCTTGGTTTTGCACAGAGCACGGCCAAAATATGTCTCGGGCACATTGCCAAAGGGACAGGCCACCATACACTGAACGTGAACCTAGTACACTGGCTTAAGCCTACATGTGCCCGCAAGCGCATGGACCTAATCTGGGCTAGAGACTTGTGAGCTGGACCGTCGTGGACTTGAACTTGTTCGAGGCCCAAGGCCCCAAGCCTAACGATAGCTTTTCATCTTCAGCTTGAGAATTCTGGGTGAATCATATACATCTTCTTGGAAATCATTTTTCTTCCCAAACTTCAACTTCCAGTGTTTGAGATTCATGCAGTGGTTTGTCCTTTTGCTCCCTCCACCCATACGCTGTCGCGCGCAGCGCCACTCGGCCCACCCCTGCGCGAGCGCCCCCGCGCCACCGCCTGCCGCTGACCCACGCGGCCACGCCCCGCGGGTGTGCCGCCACCATCACCGGAGAAGAAGATCGGAAGAAGCTATTTCAAAAAAATATTGCTGTAGATTTTAGAAAATATTAAATCCATTTATTTGAAATGTTGAAACAGGTAGTGAGAAATGCGATGTTAGTATTTGTTTCAAAATGTTGATTTGTATTTCTAAAAAAATGTTGAATCAGCTATTTTTCAATGTTGATCTATATTTTGTAAAATGTTGAATCTAATCTTTTAAAAATATTGCATTTAATTAGGTTTAATGGGGGTTTAAAGTCATATTGCTTAACCATCTTCCACAAGATGTATAGGAGCCCCAGAATTTTGACGTGTTCAGCTCTGATTGTGTCATTTGCTGATCTGCGCTAATATTCCAAGTTGCGTGCGTGGGTGGGAGGAGAAGCATCGTAGAATCCCCACGTACGACCTACTGCCATCCCTGCCACTCGGCGCACCGCCGAGTGGAGGGAGGGGAGATAGAGGAGAGAGGGTGGAGCGGCTGCTCGTGAGGTTGCCGGCGGCCGGGGAGTGGTCGAGGTGGTGGTGTTAGGGTTTTGAATCTCCAGGCTTCCAATGTTCGGAGGCTATCGAGGGGAAGGTCGGGACGGCGGCAGCCCGACGGTGGTAGCGGTTCGGCTGGCGGCGGAGGCGAGGTGGCATGGGAGCACCGCCGGCCGAGCGGTGCTAGATCCCCGGTGGGCGATGGCCGGCGGCGAGGCCAATAAGAAGCCTAGGGTCGAAGGCCGATGATGCAGTAGTGGGCGGGCGGGCGGTGGCATCTGCCGGCCGAAACTGTGGACGAGAGGCAGAGGAGGCAGGAAGAAGAAGATGAGAGGCGGAGGAGCGGCGCCGGCCCATGATGGCCCAGGGTGGAGGAGCTTCTGCAAGGATTCTCCTCCCAGTCGCAAATGCAACTGGGAATAGCGCCCCGCATGGATGATCGTTTCCTCCGGCAAATATTAAAAGTCACACGCGTGCAATCAAACTATCACACAAGATGGAACAATATTTTATTTTGGAATAATTTTTTATTACAGAACAATTTTTATTTGTTGATGTAACAATTAAAAAATTATTTCGAACAGAAAAATATTGCAGCAATAAATTCAGCTAGACCACATGTGGATCGGTTTTAGGCCAAAAACTGTTGGTGCGATACCTCTGCTTCGGGTCACGCTTGACCCCGAGGAGCCCCCGTTGCCTCCCCATCACGAATCACAAAACCCCATCCGCCGCTACCAGTAACCTCTCAAAAAAAAAGGAGCCAAAATCTCTCTATGATTAGCATACTGTTAAGCCCAAAATCACAATGTTAGCCCAGTCACAGAAGGACCAGCATCAGTCTCGGCCCAATCGTGGGTATTCCCTTTGGGGGGACATCAAGTTTAGGCTGTCAGTAGGGAAGAACCAGAACAAAGTTGAACTTTTATCATGTGTAACACTATTAGAACTTTTTTCCCACATTAATAATTAATACAATGAGCTCAAACTCTCTTAGACGTTCGAGAAAACAAAAAAGTAAGAGCACGTTTGGAATGCAGGAATTTTACATGAAGAAATAACTCAATTCCACTACTGGAAATCAACAAAAAAAATTCTCGCGTTCCAAACGACCCTAAATTCTTTACCGAACAATGTCGCAACAAAATGTTCCAACGATGACTAGCTAATTGAACAGGGGATCCCATTCATGAGGATCCTCAGGTTTCTGCCCTTCTTCCAGCAGCGGGTACTTCCAGCTATACCTTTCCTGCTTCTCCTCCTCCGGCCGACCCTCCGCGATGCCTCTCCTCAGCTTGGTCACCTTGTTGATCACGGCCGCCACGGCAATGTCGAAGGCGTCCTTCACCGTCGTCTCGAGCCTCGACGTCATGTCACTGTAGGTCACTGACGGGATGAGGCCGACGACGGTGTCCCTCATCGCCCGCAACATCTCCGGCGACACTTTCCGGAGCCGCTCCTCCACGCTCGCGTTCTTGCGCACGTCCTCCTCGGGGATGTACACCGAGTAGTCGGCGTGGCTCTTGGGCAGGAACCAGCTGTACTGGACGTACGCCGAGGAGGGGTGGAAGAACACCGGGATGCAGCCGGCGAGCACGGCGTCGAAGGCGGGGCGGCGCGTGTCGGTGCCGCCCCGCGGCAGGAGGCAGAACGTCGAGCTCTGGAACAGCTCCATGACGGTGGCCGGGGACTCGCACTTGTTGTCCGGACCCGTGGTGCTGCACTCCATGAGCGAGCAGGCGGTGGGCGACGCCTTGCACTGGTCGACGAGGTGGCCCTCGATGGACCTGGCGTCGCCGGGCCGCGCTATGCCGGCGAAGGAGAAGAGGTAGGTGCGGTTGAGCGCGCGCACCCTGTCCTGCCAGAAGAAGAGGTCCTCGTCGCTCGCCGGGTGGAACGCGGTCGGGTACGGGACGGCGACGTCGTTGAGGTGCCACGGGCTGGCCCCCACGACGAGCGCGGTCATGTTCCTGGCGGCGGGGAGGTTGAGCAGCTTGCTCCCCCACTCGGACTGGCCGCCGTCGGCCTTCCGCCGGAAGTCCCACGTGGTGCGCCCGGCGACGAAGAAGTGGTCGCGCCCGCCCATGGCGCACCACTCGGGGCGCTCGGCGAGCAGGCCCGCCAGGTCCAGCGCCAGCTCGTCCCGCGCGGAGACGTTGTTGCCCCAGAGGTGCCGCGCGACGTCGAGGCCGGCGTAGAACGGCACGAAGACGGCGGCCGCGAGGGAGGGGTCGTCGGTGAGGCACTCATACCGTTTGATCCGCTCGTGGAAGATGATGTCCAGCGCGTGCTCGTCGGTGTCGTACCAGCCGGTGCCGGCGCCCTGGAGCGCGCCCTTGCCGCCGCGGAGCAGCGGGCCAAAGCCGCCGTTGGTCGTGCACCGGCACATGTCCGTCCACGGCGAGAGCCTGTCGCAGTTGTGGACCATGTCCTTGTTGAATCGGGCCGGCAGGTGCTGCACGTAGATGTACTGCCCGCCGCACAGGTCGTCCTTGTTGTCCGCGGCCGCCAGCGCGCGGGCGAAGGGGTGGCCGCCGTATTTGCTGCCGTGAGACGCCGAGGGCGAGCCCTTCTCCTTCGTCGGCGTCTTGTCGCCATTATCAGCAGGCTGAGCCGATTCCGACGCCGAAGGCTTCCACGACGCGCCGTCGACGGCGTCGGCAGGAGCCGAGGGGGAACGATCGGATGCCAACGACTCGCGCCGAGCGATCGGAACTATCTTCCGCTCGTGATGCACCGACGGCGGCGGCGGAGCGCGCACGGCCTCGATGCGCACCACGCCGGCATTGCCGCCACGGGCGTCGTAGCAGTGGCGCGCGAGGATGGAGACGGTGGCGGCGAGCGCGAACAGGAAGCAGAGCCGGGAACAGCGGATCCGCCCCTTGTCGTACTTGTCCATCTTGTCCTCCGCCACACGCTCGATGCCGTCGCCCGCCGGCGCCGGCGCCGAAGACAGCGGCAGCTCGCCCGCGTTGTGCCGCTTCATGCCGCCGCACGGCGGAGGCGAGCGAGCTAGGTGGCACGACGCCGGCGCTGGCGCTGGCAGCAGGTCGGTGGAGCCGCGCGGGAGCTGGCGGGCCGGCTCGCGGGGGATCCGAGGTGGCGGTGCTTGAAGCGCGCGCGGGGGTCGAGGCGAGGGGCATGAAAAGCCGAGCGCCTGGCGCGTCGGGCGAATCAAACCGGTGCCAGTGGCAGTGGCGATCAGCTCGCAGCCGCGGTCACTGTCACTGACACGGGAACTGCGGGGATCTCAAGTGAATCGGCTCCTCAGTGATCTTCGGCTGGGATTAACCAAAATAAGGTTACCAGCATGATCAAAGCCTGGCTTGGCTGCCTGGGGATGCATGCCGGAAGATGCCATCCACGTGCGGCCGGGGTTAGAGTAATCGAAAGTCAGCTCGTCGATCAGCCATGTCAACGGGATGGCATCCGGGCAGTATGTGGAGACAGCAGGGAGTTAATGGCCGGTGTGGTTACTGTTGCCCAGGTTCTGATTAAGGTCACATGAACGCTGGATTATCCATGTCTTTCTGTCTTTGGCCGGGCCGGAGTACTCACTAGTATTTCTTCTACAACTTACAAGGATATTCCTGTTTCTCTTTTTTTTTTCCCAGTAAGGCAGTGATGACTGCTAATGATCGTAGGGGGAGACGCTTCGAGGGCAATTGGTCGTCCGAGTATAGCAGTTTTATTTATTTCAGGCTGATCGTGGAGCCTGACTCATGCGCAATGGATGTGTGAGCCAGGCAGGCTCATTAAATTAAAAATTAGTATTATTTTTCTCACACTAAATCAGTATCAACCACCATCCAGCAGTATTTTTCACTTAAAATAAATCAGCACAAGCTACCAGCCACAATCAGCCTCTCTTGTTTCTAACTGGACGGTCCAAATATAACTAGAGATAGTACAGATCATGATCTTGATAATCTCCTCACATTCTAGTTTGGCACATATGCATTTTTAGCTCAAAATTATATAAAATTAGAGTCCGGTTCTTTTAGGACCTAGCCCTTTTAGCACCTGGTCCTTAGATTATTTGAACTAAATTTTAAGGTCCTTTATTACCCCTAAATGTATCTGATAGATGTTGTAAGCACGCCCCTGGCCAAAAGGTCCGGTAGCTTTGCCCATTTGCCCTCGAGTCTTCGTCATGACTTGCGCTCACGCATTCATCTTTTTTTATATAAAGATCGGTTGAAGTCATATCTTCTGCAAATCCATCTAAAAAATATGACTCAATAATTTGGTCATGATAGTGCTTGAGAGTGACATATTGGAGAAAATTGATTATGTATCATTAAATATTTTATTTTAAGAAACACGATAACAATAAAGCTATTTAAGTAAAGAATATGCAACTAAGATTAAATGGGTACACAATATATTAAATTATATTTAATATTTCATTGTTCTATTTCACTAGTCTACTAGGTCTCACTAGTCTAATGAACTGAAGGTAAGATTCATGACAGTAGTGCACATTGCCGACGTCGCAGCGGAATTGGCGGCACCTTTCGAACTCTTGCTTGAATATTCATGTCTTCATCACCGGTAAGGCTGACAGTATACCGTTGTCTCAAAACGCACCAGGCTGTCACAGACGACATTATTGCCTGATTATTTTTGGCCGGTTAGCACTACTTCATAAACGATTTGTAGGGGCGGGTAAAATGACACTTTTAGGGGCGGATGAGATGTCTCATCCGCCCCTACTTTTCGCAGCTAAAACAGTTGTTTATAGGAGCGGGTATGCTATCCGCTATTAAAAATACATTTGCAGGGGCGGGTCACTCCCTCACCCGCCCCTACAAATCCATTTACAGGGGCGGGTAACACCACTGTCCGTCCCTAGAAATGGAGTTGTAGGGGCGGGTGAGGGGGTCACCCGCCCCTACAAACAAAATAAAAAAGCCGGCTCGCAGGCCGCCGAGCGCCGTCGCCTGGCGCGTCCGCGCGCGGCGCCCGCCGCACCCGCCGCCGCCGCCTGTCGCGGCCCGCCCGCCGCGCTAGGCCCGGAGCCCGCCAGATCTGGCACGGAGTTGCGCCGGCTGCCGCGCCGCCCGGCCCGCTGCGCCGTCCAGCCTGCCACCGCCGCAGCCACGTCCGCACGTGCCGGCACCGCGCTGTTGCACCCGCCGCGTCCGCACGCGCTGCAGCCGACGCCCGCGCGCGCCGCAGACCGCCAAGCCCGCTGCCGCTGGTTGGAGTAGTCGAAGGGAGGAAGAGATAAAGAGAGAGGAGATCGCGTGTGGTGGGGGTGAAGAGACCGGGAAGAAAAAGATAAGGAAGAGAGAAGGCAGCAGTGGGAGATGCTGTAGTGGTGGGTTCGGTGATCATTGCTCCTTCGCTCCAACCAATCACGTCGCAGCTCTGTCCAGTACGTGGATTGGTCTCCATTTTTAGGGGCGGAGATGGGACGACCCGCGCGTAAAAATTCTATTTGTAGGGGCGGGTCATCCTCCCACCCGCCCCTATAAATAGATTTGTAGGGGCGGTTAATTTTTCAATTTATTATGAAAACTCGTTTAATTTAATAAAAATAGCAAAACACTTCAAAAAATATGAAATTTTTACCAAATATTTATTGCGACCTGTATAATTTAGTAAAAATACCAAAATCTAATTTGAGTATCCATATTAGTTCAAGGTGTGGAAACCACAATGAATAACTCCCACACTAATTTATCCCATACAAGTTAAGACTAACTTTATATTTTCAAACATTTAGTTGTTAGTTACAATGAAATATATTTGTTATATTTTTCCCTAGTTTTGTAGGTCAGAATAGTCTTATTGTACAAATTTCACAATTTTTTAAAATTATTTGCTATTTATTTTGAATTGAATGATTTACCTGAATAAATTAAAAAAATATTTGTATGGGCGGGCGAAGCCATCACCCACCCCTACAAATGCCTTTTTAGGGGCGGGTGATGCCCTTAAAAGTATTTTTCTATTTTATCTAGAAATTAATTTAATTGTTTACCTATAGCAAAACAAATTAAAAGAATATGAAACTTCTACATTATGGTTATTGTGAACTATAGAAACATAAAAAAATATGCCAAGTATATTTCAATGTATATAAAAGTTAAGATTGTGAAAACTTCAAAGAACGACTTGAGTTATACGAGATACTATATAGTTATAGCTTTTAGAGAACTTGTAATAATTTTTTAAATCATTAGATGACCTTAAATGAAAAGGTTGTCAACTACAAAGTTTTAGATCTCGTAATTCTCTATAATTTTGGTATAAAATTTGACTTCATCCGAGATCATATGAAAAAGTTATGATTTTTTTTTGCGTGGAACTATTTGTAGGGACGGTCCATACCATCACCCGCCCCTAAAAGTGATCTTTTAGGGGTGGGTGAAGCCATGAACCGCTCTTAAAAATGGCGCTCATTTTTAGGAGCGGGTGAGGGGGTGACCCACCCCTAAAAATGTTTTTTTAGGGGCGGGTTGGATGCTACAGTAACCCTATTCTATTTGTAGCAACGGGTGGAATTTTGGTCTGCCCCTAAAATAAAACGAAGCGTTCTTAAAAATCGTGTTTGTAGTAGTATAGAGTAATGTCCTCGCTGGATAAGGAGATACGATACTAAATGAATTGGAACTGTCACGCGTCTATGAGGTCCATGAACATGGTTCATCTTCCTCCGTGTCCATTATTTGTTTCACTCTTGTTCATAGGTCAAATCCTGAGACATGGTACCAGGAAAAAACACCTTCTAGACGAAACGTTTAGGAGCTACCTAGCAATATTCACCTTCGGCAAAATGCTAGACTCCAGGTCCGTTGAGTGATAATCAGTGGCGGATCTAGAATCTCAATCTAGAGGGGGGGCTAATTTTCTCTTCTTCTTCCCTCCTCACTTTTTCTTCTTCCTCATCTTTTTTTCTTTTTCCTCCTCTTCATTCATAGTTAAAAATTCTTGGGAGGCTTTGGGGGGCTCCATTGGATCCATGGGGTAGGAGGGGCTCTAGCCCCCTGCCCCCACGTTGCATCCGCCCCTGATCATAATACTACCTATCATGGTACTCAATTTCCAGACCATGCCTCGTAGCCAATGCCATCTAGTCCGTGGCTCAAGAACTCACGAATTTGTAAAGCTGGAGATGGAGAGTACACCATAGATGTTTAGTTTTGCGTTGTACTAAGGGTAGAATTTTTGCATCTTAAATTAAAGATAGACGGGGTAAAGGATTTCCATTTTATTTTAGCATAAGGACACAGGATCAGAGAGAGATTTTCCTGCCGAGCAGGTCTCGGAGCGCATGCATGTCCATTGGTCACAACTTACATCGCTCATGCTGCAGAATCACTTTTTTTGTCGCCTGAAGCGTGTGTTCATGGGCCCGTGAGATGATTGGCCCAGATAATAATACCAGCACTCCCTGCCATGCAGCTCGCGGCCCAGGAGTATGCATTCAGTGAAAGACAAAACCGGCACCTGCATATCTGCAGCTACAATATGTGGTGGGGAGGCATCGGTTGCTTTATTTTTTTCTCCTTTATCATTTTCTTTTTCTTGCTAAGGCTCTAGGTGAGTTGGATATTATATTTTGTATCTTAAGTTTGTTTTTATTTTTCTTTTCTTTTCTTATTTTACATCCTAGTCCTATGTGTATATACTATTTATTATTTATTCTTCTCTCTAATTTATTTTTATTCTAAATTTTATGTAGATATTTTCTTGTTCTTTTCTCTAATTCATATCCTACATATTTACTTTATTTTTATTTATTTATTTAAATCTCTTTGTCGCTGTTCATCTCGAAATTTCTAAATTGTCGTTCTTTTCTTCCTTTCCTTTGTTTTCATTTATATATATTTTCTCTTCTTTCTATCATTTTTTTCTTTGGATATAATTACAGTAGCAAAATTTCTTTACTTATCTCTATTTGTTCACATTTAGGAACAAGTTATGCTTAATGTATACCAATTTATTTGTATTGTATACTCATTAGTTGATGTGTAAAATAATATATTTTCTTTATATACTAACTTGTTTAGCACGAGTATATTTTCTTATAAGCATAATTTTTTATGTATATGCTTTTTTCATGAACAATTATTCATCGACCTGTAACTAATAGTACACAATGCCAATTATTTGTCCGCTTTGTGGACTGAATTGTTCAGTGATGCGTATAGGGTTATGGTCATGCAGCTAGCTAGAAAGGACACACTAAACAAGCCGCGCAGACAATTAGATCAAATAAATTAATCAACCAGCACACCAGAGCCGATTAGACCAAATAAATTAATCAACCAGCACATCAATCATCTTTCATGCCATGGACCATCAATCATCCGTAATTTAATTTTTAAGTGCGCCTATACTAGATTTTTATGGACCGATGTACATATGCTATTTGGAATCCCTAGGCCGATAGACATCAATAATCTATTTGATCATTGACCTAAAAGAGAGAGAGTACTGAATACAATTCAAGTTTATTGATTGTGGCATCAATATTATGTTGGTCTCTGTGGATAACAGAAATAAAATAGTGTTTGATAAATGTAAGCCTGAATCTTTTTTTGCAGGTACTGTTCTGGAGAATCTATGGGCTCCGCCAGTGGATGCAGCTACAGCGGCTTGAAGAGCGAAGACAAGAGTTAGAGAACGATTATCGTCTCCTCGAGATTTGGAGCCTTTAGTTGTTTGCGTCGTCTGGATGGTCTTCCTCTCTTAGAATTTTGTTGACTTGATTTACTTTCTCAAAGATATGACCTATGGTCGTGTGGTCTATAGCGCATGTGCCATGACGAGAACTTGAGTCTTGTAATAATGACCTGATTTTATCTCTCGAGACGAATGAGGATAGATCTCATTTATAAGGTAGTGAAGTCTTTAGCATCATTTAACATGGCTTGGTAGATCGAACGCTAAGCGACTTGATTTTATTGTAGATTTGGAGAAATAAGCGACATGCTTCTACCAGAAATAAGATTCAATAAATTTATTCCATAAACAACAAGCATTCTACTCAGATCACAACCATGTTTAAAAAACACATACATGAACAGAGCATTTCTAAGGTCTGTACACTGAGAACAAAACTACTCATGATCATGTACCCATTAAACATAGCAAGTAGATGAAGCAGGCAGATTAAAAACAAAAACATGATTGTTTTTCTATATTTGCTCTCAAATTAGCGGGTCACTGCTCTAGGCAGCCTTCCAGCGCCCAAAGGTGATCACAGATCCTTGACAACGTGACAGTCCTACTTAAAAGGGTTCAGTTTAATTGTTTCTTTTTAACCCAGGAACAAGCTATATGCCTATATTACCAACGACAAGGTGCTTCAACTCTGAACAGTAAAGACTAGATGTAGCAGAGGAAATATGCTTATAGAAATAACACTAGAGTTCTAAGCAAAAGAATCAGCAAAGCTGCAACAGAGAATTAAAGAGTGCTAAACCTGAGATTGTCACGTTCTTGTCTCACTACACCGCTTATCATCACAGAGTAATTTAATCCGCCAAATAAAGTGCAATCACACCCAAGTCAAAACTAGTAGACTGCACAAAGTATACTGTAAACCGAATAGGGGCAACAGGTAACTCACAACACGTAGATTGTCTACGTGGGAAGACAAGCTCAGCGAACACAAAGTTCTGTCCCAGAAAACCAATTCCGCCGCTCACGTCCGAGCCTGCACCAGCGGGAGGTTGACGGAGATACTGGAGCCGATGTTGATGCCGAGGGGAACGTCCGCAGCAGCAACCCGAGAAGCAGAGGAACACCACGCAACAAGGGGCCCAAGAACCAGGCCACGGTCGACAGCAATCAGAACAGAGCTGCACTGCACCACACAGGCGCAAGAACAGCAGCAGCGACAGATACAGGTGCCCCCTCCAACTGCACACGCACGTGTATACCTCGCGGAATCACCACCACCAGGTACCGGCGAACCACGCCGGAACCAGGCGTAACTTCGCCGGAGATGTGGAGATCAGAGAGGAGGGAAGTAATCTGTGTTACGTCCTGAGAGTGGGGGATCTCGATCCGATTTATAGGCCAAGAGAGGGAGCTGCAGTGCTGCGCGATCCGTGCGCCCAACGGCCGGACGTGCCGCCTAGGGCGGGCGTGCAGTTGGCCGTCGCCACCGCCGCCAGGAGCGTCGTCCGCTCCGCCTCCCACTTCTCCGGCTCTCTAGTTGACCGAGCAAACAAAAGGATAAGGACTAAAGAGAGTCCACGCTGGGCTGCTGGACTTTGGGTCCATTTGGACCTCGTAGTGGCCCAGCAATCCATCTCCCTTTTATCTCTTTCCATTTTTTCTTTTGTGTTTCCATTCTTTTATTTTTCAATTAGAAAATAAAGGGAAAAACCCCATAATGGACAACAGATTTCCTAGCAAACATATACGAAAACATATCTAGTGCAAACCACAACTTCGTGAAAATCCGTGCAAACCACGACAAAAAATCGTATAAATTCATAAAAAAAATCACACATCTAGATGATATGATGGTACACAATCTTATAAAATATCTTGTCCAAACTCGACTTCATCTGTGAGATATAAAAAGAACAAATTTCAAGCCAGGAAGTTGTCCAGATGATTTGTTAGAAATTTGTTATTTTTATATCTCACAAACAAAGTCGAGTTTGGACAAGATATTTTATAAAGTTTATATCATCATATCATCTACATGTGTGATTTTTTTGGTGAATTTAGACGACTTTTTTGCCATAGTTTGCATGAGTTTTCACAAAGTTGTGGTTTGCACTAGATATGTTCCCAACCTGTACCTACTATTTCTCTTAAAAATACTTAAATACGTTTTACTTTAGAACAAGATTAAAAAACTCCGCTGGCTCCAGCGGTGTTCACCGCCAGTAGGACCCTATTTGCCTCTCCGCCGGCTCCGCCACTCTCTCCAAGATGCCATTCATGGCGACGTCGAACGCGTCCTTGACAGTCTCGAGCTTGTATCTCGGGTCGGCGTACACCAGCCTCGGCACGAGCTTGATGACCTCCTCCCTCATCTACTCTATTGCCGGCGCCGGTATCTTCCTCAGCTCCGCCTCAACGCTCACGTTCCCCGAGCGCACGCTCTCTGCCGGTATGAACACCGAGTACGTGGCGTGGTCCTTGGGTAGGTGCCACCTGTACTGGAGGTACGCCGACCGCGGCTGGAAGAACACCGGGATGCAGCCGGCGACCATGGCGTCGAACGTCGACCGCCGCGACGCCGAGTCCCCCGGCGGCTGGAGGCAGAAGGTGGAGCTCTGGAACAGCACCATGATGTCGCCCGGGTAGTGGCACTGGGCGGTCCCGGAGGCGCACCCGAGCTGCCGGCACGCCGGCGACGCGCGGCACTGGTCCATGACCTGCGACCGGATCGAGCACGGGTCGCCTGGCCGCGCCGCGCCCACGAAGGACATGAACCACCAGCGGTCGGCGTTCCGGATCCTGTGCTGCCAGTTGAGGACGTCGGAGTCGGTGCGCGGGTGGAAGTAGGTCGGGTAAGGCACGGCCAGGTCGTTGCCCCAGCCCATGGTGGCCGTCTCGACGACGAGGAAGGTCATGTTCTTGACGGCCGGGAGCAGGAAAAGGTTAGTGCCCCAGGTGGCGTTGGGGTAGGCGTCGCGCCGGAAGTCCCACCCCGTCCGCCCCGCCACGAGGAAGTGGTCCCGGCCGCCGGCCCTGCGCCACTCGGGCCGCTGCACGAGCCAGCGCACCAGGTCCCGCGCGGCGGCGTCCCGCGCCGCGTTGTCGTACCCCCAGACGTGGCGGGCGAACTCGAAGCCGGCGTAGAACGGGACGAACACAGCGGCCGCCGCGGAGGAGTCGTTGGTGAGGCACCCGTACTGCCGCACCCGGGCGTGGATGATGGCGTCCAGCGCGAACTGGTTCGTGGCGTACCACCCGGTCTCGCCCGTGAGCGCGCCGCCGGAGAGCGGCCTCCCGAGGCCGGCGTTGCCCACGTCCTCGCACATGCCGGCCCACCGGTCGCTCGCCGCCGCGCAGCCGCGGAGGATGTCGGCGTTGAACCGCGGGGGCAGGTCGTGGATGTAGACGTACCGGCCGCGGCAGGGATCGCCGCTGCGGTTCCCGTCGGCCGCGACGAGCGACGCGGCGCGCCCCGTGAACGCGCGCCGGGCACGCTCATCATGGCCAGCAGGCGCAGGTAGAGCGTCAGGACCCACAACGCCGCGCCGGCGACGAGGAAGAAGCAAGGCCGGGAGACGCCGCCGGATTTGCTCATCGCTGCTGATGCGGGTTGCATTGGCTGCGGCCTGCGGTGCCGGTGCCTGGCTCGGAGTGGCTGTGCGTGCCTGGCGACCTCGAGCTCGAAGGCGCGCGCGCGTGATAAGCCGAGCGTTTGTTAGTGGCGGTGGTCGGCTAGCTGCTCGCTGGTGACTGACATGGAAACGATGGGGATCTCGAGCGAATCTATTCTATCTCCCACTGGATTACCAAATGGAGTAGACTAGTATAGTTTACAAAGATCGTTGTACCGATAGACTGGGTGGCTGTCTGGACTCTGGAGAAGCAAACCGGATCGGGGTGGTCGTTCCGAGCAGCTACCCACGTGCGTGCGAGTGTTCCAAAGCCAGCTCGACCGCCATGCCCGTCAACGGAAGTGTACACGCAGAATTAATGGCAGGGCATGCGTGGCTCTTGACATGAGATGCATCGCGGGGCCAATTGGGCAGTTTCTTTTCATCTTCATCAGATATTCAGATCTATGTGTGGAACATGGAGCAAGATTAAACTAATCTATGTGTGGAACGTGGAGCAAGATTAAACTACATATCTAGCAGTCAAAGAAGTTACCGGGATGACCAGTCTCAGGGAGAGTGTCACCGCAAACTCGCCATCCCCTTTCCTCATAGTGTTCATGTATGTGCCGGCTTGTCATGGGTATCGCCGACCATCGAGGAGGGGTTCTCGCCGAAGGGAATTTGGGGCCCGCCGGGCCCATCCAATTATTTTCACTGCTATTGTTAGGCCAGTTTCAGTGGGGAGTGTCATTGTACGGTTATCTAGACTGTGAACATATTCCACCGGTAATGACATTTCTCTCATATTTCATGACACTTTTTCTTCTCTCTCTTCTACCACATTAGCAAATTTAATGCTCATGACACTCCCACTGAGATTGGCCTTACGGGGACTGTGACAACTTGCTAAGATCTACTCCACACGTTGTTGATGTAAAAGTCAACACACTAGAATCTGAAAGACACTGTTCGCCAAGCTTCATAATACAAACCAAGTGTGCCGGTCAATCTGACCTGTTGATTGACAAGAAAACAGAGTAAACGTTAAATTCGAGGGTGTATCGGCTGGGTTTCCGAATAACCCTCACGCAACGTATCGGCAAGGAGCTGCCGATACAGAAAATGACAGATCGAACGGGATAAACAAGTATTAAAAGCGATATGCGGTAAATCGGCAAGAAGCTGCCGATATAGGTGGCAACAGACGGCTAGATCTAAAGCCGATATGTGCCAAATAACAATGCACAAACCCACGAATATATGGATCTGAGCAAAACTAAGCTTACAACTGATCTAAGCAGCTTTTCAAGATCTAAAGCTACAACAAAGGAACTGATAGCCGATTAAACAAATTGCTAGCTAGGTGGATTGTGAATAAATCTAGACGAGAAAATAGCGATGCGCCAGAGATCAAAGACTAGATGAATTCGATAACTTTTGAATAGATCTGAACGAAGCAACAACGATGCACCCGAAAGCTAAAGCTCAGATTTACTCGGTAAACGAAAAACTTACCAGCCGATCAAATCGCTCGAATGTGAGGCGTCCTTGATCAACTCGAAAGAACTCGCTGAAAAAGAAAATAGCGAAGCCGCCGACAGAAAAGTAAATTATAAGGAAAAAGTAGGATTTGTTTATTAGTTGTGTGACAAAACTTTTATAATGAATGAGAGTACATATTTATAGTTATTTATAGTCTGGACTAACTTTTCTCAAAAAAAAATCTAAACTAAAAAAATATTAAAATACTCGAACTCAAACTTCCCTTACGTAGAATTCTTACTAATTAAACTTCTTTGCCGATCCGTCCCAGGCTCTTGTATGTGCCGTATACATGTTGGCTTCTATGCTCCTTTATCTAATCAAACTAGCCTCCACGTGCACTTCGCAGGTAATCATCTCCACATATTTAATTATGGAAACCGGCCATAAGCTTTGCCTTCTGTTGCTACGTACATGTACCTTGTCAATACATACACATGCAATTTTTTTATCCTTTAGCTTCTCCCACACATGAAGCTTCCCTTCCTTGTCCTGCTTGCTAATCCGTGATTACCCGGCCAGATTAAGCTGAATAATTCCAATACTGCCATTCGATTAATGAAGACTCTTCACGTGATGTAACTAAGTATATGCATGTAAGTCTTATTAGCTTTTTGCCTTCAGATGTGGATTCCCATCTAGCAGACTTCCAGCTCCATCGACAATTGCTATCATATATCGGCTTTCAAGTCAACACAAATAGCCGATTGCTTCGTAATTCAGATAACATCAGACTTACTGACAAAATCCGGTGTCAACACAAGCCCCCCAGATTCGGAGTACGAATGCTTCATGCTTCGAAACTCTATAAGCTCGATGTCACCAATCCTATGGCCAATGTACCTTGTCTGACTATTCCATGAACTTTTGATCTTTCTAGTACTGCTGTTTCATAACCGATGATCCTTTTCAAGCTTTTTCTATCAAAAAGTTTTTAACCAATGTGGAAAATCAAATCAACTCTACTCTTCCCGCTAAATAACTTGGGTTTTTTTGAAAGATTTTTGAGTCAAAATATAACCTTGCTCCTCAAATGATTCTCTCGGACCGCTCAATATATATGATTCCTCACCAAGGCAGTGGGTCGCCTCTTTTCTCCCTATTTCTAATAAGGCTTTTTGGTGGAGCTCAGGATAGGTGATGAAGAGGTAGCATGCTTGCACTGCATATTTTGCAAAGTCAAAAACCGGACCCAATGGAGAAAACAAGTCATACAATCAGATCAAGATGTGTATGTGTGTGGAATTTTTCTGAATGGAACTCGCACCCCTTTCTGCATGACTCTATCTTTATTTTGAGATATGGGCTATCTTTCTTTTTCTTTTCTTCTTCTTTTCCCCTTTTTTTATACTTCTAGGCACCGATATACTCCCTTTTTTTTTGCATAGCTCATATCTTCTTGCAAGATGAATATAAAGAGTCATATTAAAGGGATGGATCATTTGTGGTGAATGGGAGGCAAATTTTTTGCATAACTTCCAGTGTAGAAGTCAACACATAAGTAGCCGAGTAGGAGGAAACATATGTGGAGTGTACATGATCTTGATCTTAAAAGCATGAAACGAATCTCACAAGGGTCACAAACAGTTTGACAATACTAAATGCAATCACAAGTAGCATATGTAAAAGATTTTTAAAGATATGTCAATATATAGCTCTGGTAGGAATTTCATATCATTAAGGAACTAATCTATTTTTATTTTTTTATTAAATACAATCCCTAAGTATTTTTGCAGTAAGAAATAAGGTTTCTTTGATCATACCAGCATCGGCAGTGGAGCGGCATTACCATGGTGAGTCCTTGTTGCTCAATAGTCATTGGCTGCAGCATAACCAGAGCACTAGCTGATCATCGGCTTCTTGTATCCCCGTTGGTTGATGTCTGAATCCTGGACCCCTTCCGGAGTTGCAATCATCGACCATAAGGTAGTAGCTCTACGCAACTTGCTTGCATTGGACTTCACCGGCATCAGCAGAATATTGTTGTTCCATCGAGCATGACACTCAGGCACCGGATTCTCATCTCTTCCGAATTATCTCCAGCAAGCCTGTGGTGGCGGCGGTGTTCCAGCGGTAGCATCATCCTGCTGCATCTTCATCTTCATCTCCCTTGGGGCTTATGGAGGTGCACGCATGTATACACATGGGATGGATGCATATAACCTGCCATTCATACACATGTGCATGCGACGAATTCTTGCCCCTTGCCATCGGCCGTGATTATTGGAGCCGATGCGCTTTAAGTTCTGAAACACTGCACACCAGATCATTGATCGTTGGCCTGAAGCAGAATGTCCTCGAACTAGCCGTGCACCGTAGCGTGTTGCTGCGGACAGTAAAATGATGACCCGCCGAGGGCACAGCACTGAATTGGCCGTTCTTGCTGGAAGGATCCTTTGGTGTTTGGCCGACGACAGCTCCTCAATCAATATGCCGGACTCCCTTCTGGACAGTATGCCGCAGCCGCACTCCAACGGTGGAAGAGTCTCTCCGGCTACTTGGTCTGTGAGCATGATGAATAATCCATAATTTAATACGCCGGAACCACAAACTCTAAAAGTCCATCGACCGTTTCTGCATTTTGTAAAACAATTCCGCTGATCCTTCTCAGGCAATGCAGTCAGGGAAAAAGGAGCCTCCCCGTCTGCCAACAGAAATAATATTTTGCCAATACGATCCGCGCCAGGGCTTCTTATCATGCAATGGCCAAAAAACCAATACATGTGCAGCCCCATGTCTTCTTAATCAGCTGCATACACAATTATAGCAGTTTCTATTGGTTCTTCCATATCATTCATCGGCCGTTAAATCCAGCAGGAAAACTGTCATGACAATGTCAAAGTGTAGTTATCAAAATGTAGTTATCAGCAAGGCCCATGAGCAAAATGCCAGAGAAGAACATGACGGCGAACTGACGATAAACTCCTTGCTATCGGCTACCAGTCATCTGCACATGTTAAGCCGATAATAGGACAATGCCTTGTACTTGGCATAAATTAGACGATCACGCAACATCTTGTAGAAATATTGGTGCATGTCGCTAAATCCCTTTCCATGTCAAGACTCTGCCCTTCCTTGGCATGTGGCAAGTCATTCTCTAATCTTCTACACAGTATCACATGTAGATGAATGCCAACAGAATCAGTTCTTCATACAGTCTGATAAATCGGCTGATGTCTCCAGTGTGGAAGCTATGGGAAAATTCTAACATTATCGATCATACCCGGCATCTCCATCATCCTCGCTCCACTGGCGGCTATGTGGATAATACCCGGCACCTCCAATAGCTTCGGAAGTCTGCTTGCCATCCTTCTAATCATCCCAAACATAACCCATATGCATCGACGTACATGGCCTTATGGATCTTCTTGGTGATACCAGTTATGATGAGGTGTTGGCGTCTACCAACATCACCAGTAATGACATCCGCAGACGCCAATTTGGGGTGGCAGTATTTTATGAACCATGAATAAATCCGCAAGCGCACGGAATATCACTGTAGCATTTTACCCGGGAGTATACCGGGGTGTCATTTATATTTCCGCAGGAAAGGCGATGAGTGAGAAGATATATAGATTAGTTGGTGAACTCTATCTAGATTGGATATTCTCATGCATAAACAGATGTAAGATAATAACATGGTAGGAGGTAGTGTGACACACACACAAACTACCCACTTAGATAAATAAAAAGATAAAAGAAAGATAAATGATGCTTTAGGCTGTGAGCAAGGTAAAAGTCAGAGATCGAGTCAGCTGTGCTAGGCTAGCTATATCTACACTTTCTCATTGGTTAGCTCGTCAGAGATTAAACTACACAATAGGGAGATTGCCATCGAAGTAACGGGAGGTGCCCATACACCCCGGCGACTTTATGTACCTCCTACCCCCATACCGAACGTGGAGGATTACTAAAAGGCTCGAACAGGGCTGTCACCACCTGCCGGCTACCTCTACAAATCGTGGGTATAGTTGACATCCAGCAACTATTAGCTAATCTAGACACCACGTCTACACTAGTAATGGATACTCTAGTGTTCCGCGCGGAGCCCCCACCCTTCGGATGGACAGACATCATACTAGAGCAATCATACGAATACTGGAGCAGTTGATAGAGTTCTAAAAACAAAAGACTAACCATCTCCAGCACAGGGCGATCATGCAATGCAAGTATTGAATAATTACGCAACCATGACAAGAAGCATCTACTCGATAACTCAGAATATACTTCAAACAGATATCGGTAACCATAGTCTAATTTTATTACAAATGACAAAATATTACAAGAGAGAGCTAGAGATGAACCCATACCAGACTCTCGAGCAACTCCGGCGACTCGATGACTCCTAGACTTCTCCTAAACTCCACTAAGCCTAAAGACTATGCAAGGAATGCAAGAGAGGAGATGAGAGGTGGTGTGTGTCCTATTCTCCACCCCCTTTGTATTTATAGCAGGGAGGCATGGGGTGAAGCCTTCACAACAGACGTAGGGGACCAATGGGGAGACGCCACGTGCCCTGGTTGAGACAGTGGGGCACACGGGCCAGGTCGGCCGACCAGGTAGGTCGGTCGGCCTGCCCGGGCCACCAACCGCCCCCAACTTCTTCTGGCAGGCTGTATTGGGCCTCCTTGTCTGATCCACATTGGGGTTGGCTTGTCTTGACTTGTTTGAATTGGGTTCTTGCATCACTTTTGGTCCATCTGAGCCTGAATCGGTGCTCTGATAATTTCTGTGATTTTATGTCAGGCCAACCTGCATATTAGCTTGAAAACACAACTTGCATATTCTAAAAGGTAAAGTGTGGTTTAGGGACTTTATTGAATAAGAATGCGTGTAAGAAATGCAAACTCTCATGATTTTCTGATCAAGTTGATGCCTAGAAATGGTCGTTAGTGAGTGTCAACATGAGGTCGCCGAGGTACAGGTGATCTTCGAATCAAGCTGAATGTCCAAGTCAAGCTGCAACAGAGTTCGATCCTTTAAAGATTCCCCTGCTTGAGTGTACACCGAAGGATGTTGTTCTAGTAGCCTCACAACATCACATATACTATATAGCCGATAACAAACATCCAATAAATTTATCGGCTGTATTAACACAAGAAGAAATAGGACAAGCAAAAGTCGTCTTGTTTTTGCTAATAATTCCTTTTCTTAATAAAATGTTCTCAGTCAAAAGCATCAAGAGTATATAGCCGATGCGAATGTAAATGATCTCTTTAGAAAATTTAAACGGTAGCATCGGCTCGTGAATAGGTACTGAAATAATTCCCTCCATTATGCGTCTTACTGAATGTTGGCAGTCCTTAGCCTCACAGAAGTGTACTAGTAATGACTCTTGTTTATCCAAGGGATATGACGGGAGTGAAGAGGTCCAGATAAGATAGGTAGAGGTAGTCTAACGTTGTCTTACTAACTACTCCTATCAAGAATACTTGACTTGTAACCTAATTGCTTCGGCGACTGGAAGAGGAAGGACTTCAGAAAAGGATGAGAGGGGAGTCCAACGGCAACCTGCAACTACTGCTATGAAAACACCCGAACGTGGTGGACTACGAAAGACGAACAGGGATGTCACCACCTGCCGCCTACCACAACGGTTCCGTGGGGTGGAACACAACCCAAGGTAACTATCAAGTCTAGGCACCGTGCCTACACTATCAAGTCATTGACTTCTGCCTCACGTTAAGGCAAGAAGAAACCCCAAATGGATAGAACTTGCTACCCACGCAGATAAGGGATCCCACAACTAGAGAGACCAAGTATTCAAGTACTAATAAAGTAAAGGAGAGAAAGCAATGTTACTGACAAAAGAAGAGGAAATTACTCGAACCGGAGCTTTATTCCTCGGAGGCACAAAGTTGGAGAGGGGCCGACACTCCGGCTCTTCTCCGGAATCTCACCTCGCCTCTCTCCCTATTTTCTAAGATATGTGGAGTGCTACGCTTCTCCTTAGACTTGCTTCAATTCTCCGTGCCTTGGAAGTGAGGTGAGGCTGCTATTTATAGTGCTTTGGGGTCGGTACTTGAGCCAATGCGTGGCTTGCACGCAGGTACTTCAGTTGCTTAGCTTCCATGCGAAGGACGTGCACGTGGTGTGAAAAAGTTAGACCGGCCGGCCTCTTGATCCACCGACTTTTGATCGAACGCCCAATATTCCTTCTTGCAACGTCGGTTGGAGCAACCACCAACTTGAATCAGTCCGATCGGCCGAAAAGTGAGGCCGGCCATCCTAGATGAGGCCAGCCGGCCTGGGATTTTCTCCCCAGGCGTTGGATCAACTGCCAATGTGTGATGGACGGTGCGGAGTTTCTCTTCCAAGGCGGTTTCCAGTCGGTTGGCCGTTATTCATGTGGAAGGTGGGCCATTCAATCCATGTGACAAACTCATCCATCCCTCCACTTGTCTTAAGCTTCATCCAATGGTTGGCATTGGTTCCTCTTGTGTTTCTTTGCATGTAGGTGCTGGTCCAACCTTGGATGATCAGCCCAACATCGAACGACCATTTTGGGAGCCCATTGGAGGGGCATATGGGGCCTTTCGGTCTTACATTCACTTTTGGCTTGCCTCCAAGTGTTTGGGGGTCCATTGGTGAGTCCCCAAGGCTACGAGGAAGAGTGGAGGGTCATTTGTGGAGGTGCCAGGCCGGCCGGCCTAAGTCACGGCCGCGTCGGTGATTTTCTCGGAGGCGTAATTTTTCCATCCGAACTCCGAATTGGGTTATCCAAGTGTCCATTTTGATCATCTCGATGAGCTCTTCGATATGGTTCTGTCAAATATGTTATTTGAGGAAATTTTGTACCATGTCCAAGTGTCATTTGTACCGAGACGTCTGAATGAACCTTCATTTGTATGGCCTCAACTGCTACTTCACCAATAATGGTATTTGTGCACCATTTTACCTATATTCCTTGCAAAACATGGTGGGAGACAAAACTCGTGGAACTCATCAGTTTAAATAGAACTTTATATCAAAACTTCTTCAAGTTCCCTCATTAATGGCAATGGTTGGCGGCCAAAATGAGTGTATAATGGCCGTCAACACTGAACAAAAACTGATAAGCCCTGATCTGTCACTGTGCCAATACACTGATCAACCATTTATTGTTATATTCTACATTGGCTGTCTAACGTGCAATGACAGAATAGGCAGCCGATGCACGGATGAGATAGACCTGGTGCTGTTTGCCAATCGTATCATCAGATGAGCCAATGAGAGTAACCTTCCAAGAATAAATACATGTCGACAAATTACTTGTGCCCTCCTATCGGCTCAACTCCAGCACTAGTGGCCGACGGGGACATTCGATACGTGATAGCACAGCCAAACATAATTAGCCATGTATTTGCATGTGTCCATACTTGCATGTCGAACTGAGCCATCTTCCATGCTGTAAATACTTGGCTTCTTTTTTTGCTATGGTTCTATATGTTGGTCCTCCGTGAATCTGATCGGCTGTTCAATCAGCAAAGGAGCCGATTAATACTATCCTTGGGAGCTTGAGCTGCATCAACGGGAGGTATAATCTGACATGTAGTCAATAAAACTATTCGGCTTTGTCAGACCCGGGGCAGCGGGACTGCTTATAGGCATAGAATGTTCTAGAGTAAGGGATAGCTCATGGATGTACCTTACCTCTTTTGTAACTACCCGAATAGGTGTAGAACTAGCTGTACTACAAAGGAAACTACCCGATTGTGTTGTAGTAGGACTCCAACTATACTCGGCTAGGACTTTCCATGTAACCTTGTCCCCCCGGGTATATAAGGGCAGACAGGGACCCCCTCAAAATATCATCAACACCTAAGGCAATACAAACAACTACACAGGACGTAGGGTATTACGCAACTCGCGGCCCGAACCTGTCTAAATCTTTGTGTTCCTTGCACCATCGAGTTCCAGAGCAGTCGATCCCTACCTACAAACCTTACTCCTAAGGGTATCCCTGAGCAGGCTTGGCGGTATACACCGATAGCTAGCGCGCCAGGTAGAGGACTCGGCGAGTTCATCGGCGAGTTCGATGGCTACTTTTGCTTTCAGCACCACGGCGCCTCCTCAAGGTGCCACCTTCGTCTTCGGCTCGTGGGTCTGCGTCGCCGATGGTTCGGGCGGCTTTGAAGCCACCTAACCAATCCACCCACGCTAAAGGCCTTCATGTCGGAAAGCTCCAACAACCTCGCCAGATCAAACGATCATGGCGTCATACTGCTTCCCGACTTCGCCAAGGAGATCGAAAGGAAACTCGAAGACAACTCGGGTTCCACTCGGACTCAGATTAATCTTGATCTGAGTTCCACTTGGATTGAGACTCCTCTTGTTCAACCCATCTTTGGGTTGCGCAACGCATCTTCTACTTATAAACAGATGATCGGATCCATATATGAAAATAGCTTGGATCATCTTCTCTACGTCGAAAACCACTCAGTCACCACTGGTCGGGAGGCACCCGTTTTCGATGTATACCCCGATCCAGTCGAGTCGTCTCACGACAGCCTGGATTTTATCACTAATGTGCTGTCAAAAATTCAACTCATGTCCTGCCAGGATCACACACTCGCAGAACTACTCGACAACCTTCGAGAAGTTGCCAGCATTGATGATCTTCTGTTCCAGCACGACACTCCCCTTGCAGCTGAGAGGGAAACTGGGTCTGGAGAAACCGTGCTAGCGGATTGGGAATCAGATCTAGAATGCTTCTCACCGAACGCCTGGTTTCTATCATCAACCAGCAAGGAGGAGGTGCTCCTAGCCAGCATGACCCCAACGAAGCCTTGGATCAGATTTTAGAAGACAATCTGACCCGAGATGCTCCACAAGATGAGGATGAAGCTACTCGCACAGCTCGCAGGGCAAGAAATCAATTCAAAGGAGAACGTTGGGCTCGAGCTGCCGAGTGCGCTCGCCTTCCCCCGCGCAACCTCAACAACGAGTTTAACAACGTCGTGGGTCCAATCTTCACTACTCTTATCGCTGCAATGACAGAAGCAACCCTGCGACTCATGCAGATGCCTCAGAACCCGGAGATGGAACGTGTCATACACCTCGCCAAAAATGCCGTCGAACAACTCGAAGACAAAATCCATTGTCCTCGCTTCACGGCACTCGGCCGAGAGCTACCGCAACAGTCATACCTCAAGTAAGCCGTACCCCCGGAGGCCATCACCGTCAACAACAGCTGGAGCAACAAAATCAAAGAAACCAAGAGGACCAAGGGGTCGCAAGCATCCATCGCCCCAGGGGTGGCCAACCACCGGCAAACCAAGCTCCTGGGCCTCAACCAAGTCGCAACAACAACCGCGGGCACAACAGGGAAGAAGTAGCCGATTCCATAGTGGACGCACGGGACATCATCAACGCAAGACGCAGATCGCAGCTTGCAGACAACTCCGATCGCTTCCAAGCCCTCAGCAGAGTCTTCGACAACGTCGAGTACCCGAAGGACTTCAAGCCCACGAACATCCAGAAGTACGACAGTAAGCAAGACCCTGCTCAATGGTTACGTTTATACTCGACCGCTGTTAGTGTTGCAGGAGGAGATACCAACATCTAGGTCCTCTACTTCCCGATGGCCCTGGAGCCCGCACCCCTCACGTGGCTCGAGAGCTTGGCATGCGAATCCATACACTCATGGGATGATCTCAAGAAGGCCTTCATCGACAACTTCCAAGGGTTGCTACATCGAGTAGCTACTCGACACGCCTTGTTGATGTGCAAGCAGGAGCAAGGCGAATCGATCAAATCCTACACCAAGCACTTCTTCGACACAAGAGCCACCATACCCAACGTCGCCGCCGCCGCCGTCATCGTCTACTTCCAGAGCGGCATTACTGTCCAGTCTCTATACTGTGACTTCGGGCGCAATCGCCCCAAAATGGTAGTAGAGCTACGCGACATGATGCAGCACTGGGTGGATGAAGAGGAGCAAGAGCGCAGCCGTTTCCCGCGTCGTAACAACGACAACAACGGGAAGCATCACAATGACCGTGGAGGGCCAACAACCAGCGGGATCCCGTGCGTAAGTGCAAGCCTGATGATACTGTCAGTACCATGGATTGCACTCTGCGTGGTAAGAAGAATGAAAAGCCGCAGGATCAGTTCGACAAGATCCTTCACAATAAGAGGTGCCCAATACATCCCAAGAGCAACCACTCGATGTGGGAGTGCACGATCCTGCGCAAATCTTTTCAGTCAGCACCGGCAGATGCTCATAAGAAAAAATAGAACAAGGACGACGAAGATGACAAGAAAGACCCCGATGGGTTCCAATAGCTGCAAAACGTTGTCAACGTCATATTTGGAGGAGATCCCAGCTTCTCCAAGCGAGCCTAGAAGCTTATACTCAGAGAAATTCTCTCAGTTGAGCCAGCAATTCAGAGGCCATTAAAATACAGCAAGGTCCCCATCACCTTCTCCAGGGATGATCAATGGACCAGCTTCTCTGAACCTGGAAAATTCCCACTGGTACTCGATCCAGTTGTCCAAGGGTCCAAGCTCACGTGAGTACTCATTGACGGTGGAAGCGGGCTCAATTCGATCTTCGCTAGTACACTGGCCAAGATGGGTCTCAACTACATGAGCCTACTCACCCCAAGCAAGGCCCCGTTCTACAGCATTGTTCCTGAAAATTCTTCTACACCGATCGGCTCGGTTACTCTTCCAGTCACATTCGGTACAGAGCAAAACTTTAGGACAGAGTACATCAAGTTCGAAGTAGCCGACTTCTATTCTTCCTACCACGCCATCCTGGGAAGACCTATGCTAGCCAAATTCATGGTAATACCACATTATGTGTACCTGCTCCTCAAGATGCCAGGCAACACTGGAGTACTTTCCCTGCGTGGAGACCTCCTCAAGTCCTTCGAGTGCGACAAGGAAGCAATAGATCATGCTTCCACAATTCGAGTTCCTAGCTCTGTCAGTGAAATACTCGCGGCCGCCAAGGAACTCTCTCTCAACAAGGACTCATTGCCTTCCAAGAAGTCAAATCAGTCGTCGGTTAAGCCAACCGATGACGTGGGCACCAAGACTATTTGGTAAGAAGGAGATGACTCTAAAACTGCCATCATCGGAGTTGGCTTGGGCGACAAATAGGAACTCGAGCTCGTCAACTTCCTTAGGGCCAACCGAGACATATTCGCGTGGAAGCCAGCAGATATGCCTGGGGTGCCCAAGGAGTTGATCGAGCATGCCTTGAAAGTTGACCCCAAAGCCACTCCAAAGAACAATGGCTACGGTGTTTTTCTCTGGACAAGCGAGAAGCCATCAAGAAGGAGCTGGCGAAACTACTCATAGCAGGGTTCATCAAAGAGGTCTATCATCCCGAATGGTTGGCCAACCCTGTACTCGTCCAAAAGAAAAACAACAACGAGTAGAGGATGTGCGTTGACTACAACGATCTAAACAAGCATTGTCCAAAGGACCCTTTCGGGCTACCCCGCATTGATCAAATAATCGACAACACGACAGGATGCGTCCTGCTATCCTTCCTCGACTGCTATTCAGGCTATCATCAGATTGCCTTGAAAGAAGAAGACCAAATCAAGACAGCATTCATCACCCCTTACGGGGCATACACCTACAAGACCATGTCCTTCGGGCTGAAGAACGCTGATGCCACCTACCAGCATGCGATTCAGCTGTGCTTTGCTGATCAGCTACATCGCAATGTTGAAGCCTATGTTGACGATGTTGTTGTCAAAACCAAGACCCAGGATCAATTCATTACTGACTTGGAAGAAACCTTCAACAGCCTCCGGAAATTCCGTTGGAAACTCAACCCAACCAAGTGTGTCTTCGGCGTACCCTTTGGAAAACTACTCGGATTCATCATCAGCAACCGAGGAATCGAGGCTAATCCAGAGAAAATCAGTGCTATCATGGCTATGGATCCTCCAGCTACCATCAAGGACGTCCAGAAGCTTATTGGCTGCATGGCAGCCTTAAATCGGTTCTTGTCCAGGCTTGGTGAACAGGGCTTACCCTTCTTAAAGCTCCTCAAGTGACAAGACAAATTCGAGTGGACTACAGAAGCCGCGAAAGCACTCGAGAACCTTAAGCATCATCTCCAGTCATCGCCAATTCTTACGGCTCCACTACCGGGCGAGGAACTACTCCTCTACATCGCTGCGACTACTCATGTGGTCAGCACCGCGATAGTAGTCGAATGTCCGGAGGAAGGCCACGCTTACAGCGTGCAGAGACCAGTCTACTTCATCAGCGAAGTATGCTCTGAATCAAAAGTTAGATATCCATCAATTCAGAAAGTTCTATATGGAATTCTAATCACCTCAACGAAGCTTCGACACTATTTTGATGAGTACAAGATCTCAGTAATAACTGACTTCCCATTGGTGGACATACTCCACAACCGGGATGCCACCGGATGAAGTGGGCAGTTGAACTGGGAGCCTTGGAAATCAACTTTAAGCCAAGAACAGCAATCATGTCACAAGCACTAGTCGACTTTCTAGCTGAATGGCGGGAAATCAAATCCCAGCACCTCACAACATTCCAGAGCATTGGGTAATGTACTTTGATGGCTCACTCAAGCTTGACGGAGGCGGCGCGGGAGTCTTGTTCATCTCCCCCAAGGGAGAACAATTGAATTATGTGTTCCAAATCTTGTTTAAAGTCTCCAATAATGAAGCAGAATATGAGGCACTGCTACACAGCCTTCGACTAGCAGTTTCTCTCGGCATCAAGCGACTACTTATTTACGGCGATTCTCTACTCATCGTCCAGCAAGTAAATAAAGAATGGGACATCAACAAGAACACAATGGATGCATACGTTGAAGAGATCAAAAAGCTCAAAAACAAGTTCTCAGGATTGGAAATCCACCACGTAGATCGTGACAACAACGTGGGAGCCGATGTCCTCTCCAAACTTGGATCTACTCGAGCAGCTGTTCCGCCGGGAGTCTTTGTTCACGAACTTCATCATCCATCAGTCAAAGTACAAAGCCAACAAGGTACTGACGCGGAGGCCTTGGCCACAGTCAGAGAAGTACTGATGATCGAATAAGACTGGCGGATTCAGTTCATTGACTTCATCAAGGAGTTCAAGCTTCCACCACATGTCGATGCCAAGAGCGCTGAAGCTGCCTGCATTATCAGGCGTAGCAAGGGTTTCGTCCTTGTCGGCGACAACCTCTACAAGCGCTCTGCCTCTGGCATCCTCATGAAATGTGTTACCCTCGAAGAAGGCAAAGACATCCTCAGGGAGATACATGAAGGAGTCTGCGGAAATCATGCCGCATCACGGACACTAGTCAGCAAGGCTTACAGATTACGGTTTTTCTGGCCAACAGCTGTTTCAGACGCAGAAGACCTTGTCAGACGATGTCCTGGTTGCCAATTCTTTGGAAAGAAGACTCATGTCCCAGTACATAATCTAATAACAATCCCTCCATCGTGGTTGTTTGTCTGTTGGAGTTTGGACATGATCGGACCATTAACCGTAGCTCCAGGAGGATTCAATCATGTGCTGGTAGCAGTCGACAAGTTGACTAAGTGGATCGAGTACAAACCCATTGTCAAGATCTCATCAGATAGAGCAGTGGATTTCATCTCTGACATCATTCACCTGTTTGGATTTCCTCACACCATCATCACAGATCTTGGCTCTAACTTTACATCGCAGTCCTTCTGGGATTTCTGCGACAATTCCTGCATTGAGGTCAAGTATGCTTCCGTGGCTCATCCTAGAGGAAATGGTCAAGTACTCGATGGCTTGAAGAAGAGACTCTACGACACCAACTCCAAGAAAGGTGGCAAGTGGATTCAAGAATTACCTCATGTGATCTTGGGGCTACAAACGCAGCCTAGCAAAGCAACTGGATAGTCTCCCTTTTTCCTCACCTACGGGTCATAGGCTATACTACCCGCGGATAACATGTGGAAATCGCCAAGAGTAGAAGCCTATCAAGAAGGAGAGGCAGATGAAGCCCGACAACTTGAGTTAGATTCAGTCGAAGAAGCCAGGATCAATGCTTTGACCCAATCGGCTAGATACCTTCAAGGAGTCAGATGCTACCATGTTCGCAATGTGCAGCAAAGATCTTTCAATATAGGAGATCTAGTTCTACGAAGGATTCAAGATGAGACAGGACTGCACAAGTTAAATTCTAGATGGGAGGGACCTTTCATCGTGTCTAAGGTCACAAGACCCGGATCATACAGAATCACTGATGCAGATGGTAATGAGGTACCCAATTTCTGGAACATTGAGCACTTGCGCAGATTTTATCCTTGATCCAAGTAACTTGGTGATGTCAGATTGATCTCTTGTAACACTCCAATTTAAATTTCAGCATTTAATAATAAATTTAATTGGTTTAATAAAATTTCTAAGGTTTATTTTTCTTAGCCTTGCATTTAATTGTAATTTATTTCATAAGGAATTAAAATTTATTTTAGGTTCAACATGTTTGTGCATTCATGCTTGTGCATAGTTTTATTTTGGTTGAGTGCTTAGTGTTTGAATTCAAATTTCATTTGAATTCAAATTAGTTTGAGTTAGTTTGAAAAAAAAGAAAAGGAAATAGAAAAGAGGAAGAAATAGAAAACCCAAACCAGCCCAAACCTGTGCTCGGCCCGAACCACTCCCTCCTTCCCTCAAGCTCGCGGCCTCCCTCTCCATCTGGCCCAAATCCCAGCACCCCGACCAGCCCGCTTCCTCCTCCCGTCCCTCTCGCACGGCCCATGCCGCGTGCACCGGCCCAACAGCCGCTTGCGTAGCAAAGCCCGTTCCCCGCACGGCCTACCTTTGACACCCACGCGCGTGCTAACCGCTGAGCTGCCGGCCCCACGCATCAGTTCTTTCCCCTTCCTCCACCCGCAATCTCCGTGCCGAGCGCCCCCTACTCCGCCTCGCCCGACCCCCGCTGCCTCGTGGACCTCCACGACCCCCGCCGGCCGACCAGTCAGCCGCGTCCCGGCCTTCCAGAAGCTTCACTGAGCCTGGGATCACGTCGAGATGTTGGCGTGATCCGCTTTCACCGCGCTGCGCCCGCGATCCTCGCCGGCCTTCCTTTCGGAGCACGCACGCCCAAGATCCCAGCTCCACCTTTAATTGGCCCCGCGCACCTCCCTGAACCCTACCACGCCTTGCCAAGCTCACCACCGAGCTCCAGCACCACCGCCGCCCTGCTCCGCCGTGCAGAGCTCTTTGCGCAGCCGTGCCCACGCGCACCCAGGCCACCTCCACCCCTGTGAACCACCGCAGAAGCTCCGCCGAGCGTCCAGGAAGCTTCCCGAGCTGGCCATCCTCGACCCCGAGCCGTGCAGTGCCGGAATTTCACCGCGATGCCGCCACAGGTGAGTCGGTCCGCCGTGACAATTCCTCACCGCCGGTGGTTTCCCGACCTCCCTGACCCCCGTGGCACCATCGCAGGATAACCTTGAGCCGAACTGTGGAGCCCAGAAGCCGGAGCACCCCTGCAATAGACTCATGTGCGCCGAATCATCCTGGCCTGAGCCCTCGGTAAGCTCCAGCCCATTTCCCCAGTCCTTTTGGCGCTAGAACTTGTAGGCCGTAGCCCCTGGAGCCCTTAGAACATCGCATGCCGGCGGGCGCCGCCGCGCAGATCCGCCCCCTTCACCGCGCACGCCGTTTCGAGCCCCGAGCCGCCTCCTTGTTGCCTCCAGTGGATCACGCATGGCGTGAGGAGTGTCCCCGACCCAAGCTTGCTCTGTTTTGACCCCGGGAAGGCCGAGTTCCTCCTACTCCGGCGAGTCCCCGCCGCGGGAACTCGACTCCGGCGACCCAGCGCCGCCGCCCGCATTCCCTTTTGACCCGAGCCGACGGATCTTGATCCAACGGCCAGAAACACCCAAGCCCAAGTCAATCCAGGCGGATAACGGTCAGCCCTGGTGTTTTTGCTAAAGAACCTCTGCGCTTTCTGAGAATCAACCCGCCGTCCTAGCCCGTTCAAAAATAATTCCAGAAAGACCTAGTTTTTAATGTTTAGGCCCCTGACCTTTTTAAAAATAGAACCTGCAGTCCAGACCTGCTGGTTTTACACGTTAGACCCCAGATCTATAGTTTAATTACATATAGGTCCCTGGTTTTTGCAGAAAACCCCTGGAAACTCTGTTTTTCTTACAGTTTAGCCCCTAGATCTTGTTTTAAGCCTAGTTTTCGCGTTCTAGCTCCGTTTTAGGTGTTCTTTATATCCACGCGATCGTTGTAATGCGTAGAACAGTTCTAGCTTAGTTTTGTTTACTGTTTTTATGTATTGTTGTACTATTTCTTAGTGTTTGCCTTTGTTTGCATGTATGTGTATGTGCTGGACTTGTTTTTGGTGTTGTGATCGCGAGTAGACGTTGATCCATCTGAGGAGTACCAGGAGCCATCTTCAGAGCAGTTTGAGTAGCAGGAGAACTTTGAGGAAGGCAAGTATAATATGAAAACCACCTATCACTTTTAAATACAATTTCATATTGCATTTTAACATTGTATGCCTATAAGGACTTTCCTAGCCACTTTATTACCTTATATATATATACAT
This sequence comes from Panicum virgatum, assembly GCF_016808335.1. Taxonomy (NCBI): domain Eukaryota; kingdom Viridiplantae; phylum Streptophyta; class Magnoliopsida; order Poales; family Poaceae; genus Panicum; species Panicum virgatum. The sequence goes on along the minus strand of NC_053153.1, from coordinate 25,300,998 downwards.
ATCCCTTGGGTTGCATTTTGGTTAGTTGTGCTAGGTGTCGCGCTATAACACACTTGGTCCTTTTTAATTAATTTGATTAATGGTATATGCAACTTAATTCTGGGAGTGGCCCGTTTGAGTGGCTCACGTCTCGTTAAAAAGTGGTTTTTTTCTAGAAACATGGTTTATGGGTCCAACACGGTGCTTAGTGCTGGGTTGGCCACTCTCCCTAAGGACCGGTTCATAGAGCGACAACCTGGGACAACAGCGCTACCACAAGACTGGAATGGGACGGTCTTGGCTTACTAATTAGGTCTTTTTGGTTTGGAGTAACTTACCTGTGGGGAAAGGGTGGTAAGCTTCTATGGCCCTCGTACTGAGTGGCCTCATCTGTGCTTTTGTGTCTTGACGCCCACTAGACCTGCTCCATAGTTGCCGATCCAACCCTCGCGGTTACTCCTTACCAATGAGATTCTTTGTAAAGGCCTCGTAGTGAGTTTGCTAGTCATCTCACCTACGGAAGTGTGATGAACAACTAGCGTAGCTCACGACTTATGGGTAAAGATGTGCAACCTCTGCAGAGTGTAAAACTGGTATACTAGCCGTGCTCACGGTCATGAGCGGCCCAGATCCTCCTTTTGATTAGTGGGGTTATCTTCCTTTGATTAGGGGGGGTTCCCCGGGTGGTTTGGTTTGGTTCTCAGTAGTATCATAATTAATTCTGATTAATTACTATGTAACTGGGGTATGGTAATTCATCAACTTGTAGTAAATAGCTTTAATAAAATTTTGCCAAGATTAAAAGCTAATGCAGTTAAGTCAGCCATCCTTAGAGTCTCATAGTTTGTGTTATACTTGTTGAGTACAAGTTGTGTACTCACTCTTGCCTACTCTACTCTTTTCCTCTTGTTCTCTTTGGGGATACCCTACTGCTGCTCAGTTCCCGGCGATGCGGAGGAGTTCACTCGGATCTACTAGGGGTACGAGGACTTCTAGGCATTCGTCTCCCAGTTGACGTTCCTGTGGCGCCCAGCTTCCGAGAGTTCCGTACCCGTTTTACGCTTCCGCATACTCTGTATCAGACATTTTGTCATTAATGTAATAAATAACATTCGTACTCACTTTATTATATCTTTTTACGTGGTATGTGATGTGATATACTGTTCATTCTATTGTATATACGTGTGACTTGATCCTGGCACGTATATGATTGCTCGGTTTATGTCCTTTTATAAACCGGGTGTTACATCTCCTTAATAAAGCAAGGGTTCCCATCAACTGTTCGACTACATTAAAGGCAGTTTTCAATCTGACAGTGTCATCTTGGACTACTCTTCAAAGAGTTTTTCCAACCAGCATAATCTTCACAGATTCATACCGACCTGGATAACCTATTCAGGATAGCTTACACAGTTTTCCGTCAGGATAACTATACAAGCCATATCCTTCTCCTCAATACAAGGACACAACCTACTCGCTAGCTTGAGAAGGTATATGGATACCTTTACTAGTTTGTCCGACTTGGGTAGCTCGACGGAGTTCATCCTAACAGGTCAACTATAAGGAACTCCAGCCTTGTGTTAAAGGCAAAACTACTCACTAGCTCGAGTATATTATGGATACTACTACATTTTGTCCTTCTGGGGTAACCCGACGGGGTTCATCCTAACCGGTCAATCTTAGTAAGTTACTCCAAGTCTATAAGTTAGACACCCTATTCGCTAGCTCGAATAGGTATTGAATATTTTTGAGATGGTTTCATCTTGGATAACTCGACGGGGTTCATTCTAACAGATTTATCTTAAAAATTACTCCAGTCCTTGGCCAGGACACCCTACTCGCTAGCTCGAGTAGTTTCTGGATATCTCTACAAAGTCTTTCTATCTGGATAGTCCGACGGGATTCATCCTAACTGATCAACTATAGAGATTACTCCATATGAGCATTCTACTCGACTACTCGAGTAGTTGGTATTTATCCTACGGTATCAGATCAAGATTTTGAAGACACACCAACAGGATAAAATCAATACATACAAAGACAAGATCTTACAGAAGATGGCAAGAGCTATTACAGGCAGACTATTCTGCCAAGTTCATCAAAATCTCCTCAGCAATCACTTCCGACTCTTTACAATAGCTCTAGAATTTCTCATCAGAACAATCAGGAGCTATTCCTTTAGCTATGGGAGCTAAGTTATGCTGAGGTTAGTAAGATTTTACAATTCCAATCATGTGGGATAGATAATTCTTGGAGGTGGCCGTCATGACGTCGAAGAATTTCTTGGGAGCCTTTCTAAGCGCTCTACCAAAGACTTACCACTCGACGACCCTCTTCAGAGTCTACCATATCCACAATAACCTGAGCTGCTGCTACTAGTCGAGTATGGTCACTCGAAGAGCCTGATAGAAGGATATCTTAATGATTATTCAAATCATTGGCGATGCAATATCAAGATAGGGATCCAAATACTCACAGGCTTGAGCAATCCCTAATTGTTCTTGGAGTTTGGTTATCTCCTCCTCAAGGCTCTTGATCTGGTGCTTCATTGCACAAAGTTCTACATGATGCTTTTGGTTTGCTTCATACAGCTTGTTCTGTGCAGCAAGAGATTCATCAAGACGTTTGGCAATTAGTGCATTTTGCTGTTCCAAGGTCTTCCGATTGTCAATAGTCTTATACAAAGCATGTGACTTCAAGAAAGACCGATTGGCAACTTCCTATAAAATACAAAGCAAGATTGGTCAGATGTCTCCAACTACTCGACAAAGGCAAGTAGCAGCAGAAGAAGGTTTACCTTGGTATATTTAAAGCTCCATTGCATGTAATCTGCGAGCTTCTTCACATTGTCTATAGACAACAAGGGATCATAAAAGAGTTCCTTTCCCAATTCCTCCTGGGTAGACTGTGGCAAAGACTGAAAGGGTACCAATCGAATAGTAGGAGTCTTTGATCTCTCAGCTCCACTACTGTCAATTCCATTAGCATTTGAGGTACCTTCAGTAGTAGCAGAAGCAGTAAGCTTGGATGCTTTAGGATTTTGCTCATTTGATGTCCCAGGCATATCAGCTTTTGATAAGTTGGCAGTTGAGCTCTCGATCAACTCAATTACTGATGACTCGGGGGCTGATCTAGTAGTTGCTTCTGGACCACTCTCCATCTAGTTGCGGAAGTCTTGAATCTGATCCTTCTCATGTGTTGGAAGATATTGGATCCTAGCCAAGCAAGATTCAAAATAAGAAAGCTGAGGCGAATTAGATCTAAAATTTTAAGATCAAATTCTTACTGGCCACTGTCGATACGGGGTATTTTCTTCTGTAACAAAGCTCCAGGAGCTGCCTTCCGATTTTATCATCAGAGGAAGCAGCATTTGTTGACATTTCTAAGCACAATTACTAGGAACGGGGTTTTCAAGCTCGTCCCCGGCAACGGCGCCAGAAATGCTTGTTGGCATTTCTTAGCATCGTCACTAGGAGGGGTTAGGTCCTAGCAATGCCGCCAAGGGAATGCCGTGTTGGTATGTCTTAACGTTTATAGAAGGATCCGCAAGCGCACGGATATATCGTTGTAGCATTTCACCAGGAAGTATTCAGGGTATCGTTATTTATATTTTTCCAAGGGATGGCTAGGTTGTGTAAAGTTTATTTACTAGTTCCATAACCATGACACGTATGAAGTAAGATGAAGACCACTGACTTATGCAGGGGTAAGTGATAAATAATGGATAATCAAGGGTAATGTGACACACACAGAACAACCAACTCTCATGAATAAAGAATAAACAAGCAATCCTAAGGTTAGTGGAAGCATAGGCACAGATCCTAGTATACTATTCATGTTAGTAGATAAGTTATGTTAGCCACATGCTTAGAACTGCAGGTGCCGGGAAATTAGGGACATCGGGGAGAATGACCCGCATTGGAGAACATCCAGTCCCGTTTCATCTTTGCATAAACTCCTACATGATACCCAAACATCGGGGAGTACGCTAACCGAGAAGCAGCTTCCCGGTGGACCGACAGGGCTGTCACCACCCACGGTCTACCCAGTCACACCGTGGAGCACCATCATATCCGAAGGATCCCGCATACCCGGGCACCATGCCCGCATATGAAGTCACTACCCTAGCACCCCCGAGTCCCCCACCCTTCGGATGGACAGATAAGATGCTAAAGCAAGCCCGAAAGCACAACGAACCGATATCCTTACCTAGATCATCTGGTCTAAGCAAGCAACTAATATAACTTGATAAAGCACAGATCAAGTCTAAGCAAGCTATGAACATAGCAAGATAACCGAGAACAAACTCAGAATGAATAGCATAACAAAAGTCGGAATACAAAGCCATACCAGATGCCGAGGATTACTCGCCGATCCCGAGGACGACTGGATTCGCTAAGGAGATGAAGTACTAGCCTAGCTCCACTACCCTAAGGAGTACAAGACACAAGAGAGTGTGAGAGAGAGGCCTTCAAGTGGTGTGTGTGGTGAGAGTGGTGGGAGGCCCCTTTTATAGCTTGAGAGGTCCGTTCCCGCCATCTCTATAGATGGAAACATGCCTAACTGACCTCTAGAGGATAAGATCAGTCTTCCCACCAAAACTCAGCCTGTGTGGCTGCCAGGTGGGGTCGGCCGAACCCCCCTACCGCCTCTGGCCACCGTCCTTCTCTAGTACACTGGCTGGGGGGTCCTGATGTCAGATGGTCGGTGCTGGGGCTTGGTTGGTCAGTTTGGTCTAGTTTGTGGGCCTCCTTTTGTATGTGTTACGCCGGATGCGATCGTTTGCGACTTTGTCTGCGTATTCGTCGTGTTTTCTTCTTATTCCGGACTTATGCTCCTAAAATCATAAATCTTCTAAAACAACTGTCGAGCTAGGTTAGTGATACAAATATGTGGGTAAGAGGTATAGTTTTCCTTCTTTTATGATTATAGTTGACGGTCATATTTCGCACTTAACGACCGTCAACAACACCCCCAAGTTAGCCTTTTGCTCGTCCCGAGCAAAACAAGGCGCTCGTTGTTGATCAGGAGTTGCTACAATGTTGAATTTCCAACTTATACTTAGGCACAATTGAATGCTTCTTACCTTGATTTTGAATAAGTTGGCTTTTGTTCTTACCTCTTACCTTACTCCTGTGGAGCTTATAATTTCACCTCATCTTTGGCGGTTGAGAGTCAGAACGATATCATAGAGTGCTCATATTTCTTTCTCTTTAGTTCAACCGTCAATCCAGAGATTTTGTAAGGTTTTTCAAAAGAAATTTATAAAGTTCCTCGGGCGATCTCTCAGATCGCTCAATGTGTATAATTCCTCACCAAGGCTTTTATTGTGCCTTACTTCCTCAGCCTATCTCTAATGGCTATTTTTGTGGAGCTGTAGGTATGGAGGATTGAAGGCATACCTACTTCTCATATTTTTGCTAAGTCAAAGACCGGATCCAAAGGAGAAACAAGTCATAATCCTTGATCAAGATGTGCAAGTGTGTGGATATTTTTGGTGGATGGTGTATGTACTCCTTTGCATGCACCATCTCTCTTTTTCTTTCTTTTTGGATAAGGGGCTATCTTTTTTTTGTGACATGCCTAAGCATGTGGCATACCTTCTTTGGGTATGCATCTTTTATTCCTTCTTTTTTTTTGACATGCCGAAGCATGTGGCATACCTTCTTTGAGTTTGCATCTTTTATTTTTTTTCTTTTGGATAACCCCATATCCTTGATATATTTCCGAGAGGGAGGTGTCATACATGGACTTGGAGTTTTATTTTGTGGATGGATGTTTGCTTACTTCTAGTGTAGAAGCATATCATGTGATGGAAATGTGTACGTGATCTTGATCATGGAAGTATGAAATGAATCTCACTAAGGGTCACAACAATTTGACAAAGCTCGATGAGATAGCAATGAAAATCAACATATAGCTTTGGATAGAAATTTGCATATCATCGAGGAACTTTATTATATTTTTGTGTTTTCAAAATTAAATACTCCGGATATCAAGCATCTCATAAGAGAAGATCATAGCAACTCTAGTTAACCATATCATAGCTCACAACAACTTGGATTTGGATCATGCTTTTTGCTACCCACAAGTTTCAAGCTTAAGGTTTGAACATTTTAAGCCAACAAACCCAAAACTAGGTAGAGCATAAAGTTGTAACTAAGCATATGAAGGAAATTAACGGAGCAACTATTCATCATCTCAATAAGGAAAACTTACACAATGCTTACTACACATATTAAAAGAAATATTTTTGGTGTTTTCTAAGTTTTGCAAATTTTTATTTGTTTTTAGTTATGCAAATTGTTATGGATTTTCTGATTTTGTAAATTTTTATGGGTTTCATGCATGGTTATGAAAGTAGTAAAGATAAATGATACAAGTCACCTCTCGTGGGAGTCCTCCCCCAAGCTAGATTCAGGCTCACTACGGCTGATCGGGGTTGAAACTCGTCCAGCGGCATTATGTCCTCCACTCCCCCTGTCGCTGCAACTGCAACTGCAACTGCTCCATATCGTGGATTCTTTCGCCAGTGTGACGCTGCCATGCTTGGGTAGTATCGATGTGTTGGTTCAGCGTCTCTTTTATGTTGTCGCCCTGCACCCGTAGCTCACCTAGCTGTTGGGTGATGGCACCGAAACCTCGGGACGAGGACGTCCATCTGATGAGGTTCGGGGCTCCACCGGAGCTGAAACTGGTGGACCGGCAGCCTAGTGCCTGCCGTGTCCACTCCTATGCTGATGTGGGTAATGTGGCTGCTGAGGCGGTGGTGTCGGTTCTGCCTCCCTTCTGGTCCTGCTTCTTGTCATCCTGCCAGGCAAACCAGAAGATCTATGCCTACGACCTCCTTCTCATGGAACGAGAGAGATGGTTAGCGAATGGCAATTATACAAATAGAACTCCGCATTGGGCAGCGGAATCTCATTTGTATAGTCCAAGTAAAAGAAAATCAAAGAGTCATTCGGGTCTTTCTTGAGTGTGTGACCTTGTATCAAATAAGCCTCGTCGATATACGTACGGTCGCCCTCAATGAAAGGAATAGAATTCCCCTCTAAGGCACCAATACGTGTAGCGATACGAGTAATCAAAGAAGTGCACTCAATAGGACCCGTCATCTTGAAATTCAAAAGCCATTGCTTAACCAAAGCTTACGCGGGGGAGATTTTGATCTTGTTGACCATGGCATAAAGAATGAGCAACTCATCGTTGCGCACGGGTCGGACATCATCTCTTGGAACGAGAGTGATGGTTAACCACTTGTGCATCCACTGAAGAGTTGGATTATGAATGTCGCCGCACTGAGGTGCGAACTTGCCATGGACAACTTGACCTGAAATCTGGCCTCAAAATTCATGACGATTAAAACCGCGGCAAGCTTGATCGAGAGAAATCGGCCAGCGTTTGTTGAAATCGAGGTGGCCGGCAAAAGTTTTCCAAGAAAGCAAATATTCTTTTCCGAAAAGTCAAAAATAAACCCCGTTTTCCACCGCCCGAAGAGTGCAAAGAAATTGGATGGTGAGGAGTCGAGTACCATACTCCTCAACGGAAACGAAGTTATCTCATCCAATTGCATGCTAAAACGTTAGAGAAGTCTTCGTACATACCTATTTTGATGTGGAGGTCCGGATCGAATGCTCGTGTGTGGACGAAGCTTCGGTTCTTGAGGATGGTGTAGCCTTGGCATTCATGATCATCTCGCAAGTCGAGGTACAGTGCATTTTCCGCATCAATCTCTATGACCTCGGCTTGCGGTTCGGCTTGCATCTCTTCATATTGTTCTTCTTCCTCGTAGTCCATCGTGCTTGGTGTAGGCGTAGGTTCGGGTGTATATGAGCTTGAGCCACCCCGAGAACAGTATGAACTTCCACCCGTCATCTTCTTGAATGCGCCGGAAACCTTCCGCCCTAAGCCTTTCATGATGGACAAAACACGTGCAACTCGAAACGGGTTATGTTAGTGAAACCGAAATGAATGCTCTTACCCGTGAGTTGTTCCTTCTTTCGTGTAGCAAAGAAATGAGAGAGAGAGAGAGAGAGGTCGCTTGAATTCAAATTTTGAGCAAAAATCCAATGAAAACCCGAGAGCAAAGTTTGAGAGAGTTTGAGAGGGAGTGAGTGAATGAGAGTTGAGTGTGAGAGCTCAACACCCACTTCTCGGCCTCTATTTAAAGAGAGAATGCCTGGGCACAACGGCTAGGAGCTGAACACAATGATCACTAGCCGTTGGAAAAAGGTGGCAGGGAGCTGTTGCCAGGTGGGGCGGCCAACCCTAGGGTTCGGCCGGCCCCTCTATGGGCCCACTGGCTGACAGCCAGGGCCCATGGGTTACCTAACGGCTATAAGTTTTGAAATTTTCGGTGCCCGGCCAAACTTTGCTTCGAAAGATGTTCAAAATTATTTTTTTCAAAGGATTTTCATGCTCGGAAATATTTTTGGATTTTTGTGAAAGTCAAAAAGTGCTAGAAAAGTTTCTAGCATGCAAGGGTGTTTTGAAAATTCAAATATGCAGTGGGAAAAATCAAAAAAATTGAGAAAAGTAAAATGGTGAAAAGTAAATATGAGATACGTACCGATTTACCTTTGGCAAGGGCTCGTCGTTTTGAGTCTGACGAGCGGGACCTTTCTCCTGTTGTGATTACCACTGCTCGGCTTGTCCTGAAGAATTGGATGAGGATGAGCTTGTGACCTTACGCCACACCTTCTTTGCACGTCTTCTTTTGGATCGTGTGGTCGTAGGTCCTGATGGTGGGGATTATGGTGCATCCCAGAGTGTCTGCTCTTCGTCATCCTGTCGGTTCAGGATGCGCTGCTCTTCCCTTTGTTTAAATCTGAAGAACATGTTCTCCTTCCCGATGCGGAAGCGGATTTCTCCTCTTCCTACGTCGATCCTTGCTCTAGCGGCCCTCAGGAATGGTCGCCCAAGGATGATCTCGATTCCGAGGTCGCCTTCTATATCTATGACCACGAAGTCCGCAAGGACAAAGGAGTCTCGCACGCGGACTAAGACGTTCTTGGCTATCCCTTCGGGATACCGGATTGTAGAGTCTGCGAGCTGCACACACATATATGTTGGGGAGAGAGCAGGGTATAAGAGTTTCTCGTATATTACCATGGGCATAATATTAACGCTGGCCCCTAGGTCGCAGAGTGCGTGCTCATAGTATTGATCAAAAATTGAGCAACTAATCATGGGGACCCCTGGATCTTCTTGAATTGCTGCTACCAGGCCATCGCAAGTGTCATTCTTCGGGGGATTGTACCTGCCTGCATGGTTAGTGCGGGAAGTCTGCCGGGGATGGTTGCACCACCCGGTAGACACCATATTTGCAGTTTCTACTGGAGATTCGGGTTGCCCCGGAATCTTCCCGATCTCAGAGACAAGAACAATAGCAGCGATTTGCGCAAGTTGTGTTTTTATCATTTTGTTGAAACTTAATTGATTTTTAAGAGCAGAAGAAAGAGTTTCAACTTTAGCATTTATACTTTCCAAAATTTTATCATTGGCCGCAAGCTTTTTGTTTAAGGATTCATTGATTTTAGCTTGGCCAAAAACTAGATCTCTCAAGGAGGGTTGGTTCGAATTAAAATTCGAATTGAAATTTGAGTTGAAATTGTTACCTCCTCCTTGGAATGGTGGGCATGCTTGACCCCACCCCTGGCCTCCTTGTGAACGGAACCCGATGTTGTTGTTGTTGATGTAGGCTGCATCTTCACGGGTCTCGGGGCAGTCATTCCCTGAGTGTCGACCATCACCACAAACCTCGCACGTTAAGTACGAGGTCATGACATGGACGGGAATAGGCATTTGTGACCGATTCCCTTCATCAAGCTTCTTTAGTAGGAGGTCCAGTTTGGCGGCGAGCATGTCCGTCTCCTTGACGGTATGCATTCTGCTCTTAGTTCTGGGCTGGGAACGCTCCTCGTTCCAGGCCTGGTTGGAGACCATCTTTTCAATCAAGGCCGTAGCCTTGGCAATTGTTAGGTCGAGATAGGCTCCTCCAGCAGCAGCATCAAGATGGGCTTTGGATGTTGTCGTTAGCCCATTGTAGAAGCTTTGAAGCATGAGCCACTCATCCATCCCATGATGAGGACAGGCGAGTATGTATTCTTGCAGTCTCTCCCAAGCTTCTGGGATGGATTCCATCCCCGTCTGCTGGAAACTTGAAATTCTTCCACGTAGAGCATTTGTTTTGGCCAACGGAAAGAATTTCGCGAGGAACACCGTGGAACATTTGTCCCACGTGCTGACTGCTTCTTTATTCTTATAAAACCACTATTTCGCCTTCCCCAGGAGGAGAAAGGAAACAGGCGGAGCCTGATGGCATCAGCCGTAACGCCCCGTATGGTTACGGTCTTGCATAACTCCAGAAAGTTCTGGAGATGGGCGTTGGCATCCACATTCGGCTTGCCACAGAATGGGCTAGCCTGCACCATGTTGATGAGGCTGGACTTCAGCTCAAAGTTTATGTCCCGAACATCAACGTTGAGTCCAGTTGCCACATTGGCAGCTGAGGGGACGGAGAAGTCGCGGAGAGTCTTCTCAGCCATGGGTTCGGTGATCGTTGATGGTGCTTGGAAAGCTGGCTCGCTTGTCGACTGCGAGATCGGAGGAGGGATGACGCAAGGTCGGACCCTTCTCACGAGCTTCTCGGGACTTTCAACAAAGTTTGTCGGCAAGGAGAAACCAGACATACACTACCCTATTTTCATCCAATTAGGAGAGAACAAAAAAGATAAACACATTAGCCTGTATAAGCAGTAGCTACCTCTTACTTATATTGCCATGTTTAGGTACTTAGTAAATAACTTTACACCTAGTGCCATCGTCGGCAATGGCGTCAGAAATGCTTGTTGACATTTCTAAGCACAATTACTAGGAACGGGTTTTTTAAGCTCGTCCCCGGCAACGGCGCCAGAAATGCTTGTTGGCATTTCTTAGCGTCGCCACTAGGAGGGGTTAGTTCCTAGCAACGCCGCCAAGGGAATGCCGTGTTGGTATGTCTTAATGTTTACAGAAGGATCCGCAAGCGCACGGATATACCGTTGTAGCATTTCACCTGAAAGTATTCAGGGTATCGTTATTTGTATTTTCCCAAGGGATGGCTAGGTTGTGTAAAGTTTATTTACTAGTTCCATAACCATGACACGTATGAAGTAAGATGAAGACCACTGACTTATGCAGGGGTAAGTGATAAATAATGGATAATCAGGGGTAATGTGACACACACACAGAACAGCCAACTCTCATGAATAAAGAATAAACAAGCAATCCTAAGGTTAGTGGGAGCATAGGCACAGATCCTAGTATATTATTTATGTTAGCAGATAAGTTACGTTAGCCACATGCTTAGAACTGCAGGTGCCGGGAAATTAGGGACATCGGGGAGAATGACCCGCACTGGATAACATCCAATCCCGTTTCATCTTTGCATGAACTCCTACACGATACCCGAACGTCGGGGAGTACGCTAACCGAGAAGCAGCTTCCCGGCGGACCGACAGGGCTGTCACCACCTGCGGTCTACCCCAGTCACACCGTGGAGCACCGTCATATCCGAAGGATCCCGCATACCCGGGCACCATGCCCGCATATGAAGTCACTACCCTAGCACCCCCGGGTCCCCCACCCTTCGGATGGACATGTAAGATGCTAAAGCTAGCCCGAAAGCACAACGAACCGATATCTTTACCCAGATCATCTGATTTAAGCAACTAATATAACTTGATAAAGCACAGATATAGGCTAAGCAAGCAATGAACATAGCAAGATAACTAATAACGAACTCAGAATGAATAGCATAACGAAAGTCGGAATACAAAGCCATACTAGAGGCCGAGGATTACTCGCCGACCTCGAGGACGACTGGATTCGCTAAGGAGATGAAGTACTAGCCTAGCTCCACTACCCTAAGGAGTACAAGTCACGAGAGAGTGTGAGAGAGAGAGGCCTTCAAGTGGTGTGTGTGGTGAGAGTGGTGGGAGGCCCTTTTTATAGCTTAAGAGGTCGCACTACGTGGTTTTCCCCCTATAGCCACAAAATGTTTAGGCATCACCACTAATTTGGGTGCAATAGGGGGATTCTATGGCACCAAAACAGTGATTCAGTTGTAATATGCGTGCCTATTATGACACATAAATTGTGTTGCGATAGTTATTTTTTGTGTTGCAACAGGGTGACGCTAATGCAGCCATTTTTAGGTTTTGTGTTGCAATTGGTTGGGAATTCTACTACATCATTTCTGAGTTGCATTAGCATGTCGTGTGTTGCAATAGAAAGGTGCTATGGCGACCATTCTAGCGTTGGTTGCTTCTGAACGGCAATATAGCAACGTCTGATTTGGGTTGCAAATTTCTTGGTGCGTTGTTGCAATACATGGGGGGCTATTGCATCCTTTCTTGCCTCAAGATGCAATATCATGTACGTATTGCGATGAAATTTTGTGGTTGCACTAGTTGTCATAGTCGTTGCAATTGTATCAGACTTATGGCAACGAGGTCTTCCTTGGTTGCACTTAAATTCTTTTGGGGTCCCAAACTCTTGCCACAAGCCATCACCAGACCTGCCATGATTTCATCGGAACCAAAATTCAGACGGTCCTCTTGGGCCCTCACCCCTATCCGGCTGCCCCCTGGCTAGAAAGGCCGAGGCCCACGGCCTGCTAGCAGCTTGCCCACTTGCCCACGCCCACTTGCCCGTCTTGCCAATCGCGTGTCCCGTCTTGCGCCGATTCCACTTTGTTCTGATCTCCACGCGCTCAAGCGGCAGCGGCGGCAAGCGCCAAGTGACACGCCGACAATGATGACGCGACGGCGCAGCGGCTGGCGGCAAAGGGGCAGGCAGTGCAGGCGATGTGCATAAGTTTCATCTTTCCCTTTCACGTTTGCTGTTTGCATTAAGGGGAATTATCTTAGGTATTTTTTTATTCTCCAATTGTACTATTCTTGTTGTGTTTCATTTCTAATATAATATACAATGTTTAATATTTTCTTATTCAGTAGGCCTCACTTTAGAACTTTGTACAGGGCCCCGGTTGTCTTGATCTCGTATATATCTCCCCTGCATATATTTGCATATTGCTAGATCATGATCTCTAGCTCATTTCAAACATGCATGCAGATTAATGGCATCACATGAAGATAGGAGTTGGATGTGCTTGCCTCGACATTCAGAGGTGTGGAAGAGGAATTTCCGATCTTTTATTGAAACCTTTGGCAAATCATCGCAAGGTGTTGCATCTGTTGCGTGCCCATGTACTACGTGTCAATGCATGATCAGATATCATAACGTGTTTGAGATTCAACTTCATTTTGTGAATAGAGGGTTTGCTGATTGTTTCATCAATAATGATATCGAAGGCCAAACTAGCTCATCAGCTGAGGGTCGTGTGAATCATGATGTCAGTCCTGATCTCAATAATGCTGAACCTAAAGATGCACAACCTACAGTTGATACAGAACATTATTTTGGAGAAGACGATGAAGAAGACACATGTGATAACCCTGCTGCCACTAATAGTCTGATTAGAAACATTATCAGTGGCTCTATACATGGACAAATCATAGATGCTGAGGAGCCAAATATGAATGCGGAGATATTTCTGAAACTATTAGAGCAGGCAAAGAAGGAATTGTATCCAGGATGCAAAAATGCAACTAAGGTATCTTTTATCGTGGAACTTTTTCAGATAAAGTGCTTGTATGGAATTAGTAATGCAGAGTTGGAGGCCATGCTTAATCTGTTTTCAAAGATTCTCCTTGAAAGCCATTGTCTTCCTGACTCCTTGGATAGAGTGCAAAGGGTGGTTCGAGACCTAGGCTTGGACTTTGTCAAGATACACACATGTAAGAATGATTTTGTGTTATGTTTTGAGGAATACGCAAGTCTGGAGACATGTCTCATTTGTTAGGAGTCAAGGTGGAGAGTTGTAGAGAAAACCTGTGATAATGACAGTGCAAGTGGTGCTACTACTGTTAAGAAGCGGTTACCAGTTAAGATCCTACGCTACTTTCCTCTTATTCCTCGGCTGTAGAGAATGTATATGTCGAAGCGCACATAAGAGGAATTGCAGTGGCACAAGAAAGAATTGGTCAACGATGAAAAAATGCGTCACCCTACTGACTCATTGGCATGAAAGCACGTGGATAAAGAATATAGCTGGTTTGCAGAGGAAGGTCGTAATATTAGGATGGGTCTTGCTTCTGATGGATTCAATCCCTTTGGGATGCAAAATATTACATACTCCATATGGCATGTTATCCTAATACCTTACAATTTGCCTCCATGGTTGTGTCAGAAACAATCTAACTGGCTGTTGTCAATGTTGATACCTGGTCCAAAATCTCCTGGAATGGATGTTGATGTATATTTGAGGCCCCTTATATTGGAGCTCAAGGACCTTTGGGAAAAGGGTGTTACAACATGGGATGCAGGGACTAGGAAGAATTTTAAATTGCATGCTCTTCTTTTTTGGACAATTAATGACTTCCTAGCTTATGCTATGCTTTCTGGTTGGAGCACGAAAGGAAACTTTGCATGTCCATACTGCCACAAAGATACTGAGTGTTTGTGGTTGAAACATGGGAGGAATCACTGCTACATGGGACATCTACATTTCTTGCCCCCGGACCATCCATGGCGTAACAACAAGGTCAGCTTCAACAACAAGGTTGAAACCAGGGAGGCACCAGTACCACTGACTGGTGCACAGGTACTTGAGCAGTTTGAAAGTTTTGAACAAGTGATATTTGGAAAGACGACAGCATCAAAAAAAGGAAGCGCGACGAAGACAAAAGATGGCACAACTGGAGGAAGAAGAGTATTTTTTTGAGCTCCCTTACTAGTCTTCTTTGCTCATCAGGCATAATTTGGACGTCATGCACATTGAGAAAAATATATGCGAGAGCATATTAGGCACTCTGCTTGAATTGGAATGTAAATGTAAGGACGGGGAGAAGGCCCGGCTTCACATGGAGCATCTACGGATACGACCAGATCAGCATCCTATGATTAATAATGATTAGTATACCTTGCTACCATCCTTGTACAAGTTAGATAAGGAGGACAAGGAAAGTTTGTGTGCATTTCTATATGGAGTGAAGATGCCTGATGGGGTTTCCTCCAAAATAAGAAGATGTGTTGACGTAAAGTCATGTAAGGTGTCTAGCTTGAAAACTCATGATTACCATCTAATTCTACAGAAACTGTTACCCTTAGTGGTGCGTAGGATTTTGCCAGAAGCTGTTGTCATTGTATTGATTCAGCTTAGTAATTTCTTCGATGCACTATGTTCCAAGGAGCTGGTGGAAGCAGACTTGAACAGACTTAGCAGTTCAATTAGGGAGACTGTTTGTCGACTTGAGATGCTATTCCCACCTTCATTTTTTGATATCATGATGCATTTGCCTATTCACCTAGCTGAAGAAGCTAAACTTGGCGGGCCCGTGTGTTACAGATGGATGTATCCAGTGGAGTGGTACCTACGTACTGCGAAAGGATATGTGAGGAACAAGGCATACCCTGAAGGTTCAATAGCCGAGGGATACATACTCGAGGAGTGCCTTACATTCTGCTCAAAATTCTTGGATGTGGACACCAAACTGAATCGTGTTGATCGACATGAAAGAATTACAGTGAATGAGCCACCATCTGGTCTGAGCATATTTGCTGAAATGGATTACAAGAGGAGAGGGCAGGCTGTCGAGATCATGGACGCATATGATATGCTGAAGATGAGGCACTACATAATTTCAAATTGTGATGAAGCTAGACCATGGATCGAGTAAGATACGTTACTCAACATCATTACTTTTAAATTTTATATTTTAAACTAACAATAATATTCATTTCTTTGTAGTGCGCATTTGGAAGAACTGAAGAAATATGGATCACGAAATCTTAATCAACGACACGAGGATCAATTTGTAAGATGGTTCGAAGGCAAGATCAGAGATCTATATGCGAAAGGGGAAGTAAGTTCAGAGTTGTTTGCACTTGCTCAAGGACCGGACAGTCAAGCTCGTAGATTGCATAGATGACGTATCAATAATTACCTGTTTCGAACTGCTGACATTGAGAAAAACCTCATAACACAAAACAGCGGTGTGCTTGTCAAGGGTGATGGTACTAGTGGCAACATGAACTGGTATGGGGTGATTAAAAGAATGATCTCACTAGAATTTCCTGGACAAAAAGAAATTATTTTGTCTCAGTGTGACTGGTTTGATGTGCCTGCTGCCACCATCAACAGAGGCAGAGGATACAATAAGGATCAATTTGGGGATATTGATATCGATACTACTCGATACAGGTATAAAGATGAACCCAATATTCTGGCGGCACAGGCAGAACTGGTGTTTTATGTGAATCTGGTAAACAAATCTGGTTGGAGCAGTGTTATTGCGTTGAAACCAAGGGACTTGTTTGCCATGCCTGAATTAGAACTTGAGGACTCAATTGATGTGGGTATCGAAGGCATCAATTTACTCGGTGGACAGCAAGATTTGACGAATTGGACAAGATCGGACAAGGAAGGCACAACCGGGGATGTCTCAATTATTACTCAGGTGCAGGCCCAAGCAGTTGATGAACCAGACGATGCGGTCTTTGATGTTGATGATGAAGATGATGAAGATGACACTTACATTGATGATGGAGTTATTGCACCAGTTACTTCTGTGGTACAAGGCCAAGATGATGACTTTTTATTTGATACTTGCATGATTTTGTTTGGCGTCTCAAGAGACAATGAGCCATTTAATTTGTTTGGCATCCTCATAGAGAGTCTACAAATTTTTTAAATTTTGTTCATGAATGTGGTTGTAGGGTGACCACACAAATTCAGCCGCGTAATGATCTGCACTTATAATATTGTATTCTTATTTTTATCTCTGAATAAGTGATGTTTAATAGCTTAGTAATAGTTTCAAATCAAATTCTACAAAAAATTTTGAAATAATTTGACTTGTAGTTCATACATATACATAGGCCCTGTTTAGTTTTAAAAAATAACTAATTGTATAGTTTAGCTGGACATGATGAGATGAATCTTTTGAGCCTAATTAATCAATGATTGGACACTAATTACCAAATAAAAATGAAAGTGCTACAATAGCCAAACCCAAAAAAAATTCACGAACTAAACAGACCCATAGGAAATTGGATGCTATTCTGAAACATAAACATTCACTGCAATACAACATAAACCAAAGTAAGAGTTCATAAACCAAACCCTTTCTTGTTGCCCGGTGTGGCCAAGGAAAGGGTAGAAAAAGATTCAAACGTTTCCAAAAGAAGAAGAAACGACCCCAAACAACATCAGTCGTCGCCCTCCTCGCTGGTATCATCAGAGAAATCATCGTACTCAGCTTCAGGAGCCTCCTCCTCATCACCATGAAGGTGTTGGCGAGCAAGCTTACGATGCTGCTCGGCGAGGGGGTCATCCGGGTTGAAGTTGAGAGCGTGCTCGATCAGGCGACTGTTGGTATTTCTTAACTCTTATAGAGAAATCCGCAAGCGCACGAAAATACCGTTGTAGCACTTCACCCGGGAGTATTCAGGGTATCGTATTTTCAACGAGGAACGGGTGTGTAACTGTCTTCTAACTAGTTTTCCCCAAAGAAGATAAGAGATAGAGAGACATTAGGATAGTGTGGTTCTGATCTAAGGATGGGTTCAAGGGAAGATACACTAATGTTTCTACTCGCTCACTTCAGGCACCAGTTTGACCCTGGTCTGCCAAGGAATATCCGGTATCGCTCTATGTCGTACCCAGGCGGGGGAGGGGGGAGTGCACTAACCACGCAGACTGTCTCCGTAGCGGACGGACAGGGCTGTCACCACCTGCCGTCTACCCCACAATACCAGCTGAGTACGAGACAAACAAAGGTAATCTAAGGCCCAGACACCACGCCTATGCCTTCGACTACTACTCTAGAGTTGTACAGGGTTATCCCGTCTTTATCAGGGGCCCTCTTCTAGAGTATCCGCTACTAGAACGGACGATGATCCCGCGAACGAATGAGAACAAAAGAATAACTTAACTAAAACTCACCGAATAGATAACCCCGGATATGTACTCCAAATGTACCGTATCCGTAGAGGTACAAGGCCGAAGAGACGCCGACAAGTCCGGCTCTTCTCCGCACTTCTTCCTCACACACTCCCTAGGCTAAGGATACAAGTGGGAGCCTCTCTACTCTACTCCTTCACAATGAAATGGTGTGTGGTGGATTAATGAATGAGAGGGGGAGAGGGGGCCCCCTTATATAGTGGTGGAGGTGGAGTAGGGGCTACTCTACGTGGTTCTTTACATGGAAACCATATCTCCCTGGGATGAGGTTGCTTAGGGGCTACTCCACGTCGATCTGTACCTGGACATATGCTTGTCCAGGTTCGGCCGAACCTGGGGGTCGGCCGACCCCCAGGTGAAGGTTCCTCGGCTCTACCTCCTCTGGTAGGCTGACATGTGGGCCCTGTACCTTATCCTCAGGTGCATCTTGCGTGGCGCGCCCGTTTCCTCTGATTTGTGGGCCCTCCTTGTAAGTGGCATTTCTGGGTAGCAGTATTTTGTGCATTTTATCATGTGTTCTCCTGTGTTTTCCCCGCTTTGCAGATGTGGGTGCCTGCAGATGACAATTCACCAAAACTCGTGGAATTGATTAGTTACAAGCCCTATATCTAAGTTTGGTGATTAAATATCCTGAAAAACTGCAGGAGTTGACGGTTAATTTTAGCACTTAAGGACCGTCAACAACACCCCCACACTTAGCCCTTTGCTCATTCTCGAGTAAAGTTTGAAGGACTAAGGCAAATGCCACTCCTTGAACATAACCTGCATACAAGTTATTCTAAACTTCTTCCAGTTTCTGTGAACTTTTGAGTGGCTACCATGCTTTCTTGGGTAATTGAAGAATAGAATGAAGCAGACTTCAGGTTCCTAGATCTTCCTACTCGGAAACTTGGGTTTTATTTTTGAAAACAAAAGCATAGTCTTGCTCCTCAAATTATTCTCTCGAATCTCTCTTTTTGTTTCAGAACCTCACCAAGGCAAAGTTGTTGCCTTCTTTTCTCCTACCGTCTAATCTGGCTTATGTGGAGCTCAGGGTAGGGGTAAAGAGGCACGTTTGCTTTGCTTATGTTGTTATGTCAAAAACAAGATCCAAGTAGAAACGAGTCATACAACCTGATCAAGAGGTGCAAGTGTGTGGAATATTTTGTTTGTGGATAGTGGATGAACTCCATTGGATGATCTATCTCTCTCTTTGTATTTTTTCTTGGACATGGGCTATATATATATATATCTTTTTTGACATGTCTTGTGGACATGTGGCATACCTTCTTTGGGTATGCATCTTTTCTCTTTTTCTCTTTTTTTGTCATGCCTTTTGGGCATGTGGCATACCTTCTTTGGGCATGCATCTTTTATTTCTTTTTGTATAGCCCATATCCTTGATGGTAACCTTGGAGAGAAGGACATGATAGAACTTGGAGTTTTATTTTATGAGTGGAGGGAAATGATTGCTATGTTCCAGTGGTAGAAGTATAGCATGTGAGTGGACGTGTATGTGATCTTGATCATGAGAGTATGACAAGTCTCTAACAAGGGTCGAAGAATTTGGCAAAACTCAAAGCAAAGTCAAACTGCATATGAGGGTTTGATCATGAAAATCTAACTTTGGGCTTGGTAGGAATTTGTAATTTGAGGAGACAAGCCATTGCATATTATTTTTTTTTGAAAAGAAATCCCAAGTACTTTGCAAGGAAGAGCATGGTTCCATTCATCCAATCATATCACATTTGTCAATTACTTAGATAGCATGGGTTCTCTATGAATATAATTGTTCACAAGAACTAGAGAGAATGCAAGGAATAAATAGTATGCATGTTTATTCATGAAATCGCATGGAGTGCAAGGCCCTTCTTTGCATTGTGATTTGGAGTTGAAAATTTCATATCAGAATCTATTTGAACAGGGAGTTGTGAGTTTAGGATGCAAACCAGCGTGATGGATGAAGAAGGGTTGTACAGGCCTCCTTAGAAGTTTGGCGGGCCTCGGGGGCCCGGCCGACCCTTTAGTTGGCCTGCTAGATCCTGTCTTGGGCATGTTGCTGGAGCTGGTCTGTCAGTGTCGTGCATGATGTTGGGGGAGATATCTCAAGTGAGTTTGCTCCTTGTGCTTTTGAGAGATCTCCCCCACACTTATTCTTGTACCTGCTTGTATTCAACAAAAGAAAAAAAGTGGAAACAAGCAAGGACTCTGCCGGTTGCAAACACCGGGCAGTCTAAAATTTTATTGAACAGGTATTTGAAAAGCCTAATTTTATTTTTATTTTTATTTTATTATTTTATGTGTTTTTTTATCATGGCAAGCTAGGCGTGACGAGTAACTTAGCAGGGTGGAAGCATGACATGAGGATGCACGAATTATGAGATTACATACCTGAAAGAACTTACCTAGCATGAACGATAATGCAATAGCTAAGCTTCGTGAAGCAAAGCTTTGCACTTTGTTCTGCTTAGTTCCTCGTGCACCTGTCCTCCATGGAACCAGGGAGTGTTCTATGAGTATTTGGTTGTTGCATGCTACTCCTTGGTGGTTTTCTTTTTATTCCCTGCAAAAGGTTAGTTGTAAGGATCACCGGGGTGTCCGACCCTAGAGGGGGAGGGGGTGAATAGGGTCGCTAATCGCTTTTTAACCTAGGGCTCAATCTACTTGCATAAGATAAACCTAACACATCCTATGCATGCTAGTTATGACTAAGGTTTATCTTTGCTACTCTCTACTTTCCCCAAAGACTTGCAACCTATAGCCAATCCTAATCAAACTAACTAGGAAAGTATAGGCACGCAAGAAGAGTAAATGCGGAAACGTAATACGGTAAGTAAAGAGGTAAGTGCAAGAGGGATGCAAACTCCCGAGTAGACACGGTCATGTAACGTGGTTCGACACAAACGCCTACGTCCACGGGACACCGAGGCTCTTTCGATCACCGTCTTGCACTACGCCACCAATGGCGATGCCGGCATGCAAAGGCAAGTGTCCACAAGACACCGAGTCTCGTGCACCGCCACCGTCTCTCTCGGTCACCCGGCCGAAATCCACTACGGAGCTTCTCCACCAAGGAGGGGGCCTCCTCTTCCCCCGCACAAAGTGTCGTTGCCACTCCACACCAAGACGGAGGGTCACACGACAGATCACAAGGATTGCTTGCCACAACAAGACTTCTCTTAAGGGAGCTCTCGCAAGAACTAATCCCTATTACAAGCACTAAGCACTCTCACAAGTGTGCTTAAGCCTATATGATGTACAATGAAGCTCTATGGTGGTTGGAGATGTTCTTGGGTGTATGTGGGATGTCCAGCAACTCCAGTAATCTTCAAATGGCCGGGGTGAGGCGTATATATAGGCCACCAAGTCTTGTAGCCGTTGCTCCAACGGTCAGCTGAAAATCTGCGTACCACCGGAAGAACTGATGCCTCTTGGCGGGGTAGCGTTGGTTCATCCGGTCACTCTAAGCCACGAAGTAGCCGTTGAACTTCTGACTGCTGCTACAGTGACCACCGGTTGAACTGATGCAATGCACCGATGCCTCATCGGTTCAACCGGTGCTGAAGGGTCTTCTTCTGACAGCTGACGTCATTGCACCGATGGTATGCACCGATGCACCATCGGTTGAACCGGTGCTGAAGGATCTTCTCCTGGGTACTTGACATCGTCTCTGGTACACAGTCCGGCCAAAACACCGATGCCCTTTCTTTGACCGTCGGTTCAACCGGTGCCTATAGGCTGACTTGGCTTCGATTTCCTCCTGCACCAAACATCGTAGCGTCGGTTCTTCCGACAAGCGTCGGATGCACCGGTGCCCCTGGCGTTGGTTCTTCCGGTGCTCCTAACCGGGTAGCGGAACCCCCGTAGGGGCGGCCCTTTGGGCCTTGCTACGCCTATCTTCTCTCTCTTTGTCATCACTTGAACCTAAAAGACTGAGAATGATTATCTTAACAATCATATTAGTCCAAGTGTTGTGTTGTCATTCGATCACCAAAATCACTCGAAATGGCATAAATGGTGCCATGTTCGTTACATTAGTAGACAACAAATACTTGAGGCATGTTTAAGAAATTTGAAAGGATTTTAACTTTGCCTCGAGATTAGTTGTTCACATCTATGCTTTAAGGAAAAAACAGATTTGGAGGTTCAAAAGCCATGGATCCCAAATTATTTGCCATTATTTTATTTCATCATTTTTTTCAAGAGAGGTATACTTTTTTTTCAAAGGGTATTTATTGTTGTTCACCAAATTTTGATCTTCAAACAAAGCTGGGATAAAACTGCACGAACGGAAAGGGGCATTTTGGCAAAATACTCACAGTGCACCTTAAAAGGTGATTTGTTCCTCCTTTGTACGTTGTGCATTTGTTTTTCCTTTGAACTACATCTCAAGCCTTGATTCACCTCCAGTATGAACATAGCTTCAGGACTTACCCACCTAATTGAAGTCTTTCATGCAGGGGTTAGTCCGCAAAATATATACATCCAATGCCTATGAAAGTATGAACATTGGTGGTTCATTAATCAAATTTGACATGAAGTCTCATTTGATCAAAGATCCCAAGCACTAGGCTAAAACCAGAGCATACCAAAAAACAGGCAAAGATTGCATGCATTTGTAAAATCAAGCTATGTTCAAGAGGAGATAAATATGAGTGAAGGATTGGTGAACATTGAATTACCTTGGCTCATACCTGAGTGTACTTACCAGCAGCGTATATGGATGAAAGTCTTGGAGTTGCTGCAGTGGTAGCATGGTTGCATCTGGTTGTCAATGACTCCTCCCTTTTGATGCGGGTTGAAACGGAGCAGGGCACCATGCCTACCCAGGCGAATAATCAAGGCCAGGTCCTACACACAGCTAGTGTGTAGAAACCATGGACCAAGGTGGCATGATCCGTTGGCACAATGCTTTTGGGATTGGAGGTGCAAAGTATACCTCCTTTTGTTCATATGAGCATGTGCCGAACGAGGTGGAGTAGCAAAGCCCTTGATCAAAAGAGGAGCATTCCTCTTCTTTGCGTGCGTTGGGACTGTTAGCGACACTATGCAAAGCTGGCAGCGGATGAGAGTTATGGCAAGGCTTTGCGAGAGCAAGGTTGGGTGGAGCCTGGTGGTGAATTTTTTTTTCTGCTGAAGTGTAATGCCACAGCTTGAAGGCGTGCACACAAGACAGCCTTTGATATGTGTAGAGCTAGCTGTCTCACTCTCACTCCCTTTCTTTCTCACACCCCTTTTTTTATAAATACCCTTCTCTCTTTCTTTCTTTTTCCTTTTTTGTCATCTCTCTTTTGTTTCTTTTTCTTTTACAAGAGTAGGTTAATACCAACCTTGGTAGGGATGGATCTTATTTCAGGGTGATTACCAATCTCCCCCACACTTGCATTTTTGTGTCATACAACACTAAATCAAGTGTGTGGTGTTGGTGCCTCCTTCAGAGTGTGCTCCATCGTAGATGTACCAAAGTGTTGATGCAGCCCCCATGTTTTGGGTCATCATATGTCCCCTGCTAAACTGAAAACATGTTCATACTTATTATAAAGAAGAATTTATATATATATATTATATATATATACTTTTTTTCTTTTTGATAATCCGGGCTGTCTCCCGGTAGCGCTTCGTTTAAGGTCACGAGCTTGACCATGGGGGCTTCTTCCTGCAGCTATCAATTGGTGATGTAACCCCCGCCTTCACCACCATCCGTCGATTGTGCTTAAGCTGCAAGGTTAGTGTGATAGCGCAACCACGAAATTTACAATGTTTACGATCAACAAAGGCATCTACAACCATCCTTCTAAAAGTTTTGCTAGAGAGAGCTATAAGGAGGTTGCAGCTCGCAAAGGCATTCGTGGAGCAACAAGTGGCTGACTCTGGGGGAATGCTAAAAGAGCATGGTGGTGGTGATTCCATGGTGAAGCTGTCATGCTTGTCTATAGAACCGCTTTCTTCACACTCCAGAGACAGTGCCTCACTAAATTCCCTAGCCCAAGGGTTCTCTGTCTCAAGAGGTTCATCGTGGAAGATCATGGTTGTATCCCGATTATGATCAGGATCAACAAAGTGCGGGCTAGTGGGATGAGGCTTGAGCTCTATCCAAGGACGTGTTGGCTGTTCATGAATAGATAGTTCAAGGGTTTCGTCTAAGTCATCCTTCTCCTGGATGAAAAGTTCGGCATCTCGTTGTAAGGAGGGTTTAGAGTTACCGTCAGGCATGACTACCAACACTTCTTCGGCTGGTTCTTCTTGGGGAACTGGGTCGGCCAAGGAGTTTCGGACGATAGGCAAGGTGTAAGATCTTCCCCCAAAAGAAACATCTAAATTTCCTAGTGTAGAAACATCTAGGAAAAGCTTTTCTACGAGATACCCTATGAGGATGTCGAAGTCTTGGACTTCGAAGACATGAAAGTCTAGAGCGATCTCCGTTTTCATGTGCCAAACTGGCACATCGTGCATAATTCCAATCCCTTTTATAATGGAACATGGTCCATTTCTAAGGGATTTGATGGTTGGAGTAACACGTTTTTCGCCCAAATGATCGGAAGCGAACGAGGCGGAAATTATGTTTACCCCAACTGTGGGACTGTAGAGAGCTGAGACTGTAGTCCCTTCCATGAGACATGGAATGGCTAAGGACGGGGCATGAAACTGGATTATTTCAGGCGAAGTCTCCCCTTCCTGTACCCATTCGCTATTCAAGACAGCGGCTACCCTCTTCATGGTCTCACTAAGGGAAGCCTTATCGAGATCGTCAGGAGGGTCCGAAGGGACTGGAGGCCTTTTCTGGAGGGGATATAGCATGGTGTTGCCATAATCAAAGAATATATCCTCCTCGATGTTGAATGGGAAATCCGGAGGTATGATTTCTTCTTCCTCCAGGTCTTCTAGTTTAGCGGAAGGTTCAGCTGGTGAGTCTGTGTGGGTTACCAAGGGATGTGTGGACTCAGCTAGCGGAGCATCTCCCTGGCTTGAAGTTCCTACTACTGGGAGGGGTTCCGTGAAGGAAGCGTTCTCCGGGATACGATCTAGGAGTTCCATCCCTTCGGAGGTGGTTTTGTATGCAAAAGATCCCCCAGCAGTGATATCAAGCTGTAGGGCTGTTTCGTTATTCAGCCCTAACCAGAAGTGCTGAAGCAGCACATGGTCGGGAATGGATAGGTTTGGGCCAGCATGTGTAAGCTATGTGAATCTAGCCTAGGCTATACCAAGGGTTTCCTTCTCATCCTGACGAAAGTTGAGGATTTCTTTTCGTAGGGAAGCGATGCGAGAAATGGGGAAGAATGCGAGACAGAACCTATTTCACAACTCTTCCCATTCTTCGTTTACCTTTTCTACGTTATGGGTGTACCATTGTTTCACTTTCTCAGCAAGGGAGAAAGGAAACAACTTCCAT
Organism: Panicum virgatum; assembly: GCF_016808335.1. Classification (NCBI taxonomy): domain Eukaryota; kingdom Viridiplantae; phylum Streptophyta; class Magnoliopsida; order Poales; family Poaceae; genus Panicum; species Panicum virgatum. The sequence goes on along the minus strand of NC_053153.1, from coordinate 25,275,583 downwards.
AGAATTGTTTCTTGTGCCATGCCTGCAATTGACAAGCAAGAGCACATCTGCTCAAACTCTCGTAGGTGGTGGTAGGGATTTTCTAGTTCATAACCAGAGAAGGGTTGTTCCCGAACCATGGCTATGAAGCCAGGGCGGAGTTCAAAGCCAGAAGCTGTGATTGGCTTAGATGTCTGTGGTGGCTCTAAGAACTCGCCCAAGGGAGCAGAGAGTTGATGGATAGAAAAGGATGACATGGTATAAGGATAAAATAAAAGAAAGGATAAAAGAAATGAAAAGATAAAAGAAAAGACACACGAGCAACTAGGTTCGATGACAACTACAGCAACCGTTCCTCGGCAACGGCGCCAGAAATGCTTGTTGGTATTTCTTAACTCTTACAGAGAAATCCGCAAGCACACGGAAATACCGTTGTAGCACTTCACCCGGGAGTATTCAGGGTATCGTATTTTCCACGAGGAACGGGTGTGTAACTGTCTTCTAACTAGTTTACCCCCAAAGAAGATAAGAGATAGAGAGACCTTAGGATAGTGTGGTTTTGATCTAAGGATGGGTTCAAGGGAAGATACACTAATGTTTCCACTCGCTCACTTCAAGCACCGGTTTGACCCTGGTCTGCCAAGGAATATCCGGTATCTTGCGTGGCGCGCCCGTTTCCTCTGATTTGTGGGCCCTCCTTGTAAGTGGCATTTCTGGGTAGCAGTATTTTGTGCATTTTATCGTGTGTTCTCCTGTGTTTTCCCCGCTCTGCAGATGTGGGTGCCTGCAGATGACAATTCACCAAAACTCGTGGAATTGATTAGTTACAAGCCCTATATCTAAGTTTGGTGATTAAATATCCTGAAAAGCTGCAGGAGTTGATGGTTAATTTTAGCACTTAAGGACTGTCAACAGCGACACATGTTGTCCGTCTCCATGGCGTCAGGGCAGAACAGGCATCGAAAACACACCTTGCCGCTGGCCGTGGTCCTTTCAGAGAACCACAGGGGCTCCTCGGCATGTCCCGGCGGCGGCGGCGGCGAGGGAGCCCGACGGCTGTGTGACAGCCCAGGTTTTTAAAGTGTTAAGCAAGAGAAATTAAACATGTCATCATGCATCATTAACCAAGAGAAAATTTAAATAACTTTTAAACCGATGCCAGTATGCATATGAAATTGAATTGGTATATCACTAACGTCATGATAAACCGAAGTCTAGTTGAATTCAAAGTGAGAAAATGAAATTTTGCACATGAAATGACGAGTTCTTCAAATCAAAGTTTTGAAATGTTTAAAATATCTTTCAAATTGAAACAAACGGGTTTTAAAAATGAATTTTAAATCATTGCTCAAATGAACTTTTGCCTAAAACCAAAGTTGTAGAGTTTTAAATGTGGAACGACTTTCGTGTTCAAAGTTTTTCGAGTTACCACACAAAAATAGGAGAAAAAGTTGATTTCCAAAACATATAGGACCTTTTCAAATGCACTCAAGTTTCAAATTTTATCTTTCAAACGAAGCCTCAAATAAAAAAATACCTAAAATAAAAGTTGTAGATCTCGAAATTTTAAGCAAGTTTGGTATTCAAAAGTTTTTCTTTTGAGGCCAAGAAAAAGGAGAAAAATTTAGTTTATAAAATGAAAGTTTGAACTTTGATTTATTTACAAATCTGCCATCACCAATATTCCTCCTCCCTCCTCCCTCTCTGTTTATCTCTGTGCCGCCGTTCGCCGCCGCACACCGGCGCTGCCAGCAACGCGTCGTGCCCCCATCCAATCCACCTCGCGCGCCCCCGGTTTTGCTCGAAACTGCTCCCTTCTGGCACCTCACGCGGCTGCCACGCGCCCCCGGCGCCCCTCCGCGTGACACGCCGCCGAACGCCGTCGCCGTTCTCGGCGTCCGTGTCCACGCATCGCTGCACCATCCAAGTCTGTCACTGCTCAAGCTGTCCTTATCAGTTCGCAAGCCAATTTCGATTTCCCTTCTCCACTCTCGCCCAATCCTCTGCTGGCGACCGCCGCACGCTACGCCGGCGTTCACGCTCGCCGCCGCCCAGGGCCCTCAGCCGAGCTGCCCCCTGCCAGCCACTCCCTCACCCTCTGTTCTGCCGCGCCATGCCATCCTCCTTCCGTCTTGTCGCCTATAATAGGCTAGCTCAGCCCTGCTCGCGCGCCAGAGCCTCGCTGCCGCCCGCCATCGCCATGGCCGACCGTCGCCTCTAGGCCACCGTCGAGCCCCCACCTCCGCCCTCTCCCCGACCAAGCCAACCCACCCACGGGCTCCCCCTCGCGCTGGTGAAGCTCCCAGGCTCGAGCCCACCCCGAATAGGCCACCGGAGCGCCGCCTCCGCCGTGAACCGTCGCCGCCAGCCGCCTACGCCAGTCGACCCGCCCCCTCAGGCCACCTCCCCTCGTGCCGAGACCTCCCAACGGTAGCTCTCGGACCCCTCTACCTCCTCCACCCCGGGACCCCGCCGCCGGCGAGCTCCCTCGCCGGGAAACGGCCGGCGCCGCCCTCCCTGCGCGCCCCTCCTCTGTTTTCTCCGGCCAGGGGCTGGATTGCAAGGCCCCAAATCTTCTAGGGGGTTTTCTGCGAATCCAGGGACCCGGTTGTAATATCCAATTTTGTTTTTAAATTTCGCAGGAAACTTGTAAATTCAATTACAAATCATATAAAAATCATAAAAAGACAAATGAGGACTTTTTGGAATCCTTATCAAAATCTCTACCCTCTGGAACCATAATATGGCAAAAATAGATTTATGTTTAATAGTGCATAAAGACTAGTTGTTCTTACCTTTCTAATAACTAATGTTTGGAGCCATGTCATGCCATGAAATTTTTATGGTAGTATGTACATGTGAATATAGTGTTAGTGTAAAAATTTTATGGTCATTTATCATGTTTAGCTATAGTTTTAATTAATTGATGATTTCTGAATGAGTGTGGTAGTTTTAATTTTTCACCATGTTATGCTTTTATCCTGAGTTTGAAACTTCTACAGTAGGATCAACCTAATGAATATATACTGTAGTAAAATTGGTAAGCACTCTACTAATATTTAACATGCTCAAATAATTTATATAGGTTTAAATTCACTAAATCATCATAAATAGTTTCTATTCTTAGAAAATTATTATATTTTAACCAGTGAACAGTTTTGAGTATATTATCATGTTGGAAAAGTTCAAGACCCAGAAACTGAGTTTAACTATTTGTATAAATAAATCTTGATTAATATAGATTTTGCTTGACTTATTTTCTATACTGTGTAACTTACAAAATAAAATCTGAAAAATTTACAGTAAGCTTGTCCTAGGATAAACAACACTCAGTAAGATTTTCAGTACCAGTACTTGCATGTTTTGGCCTGTACAATTTAATCTTGTAGTGTGGTTTTGTATGACTTAGCAAGATTTTGAAACCCACCTGTTCCTCTTATGAACTAAATTATGTTAAATTACTACTATATATATAAATGACTGTCCAGGAAATGCTAATTGAGAAGTTTCACATCCAAACTCACTTTATGTGGACTACAACTTTATTGTGAAGGGAAAAAAATAAAACCTAAATCGCTAAACAACTCGGAAATTGTGCATTCATACATAGGCATTGCTGCATTTCATTTAGGTACGATAGATGAACCACGTGAAGGATGTGACGTTGGAGCCGAGCTAGAAGATGGTGAATGGTGGACACATCTAGAAGATGGACGGATGGATCTCGATGTGCACGACCGAAGGAAGATGCTCGCCGAGCAAATATCCTCTAACTAACACTGACCTAGTGTTAATCCCAGACAAGCCCCGGTGCATCAATTCCAGTATTTTAAATGCTATACCAATTTATGTTCCGATTATGTATTGTGCACTTAAGTTTATAGGAGTTGACTGAAACCTTAGTTGCATGATCCCTAGGTTCCCTCAGTTGATCTACTAGTATGTGTAGGTCGTTAGTACCGCCATGCTAAATAGGACTCGGTAGAAGTCGAGTGATGTCCTATCACTCGCGAGAGTTAGGACCTTTTGGATTATGGAAAAGATATTGAGGATAAATCAATGTGGAAAGGAAATGGAGACCGGGCGAAGATGAATTTGGCTAAGGATATGGATTGGATGGAAAGTAAGTCTCCGCCTGTGTCAGTCAAGGACCGACTGTTCTTGGCAGTGCTGATCGAGGATTGAACAGTACTAACCACATGCCGGAGGTAGGAGGTTGTCGAAACCGGTAAGCTCAGTACCATGTGCACACCGGTAGTTATGAACTTGATACTGTCTTCCCAGTGGTGCTAGTGGGTAAACTCATGGCTGACCCTTGTAGGTAACGGTGGGACTAGCGGTCCCGAGTTGTAGGGCAGTTCATCTATTTGGTGTGCATATTGGAAACGGTTGACTTGTGTAGCCCTACGGGATATATACAGGTCATGTGTGTTAGGTCCACCTTGCAAGGTTTAAAATCGGATCGATTCGCCGTGACTCGCGGAGATGAGAGCCTTGATCTCTTTGTCACATCGTAGTAAGAAATTGAAATGAGGATGGAATGATGATGCTATTCTTGGAGGGTTAATTTGATATACCATGCTTGCTCTAGATATTCTTGCAAACCTAGTTAATACTTTCTACATTGAACTTGAGCTAAAATGATGAAAGTAAGGACTCACTTTTAGATGCTTTTTGGCAAAACAAACCCCTCAAGCCAAAAGCTTTGCATGTCTAGGTAATGGGCTAAGTATACCCTTAGTCGGGTAAGCCTTGCTGAGTATTAGTATACTCAGCCTTGCTTGTGGTTTTGTTTTTCAGGTGGTACTTATGAGGATATGGATGACGTCATGTACGGGCTCCATCATGACGTCTTGTTTCGTCGGTAGACTATCGTTCGTTTTCCGCCACACTTGAACTCTGTTGTACTTTTATAAATTCAAACTCGGTTTGTAATAATAATTCAGTTTCATACTCTGTGCTGTAAAATTTGCGAAATGTTGTATTCTCTGAACTGCTTTGTCGATCCTATTTCAAGTGGTTTAATCGGGATTTTACCCGACAACACTACCAGATTACTCCGTTTGAAGTGTGTGTTAACCTGTAATACATTTATGGAGATGGTTAGCGCACTTAAGCCGGATTAATTTGGGCGGTACTGCCACAGCTGGGGCCATCGCCACCAGAACCCTGCGGTGGCGGCGGCGGCATAACCGCCGAGGCCGCCGGGTCGATGCCAGGGCAATGCCGCTTCGCCAGCGGCGAGGGATAGCCACTGCGCCGGACGGACAACGCTGGCGACGCGTCGGAACCGCCGCTTGACTTGCAACATGCAATGGACATAAATCAAGAACACAAAATCCAAATCGATCTCACCAATCAAGATTAACAGCAGGGGGTTTTTTTGCCAAAAGCTTACCGACGACGAGGAGTGAGGAGGGGAGCTTGCGGACGGGATGCTTGCCTTTCGCTTCCCCTTGGGGTCCATGGCGTCGATCGACGGCGGTGGAGCGTGCACAGGAAGCGAGGAGAAGGTGGAGAAGTTACCGATGAAGATGAAGCGTGGCTTGGGAATTAATTGAAGTGATGGGACTGTTTGGGGGAGAAAGGGGAGTAGGAGGTAGAGAGAGGCGCCCCTCGGCAGTTAATTGTTTCCATCCAAAAGAGAAACACCTTTTGTCCCCGACATGCGGGACCCACCGTCCCAGGCCCGGCCCACCTGTCGGTGCAAGGTCCATGGTGTAATCCTCCTGTGCGCTTTCGTATGTGTGACTGAAACGCAGGCCCCACCTGTCGGCACCGGGTTCATGGCCAAGTCTTCATCAGTTCTTCATGGATCTACATATTTTGTGTTTTGATTCATAACAAAAACTTAAAACGTGGTTAGATTTCTCATTTCTTGTCCGATTCAGTTCATTCTTTTTTCTAACTTCGTATATAATCAATATCTATGTCATGGGTTTCACTGTGCACATAGACTCTAGTTTGATTTTGTACCTTACTACCATTGCAGACACTAAGTCCTAATAACTCTCCAATGTAGGTGTATTTGTCAAAGAAATTTGGTGTATAGGCCAATATGTCACACATGAACATATAGAATTATATGATGGACTGTTTAAATGCACCATATAAACTACATGCTCCACTCTCATTGGATTTGGTCTATAAGGACCATATAGCATAGGTCACATGCACGTAGTCATCTTACACGAATGTAGGTTCAATTTTAAACGTGTCGTATGTAGGTTCAATTTTTTAAAATAGCATTTCATGACAAACCATAAGATTGAAAAATCCTAAAGTTTGCAAAATACACAGTGAAGTACATACAATGGAGATTTCACTTTGCAATTGAAAACGTTTTCTCTGTTTGAAAACATAAACTGTTGTGTCCCCGACATGTGAGAATGCCCACCCACTGTAATCCTGGCGTGCGGTTTCCTATGTGCGACTGCAAAGCGGGGTCCACCTATCGGCGCTGGAATCTAGGCGTAATCATGGCGTGCACGTTAATATGTGTGACTGAAACGTTGGTGAGTCGCATGGTCTTTGCGCCGTGTGGGTAAAGTAGTACACTCTTGCAAAGTTTGAATCAATTCGAATTGTTGCACTCTCGGTTATGAGCACGCTCTTTATCCCATGAACTCCTCGTAGAATTACGGTCATGTTGAAGTGGGCTTTAGTAACTCGGGAATCACTATGTTATTCTTAATATGTTCTACTAAAATTTAATGGTGGTTCGGGCAACATTAATTAATTGTGCTAGGTGTTAGTTTAGAGAGTTCATGCTTATGCAATAATTACTTAACCTTAAAGTTTTTACTTGAGCCTTTACATGATCCTTATTTATTTTAATCGTGTAAGTCTTGCGAGTACCTTTGTACTCAGGGTGCTTCTAACCCTAGTTGCAGGTGAACCGGAAGTGGTGTTCGGCCACTTCTACCCCGCCGTTCCAGGTGCGGGGGAAGAGTAGGTCGTTGAGGTTGGGATGGTGTCCTTGAGCAAGACATCATCATCTTAGTAGGTTTTATCGTAATCGAGCTTCGTGAGAGCATGTAAACATAATAATCTTTAAGTTTCTGTATAATATGGCTTCCGTGGGCCCAAGGCTTGTAATGGAGATTAGTTTGAACCTTTCTATGTTGAACTGGTAATGTTAAGTTTTGAACTCAGGTAATGTAAAACTGCTCTTTGTGGTTCATTGGCGATGTATTCGATTGTAAACGGTATGTGTATATGCTGATTCTGAGCGTATGTTGGAGCACATACCGGGACTACCGGATTTAATACTCCCTCCATCCCAAAAAACAGGGCGTATAGTTTTTGGCACGAAAATTAGCGCAAGTCTCAAGAGAAGATTTGTTTCCCTCGGTGCCCCTAAGCAGGATTAACGGAGCCCAGTCCACGACGCCCCATTCTGCATGCAATGGAAGGTAATCAATGAGCTGCATGCAAGGAGAGTGATCGGCATACAAGGAGAGCGATCGGCAGGGAGAAAAATCTGGCGTCTCTCCTTGGCCTGGATGCAGTCCTTTCCGATGCAAGGAGAGCAAAATTTTTTGTTCCACCTAATCTCCCATCCCGTAGAATTTTGGGCCTGAAAATTTTGGCGCCACATGTTGGCTGCATGCAGTCCTTTTGAACATCAAAACTTTGGAGGGAACGCAAGTCACAGGACACTATAAATACACCCCCATGTAGGAACCCAATTCGTTCACGTTGCCTCTCTCACTAGCTATGGCTCTGTTTGCTCGATGGCTCGTTCTCTTGACCTGTCTTATTGGTCAAGAATAAGAATACATCTTGGGATGGTTTTGTTTATTTTGAGCAAATTCTGGAGTGACCGTTTGAATATTGCATCAAGAAGGAAACATGCATGCGGTCATTAACAGGATACAGGTCATTAATAGGATACCAAACCAAGGAGAAGAGTACATGCGTCCAGATTAGGGGAGAAAAGCTAATATGCCTTGTTTTTTGGGATAGGATCCAAAACTCTATACGCCCTGTTTTTTGGGATGGAGGGAGTATTATTTTAGGCGAATGACGTGTTGGTTATTCGTGTCTCTAGATGTGAGGTAACACGTGACACGCTCTCTGGCAGGCATGTGTTAACTCTCATCTGAAAAATAATGACTGGTGGGTCGCTTAAAATAATATTAAATTGGACGGTTCTCACAGTGGCCGGGAGGGTCGGCGCTCTCGGCGAACTGCATCACCATGGTCCTAATCAAATTTCAAGCCCAGTACACAATTTATGTACAGATAATTTTAATTTGTAGATTAGTGAGAAATCGCAGCGTGTGCTCGCATGGATGGCCGCGGCGCGCACGCCCGCCGTTAGGCTCTCGCTCGCATGTAGGTCGCGGCGCGCCAGGAACCCACGGGCAGGCCTCGGCACAGGCACGAGGGCGCCGCACGGGGGTCACCGCGCGGCGCTGTACGCTCGCCCGACGCTGCTCACTAGCCTCACGCATGGCTGCTAGGGATAACAGTTGATTTTTGGGTTATTTGTGCCCGAACAATCTATAATGTTATTTTTGTTGCAGGATATTACTCAATTTTTTCCTTGCTGCTGAATACTCTTTAAATGTGCATTTTTGCTAAATGACACCATAGTTGTTAAAATAATGATTTCTTGATTTAGAGGATAGAAAAAATGAGTAGAGTGACCAAAACAACCCATTGGTTTTTTTTGGGTAGAGGATGAGATGTGATTGAAGGTTGCGAACGAGGGAGGTAAAATCGTCGTAATGGAAGGAGATGCATCTATTTTAACGTTATCATGGTTTGCTCTAGCTAAAAACTAACAGCAATGACATTATAAAATGAAAAATTATTTTCAGCGATAATTAAGGGATTTTTTGCTCTAGCTAAAAACTAACAGCAATGGCATTATAAAATGAAAAATTATTTTCAGCGGTAATTAAGGGATTTTTTTCACTAGGAGAGGTAACAGAGGGCCTCCCCGGTGCCAACGCGGGGGATCGAACCCCGGTCGCCGGCCTAGGAGCTGGCTCCAGGAGCCATTCGGGCTCACCATAGTATAAAAAAATTTCTCAAGACTTTAATATACCCGGCTCTGGGGCCATGCGGCGGAGGCGACGGCCGGGGGCCCAGGGAGGAAGGGGGCCCAAAATTTTCAGTACCTAGTAGTCTAGTACTAGTAGGCTGCAGACCATGATGTTTGGTCAAAAACAAAAACCCAAGTCGCAGGAAAGAAAATGGCTGCTTGCTGAAACCAGACGCTCCGCCTCCGAGTCCCCCACATGGATCGCGCGCCGCCTGCCCCGCAAGAGAGGAGACTATGGGCAGACGCCGGACGAGATGGAGGAGATTAATTAGACGCCAGATGAAACTATGAAAGTCTGCGCGACGGCGCCGTTGCTGGCCTGCCGCCCCTGTAGCCCGTGCTGCCTGGGCACGTGCACCTGCCGCCTGGGCACCTGCGTCTCTACCTCCGCTGGCCGCTGCATGGTAATTCTATTTCAATCTTTATTTTATTTATTAGCAATGTTAGATATTTGAAGCAACGAAAAAATTATTTGAGGTTATAACAAAGATTGAATGGCTTAGGTAGGTGCATTATTGAGAAGGATACCTTGACAACATTGATCTTGATACTATTCTTAATGATATTACATCAAAAAATGCCCGAATGAGTTTTTTTGCGAAGGAATAAAGTATTATTATTGATCGAGTTATGGAGCTTATTTATTATTTAAGGTAATTATACTCGTTTTATTTTCCATTTGTTTAGTTTGTACTGTAACCATTGTTCTTAAAAAATTATATATACATCATTAGTACTATTATCTTCTGTATAGTATTACAAAATAAAAAATATTTAGTCTAAAGGGCCCATAAAGTCGGGTTCGCTCGGGGCCCTTGAAATCTTAGAGCCGGCCCTGTGTGTGAGTGGAATATGTGCTGAAGCTAGCATACCTAAATGTGCAGGTGGAGTCCAGAATATGAAGATGTATTGGTCTCTATCCATCCGAAAGAAAATTTATCTCACGGATCCGGCTTTAAAGAAAATGCTCACTTTAACACAAACTCTTTCCTGTGCCTACCAACGGAGTAACTAGTGAGCGAATAACGGGCTAACGGCCTCCCGCAAGGCCACAAAGGCCTTGGTTCGCGTGTTAGGATTCTAGCGCACTTCTTTTGGTCTCCCCATGAAAGATTAAATGAAGTCTATTTGCAAAAAATTTTCAGAGATGAATATAACTTTTTACAATGAATCCAATAATAACAGTAATTAATGGATGATTTACTACAACTCTTTTCCGAGGACATCACTTCTCCCACGCAGGCACCAACTCACTCGCGTTGCGGTCAGTCTCGCCACACCACACCAGTCAGTCGGACGACTCCCCCGAGGCGAGAGCGCATGGCGGAGCGGAAGCGGAAGCGGAAGCGGGCGGCGGAGGAGTGGGAGAGGCGGAAGAGGAGCAGGAGGAGGAGTTTGAGGAGGAGGGAGGGGCTGGGGAAGCGGCAAGTGGGGTGGGCGGGCGGCCCCGTGGAGGCGCTCGGGGAGGAGGTGATGGGGCGGGTGATGGAGCTCCTGGACGCGCGCAGCGTGGCACGATGCACCGCGGTCTCCCGCGCGGGGCCGCGGCCGACGACCGCCTCTGGGCACCCAAGGTTCGGACGCTCCCCCCGCTGCCCCTCTCGCGCTCCTTGTAATTCGCGTTTGTTGGCCTGCGCGCTCGCGCGCGGCTTGGGGTGTCTTGTGGCTCCTGTTCGACAGATTGATCTGTCGGTGGCGTGAGGGATTGAAAGCCTCCGGTTCCCTCGAGCAGACGATCGAGCACCTGGTGCTCGAGTCCGCTGGGATCAGGAATGAGGCTGAGGATATTCCTGGTTTGGAGTAAAGGAATCCCCAAAATTTTCCTAGCTAGAAGTGCAAAGGACATGCATTTGACCTGCATCATAGTTTACTGACACTGCACAAGTAATAGGTACTGGGCGCTATTTCTGCTTTTGTAGTTTTTGGCTTTTTGCGTAGGCCCCTATTTTCCATGGGAGCTACTCCTGTGCACTCACTATTGTATCGAATATCAATATATGGTCTTCTCAATTCTCAAATATTTTGTTGATTCTGTCCATGGCAGGGCGATAACTGGCAATCTAGCAAATTTATGTGATGTTTCCAAAGAAAGAAGCCTTGGGTGACATTGACTTGGTAGAGAAAGAATTGTTTTCTGGACCAAGGTTAACTGGTTTTCTTTTGTCCCAAATTAGACATAGCAAACAATATAAGATGGTGGAAATATTCCCATTGAGTCTAATTTAATTAAATTTTACATGTGCATTTTATTTTTTTCTTTCCAATTTATTTTAATGTTTGAATGTTGCAGTTCCAAGCACTGTCAATTTTTTAATGTGTTTTTTGTTTCAGATAAATTTTATTTGACTCTTTGTTGTAATATTTTCTTAATCATATTCATATGGATTTTCTGCAAAGAATATGCTTCCCAAAACATTAATCATGTTTGTTATGCCAATATGACATTGGTCATGGAGGAGGATATTCTCAAAGGGACCCATGTCTACAGCTTTCTTAAACTCATGATGGGGCATGGTTTGGTAATGCACTTGTATGGCCATTGCTAGTAATTAAATGACTTGTTTTACTTTACAATCCCTAATAGTTTGTATTCTTGGTTATATTGATGATATCTGAACTTTTGAGATATTGATGTTTTGAAATCTCTGCTCTTAACCTTGTTAATATTTGAAATCTGTTTTCCAATTTTCATCAATTTTTCACTCTCATTATTGACAAAATAGTCACTAATGTCAACATATTGAGGTGCTACGTGTTACCTAATTTTTTTTTTTTTGAAACAAAAGAGAATTGAAGACCCTAGTATCAACACTAGAGTCTCCAATAAAATATATGATACTAAAATTGAAAATATAGGGACTTGATTGCATCTCTGACATGTTTTGTGTCACTGACTTACCGTGAGATGTCCAATATGTTTTTGAAACAAAGGAGAGTTGAACACTCCTATTTCAGCGTTAGAGCCTCCAATACAATATAAAATACTAAAATTAAAAAATATGGGGACTTGATTGCATCTCCTTCTACTGCAAAGGAGCAAAAAGGCAAATTACCAAAATTGAAACTAGACAGACCTGATTGGAGAAAGATTGGAGAAAACAAGGGGACAAAAGAAAACTGTGGCAGACATTACTGTTCTATATATAGCATCTTTGCTCATGATACACAGCAGTTCCTGATCATTGTCTTGTTCGCAGTGTGCTGAACTGATGGCGGGAAAGGCACATATTCCTCGTTTAACATCGATCCGCACTGGATCTAAGTTGTCTACTTATTCAATGGCCATCATGGATGGCAAACGGGTCAGTACCGGCAAATTTTTTTCCATCCGTAGGATCAATAATGCAGTGGATGAACTCGTAGGATCAATAATGCAGTGGATGAACTGCAGTGGGATGCAGAATGTCTTGTGCTCATGTACTATCAGTATTTGTACCTTGGCACTGACAAAGATGATCTTTTGGATTGTCCAGATTCTGGGAATGAGGCCAATTATATTATTTACATTATGCATCTTTTCTTTTCTTTCTTTTATTTCATTCATATATACATTGATGATTATGGGGAAGTTCTCTCTGGTCATCTTTTTAATTTATCCTTCATCTGAATAAACAATAAGCATATTTCATATTTCACTTCTTCATTGCTCTCGACATGAATTATAATCTTCTCTTATTCAGAGTCGGATCACAAAAGAGGATCTCTGCGATCATGCATGGGAATATCGTTTCACTTTAGTAAGTTTCTCTAACTTGGTGCTCATTTGTTTGTTTGAACTTTGAAGTATGAACTATGTCATTGCATATTGTGCCCTAGGAAAGTCTATTTTACTTCCCCCAAAAAATTCGAACCCACTGAATAAATTTGTGACTTGATCACTTCCCAAACAATCCATAACAGCTTAAATTACCCCCTAACCTGGTTTGAGACCCTGTTTTTACTGATGTGGAAGTGGTTTTGCCGTGTCAACAGAACCTGCCACTGTGAACTAGTTGATGTGGCAGTTAAGCTGAGGGAGTGAGGGGAACAGCGAGGGCGCGTGCTCTCCTCTACGTCGTCTCTTCCTCCCGACACAGATAACTACACGTTGGCAGTTGCTGCTGCTGGCAGATAGCAGCCTGTCCTGAGTGGAGATGCAGAACACAACTGATAGAGCTTGGCAAGCCATCTTGTTCTTTGCCGCCTCTGCCTCAGCCAGGAAGAGCTCAGGATTGTTGCCTAAGCCTGAGCAGATGCACCACAAACCTACCAGTGTAGCTTCAGTCTCCTAGTCAAGCACATCCTGCCCATGTTCAAGTTGTCTTGGGATAGCTGCGTGTCACGGTGAGTGTGCAGATGCAAAATGGCTATGCCCAAGGCATTGTTGCTGCATGAGGTCGTTGAAATTTGAACTGACAGTGAAAGAGCAGCTGTGTGGGTGTGCATGTGGCATTGAAGGTGAGTAGGTGACTTCATTGCCGTGGGCAAAGTCAAAGGTAGTAGGCGCTCAGTCCCTCGATCCCTCCTGCTGGAAAAACAAAGCAACAGACAGAGCTTCGGTTCCTCATCTCATAACTGAAGAGCTTCAGCGCATCATCTCAAACAAAATTGATTTCAGTAATAAAAATGGTTGTTGCCAGCAAATATGAAGTTCAAATTGAGTTTGCACCATAAACAAAATTGATTTCTGTGAAAGTTGTCTTACAGGAGGTGGACTAGCATTAAACCAAATCGGTGCAGTCAAAGTGCAATCAGATTGGATTTGTGTCCACGAATTCAAGAGATCACAGGCTGCCTGGTCGATGCAGATGATTCTAAAAGGGAACAACACAAATCAAACACAGAAGGCAGCAGATTGGTATTCACATCAGCCAAAGCAGCTGGGGGCAGAGGTTAGGTACGTGGTGCCCTGAGGCTCGTAGCTGGCATATGATCAGCGTGCTACTGCTGCTCGCTGTGCAGGGTCAACTTCATCGTTGTGCTACTTCCTCTTCATGGATGGAGTAGAAAGGAAGATAGAGATGGCGTGGTAGAAGAAAGAGGTGACATATGCTGCTTACATGGCAAAATAGCTCTACATTGGCATCCATATCATCAAAACCACTGTGCAAAACCGGTTAGGGGGTAATTTAAGCTGGTACTGATTGTTTGAGGGACTAAATCAAGTCATAATTTTGTTCAGGGGGTTAGATGGACAAATTGAATGATTCGAGGGAGTAAAATGGACCCTTTCCTTTGTTTTATCTTAGTGGTTGCTGCTGTACAACTGACTCTACAAGTTTTGAGTTCAAGTGGTTTTAGTCGACCAGAGTCTGATATGCATGGGATCATGTCAACTGTCAGGGTCTCTCTATCTTCTTCAGATGTTGTAGCTTCCAAACGCACTGAGGGAGAGTTGATGCATATATCTTCGTGGTGGCAATTAAAGGTTATAAACTTTGTTACATTTGGTCAAAGCCTCAAGGGGGGTATTTGAATATCAACATTTTCTTGAGAAACTGCATGCAATAAATATATGTAGAAAATAAATGTAGATGTGTTATTTTGCTCTGCCATTATGGGAATGTGTGTGCACTTTTGTTGCTAGAAAATTGTGATTTGGTTATGTTACTACAAGATTACTGATACTGTAATTGGAATAATGGATTTCCTGGAAAAAATATTTGAAAACTTTAGGAATTTGATGCTACAGTTTTAATAAGAATTTTAAATATGTTTTGAGATGAAATGTGGGAGTATGGCAACCTAGGTTTATGGGGAGTTTTCCAACCATGCTACACTCGGTAAGAACTTATTCTTCTGTTCTTGCAGGCAGCACCAGAATACTGGAGGAATCTTGATCCATCATGGAAGCACACTGGTCCGCCTATGCGGCGTTACTTCCACCCTGATGGCTACCACAGCGCAGACCCTCATGACACTGTGTGGGGTGGCCATCAGTGCGCCTACACAGTAATCACAAGCTTTGTCGGTGATGGGCAAATCAGGGATCACTAGGTGAGGATCAACCGGTGGCCACCGTTGAAGGTTTCGAGGAAGGATGACTGGAGCTGGGAGCTGTCGAACCACCTCTACCGCTACAACAGCATCCCCGACGCTGACAAGAAAGGATGCACCGGTCCTCTGTTTCCAGTCTGGTGAACACACTTCTCTGCAGCTAAGTCGTCGACAGCAGATCGTGGTCTCATGATCTTGCACCGGTAGAAACTTGGCGTGTGCAGCAGGAGGTTATGTTTGATATTTGAACGCCAGCTAAGGTTAAGCTTGGGTGTGTGGGTCTGTAATATAGAAGCGCCTGAGTTATATGACTCTGCTTGTGTGATGGGTGGTTCAGCGAGACTATATATCGTGGTGATAAGCCCTTCGTAGTGGTTTGAAAGTATTTTGTTAAAACTTGTGCGTCTGTAAAATAGCGTGGATGAACCTTTACGTACCTTAAGGTATGTGTTGGAGTGTACAGTTTAGGCCCATCTAGAGGCCTATGTAATGGCTACTATTTACCCACACTATCTAGGATTTGGAGGAATCTAAAGAAAATTGATCCAAAAGATGGTATCTAGCCTTCTCCTCTCTCCCTCCCCTCCCTCCCTCTAGCCGCCAGGCCCGCCGCCGGGCCCACCATGGCAAGCCGGCCCCTGGCGCCGCTGCCACCCCTCCTTCCCTCCCCTCTCCTCTGCCCTTGGCGCCATCTCCTCCTCTGTCCTGTGTGCATGGCCGCCGGCTCCTTGGCCTGCCGCCCCCTGGGCGCCCGCAGCCACCGCTGCCGCCCTCGTCGCCGTGACTGACCTCGACGCACCGTCCCACTCGCCGACGCCCCACCCGTCACCGGACGTCGACGCGACGGATCCGGCCTCCCTGGGCGTGGATCCGTCCGTTCTGGCTGCAGGGGGCGCGGACGGGGCGAGCACCGCCGCCGCTGCCGCCCTGGGCGTAGCGGGCGCGGGGGCGCGGACGCCGCCACCGCTGCCTCTGCAGCCCTGGCCGCAGGCGCGGGCGACGCCGCCACCGCAGCCGCCATGGCCACGGGCACGGGTGCGGGGGGCGCCGCCGCCGCCGCAGCCATGGGCGCGGGCGCGGACGGCGCGGCCTTCGCTCCTCCTCCTCCTTGGCGCGGAATGGGCATGCATCCCATGGACGTGCCGTTCGCCGCCGCCGCCTTCCGCGGGACGCAGCCCCTCGTCACCGGAGCTGCTCCGGCCGATGCTGCTCTTGCCGCGGCCCTCCTCGCCGCCAAGTCCAAGGCCGCGGCTGCTCAGGAGTGGGTCCGTGCGGCTGCCCTCGCTTGGGAGAGCGAGCGCTCCACGGCCAATGCTCTCGCTCGCCAGGTCGCTGAGGCGGAGCACTACTTCCTCCACACCGGCCTGCCGTCCCCTTCGTCGAGCACGCCGCCTCTTCTTCCCACCAGGCTCCCCCTCGGGTTCTGGACCCCGGCCCGCCCCGACCGATCCCATGGTCTCCCAGCTCCACCTTCAGGCCGTCGGCGTCCAGAACATCAAGACCCTAGTCTCCGTCCTCCTCGACCCTACGTCCTCCTCCTACGGGCGCTAGCGGGACCAGGTTCTCCTCGCCCTCCGCCGCTACATCCTCGACGACCACATCCTCCTCGACACACCGGTCGAGGCACGGGATGTGGTGTGGCTGCGCCTCGACAGCATCGCCCTATCCTGGATCTTTGGGACCATCTCCCTAGATCTGCAGGACATCGTCAGGACTCACGGCGGCACCGCGCGAGAGGCCTGGCTGGCGCTCGCGGGTCAGTTCCTCGGCAACGCCGAGTCCCGCGCTCTCCAGCTCGACGCCACCTTCCGCACCTTCGAGCAGGGGGACCTCTCCGTTGGGGAGTTCTGCAGGAGGATGAAGGCATGGCCGATGCTCTTCACGACCTCGGGTGCCCGGTGCCCGACCGGATCTTGGTGCTCAATGTCCTGCGGGGTCTCAACTCCACCTATGACCACCTGCGGACATGGATCAAGCACCAGAAGCCCTTCCCCTCCTTCCTGCAGGTCCGGGACGACCTCGTTCTCGAGGAGATCACCAGGGGTCCCGCGACCGGCTCGTCCTCCTCCGCGCTCGTGGCTACTCCACCGGCTTCCTCCGCCTCGCCAGCCACCCCCCTCCTTGGTGCTCCTCCCACCGGCCAGACCGGGGGTCAGGGGGGCGTGCTGGACGTTGTCAGCGGGGGGGGTGCTGCTGGCGGTACTGGTGACCCTGCTTCTGGTGCTACTGGTACCGGTGGTGGCTCTGCTAGGGGCCCCGCTCCTGCCCCTGCCCCTGGAGGTACGCCTGGCCATCCTTCAGCAACCCATGGTCAGGGCGCATCTCGATGTGGCCGTTCCAGGGTCAGGGAGGGGTCTCTCGCCCACAGCAGCCGGCGGCCATGTTCACCGGTGCTGCTCCCCTGTTCGCGTCATCCTGGACTCCACCCGCTCAGCCCAGCCAGCCACCCACCTGGCCTGGGGGGTGGGACCAGACCGCGCTGGCGCAGTCCTTCAGCACCATGGGGCTGACTCTACCGCTCAGCACTGAGTGGATCGCCGACTCGGGTGCTTTCTTCCACACCACCCCAGACACCGGTATCCTCTCTTCTATCTGACCCCCACACCCCTCTTGTCCTTCTTCCATCATGGTGGGTGATGGGTCCTGTCTTCCCGTCACCGCCGTGGGTTCTGCTCCTGGTTCTTTCCGCCTTTCTAATGTTCTTGTTGCTCCTTAAATGATTCATAATCTTCTTTTCATTCGCCAGTTTACTTCTGACAATTCTTGTTCCATCAAATTTGACTCCTCTGGTCTTACTGTGAAGGATTCGGCTTCCCGGCGTCCGCTCCTCCGATGTGACAGCTCGGGGCCCCTTTACACCCTTCGCCTTCCTGCTTCCGCTACCTCGCCTTTGACTTTCTCTTCGTCTGCTGCTTTTGCCACGACGCCGTCTTCCACCACCTAGCACCGCCAGCTTGGTCACCCCGGCCGCGACGTTTTGGCTCGGCTTAGTCGTAGTACTGATGTTTCTTGTACTAGGGCTCCGGCTGAGCACCTTTGTCATGCATGCCAGCTTTGGTCGTCGTGTTAGACTTCCTTTTTCTTCTTCGTCTTTGCATGTGACACATGCTTTTGATCTTGTTCATTGTGACCTGTGGACTTCCCCTGTACCCAGCATTTCTGGATATAAATACTATCTGGTGGTGGTTGATGATTTTTCTCATTACTCTTGGACTTTTCCTTTGCGCGCCAAGTCAGAGACCTTTCCCACCCTCCTCCACTTCTTCGCCTGGGTGTCCACTCAGTTCAGCCTCACCATTAGGGCCGTCTAGTGTGACAACAGGCGTGAGTTCGACAACTCCACCTCCTGCTCTTTCTTCCTCTCTTGGGGTGTTCAGCTGTGCATGTCTTGTCCATATACCTCTCCTCAGAACGACAAGGCTAAGCAGATGATTCGCACGACGAACGACGTCATGCGCACCCTTCTAATCCAGGCCTCTCGGCCTCCCCGCTTCTGGGCTGAGAGTCTCCACACCGCCACCTACTTGCTCAACCGCCTTCCTTCCACAGCTTCTCCTGCTCCCACTCCACACCACGCTCTCTTCGGTACCCCACCTCGCTACGACCACATTTGGGTCTTCGGGTGTGCATGTTACCCAAACATCTCCGCCATTGCTCCTCACAAGCTTGCGCCCCGCTCGACTCGTTGTATTTTCCTTGGTTACTCCCCTGACCACAAGGGGTACTGATGCTTTGACCTCACCTCTTGCCGCGTCCTGATCTCCCGACACATCGTGTTTGACCTCGAGTTGGAGTCCCTCTTTCTGACTGACCCGGTGGTTCAGCCACCTTTACCTGTCTGCCCTTTCCCTGCAGGTTTTCCCGGCACACCCGCACCACTTCCGGTGATCCCTGCTGCGCCACGTGCGGCCCCGGTGCCCGCTGTCGCGCCACACGCGGCCCCGATGCCTGCAGTCACGCCACGCGTGGCACCAGGACCTCCTGTCGTTCCATGCGCGGCCCCGAGGTCTCCTGCTGTGCCACGCGCAGCCCCGGTGCCTCCTCCTGCACCTGCGTTGTATGCTAAGCCGGTGCAGGTGTACCGGCGTCGGTCAGCGCCGTCACCGGCGCTGTCTCCGGCGCTGTCTCCGGCTCCGGAGGGTCCTGCGATGCCTACACCGGAGTCGTCGTCGCCGCCACCCCCGCCGGTTCGCTCTCGAGTCGAGCCGGCGGTGTACCACCTGCCAGTCGTCCATCGGGATTCTCTACATATCCATCCGATGGTGACTCGGCGGATGGCGTCTCAGGCCGCGACTCTCTCCGCAACAGAGGGGGAGCCGCGGGTCTCTCCGGTACCCTCCTCTGTCAGCGACGCCTTGGCAGATCCTCACTGGCGTCGCGCGATGGATCAGATGTGGGATCTCGTGCCGTGTCCGTCTGGTTGCAATGTGGTCACCGGCAAATGGATCTGGACGCAGAAGCATCGGGCTGATGGCACACTGGAGCGCTACAAGGCTCGCTGGGTTCTCTGGGGTTTTACCCAGCGGTCTGCTGTGGACTATGATGAGACCTTCAGTCCAGTGGTGAAGCCCGCTACGGTGCGCACGGTCCTCTCGCTTGCGCTCTCTCGCTCTTGGCCTGTGCACCAGCTGGACGTGAAGAATGCATTTCTTCATGACACTCTGTCAGAGACTGTCTACTGCTCTCAGCCAGCGGGATTTGTGGACTCCAATCGTCCGGACATGGTCTGCCGGCTCAACAAGTCTCTCTATGGTCTGAAGTAGGCTCCTCAGGCTTTGTATTCCCGGTTCGCCACGTTCTTGTTGACATTGGGGTTCACCGAGGCCAAGTCTGACACGTCTCTCTTCATCTACCGCCATGGGGATGAGACTGCCTATCTGTTGCTCTATGTCGATGACATTGTGCTCGCAGCCTCCAGTCAGCAGTTGCTTCAGCGCGTCATCTCCTCTCTGCAGCAGGAGTTTGCTATGAAGAATCTTGGTCAGCTCCACCACTTCTTGGGCGTCACTGTTGAGCTTCGCCCATCTGGCCTCCTCCTTCACCAGCGACAGTATGCCCTCGATATTCTGGAGCGGGCTGGGATGACTGATTGCAAGCCCTGCTCCACTCCTGTCGACACTCAGGCGAAGCTGTCTGCTGATCTGGGTGATCCTGTGGCTGACCCTACTGCCTACCAGAGTCTGGCCGGTGCCTTGCAGTACCTCACCTTCACCAGGCCGGACCTCACCTACGCTGTTCAGCAGGTCTGTCTCCATATGCATGATCCCCGGGAGTCACACCTTGCTGCGCTCAAGTGTCTCCTCAGCTATGTCCGTGGCACTGTTGACCTCGGCCTGATTCTTCACCGCTCTCCCTCTGCTGAGCTGGTTGTCTACACCAAAGCTGACTGGGCTGGCTGTCCGGAAACTCGCCGCTCCACTTCCGGCTATGCCGTCTTCCTGGGCGGCAACCTTGTCTCCTGGTCGTCCAAGCAGCAGCCGGTGGTCTCCAGATCCAGTGCCAAGGTGGAGTACCATGCTGTCGCTAACGGCGTGGCGGAGGCGTTCTGGCTTCGATAGCTCTTGGCGGAGCTCCATAGCCCGCTCGCCAAGAGCACGCTCGTCTACTACGACAACGTCAGTGCCGTGTACCTCTCCACCAACCTCGTCCAACATCAGCGAACGAAGCATGTTGAGATTGACTTGCACTTCGTTCGCGACCGGGTCGCTATCGGCAATGTTCGGGTCCTCCATGTCCCGACCACCTCCCAGTTTGCCGACATCTTCACCAAGGGTCTCCCCTCCTTGACCTTCTCCGAGTTTCGCTCCAGCCTCAACGTAGTAGGTGGCTAGTTGTGGCTGCGGGGGGGGGGGGGGCGTGGGTCCTGTGTGTGCTTTCTTTGTGTCTCCAGTCTTGAACTCCGCTGCGTCGGTAGTTCAGACTGCGGGCGTGTTGGAGTGTACAGTTTAGGCCCATGTAATGGCTACTATTTACCCACCCTATCTAGGGTTTGGAGGAATACAAGGAAAATTGATCCAAAACAGTATGTAGCAAATGCAATAATGCAACACTGCTACCTGCTGCTTATCCTTAGTGCTTGCACCTCTTTGGCTGTGATCTCCCTTTTTGAAAGGCTTTGGATGAATTATTAGTGCTACCTACTGTTATCGCCATAAATTAATAGGGTTAATTATGGGCCACGAGTGAGTTGGGGTTGATGAAGAAATTGAAGAAGGCTTACGAATCGGCTCCTGCGTGAGCATTTGGGCCATGTGGGCCATGTATCCTTAGATTTAGTTCAGATTGAGTTAGAGATAGAGTCTGATATGGACACATTAGTTTAGATTATTTCCCAAGTCTCCGGACTATAAATATGTACCATATGATATTCGTAAAGAAGGACGTCATCACGTTTTGCAAACAACAACTCTCGGCGCACTGCCACCCCTAATTCTAGGGTTTCATCCAAGTAAGCGACATGCTGCCCTGATCGCTTCTTGCGATCAGGGCAGTATTATTCTTGCCTTTACCTTGGTATTACTCGTACTGAAGCGTTTTTTATGGCGAGTAGTACTAGTTATCTTTATGTTCATAGCATGGCTTTTAGTAGATTCATTATGCTTTTCTTGCTTACCATCTGCGAATATCATGTTCTCTCTATGCATTCATGTTTGATCTTAACCTAATTCTCGTTATAGAGGATTAGTTGCGTAGAGTTAACACCTTGCGTAGAGCTCGGACTAATGTTTACACGTGTTTGTGCATGCAGGCAAATCGTTTTAAAGCACGTTAGCACCTTCCTGATCAGGTATAGGTCAGGTGGCACGCCTTACGTTCTCCGGAATCTTCGGCATGTGCCGGATTGCGGGCCATTGTCCGAGGAAGCAGTACCTGCCAGCGCCCCGGCGACCTCCTGGCTCTTCATGTTGCCTGTCGCTACTCGCCGGTGGGTTTTGACCGACAACACCTACATAGATTGCTGGATTCGGACATAGAAGTGCATAATATTGCACTTAATCACCATTCATTAGTATCTAACAACAAATCAGAGTATTGTTTGCTAAAAATGCATACCAAGCTAAATATTAATAAAAAACAATGTACAAAATTGCGCTATATAGCGCCGCTAGTGTTTTCGGACCAGTACAGTTATAACATTGTTGTACTACATAACGGGCTATAGCTGCTAAGAAGAGCTCTCCGCAAATTTTCATGGCCTGCTATTTTATACACCGATAAAGCATGAAGAAATTTGATTTATTTTTGGTTTGGCACCAAATTTAGGCAAGCCATTTTTGGTTTTCATGGACATGAGCAGCTGTCAGGTACTCAGGTTTCCGAGCATATGGTAGATGACGTAGCTGTAGCTGTAGTGAAACTTTGGCCCTGTTTAGTTTTCAAAAAATTTTGCACAGTACCTGTTATATCGAATCTTCGGATACATGCATGGAGCATTAAATGTAGTTGAAAAAATAACTAATTACACAGTCTAACTGATTAGCACGAGCTAAATCTTTAAAGCCTAATTAGTCTATAATTGAATATTATTTATCAAATAACAACGAAATATGCTACAGTACCAAAACCCAAATTTTTTCACCAACTAAACACACCCTAAGAAAAAAGAGAGATTGCTCACCAAAGGCCTAAAGTTTCGGGCAAATGAATCCTGGATGGAAATTCAAGCCGGGATTGGGCCACATCAATTTCAAAATCTCAACCGTTGGATCTCTACCGGATTAAATCGAACCATTGGTTAAGTCTTCCAACTCTGCACTCTCCCGACATTTCCCGAGCACATAGCCCAAGCCGGAGCGACCATAGCAGCAACGCGGCGCTGATGGAGGCCTGCTTTGCAGAAGGACCTCCCTGCAATGAGCTACTCTGCCGCGCCGACCATGGGGACAAGATAAAACCTTTGCATGTGCCGCTGTGCCCCGCCACCTTGCTTGGCTATGTTTTTAGCCGCTCGGTCGCACCATACCCTGTTGGTCCAAGGAGGAAGAGGCGCAAGGACTAGGCGGTTCCACAATCTGACGCAAGGGCACACGAAGCTGGGTCCCCCTCCGTGAGCGCCACTGGCAATGGGAGGGTGCGTCGCCGGCTCCCCGCGGCACCAGGATGTGCAGCCATGGGAGGAATTGAAGAAGGGAACAGGAGGCAGACTGAATCTGCACCAGGATGTGCAGATTCAGCATTTTTTTTCTAGTGGTTTCTCTTTTGCAAGTGTTTGGTTATGACAGGAATCTGGGAACTCAGCTTTGCACATTATATCTACCCTGGAGTCAACGGACTATTGGAACGCATGGATGGAAAAATATCGCATCATGGAAAGCATCCATGATTTTCATCTTGTAATTTGAAAGTGATCGGATCGTGTGTTCTAGTCTAAGAGGGGGAGGGGTAAATTAGGCAACCTAAAAGCTTAACATATGGCTCCAACTAAATTGCACAATATAAAACTAAAACATGTTATTTAGATGTGCAACTAAGATTCTTCTAGTGTGAAACTTCTATCCCAAAAAAATTAAGCAATCTATAGCCTTTCGTATCAAAAAACTACTCTATGAAAGTAAATGCACAAGAATTACTAGTATGAAATGCGGAAATGTAAAGCGCGGGATAGGAGGAAGCAAACTCTTGATGCGTGTGTTTATCCCGACGTTCGGTTAGCCACAAAGGCACACATACATCCACGTTGTTGAAGCACTCACTAAAAGTATTGTTTCTCGGCAATCAAGTCTCTCCCGTGAACTCAATCACGGTCACCTTGATCTCGATTTCCACTAAGGAGTTTCTCCACAAAGGATGGAGGTCTCCACGTCCCCCACACAAATATCGTCCACGCCGCTCCACACCAAGTCGGAGGGTCGTTGACGTTGCCGGCGAGCCTCAAAGCTCCAAGGTGCCGGCGCACCAAGATATCTTCTTGGTTCACAAGAGAACCACAGCACAAGGGCTCAAGGTCTTACTTGTTCACTCACTCAAGAGCTAATCTATTACTTACACTCTCAAAGCTAGTGCTGAACCTAAGGATATGATCAACATGCACTTGGGTTGGCTTGGAGGGTTTTCTGGGTGTGTTTGAGACTTGTAGTAACTCCAGCAACTTTGAAATGCCCAGGGAAGCCCATATATATAAGCCACAAAGTCCATAGAGCCGTTAGTAGCCTTTGGGGCTTTTCTGCGCAGAGCACCGGATAGACCGGTGAGGGGGCACCGGTGCAACCGGTCACTCACGACTCTGCACTATCCGTTGGCCTTCTGACAGCTAACGTGGCTGTCACCGGTTAGACCGGTGCCTTGACTGCGGTTCAACCAGTACTGAAGAGATCATTCTTCTAACGTGGAATTACGCCGGTGCTTTGCACTGGTGCACCACCGGTTCATCCGGTGCTGAAGAAACTTCTTCTCCGCTATTTGACATGCTCTCTGGTTTATAGCATGGTGCTTGCACCGGTGCTCCAATTAGGCACCACCGGTGTATCCGGTGCAACTGTGATTTGTTGACTTGACCTCCACGCGCTCTGTCCAATGCACCAGGGAAAGGGCACCGGTTTATCCGAAGCCTACCGGATAGACCGGTGCTAGGTCACCGGTGCAACCGGTGCTATTGAATTCTGTAGAATTCGTCCAATTCAACATTTCTTTGAGTTATTTCTTCGTGTTTTGCTTTGCTTGGCCTTTTTGCTTCATCCCTGTGATCTATAATTGTTCACTTGACAAACTCATTAGTCTCATTGATTATGTTGTTATTCAATCACCAAAATCACAAAACAATGATCTAATGGGGCCATTTTCCTTACATAATTACTGGTGAATGCTGCCGTCCTGTGGTTAGTTATTAGGTCAGAAGAAAATGTTGCAGCACCTGCCTGCATTTGGTGTGTCATTAGTGCGGATTGAGACTTCTGCATATGTTTGGATGTTGAATATGCAAGTGGGAGCTCAAGCTTTGGCAAAGCAAAGTGGAGCGTTGGTGGGTGCTGGGGATTGTAGCAAGACATCTGAAGTTTCTTTTCACTTTTCAGCATGCTTGAAGAGGTCTGATCTGGTGGGTTTGAATTCGATTGCTGGTGATCCAGCAGCTAGCTAAACTCAAGTTGAAGTTCCGGCATCTATGACAAGTGATGCACAATCCCATCTGTCTAGAACTTGTTCTCATGTTCAGTGTCGCAGCAGTGCTCTGATGAATTCTACTACTGCTCTGTTCTTGCTCAGTCGGCAGCTGGTTGTGCTTCTGTCCGTCCGACAGCAGTCTATAGGCATTGCAGCTGAGTGGTTGTGCGGTGTGCGACGAGCATGATGTTGCTGCCGTTTCGGGGTCAGACCTTGCCGCGGAAAAGGAGATCAGCCGGCAACGACGACCTCCAATTTCAGGGTGGATTCCTCGGAGACGATGGAGGGGCTCCAACTGCTTTTCAAGTTTGAACGTTGGAGTGGAGCAGGGGTCCCCAGCCCAGCTGCAACGAACTTCTTTTTGACTCTTTTTTCGGTTCATTTATCCATGGTGGAAAACTGGGAATGACCACACATCGATCACTGCGAGTTCGGCTCAATCCTCCATTCCTCCCTACTACTTGGATTGGATAGGTGTGAGAGTATGTATGTAGGGGAGGATCGGAGGGACACTTGTCCTACAGCTAGTCCCGTTTGTACTCCGTTACGGGCGGGGGTACTGTTGAGAGGCACTTTACCGGTCAAATGATTACTGTGCTTTCCGTGCCAATGGACAACATCATCTAATATGCATGCGATGTGCTCTGATGTAGTACCACTGATTTTGGTCTACACATGTAACACATGCAGATTTTGGTAGACCGCGTGTTGTAGCTCCGAGCTCCACAAAAGCCCTAACATTTAGTAATTGTGTTAAAATAAAGCGGTTTAATATATATTTCGGATGCAATAAAACAAAAAATCATGACTTTTCTAACCATTTGTTTTGCAGTAACAGTATCTTCAGTTCCACACTACATGTTTAAGAATATCATGATGTTTTTACTTTCATTAAAAATATATTTTAGGAGTGCACGGGCAATGCTCGTTCCTAATCAAAAAAAGAAAGATAAATGTAAATGAGAGGACTTCATCCAATTTTTTTTTTGTCGTTTACAAAGCAGAAGCAACATGTTTACATTGTTGAAAATACCAAATCATAAAGATCTTAATAATGAGCAAATCCAAAACTTTTGTACATGGATATGGATATGAAAACTTTTAAACAATATATGAAACTCTACATATTGTAACTTTCAATCACCTAATCAAAAGTTTGTATCGAAACTCCAATGACATTCTAAACTTTCAAATAACAAATTTAATATTTTAACCAAAATCTAAGAAAATTTAAATTATAGTTTGAAACTTTGTGTATCATATCTTTCAAATCACATTACCAAATGTTCACACCAAATTTATAAAAACTTTAGAATACCCAACATTATATATTGAATTAATGTATTCAATAGTTTGTGCCTAAATTCTTAGTTTTTTTTAAATAATCACTTCAAAAGCTTTGGACATCATAACTTCAAAATCATAAAACTAAATTTTTATACCCTATATACTAGGAAAAACTTTTCCTCCAGTTTATCGGTAGGGGGGTGAGTTAGGGGCAGGTGCCCCCCTTCCCCCTTATTAACATCAGCATTTCTTGCGAGGAGAGCGTCCTCCTCCCCTTTGTTGTTCAATAGCAGCCAACAGTTGACTGCTCGTTCCCACGGCAAGGCAAAGAAAGTCCCCCTTTGTTGTTCAATAGCAGCCAGCAGTTGACTGCTCATTCCCACAGCAAGACAAAGAAAGTGTACGCGATCGCGCAGTGCCATTGTGATTCAAGAATATTTGCCTGCGAGAGCTACATCAAAGGAGAATTCAAGGACACATGCCGGCTTTGTGGTTTTAGGGTTGGTGCATCTATCTTCCGTGACCTATGCATCATCAGCTACTATGATGAGAAGATGAGTTTCTTTCCCAACACTGTCTCTTACCATACAGTTGTGAGTAGAACCGCGCTGATGTCAATATGCACGACAAGATATTTGAGGATGATGTGGTAGAGAGGACAATCACCTCTTCTCGTGTCTTTGCCATAGGGCAGAAGGCAGCTGACTATTAGTTCAACCTCACGCAGCCGCACAATGCTTGCCTGGCTCGACCTCTGCCTCCAAGAGCTGATACAGGTGTTGTACTATTTTGGTGAGGAGCAGACTGTGACATCTGCCTCCAAGAGCTAATATAGGTGTTGTCCCGTTCTGGTGAGGAGTAGACTGGGTATGAAGAGAGGGCATGTGCCCCCCCTGCACCCTTATTAGAATTGATTGAACACTTGTGTTTTTTCCCCAACAAAGACTATAAGGGCTTTAAGGGGTTGATATTTATATCAAAATGGCTGATTTGTAGTCTTACATGAGAGCATTTATCAATTTATCATGAAAGTTAGTTACAACACAAGACCTACAAATTTATGTTTTGCCTAGTTTTTGGGTTTGGTAGTAAGATGAAAATGAAAAAAAAATCACTGGAAATTTTATAGCTTCGTCAAATGGTAGTTTCTTAAAATTGAAAAAATACCAACCATGTTGTTTGTCCATCTCTTTCTTTAGAAAAATCCAACCATGTTGTTTGTCCATCTCTTTCTTTAGAAAAATCCAAGCTGGGGGAACAAGAAACTAGAAACTCATCTCCACATGCTCCTAAATTCTAGCATTATTATGGTTCTAACTCAAGATAATCCATTATGGTCCATCATTGCCGGGTACCATAGGATATTTTCATGACGAGCATATGCATCTGTTAGTAATACTACTGCAGAAGAGTA
Organism: Panicum virgatum; assembly: GCF_016808335.1. Lineage (NCBI taxonomy): Eukaryota > Viridiplantae > Streptophyta > Magnoliopsida > Poales > Poaceae > Panicum > Panicum virgatum. Next base: position 25,247,774 of record NC_053153.1, on the reverse strand, counting down.
GACTACAAATGTATATCTGAAGGCAAAATTTTCATGAAAGGTTCAACTTCTTATAGCTTCATCAATCAATAAGCTAGCTTAGAGCAATCTAACATTTACATATGTTTCTGTATTATTGTCTCACATTCACTTTGCAACTTTGTGTAGCCAGACCAGATGAAATCTTCCTATCTTTTACATAGTTTCAAGTCATGACACGAATGCATGATAAAACTTGTATACTATTTTTTGAGTACACGGTGAAGATTTTGAACTACACACAAAATTACCGGTGGCCGACTCAAATAAGCGTGATGTTGATTTCTAGTTAGAAATCGAAAAAAGAGGAAATTACATACCAAATTGTTTGTTTTTCGAACAACGTGAAATTGTGCTAAGTATTGGCTTTGAAAATGGCAAACGCTATTGTCCCACGTGATTCCAATCCAGACTAACTGATGTCCAAAATTAAATAACATATTTATTCTCTTTTCAGTCACTCCTATCTATATAAATATAGATGACACCAACTAACTATTCCTTTCTTCATGCAAGATGTCCACATCATTCCCCACTAAATGTCACACTAACTTGCAATTCTTCCATACAATCTATTCATGCTTTCTTATTAATTACAAAAACATCCATATCATCTCTACTATATGCAGTACTTTTAATCTTTAATCTATTAATACAAATCATATACATATGTTATTTTTTCATCAACTGTTCTTCTATAATGTGATCAAATATTTTATTGGTGTTTTTTTCTATTAGCGTATCGATTTTTACCTGATCCAAAAGAAAAAAATATCCATGTCATCTTTACAATGTACAGTACTTTTAATCTTTAATATATTAACATAAAGTTGTATACATATGCTATTTTTTTTCATCACCTATTCTTCTATAATGTGATCAAATATTCTATTGGTGTTTCTTCTATTAGCTTATCGATTTTTACCAAATCCGATAAAAGAATAACATGCAAGTCAAATTCATATCATCTATTTCTCTCAACATGCAACCTATATATCCACATCATATATAAACCCATTATATGAGGCGCCACATCACTATCCACTAGGATAGGACCATCTATTTATGTCTTCCAACAATTTTGTGAATTTGCCATGCAATCACCTTAGTATTTCTACTTTTAAATTTCACCTTAAAATTTTATTTAAGGGCGGGTATCACCTAGTTATCTTTGTATGCTGATCAAGTGGTCGCTAGTTAATTCCTCTTACCGCAAACACAAGATTTTAGCAGTAGCAATATCTATGGAGTAGAAATATACTACCTCCGTACCAAAATATAAGTATTTGTTGACTTCTGCTAATCATGTTTGATCATTCATCTTATTCAAAAAAATTGTATAAATATTATTTATTTTGTTATGACATGTTTTATCATCGTATATATTTGAAGTATATGTAAATTGTTTTTATTTTTTTCTCAAATTTTTTGAATAAAACGAATGGTCAGAAGTCAACAAATGCTTATATTTTGGGACGAAATTATTATTGTTTTTAATAATGAGATATTGAAAAACCTTCCAAAATAAATTTAGTAGCATTTAATCGTGCATTCGTGTAAAGTCAAATAATCAACATTGATGGATCCACCAATAATGAGATGTCTGCTGTTTCTGCCCTCTCCCTCCGAAACTTGAAAAAATCCACCTATCCTTATCCAAAACCCTCACTCCGCCACTCCGCTAAACCCCGGCCACGATGGCCACCACCCCCTCCACCTCCACCCCGGCGCCCGCGTCCTCCGCCTTTCCCCTCACCACCGCCGCGCGCTTCCACCGCTCCTCCGCTTGCCCCGTGCGGCCATCTGCGCTCGCCGAGAAGCGCCGCACGCGGAGGCGTCGTGCCCCCGAGGGCGGGGGCGCCGGCGGGGACCGCTCTGCGGCCGCTGGGGCGGTGGAGAAGGGCCTGCGCCTGGCCTTCCTGGAGCAGCTTGCGGAGCGCGCGCGGGCCGCCGACGCCGCTGGCGTGGCCGATACCATCTATGACATGGTGGCCGCGGGGCTCTCCCCTGGCCCGCGCTCCTTCCACGGCCTCGTCGCCGCGCACGTCCTCGCCGGCGACGCCGAAGGAGCCGTAAGTGGTCTCCCCACTTAACTTGCTTACGTACTGGCCTACCGCACAGGTAGGGAAGGCCTCGTGTGGTGTTTGATGAAATGCGCGTGCCCCTTTCGAGCGCCGAGCTGCCTGTGGATTGTTGGTCGGTGTTATTTTACCAGAGTTGTCACCCTACGAGCTCTTGATTTTGTTAGTGCAAATGTAGAACTGTGAAACAGAACGGAGGTGCTTTGGTGTAACAATTTTGCATTGGGCTTGTGCGTTGCAGGGCTGCAATGTACTCGGGCCTTAGCCCTGTCTTCTGCAGCCTTACAGAGCTGTAGATTCAATTGTTATCCAGCAATCCCGTAATTTGTTGTGTGGTTGTGACCCTGATGCATAATGGATTGGAGGTATATACATGCAAGGGTTCACTATGCCTTTCAGCTTATGTGATATAATAACAACTTGTTCGAAATAGCATGTAGTTACTTGTTCGATGCACTCATCTGCCTATAAGGCTGCGTGCCATGTAATTATAGCAATTAGTGAGGCAGAGTAATGGGCATGAAGACCTAATTCTACTTTTTTATCATTTCTTTTTGCAACATGATCTGATTGTTGTCGATGTAGTAAGATTTTGTGTTTAGATTCTCTTTGGTGGCTTCAGATTAAAATAAAGCCCTATAAATTAGTTGATCTTTAGCTCTAAGTTTATTTCAATGATAGGAAAGATCATAACTCATGAAATTTTTCTTTGTGGCAAATCTTTCTTTGTGGCATACCATTTCTTAATGCAGATGCAATCTCTTAGAAGGGAACTAAGTTCTGGAGTACGACCTCTGCATGAAACTTTTGTGGCCCTGGTCCGTATTTTTGCCAAGAAGGGTCTTTCTACAAGGGGCATGGAGATTCTTGCTGCTATGGAGAGATATAAGTATGATATTCGCAAGGCTTGGCTAATTCTTGTAGGTATGGAAATTGACTTATGTTTCATATTTGGTTATTGGGAAGATTATAGTAGCTTTCATGATCTGAAGCAGAGGAACTAGTCAAGAATCATTATCTGGAGGATGCCAATACAGTATTTCTCAAAGGGGCAAAAGGTGGTTTACGAGGAACTGATGAAATTTACGATCTTCTGATTGAAGAAGATTGCAAAGCTGGAGATCACTCCAATGCTCTGACAGTCGCGTATCAAATGGAGGCTTCTGGAAGAATGGCAACCACATTCCATTTTAATTGCCTTCTCAGTGTGCAGGTGAGACTTGAATTTTGATTTGCACATTCACAGATAACTGCAGTTTGATATTCTTTTCTACTTTTGTTTGTTTGGTTGATCACTTAACCTAGAGGAATCCTCTGGCTGTCTGTCTTAATTTTGTTTTATGTCAATAGTTCACTCAAAATGAAGATATAGATCCTATTTCAATTATATTGTGAAAAGACTATAACTTGTTTGTGCAAAGCACAACTTTGAAGATTATACAAGATGCTTTCGCTCCTCTAATTAAATTGTAACAGCAAAGGTGGTGGTTAGTGGTTACTCTTACCTAGCTAGTTCTCTAGACCTCGAGGTTTTGTATTGACTGCTATACAGTGTATGATGGTGCCACTGCAAGCACTTTTACTTCACTTATATTTAATGGCTTTTCTTATACACAGTATATTGCCTATTAATGAGATCTTTGACAAAGTGAGACACTGTATTTGATCAAGCCTAAAGGCAACACTAACACTGCAAATAGTAGTGATACCTCTAGTGATTTAGTCCTGCTGATATCAACTGGTTAAGAAACCATTGAAGATTGAATGTATATGTTAGGCAAGCTTCAGAAAAGAAACACTTTTGGCAAGATAGGGTGAGCCACAGATCATTAGGAACATGTTTTTCTGCATGAGCATTAAGGTTATATTTCATAAATATAATGCAGTAATACAATGAAAGTTCACTGTGTGCAGGCTACTTGTGGAATTCCTGAAGTTGCTTTTGCAACATTTGAAAACATGGAATATGGAGGTGAAGGTATGATGATCGTTTAAACCAGTTTTGTTCTATGGTTTATTGTTTTTGTCATCCATTTTATATTTTTATCAACATGTCTTAGTTTTTTAACGAGATGATGATTTTGTGTTAGTGTGTTACACATGTCTAAGGCTTGAAGTATGCTACATATTGTCTTTTCTGTGCCAATTTGGTTTTGTCACGGTTTTGCATGTGCAGACACTTAATTGAGTGCATGCCGGTGTGGTACTCATAGTTTCAGTGGATAGCAATAGATAGTTTGTTTTGGCTTCAGAAGACATGTTCAATATTAGCTATGTTTTCTTACTGTGTATAGGCTGGTTGTTTTTACATGTTTATTATTTGTACATGTAAAACTAGCTGTTGTTTTGGAAACTGTATTGTCATGAGGCTATTGGATGGAAGCACCTCATATCATGCGGCACAGAAACAAATCCACCTGATGTTTCTTTAGAGTGTTTGACCTTGTTGTAAAATTAGCTTCCATTGGAAAAACTGCTTGCCCTTTTTAGATTTTGAAACGTTTTTGTTTGACATTATAGTTCTATGTTGTTTCTAAGGGCATATCATTATATTTGATGTGTGAGGAGCTCTAAAACTAAAATGTGACCACAAGTCCACAAACATGTTTATAAAACAGGATCATGAACCTCTTCATGCTTTTCTTACTAGAAAGAGAAGTATCTGCTGACCTATGTGTTGTTGCTTCTTGGAACTCTACATTGTGGATGCTAATTTTTCCTTCTGATTCCAGATTATATGAAACCTGATACCGAGTCATATAACTGGGTTATACAAGCATTTACTAGAGCAACGTCTTATGATAGGTATATATTTACTTCCATATATAATTGTGTATAGTTATTCACTATTTGTTTTCTTCATCCTGTTATTACTGTAAACCTAGCCATCCAATCAACACAATCATTTATTTGTTTCTTCTTAGAATCAAATCTGATCTGTAGGGTCCAATGAGTTAATGTAAATTGTAGTCCCATGATGCGTACAGGCAAAGCTCACATCTGTAATGGTACTTCTTGTTGTCTTTCCTCTGTTATCTTTTATGATGTGTTTGGTCTTCAGGGCAGCAGATGTGGCAGAATTACTAGGGATGATGGTGGAGGACCACAAATGTATTCAGCCTAATGCAAGAACTTACGCGTAAGGGCAATACCTTCTAGCATATACTAGTGGTCACTATTTGAGCCTCTTTGGTGGATGCAATTATACTGTGTACACATGTTTCCTGAATACCAATAGTCACAGTCACATTCTATCCATGTTTTCTCTTTGAGGAAAGCAATGAATTGACGATCAGTTATTGTTTTCAGATTATTAGTGGAATGCTTTACAAAGTACTGTATGGTTAATGAATCAATCAGGCATTTTCGTGCCTTACGGAGAATTCCCGGAGGAACAAAAGTTCTTTACAATGAAGGAAACTGTGGTGATCCACTTTCTCTCTATATTCGATCGTTGTGCCTCGATGGTGAGCTATAAACCTTCTACACATCAGTTAAGAGGAGTGGCAAGGTTCCTGTTTCTGTCAAGTTATTTGTTCATGAGTTATGATCTGTCCTTTTGGAATGTTGCACCTGACACAGAGACCTGGTTTTGCTCTATTGATTTGCCACAAAGAAAGATTTCATGATGTTCCTTACTTTCTTCAACGTCTGGAATTGTTATCTGGAGGAGTCAAAGGATCCATTTTATAGAGAAAATAATTATAAACCAGGTTTCTGTTGACTAGTATTTTTAGTAGAATAGCCTCCTTTTTAGAACAGTACAAAGTGGACCCCATATGAAATATCTTTCTTTTTTATATAATCTCCCTTCTGAATAATTATCACCATTTGGTACGAGAAAGCATGAAATGCAAAATAAAATCTGCACCAAGAAATTTGGTGCCTGACAAGCATTCACATGTTTATGTTTGTGACGATTCTTCATTTCTTTACCAGTTGTATCTGGAGGTGCATGTATTCAACTAATAGGTCTAGATGTCTTGAATAGATGAAATTGTTATTTTAGATTCTTCTATTGCTCTGGTTTTATGAACAGTTGTATCTTATGTAATGTATTGTAGAGCATTGCATTCTACTTATCATACTACTATTAAAATTCTAATATTGTCACTTGTTAGACCAAACTCTTCTCTATGATCTTCATGATTGCTTAGCACCAGACTTCATTTTGGTTCGGTCTTCATGCTAGGGAAACAATAACATCAGAAAAATAAAATACACTGTTGAGTAATGAAGATTATGTAGTTATACTTTAACATGATGACAGTTCATCCTTCCACATTTTTTTTGCTCACCACATCAAATATCCGTCTTTTATACTTTTAGTAGCTTTTCATTATCGTGAACTTTTAGTACTTTCCTGAGCAGGTAACTTATTTTTATAACCAGGAAGACCTGTTGAGTTGCTTGACGCATTGGAAGCAATGGCTGATGATAACCAAAGTATCGCACCCAGAGCAATGATCTTAAACAGGAAATATCGCACATTGGTAAGCTCCTGGATAGAACCATTACAAGAAGAAGCTGATCTTGGTTTCGAAATTGATTATGTGGCCAGGTATGACTTTGTGAAATTTTGGGTTGTTACTGTTCTACACAAGTCTGTTTTAGTTGCTTGCATGGCATTGGCATCTTATCTTTTTTTTTAAATTTCCTGAATGATGGGGTACATATGGTGAACATAGTGCAAAATTTGCTTCCCTCACCCTGTAGTATATTATACTCATGTGCGAAGCATTATTTTCCTTATGTGGTAGTATAATGGAGAATGCACATGAGAAAAAGAGCACACAGTAGGTAGGAGGGACCTGGCTAAAAGAAAAGGGAGCTAATATATTTGAAACATGATTCATATTTAGCTTGCCTTCTGAAATCTGAGTGCTACAACTCCTCTCTTTGTATAGATGAGGTTACTGTCCTAACAAGATTAAAGGAGTATGTAATCAAATAAATAATGCAATCCAATGCAGCTAACAGATATATATGCAACTAACGAGTTCCAATATTGTTGGATTTACATAGAGATGCCTCCAGAGAACCAATTGGAGATATTGTCATTACTGTACTCTCTAAATTTATGTGGAGATTTAAGAGACAACTGAAGAGGCAACACCACTGTACATGCTTAACTGAGCTAGCTTCCTTGCGTCACAAACATGGCACCGTACAGCTGTAGGATTACTTACCGCTGCTATTATTGTGCTGCCTCGTTGGACTCTCTAAATTCATTATTCTGCACACAACCGCCAAAGTCAGCTGCTTTTTTTTCACCTTCATTCAACCCCTGTCTACTCCCTTGGTTCCTGTGTTTTGTTCAGTCAGCTGCTCAGTTGGACTAGGCATAATTGCATAAAGTACATCAAATGTCAATGATCAGAGCTACAGTTGTGCCACCCAGTTGCTACCTTGATGTCCATACCTCTGCTAGTCCGTTGATCAGCTTTGTCTTAGACCTATCCTTGATGTTTCCATGCTCAATTTTCTTCAGTTGCATAATAAAAAATCTATTTGTAGAGTCTGTTAATTTTCTCTTGTTTCCACATTCTTGTTTGCCTTGTAGTCAGCACTTCAATCCATCATTCCTTCTCCATGATGCTTATTAATGTCCTCACTTCTTTTGAAGCTACCCCGTACAGAATAATTAGCAAGAATACATGTGTTTGATACTTGGCACGAGAGCTCTATTGCGTGTAAATGCAGATTCACAGTGCTAATAAATAAGAACACAATCTGATTGAAGATTTTGAAGATTAATTATTGCTGCCAACATTGAATATGTCATGTAGTCATGATGCAGCAACTGCTTAAAGAGATGTGAATATCTAATACTTGCATGTTTTGTTGTTTAACTCCTTTCCTATTGCAAACTTAAAATCTCTTTAACTCATGTTGCCTTTGTACTTGAAGATATATTGAAGAAGGAGGTCTTACAGGAGAGCGCAAACGTTGGGTGCCTCGCCGAGGAAAAACTCCTCTAGATCCAGATGAATTTGGATTTGCCTATTCAAATCCAATAGAAACATCTTTTAAACAGAGATGCTTTGAGGAATTGAAGTTATATCATCGCAAACTCCTAATTACATTGAGGAATGAAGGTCCTGGTATTTTGGGTGATGTATCTGAAGACGATGTACGTAGAGTTGTCGAAAGATTAAAAAAGTTAGTTGTAGGGCCAAAGAAGAATGTTGCTAAGCCCAAGGCTGCAAGCAAAATGGTAGTATCTGAGTTGAAAACTGAGCTTGAAGCTCAAGGATTGCCTACTGATGGAACAAGACAAGTACTCTACCAACGAGTTCAAAAAGCTAGGAGAATCAATCGTTCACGTGGTATACCACTTTGGGTTCCTCCTGTAGAAGATGAGGAAGAGGTATGCAACATGACAATGTTTATTGTAAATCTCTTAGATGGCTGCTCCGTGATTGTGCCACTGACAGTACTGACTAAATGTCACCTCCATTTTTATTTTTGTAATTTGACTTGTCTGATAGGTTGATGAAGGGTTATATGAATTGATCTCAAGAATCAAGCCAGAAGACGGGAACACAGAGTTCTGGAAACGTCGTTTCCTGGGAGAAACTCGAAACTATCTTTGTGAAGAAGATAGCAATGAAGAAGATCAAGATTTAGATGATGAATTGGATGATGATGAAGATGATGATGACGATGAATCCACAAAAGAAGCAGAAGAAGATGAGATAGACGATGAAGAGGCTGTTGAACAAACTGAAAACCAAGACGGTGATGAGACTAAAGATAAACCAGCAAAAGGACCCAATCAACATCTTCAAATGATAGGGGTCCAGTTATTGAAAGATTTGGAAAAGACGCCTGTTTCTTCAAAGAAATCAAAGCGGATGCCCGAGGTATCGAATTATTGCTTTGGCATGTGCAATTTGTCTTTATATTGATCAGCCATCATAGGAAACTTATGGCTTATCCTGAATGACCTTTCTAGTATTGCTAGCTCTCTTTTACTGGTTATTTATTTGAAGCACACACTCATCTCAAATTCTCAATGGTGCATGCCATGTTAAAAAGTAGAACATAAATGGTGATCTGAACGAGATGCAAGTATGTATCACATAGTTTAACTTACAACTCTAAGAATTTGTTGACTGTAATCACTATAGATCGAGGAGCATTTGAATCTTTTCTTCGAAATGACTTCTGTTATCATTATGTCAGTTGGATGTGTTGGTAGGGCTGAATTTTCAGTAGATTTTGAGGCATATTTGCTGGATGTGACTCTGTAGATTGATGATGATGAAGATTGGTTTCCTGAAGATCCTATTGAAGCCTTTAAGGTTATGCGCGAGGAGAGAATGTTTGATGTATCAGACATGTATACCACCGCAGATGCATGGGGGTGGACATGGGAAAGAGAAATTAAGAATAAGATGCCACGCAAGTGGTCACAAGAATGGGAGGTTGAGTTAGCTATCAAGATAATGCATAAGGTATTCTTACCCCTGTAACCACTGCAGATACTATTGGATGATGAACTTAAATTCTTTCAGTTCTTCAATTGCCTTCAAGTTATATAAATACATTGCTTGTTAGCAATTACAGCATTCTGAGGTGGCCCCGCACTTAAATTATTGGTTGTCTAAACTTTCGATCACTGCTTTGTGGCCTTTCAGGTAATAGAGCTGGGTGGTACTCCGACAATTGGCGATTGTGCCATTATATTGCGTGCTGCTATGAGAGCGCCACTCCCATCCGCTTTTATACCTATATTGCAAACAACACATAGTCTAGGTTATAAGTTCGGAAGGTAAAATTATATTTTCTTCATAGTATGCTCTCTATGATTTTGTGTTTTTGCTAAGAAATGCTGATCTGGTGTAGAATGGTTAATGTATCTTTCCTTTTTTTTTTCCTTGTGCTGGATTCAGCCCACTCTACGATGAAGTATTCCTGTTGTGCCTTGATCTGGAGGAAATCGATGCCGCCATCGCAGTAGTTGCGGAAATGGAGACAAACGGAATCAAGGTGCCTGACGAAACCTTGGACAAGGTGCTCGCATCCAAAAAGTCTGGAAACTCTGCACTCCCACAACCAACCGAGTAATATGTTTGGACCAGGGAACCTTTTCCCAGCCCTCGCCTGATCTGACACACATGACAATCACTCGGCGCAATACCACTCATAGCCTTGAGCTCCCCTGGAAAAAGAATATCTTGTATGGCAATCTATCAATGTTGTATGTCTGTAGCGGCAAGTAGAAGGAACATGAAGTCGATAGTTTGACACATGGCGCAGTGGCATGGTATCTTCTGTTAGTCAGCCCACTTGACAATATTTTTATGAGGATTAAAATGCACCTGCCGTTCCTAAATTTGTGAGGGTTGTGTTAGTTAGATCCATCAACTTCAAAAGTGTATTTCTAGTCGGAAGAAGTCTATATATCCCCCCAAACTATTGGGGTTGGAGCACTTCACCCCCTCAACTATAAAACCGGATACCTAACACCCCAATCTATCTAATACTGTGCATTTAACCCCTTGGGCGGTTTTGCTTAGCGGTTTCACCACGGTGGATGTTGACATGGCCTCCTGACATGTGGGACCCACTTATAAGTGACTCATCCACAGCTCCGACTACCTCCCCTGGTGCCCCGACACCGCGCCGAGCCTTCTGCTTCGGCTGGCTCGGCGGCTGCCGGTGCGCCCCTGCCGGCCGCGCCACCAAGCTTGCCCTTGAGGGACTCAACCTCACCGGGCCCCTCACCACTGCGCTCCTCGCGCCACTCGCCGAGTTGCGCATCCTCAGCCTCACCGCCGCCGCCCTTGCATAGCTGCACCGCATCACCATCATCGTGCTCTCCGGCAACCGCTTCATGGGCGAGATCCCAAGCTCCCTCGCCATCGTACCCCGCCTCACCTCGTTCCTGCTTGACCATATGATGGCGACTGTGCGGCCTCTCGCTGTGCCGCCCTTCGCTGGGCGTCGATGAGGACGCGTGCACCAATCTGCCTTGCATGCCGCCGCCAATGAAGGCTGCGCCAACGACACCTGCGCCGGCGAGCGCCGGGCCCACCACTGCGAAGCTGAAGTTAGCCCGCCTTCCGCCTCCCCCCTCCCTACCTCCACCATGCCTTGATGCTGGTCGTCCCCATGCCGCCGCCGAGGCGGGGACGACGGCGGGAACGGGCGGCCGGTGGGGATGTCGATGCGGTGCCGTCGAGGAGCCCGAGCGGGCTCCCTGGAGCCGTTGACTGCGCCGACCGGCATCGCCCCATCCTGCTCTCGCGCGGATGGTGGACGGGAGAAGAACAGAGGAGGCAGAACAGAGGAAGAAGAAAGGTTCCATGTGTTGCTTACAAGTGGGTCCCACACGTCAGGAGGCCACTTCAGCATCCAACGTGGCAAAACTGCTAAGCAAAACCACCCAAGGGCTTTGAGTGCACGGTATTAGATAGATTGGGGTGTTAGATATCCGGTTTTATAGTTGTGGGGGTTAAGTGATCCGATCTCAATAGTTTGGGGGGGATACGTAGACTTCTTCCATTTATAGTCCAAAAACTTGTTAAGTTGTTCACTAGAAATCCATATATGGATCTGTAATGCTGACATGGCACGTTGACGGTACGTTTTCTGTTTCTTTTATCTCCCTCTTCTCTCAATCTTGCGAATCCAAATAGGTTGGGCCATCCATGCTGCCCTTTGACCTGCCCACGACATCCACTAGCGGGCCTATCGCATGACCGAACATCACACACCAGGCACATCTCTAATGCGGCCCTGGTCATCGTAGCGGGGAGGCACCTCGAGCAGCTGCCCTGGCAAATGGCAGGATCGACAAGCAACCACTGGCCAAGAGGAGGACCATAGGAGAGAGATGGCATGGTTGAGAAGAAAGCTAGGGTCAATTATATCAATTCCCATCATAATCCATGTTGGCAACCTCGGGAACTTCCAATCAGCATACCAGGTCAGCGTTAGAGCAAGTATTATGGGTGGGCAAAGCTGGCGAGATTCTACGTGTGGGAGAGAGAGAGTGGCGTCGCGAAACGCTTGCTCGAAGCCGGCGGAAACAGTGGATGCTCTCATTGCCACACATTAAATGCTGCTGGGTCCACCACCATACATGGTGATATGGCACTCTTACCGCCAGCAGTCGGCGGAGACCATAAGACTTGCTCTTACGTGCATGCATGAATACGTGTGGACCTACGATGAACAATTTAAAAAGAAGTTTATGGACCCAGAAATAACCTAAGTGATACATTCTTGGGCAGTGGCAGTGTATTTTACTCTTATATGAAATATGATAAAAGCTCGAGTTATTTAAATGACTTATCTATTTTGCAATATGCGGATCATACGATTCTCTTCATGGAAAATGATCTAGAAGAGGCCAAGAACATGAAGCTCTTGCTATGTGCTTTTGAGCAGTTGTCTGGTTTTAAGATCAATTTTCATAAAAGTGAGATGTTCTGCTTTGGTGAAGTTAGGGATCTAGGGAGGGAGTACTCTCAAATCTTCGGGTGTGATATGGGTGCTCTTCCTTTTAGATACTTAGGAATACCAATGCATCATAGAAAGCTTAGAAACTCAGAGTGGAAATAAGTGGAGGAAAGATTCCAAAAGAAACTGAGTGGATGGAAAGGCAAAATGCTCTCTGTAGGTGGGCGGTTGGTTCTCATTAATTCTGTCCTTAGTAATTTGTCTATGTTTATGCTTTCTTTCTTTGAGGTACCTCGTGGTGTCTTAAAAGACTGGATTATTATAGATCTAGATTTTTCTGGCAGAGCGATGGTCATAAGAAAAAATATAGACTAACAAAATGGGGGGGGGGTACTCTGATCAAGGAGGGTTAGGAATCTTAGACCTTGACCTACAGAATAGATGTTTACTCAGTAAATGAGTATTAATGAGGATGGAATTTGGCAAAGGCTCTTAAGAAATAAATATTTGAGACACAAAACCATCACACAAGTAGAATACATGCTGGGTGATTCTCATTTCTGGTCTAGCTTGATGAAAGTCAAGAATGATTTTTTGAGAATGGGCAAATTCATGGTGGGAGATGGGTCTCAAACTCATTTTTGGGAGGATGCCTGGCTGGAGACCACTCTTTTTAAACTTCATTATCCAGATTTGTATAACATTGTACGGAAAAAGAGTGCAACAGTGTCAACGGTCCTTAGGTCGAATCCTTTAAATGTAGCCTTAAGAAAATCTTTAGTTGGGAATAACTTACAAGCATGGCTTCACCTATTAGCTAAAGTTGTGAATGTTCAGTTAACAGATCAGAAAGGATACCTTTTTATGGACGTTAAAACAAAATAGCCAGTTTAGAGTTCGATCTATGTATAGGGCTTTGGTGGCACCTTTGGCTGTGCCGTACAATAATATCATCTGGAAGTTGAAACTACCCTTAAAAATTAAAGTTTTCATTTGGTATTTACAAAAAGGAGTAGTTCTAACCAAAGATAATCTAGCACGTCGACAATGGAAGGGAAGTATAAAGTGTTGTTTTTGTAATTTCGATGAAACTATTCAACATTTTTTCTTTGATTGTCAATTGGCTAGAATTATTTGGAGGATTGTACATGTTTCTTTTAATATTACACCACCCATGAATATTCTCTATATGTTTAATGGATGGTTAATTGGGCTTAATAAGAAGCTTATGTACAAAATTTTGGTTGGAGCTTCGGCTGTCTATTGGGCAATTTGGTTAAGTAGAAATGACATGGTTTTTAACAACTCCAGAGCTGTTACTCCTTTGCAGGTAATATTCCGAGGGATACACTGGATCCGCTATTGGGCTTTGCTGCAGAAGGAGAACGAGCGACATCATGTTACTCTGGGGTGTTATGTGCTTGAAACTACAGCTATGGAGTTTTTCGCTTCCAATGGATGGTCTTTTAGTTATATAATTTCCTATAGATAATTCTATGCTTGTTTCTCAAACTGAGTCGTCTCTTTTGATGTTCGGAAAAAACTTTGAGTGTAATAATGAACAGCTATATGCATAGTTTCATGCAGCGGCTGGAATATTAATATATTCCCGTTTCTAAAAAAAATTTAAATGATGGAATGAAATAGAATTGGTTCGTTTCTTTTAACCATATATGCATGTAACTGCTAATGCCTTCACGGTCCGAACTCTATTGCAAAATTGGTTCAAGTTATGATGTATTTATAACAAATCTAAGGTATCCGATTCTAAATACAATTTCACGCCTGTTTGCTATCAAGGATTTTATGAAGTTTCGGAGCAATTTGAGCTGCCACATGCTACTGGCTGGTTGCTAAGCATCAAAGCAACCCAACCGTGGTGCGGTGGTGGGCACTGGAGAGCGGAAATCACAGATAGATCCTGTCGTTATTGAGATGGTTTTACTTGTTTGGCTCGACCTTCGCTTCGCTGTGGCATGACATTCAGGTTGGTGGGCCGTAACACGCAACACAACTCCCGGGCTTCAGCTCAGAAAGGCCAAAGCCCACTTTGGAGGCCCGCGGCAGCCGCCGATGCGCCCGCACCACCGCCGCACGCCCACCAACAGAGCCAGTAAAACCCTAAACCCTAGTGGATCCTTCTGGAGCCACCGCGCACCCTCCGTTCGCCTCCCCGCACTCCCTCTAAAATCCATCCACCCCCACCTCCTGGACGCCTCGCGTCCTCTTTCCCCCTCCGCAACAAAGCAGCGAAGCCGCTCGCCTCCGCCGCCGCCGCCACCCCCACCCCAAACTCACGCTCGCTCGCCGACGACTGCCTCCACCCTCGCGCCATGTACCGCGCGGCAGCGAGCCTCGCCTCCAAGGCGCGGCAAGCCGGGAGCAGCGCCGCCGCTCGCCAGGTGAGAGCGGACTCTCGTGTTGCTGGTTGTCCATGCTTAGATGGGGTTTGGTCAAGAGCCTGCTCCCAGATTTTGTAATGACGGTGTGACTGCCTGGTGGTTCGGCGCGCAGGGCTTAGTTGAATCTGGTGGTGATTCTATGCTAGTTTGGATTGCTTAGGATTGAGTGGGTTTGTGTTGGGGTGGGGTGGGGGGGGGGGGGGAGATGTAGCCCTATTGCTTAATAGAGGAAGATCCTGCGTTTTCGCTAGTGTAGTGGGGGTTTACGTTCATTGACGGCCGTGTTGTCACCTCCGTGCTCTACTTAGCTATTAAACATTGAGTTCACGCTTTGGATTGCCCTGGCGGGCACAATTTGATCTGATCTTGGCTGGAGTCGAGCCTTCTGAATTTTGTTATTATGTCCTGTAACCTAGTGGCGTGATACGCTATTTGGTTGAGTGCCTACCGATTGAATGTGCTCATCGCACTCAGTTGTGTTGTGATACTTTGTAGGTTGGGAGCAGACTTGCCTGGACCAGAAACTATGCGGCCAAGGATATCAAGTTTGGTGTTGAGGCTCGTGCTCTGATGCTGAGGGGTGTTGAGGAATTGGCTGATGCGGTCAAAGTGACGATGGGTCCTAAGGTATAACCACGTTCTATAAACACAAACGTCCAAAACAGAATGATCACCAAATTTCCCTGGCTAATCGCATGTGTCTACTGACTGCAATATACTTGCAGTTTCTGATGCAAATCTGTTGTAATTCCGTTGCAGTACTTGTTTGTTTTGTACTTAAACTTGTGCATTCTGCAGGGTCGCAATGTGGTTATTGAACAAAGCTTTGGTGCACCTAAAGTCACAAAGGATGGTGTGACTGTTGCTAAGAGCATTGAATTCAAGGATAGAGTAAAGAATGTTGGGGCGAGCCTTGTGAAGCAGGTTGCCAATGCAACTAATGACACTGCTGGAGATGGTATGCCATTCTATGTTCTGAATTTGGATTGTTGTGTGTAACTCATGGCATTTGTAAAGTTACTTGGCTGCTTACCTACTTCCAAGCAATGTGCAGAAGTATTCCTGACTTCCCGAGTATTATGATGGTCTCATTGTTAGTGCAATTATAGTACCAATATGTTTAGTACTGCTCTTTGTGATTTTGCTATTTTGTGACATTTGTTTCGGTCAGGTGTTTGCATTTTTCTCTCAATGTGCTTTTTCCTTCTTATCTTTAGCAAAGAGGTAATCTTTACTTGCAAACGCTCATGCCATATAGTTGCTTGTTTCCAAAGGATTTATCTTTCTTCTATACTAGTAAATAGTATCTCCTCCTTGTATAAAGATACAAGGCATATCTTGTTTTGTAAAAAATGAACTTTGTATATCTCAGTCGATTAGTTATGTTAGAGTGTATAAACATTAGAGTAACTATGTTTTGATATAATTTGACACTATTTTGGTTTTGTAGCTATAAATAATTTACTTGGAGAATTATAATCAAAATTTGATTTTGATGACCAGCCTGCAATAAACAAACTTGTCAATGCGATTCTAACCATGACATCACTGGTTTTATCCCAAATTTTCAGGTACCACATGTGCAACTGTTTTAACAAAAGCAATATTCACTGAGGGGTGCAAGTCTGTTGCGGCTGGAATGAATGCTATGGATTTAAGGCGTGGAATCTCAATGGCTGTTGATGCTGTTGTGACCAATCTGAAGGGTATGGCCAGAATGATTAGCACGTCAGAAGAGATTGCACAGGTATATCTGCAAAGCTCCATTTAGTTTCTGTTTCGTTCATCATGTCCATTTATTCAGTTTTTAAGTTTTTTTTTTGGATGCTGTAAAAGGTGGGTACAATATCAGCAAACGGGGAAAGGGAAATTGGTGAGCTAATTGCCAAGGCCATGGAGAAGGTTGGCAAAGAGGGTGTAATCACCATTGCGGTAAGTTAACCTTGTTTATGCTATTTCACCCTCAGAATTTTAATGTCCTTGTTCACTTGCACTAAATCACAACTTTATGGCTTCACCTGTGAGCACAAATTAACTCGGGCACATCTTGTGGTTGTAATGGTCTTGTGGTTATATAACAATCACTAATAATAAATACATGAATTTTAATTGGTTCCCAGTTTGTATCATCACTCTTTTTGTGTACTCTAGGGATATCCCAATAACATGTAGAGCCGCATGCTATGGTGTTGTATGGTTCATTGTTGTCTTTGCTATCTTCACTAGCTTCCTGAAATTGCTCTTGTTTCCAATATGCTTGTTTAACTTGTTTATTGAAACATTTCACAGGATGGTAACACCCTTTACAATGAGCTTGAAGTTGTTGAGGGCATGAAACTCGACAGAGGTTACATCTCTCCGTACTTCATTACCAACTCAAAAACCCAAAAATGTGTAGGTGCCCTTATTTTTTTTTGCCTGGCCTAGAATTTTGATTGTATGCACCACAGGAATATCTTAGCTCTATTTATTTTTTATATCACAGGAACTGGATGACCCATTAATTTTGATTCATGACAAGAAGGTTTCGAACATGCATGCAGTGGTTAAAGTTTTAGAGATGGCCCTTAAGGTAACCTGTTTATTTTATAGCTGTAACAAATATTTGTCTCATTATGGCCTTTGTTGATCCATTTTTCATGCTTTTCTTTGAACAGAAGCAGAGGCCTCTACTAATTGTTGCAGAAGATGTGGAAAGTGAAGCATTGGGCACTCTGATTATTAACAAGCTTCGTGCTGGCATCAAGGTCAGTTGGTTGTCAATTTCTGTGATTGGTAATTATTTGTTCTGTTGTTCTAATTGGAATGCCATTCAGGTCTGTGCCGTCAAAGCTCCTGGTTTTGGGGAAAACAGGAAGGCAAACTTACAAGACCTTGCTATCCTTACTGGAGGAGAAGTAAGTTTAGGAGTTATTTATGTTGCTCATTGGTTTCTATGGAATTCAAAATAGCACATATTGATCTGCATGTCTTTCATGATTCAGGTCATAACCGAAGAACTTGGAATGAACCTTGAGAATGTTGAGCCTCACATGTTGGGTACATGCAAAAAGGTATAGTTTGTAGAAAACTTCCAGTATTTTCTATCATGGGATTGAATTTTGGATTGGAATATTGGGACTGAAGTCAGAATGTTCTAATTCTAATAAAGATCTTACAGTATCGTGCTAGTTTCAATCATTTTTCACATTTAGTAAGCTTTGATGATACCTACAAGAATTTGTAGGAGAGAATAATGGCTTGTATTCCTCCAAACCCTAGAAGGGTGGGATATATAGATCCTATACATGGGCCTCTATACATGGGCTCACATATACACCAACAGAATTGAATGACATTCTGCTTTAAATGAAGGTGACGGTCTCTAAGGATGACACTGTTATTCTTGATGGAGCTGGAGACAAGAAGTCCATTGAAGAGAGGGCAGAGCAGGTTCGTGCAATATTTACCTTATTGTGCTGACTTGTAGATTACTGTTAACTTTCTGTTTCTGAAAACTATTGATATTCTGTTACAGATTAGATCTGCAATTGAGAATAGCACATCTGATTACGACAAGGAAAAGCTACAAGAGCGGTTGGCAAAGCTCTCTGGAGGTGTTGCTGTTCTAAAGGTGAGGTTAATAGATTATTGACCCATATTTTGTAAGGGCTTACTAATGGTAAAATGCATGTTACAAAACATTCATTTTGGTTGTGATAACTGATACATGTGTAGTTGCTGATTTGTGCTTATTGTGTAGATTGGAGGAGCCAGCGAAGCTGAAGTTGGTGAGAAGAAGGATAGAGTGACAGATGCGTTGAACGCTACTAAAGCAGCTGTGGAAGAGGGCATTGTGCCAGGTAATGTATCACATAAACTGCACAGGTTGTTTATGATAAAAAATTCCTTCGATCTTTGTGATTTCCTGTTGCGTTATTGTGCCTGATATAGTTAATCTTCAATTGTGTCCAGGCGGCGGTGTTGCTCTTCTCTATGCATCAAAGGAGCTCGATAAATTGCAGACTGCGAACTTCGATCAGAAGATTGGTGTACAGATTATTCAGAATGCCCTGAAGGTTAGGGAGAAAGAACAAATCAAAACTACTCTTTTCCTGACTTCTTTTACCCTTGTTCTGAGCTGACAACTGGAGTTTTTTTGCAGACCCCTGTGCACACTATTGCTTCCAATGCTGGTGTGGAGGGAGCAGTGGTCGTGGGCAAGCTTTTGGAGCAAGGAAACACTGACCTTGGTTATGATGCTGCTAAAGGTAGGATGTCTCAACATTTGTGCTCCATTTATGTCGAACTGATTCTGCGTTTCTGCTGATTGGTCATGAATAAACTGTGTAGGTGAATACGTTGACATGGTGAAGGCCGGTATCATTGACCCACTTAAAGTGATCAGAACTGCCCTGGTTGATGCTGCTAGGTAAACCGTCTACGATCAATATTTAACTATTTCCCACTGGTCCCAACAGTCGAAACTTGAAGCTACACTGTTAGCATTTGAATTCAGTACTGTTTGTCATGCTGGAAGTTCATGACCAGAATTCTTTACTGTTCCCATGACACTAGTTAGGTGGTGTCGTGGTGATGATTGCTTTCCATGCTTAGGTGTTAACATGTTTTGCTCTGTTGCAGCGTGTCATCCCTGATGACCACCACGGAGTCCATCATTGTAGAGATCCCCAAGGAGGAGACACCGGCACCGGCAATGGGAGGCATGGGTGGAATGGACTACTAAGGCACCACACCCAATTTTGAGTCTGCGGATGGAGGACCTCTCGGGAGTTCCAAACGGAACCGGTGTGGGAATAATAAACGGTAGCTGTTGAGAGCTGGAGCGGTAGATCAAAATTGGATTCTGACACCTTGTGCCGGACTTTCTGCACTGAAAAACCACAATTTTTTTGGCGGTGGGTATATCGTGGATTTCCTTTCTGCTTGCTCTTGCATCATCGACCGGTGAATGGATGCAAAGGTGGAAATTCTTTGTGTAATTTTCAGAGTGGAGTTTGTTGAATTCCTCTTTTGGGATCGCTAGTTTCGCGCATTCCGTCAGTACAATGGCCACAGCTCTCTGCCGTCGAAGCAGCTTCACTTCTGGCCACCCGGGCACAGGCTAGTCTTCCGTTTCCATCGAACGGGAGCCGGAACTTCAGTTGGTACCATGCGCAACGAAGGGGGCGATCGGTACGAAGTGTCCATCAAGGCATCAATCCAGCACCACCAGGCCGGCGCACATCGGTGCTTGCTACCCTTGGCGCTGGCGCGTCCCTGTCCGCGGGCGCCGGCCGCGACGCGACGGCTCGAGCCAGCCACCGAGAGCGAGCAAACAGGGCGGTTGTAGCGGGACCATTCAATGGCACGACTATTGGGAACGCGATTTTGGAGGTGCAGGAAATATGAGAGCTCCGAGGCAGGGTTTGTGTCAACATGTCAGGGACCTGTGGACTGTGGTTCCTACGTCTTTGCTGCCAACATGTCAGGGACCTCTGACCTCTCGGGTTCCGAGACCGGCGGATGTAGCTACGTTGCCGGCGGTTTACAGCTCGACCATCTGCATTCCCGTATCGATGCAGTTCTTTTACCAGCTCCCGGTGGATTCTGCTGGGATCTGGGCTGGCCATACATAACCTTGCAGTCAGAAGCAATCGATCGAGCCACTGCTGGTTAGGGGTGGTAAAAGGGCCCAACATTTTGAACTAGAAAATCTAAGGATCGGGTCCTAAAAGGACCGGGCTCTAAACATATGTATTTTTGAACTAAAAATTTTAAGGGCTTTATTAGGCTGTGAAGAGGCCATTAGGGCCATGGCCCATTACCACCCCTACTGCTGGTGAAAACGATCGAGCCACTCCTGGTGAAAAAGGGTGGTTACTGTGAGAGATTTGGTCATTCAAATACTGACGAATAGCCGATAATCTTCAACGGCCTGGCCTTTCCTCGCTTCAATTCTGGGCAAGATCCAGGAGCAGTTGAGCATGGCACCCTCGTCTACGTACGTATAATGAAACTAGTACGATCTGGTGCTGCTTTCCTTCCAAAAGCAAAATTCGGGAACGTCTTTTCTTTTTGAAGGCCTCAGTTCAGGTGGTGCAGCCTTCAGCTTTGAATGCACTCTTCTCAAAGAAAAAAAAAAACTCGTATGAATTGCCAATTAAGCGAGGCAAGAATTAAACTTGGAGTATATCTTACCGCCGTCCTTTTAACTCATGTAACATCATCAGCACGAGTGAGCAGATTTACAATTATTCGAGGTTAATGAGCTCGTACGAGTGATCAGTTGTGGGTTCGTACATATATGAATGGGATGAACACCATATGTACGTTGGTTTGTAACTTAGTATGGAGCAGGGGTTATGGAGGGCTAATTATTCTTTCAGTGGTACGCCTCTCAGCGTCAGCGATATGTGATGTCAATGTGCCTATAGACAGTGGCGGAGGCTGGAATCACCGGCAGGGGGGCCGCTTCCTCCTCTTCTTCCTCCCGCCCCTCTTTCTTCTTCTTCTCTCCCTTCTTTCCTCTTCTTCTCCCTCCTCCTCTCCTCTAATTTCCATGGAGTTCATGGGGGTAGGGGGGCTTGAGGCCCCCTTGCCCCCACGCTTGATCCGCCCCTGCCTATAGAGAGCAAATCACTTGTAGCTTGCGACTTTGTTAGTCTCGTATGCGGCCCAATCTTTCAAACGTGTCTGTTCGTGAATGCGAGCATTTCGATTAACATATTGAAAACAATAGGCAAATAAAATGAAGATAATTCGTTCTAACAGTTGGAAGATATTAGATACCTGACAATAGCTGCATATATCCTAAACTTTTTATCCATCTCAATGCAACGATAACATGATGCATCTGGTTTTGAAAAAAAAAATACTCTACGAACAATTATATCCCGATTTACACACGCCGAGATCAGAGAAACTGGTAGTAGTACACTAGTACTGCAAACTTATTAATGCTGATGGACTGAGAGGGGAATGGGCGTGCAGGAACGTGCCTACAGCAGCTTTGGAGGTTTATGAATAAACTGTATGCGGAGGGCGGCGGTGCGGATCTAAGATTGTGGCCCGATTAATAGGTCCGTCCCGTCTGATGCCACCATTTGGCCTGCACCACCGTCCACCCTACCGCGAGCTAGCGATGCTATATATACAACCATCGAGCCAATGCGCATGAAGCCAGCCATGAGCGAACAGTTCACCCGCTCCAAGGACCAATCGCCTCTGACGATGAGCTCCTTCTCGTGGTTGGCGACCGTGGTCGCCCTGCTGGGCTTGCTGGCGCGGCCGTCCGAGTGCACCCGCGCCTTCTTCGTGTTCGGCGACTCGCTGGTGGACAACGGCAACAACAACTACCTCATGACCACGGCCCGCGCCGACTCGCCGCCGTACGGGATCGACTTCCCGACGCACCGCGCCACCGGACGCTTCTCCAACGGCAAGAACATCCCCGACATCATCAGTACGTGGCCGCGCGCCGCCGTCGTCGTGCGTTCCCGTCGCAGCTTCTTGTATGTGGTGCCGCCGCGCTAACCTGTCTGTGCCGCCATGTCGTTCGTCGTCGTCGTCGTCGTCGTCGCAGGCGAGCACCTCGGCGCGGAGCCCACGCTTCCGTACCTGAGCCCCGAGCTCCGCGGGCAGAAGCTGCTCGTCGGCGCCAACTTCGCGTCGGCCGGCGTCGGGATCCTGAACGACACCGGCATCCAGTTCGTGGACATCCTGAGGATGAGCCGGCAGCTGCGGTTCTTCGGCGAGTACCAGCGCAGGCTCCGCGCGCTGGTGGGCGCGGCCCGGGCGCGGCAGCTGGTGCGCCGCTCGCTCACGCTCATCACCCTCGGCGGCAACGACTTCGTCAACAACTACTACCTCGTCCCCTTCTCCCTGCGCTCCCGCCAGTTCGCGCTCCCGGACTACGTGCGCTACCTCGTCTCCGAGTACAGGAAGATCCTCATCGTGCGTACAAGAGTGTACATATATATATGGGCTACTACTTGTTATTATTATTATTATTTATATATATATAATCGACTGGTACTGACACGTATGCACGCGCGCAGAGGCTGTACGCGATGGGTTGCCGCCGCGTGCTGGTGACGGGCACGGGGCCCCTGGGGTGCGCGCCGGCGATCCTGGCGCAGCGGAGCCGGAACGGCGAGTGCGCGGCGGAGCTGATGCGCGCGGCGTCGCTGTTCAACCCGCTGCTGGCGCGGGCGCTGGAGGGGCTGAACCGCCGGTACGGCGCCGGCACGTTCATCGCGGCGAACGCGTTCCGCGTCCACTTCGACTTCGTGAGCGACCCGGGCGCGTACGGGTTCGCGACGGCCAAGGACGCGTGCTGCGGGCAGGGCCCCCACAACGGGCTGGGGCTGTGCACGGCGGCGTCGAGCCTCTGCGCCGACCGGGGGCGCTACGTGTTCTGGGACCCGTACCACCCCACGGAGCGCGCCAACCGGATCATCGTCAGCCAGTTCATAGGCGGCTCGCTCGACTACGTCAGCCCCATGAACCTAAGCACCGTCCTCGAGATGGACGCCAGGCAGCTGGGCGCCTGATCGATCGGCGCCACGATTGGTGGTCGTGGAAGAGAAGCAGGACCGGATGACGTGTCAACCCGAAAATGATTCTGTAGTGTGCATGTATGTACACGCAGAGGAGAAGCTGGAATTGGAATGAGAAATCGTCGTGAATAAAAATCTGAAGAGTTCGCTCCGGAACATACTATGGGAATAGGAATTGCAGCGGAGAAAAAAAAATACACAAATTCGTAGCTTGAGACTCGACGCGGGCCACGGCGCGGTTTGGGCTTTCCTAAATTTACGATTGGGCCTAACGTGGCGGCGGCCCAGTTACTCGTTGTCCCTTGCCATGGATGCAACCAAGGTTCAAAATTTTGTTTTGGGCTCACTTTTGCTAAAAAACCATCGAGAAGTAAAAAAAAAAAATTTGTTTTGAAACATGTATGTGTAACCTTGACCCTGCAGTGATGACTTATCATTGGGGGCAACATTGATATCCGTGATACGGTGCGGTATGTGATGGAGTACGGTCTTGGTCCAAATGGTGGCATCTCACCTCGCTCAAAGGTGATGATTTCTTCATTGGGACCAAGACCGTACACCTTCATTGCATCCTTGTGCCGCACCATATCACCGATATCAATGTTGGCCCGAATAGCAGTGTCATCACCACAGTTTCAAGGTTAACGACAGCTAAATGTTCCGAAACAAAATTTTTTTAACTTCTCGATGGTTCAATGTGAGCATAAATAAATATATCACTATAGTGTCAAAATAATCCATTTATAATAAAAAATAACTGCAATTACATTTTTTCCACTTTCAATATAACAAATTTTCTAATCAAATAATTATCACACGTGTAACAGTTAATATAACAATTACAAACTAAATCACTTACTTACTACAGCTACAAAAATATCACATGTATAAAACAATAGTAAACTAACCCAAGTGGTAACTACGTCTAAATAAATAATTATGATATTCATAATAATTAATATTTAAATTATTATAACAATTAAAAACTGATTTGGATGTTAACCGGATCTAAAACTAATTATTACATGTACAACAATTAATATAACAACCATAAACTAAATTAGGTGCTAATAACTACATTTAAAAATTAATATAACAACTAAATCACATGTATAAAAAAATCAGGTGGTAACTACATATAAAAATAATTATCACATTTGTAATCTAAATCAAGTGTGCTAACTGCATCTAAAAAATTAATTGCTAAGCTATGGAGAAAATGGTTAACCTTTCTAATTAAAAAATAGAAATTCCCTCCCCCTTCCCCTCACTCGACTGCCATACAGTGAATTCATGGCAATGGTGGTGGTGGTGGGGAGGGGGCTTTATTTATAGATGTGGGCCAGAAGCACCGGGTGAAGGCACGACCCGGTGCTAATTCTGGTTCACTAGCACCCGGATAATGGGACCAACTAGTGCATGTGGCCTGTGGAACTACTAGCACCGTGTGATGGCATGATCCGATGCTAATGTCAGCACCAATAGCACTGGGTCGTGTCACGATCTGTGCCTATGCCGCCGAGAAAGTTTGGGTATCAAATATCCTCTCTAGATCCGGTCGAGGCCAAGAGTACCGGCTCCAACAACAACGGATACTTTTGGCCTAAACCTTTAACCTATTTTCTAGTAGTAAATGTTTGATCATTAGTACCAGACCATGCTACGACCCCATACTAATAAGTGCCACACAGATTTGTACCGGGTCTTACATACCACGACCTCTTACTAATCCTTGCGGCATTTATTAGTTAGTGTCGGATAGTGCCTCGACCCAGAACTAATAGTGCACTTGGCTGTTGCAGCCGTACTTGTGGGGGCATTAAATTATACGTCGTTTGAGCATTTCTAAATATAAAATTTTTGTTATGCATTTAGAGATTCATTATGTGTATACATGTAGCAAGATATATATACATATAAAATCCAAAACGATTTGAAATGGAGTGAGTAGTAGTTATGGGGTATCGTGTAAAGTGTAAAAGTGGCTGTCCATATCCTGTATAAATAGAGAGACACCGTGGTCTGTAAATCAGTTTTTTCAGATACAGTGGCATAGCGACTTCAATCATTTCTTCTTTCCTCTAACTGGTAGCGGGTAATCCACTTTCTGCAAGCAAATATATATGTTGCGACAATGCACTAGAAATCTGTAACAGCTCGTCAGTAGTAATACAATGTATATACTAAATTGAAAAGGAGTTAAAATTTCCCTCCTCCCTGCAGATATATATCTTGAAGATCAGAATCCAGATTACAGCAGAACTACTATATAAACCTTTCGGTATGCAAAATCTGTCGTCGATTATTGTCTATGTGTCAAAGACTAAACTGATGAACAAAGAAATGGAACGACTAGCAGCAGTTCATCGTCACTGCACTAAGACGGCACCGGTATGCCATTGACGAGCGCGAGGGCAATGGTCGTGTGCTCCCTGGCGCTCAAAACTCCTATTACCACCTCCCTCGCAACCGGCGACGCGGCAGCGCCTGCCAACCCGATCCCGTCGACACACGTCGCCTCGTTCGTCATGGAGGCGCTGAGCCACGTCTGCGCGTTGGCAATGGACCACCTGACCTTATTTCTCGCTGCCGCGGCACCTGCAGCGTCGAGGCTGGCGAGCTCGGCCGCCGATTGCTTGGCCAGGCCGGCGGCCGATGCCACCGTGCTGGCACAATCGTGGAGCGCGCCCGCCTCAACCCCAGCGCCAGTACTGCCACGGGCTACAACCTCCTTGACGCGCGTGGAAAGCCCGCGGAGCCAGGCCAAGTTGACATCGGCGGCGGCACGGGCGAGCTTGATGTGGCTGGTCTGGAACGTGCACGCGTAGGGGATGAGGGTGTCGTAGCAGGCGACGGCGTACGGCGTGGTGGCGCAGCGCGCGCGAAGGAACGCCGCTGCCGACGGGGGCGCCACGCATGGCGGGGGCGGGACGGCTAGCCGCGGGGACGGCGAGGAGGCAGCATCGGTAAATGACGTCAGTGTAGCAGCAGCACTAAGGGCGGCAAAGAGAATGGAGGTTACGGGAGCCATTGCTGCAACTTGCAGGAGGATCTGTTTTACAGGCATGGTATATGGATGAACTTATTTAGCGGCCAACTAGTAGACTTGTTCAGGAGAATGAAACGGTACGGTTATTCCATTGGTGGAACGGAAGCGGCGAAATTGGTGGTTCCATTTGTGCGGCTGGTTGGCCGGTGTTGTCGCTTGTTTCTTGTAACTAGAACATCAAGCGCGCTCTGCACAGCCAGCTCCTGGTCATTAGCCCAATAACATGAAGCTAGCATGCAAGGTGTTACATGAAAACACATGCTACTGTATCTTTCATATTAGCTCATTTAACACTGCACTTAAAAGCTAGGTGTGTTCATTCTGAAGCCACGACGAACAAACCTCGCCCCTCTATGCATGGCTCTATGCAGCTATGATATCTCTGAATTCTGAATTTACTTTCATTGTATTTAGTAGATATGTGGTGCAACCTGACTCCTTATTGCGGTCAATAGAAGTAGATGTGTCCTTATTAGTTTTATTGATTTCAAGAAGTGACGTCAAGGTGATACAACGACTTAAATCTTTCCTGACCTATGCCAAATGGCACACAGCCTAAAAAAGTCTGAAACGTAAAGGGACATACTAATGATTGTCAATCCTAAGCCTCTAGACTGCCATCCATGTGACCGGGTAAAAAACTCTTTGGCCACCCGCTCCAAGAACCGAGATGCCGCCACAAGCACCTCCTGGGAAGTAGCCTGTTGAAAGATAGTCCATGTAATCACTTTCCTCGGTAATGGCCTTCGTCAGAAATTGGCATTGTTAGTCATGGGGCTTCTTTCGAAATTGGCTTCGTCAGTCATAGGCCTTTTGTCAGAAATTGGCTTCATCCGTCATGGCCGTTGTTAGAAATTAGTTTCGTCAGTCATGTCTGTCAGAAATTGGCTTCGTCAGTCATGGGCCTTCATCAGAAATTGGCTTCGTTAGTCATGGCCTTCATCAGAAATTGGCTTCGACAGTTATGGCCTTCATCAGAAATTTGCTTCGTCAGTGATGGCCTTCGACAGGAATTGGCTTCATCAGTTAAGGTCTTCATCGGAAATTGGCTTCGTCAGTCATGGCCTTTATTAGAAATTGGCTTCATCGGTCACGACCTTCATCAGAAATTGGTTTCGTCAGTCATGGCCTTCATCAGAAATTGGCTTCGTCAGACATGACCTTCATTAGAAATTGATTTCGTTAGTCAGGGGCCTTCGTCCGAAATTGGCTTTGTCAGTCATCCTTTGACAAAAATTAGCTTCGTTAGTTAGGGGCCTTCGTTAGAAAAAGGCTTCGTTAGTGTCGGTGTTTACCGCCAAGTCCGCTCAGGGATACCCTTAGCAGTAAGGTTTGTAGGTAGGGATCGACTGCTCTGGAACTCGATGGTGCAATGAACACAAAGATTTAGACAGGTTCGGACCGCGAGTTGTGTAATACCCTACATCCTGTGTGGTTGTTTGTATTGCCTTAGGTGTTGATGTGTTTCGAGGGGGTCCCTTCCCGTCCTTATATATCCGGGGGGACAGGGTTACATGGAAAGTCCTAGCCGAGTACAGTTGGAGTCCTACTACAACACAATCGGGTAGTTTCCTTTGTACTGCAGCTAGTTCTACATCTATTCGGGTAGTTACAAAAGAGGTAAGGTACATCTATGAGCTATCCCTTACTCTAGAACATTCTATGCCTATAAACAGTCCGCTGCCCCAGCTTTGACAAGCCCCCGAGCTTTTCGTAGCCGAGTCCTGCAGGCATCAAGTACTTGGCTGGGCGTCTTCGAGTACTTCAAGTAGTCAGAACATCCTTCTGGTTGCTTCTGGGCCTTCCTTCAGACACGTCAAGTAGTCCTCCAAGTACTTCCGATTGCTCCGAGGCTGTGAGGTGCTCAAGCCCCGAAATCTTGATCATATATGGTGCGCGAAATACTCGCGCTCCATATGGAGTAGCCCCCGAGCCTTAGGTTGAATCGCAGAATCAGACTGAGGGTCACTTCAGTCTTTTTTCTTCATTATTTTCCAAAAAATTTGAAAAATAAATTTTTGATGCACATATCTCGTAGCCCCCGAGCCTTAAATCAAAGTCCCTTATATTGCGGGTAGCCCCCGAGCAAATATTTGGAATTAAAGATTCAAGACATGGCATCAGATTTTACTCTTCAGAATTTTTGCAGGATTCATCAGATTCGGTATCCGAAAAGACCTCTTTTTCGAGTAAAAAATCCCAGAAAAATAATTCGATTAGATACGCCACACTGATTGCACCCGAAATATCCTCAGAAATAAAACCCGGGATGTATATCTTTTTACTGTGTGCTTACATGGGACTTGTACTGTATGGAAAATCTACATTATTACGCTCGTGAATGCTGCCACTGTAGCGTCACGGGTTGTCCTCCAGTACAGTCCCTTGCGGTTGTAAAAATGTGGGAGAGAGGTCTTTGCTAAAAGCACCAGTATTCTGAAGCTATGGCTTGCATTTGGTGTTCTTGCTCTCGCCCTCCTGAAGTTTGTATAGTTCTTTCCAACAAACGATGCTAGAAGAGAACTTGCGAGTGACAAGATAAGTCCCTGCTACCTCATCCTGCAACCCCAATGCTCTCATCGGATCCATTTTGGACATCATGTCTTTGCATATTCCAATGAGGCAGGTTTGGGGTCGTTGTGTCACATCCTTGGGGTTGTCTATCTCTGGGTGCCCAAGAACTGACATCTCTGGTAAAGAGACTTAATCTTGTCACAACGTATTCAGGGAGAAGGAGAAATTTCTCCGCAAGATGCTACAAGAGATCTTGCGAGTCAATTACTGTAATCTGCCTCCAAACTCTTGAAACTTTTCTCCCAGAATGCGAGTATCATTATTCCCTTGATGGGAATAACATGTTTATGCTTTGTTATGGCCTCGGGCCGATCTAGCTATCGCAGGCGTCGACTAGAAGCTCCAAGAGATCCTGGTGTTGTGCATGTAGGTCCGAGTCATTGTAAAGCTTAAGTAGAAAGAAGTACTCAAGTTGTAATATCAAGTAGTTGTACTGTGTCAAGTACTTTTCCTTGTTCCAGAATGTAATCCTAGTTGAAGGAAGTAGAGTCGAGTCGTTGTCAAGGGTTGTGAGTGTTTTCTTTTTCTACAATGTAATCTTAGAAAAAAGGAATGTCTCAGAAAATCCCGTCTTTTCCATGATTGGCAACAGACTGTTTGACTTTTTAAGTGTTTTACCATGTTGCCACCGCCATTATAAAATAAAACAGTAAGTAGGTTTTTACCCCACTGGCAGCCATTTGCTGTTACTGTTTAGATCTGTTCTTACCTTCGAGCCCCCAGATCTAAATCTTTCTGCTCTCTCTTGCTCCCCAATTCGCCTAGGGTTTCGCCAGTATATGCACGTGAAGTGCTCCGTTGATTTCCAGATGGCCCCCAAGAAGCCGAGCAAGGGCAAGGGAGC
Organism: Panicum virgatum; assembly: GCF_016808335.1. Classification (NCBI taxonomy): domain Eukaryota; kingdom Viridiplantae; phylum Streptophyta; class Magnoliopsida; order Poales; family Poaceae; genus Panicum; species Panicum virgatum. Next base: position 25,217,853 of record NC_053153.1, on the reverse strand, counting down.
GGTTGCGGAACCAACCCGCGAAGAGGGATGGATCGCAAGTAAGTGCTCTAAATCTGACCTAGAAACCTTAATTTCTGCTGGTCTTTTGCTGGAGAAATCCGTCATCCAATGGCGTCTTGCCTTGGGTGAGGATCGTCCGTATGAGAATACAGGCAAAATCGTTGCTTTTACTCCTTATCTGGAACGAGGATTGGAGTTTCCTTGTTCATTTTTCTTCTCTGGGCTCCTGCGCTATTACAAGATCCAGCTTCATCACTTGACCCCCAATTCGTTTGTTCATATTTCAATCTTTGTGCATTTGTGCGAAGTTTTTCTGGGCATCGAGCCCCATTTTGAGCTCTTTCGATTCCTTTTCCACCTTAAACCGTAGCCGGATTCCTACGTTTTAGATGTAGTAGGCAGGGGCGGAGCCAGGAATTTTGAATAGGGGGGGCCGACTAAACCCGATCAACATAGTATATTGTGTATACGAATACAATGAGTATATTTCATCAAATATTCGCTATGTATGTAGACCCAAAGCACATTTAAGTACACAAATGCATAATCCGATTCATAAAAACAATACATGAAAAAAAGGTTTAGCGACACTAACATTTTTCATTTGAGTCGAACTCTGCGTGACTTCATGTCCCAGAAGCCGTCAATAAGTGATTCGGTAGTGAACTTTATTGCAATCTCTTTCTCAATGTAGAGTATCAAGCAATCTCTTAGAAAGCCATCTCCCATTTTACTCCGAAGTCTTGTCTTAATCAGTTTCATTGCGGAGAATGCACGCTCTGTCGTTGCAGTTGTAACCGGTAGAGTTAGAACAAGCCGAATCAATCTGTCAAGTGACAACAAAAAATAATTAATATCTACAAACTGAAATATAGTGACAAAATAGTAAGCAACTAAAAATGAGAATAATAGGTGTTATATAACCTGTCAATCAAATAATAATCATCTGATTTTCCTGTTTCTTTTAGCCGACGGCAAAGATCAGCAATATTTGACAAATTCTGAAACCTTGGATTGGTAGGTACATAAAGCTCATAATGTTGTAACTGATGCCTCAAATTAACCATTTCTTGTTCTGAGAAATCAGCAGGATAGAACTTTGAAGCCAACAAGCACACATCATCAATTTTGAGTGAACTGAACGAATCCTTAGGATCCAAAGAAGCATACAAAACAAGAAGCTCTGTAGCTTGTTCACTGAACCTGGAATTTAACTCATGTAATTGTTGATCCACAGCAACTGTGAAAATGTCATATCTATAGTGATGCTCAACTGTTAGCTCATTTTGCGCACGTGATCGAATGTAGTCTGCATAAAAGGCATTCAAATCTGGAACTGCAATGTCTTGTTTCTTGCAAAATGATGTCACATCACTGATAAGGCTACTCCAACCGTGATCTCTTAAATTCTGAATCGGCTTTTTAGTAGTGGCAACATCATCCATAGCATTGACAATGTCCTGGGATTTTTGCTGTAACTTTTTGCAGAGGAGGTTTGTGATACCCATAAGTTCTTTCATAACATGCAAAATAAAAACAAAGTCAAACGACATCATTAATTTCACAGCACCAGCAGCCTTTGCTCGTCCAGAAGCTGAAGTCCCTGAACCTCTAGCAGTAGCAATATCTTTCAGTACTAGAAATGTTGGCTTGTAAAGCCTTAAAAGGCTGCAAATTGAGTCAAAGTGAGAGCTCCATCTAGTGTCTCCAGGACATTGCAGGGTTCCAATTTGATTAGCCCCACTGCCAGTTTCAAGCTCATTAAGCTCAATAAGATGCTCAATTTCAGCAACTTGATTGGCATTGAGGTCATCATTTCTCTTGCTGGAAGACACAACCGTATTGACTACAAGAGCAAGATGTTCAAAGAAATTATGAACATCAGTTACCTCTTTTGATGCAGCAACAAGAGCCAACTGTAGTTGATGAGCAAAACAATGAACATAATATGCGTAAGGACAATCTTCCATAAACTTTGCTTGCAATCCATTCCACTCTCCACGCATGTTACTAGCACCATCATATCCTTGTCCACGAATACTTTTTACATCCAATTTATGGTTAGATAAAACAGAGCATATTTCTTGTTTGAGAGTTGTAGAGTATGTATCTCGAACATGAACAAGCTCAAGAAAACGCTCTCTGACGAAGCCATCTTTATCAACAAAGCGAACTACAATTCCCATTTGTTCTTTTCTTGACTCATCTCTAGATTCATCGACAATCAAGCAAAATTTAGCATCACCGATTTCATCACGAATTGCTGATTGCACATTACTGGCCATAAGATCAAGGATTTCTTTTTGAATATCTGGTGAGGTGTACTTAGCATTCCCTGGAGCATTGCCTAGTACAACTGCCTTGACCTCATCATCATATGAAGCTAGAAGTTTTACCATTTCAAGGAAATTACCTTGGTTATTTGAGGCTGCTGATTCATCATGCCCTCGGAAAGGGCACGCTTGGAATGCTAACCATCTGATTGCGTCGATTGATGCTCTAAGACGCAGTCTGTTCTTTCTAATATCTTCATCTGATTGCTTCTCCATCACATGTACAATATGGCCTGGCTGATTCTTTAAATTATCATAACATTGAACAGCATAGTTATGAGCAGAGTTACCATCCTTTCCCTGATGAGTCAAGAAGGCACACTTGTCTGAATCATTAACCTTCTTCTAAGTCCTAAAACCTTTCACTGTGAATACATCAGATCCTACTTTTCCAACTGGTTTCTTAGAAAATAGAAAGCAAGGAAGGCAGAATGCAGCATCTAATTTAGGCGAATATTCTAACCAAGGGAATGCCTTGAACCAATGAGCTTGAAACCTGCGTTGGTGTTTCTTTGGTCCTGAAAGAGGGTATAGTTTATTCTTGAACTCAAATCGGTATGGACCATGTTTCATGTATGCTCTAATAACTTGATCTTGTTTCTCAGGAGGATAATCCGAAATTTGACAACGTTTTCCTGGATCTCGTTCTACTAATAAAACACTTGTCTCTTCAGAATTAACCCCAGTAACTGTATGCAGTGACTGACTTGGAGCTTCCTCCTGCTCCTCCTCTTCTTCAGTGCCAAACTCAGCGATCCAGGCAGCAACTTCATCTAACTCAGACTCAGAGCATGGATCATCTGAAACATGAACATCTTGTCCTTGTACTACCTCATTCACCTTGTCTTTCTTCTTGAAAAAAGATTCAATTGTCTTTAGTTTACGTTTGTTCATGATTGCCCTAATGCCCTTTACAAATCAATAGCTCAATCAGATTCAAGATATTAGGATTTATAGGATCATAGTATCATACTACTTTAGTAGGAAAATAGAAGTTAAATAAGATAAAAAAATATGAAATAATTTCTCACCTAGGAAAATAGATGACAGAGTTTATGGTGAGACCAATTGCCTGGCACGGCAAATTGGCGCCCTGGCCAACAGGCGACGGCCGCCGGCCGGCAGCAACGACAATCGCGAGCACTCCGCTCTGCACTCAGGTCTGCAGGCCGTAGGCGGACATTGGGGAATTGGGGAGGCGGCCAGGCCGGAGGCGAGAGCGATCGCGAGATGCAGCAGTCAGCAGAGATCGCTGGGAAGGGGAGGCGTCGCGAGTCGCGAGATGCGGCAGGGATCGGGAACGTGAAGGGGAGGCGAGACGTCGTTGGGCCCTGGTGCTTGTCGATGGAGAATTGGGAGAGGAAGGGTGATTAGATTGTTAAAAGGCCAAGGCTCAAGTGAGTTTTTCTTTGGCCCATAACATTAGATTAGTGGATTGAATAGAATTAAGAGTACTACAAATTTTTTTGCAACTTTGTTTGGGGGGGACCATGGCCCCTGCTGGCCCCCCCTTGCCTCCGCCACTGGTAGTAGGCGGTGCGGGTCTTCAACTTAGACAGAGAAAAGATAAAGTTTATATCCCTTATAGTCTTAGTAGTAAAGTAATCGACTGGAAACCCAAGTGGTTCTATGTCGAAAGCCAGGGGGAGAGCGTCCCAGCGATTACTCCTGGCCCTCCGATTCAGTGGTCTGAGTGGAACAAGAAACCAGTCGACGAGAGTCAACTTCCTGAGCTACTCTCACGGATTGCCAATCTAAGGCAAAAGAATGTGACTAGAGAGGCAGTCATGTTTGACTGGATGAAAAGAAGGATTCTGCCGCTGCAGGCCCGGGAAACACTTGGTTTCCAGTGTTAGGGAACAACTGACTCATCAAGATACTCGGAGGAAGAGATCTCGGATGAGGAAGTTTTTAGTCGAGTCCAGCGACTGCTAAGGGATGTAAAGAAAATTCCCATTGTACCTGATACTTTTTCTGCTGCAAGTCCTCCGAAGTAGGTACTGATAAGAGTAGTCGAATTGTAGTCATCGAGTACTTTACCTTAGTATAATTCTGATAGAATTTGCTTTCTGTAGGAGGACGTGGAGCATTTTAAAAGTAGTCCTCCACTGCCAGGCACTTATTCGACCTTTTTACTTTTCCATGCGCTCTTATGCTGTCAACCAAGTCATAGCATGTTCATATTTTTATATAAACAGTACTGATGTCGAACCTTGGTTATGCAGATGAGGAAGCGGCTGGGGGAAGGAGTGACAGGGAGCCAAGCCCTACTCCAAGCGCAGATACCCAGACCGGGCATCCGAAGGGTGCGCGGTTGGTGGTGAGGAAGCGCTACAGCTCGCAAACTTCCAGCGATAGGTAAGTAGCTAGTTATCTGCAATCGAGTACTTTCATCTTCGATTTACTGGTTTTGATTTGAGTTTTTGCTTTTTCAAGTCTGGCGGCTAAGATGCCACGGACTTCAGCATCTGGGGATGATACTGTGGTGGGACAAACCGTCCCTTCCACCACAATGGACCCATCAAAGGGGACTGGGACTACTCTGCCGGCGAGTAGTTCTAATGTAGATAATGCTGGAGATACGGGTAAGTAGGCCGTCATCGTGAGGCCTACCCGGAAATTTGGCACGAAGAAGCTTACCTTCAAAAGGGCTCCTACGTAAGTTCCTTGAAACTTGTAATTGTAGGATTTGTCTCTGTATCGAGTAGTTAACTTTTTCCTTTCAGTGACGCGCTCCTGGAGGTCAAAGGGGATACTGAGGACGACTCAGCCCCCAAATCGGCAGTGGAGAAGCCCCCGAGTACTCCTGATATGAGTGCTCGCGATGCAGAAGACATGGCCGATGCCATGCTTCTGGATTCTCCACTTCCTGATGCTGAGAGGAGCGAAGAAGGGCTCCCGAGGGACAGTGGAAGTGACAAGCTTCCGAAGGAGAAGGGTGGTGAGAAGCTTCCTGATGGAGGCAATGCGAAGGTGCCTGAGGACATCCCTACAGGTAAACTTATAAAGCCTTGTACTGATGGAGTACTTCTTCTTTGCTCTTAATTTGATTAAGTAGCGCTTTTTCCCTGTAGATTCCCAAAATCCAGGGAATACTGTAGGGAGGATTGAAGATGCGCCAAAAAAGGCGATTTCTGTGGTGCAGGCAAGTACTTCCCAGGTCTCATCGGGAAGTGTCTTGCCGCAAGAGAAGTTGGAACTTGCGTTCAAGCTGCTGGGGGTAAGTAGTCGAATATTTCGAGTACTTGAGTATGAATCGAGCAGTATGTACTGATCCTTTGTTTTTACTTTCTTGGCAGGAAGTGTTGGGGCAGGAGGGTAGCCCAGCCCAGGATGGTTCGGAGCTGAATGCTCTGAAAGAGCGAGTAAAAATGCTCTCGTCCGAGAAGGCTGCCCTTCAGGAGAAGCTTAAGAAGCTCTCCAAGGCCAAGAAAGGTTAGTCTTTAGCATACAAGATGCAATCGACTAGTTGTTTTGCCTGGTGTTTATAAGGTTTTATTTTGAATCGAGTACACTGCTTGCTCAAAATCGTTAAAGATTGAGGAAAGCTTGGTACTGGATCTAAGGATTCTTATGTACCAAAACACAGATAAAATCGAAAAGCTCAAGAGGATCAAGGAAGATTCTAATCGGGAGGCCGTGACAGTTCTTTAGCAACTCAAGGACCTGTCGGAGTCTCGGGACTCGATGCAACAAGAGCTCGTAGAGCTGAGGCAAGTGAGGGATGCTGCACAAGAAGTGGCAGAGATTGTGGAGATCCCGGAAGGGAATGAAGACGAACCACTCACTTTGGCAGGGAGGCTTCATAAAGTACCCAAAAGTTTCGAAAGGTACATCTCCACAACCACCCGACAGTACGTAGGACATGTACTCAGGTTGGTGAAGTCCTACTGGCCACAGACTCCTCTTGATGCACTTGGGAAGGGCGCGAAGGCAGATTGTACTGATGAAAAATTCCATCAGTATGTACAAGAAACCTCCGTGGTGGCCGACCAAATAGTGGAGTCCCTGAACAAGCCTTAGTCTCCTTGAACTTTGGTTGTAATTTGTTTTGGCGTGAGGGCCACAAGTACTTTTGAATAAATGTTGAGTATTTGTGTAATGTCAAGTACTTATTTTTATGGTTGGATTGTACAATCCTTTGTTGTGTCGAGTAAATGTACTCGAAGGTCATGAGTTTTGGTAGCATCGCGCCTACTCAATCATGATAGTGGATACGAAGAGTTGTATCCGTAGGTGCCTTAGAAAGCAAAGTATTCTCGAATAGGATCGAGTTGTATGGTTCTGGATCAGAACTCTAGTGCTGACTGGTTAGGATTGAATCCCGTAGGATTAACCAAGTGGGAAAAGCACTAAAAGAGTATCGTAAGCCGTAGCTTAGTCCGAATTTCATTGTGGAAAGAAATGTTTTGTTAGAGCGGTGCTCTTATGGACTTATATTTTCCAACAAGGGAAAAACTCTTTATTTGGAAAGTTAGAAGCTTAAGATGTTCTTTGATAGATAGGTGAACAGGAGGCTCTCGACAACTACTCAGATTACTAAGGGAAAGCAAAAACTGTTTTTGCATTTCGAGCAAGCGAGTAGCACCCGTCAAGTACTCGAGGCAAAAAAGCTTCGTAGTTGGAACTCCCTTAGTAGTCTAAGCAAGCAGGAGACTCGTGTCAACCTTTTGGAGTATCAAGAACTAATTTCTGCTCCTTGGGGAGTTTTCGTAGTTGACCAGTTAGGATAGACCCTGATTGGTCACCCAAGTAGTATACAACTTTTTATGAAAGTATCCCAAACTACTCGATCCAGCGAGTAGCATGTCCTATACCGGGACTGGATTGATTTCTGAAATAGAACTGTTAGGATGAACTCCGTCGAGTTAACCAAGACATAAATATTTTAGAAATATCCAAAACTTACTCGAGCGAGGCGAGTAAGGTGTCCTACCCAAGGACTGGAGTGGTTTTAACGACAGGTCTGTTAGGATGAACCTCGTCAGGTTACCCAAGACGAAAATGCCAAAAAAATATCCCAAAACCTACTTGAGCCAGCGAGTAGGGTGTCCTAACCCAGGACTGGAGTAACTCTTAGGACAAGTCTGTTAGGTATGAACCCCATCGGGTTATCCAAGATGAAAATGTCAAAAGAGTAACCAAAACCTACTCGAGCCAGCGAGTAGGGTGCCTTTAAACCAAGGACTGGAGTAATCCTTAGGACAAGTCTGTTAGGTATGAACCCCGTCGGGTTATCCAAGACGAAAATGTCGAAAGGATATCCAAAACCTACTCGAGCAAGCGAGTAGGGTGCCCTTAAACCAAGGACTGGAGTAATCCTTAGGACAAGTCTGTTAGGTATGAACCCCGTCGGGTTATCCAAGACGAAAATGTCGAAAGGATATCTAAAACCTACTCGAGCAAGCGAGTAGGGTGTCCTACCCAGGACTGGAGTAACTCTTAGGACAGGTCTGTTAGGTATGAACCCCGTAGGGTTATCCAAGACGAAAATGTCAAAAGAGTATCCAAAACTTACTCGAGCGAGGCGAGTAAGGTGTCCTCAACCGAGGAAGAGTAATTCTTAGGACAGGTCTATTAGGATGAACCCCGTCGGGTTACCCAAGACAAAAATGTTGTAAGAACACTCGAAGTAAACCATAAAAACTACTCGATTGCCGCTCCAGTGCAGAGCATGGCTTTTAGAGTGATGTTTATAATGGGGTATTGGCTAGGTGAGCGAGAGCCAAGTAGTCGATTTATGAAGGAATCAACTTTTATTGGAAATTTGTCGAGATTATAGGAATTGTAAAATGACAGACTCTGACTCTTAAGACCTACCCCTTGCTCGTAGATGCGAGCAATGCTTTACATAACTGAATAAAATTGTTCGGGGGATAAACTTAGTCGATACGGCAATCGACTTGATTACTGGTAAGGTCTCCTTTAGGAGTGGTGCCTCAAGGGCCTTGCGGAGTGAGTTGCACTCGAAGATCATATAAGAGCTCTTAGGGTGCATGAAGCACTTTTGTAGGAGCGTCTTATTGATCCTGTCTCCACCCTGAGATGTTTCTCCATGATGTGAGGTGAGCGGTTTACCCTGGGGACGGGTACTTGCCGTCTTGTGCTTCTTGAAGGCTGCTGAAGCCTTTGCTAGGATGCAGTAGTTGGAAGAAGGGCTGTACGCTTCTATTTCCACACGCTCCTTCCTCCTTGAGATGATAACATTGCGTGCATCGTGACCAACGTTGATCACATTGCGGAGGTCGCAGTTGGAGTAGTCGTAATTGTCACCTTGCTGTTCCTGCTAGCTGTTGGCGAGGCGCTGACACCTAAAAGCCCTCTTCTGGTTAAGCAGGCGACGACACTCGTAAAGATCTTTTGCTGGGTGCTGCTCTTCCAATTGCACAGTGACCGTTACTGCTGGAGGAGGTGCAGGGGATCTTGCTTGGTAGTAGCTTGGGCTTCTGTGATCGTGGGGGTAGTAGTTTCCATGTTGTCGGAAAGATACTCGTCGAAATCATCAGAATTGTAGTCGTCGAGATTGAGACGCTCCGTGGAGTCATCCTTAAGTTCCTGGACCTCAGAGATGCGAACCATGAGGATTTCACGGCAAAGGTATTGAATCTCTTGGATTTGCTTGCTTGAGGACGGGTCTAGTGGAGTGCTTTACTGGAAGGGTAGATCTGTTGGCTGACAGCCGGAGGCGTTAGGATCTTTTGTCTCCTTCAGGCTCACTGTCCGTCCTTGCGGCGTTGCATATATGACCAAGTTTGGGAGTGAGTCCTGATTGGACTTGGAATTCCTAGTCGAGTTGGACTCGACTTATTTGCTGTACTGGATTAGGTCATCCAGCTCATCCTCCGAGTTGGAAGAGTACTCAGAATCGGAATCGGTTAGGCCACCGATTTTTGAATATGTGTGCTTTGGGTGAGCAAGAAGCGGGATGCCCATCTCAATGCGGAGGGCGTTCGCATTCATCCAATGTAGACATGATTGCGTGGGAGTCAGTCCTTGAGGCTCTTTAATCCAAGGATTGTCGAAGATCGACTTGCTGGATTGTTCTGGAGCTTTGGCTTTTCCCTTTTTGAATTTGGCTAGTTCCCAAAGGGTGTCAACATGCTGGGGTGGATTGGCCATAGCATCCATGAACAAGTCGACGTTGTCTGACCAGTCTTCGAGATCATCGAATGGTTCAAAGTTGTCGAGGCTGTTCATGAATTGATCAAAGTCTTGATCAAATGGGGACTCGGCTGATTTAGGAGTCCGAACGTTAGCAGGTTTCGGTGAAGGGTTCTGAGGTATCCTGGAGGAAGACGGTCCCATCCGAACAAGTCGGGGGTTTATCTTTCCAGATCCCCCACAGATTCCTCCTCCCGATTTCTGCTTCGTGTTTTGCAGAATACCTTTGGCCATCTTAATGCTTTCGGCGAGCTTTGAGTCTACTCGATCGATCCCTGAGAGTATATCACCCGACCGTTCCTGTGGTGGGTTCAATGCTTCTGGGTTCTGCTGTACTTTAGATAAGCCAAGGTTGGATTCTGCAAGTTTGATGTATCACTCTATTGATCATGAAATTCGATCTACTCCATCGAGTAGTTCTGAGTTGTTAATCTTTGGACGTTTGATCGATTTGAGATAAGTCACGTATTTTTCGAGGATTTCGGAAAAGTGAGGTTTTTCAGAATCAGAGTTTGCACCGAACTCCACTGCCCCAAGAGTTCGAGTCGGAGTCGACATATTTTTTGCGTTGTCCAAACTGAGCTCTAGAAGAACTCTGTTTTCGTCGAGATCTACAGTCTCGCGGATGTCGGCGAGTTGGGTAGCTTTCGGTTTAGGCGAGTTGGGCGTGACAAGGTGGCTAGAGAAGCTTCCCGATCCGTCAGCCGTGCATGCCCAGGAACCGAAAACAAGGGTTGTGCCCTGAGGCACGTCGTTAGCGTCGCTTGATCCGGCCATCGAATTCACCGATGAACTCGCTGAATCCCCTACCTGGCGCGCCAGCTATCGGTGTTTACCGCCAAGCCTGCTCAGGGATACCCTTAGCAGCAAGGTTTGTAGGTAGGGATCGACTGCTCTAGAACTCTATGGTGCAAGGAACACAAAGATTTAGACAGGTTCAGGCCGCGAGTTGTGTAACACCTTACGTCACTACTAGATTTTAGGCCTATTGCCACAGAAACCTTTGCAACTACACCGATTTAGTTGCATTAGATAGGTGCTATTGCATCCATTGTATAATTTGGTTGCAAAACATTGATGCTCTTGCCACCATCAGAAACTTGGTTGTGAGAAGATGATGTTTTTTGCCACAATTAGGTTGGTGTTGTCATAAAGATTGTTTTCGTTGCAGTATATAAGTGTTTTTGCCACAAAACTTAGAGTCATTGCGATTCGTAAATAATGTTGCCACCAATGTGTTTTGTTGCAAACCCAGTGGCCATATTGCAACTAAATACATAAGTGGTTGCAAGAAGGAACATGATATTGCCACGACTCATAAATAATATTGCCACCAATGTACTGTGTTGCAAAACTAGTGGGTATACTGCAACTAAAGACATAAGTGGTTGCAAGAAAGAACATGATATTGCCACTAAACTTTTTTTGTTGCTATATGGTTGCTTGGGTCGTTGCAATAGATGTGGCTACATTGCTTCACAATAGATGTGGAACAATAACTAAAAATGAGAAGAAAAAAAAACCTACATGGAGCTTGAACCGTGGTCTCAAGGATCAAACTTAGAATTTTTTTTTGCTAATGTGTGGCATTAATTTTTTGTACATAGTATGTTAGACAAGAGATAAAAATATTGTTTAAAAAATCTGGGGAGAGGGGGATTTGATCCCACAACCTCTCCCTCCAAAGAAGCATGTCTTACCACCACATCACAGCTCAATTGTGATATATTTACGAATTTCAATCTATATGTACAAACTATAAGTCATGTTAACTGCCGTGGGTCAAATTGGGTCGACCCAATTAACCAAGTGGGCCTGAAGAAGGAAAAAAAAGATGCGTGCGGGAGGGTCGTGATCGGCGTGGAGGATCGCGAGCTAGGGCGGACGGGCGAAAACAGGCGGCGGTCGGGCAGGCGGGCAGCAGATCGTCTTCCTCCTAGCGCCGGGGCCTGCCTCGATCTCTTGAAGAACAAGCTGCGTGCAGACTCCTCTACCGTCGTCACGGCCGGCGGCTGTCTCTGCTTGTGGGCGTGCAGCTCAACCTCGGCCACCAGCAGGGACGAAGTGAGGGGCTTCATGATCTTATTTCTATTTCATAGTAATGCATGTCTCATGGCTGATGATTTGTACAAAACAGTTGTGCAATTTGCTAGCAGTAAGACTAATTAATAATCAAAGGGTTGGGGCTCGGGCATGGCTTCAATGCAAATCTGGACTATGATTTTGGAGGTTCGATTGTTATTCTAGGCAATATGCATCAAATAGGAAATAAAATAAACATGCATCCAATTTGTGTGCGTGTGTTAAATAAAGTGACTGTTATCCAATTGAATTGAGATATATGTAGTACATGTAATCAGCATTAAAGATCCAATTGGGAATTTATGAGAACAGCTCTATATATTTCATCATCTGTTGTGCAGATCATTAATTACAGTATATGCCTTTTTCATTGTCATTTGTGCAGGCGATCTTGATCGCTTTAATTAGTGTGTGATTTTAATTGAAGATATTGGGGAGCATGTCTTCTGGCAATGACAGGTCTTGGATGCGCTTGCCACAACAAGAAGAAGAGTGGCAAAAAGGTTTTAAGAAATTTATAGATCATAAATTTGGTGGAACACTGAGAGGAGAAACGGCACCCTGTCCATGCACGAGATGTCGTTCAATGTCCTACAAAACAGTTAACGAAGTTAGTTCTCATTTGCTTCATAGAGGCTTTTCTGAAAGTTTTATCCTAGGGGAAGGAGAAGAAAAAGATTCATTTGGGGGCATCAGTGAAAGGGTTGACAATGAAGGTGGAACCGGTGACCGTGATTCTGTAAAGGATATGATGGAGTCACTAATCCGTGGTTCGATACATGGAGAGATCATGGGTACTGAATCTGAGGAGCCGAATGAAAGTGCCAAGACATTCTTTAAATTATTAACAGAGGCAAAGAGGGAACTTTATCCAGGTTGCAAGGAGGCTACTAAGGTATCTTTCATTGTCAGGCTATTTCAGATTAAGTGCATGTATGGTCTTAGTAACAATGCATTAGAAGCTATTATTGGGTTGTTCTCGCTTTTGCTCCCTGAAGGTCACTGTGTTCCTGACACTTTAGAGAAGGTGCAAAAGGTAGTCCGTGATCTTGGCCTGGACTATGAAAAGATACATGCATGCATCAATGACTGTGTTTTATTTCAGAAGGAATATGCTGACATGGATACATGTCCAACATGTGGTGAGTCTAGATGGAAAACATCTAATTCAGATGAGAAGGAGGGGTCATGTAGTGATGATGCTGCACCAAAGAGGCGAGTCCCACAGAAAATCTTGAGGTATTTTCCGGTTACTCCTCGTCTGCAAAGGTTATACATGAGAGCGAACACATCCGAATATATGCGTTGGCATAAGGAGGGACTGGTCGAAGATGGAAAAATCCGACACCCTGCAAACTCAATGGCATGGAAGCACGTGGATCAACAGTTTGAGGATTTTGCTTTGGATCCACGTAATGTAAGACTAGGTCTTGCATCCGATGGCTTTAATCCATTTGGGATGCTGAATGTGACATACACTACATGGCCTGTGATCCTAATACCCTACAATTTGCCTCCTTGGTTGTGCTTGAAACAATCATTTTGGATGATGTCAATGTTGATACCAGGGCCAAAATCTCCGGGCAATAACATAGATGTATATCTGCAACCCCTAATTGATGAGCTAAAAGATCTTTGGTTAAAAGGTGTACAAACGTGGGATGCGAAGGTGAAGAAGAATTTCACTCTCCGTGCAGTGCTGCTTTGGACAATTAATGATTTTCCTGCTTATGGCATGTTATCTGGTTGGAGCACAAAAGGCAAGTTTGCATGTCCATACTGCAATAAGGATACAGATTATTTATGGTTGAAATATGGGTCGAAGCACTGTTACATGGGTCATCGCCGATTTTTGCCAAAGGGCCACAAGTGGCGCCGGAACAAGGTTAGCTTCAACAACAAAGTCGAGAACAGAGATCCTCCGGTCCCCTTAACTGGTGAGCAGGTGCTGCAGCAGTATGAAAGCTTTGAGCAAGTGACATTTGGGAAGGCCTCAAAAAAAAGGAAGCAACGTGACGAAGAAACCAGATGGCACAACTGGAGGAAGAAAAGTATTTTCTTTGAACTGCCTTACTGGGAAACATTGCTTGTAAGGCATAATTTGGATGTCATGCACATTGAAAAAAATATTTGTGAGAGCTTACTTGGGACTTTGCTTGACTTGGCTGGCAAATCAAAGGACAGCGAAAAGGCTCGGCTTGACATGGAAGAATTGGGCATGAGAAAGGATCAGCATCCTTTGGTCAAGAATGACAAATACACTTTGCCTCCTGCATTGTACTCTTTGGATCCGGAGGACAAGACATATTTATGCAAATTTCTTCACGGTGTGAAGATGCCAGATGGCTATGCCTCTAATATCAAGAGATGCGTGGACGTGTGGAGGTGTAAGATTTCTGGACTTAAAACTCATGATTGTCACGTTATATTCCAAAAACTATTACCCATTGCAGTCCGTAACATTTTGCCAGAAGAGGTCATTATCCCATTGATTCAGCTTAGTAGGTTCTTCAATGCAATATGTTCAAAAGAGTTGACCATTGAAGAGTTAGAGAAATTGACTGTTTCGATTAGAGAAACTCTTTGTCGTCTTGAAATGGTCTTTCCACCAGCTTTCTTTGACATCATGATGCATTTGCCGGTTCATCTTGCTGAAGAGGCTAAACTTGGAGGACCTGTATGTTATAGATGGATGTACCCGATTGAGAGGTACTTGCGTACACTTAAAGGCTATGTGCGGAACAAAGCTTACCCTGAAGGTTCAATAGCCGAGGGATATATCTCAGAGGAGTGCATGACCTTTTGCTCTCGCTTCTTGGAAGACATTGACACTAAGATTAACCGTCCAGAGAGACATGAAAGTGCCGCTGTAAATGAGCCACCATGTGGTCTCAGCATATTTGGCAAAGTTGACTATACTAAGAAAGGATTTACCTTGGAGAGCATTCCTAAGGTAGTTATGCAGCGTATGAGGCACTGGATATTAACAAATTGTGATGAGGCCATTCCCTGGGTCAAGTAAGTTGTAATTAACTGGTTGCTTTGGTGCCATCTTTTGATTTTTCTATTAACTGATTGCTTAAAACTGTTTTTTATTAAACTGTAGTCAGCACTTGGATATTCTCAGGAAATAGTCACCTAAAAATGTTGAGCAGCGTCACAAGGAACAGTTTGTAGGCTGGTTCGAGCGTACGGTGAGCTTAAATTATTTTCATATCTTTTGGAGTGCACATGTGTACTAGCTGGTTGATGCATATTTTTTTTATTGCTTGCAGATCAACAAATTATATGCAGACGGAAAAACAAGTGCTGAGATACATGCACTTTCTCAAGGGCCAGACTATCGTGCACGTGTTTTCAATAGATGCTTGATAAATAGTTTTTTGTTCCGAACAGCTCACATAGAAAAGAATCTGACTACGCAAAATAGTGGTGTTGTAGTGAAAGGTGATGATAGTGCTGCCGACGTCTCATGGTATGGTGTTATTAAAAAGATTTACGCACTTGATTTTCCAAGAGAGAAGGAAGTCGTCCTGTTTGAATGTGACTGGTATGACGTACCTGCTACTAGTAAGAGCAAAGGCAAAGGAATTAAAAGGGATCAGTATGGGATAATCGACATTGATCCAACTCGAAAATGATATGTGAATGATCCTTACATTTTGGGCACGCAAGCGGAGCAGGTCTTTTATGTGCAAGGCAACAAGAAATCAAATTTGTTATCTGTTATAAGAATGAAGCCTAGGAATTTGTTTGCCATGCCAGAGTCAGCACGTACAGAAAATGAGGGACAAATTGATGTTGACTCACTAGACGTCAGAGTGGAAGACATGGAATATTTATGCCGGGATGAGGAGTTGACAAATTGGACTAGGTCGGGGATCGAAGGTGTTACTGGTGATGCATCTGTTATTAAAAAAGCACTTGCTGATTTTGTTCCTGAACCACCAGCAAATGACTTCTTGGCTGACGAAGACGAAGATGACACATGCGACAACTACATTGATGATGGATATGTAGCACCTGTGAATTCAAAAGTTGAAGGACCGGATGAAGCATTTTTCATATAATTTTTGGTAATAAGATTTTACGATTGTGCAGCACCTATGAAAATATCTTCAGTTTTCTCTTAATATCTTTAGTTTGCTCTTACTGTACTTCTTATGAAGCTTATTTTAATATTTGTGTGTATCAGGAGCAGTTTGTCAGGAACAAGAGGAATTTAGTATCAATGCTTTTGAGGAACAGGAGCTATTTTACAAATCGTGAAGCTTTTTTTTGCGACATTCTACAAATCAGAAGCTGCACACGCCCATTTGTAATAAAATACTTACTTCATTGTCACCAAAGTGTGCCCATTTGTAATAAACTAATCTTACTTCATTGTCACCGAATTGTTATGCACAACAATCATTGCAATTAAGAAACAAAGTTCCAGATTGGAAGATACAATTAAGGACCTGCATTGCATATTTCATAAGCAACATTGCATGGAAGCAATGCAGAGTCATAAATAGCTACCTGGAGACCCTTACTGAGCATACAAATATGGTACGTGTAAGCATCTAGGCCCTCAAGGTATGTTTCGGTGATTAATGACAACCATTATTGTGACTAATGAGTTTGTGCAGCTTAATAGATCATTATCGCTCATTTGGTCATATGTCAAAAGAGGCCCCTCAATTTCTTTATTCAAAAAGGCGATCTCGGTATTCAACTCTTATATATGTCAAGACTAAGGATCTTTCTAGTCCTAAGTGTCATAAGGTTGAGGACACTTAGGTTAGTATAGGTTTTATAGTTTTGTAGTGATCGCACTATTAAGAGGGGTTAAGGCTAAGTAACTTGAGCGTGGACATGGTCATTTGAAAATGGATGCACACAATGGTCACTCAGGTTTCTAGAAGTTCAAATAAGTGGTTCTCAAACTATATCTCAAGAATATTTGGATTTCATTTAAAGACTCAAATCAGAAAAGACAAAATCAGAAAAAGTCTATACACCGGTTTAACCGACGACCTCAATTTTCTATACGTCGGTTAAACGAAGTCAGCAGAGTCTGGACAAGTCAATACACCGGTTAAACCGACGTGTTTGAATTTAACGTCGGTGCATTAGTCCAGAGTTGGTTTTTCCAGGGTATTTCAAGTTCTATACACCGGTTAAACCGACGATGTTTGAAATGGGACGTCGGTGCAATTGACCAGTGAGATGGTTTTTCCAAGGACTTCAGAAGTTATACTCACCGGTTAAACCGACGATAGGTTTGAGTTAACGTCGGTGCAGTTGTCCAGAGACTTGGTTTTTCAGTTGATCAGTGGACAACTACACTCACCGGTTAAACCGATGATACGTCGGTTAATCTGCCCAAGTCATAACGGCTAGTTTTCAGAAGGGGCAGTTTACATTCACCGGTTAAACCGACGATGACTGTTGGAGGGACGTCGGATTAACCGGCGCTACGCAGTTTTCTGGCAGCTTTTGTCCAACGGCTCTATTCGTGTGAGCTGCCTATATATACCCCTCCAATGGGTCATTTTGCCACTCTTGACACCAGGCAACATCCATACACTCATACTATAGTCAAGA
This sequence comes from Panicum virgatum, assembly GCF_016808335.1. Taxonomy (NCBI): domain Eukaryota; kingdom Viridiplantae; phylum Streptophyta; class Magnoliopsida; order Poales; family Poaceae; genus Panicum; species Panicum virgatum. The sequence goes on along the minus strand of NC_053153.1, from coordinate 25,200,688 downwards.
GCCACCTTGAGCTTCATCATTCACATACTTGTTCATTCAATCAATCAAGAAGCAAGATTAAGGACTTGAGTAGAGAGAAGCTTGTGTGCATCCGCTCTTGGTGATCGGTTCTTGCTCAAGTGAAGGCCTTAGCTTGTTACTCTTGGTGATTGGCATCACCTAGGCGATCTTGGTGATCGAGGTGTTTCTCGCGGAGCTTGCCAAGGATTGTGGGAGCCCGGAGAAGAAGATTGTACGTGGCTTGAGCTCCACCACGCCGGGATGGTGAACGGAGACTCTTAGTGAGCGCCCAGTCTCGGTGACATGGGAGGTGACAAGACTCTTAGTGAGTGTCACAACATGGATTAGGGGTGTGTGCCAACACATCGAAACCACGGAAAAAAATCCGGTTGTCTCTTGCACTCTCTTTCATTTCAAGCACTTACTTTCTTGCATTCTTTCATGTGCTTGACCTTAGAGATCATAGCTTAGCTCTACCTTGCTTAGTTTCATATCTTTGGTAGCTTGTGTAGTTTGCTTTGTTTAGCCGGTTGGTGAATTGAGCCTTACTAGCATTGCATAGGTTAAGGTTGTTTTATCTATCTTAGAAATTTGAAAAAGGCCCAATTCACCCCCCTCTTGGTCCATCGATCCTTACAATTGGTATCAGAGCCTCGTTGCTCATTTGGATCATTAGGCTTCACCGCCTAGAGCTATGGCCAAGATGGGAGGTTCGCCGCCTCACTTCGAGGGCAAGAACTTTGCCTATTGGAAAGTTCGTATGGCCGCATACCTTGATGCGATTGCCCCCGAAGTGTGGATGGCAACAAAGACCGGATTCACCGGAACTCCCACCCCGGAGCAATTAAAATGGAACGCTAAGGCTAGAAATGCAATTTTCGAAGCCATTAGTGAGGAAGTCTTTGCTAGAGTAAATGGCATGGACTTAGCAAGTGAGATATGGAAAGAGCTAATTGAAATTCATGAAGGCTCCACAAAAGTCCGTGAACAAAAATATCACTTGTTTAGAGCAAAATATGATTCCTTTAAGATGCTTGCTCATGAAAATTGCAATGATATGTATTCTCGCTTGAATGTCATTGTCAAGGACATTAACGCTCTTGAAGTTTCTAAAATCGACAGTGGCTCTATCAACCGCAAGATTCTCATGCTCCTTCGGAAGCCCAAGTACAACATTATCAATGCTATGCTTCAAAAAGAGAATCTTGATGCAATGGAAGTGGGAGAGCTTGTGGGCGAAATTCGCGCTCATGAAATGGGTATCCTTGGTATGTCCGAAGAGCCAACAACAAGCAAGTCAATTGCTCTCAAAACCAAGGCCAACAAATCCCGCAAGCTCAAGATGGTCAAGCAAGAATCTAGCTCAAGCAATGAAGAAGAAGATCATCATGAGAGCTCATCCGATAATGAAGAAGATGGGGAACTTGCTCTCATGATGAGAAAGTTCACACGCTTGAGCGACAAGATAAACAAGAAGGGTTACAACTTTGACCCCAAAAGAAGGATGTTCCGGTATAGGGAAGATGTCAAGTACAAAACATGCTACAATTGTGGGGAAAAAGGACACATCTCTCCCGATTGCCCCAAGCCGGACAAGAGAAAGAAGGACAACAAAGGCAAACATCGCCATGATTCAAGCGATGATGAAGAGGATGAGAAGAAAAACAAGAACAAGAAGCTTGGGAAGAAGAAGAGCCATGACAAAAAGACCAAGCTCTTCCCAAAGAAGAAATGGCACACCAAGAGAAGCTTCTTAGTGGAAAAACAAGAGTGGGTAACCGATGTCTCATCAAGCGAAGATTCAAGTGATGAAGAAGACATCGTCACCATCGCCCTCACAAATGAAGAACCATCACTACCTCCACCTCCAATGTGCCTCATGGCCAAAGGTAACTCTAAGGTATGTGAGAGTGAAGATGATAGTGATGATGAGCTTGACCCTAATGAGTTTGCTAACCTCATTAATGAGTATACATCCGTCATCAAGAGGGAAAAGGGCAAAGTCAAAGTTCTTGAGAGCACTCATGTCAAGTTAGAGCTTGCCCACTCCGATTTGCTTGGCAAGTACAATGACTTGCTCGAAAAGCACAATGAGTCACTTGTACTTGCTAAGCAAGTTGAAGAGAGCCACAAAAAGCTTAAATAAGAGCATAGAGAGTTGGCTCACAAGTATCAAGAACTTGAATTTGCCTATGAAGCAATTGACCCAAGTCTTGAGAACTTTGCTCATGAAACTATTGAGAAGGTCAATGCTTCTATTTCATGTGATGACCTACTCATTAATGCAAATGCCACTAATGCTTTGCCCGAGCTTGCACCTTCTAGGGAAAAGGAATTGATGGATCAAGTGGCAAGCCTCAAGAGTAGTGTGGAGAAGCTCTCAAGAGGAGAATACATCCACAAGGAGATTCTCTTCAACAATGCCCGTGACTATGGCAAGAGAGGTCTTGGTTCATTTCTGGAGCCAAACATAGCTACTACTCCTTCTCCGGAGATCAAGATTAGCTTCATCAAGGAAGTTGGTTCATATTGCCAATATTGCCAAGTCACCGGGCACCACACTAGGGAGTGCACTTTACCATCACGTCCTCTTCCTAATTTACCCAAGAATTACTCATCAATGTTTCAAAATAACCATTTTCTCTTGAGTAAAGTGAAGGGCAAGGTGAAGGCCAAATTCATTGGCAAACTCACTAAGGAGTCAAAGAAGAAGCTCCCCAAGCAACTTTGGGTCCCAAAAGCTCTTGTCACACATGTGCAAGGCCCAAAGCTTGTTTGGGTTCCTAAAACTCAAAAGTGAATTCTTATGTGTGTAGGTGAACTACAAAGCCGGTGGAAAACATTGGGTACTTGATAGCGGTTGCTCTCAACACATGACCGGCAATGATAGCATGTTCACCACTCTTGAAGACCCCGGAGATCATGAACATGTCACCTATGGTGATAATTCAAGGGGAAAAGTTTTAGGTTTGGGTAGAATAGCAATTTCTAAAGATTTATCTATTTCTAATGTTTTGTTTGTAGAAGCACTTAGTTTTAATCTTATTTCAATTGCTCAATTGTGTGATCTTGGACTAACGTGTGCCTTTGACAAGAATGGTGTTGTAGTAACTCATGAAAAAGACAAGTCAATGGTATTCACGGGGTTTAGGCATGGCAACATCTATTTAGTGGACTTCTCTTCAAAGCAAACAAGCACCATGACATGCCTCTTCACCAAGTCTTCTCTTGGGTGGCTTTGGCATAGAAGAATTGCTCATATTGGCATGAGCAACCTCAAGAAAGCCCACAAGAGAGGGATGATCACCGGCTTGAAGGATGTCACATTTGACAAGAACAAATTATGCAAAGCATGTCAAGCCGGGAAGCAAGTAGCAACACATCATCCCATCAAGACGATGTTGTCTACCTCCAAGCCGCTCGAGCTTCTACACATGGATCTCTTTGGTCCAACTACATACAAGAGCCTTGGTGGTAACCTCTATTACCTAGTAATTGTTGATGATTTTTCACGTTACACTTGGGTTATGTTTCTAGGCGATAAGGGTGAAACTCCGGAAATCTTCAAGACATTTGCAAGAAGAGCTCAAAGGGAGTACAACTCCCCAATTGTGAAGATCCGGAGTGACAATGGCACCGAGTTTAAAAATATGAAGATTGAAGAATGGTGCGATGAAGAGGGCATCAAGCATGAGTTTTCCGCCACCTACACGCCTCAACAAAATGGAGTGGTGGAAAGAAAGAACAAGACACTCATCACCCTAGCAAGAGCGATGTTGGATGATTATGGCACGTCCGAGAAGTTTTGGGCGGAAGCAATCAACACGGCGTGTCATGCATCCAACCGAGTGTATCCTCACCGACTCCTCAAGAAAACTCCATATGAGCTCATCACCGGGAGGAAACCAAATATATCATACTTTCGAGTCTTTGGTTGCAAATGCTTCATCTATAAGAAGAAAAGGCTCGGTAAGTTTGAGAGTAGATGTGATGAAGGTTTCTTTCTTGGTTATGCATCAAACTCCAAAGCATATAGAGTATTCAATCAAACCTCCGGGTTAGTTGAAGAAACATGTGATGTGGAGTTTGATGAATCTAATGGCTCCCAAGAGGAGGTTGTTGGCTATGAAAATGTAGGTGATGAAGAGATTGATGAAGCTTTGAAAAATATGTCCATTGGGGATATCAAGCCGGAAGAGGAGCATGGAGGCAATGATCAAGGGGGAGAACCTTCCTCATCTATACCAAGCACCTCCACGGCACCCCAAGCGGATAAAGATCAAGAAAAAGATGATCCACTACCTCAAGAAGATGTGCCAACGCCAACACCCCAAGTCCAAGAACAAGAAGAGCAAAATATTCCACCACAAGCACAAGTCACCCATGATCCACCCCAACAAGCATCCACGCAAGTACCGCTAGTGAAGCATGGTCGCATCTCCAAGGATCATCCAATTGGACAAATCATTGGTAGTCCTTCCAAAGGAGTAAGAACTCGCTCTAAGCATGCTTCATTTTGCGAACATCACTCGTTTGTTTCTTGTATTGAACCCACTAGCATAGAGGAAGCACTTGAGGACTCGGATTGGGTGATGGCCATGCAAGAAGAATTGAACAACTTCACCCGCAATGAAGTTTGGGTCCTCGAAGCTCCTCCGAGAGACAAGAACATCATTGGCACCAAGTGGGTCTTTCGAAACAAGCAAGATGAACATGGGGTGGTGATACGCAACAAGGCAAGACTTGTGGCAAAAGGGTTTTCTCAAGTCGAAGGTTTGGATTTTGGTGAAACCTTTGCTCCAGTCGCAACACTTGAAGCTATCCGTATCCTTCTTGCTTACTCTTCACATCATAACATTAAGTTGTATCAAATGGATGTGAAAAGTGCATTCTTAAATGGCGTTATTAACGAACTTGTTTATGTTGAGCAACCTCCCGGGTTTGAAGATCCGAGGAATCCTAACCATGTTTATAGGTTGCACAAGGCACTCTATGGGCTCAAACAAGCTCCAAGGGCTTGGTATGAGAGGCTTCGTGACTTCCTAATCATGCAAGGCTTCAAGATCGGGAGGGTGGACACCACGTTGTTCACAAAAGACATCAACGGGGATCTTTTCATTTGTCAAATTTATGTTGACGATATTATCTTTGGCTCAACTAATGATTTACTAAGCCATGAGTTTGCTACCATGATGTCTAGGGAATTCGAGATGTCCATGATTGGCGAATTGACCTTCTTCCTTGGTTTTCAAGTCAAACAAATGAAGGAAGGGACATTCATCCATCAAGAAAAGTATACTAAAGATATCTTGAAGAAGTTCAAGATGGATGAGTGCAAGCCAATCAAGACACCCATGGCAACTAATGGGCATCTCGACTTGGATGTGGACGGTAAACCGATTGATCAATCCCTCTATCGTTCTATGATAGGGTCTTTGCTTTACCTTACCGCATCTAGGCCCGATATAATGTTTAGTGTGTGCTTGTGTGCCCGCTTTCAAGCTAACCCAAAGGAATCACACCTTTCGGCTGTGAATAGGATCCTTCGGTATCTCAAGCACACCCCTAGCATAGGCTTGTGGTACCCCAAAGGCGCTAGCTTAGATCTCTTGGGATACTCGGATTCGGATTTTGCCGGAAGCCGTGTGGATCGCAAGAGTACCTCCGGGGGTTGCCACTTGCTTGGGCGTTCTCTAGTTTCTTGGTCGAGTAAGAAGCAAAATTTCGTGGCTTTGTCCACCGCGGAAGCGGAATATATAGCGGCCGGTGCATGTTGTGCCCAAATTCTATATATGAAGCAAACCCTTTTGGACTTTGGTGTGAAACTAGATAGGATCCCACTCCTTTGTGACAATGAAAGTGCCGTAAAAATTGCCAAGAATCCGGTTCAACACTCTCGCACAAAGCACATTGATATTCGCCATCACTTCTTGCGTGATCACGAAGCCAAAGGAGACATATCTCTTCAAGGTGTGAGATCCGAGGAGCAATTGGCGGATATTTTCACAAAACCTCTAGACGAGAGTACCTTTGTTAGGCTAAGGAATGAGCTTAATGTGTTAGATGCGGCAAACGTCATGTAAGTTGCCATGTCATATAGAAAAATGCATACATATAGGACACTTGTCTAACCATGGTAAGATAGTGATGAGCAAGGGTTTAGCTAGAGGTGGTGGTCCACTTGTTTTCCTCTAGGCTTGTAGAAAGGCTCATCATGAAGAAGCTTCCCGTGGGTTCAAACTTGACAAGTAGATCTTAATTTCTTGTTATGCATTTCTTGTCATATAGATGTGCACTTCATGTTTATTTCACTTTCGCATGTGGTTGTAGTTTGCATTATCATTGCATGCGTAAGGGTCACAAAGGAGATCACTTGATAAAAATGAGACTTGTTTCATATACAAGATCTTAATTCATGAAAAGTGAAAAGAGCAAAGTGTTAGGTGCGTTATTGCCTAGTGAGCAATGTCATGATGAGTTTGAAGCTTTTTATCTTCAATATTCCTATGACATGGCTCATACATTTTATTTGGTGCTTTGTCTCTCTTGCGGCTTTTCCTTGTGTTTGAAAAGAAAATTATTTAAGCTAGTGTGCTATCCTATTTATTTTGAGGGGTAAAGTCGCCTATGCAAGTCCATTAACTTGAGTTTATTTGAATCTTATAAGTTTATTGGACTAAGCATAGAAGAGTGAGCTGAGTGAGGGGTTTTCGGCTTCACCGGTTAAACCGACGCTCAATGGATTTATACCCATCGGTTTAACCGGCGTTACTAAAGTTGGGTCTCAGCTCAGGCAGTTTCAGGCGTTTAACCGACGTATACAAAAGTCAGAGCATCGGATCAAACGGTGATCATAAACACATCTCAAACCTGTCAATCAACCGGTGTTAGCTGCAATCAACCGACGAGTACAAATTGCATATCATCGGTTCAACCGGCGTTCAGTTTCAGATCTGCAGGAGTCTCGGGTGAACTGCACCGACGCAATCAACCGGCGCTCAAACCCTAGGCGTCGGATCGACCGGCGTTAAGGAAATCCGCGGGGTCCACCTGTCATATATCTCTCTTGCCCCCGCGCCGCCGGCTTCGCCTTCTCTGTTTCATCCGCTTCTCTCCCGTTTCAAGCCGCAGCCGCCTTCGCCGATCTCCCGCCGCCGCGCATCCTCCCAGCAGCCGCCGCTTCACACCGCGCCGCCGCCGTTCCACACCGCTGCTGCCTCGCGCCGCCGTTCCAAGCCGCCGACCGCGCGCCCTCGCGCTCGCCCAGCGCCGCCCGTGCACACCTGCGCCGCTCTTGCGCGCCTCCGTGCTCCAGCGCTGCCCGCACGTGCCTCCATCGCCAAGCGCAGCCGCAGCCTCCACGCCTCCAAGCATCCACGCCGTTCACGCCGCAGCTGCAGCAAGTGCTCGCCAAGTGCTCGATAGATTGTCTGAACAAGATGGGTCGCGAGAAGAGGAAGGGAAAGGAAGTTGTGGTCGAGAAGCCCGCTCGCAAGCGGACTCGTGCAGAGAAGGAGGCCGAGAGGGCCGAGATGGTGGCCAAGGCCGCCGAGGAGCAGGCATCAGGCCGTGCTCGTCCGTTCCAGATCAGGGAGGATCCCAGAGGCAGAGGCAGGACCAAAGGCAGGGGTATGGGCAGAGTCAGAGGTGCCAGGGCCACCAGAGCCGCGACAGCAGCAGCAGCAGCGACAGATTCAGATGGTTTTGACTCAGAGGCAGCACAGTCAGAGGGGCAGAGTTCTCCACAGCAGTCGTCTGAGGGAGGTTCCCCGCCAGCGACAGAGCGTCGCACTAGACCGAGGACTCGGGGAGGACACCAGCCACAGGAGCCCCGCAGGTCAGCAGCAGCAGCAGCAGCTCGCAGAGCCGAGGCCCTAGAGGCCGAGCGCGTAGTGTTCCGTGTGGACACTGTTGTGCGTCTGGAGCCAGGTGTGATGCTCCAGAACTTGACCCGAGCCAATGCGGCCAAGGTCAAGAGGCTCAGGTGGAGTGTTGAGGAGGAGGTCTAGTTCCCAGTGACCCGAGACAGCAGAGTCGACAGGAGGTTCTGGACTTTGCTACAGGCCAGCTTCTACGAGACTTACCAGCGGAGGGGCCACCGGATCTTCCCGCACAGGGTACTTGACTGGGTCTCACTGAGGACAGCCGCAGGGGGAGCAGACGTGAGAGCACACTTCGCTCACTTCAGAGGACTGCCCAGGCTGCTAGAGATGGAGCAGAACCGTTATATCGAGGACTGGGTCAGAGTGTTCTACGCCACAGTATGGATAGCACCCGAGCGCAGAGCCGTGCACTTCATGTTTGGAGGGCAGGACTTTGGATTGTCGAGGGCGACCATTGCTGGTATACTTGGAGTTGACCTGGTCGACGTCTCGCTGCACGAGAGGGTTTACGGGGACTCAGATCCACCCCGCAGGGCGATGGTTGGCGGGATTGCTCCTTCTCACGAGGCGATCTCTCAGTGCTTCCGCCAGCCGTTCCCAGCCTCTTACGCCAGAGTGCCGAGCTTGCTGACTCCAGAGGCATACGCTGTTCACATGGCACTCCGGAGGACTGTTACCGAGGAGTGGCTACCCAGAGGGGTTCACAGGTTTGCAGCAGCTCTTGCTCCTACACATCCTCACTCACGAGCCATTTGATATAGTTGATTTTATTCTGGCTGAGATCGAGGATGTGATCACTGATGGGATGGGTGTGGTGCGACAGTTTCCTTATGCGCACTGGATCAGTTACATATGCTCTATGATAGTGCCAGCAGAGTCACCCATCAGCGCCCCTTACCGTCACGACGAGGCTCCCAGGTTCCCTGTCTACCGACCCACAGCTCCACAGGACAGGAGGAGGGGCAGACACGCAGATAGAGCTGCGATGGCACGACTGTCACCGGAGGTTCAGGCACGAGTGGCAGAGGAGGATGAGGCACTCCTGGCAGCCGAGGCACAGCTTCCCGGGGGAGATGATGAGATTCACTGGTCTGAGCTTGAGTCAGACTCCTCCGAGGACGTAGAGTACTTTCCTCCAGCTGCCCCAGCCAGTCACGACCACGAGGCAGGAGGGTCCGGAGAGCCAGCTCCTCCGACTTCAGCAGCTGCTACAGTCTCTGAGTCCCAGGTGACTCAGCCGTTCGAGCTCACTGCACTACTACAGCAGCTCGTGACTCAGCAGAGGGAGGACCGACTTGCTCAGGAGGAGGCCAGGAGAGCCCATGAGGCTCAGATTGCGGCTATTCAGAGAGAGGCAGCCCGAGAGCGTGCAGCGACAGAGGAGCGTTTTGTCGGCCTCATTGATAGAGTTTCACAGAGGACAGACGCTCAGTTCCAGCAGATGCAGCAGGGCATGATGGCGATGTTCGGGATGATCTCTCAGCTTTACTCTCACACCGGACTCGCCCCACAGCAGCAGCAGCCCGGACTTCAGGGTGTTGGAGCACCTCAGCTTGCAGTCACACCGGCTCCTCCTCCTCCAGCCCCTACTGCAGCTCCAGCTACTACAGCGACACCGGAGACCACGTTCTCGATGTCCGCACTCTTTGGATCTGCCGGTCGTCCGCTCTTTTCACCACTGCCAGCGACCACACTCTTTCAGGACTCACCGTCAGCAGTTCAGTCGGTCGCCCTCCCTACCTCACTTCAGGCAGCACCTTCAGGGGGAGGAGCAGTAGAGGAGTCCCTGCTTCCACAGTCGACGCAGCCGGCAGCCTCAGCGGTCACTTCTTCAGATGTTGATACTTCTTCTGCTGGCCCGGTTACGACTTCTACGGATCCTCTACCAGGCAGTGCCAGCACGAGGGCCTCCACGACAGTCACTCCCCCAGTGAGCTCAGACCCAGACCAGCAGCTTCCGTCTGTCACCGAGGGTGAGGGTTCTCCGTCCGACGACGACGACGACGACGACCCGGACCGCTTCCTCGCCGTACCACGACAGCACGACCCGTAGCTCGCCTTTTTGGTGCTTTGATGCCAAAGGGGGAGAGGTGTTAGGGGGAGCCACAGAGTTAGGGGGAGGGTAGAGCTAGAGAGAGCTCGTAGTTATCAGGACTTCGATTCTTTGTATCACATTTGGTGTTAGTTCATGGATATGTACTTTTGTCGCTTGAGTATGCCGTGCTTTGAGACATATCTATGGATTTCGTTTGAGCCGTTGAGCTCTTTGGTTCTTCTTTTCGAGTTTGCTTGTGTTTATCTTGCTTGCTCTCTCGTTATTTATGGTTGTGTTGTCATCAATCACCAAAAAGGGGGAGATTGTAAGCATCTAGGCCCTCAAGGTATGTTTCGGTGATTAATGACAACCATTATTGTGACTAATGAGTTTGTGCAGCTTAATAGATCATTATCGCTCATTTGGTCATATGTCAAAAGAGGCCCCTCAATTTCTTTATTCAAAAAGGCGATCTCGGTATTCAACTCTTATATATGTCAAGACTAAGGATCTTTCTAGTCCTAAGTGTCATAAGGTTGAGAAGGACACTTAGGTTAGTATAGGTTTTATAGTTTTGTAGTGATCGCACTATTAAGAGGGGTTAAGGCTAAGTAACTTGAGCGTGGACATGGTCATTTGAAAATGGATGCACACAATGGTCACTCAGGTTTCTAGAAGTTCAAATAAGTGGTTCTCAAACTATATCTCAAGAATATTTGGATTTCATTCAAAGACTCAAATCAGAAAAGACAAAATCAGAAAAAGTCTATACACCGGTTTAACCGACGACCTCAATTTTCTATACGTCGGTTAAACGAAGTCAGCAGAGTCTGGACAAGTCAATACACCGGTTAAACCGACGTGTTTGAATTTAACGTCGGTGCATTAGTCCAGAGTTGGTTTTTCCAGGGTATTTCAAGTTCTATACACCGGTTAAACCGACGATGTTTGAAATGGGACATCGGTGCAATTGACCAGTGCGATGGTTTTTCCAAGGACTTCAAAAGTTATACTCACCGGTTAAACCGACGATAGGTTTGAGTTAACGTCGGTGCAGTTGTCCAGAGACTTGGTTTTCAGTTGATCAGTGGACAACTACACTCACCGGTTAAACCGATGATACGTCGGTTAATCTGCCCAAATCATAACGGCTAGTTTTCAGAAGGGGCAGTTTACATTCACCGGTTAAACCGACGATGACTGTTGGAGGGACGTCGGATTAACCGGCGCTACGCAGTTTTCTGGCAGCTTTTGTCCAACGGCTCTATTCGTGTGAGCTGCCTATATATACCCCTCCAATGGGTCATTTTGCCACTCTTGACACCAGGCAACATCCATACACTCATACTATAGTCAAGAGCCACCTTGAGCTTCATCATTCACATACTTGTTCATTCAATCAATCAAGAAGCAAGATTAAGGACTTGAGTAGAGAGAAGCTTGTGTGCATCCGCTCTTGGTGATCGGTTCTTGCTCAAGTGAAGGCCTTAGCTTGTTACTCTTGGTGATTGGCATCACCTAGGCGATCTTGGTGATCGAGGTGTTTCTCGCGGAGCTTGCCAAGGATTGTGGGAGCCCGGAGAAGAAGATTGTACATGGCTTGAGCTCCACCACGCCGGGATGGTGAACGGAGACTCTTAGTGAGCGCCCAAGTCTCGGTGACATGGGAGGTGACAAGACTCTTAGTGAGTGTCACAACGTGGATTAGGGGTGTGTGCCAACACATCGAAACCACGGGAAAAAATCCGGTTGTCTCTTGCACTCTCTTTCATTTCAAGCACTTACTTTCTTGCATTCTTTCATGTGCTTGACCTTAGAGATCATAGCTTAGCTCTACCTTGCTTAGTTTCATATCTTTGGTAGCTTGTGTAGTTTGCTTTGTTTAGCCGGTTGGTGAATTGAGCCTTACTAGCATTGCATAGGTTAATGTTGTTTTATCTATCTTAGAAATTTGAAAAAGGCCCAATTCACCCCCCCTCTTGGATCATCGATCCTTACAGTACGACTGGCCACTACTGCAAGGGAGCGTCAAATATGGTACAACTAGCCACTACTGCAATAGGGAGCATCAAAGGTGCACATTGATTTCTAGTATTATACGGGTTCATTCATACAGACCCTAACTGACCATAGAAGCATATATACACATAGATGCACCATAAATGGAGCAACTAACCAAAATGCCCATGCAGGGGCACCCTAATCCTAACTACACTTCATTTATTCTTCTGTTGCTTCTTTTTGCTGATGGATGGACCTGCTTCATCAGACAAAGACAAGTCCACATAGATTACCTCCTCCTTTTTGTGCTCGAATTTGTTCACCTCGATTGGCTCATTTATTTGCACTCCCGCTGGATGTCGCTGTTTCTGAAATACAAATTAAAATAGGTTACTGATCATGTTTGTAAGTACCAGCACTGACCCAATTTACAAAGACGCTATGTCAGAAATGAAAGTAAGTGGGGGAAAATTACCCAACTCACGGCCTTGCATCTTCAAAGTAATCAGATTGCATGTGCCAAGTAAACAGGAAATAGCATGGATGAAATGTTCCATTGTAGGTAGGGGAAGAACATCACCTGATAAGTGGATACTTCTCAAACCTTTGGTGAAAACTGTGGATCATGAGTTCTGGGATATTCAGTTTGGATAATGAGTTATGGGATATTCAGTTTGGATCATGATAAGTGGATACTTCTCAAACCTTTGGTGAAAACTGTGGTCCTATGAGACATATTCTGATTTAAATGATGCATGTTGGCTTGTTGAATTCTGGTTAAATCAAAGTTGGGTGCCCTACATGTTTGAAATATGTGTGCTCATGATTGGCCCTTAAGCAACATGTGGTTAGTTCCATAAATATCTAGGAAGTAGTTAGAACCTCAACTCTGGAGTGTAATTAAGTGTGGTTAGTTGTCATAACATGTGGTTAGATCTGTAGAAGAATAAATTGCATGCACTGTTGCTTAAGAAATATGCAATGCAGATTCTTAATTCATCCTCAACTCTGAATTTTTGTCCATTAGAACCCAAATTGATATGGAACGTTCATCTAGTCAAAATCTCTGCAAAACTAATGGACTGAAATAAGAGGAGATCGAATGAATTCACCTTCTTGACCTTGGACGATGCGGGTCCCTTTCCTTTGTAATTGCTAGGGCTGGCGCCAGGAACTGTGGTGGGGTAAGGGTCGCGGGATGGCGACGGCGATGGCGACGGGAGGCGGGATGACGACGGCGATGGCGAAGGCGATGACGACATCGAAGGCGATGGGGAAGGCGACGGCGATGGCGAAAAGGGTCGGAAGAAGCGCCCTTCCTTGTTGCGTGGCTGCGTCCTTGAGTTGTGGTTCCAGCGCTTGCGGCCCGCCATCTTCAATCCGCCGGCGATTTGTGGGAGGAGATCGTGGGGGCTGGGAGGAGACGCCGCCCTTGCGCCCTACGCGACGGGAAAGGGGGAGATGAACGGGGGAAGAAGAGACGCCAAGGATAAGTCCAAGCCGCTTACACGTGGGACCCAATGATCGGTTAAAAAAATTGATTACTCACTGACATCCCGGTCCCACATGTAGGCGCTAAGTTCTTATCCCTTGTGTTCAGCTCAAGGATATATTTTGATCCATATCAAAAAAACTTTAAACATGTTTAACTTTCTGAATTTTTGTTCAAATGCGGTGGTTTTTTTCTACTTTCTTGGGAAAAAAATTCTTGAACTCGAAACATTTTTATATTTTTAATGGACCCCATGTACTAAACAATTTTGGGAGTTTGCCCACTATTTAGTAACTATAGAATGAATTGATAACCTTTCCAATGTTTGATTTGTACGATATATGTTGTAATCTCAAAATTTTCAATAGTCACATATACCCAACATAATTAACCAAGTTGATTTGGACGACGATGATGTGTCTTTCGCTTGGGAGCTAACCATGTGTGTATCATGTTATGTAGCCTTGTGTATATTATTTAGCCAAGTTGAGGTAATAAAATAATGTTTGTGGATCAAACTAAATAGCCAAGTTGATTTATTCAATGATGATCTGTACACATAGTGATCATATCATTAGGGAGCTAAGATTACATTTGGAGTAAATGGGTGAATGAGGGCGGAAAATGAACAGTTCTTTTCATACTATAAGACTCATATGCATATTCATGTGGGAACTAATACCACATCTTGGAACAAATGTGTTAACGATGGCGGAAAATAAGTATTTATTCATATCTTGTTGGACCTAAGAACATGTTTTGGAGCAGATTTGTAAACGTGCTGTAAAATAAACAGTAATTTTCAAACTATAAGACTCATATGTATAGGCGAAAAAAACATATATCCATATATCATCTAAAGTACGAGAAATAAAAAATGATAAAAGTTGACTAAAAAAATGTGAGGCACAGAATCGAACTGCTGACCTCTTGGCAAACACCAAGATAACAAACCATTGGGCTATTCACATTCTTTTGAACACTCACCATTTATATTTTACTAGAATGATGAAATCCCTTGACTTTTCTGCTAATCCTCCCTGGCCGCCAATTTCCCCACGCCAATCCTCCCTGGCCGCCAAATCCCTCTCCCCTGTTTCAACTTCCCTCCCAATTTTCCCACTAACCCCGCCCACCCCGCGAGATCCCCTCGTCATCTTCCCAAACGAAACCATCAGGCCACCGCCCTTGCTCCCATCTCTAACCCTAATCATCGCACTCCCATCTGTACATCGCTTGGTGAGAAGGGGGCAAGAAGAGGTCGGTCCTTCCTGGTGATCCACATATGGCGACTCGTGCCTCCAACACTGTTGGCGACCACGGAGATCCTACTGATGGAGACGCCGGCAACCAAGGGATCAAGAAACCACATCGGCGCCCTGCTCATCCCCAAGGTCTCACTGATGACCACGAGTTACAGTTTCAATCTACTGAAACCAGCAGGTACGCTACGTCTTGGAAGTTTACATCTACCAATTCAATCTACTGAATTCTTTTAGGGAAACTCCTATGACTGAGAATTTCGATCTTGACTGAGAACGCCTAGGGTTTGTCATAGAAATCACCTATAGGGTTATTCTGAATTCTCTTAAAAAGAAGAAGAAACAAATTTCTGGAGGAAGGGTATAACTGTGTTCTTTGCCATGATGGGGTAGGAGAAACCTTGGAACACTAGTTTTTTGAATGTCCCTCTGCTGTTAGTTGGTGGTTTGCTCTGGGAATTACATGGGAGGAGAATGCTAATGTGCATCAGAAGATCTATCTGGCCAAGCAATCTTTAATTCCTAAACATATTTAATTACATGGGAGGAAATTTTTGTTAGATTTCACCTAGTTATTTTCTACTACACTGAACATATTTAATTCAACATTGCAGAGCCCCAACTGATGGAAACGACGGCGACCAAAGGATCAAGAAGCTCCAACGTCGTCCTGCTGTACCCCAAGGGCTCACTGATGACAACGAGCTACCATTTCAACCTATTGAACCAAGCAGGTGCGCTACATCCCTGATAATGAAGTCTATCTGATTATGTTGATTCACTTAACTTAATTTTTTATATCTCAGAATTCCAGATTTATTATTCATTCATGGAGTACTAGTTTGGTCAGATTTCAACTGGTTTATGTTGCATACACTGAACATAATTTGTTAGATCTCATAATTCCAGATTTATTGTTCGTTCATGGAGTTCTAGCTAATGTTCAATACACTGAACTTAATTTTTTATATCTCAGAATTCCAGATTTATTTGTTCATTCATGGAGTACTAATTTGGTAAAATTTCAACTGGTTTATGTTGAATACACTGAACATAATTTGTTAGATCTCATAATTCCAGATTTATTGTTCGTTCATGGAGTTCTAGTTTATGTTCAATACACTGAAATTAATTTTTTATATCTCAGAATTCCAGATTTATTTGTTCATTCATGGAGTACTAGTTTGGTAAAATTTCAACTGGTTTATGTTGAATACACTCAACATATTTTTGTTAGAACTCATTTATTCCAGATTTATTGTTCATTCATGGAGTACTCAAAAAAAATATAATATGTTGTTGCAATCTCACTGGTGAGACGTGGACTATAATTTTGCAACGCTATGGGGCAACAACAGCGGATACAGAATTTGTTGAGCTCGTTTGTGATAGGTCCTATATCACATTGGCCAACTTAGTTTTACTAAAAACAAAGTTGGGGTACAGTATGCGGGACTTCATGTACTATCTGAAGCGATGTGGCAACGACTCAGCAAGCCTCATCTTGCTTGATTATGACCACCAAACAGAATCTATGATGGCTGCCAATGAGGTTGAGAGGAAACTCAGACTATTGATATCAACAGAGCAACTGTCCGAATTAATGAAGTCTATAACGCCCATGAAGCGACCAAGGGGGACAACTACAAAAAGTCGTATAGATGTACCTACTGCAGAAGAACCAATTGATGCATACAAGGAATGGCTTGAAATCCTGCAACAAGAGCAACCTGAAACGGGTAAGTTAAATTCTCCCCCCCCCCCCCGCCCCCATCAAAGATAATGTATGATATAAGTGCTAATATCATTACTAACACTTTGTTGATATGCAGAATTTAGAGATGATTACAGGGACGAAACCATCGAGACATATAAAGAATGGTTGAGGCGTAAAGGCTATCTTAGAGACATCTGTAAAATCTACTCTCCTGCTCTCCTATTTGTATATAAATATATTGTAACTACCATGTGCAAACTATAAATTTGACAAACTGACCATTCCATTATATGTAGATGCATATGCACAAGATGATGATGCCAATGACAATGTTCGAGTTGCTGCTGATGAACACCATACACATAGCCCGTCACCAAAAAAAGAATGGCCATCTCATGCAAGGCGTAGATCAAGAAAAGGGACAGGTGTGTACTGCATCCAACAATTTGTTACAACATCCTCCATGTTTAAATTGACTGACCATTATGAACATATTTGTTTCCTTATAGGTGCAAATGAAGGTTGTAAAAAAAGGGCGTGGTACCCTCAAGGGTTTATCAGCAGCCATAAAGAGAATAAAGAGTGGCTCCCAGAAACTAAAAATTGATTTTTCATCAAGCCTGGGAGGCCCCATAGGGCCTAACTATCGTGCATTTGTGGATGAAGTAGTGCTATTTACGAGAAAAAGGGCTCCGCTTATTGGAGTGAAAGTTTGGAAAGACATAGATGAAAATGTGAAAAATTCTATAGCACTCGATGTAATGGTACGCACAAGAAATTAATTTTATTAGCTAACAGCAATATCATATCATACATGCAAATGCTTCACATTCTTAATGATTTTGAAATTTACAGAATCGGTGGGAGGTTGAAAACACTGAGGATGGTAAAGAAAAAATATGGGCTGCGGCCAAGGAGCAGTACAAAGGATGGCGCTCAACATTCAGTGCGACTTACAAGGCATACGACAGTTATGATGAAAGAATGAAGAACAAGCCTGACGACTTGGACCTTGTTGAGTGGCATTATTTGATCCTGTATTTTGGAAGTGAAGCTTTCCAGGTATTTCTTTTCTATTGAAATACACGTGCCAACTATATCTGTTTACTGCACTACTAATTCATTTTGTTAATTCAAACTTTTTGCAGAAGGTAAGCAACAGGAACACTAACAACCGTGAGCAAAAAAGGACCAATCATTGCACAGGATCCAAACCATTCTCCAAACTTAGCGATGAGCAGGTATGCTATGACATACTTTTTCATATCTTACCAAATGGCATGCTGTATATTTAGTTTTCCACAAGTGTCAACTGATGCAATACATTCCTGCCATCCAGAGAGATCCCGGAACAGGTGAAGAACCAACTGATGTTGACCTTTGGAGGATTACACACGTGAGGAATGGAGTATGGTCTGATGAAGCTTCTCAGGCTGTCTATGTGAGTAATGTAGTTAGATCAGTTCTCACATCATGATTCATAATATTATTGCTTTAATTTTCATAATTCAATAATAACTCCATTGTTGTTGTATCAAATAGGAGAATGCAGTCGTCAAAATTGCAGAAAAGTGTGAAGAAAAAGACACTATTATATCAAATTCAGAAGAAAATATTATTTTCCAAGCAACCTACAAGGAAAGCACAGGATGCAAAACATCCACTGTTCATGGTCATGGGTACATGTCTACACGTCCAACAGAGAGGGCATCAATGAAGGATCAACTCGAAGAACAAGCCCGTGCTACAGTTGCAGCCAACCAGAAAAATCAAGAGCTACAAGAACATATTGAGAAGCTAAATGACAAACTTGAAAACCAAGAAGCTGAGAGTGAAAGGAAATTAGAAGAAAAGTTGCAGCAGTTCAAAGAGGAAGAGAGTAGGAAAATCCAAGCACTTAGGGATGAATTCATGGCAGCACTTCAAGAAAATACACAAACCACGTTAGCTCAGGTAAAAGATATTTGAATATCTATTTCTAACAGCAGAGATCAAGTAAGGTTTTGAACCAATTAACAACTTGGCTGATTTGTTACCCTTGCAGCCTGCACCAAATAACTCAAACATCCAACATGAAGCTACACCACCTATTGACAAAAGAGCTGCCACTACTCCAGATTCTAATGCAACTGAAGCTGCATCAGTTCAGGTACAAAATTTTCTTCGTATTTGTCACACAATTGATAATATTAGCACATGGCCTAAGTTAGCTTCTTGCACCATTTTTTCCTATTCAGACTACACCAAAAAGTGCATCCATCCCAGAGGCAGCAAAGCAAGTGGAGATACATGCAACGAAAATACCATCCTCTAAGGCCAAGAGAAGTCTTTCTCAAACCAACAAGAATTATATTAGTTCACATAACTTGATGAATGCTGCTGTGAAACGTATACGGACTAGAAGCCAGCAGGTATGAACATGCTCCTAATTATAACTTCTCTTACATTTTTAGCTGCTCAAGCTAGTTGATAACAATGGAACTATTATAACTTAGTTTTCCAAGATCAAAGGCTGCTAGCACATACTGTGGCTACCTAAATAATTCATATACTATCCTTGTGTTCTTTCTGATGCACTTACTGAGTTCCTGTGTTCTTACTGTCCTCTTGAATTCAAACTTGCTATAACATTTTATCTAACACTGAATGAAGAAACATCAAATCTGATTTTGAAATGTTACCAGATGTAGCTTTACTCATAGTTTACTAGTGTTCATTTCCCTAAGAATTTATAGTCTTTCCAATATATTGTAAATGAATTTGCATTGTCAAATATTGAGTCCATTTTACTACAACCTTGCTATATGAAAACTGCAACCCATTCGAACTTTTTAGGAGTAGAGATTTGTGGCTAGTCGTGTTGCTCCTTATCCATATGTCTCTTAATGGCAAGTGCTAATTTAATCTTTTCCTAGAGCTTTGTTTAGTGGTACTGCAGCACGATTCTTTTGCTTCAATGAAGAAATAGTAAATCTAATTTAGTCACATGTTGCTTGCTTCAATGCTGTCTGATGATGCATTCATTTACTTTTTTCCTTCAACAGGATATTTGAACTTGCTAAATGGATCAATCGCACACTGATGCCTTCCATGATCAACACAAAGATAGTCTGCATCAATGTCAAACAATGTTTCTTGGATCCTACATAAGATAGATGTAGTTGTGTTGTTGACCCAACAGTAGCTAGCTAGCTATCTATGAACTATTCTCAATTCTGAAATTGTACTGCAATTTGGCACTTGGCATTTTATTATCTACTCATTGGCAGAGTTAATGTTGGATTCCTTTCAGTTTCATGTTGATTTGAAACGTGATTTTGGGTATTTATCATTTATTGTTTATGATAAATTATGATCCAAAAAATAAAATGCAATATCCATAGCGACAGGGATATGCTGGTTGCAATAACAAAAATGCAATGGTTCTTCGATGCTATAATTGATTGCAACAACTGTATTTTAGTCTCCATACAAGCTGTTGCCACCTATAATGACTGTTGCTAAAATAGTTAATAACCTCAAACTACACCTTGCGGCAATATCACTTGTTGCCCACAACTATTTTCTGTTGCAACACTTCTTTTTGCCACCACTATTTAGTGATGCTATAATAGTTACAAACCTCGAACCATACCTTGATGCGATTTCGCTTCTTGCTTCTACAAATTTTATGTTGCACCACTTATTCTTGCAACCACTTGGTGCTGATGCTACAATCTTGACTAACCACGAACAATAACTTGTTGCAATATTATTTCTCACTTCAAAATTATTTTCGTTGCACAACTTATTGTTGCCACCAACAATTTTCGTGGCTACATTCTCTATTGCCACAATATTGGTCCTGGCCAAAAAAAAATGCCACAATGTTAGTGCATTGCAACTATATGTTATGGCAACGTTTAATGGTGTGGCAATACATGCTAATGCCATGACATCAGCCGTTGCCACTTCTCTTTAAAGCAATGGTTTATTCCGTGGCATTTACTAGTATTGCAACATGACCAAAAAGTAGTTGCAAAGCACATATTACCACAAAGCTACTTGCAACGGCTTGCAACCAAACTGATTTAGTTGTATGTTCAACCTATTGCATCTATTTTTGCCCTATTGCTACTATTTTGAGACCGTTGCAATAGGCCTAAAATCTAGTAGTGCGTCCTGTGTGGTTGTTTTCTTTGTACTGTTGGAGTCCTAGCAGAGTACAGTTGGAGTCCTACTACAACACAATCGGGTAGTTTTCTTTGTACTGCAGCTAGTTCTACGCCTATTCGGGTAGTTACAAAAGAGGTAAGGTACATCCATGAGCTATCCCTTACTCTAGAATATTCTATGCCTATAAACAGTCCCGCTGCCCCGGGTCTGACAGTTGGTCATGGGCCTTCGTCAGAAGTTGGCTCCATATGTGATGGCCTTAGTAAAAACTTGGCTTCATTAGTGATGGCCTTTGTCGGAAATTAGCTTCATTAGTCATGACCTTTGTCGAAAATTGGCTTCGTCGCTCATGGGCGTTCGTCCAAAATTGGCTTCGTCAGTCAGAGCCTTCATCATAAATTGGCTTCGTCAGTCATCACCTTCATCAGAAATTGGCTTTGCCAGTCATGGCGTTCTTCAAAAATTGACTTTGTTAGTCATGGGCCTTCGTCAGTCATCGCCTTTGTCATAAATTGGCTTCGTCAGTCAGGGGCCTTCATCAGAAATTAGCTTCGTCAATCATGGGCCTTCATAAAAAATTAGCCTTGTTAGTCATGGCCTTCATTAGAAATTGGTTACATCCATCACGGGCCTTTGTTAGAAATTGGCTTCGTCCATCACGGCCTTTGTCAGAAATTGGCTTCATCAGTCAACGGCAGAAATGGACTTCATCAGTCACAGGTCTTCATCTGAAATTAACTTCGTCAGTCATCAGGCTTCATTAGTCAGTAATCAATATTTTCAGCTTTGAATGAGCTTCGGGCTCCCGAATTATCAGGCTTTGGGTGTCCTTCACTAGAAGGACATGCAGCGCCAAAGCAACTGACCTCTTTGGTTCAAAGAAGTGTTGTCATTGGCAGAAGGGGCTAAAATGCCCATGAGAAGCGGCTAGTCCTTATTTTCAGGGTAACAACATTTATTGGCTGCTTAATTATGAAATGAACTTGTGTTTCTTGGCGTGTCCACATCCTCATGAATTACCCTTCATAAGGCCTTACTCGATTATATGCTTGTGCCAACCCTTTGTTTAGAAGAACAACACTTATTTTTCAGTAGGCTCCTCGCCTAGGGTCTTACTTTTGGGTTATTGATTTTCTCCCCGAAGTAAGAGTTTTATATGGAACCTTGGTTATCTCAGTCCGCTATTGACTTGGAAATGGATATACCATTTCAATCAGTTTTACTTATCTATTAAACTTTTTCACATTGGTCTCCTGGAATTCTATAGGGGCTTTGGTACTACTTGACTCCAGTTAACTCATGGGGTTTCTGTCACATAAGAAAGTGGGGCTCAACCGAACGTTGTGCCTTGTTTGTCACGCCAACCCTTAATTTTTACTATCATTGCAATATCATTCATCCATTCATTCATCTCACACATGCAATCATTGCAATCACGTTGCACTGCATTGCATGGAAGCATGAAGCCGAAAGTGCTCACGCTGAAGACTCTATAGTGCAAAATGCTGAAGAGCCGTAGAGCTGAGAGCTCCTACGTGAAAATCTCTATTGAGATGAAAAAGCATTGGAGACAACACCAATTGTGTATAAATAGCCAAAAATGCCATCTTAACGCCAAGCGCGATTACGTCTTTAATTTTGAGCAGAAAAGCCAAAGAAGGCCTGCTCTATTTCTTTGTAATTCATAGCTCTGGATGGCAAATGAAGTTATATTCTTGCAGCTCATACAACGTTTGTAGAATGGATGAAGGTGCCCATAAGGCGCACCATCAACTCTGGCATCTCGACAACTTTGGCCTTCGGCCTCGTCAACACAGTTTGACTTGAGGGGATTGCCGTCTGCTACCTCGGCGACGAGTACTTCAGCCTTCAAACCTTGTCGACACAGTTAGACTTGAGGGGCTCGCTGTTTACCTCGACGAGGACTACTTCAGCCTTCGACCTTATCGACACAGTTCGACTTGAGGGGCTATTCATCTACCTCAGCGATGACTACTTCGGCCCTCGACTTCGTCGACGTAGTTTGACTTAACAGGCTCGCCATCTACCTCGACGATAACTACTGTACCTTTGGCCTCATCAACACAGTTCGACTTGAGGGGCTCGTTGTCTACCTCAGCGACTAAAACTTCATCTTTGGCCTCGTCAACTGTCACACCCCAAAATTTCAATTTTGGGTTGTGAATATATTTTTGAATATAATTATCCATCTTTTGAATATTTCAAGAATTTTCCAGAGTTTTCTGGCATTTATTCTCACTTTTCCTAAGAGCTGAATACATTTAATGGAAAGTTCTAAAATATTCTTTTATGGGATTCAAATATTTTATTTGGACTCCTCGTGTCTAAAAATATCTTCAGGATTTTTCTTGGCATTTTTGAGATTTTTAGGATATATTTTTCTAAATTAAAAGATTTATCTAGACTTTTCTAGATTTATTATAAGCCTGAAAATATATTCTGAGCGATCGAAATTCTTTTATCTTTTATTTCCGAACTGTATTCAACTTGGTTTGCCCATCAGTTTTCAATTCTCTAATCTTTCACCTTGATCAAATCATGCTCGAAACAAAGTCTTATCTCGATTTCGGTGTTTTTCGGTGATATTTCACTGTCATCACCGTCAGTTTCGACGACCAGCACCGTCGCTCTGAAATACTAGTTCCATCTCGACCCCCTCATCCACCACAGCCTGCTGAGGCCGAGCGCCGCCTGCTGTTGGCTGTCCGATTCACCGACTCCTCCGCCCGCCCTCCAAATCCAAGACTTCCCAGAGTATCATCGCGATGTGCCGCAGCCTCACCACCAGTAGCCGCTCTCGATTCCTCGCTGAGAAGCTCCGTCGTCGCGAAAACCTGAACCATGGCCGCTTTGTTGCAGCATGGGAGAGCACCTTCACGTATTTCCCTTGCTCTCTTTCTCTTGTTAAATCGTGGGGCCAGCTAGCTAGTCCCATCTCGTTGATTTCTCTCGTGCTCAACTAAAACTCAATCGGAGTCAAAGTCTTACCCACCAACATTCTGGTTGTACACAGCACGTGAGGCTTGGTTCACTTGGCCTTATAGAAGAAACAAACAAAAAAGAGAAGGCCGAGCCTCCCTACGATCTGCTCTTGCTCCGCCGGCCCAAGCCTACACGAGGCCCTGCTACCCCGAACGGCAGCCGTCCCAGTCGAGCCTGGCCTGGGCACGAGCCATCGCCGTTCCTGGCGTGCACGCCACGCCCGGCCAGGGTGTTGCGCCATATAAATCCCGAGGCCAAATCCCCTGTGACCTTCCGTAGCATCGCCGGCCCTAGGCCATCGCGATCCTCTCGGCCACGCACCTCCCTGCTGCTCGCATCTCTCCGTGCTCCCTGTCCTCTCGAGCACAGCGCCGCCGCCAGAAAGCTGAGCGCCCAAGTCTTCCCCGCAGACCCCCCATCGCGCATCCCCTCCCAGCCAGTGCTACTGCGTGTTGGAGCCGAGAGCCCAGGCCTCCAGCGATCTGGCCTCCTGCTAGAGCCCTACACCTCGCCTTCTGTCATGGCCCTGGGAAATCACGAGCAGAAGGGCCCTGCACGTAACATCTTGTCTCACTCGTTCCCGGCCATCATCGGTGAGTACGTCCAGAGCTTCCCCTTGATTTCCTTTTTCTCTCGCTTGTCTGTTCTCGTGCCCTCCCTGCACCCCAAGCATCATCACCAGAAGCCACAGTTATGTGCAGATCACCGCCGCCGTCTCCGAGCAGACCATGGGCGTCTCTTCCTGACCAGATTCCAGGCACTACGATGCATCGGAGTAAGTTATAAAACGGAATTCCCTCATCGTCCTCTTTCTTCTTCCCCAAATTCCAAGTCCTCTCATGCCCTAAATCATCGTTAATTTGACCAGCAGCGAGCTTCTGTCCGCCAGCCACAGAGGAGCCCGAGTTTTGCAGATTGACCCCTGAAATCTGCAGTTAATAGCAAGTAGGTCCAATGCAGCCTTGTTTCTTCCATAGTTTCCACGTTTTAACTCTGTTTTAGTTTGTTCTTGTTGCGTTAGCTTTGTTTTAGTATAAGCTATCGTTTAGTAGCGTTGTTGTGCCATAGTTCTGGTTTTATAATTAAAATTTAGAATTAATTTGATCAATGACTTTTGAAACTAGTTTTTCTTATTAAAAGTAAATTAGAGATCTACATCGATTTTCATAATTAATGTTAATATGATTAAATATTCACTTAAATGTGTTTCTAAATGATTTGTTTAGTTCAAACCACGGATCATAAAGTTCTACGCTAGATGCTCTCACCTGTCTTTAATTTGCTAGTTAAATAGTTAACTGGTCTAACTTATATTGAAATTTGATAAATAAAATTTGACTAAGTTTATCTCATCTTTACAAATATAATTCAATATGATTTAGTTAATCTGGATATTTCTTTTAAATATCCCTTACTTGTGTTTTTCCTAATTAAAATAAATCTAGCTTATAGTTTTTTCTTTTATAATATAAATTTTTCGATAGCTGTTTTTTTCAACCCTAGCTCTGTTTTTCGCATTCTTGTACTCTCGTAACCATAGCAGCGAGCCTTGTCCTTTAGTACGCTCTTTTAAAGCCTTTCTTGTTTTGGTGTATTGTTCTTAGTTGTACTTCTTGTTTTTTTGGTTGCCCGATGATTGTTCTGAGTAGAAGGATCGTTATTCGAAGATTGAAGATCAAGTTTTCCAAGTGAGCCAGAGCTGAAGAGCAGTAAGAGTAGCTTTTCGTTGGAGAAAGGCAAGTGACCCTAACCATACTTCTGTCTATGCTTTATTTATAAGATTATATGTTTAATTGGAACATGGAGAACCACCCAAGAAAACAGTGCAACCACAATACTATATGGCTCTGGTCTTGGCTAAGTAACTAGATGATCTATATGTCATGCCTGGGGCATTTGATTGGTGGATTTTTGGGTTATCGAGCTTTGAGGAGCGGGTGAAGGAAGCTTCGTCTTCTGACGTACCGCAGAAAGCAAGGGACCAGTGTGTACATATAGTGATTCTTTGGAAAAGCCTCGTAGCGTCCCTATGCAGTCATACCTAAGGAAGTGTGATATGGTGCTTGGCCCGCACTTGCATGGTTGGGTTCAAAGTTCTTCGGAACTTTTACGCGAATTGTGGTGAAAGTGTACAACCTCTGCAGAGTTAAAACTAACCGGTTAGCCATGCTCACGGTCAAGAGCGGCTTGGACCCTCACATGATTAATAAACTTAAAGATGGATATAAATCACATTCTGGTTATTTCTTGTGGCCTTGGTAAGTACCAACCATAAGTGTACTCACCCTTGCTTACTGCTGCTCAGAAGGAGAAAGTTGTGGTGAAGTCTTTTGAAGATGTTGCTGAGTTCTAGGCGTACGCAACCCCCAGTCGATTGCCTATGAAATTTGAAGTCTTCGTTTCCAGGATAAGCTGTATAACTCTGATAGTCTTTTATTTGTTTATTTCTCTTTTTCGTGATATTGTTACTGATTATTCACTTATGATGTCTCTATATGTATGAAACTTGATCCTGGCATACATATAGTTATGCATTCGGTTTTGTCCTTAAAACCGGGTGTGACATCAACACAGTTCGACTTGAAGGGCTCGCCGTTTACCTTAGCGGTGACTACTTTGGCCTTCAGCCCCATCGACGCAGTTCAGCCTGAGGGGCTTGTCGTCTCCCTCATCGACATCAGCTACTTCGACCGTGTGCAAAGCACCTTTGTTGCCTCCGCCATGAAACCCGGACAAGAGGGCTATGGAGGGGACATGTGGTGGGCTAGCACCTTCTGGGGGACAAGTCTTGCCTGGTGCTCATGAGCGGAGACCCAAATGGGTTTTTGGCTTCAGAAAGACTAGTGCAATGTTGTTTCTGCTTCCTCTGCTTCGACTATGTTGACTACACTACTTCCTCTACTTCGATTATGTCGGGTACGCTGGAGAGGGTCTACTTTAGCTACAATGAAGAGGAACCGTCCGCTTCGACTATAGCAGCACGACGGGGGGTGACGACAAAGTTCAACTAGCTCCGAAGATGCAAGCGCTTGGGAACCAAGGCTCGGAAGCCTATGGGATGAAGTCAAGTGATGAAGTTTCTGCCTCCATCATCGCCAAAGATGCAGTTCATCATCATGACCAATATCAATCACTACCTGGTTTATTGTTGTCATGTATGTGCGGATCCGCATGACGTGCGTGCTTTTTTCTCCATCTGTTTTGTCCCATAAAGTTTTCAGATGGAGTTTTTAGCGAGGCGTATGAGTGGGTGGTCTTGAGGGTATCCCTCAGGACCGAGGTCATCAAGCTCGGCCCTGGGGGGGGGGGGGGTGGGCGAGAGAGGGCCCAATAGGTGATGCTGGTACAAATATGTATCTATATAGGTACAACTATAACGCTAGGCATATAAGTAAGAGCAATGCTTATAATTTCGTAGCTGTGGGTTATAAGATGTTGTCATGTCATTTTAAGCCAATCTAATAGCCAACCTATATAATAGTTGGCTATATAGGTGGACTGCGCCATTAATATTTGATTCATCTTTCTTCTCTCATTCTCACAATACTTTCTCTACATGAAACGGTCTGCCGCGCGAGGTTTCTTGGGACTAGTGACTCTCCATAACTCCGTACGCCGCGCTATGCCATATCCTTATTTCTTAGGATGCAATTACCTAATATTGATTAGCAGCCACATTGAAGATTTCACAAGCCACATCCACCTAGTACAAAAGTGATGTCGCCGCGATTTTATGACTGTGCTGTGCCTGGCCTGTGCTTGACTCCCTCTAGCACTTGCATGCCAGCATCCCACGAGTCATACTTTGCTAGGAAGCGTCATGACGACTCTCGAGCACAGGAAGCCAGGCAACTCTCAAACACTCTCGTCTGCACTAGATTTCAAATTTCAATTGCTATTTGTTTTTGAATTTTCAAACTTTAAGAAATATATAGGTGATATATATTGCTATATACTTTTATTAATGACTTTGCATATAGAATTGCTAGAACATACTTTTACGATAACATTATATAATATTAATATGCATATTTTTTACATGAATCTGTTTTGGATGTATCCGACTTATTGGCAAAATTTATATATATAATTATTATCGCTATTATTACGACTATTCTTTAAAGGGCCCCAACTGTAATCCCTCACGCCTCCAAATTCTCACTGGACGTCATAGATAGGTTTGGATCACTTCCTCTATATCAGCTATTGTGCTTTGTTATACGATCCAAACTGACGTAGATGATGGGCTATTGTTGGGAAAATGACCCAGCCAATATATTAAATGGGCCTCATGTAAAGGCCCAATGACCTATTTCTTAATATATTGTACACACCCGGGATCTAGAGGTAAATTTTGCCACCCTTTTTCTCTTCTATATAAGTAACCCAAAGGGTTCAAGGGGAGGGGACTTGAGCACTCCTCAATTACCTACATTTTTTGTGCCACCATCTCTTTTAGATCTTCGGAGCTCTCTTCCCCTCTCTTCACTGCTTGGCGGACTCATATCCCCAATAGTGAACCCAAGCTACCTTTTAAATTTTAATTTTAATTACACTACTATAATTCATCAATTCTTTTACAAACAGCTTTCCTTATGAATGATTAGAATCTATAACCACAAAGAGAAATTATATACTGCTCATCCGCCAGCTCCCGTGAACCCGGGCGGGCGACCCCGCGCGGCCGCGTCGCTCGCCAAAGCCGCTTCACGAGATCGTAGCTGGCGTGCGTGCGCCTCTCCCCCTCTTCAAGACCTCCCCCATTCTTGGCAAACGCTGCTGCCCTTCGCACTTTGTCCGATCCCCAATTAAGCGAGCCAGGCCGGCGAGGCTGCGTGCCGCCGTGCGTGCATGCAGCATCGTCGGCCGGCGCCGGCAGCAGCATGGCCCTGATCGACCTCGGGCGGGGCGGCGGCGGTGGCGGCCGCGGCCGCGGCGCGCCGGCCAAGCCGCGGCTCGTCATGATCGTCGCCGACCCCGGCCGCGAGTCGACGGCGGCCATGGAGTGGGCGCTCTCCCACTCCATCGTGGAGGGCGACGACATCCTGCTCCTCCACGTCAACATGCCCCACCCCAACAACGGCGCCGCCGGGCCCGGGCCCTCGCGCTCGTCGTCTGGCGGGACCACCGGCTCCCCGATCGCGGCGCTCCTCGGCGGGGGCAGCGCGGACGGCGGCGATTTCATGGAGGCCATGCGCGCCGCGTGCAAGGCACGGTACCCCCGCGCGCGGGTGGTCGGCAAGCGCGTCGAGCCCGCCACGGAGGGCCGCGAGGCCAAGGCGCAGACCATTCTCGCCGAGTCCCAGCGCCGTGGCGTCGAGCTCCTCGTCATCGGCCACCGCCGTTTCCCCTCGTTCCTCGGGTAAGCACGCCCTCCTGCATGTCCTGGCTTATTAGCTTGTTGAAATGTAACCACCGTCTGTAACGATGCATGCATGCTCATCGATCAGTTTGAGAAGCTCGAGCGGGTCGAGCCGCGCGCATGACAGCACGGCGGAGTTCTTGATCGAGCACAGCAAATGCCTGTGCGTGAGCGTGCAGAAGAAGGGCCAGAACGCCGGCTACCTGCTCAACACAAAGACCCACAAGAACTTCTGGCTCCTAGCATGAACATACAACATGTACTCGGTTCATCTTCCATTGATGGCGGATTGGACTTGTCTTCAAATTAGATACCGCGCACACGATCGCACCATGGCATACCATGCTTGCTTGATTAATTTGTAAACAATTAGATCAGCGCTAGCTGGCTTGAACCGGCGGGTACGAAAAGGGGAGGAGGCAACATGTCTGGCTTTGTTTGTGGTTCGCCCTTTTTTGCATTATGTATAATCACTCGATCAGCTCGGCAAATGATGTTTCTTGCACATACAAAGAGAGAGCATCCATCTCTTTTCCTGAACAATGTGAATTGTGCAAATGCACAGTCGGTGGATACCTTCAATAAAAATGTGCTAACGTTCTCTCCTAGGACGTGGGCGTGTAAGAGCATGTTCAACAATAGAGCCCGAGACATCTATAAAATGACTCACACAATAGATTGTCTCTCACTTTGTTTCTTCCAATGGGCCCATGATCGCTTTATGTTTCTTTCTCTCTCCACTTCATTTACTCTCACTGCCTAGGAGCGTGTAAAGAGGCGGCTCTTGCATAAGAGCCTCTTCTCCAACTTTTTACTTCTCTCTCTACCACATAAGCAAATAAAAGGCTATAAGCCCCTTGTTGTACTTGCTCTAACTGCCGGAGCCGAAGGGGCTGCCTTCTGCAATAGTGAAAGTGCATGCATCTAGGCTTCTAATGAGTTTTGGTGCATTGAATGATACTGCAATTAAAAAACTAATATATTAGTTAAAGAGTTGTTGAGCAGGAATTTATTTGTAAATCAAATTATGACATTGGCTCATATGATATGCACAAATGAACGAATATATTGTGCTGGAAACATGCACTTAAATCTACCAGATTTTATTTGAGTCAAAATACAAAAGATAATGCTACTGCTACGTAAATCAGATCTAACTGTAGATCTATACTATAAAAGTTAAAACAATTGAAACCCTTTCTCACCAAGATTAGGCCCACCGTACCCCTCACGGAGGTCCCACTTGTCAGCCCAAAGGTTTGACGAAAGATGGTGTAGACCAACGAAATTGATAGAAGGAAAATATTTCCACCAAAATCCTAATACTTTTTACACCAAACACTTTTACCTACCCACTTTTGTACCCACTTGTTACTTTCCATTGTATAGAGATGAGGCAACCATAATTTTTGGTAAGACATCCTAAAATCTCTCCTTTTATTTCCTTATTGTTGTGAGCTGATTAACCCTCTTTGGTTTATCTTCCTTTTGTGTTGTGTGCTGGTTGATTGAGTGCCAAACCTTCCATTTGTGTTGTGCGCTGGTTGATCGAGGGCTTTTGTGCTCCGTCAGGTGCGCCGCTCCCACGCTCGACCGAGATTGGCTCGCGGGCAGCCGTCACACTATCGTCGGGCCGCCTTCGCGAGCGCCCACTGCAACATGCTGTCGTCGCGATGGCCGACTGTCCCAGGCAAGTGCCAACCTTCATCTTTGATTTGCTCTCGCTTTGGTGGAGCGTCTATATGGTAAAGAGAAGATGGAGGAGGTTGATGAGCCTTTGGTAAGCTGTAAGTCATAAAACTCCTTTGTTTCTCTTTGTTATGTTATTCCATCACGCAACAAATGATATTTTTTAGTAGTAGTTCGATGCAATCCAATTACTTTTAAACCATTTGACTTTAAACACATGCCTGTGGCACGTACATATCCACTAGTAGATAAAAAAAGTAGAAATAAACCCATGTAATAATAATCCATCACACTTACATATTAGCGATCCATCCGCGTGAAGATATGACACATACACACAGTGTAGTTGGTAGTTGAGGCAGTGCAGAGCATAGTCAATCGGCTTTGAGCGGTTGCACAGTTGCACTACCCAGAAACACCTTATTGTTGTCCCTTATGCAGGCTTCACGATGACAATAGCTTGGAGATACTGCTCACCCTTCTCATCGATGCACACCTTGGAGAAGAGCTGGTGAGATTTAGCAACTCAGTACCACAGATCACCAGTTGGAAAGAGAGAGGAGGACGTGGTGTTGCGTCTATATGTTCCTAGATGTCTCCCAGACTTCTTATAGATGAGAAGGCAACCCACTGCGTGCTGGCTGTTTTAGCTATAAATTGACCACTAATTAGTAGTAATTTCCCAAATAACTTGGATTAATACCAGCAATCCCCACCAATCACTACTACAAAAACGATTTGTAGAAACGCCTCCGATTTTTTCAGGGGCGGACCAAAATTTTATCCGTTGCTACAAATAAAGCAGAGTTACTGTAGCATCCCACCCACCCCTAGAAAAGCATTTTTAGGGGCAGATCACCCCTCACTCACTCCTAAAAATGAGCGTCATTTTTAGGGGCGGTTAATGGCATCACCCGCCCCTACAAAGAGCATTTCTAGGGGCGGGTGACGACATGAACCGCTCCTAAAAATTGTGGGTCATAACCTCACCCGTTCCTATAAATCTATTTTTAGGGGCGGGTCATGGCATGGCCCGCCCCTACAAATGGTTCCACGCAAAAAATTCATAACATTTTCATATGATCTCCTATGAAGTCAAACTTTATACCAAAATTGTAGAGAATGACAAGATCTAAAAATTTTTATTTGAATTTTTTTTCATTTAAGGTCATCTATTGGTCCAAAAAATTATTATAAATTCTCTAATGGCTATAACTATATAGTATCTCATATAACTCAAGTCATAGTTTGAAATTTCCATAATCTTAACCTTTATATACACTGAAATATATTTGGTATATTTTTTTTATGTTTCTGTAGTTTGTAATAACCATAGTGTAGAAGTTTCACATTTTTTAATTTGTTTTGCTATATGTAAATAATTAAATGAATTTTTAGATAAAATAGAAAAAATATTTTTAGGGTCGAGTGGTGGCAAATATTGTCGATGCAGAAAGCGAGAAATCGGCTAGATCTAGCCGATACGTACGTGGAGCGATGCAAAAAGCTACAAAAGCGTAGATTAAACAAAGCTACCAGAGAACTACACTCAAAACGGATCTGATCAACTTTATGGATACTTGAGAGAAACAATAAATTCTACAGCCGATCAAGCATGTTTCGTGCTGGTTAGGTTTGATAAAGGCTAAAACAATAGAAAAGACCTATATATCTAACAAATATTGATAAATTGTGAATAAATCTAAACGAAGCAACATCGATGCTCCAGTTGAACTAAAGCTTAGATTTAATCGGTAAAAGCGAATGCTTACCAGCAAACCAAGGTGCTCGAATGTGAGGCATCCTTGATCAGGTTGAAAGAAATCGCAGAAAAGAAAATAGCAAAGTCGCCGATTGGAAAGTAAATTGCAGGGAAATTGTAAAGGTTTGTTGTATTGGATGTATACCAAACTTTTTATAATAGATGGTAGTACATATTTATACCCCCGTGCTAACCGAGTCCCAGCCGATCACGGCAAATACACAACTTGACGCAAAAGAAAAGGATTTCCTAAACAAAAGAACCCCTTACTTAACTAAGACTCCATTGAGATATGGTCAAATCCAACTCCTCGCTGGTCAACAGAATCTTTATTGGCAGAAAACTACCAGATGATTTCCTTGCTATTGGCAAAATCGGCAACCCTTCTTTTTTTAATGTTTTTTGACACATGTCAAAAAACGAAGTTAACACATGCCCCCCAGTTTCGGAGTAATATATCTTTTTGCTCCAAAATTCACTCCAATCATGATTACCTTTCTGAACTCAACAGTGTTCACACCAACCCTCGTATCCCGCGCAGCCGGCGCTAGAAATCCCTATTATGCCCTGTGAGGCAAATGCTATAAATATTTCACCCCATCACCCTTCTTCACAAGCATTTCTCCTCTTTCCGCTTTCTCTCCCAAAAAAGATCCGCTCCTCCGCCTCCATCGCCCTCGGAGAACTTCAAGCGGGTCGCCAGCCCACCAGTAAGAACTGCAACAATGGCCACTCCTTCTGACATTCCACAGGTACCTGATTTTCTCTCCTCCACCTCTACTCCTGGTTTTTTTTAAGTTTCTTACATTGCCATTCTTCCCCCTTGTTAGAACCTTTGAGATGACATTCTCATCCCTCTGGTGGGACAACCAAGTATGGTCTGCTTAGGTCCTGTAGGTAACTCAGTTCCTACAGAATTCATCAATATGGAAACCAACAGAATCCCCTTCAAGACCACAAATATGAACTTAGACCTGTGGCGGAACCACCCAAAATAAACTGGGCTGAGTCCGGTAATCATCGCTGCTAGGCAACTCTGATCAAAAGACCACACTACACGGCAGTTCCTCGAGTAAAGTCTCGATTAAAGCCACGCTAACTGGGATCGACACAAACAACAACTCATACGAAGGCGAGCCCAGAGAGTACAACACAGAATATTTCTTACAACTGAGTGATGTGCAGTGGAATTTAAATTTATTACAAACCGGTGAAGCAGAGTAAAGTACTACAGAAGTCTTAACTAATATAGTTCATCAGAGTTCATTATTCAGCGGAAGATAAAAAGTACAACAACTAGCGATACATAGATGCCACAATGAAGCCCATATGCGACATCACTCAGCAGGAGGCGTATCAGCATGTGCTGAGAGACCGTCCCAGTCAACAGACCAACCCAGAGGTAGAGTACAAGGCCAAGTCAAACCAGCAATCATATCCTCAAAGTCATTACCTGAAAAGTAGTGCCACAAGCAAGACTGAGTATACTAATACTCAACAAGGCTTACCCGTCATCAGATATACCTTAGTCCGTTATCTAGACATGCAAGGTTTTGCAGAGCTCTGGGTTTGTTTGGCTGAAAACAATAAAGAGTAGGTCCTTATATTCAAATTTTAGCTTTCATGTTCTAAGTTGATTAACCATTCTAGGTAAGCATCTTACTTCTAAACATGCATGGTAGTAAAACATTAATTCATACAACAAGATTAATAATCAACATATTCCACTTGCTACTCTGTGTGACAGAAATTGTTAAGCAGTCTCAAACTGTGAGAGGCGGACGATTCGAATCGAGTTTCTTAACCTTGCAAGGCTAACCTAATTCACACGTATGGGGAACTACGCCACCCACACGACTATTCTCCTTTCTTTCCAGTCCGTGGATCCGGGTCATCCCCCTCGACTACAGAGTATGGCTACTCTACAGGCGCATGGCGCAACCATCCTGAACGGCTTCAGAAGAGGATGAATGATCATTCCACTCGACGGTCCAATCAGGTACTTAAGCTTACCGATTACCATATTTCTCGGCATGTGGCTAGTACTTTCAAAAGCTTAAAGAAATGTGCCACACACCACAACCTTATCAAATTTGCCACTACATAGATAGGGTATCACAAGTACCACAACTCTGTCCGTGGTCCTTATATTATTGCAGGATGTAAATGCATTACAACTCCTATAATCTCGCGAGTAGCAGGAAACTACTCGACTTTTACCGGTCCTATTTAACCATACATCTAGGCGAGATAACGCTGGCTAAACATTATATCAGAACCTAGGAACATGCATCTAAGGTTACAAGCAACACCTAAAAACTTAAATGCGCAAATAAATAATATTATTACAACACATATTGAATGGATATAGGATCAAATGCACCGGTTCTTGCCTTCTTGGGCACAGCTAGCCTGAGGCTCTTCTGGACTTTGGCCCAGGTCTTGATTCAGTTCAATAAAATTCACAGAGGCACTCTCCAGAGTGGCAGTATTCGCAGGAACGAATTCGGAGTGGCAGTGTTCGCAGGAACCAATTCATAATCGCCGTTGATCAGATTTACCATTTCTATATGCATGCAGAGATGATATTGGTTACAATATGCTATCACTTATTCTTTCCTTCACTATAAAGTTATAATCCAACAAAAGAAGTGATTTCAGTGATTAGCTTGTCAATTCAACTACCTGAGTAGTCATTTATAGAGTAGTAATTATGTTTACTTTACTTCATTAAATGAGCGGGGTGGCAGTTTTTAATTTAGAAACTAGAATCATAAGGATACTTTACAAAATTTACAACAATAGATATTGTCAAAATCTAGTGCTGCAAATTTTACATCTAACAGATCAGATGCTCTAGAATGTATAGTAAAATTTTCAGCAAATAACAGTAAAGCATTTAATCATGAAAAATCTTTAACTCAGAATGTGCTAGAAACGACATAAATTTGTACAGAAGGTTGTGCATGGATTCTGGAGTTCAAAATTTTACAGGAACTTCTCTACAAGCTATTCTAAGTACTGTAATTTTTCTAGCATTAATATAATCACATAACAGGATATATAAAATTGACAAGTTTAACATGCAGTTGACAATATTTTACCAGAGCTTAGTTTCTACCTAAACATGCTTCAGTAAAAATATAGAGCATTTTAATCAACAGTACATTTACCATAGATATAAGCATGCATAATTATTCGAAAAATAAACTGTCCAGGATAGCATTCCAAACTTTTTCTACAGCATCAAGATATATTGATCAGGCAAGGGAGCAATTATCATGAGTATTAATGCATAGTTTTAACCAGAACAAAAATAAAAAAACTAGCCATGGTATAACATGCATAATTTGTACTACAGTTGTGTACATCCAATGGATCTCAAACTTTGCACACATGATTATATGACAGGAAGGAAGCACTACAAATATTTTCAGATTTTGCTAAGCACACGAACTATTTATCGCAATTAAAGCCTACTTAACAAGCATTAAATCAAATATATAGCTACACAGATATAAAAATTCCCAAACTTGCGCAACTGTGTGGTTTTAGTAACATGTATGCACAGAAACAGTTTCAGACGCAGCACTCTAATATTTCTACCAGAAATAATTTATGAAGTATACTAGTAGATCTAGGAATATTTGAGTTCCGACTTAGTTACAGATGTCCATTTATGTTCAAATTTTTACCAGAAGCTATAAACAGTTTGAGACACAATCTAGCCAAAAACCAGCTATATCTACTGAGCAAAACTCCTAGAACATATATTTCCTAATTAAAATTCTATTTAACCTAGAGATAAAAATATCTAGAATCTATCCATGGGTCTGTGGACAAATTTGTTGATCTTGTCACAAGGATTCCAGAACATTTTAGTTTGCTTTTTTCTGATTTTTTCTACAATTTTCTAGGCATTTTCAAAGTTCACTGGATTAAATCTAAAAGAGTTCATGTGTTTTTGGCTCTTAAGTCCCTAAAAAGACTTTAATCCATTACAAATAGGTCCTTGGCCGACGGACGCTGGTGGTATCCATCTCGATTCCAGCGAGGGTCATCACCAGTGGCGAGGGGTGAGGGGCGAGGAAGGATCACAGGTCCCGGCGAACCTTCTGGTGGCCGGGGCTTGGCTTGGTGTGGCCATAGGAGGCGGCTCGGCGGTGGAGCAGTCGTTGCGGAGGAGGAAGCTCGACTACGGCGAGCTCCGGTGAGCTCGGGCCGGCGCAGTCGGGGCCAACAGTTTCAGTGAAGCTCGGGGAAGGAGGGAGGGTGCTCAGCCGAGGAAATGTGGGGGTGGAGAGGGCTCGTCGACAGCTGAGCAAAGCTCGCCGGCGAGGAAAGGGGTGGTGGAGCGGCAGAGGCGGCGTGCACGCACGCGAGAGGGGGTCTGGGGGTATTTATAGGCGCCTATGCTTACTGGCGAATGGAAAGCAGGCCTGGGGAGGCTTCACCCGGCCTGGGGGACTCGCCCGGTGAGGTGGCGGCGGTAGGGTGCCTCGGCGACGGTGGGCGGGCGGCGTGGCGCGTCCACAGCTAGGCGGGGGCACGTGGCGGTGGGGGAAATAGACAGGGCGGACGGCGGGATGGCCAAAACCGGGGACGGGGGGGTCCACTTGGCCGTGCGGGCACGGTGGACGAAGTCCACCGGCGGCGTACGGCGTCGGTGAGAGGAGGCGGGGAAAAACAGAATAGGGGGACCGTTCTATGATTTCTAGATTCTCTAGGGGCCTCTCTGTAAACTAAAGTTTTCTTTGTCTTAATGGACTCAAATGAAAAACTTTTGAATACCAAAGTTGTGTAACTTTTCAGGATCTACAACCTTTGTTTCATGGACTTTTTCATTTGAGACTTAGTTTTTAAACTATTTTGTAATTACAAACTTGCATTAAAGGGCTTTATGTTATACTCAATTTTTATTTGAATTTGGCTGAAAGTACTATTAGGCACATGTCATTTAAAGTACTACAATCAGCCTACTAAAAGTTTTGTGTCACATTAGCTTCATGATTTGAATTGGATTTCAGGCTTTGCACCCTTACATGAGTTACTCAAAATTGTGTTTTGAGTTTAAATTCACCTTTATTGCTTTATTTAAAACTTGCCCTCACATTTATGTGGTAAATTAAATTGGCTTTTACTAAGTTTTGCATTTTAGAAACCTAGGGTGTCACCGGACCGGTCCCACACCTTTAGATCCTGGCCAAGTCCTACTCCTGGATGGAGAAACTAGTTCCACCGCATGGCCCATTTGCACAGAGTCAACTGGGACACCTATGATATAAGGCAATGCATCACCTGGACCTTATCAGAGATGATTAGGAATGAGTCGATGCTTGTATCAGCTTCTTATTTTTGGTCAGATACCCTGAACGCCTTCATGTTTGGTCATGGGCCTATGACACCAACCCTTCTGGATGTCCTGATGCTAACTGGCCTCAACATTTATGCCTCTGATCGATCCCAGGATTTTTCATCCAAAGGTTCTTGCAAACTAGAAACCAGAAATATTGGAGCTTGGAAAGGCTACATAGATAAATACTCCAGAACTGGCGGTGCGGATCGTAGAGAGCATGTGGCCTTCCTAAACATGTGGCTTGAAAAATACATTTTCTGCGGCAAGACAGTAGGCCCAACATCCAACCACCTTAAGATGTCAGAGTCATTAGCCGATGGCGTCCTGATCCCCTTAGGAAAAGATCTCCTTGGATCAGTATATAGCTTGCTTCACCAGGTTTCAGTCAAACTCAGAGCCAATCAACCAATCGGCAACCTTGGGGGCCCCTGGTGGTTTACTCAGCTGTGGCTGAACACATATATCCACAGAACCATGGGAATGAACCTGAGGGAAATGTCTTTTCCTTTTGAAGACCCCGAAGAAGGAGCAAACCTCCAGACTCGCCGATGCACTTCCTTCGGTGAAGCAGCTGCAATGATAGCCAATGACCCTCATGTCTTTGGCGTGACCCATTTCTTCAAGTGCTTTTATAATGGCTTTGCTGAGGAGGCCACTATTTGGTTTGCTTATATGGACGAGAACAATAGTTTCGAGAATCCAGTGAAGTTTCAACTTGGTGATCGGCAGGCCGACGAACACAACTAAAAGTCTGAGAGAAATTGTTGCTCCAAGAATTTTACCTGCCAACTTTACATCGGCACGAAGCAGTGCCCCTGGGTGCGAATTCTACCACCCATCAGTTGTGGTTCATCAACTGGGATTTGGCCAAGTACCGATCCATCTCTATATTGCCGATAGAGTCAATGCAAGATGCAGCATTGACGGCCCTCTAGCCTTCAGTCGCCTCAAGAGCCTTGAACCCGACACGAGCACTCTGGACCTTGGCGCTTGGCAGGCCATCCCCTTCACCACGATTCCATTCAGGCATTGGTGGTCTGAGTGGCATAAGCACCTCTTCTGCATATCGGCAAGCACCTACTGCACATACTTGAACGCCGATTAACAAGAAGCCGAAAATGAGATATTTGTCCTTTATCTTTTAATAATTTTGACCCTTATTTTCTTCTCTTTCTTCTGATCAAATCCGAAAACTTTCTTTCATAGGTTCCCAGCACTTCTCCCCCAACTGTGAGTAGAAGCAACCAACCGATCGTATATTCTCCTGCCACGGAGTAACCCTCTCATCGGCTATAATGCCCCAACACTGGAAGACATCTTGGCTGGAAGAAGGCACATACCCCAAAGCACAAAGACAATGTCACGCAAGAGACTTATCCAGGGTTCCTCCAGCTCACCATCGGCAGCACCATCGGCGCAAATTGCCGATCTTTTAGTTGTGGATATTTCAGATTCTCCACCAACAGGTAACCATTTCATCTTTAAATCAAGATAAATCGGCAATTCCCTTATTTTCTCATAACCAACATTGGCTGCACTGCTATTCGAAGAACAAGCCGAAGACGTACTGGGCACAACAGATGATCAAGCCCTAACAACAGGAGAAGAAGAAATCCACGAGCATTCCCCACCAGCTTCTTCTTTACCTCAGGTATGTCCCTTTTTTGCTAATTCCCTTTTTCACGCAATCCTTTTGACTGACAAAATTATCCGATCGCATTCTCAGACAAGAGACTCCTCTCCATCCCCCAAAAGAGCAAGGCTAGCTTCCCCAAATACTCAGGTAAGAAATCTAATTGTCCATTCTCTAAATAACATTCAATCTCTAACAATTATTTTTGAATACCATTTTTTAGCAGGCCTTAGTTGGATCTTCTGGTCAATCACTTGTTCTCCCTCACCATACCTCAGAGGCGGGAACTTCCTCTTCTCAGTAGATAATAATGCCTTCCCCTCTTCCCGGATCAAGATTTGACGAAATGCGCTTGAAGCAGGTAACAATTGCTTTTAGCCGATTTCATGCTTCTCTAAATCTTTCCATCGGCTAACGTCATTCTTCTTTTTCTTCAGGCACAAGACTCCCCGGACAACAACATGTTTTCCTTTTAGATTGGGGTTGCCCTTCAGGAGGAGGAGGCATCATCAGGAGAATCGGCAACATTATCAGAATACTTCTAGGCCAAACTCCAGGAGGTACTTTCTTTGCTGAATCAGGATATCGGCCAACTGGTTCGGGATGCTAAGCCGATTCGTGAGATTCTGGAAACTCTGGAAGGCCAACTCCCAGATCCAATCGAGGAAGCCTTGATCCTCGCAACTTACATGGAGAGTCATAGAGTGCAAGTCCTCAAGGCCCAGAAGCGTCTCTCGGATCTGCTTCAGCAGGACCAAGCTACCAAGCAAAGAGATGATCTAAAAAATCTCATGGATTCTACTAGTGGTAATAAGATAGATTCCCTAGATCAATCTCAAGTCAATCTGGAGCAGAAAAAGACTGAATTGATAGCTAAGAGCGATCGCCTCCAAGAAGAACTAAACCAAGTCATTCATGAGATTGTCGCCGTCGACAAGGACTTGTCCCAGATCCCATCAACAATCGAGGCACTCAAAAAGGAACGACAAGAACAGGCACTCCAAGCTTATCTTTTGCATAAGAACATCCAGTCCATTCCAGGCTCAGTCGATGAAGACAAAAGAGTGATCTAGGAAGTTGACGGAATTCGCCTGCATGCGATCAATGTCATCAAAAGTTCTCCCAGATCACTGTAATAATACTTGGCTGCACTTGTCGGTTTTGCATCTTCCGTTGTGACACAAACCTTTGTTCTTCTGTGATGTAAACTGTGATGCGAACGATCTTTTGCTGTACATATCTAACTTTGCATCACACATGGAATCATTTGTTAGAATACTTTCACTTTCCCTCTTGAATTGTTTTTTTCTTTTTGCACTAAGGTCGATGCATATCGCATCGTCCATGTAGTCACCAATGCACCTAAACTGGTATCGGCTTTCCTTTTCCACATACATTTTTTGCACTGAAGGCGATACTTCTCGTATCGGCTATAAGCCCAAAACTTATTCCACACAGATATCCGTCGGCTACCGGTTACGCATCTACCCATATACTTGGGTAATACTTCAATAAAATATTTTCCATTAAGAGCCCTAGAAAATTCTTCTCCTTCCAATGTTTCCAGGATATAAGCATTACTAGGAATCCACCGACTAATTTTATACGGCCCTTCCCATGTTGGCGACCATTTCCCGAATTTTGAATCCTTAGTCCCTATCGGCAAAATCAGTTTGCACACCAAATCTCCTTGGGTAAAAGTTTTAATCTTGACTCTCTTATCATACCATCTGCCCACTCTAGCCTTGTTTGCTTCAATGTTTATAAGAGGGTTCAGCCGATGACCAGCCAGATCCTCCAAACCATCTGTCATCAGCGCCGCATATTCATCGGCTATCAGCTGATCTTGAAACGTTATACGCCTAGAGCACAACTTCAATTCCCAAGGAAGAACAGCTTAATGTACATCACTAATTGATATGGAGATACCTTAGTAGCCCCATAGTAAGCCATCTGATATGCCCATAAAGCTTCATTAAGTGTGGTTGTTGGCGGTCGATATCGATGATTTTCGCCGCCAACGCTCCGCCTGATTTCATGAAAGCTAAGCCACAACCATGCCAAAACCATTATTACCGATGAGTTCCACAAGTTTTGGTGTTTATTTGACTTCAGGAACAACATATCCAAAGTTGACTCAAAACGGACGCTGTTTGGACCGGAAGGCCCGAATCCGGCCGACCGGCATACTTCCGGTGGAATCATGGCATGAGACTTTACCAATGTCACATAGAGGGATAATTCAAGCCATTCCAATGGGTTGGACCCAAAAATATACAACTTGGACCTAGAAGGCTTGAACCCATATCCAAAAGAGAAGATAACCTGGGCCATGATCAAACACACAACGTCCACCCCGTCTAGGATTGATGCAAGGCTAGAGAGGATCATGTTGGTGCAACGGAGGACCGAGAGGCCACCAGTGGCAGGCTGCCCGGCCCCAAGGAGGCCGCCCGGCCCAAGACAGGGTCGGTTGATCAAACCGCCTGAAGGATTGACACCCAGAGGAGATCAGGACTGTCCCACGGGAAGGCGGTGCCACGTGGAGGCAGGGCCAGACCGCCCGGCCTAGGCCAGGCTGCCCAGCCCCACTTCCCAGCCTCTGGTGTCCAGCCTTTGCGTGAAGATCAAGCACCGTCTCTACACTTGCTTACAACCGGCGCTACTTGCATTAACTATCGAGAATCAACCTCATGACACTATAAATAGGACCCCCTCACCTCACTTGTGACACACACCTTTGGGCTTGAGTGCCTCATAGTTTAGTTGTTGTCTTAGTAGAATAGGGAGAGTGCGAGGTGAGAGCTCTAGCGGAAGCCGGGCTAAAGGGGCGGAGTCAAGTTCTCTCGACCTTACCCCAATTTTGTACCCACCTCCGGGGAATTTATAATCAAGTAAGTTCCTTGCTTATCTTTAGTTTCTCGCTAGTTTTACTTTTACTTAAGTTACTTGCTTAGTTACTTTCTTTGATCTGCGGGATCCCTTATCTGCGTGGATAACAAGTTCTATCCATTTGGGGTTTCTTCTAGCCTTAGCGCGAGGTGGAAGTCAGTAACTCGATAGTTTAGGCATGGTGTCTAGGCTAGGTTAGTTACCTCGGGTTGCGTTCCACCCCACGGTTACCGCAGTGGTAGGCGGCAAGTGGTGACAACCTTGTCCGTCTCTAGTAGTCCACCACGTTCGGGTGCTTTCACAGCAGTAGTTGCCGAAGGACGTCGGGCTCCCTTCTCATCCCTTTCTGAGCCCTTCTCTTAGGTCGCCGAAGCAAATCAAGTTAGTAGTCTATCAAGTACCTTAGTAATTAGGATTCTATCTGAAGATAAGCCCTCTACCCTCGTACCTCTGCTCCTTGGCGGGACCGGCTGAATCACTCCAGACCACTAGTCAAATCTTATCGTTCCTTGGATTCGATATCCCAAGCTTACTCACCTGGTGAAAGATACAATCGGTCTCTGTGCGCTTGCGGAGTGTTGACGCGAATTGATCACACACCAAACCTGAGAGCCCCGTATGCCAAGTTCAGACTGCACTTGATTCAAACCAAGGCGTGCCAGTCAATTTTACCTGTAAATTGACAAGGAAACAACAAACAGTCAAATTCAAGAGTGTATCGGCTGGATTTCCGAATCACTCTCATGTGGCGTATCGGCAAGGTTCTGCTGATACAGAAAACAACATTAGATCGGGTATAAAGAGCATGTAATAAAAGCGATCTATAGGGAATCAGCAATGAGCTGCCGATACCGGTATGCAACTAGACGGCTAGATCTCAAGCCAAAACATGCCAGGTAACAATGTACAAACCCACGAATGTGTGGATCTGGACAAAGCTAAGCTTGTAACCAATCTAATCAGCTTTACAAGGTTTATTGTGATAAACAAGGAGCTTGCAGCCGATTAAATAGATCACTAAGCCGGGTAGTTTGTGAATAGATCTAAACGAGAAAATAGCGATGCGCCCGAGATCAAAGCTTAGATAAATTCGGTAAATTTTGAGTAGATTTGAACGAAGCCACAGCAATGCGCCTGGAAGCTAAAGCTCAGATTTACTCGGTAAACGAAGACTTACCAGCAAACCAAGTCGCTCAAATGTGAGGCATCCTTGATCAGCTTGAAAGAACTCGCGGAAAAGAAAAAAAAAGATGGCGAAGTCGCCGACGAGAAAGTAAATTGCAAGTAGTAAAGTTTTGTTGGTTTGATGTGCATCAATCTTTACAATAGCTAGGGGGCTCATATTTATACCCCACGCTAACACAATCCTAGCTGATTACGGCAAAGCACGATTCTATTCTATAAAACAAAACTAACTCTAAAATAAGATAACTCTTGCCAAACCGAAGCCAAAGTATCTAGTCAATCTCCCCTTCCTCGGTCAACAAGATTTTCAACGTTGGTGCACGACCACCTCCCCAAGTCCACCGATCATACGACACAGAACATTTTCTCCTTTGCAACACTATTCCTTGACACATGTTAAAATCTAGTTTCAACACGGAGTAATTTGTTAGGCTAAGGAGTGCCAACAAGCTTTCTGACGCCGTTGTCGGGGAACGGTAGCAACACTAGTACTAGAGCTTTTTAGCTGTACACTTATCCATCCATCCATGCACCTTTCCACATGGAGTTCACTCCTAGTTATCCGGCAGTTCCATCCAACGAGTACATGGAACCGCCTCCATCCTGCCATCCCATCCTATCTGATGGTTACGAGATCCATCCCAGCCTCGTAG
Source organism: Panicum virgatum (assembly GCF_016808335.1). Classification (NCBI taxonomy): domain Eukaryota; kingdom Viridiplantae; phylum Streptophyta; class Magnoliopsida; order Poales; family Poaceae; genus Panicum; species Panicum virgatum. The sequence goes on along the minus strand of NC_053153.1, from coordinate 25,156,608 downwards.
CCATGGTTCGTGCATCGTCCTTCTCTGGTAGAAAGGAAGAATGCCCCTACACTCACTTGCAAGAATTCGAGGAGAATTGCTCTCTCCTCAGCATAGCCAGAATGACCCAAAACACCCTACGGTGGAAGCTCTTTCCGTTCTCTCTGACGGGAAAAGCGAAAATTTGGTACAACCATACTGCAGTGAGAGTTGGAGGAGATTGGATTCAGCTTAAGGACAAGTTTTACCTATTCTTTTTCCCTGTCCCCAAAGTGATCCCACACCGCGTCCAACTGCTTGCTTTTAAGCAAGGCAACAGTGAATCACTTGGGGCTGCGTGGGCACGATTTATGCATCTAGCGATCTCTGGCCCCACTCATAACATCCAAGAGGAGATGCTGATGCAACACTTTGTCTACGGCCTCAACCCGGAAAGCGAGTGTTTCTTAAACCTCGCTTATGAGGGATCTGTCATGTATAAAATAGTGTCTGAAGTAAAGTCCATCCTAGAGAGGGTCCTTAACTCTACTCAGTACACAGACGTCTTTGACTATCCTCCTGAGCTAGCAAATCCGCCCACCGAAAGGCAGGCACTCCACATCCTTTTTGTTGTTTCCTCACCACCTCCACCACATATAGAGGAAATCACCAAACCACCCAAGTCCTCAGATCATGAGCCACTCCTTGAAGATATGCCAATGTTCGTACCCGACCTCTTCACAGAAGAGGAGTACATCGAACTCGGCCATGTTTCTAACATACCGAAGGAACATAAGTGCATTTGCTCACGGACTGAGGCATTCATTCCCGAAGCCACCTCATAGATCAAGGGTCTTTCTGTGATTATGAGCCGGGAATGGACAGAAGAAGTGGAGTCTTACGACAGTATCATCCAGATCTACCGTAATCCGAGAATTCTCTTCTGCGCTATTGGGGACGCCTTTCCGCAACATATCTTTTATGATCCAAAGGTCGGGGTGAACGTGATGTATAGAACACTGGCAGATCACATCTCACCCGAGTAGCCCCTGACCTTGTTTCGTAAGCACCTAAAGTGGATCGACGTCCAAATCGTGGAATGTCAAGGTATTCTCTGAGTTGTTCCCCTCATGATGGGAAACAACAAGATTTACTTGGACTTCCACATCTTCGATATCCCTTAAGGTGTAGAGTTCATCTTGGTCGGAAGGCCAATAGAGCCTCTCGTCAACCCCAACAGAGACCGAGCCACGCTCGAGGTTAAGGTTGGCAGAGAAGTTATCCCGGTCAGCTTAGTGAGTTCTTGCAACACTATTGCAGAAGCTAGACCGGAGCAAGACCCACTTGAAGAGGCTGTGTGCACCATCCAGGAAGGGCTAACTCAACCCTCCCTCGATGACGTTGACACTCATTTCACCCAGGAGCCAGAACCGGACGGCCAGAGTAAGCTTGACAGAGAGGAGCCACCGCAACCTTCTGTCCCAGAGCTAAAGCAGCTGCCTCCTGGATTGAAGTACGCCTTTCCTCACAACAACAGAGCCACGCCAGTCGTCATCAGCAATAAGCTAAGAGAGAGTGAGACTCGGCCGCTCGTTGCACTCCTGGAGAAGTACCGATCCGTCATCGGGTACTCTCTGTAGGACTTGAAGGGGATTAGCCCCAATCTGTGTACCCATCGCATCCCTATGGAATCGGACCATAAGCTGTTGAGAGAGCACCAACGACGGCTTAACGATGCGATGAGGGAGGTAGTTAAGAAAGAGGCTCTGAAGTTACTGCACACAGGTATCATATACCCTGTGCAAGATAGTGAATGGGTTAGCCCAGTTCAAGTAGTCCCCAAGAAGGGAGGCATGACAGTGGTCCAGAACGAGAGAAATGAGCTCATACCTCAGAGGACCGTTACCGGATGGTGAATGTGCATCGACTACCAGATGCCTAACAAAGCTACCCGGAAAGATCACTTCCCTCTCCCCTTCATTGATGAGATGCTTGAACGGTTGACCAAGCATTCCTATTTCTGCTACCTCGATGGCTATTCCGGTTATCATCAGATTCCTATACATCCTGATCACCAGAATAAGACTACCTTCACCTGCCCGTATGGCACGTTCGCCTACCGGCGAATGTCATTTGGTCTATGCAATGCAACCGTTTCTTTTCAGCGGTGTATGATGTTGATCTTCTCTGACTTGATCGAGAACATCATGGAAGTTTTCATGGATGATTTCTCGGTCTATGGGAAGAGTGTTGACGAATGCCTTGAGAACTTGGATAAAGTTATCCAAGTTCTCAAGAGATGTCAAGACACGCACTTGGTCCTTAATTGAGAAAGTGCCATTTCATGGTCAGAGAAGGGATTGTCCTCGGACATAGAGTGTCCGAAAGAGGGATAGAAGCGGATCGGGCAAAGATAGAGGTAATCGAGCAATTGCCACCCCCGATGAATGTCAAAGGGGTGAGAAGTTTTCTGGGCCATGCTGGCTTTTACCAGAGATTCATCAAGGATTTCTCCCGTATAGCCTGACCCTTGACAAATCTCCTTGCCAAGGATGCCCCATTCAACTTCGACGACGATTGCCTCCTAGCCTTCTACACCCTCAAAAAGGCACTCGTTACCGCACCCATCATACAACCACCCGATTGGAGTCTTCCTTTCGAGATCATGTGCGACGCTAGCGACTACGCCGTCATAGCTGTGCTCGGTCAGTGCAAGGATAAGCAACACTATGCCATATCTTATGCCAGTAAGACACTGACAGGTCCCCAGCTCAACTACGCCACAATGGAGAAGGAACTTTTGGTCATGGTCTTTGCCATGGACAAGTTCAGATCCTACTTGGTTGGTGCTAAAGTGATAGTATACATGGATCACACTGCACTCAAGTACCTACTTACCAAGAAGGATGCTAAGCCACGACTCATCTGTTGGATTCTGCTCCTTGAAGACTTCGATCTTGAAATAAGGGATACGAATGGACCAGGCAATTGTGTGACTGATCATCTCTCCTGGATGCAAATCCAAGGATCGTACCTTCCGATCGACAATTATCTGAGAGATGATACTCTCCTGAAGGTCACTGCATCCAGTCCATGGTACACCAACTTAGTAAACTTCATGGTGACCGGATACATACCTCCAGAAGAAGACAAGAAGAGGCTAATACACCTCAGCAGATTTCACCTTTGGGACGACCCCTATCTGTTCAAGGTCTATGCTGATGGTTTACTCTGCCGCTGTATCCCGCTTTGTGAGACCCAGAAAATTCTAGAGCGTTGTCACTCCTCGCCTTATGCAGGACATTACGGAGCATTTCGTACCCATGTAAAAGTTTGGCAGAGTGGATTCTTTTGGCCAAACATGTATGGAGATGCCAAGGAATTTGTCCGGCATTGCCCAAGATGTCAGAAGCACAGGAACATCAATTCCCGAGATGCTATGCCCTTGAAGAGCAATCTTCAAGTGGAAATTTTCGACGTATGGGGAGTCGACTTCATGGGTCCCTTCCCTTTGTCAGAGCAGTGCGAATACATCTTGGTGGCTGTGGACTATGTGTCCAAATGGGTAGAAGCACTTCCTTGCATTGCGGCCGACTCAAGGAGCTCCAAAAGAATGTTTCAGGAAACAATATTCCCACGCTTTGGAGTTCCGAGAGTCGTGATTAGTGATGGAGGCTCACACTTCATCGATAAGACATTTAGGAAGTGCCTCCGTGAACTTGGGGTAGATCACTGGGTTGCTACTCCATACTATCCCCAAATCAAGAACATTTTGCAAAAGACCGTAAATGCCATGGGGAAGGGATGGAAGAGAAAGTTACCCGAGGAACTTTGGGCATATTGGACAGCTTACAAGACTCCGATAGGGATGACACCTTACCAACTGGTCTATGGCAAAACCTATCATCTTCTGGTTGAGTTAGAATTCAAGTCCCATTGGGCAATCAAGTGGTGGAATATGGACCTCCAATCAGACAAATCCAACTTGCTGAATTGGATGAGTGGAGGGAAAAAGCGTACCATAGCTCCAAGTTATACAAGGAGCGTATGAAACATTGGCACGATAAGCGAATCAAGATCAAGCAATTTAAGGCGGGGGATAAGGTACTCCTCTTTAACTCTCACATTCGATTGTTTGGTCACGGCAAGCTTAGAAGTAAGTGGGAAGGCCCTTACTTAGTGCTAAACGCCGCCGATCACAGCACAGTTACCCACCAAGATGATGACGGGAATATTTTCAAGTCCAATGGCCAAAGATTGAAAGTGTTCCTAGAACCCGAGATGCCAGAACTCGAGGAAGTAGACATCTTCGAGGTATCCGAGATATGAAAATCTCGTCTATGGTCTTCGCTAGATCCGAAACCGGCCTTATCTTAATGAAGAACCCTTCTCTTCTCTATTCTTTTCTTCCCTTTCTACCCCAGGACAAACCACCCCAAGGATTGTGGACTAGACACAATGAGAGAGCACCTGCCAGGAGACCGGGGCCCACACTTTAGAGTGTGGGGCCGGTCGGTCTTGCCAGGGCCGCCCAGTCTCCCCCAGACCCGTTCCGGAGTACCGTTGCACGGTAACGCTCCTCGTCATATGAACGTTCCACTTCCGAAGGGGGTGCATCGATCGGAGCTGATTTAAGCCGGGAGGCCTCTCCCTCGTTGCCACTCCACTCCTTTCCTACAATCCCAGATTTTGTCCACCAATTCTTGAGCCAAGATTACGTCCATGGCATCGCAATCCTTGCCCCAAACTCCACACTCTGCAGCCATGGATAGTTCCACTCCATTCGCTCCTACCAAATCGTCCCAGAGCGTCACTACGAGGAACATCCTGCGGATGATCGAGCCAATCTCTATGGTCGATTCCCTATCATCCCCACACCAGAGGTGCCTTGCCAGGCCGGCCGGCCTAGGGGAGGCCGCCCGGCCTCCCCCTGGCACCGGTCACCTCTAGCTAGCTCGACATCGCCCTCCAGAAGCCCTGGATCAAGGGGCAATGGGCTGTTCGGGTCGCGCACTCCTAGACGGCCGACCACCGGGGTTCTCTCGCCATGGAAGGCCATTGGGAAGCGTCACGTGCCGTCGTCTTCCAGCGGCCACATGATGGAAGTCGCTGCCCTCCAGGCGGTGATGCCCAAGTCCCCGGAGTACTCTCCGGCCAGCCCAAGTCCGCCGCGCACCCGTGTGGTTGGACGGAAGGTCTGGCGCGGGAAGGAGCTACGCCCGCCGTTGGATCGAGAGGAGAGGGAGTCGATTGACTCCAACTCGGGATTGGTACGGCGATTCAGATCGCCACCACCGATCCGAGGCCCTCCAGAGATCCATGCCTACACGGACAGCGAGGATGAGGAGGAGGGGGAGGAGGATGAGGAGGAGGAGAAGGACGATATCGCCGCACTCTGTGAGCAGCTCGTTGCTCTTAAACTCTGGCTCAACAACATGGATGAGCGGGTGGCGGAGTCAGAGATCGACTAGATAGACCTTGACGAAAAGATGGACACGCTGTGCTAGGCTGTTTGTTCCAAGATCAAACGCCTTGCAAAGGCCGCCGGGAACGAAGAGTTCTACCGAGCCCCAGACCCGAGAGTCTAGGTCCAGTTAGGGAGAATAGAATAAGAAGTAGATTAGGAGTAGGTGCTGTTTATTTTTCCTTATTTTTTTTCCTTCCAGGACCTTAGTTTATTTTACAAAATTTTGAATTGAATAAAAATGAGTTTCCACATGTCATGTATGTGGTTGGGACACACTTGTGTGCCAACCACACCTCTGTTATCACATTCTACGAAGTACCCAGGGATCTACAGCACACATAACCAAAGGAGAGCACCAGAAAAAGTTGAGAGTGATTTGTTGCAGAAAAGACCGGGAGGCCAAATCTAGGCCGACCGGCATACCAATTCTGCGATCTTCAGCAACACCCAACGGATTTGTGGCACGGGCAGCACAACGGACACAACGCAACGGGCCATTTGCAAAATGGTGGAGGCTCAGGCTGTCTGGCCTATGTTTAGGCCGCCCGGCCCCACTGTCAGCGAAACGCCAAGATTTTTCCTCGTGCTGCAGGTTTGCAATTCCTATAGCTCACTTCTCTAAAAGATCAGTTCAAATGTTGCCTGATTTAATCAAACTAAAAATTGGAACAAGAACTTAGAGAAGGATGAAATCATTTCATGAAATTCGACATATGCCTAAGTCTTATTTCTAATGCAAGTATTTACATGGCTTTGGAACTTAACTTTGTTAGAATCATCAGATCTTTTGTTTATTGACTCTTATGATACTTGATCCAAAGTCATGCTTGCTCTAATTCAAGGACTTGGAGGAATTTGTTTTGAAAACAAAATCATGGCAACTCCCTTATGCTCAAACACCACCAATGCCACATACATAAGAGAGTAGTTTCTATGATTCCACATAGCTATCTTGTATATTTTGATCTCGTTCAAACTTGTTGCCTCCCAAGATATGCTTTGCACATTCTTTACTTTGATCATACACGTACACAACATCAACCACTGTCCATCATGAACAATCTTGCAAAAGCTCATCATCCCCTGAAACAAAAAGAAAACAAGTAAAGTGAGTCATCATGCTCATGGATCCTTGTTCAAAAAAGAGAGGGAAAGATGATAAGAGCAAAAGTAAAGATGACGGACAAGTGTCACTGCTTTCACATGCACATTATCAAAGTACTTGAATGGCATTGCTACTTAGAGACACTTTGTTTGAACTTGCAAAACAAATGGAAAAGATAAGCACATACCTTTGTTATCATACAAGAGAGAGGCTTTGCGTTGGGAGAATCATACACCATGAGTGCCCGAGTGAGTTGAGCTTTCAAGAGTTTGCCTTATTTTCGAAAATCTGAAAACCCTCCAAGCTCCATGAAGGAAGGCCCGTCTTGATTCTTGGTGACAAGTTCTGATGATCAATAGACGAAAATGAAGATGTTAGCCACCTGGAATCCAAGGTATGCAAAGAAAGCTAAGAAATAATTCTTATGCATAGTTTGAGTTCATGAAACCAGTCTTCGCTCTTTTCTCGACCCTATTGCTCGGGGTGAGCAAAGTCTAGCTGTGGGGATGTGTTGGCGGTCGATATCGATGATTTTTGCCGCCAACGCTCCGCCTGATTTCATGAAAGCTAAGCCATAACCATGCCAAAACTATTATTACTGATGAGTTCCACAAGTTTTGGTGTTTATTTGACTTCAGGAACAACATATCCAAAGTTGACACAAAACGGACGTTGTTTGGACCAGAAGGCCCGAATCCGGCTGACCGGCATACTTTCGGTGGAATCTTGGCATGAGACTTTACCAATGTCACCTAGAGAGAGAATTCAAGCCATTCCAATGGGTTGGACCCAAAAATATACAACTTGGACCCGAAAGGCTTTAACCCATATCGAAAAGAGAAGATAACCTGGGCATGATCAAACACACAACGTCCACATCATCTAGGATTGATCCGTGGCCAGAGAGGATCGTGTCGGTGTGACGGAGGACCGAGAGGCCGCCAGAGGCAGGCCACCCAGCCCCAAGGAGGTCGCCCGGCCCAAGACAGGGTCGGTTGATCAAACCGCCTGAAGGACCGACACCCAGAGGAGATCAGGACCGTCCCACGGGAAGGCGGTGCCACGTGAAGGCAGGGCTTGGCCGGCCGGCCTAGGCCAGGCTGCTTGGCCCCACTTCCTAGCCTCTGGTGTCCAGCCTTTGCATGAAGATCAAGCACCACCTCTATACTTGCTTACAACCGGCGCTACCTGCATTAACTGCCAAGAACCAACCTCATGACACTATAAATAGGACCCCCTCACCTCACTTGTAACACACACCTTTGGAGCTTGAGTGCCTCATAGTTCAGTTGTTGTCTTAGTAGAATAGGGAGAGTGTGAGGTGAGAGCTCTGGCGGAAGCCGGGCTAAAGGGACGGAGTCAAGTTCTCTCGACCTCACCCCAACTTTGTACCCACCTCAGGGGAATTTATAATCAAGTAAGTTCCTCGTTTATCTTTAGTTTCTCGCTAGTTTTTCTTTTTACTTAAGTTACTTGCTTAGTTACTTTCTTTGATCTGCGGGATCCCTTGTCTGTGTGGATAGCAAGTTCTATCCATCTGGGGTTTCTTCTAGCCTTAGCGCCAGGCGGATGTCAGTAACTCGGTAGTTTAGGTGTGGTGTCTAGGCTAGGTTAGTTACCTCGGGTTGTGTTCCACCCTACGGTACCGCAGTGGTAGGCGGCAAGTGGTGACAGCATTGTCCGTCCCTAGTAGTCCACCATGTTCGGGTGCTTTCATAGCAGTAGTTGCCGAAGGACGTGGGGCTCCCTTCTCATTCCTTTCTGAGCCCTTCTCTTAGGCCGTCGAAGTAGATCAAGTTAGTAGTCTATCAAGTACCTTAGTAATTAGGATTCTATCTGAAGATAAACTCTCTACCCTCGTACCTCTGCTCCTTGGCGGGTCCGGTTGAAATGCTCCAGACCACTAGTCGAAGCTTATCTTTCCTTGGATTCGATATCCCAGACTTACTTGCCTGGTGAAAGCTACAATCGGTCTCTGTGCGCTTACAGAGTAATTTGTTAGGCTAAGGAGTGCCAACAGTGGCGTTCCAACGCCTAGGTTGCTCATTAATCTTCCTTTTGATCAACTTAATGATTCCTTTATTAGATGCCTCTGCTTGACCATTAGCTTGAGCATAATAAGGAGAAGAATTTAACAACTTAATCCCCATGCTATCGGCAAATTCCTCAAATTCTCCAGAAGTGAACATGGTACCCTGATCGGTCGTGATAGTCTGAGGAATACCAAACCGATAAATAATATGTTCATTAATAAACTCAACCATGTCCTTGGATGTCACTTTCTTTAAAGGAATTGCTTCAACCCATTTTTAAAATAATATGTTGCCACCAATATATATTTATGATTCTTGCTGGACGGTGGATAAATATGACCGATCAAATCAATTTCCCATCCTCTGAATAGCCATAGCTTAATTATTGGATTCACAACTAACGCTGGAGCTCTCTGTGCATTACCAAATTTCTGACACTCTTGGCACCCTTTATAATACGTGAAACAATCCTCCAGCGGCATCGGCCAAAAATATCCATTCCTTCTAATTACCCACTTCATCTTGTAGGCCGATTGATGGGACCCACAAACACCTTCCTATACTTCACCCATTAGAACCTTAGCTTCTTCTCTATCAAGGCATCTGAGCAATACTCCATCAATCGTCCGATAATATAATTCCCTTTCAAGCAATACATATTTGGTTGCTTGAAACCTGATCTTCCTGTCCACTCTTTTAGAAGGATCCTTCAAGTAATCAGCTATCTCCTTTCTCCAGTCATCGGCAGCTAATTCCAGAGTCATCACACCCTCCATCGGCTGATACCCAGAGGCATGTTGTGCTAGCCGATTTGCATCACTGTTGTAAAACTTGGGAACATGCTCTATAGTTAATTTCTTGAATTCCTCATGACAAACCCGCAGAATATCATCTTTACACTCATATATATCGATCAACTGATTAATCACCAACATGGAATCCCCAAATATTTCCACTGCATCGGCTCCAATTTCCCGCAGCAACTGAATCCCCTTAAGGATAGCCTGATACTCAGCTTGATTATTAGTAGCAGAAGCTTCAATCGGGAAAGAAAATTCAAAAATTGCCCCCAGAGGCGACACCAATACTATGCTGATGCCAGATCCAACTCTACATGATGAACCATCAAAGAACAAAGTCCAAGGAACAAGATCCACAATATCCAATTCTGGCCCAAAATGCTGAACATCAAAATCAGCCATAATTTGCCCCTTGACAGCCTTAGCCGATTCATATTTCAAGTCAAACTCAAACAATGCCAAAATCCATTTTCCAATCCTCCTATTCAAAATTGGCAATGACAGCATGTATTTAATCACATCATCCTTGCTTACCACAATGCACTCAGCCGATAACAAATAATGCCTGAGCTCAGTGCAGAAAAAATATAGGCATAACCTTTCCATGGGAGAATATCTGCTTTCAGCATCTAAAAGTCTTCTGCTCACATAATATATCTGTAACACCCGGTTTACAAAAGGACATAAACAGAGCAATCATATACGTGCCAGGATCAAGTCACACATATATACAACTGAATGAACAGTATATCACAGCACATATCACGTAAAAAGATATAATAAAGCGAGTACGAATATTATTTATTACATTAATGACAAAATGTCTGATACAGCGGAAGCGTAAAAACATATATGAAAACTCTCGTCGAAGCTGGGCACCACAGGGACATCGACTGGGAGACGACCGCCTAGAAGTCCTCGTACTCCTGGTAGCTCCGGGTGAACTCTTCTGCGTCGCCGGGAACTAAGTAGCAGTAGGGTGTCCCCAAAGAGAACAAGAGGAAAAGAGTAGAGTAGGCAAGAGTTAGTACACAACTTGTACTCAACAAGTATAACACAAACTATGAGGCTCTAAGGTTGGCTGACTTAACTGCATTAGCTTTTAATCTTGGCAAAATTTTATTAAAGCTAATTACTACAAGTGGATGAATTACCATACCCCAGTTACATAGTAATTAATCAAATTAATTAAGAACTTCTGAGAACCATCCGAAACCACCAAGGTAACCCCACTAATCAAAAGGAGGATCCGGGCCGCTCATGACCGTGAGCACGGCTAGTATACCAGTTTTACACTCTGCAGAGGTTGCATATCTTTACCCACAAGTCGTGAGCTATGCTAGCTGTTTATCACACTTCCTTAGGTGAGATGGCTAGCAAGCGCACTACGAGGCCGTTACAAAGAATCTCGTTGGTAAGGCGTAACCGCGAAGAGTTGGATCAGCGACGATAGGGCCCACCTCATGGGGGTACAAGACACGGAGCACAGACCAAACCAGAGGAGCAGGGACCATTGAAGCTTACCACCCTTGCCCCGCAGGTAAGTTACTCCAAACTAAAAAGACCTAATTAGTAAGCCAAGACCGTCCCATTCCTGTCTTGTGGTTGCGCGGTTGTTCCAGGTTGTCGCTCTAATGACGTACGGTCCTTATGGAGAGTAGCTAGCACAAAAACATAGTGCGAGCCCCCTAAACCAAGTTTATAGTAAAACATGTTTTAAGGAGACGTAAACCACTCAAGTACATAGCACAGAGGGTAACGCTCAGAATTAAGTTGCATAAGATCATTAACAATTTAATTAAAAAGGACCATGTGTGAGAGCGCAGCACCTAGCACAACTAACCAAAATGCAACCCAAGGGATATATATAAGGTAATAAAGTGGCTAGAATGATCCTTATAGGCATACAATATTAAAATGCAGTATGAAATTGTATTTAAAGGTGATAGGTGGTGTTCATGTTATACTTGCCTTCCTCAAAGTTCTCCTGCTGCTCAAACTGCTCTGAAGACGGTGGCTGCTCCGAGTACTAGTACTCCTCCGAAGGATCAACGTCTACTCACGATCGCAATGCAAAAACAAGTCCAGCACATACACATACATGCAAACAAAGGCAAATGCTAAGAAACAGTACAACAATACATAAAAACAGCAACCAAAACTGAGCTAGAACTATTCTACGCGTTACAACGATTGCGTGGACACAAAGAGCATCTAAAACGGAGCTAGAACGCAAAAACTAAGCCTAAAACAAGATCCAAGGACTAAACTGCAAGAAAAATAGAGCTGCAGGGGGGTTCTGGGCAAAACCGGGGACTTATACGTAATTTAGGGGCTAACGTGCAAAAAGTCTGGGGCTGGACTGCGGGTTCTATATCCGAGAAGCTCAGGGGGGGTCTGTGCAAGATTCTGGGCCGATCTGGAATTACTTTTGAAAGCGCAGATCCCGTCATGGCAGATCTGCAGCACACGCGACGGCGAAATGCCGGCGAATGGCGCTCCAGCCTCGGGTGCAGTCTACAGTCCACAAGACCTAGCGCAACAGGAAGGGCAGGGTATTGCGATGCTTACCAAGGGTCAGAACGGGCGGATGTGGCTGTGTAGGGAGGTCGGCGGCAAGGTCCGAGCAGCGGGTCGGCGTGGAGCTTGTGGAGGAAGGTGCTTGCATGCGTCACCAGGCTTCTGGGTCCCACGACATGACTCAGGGAGGACCTGCGGTGGTGTGAGGAGGGTCAGGGAGGCCGGAGCATCAAGGGCGGCGAGCAATTGCTCGGAGACAGCCTCACCTGTGGCGGTGGAGCTGTTGTCGATTCCGGTGAGTGCAGGGTGGAGGCCGAGGGCAGGAGGCTCGGGGTCGGTCCAGGGCACGGGGCGGAGCTCCTGCGGGGGTTCTGGGAAGCTGAGGTGGCCTAGGCTTGTGGGTGCACGGCGGTGCAGAGGTCTCTGCGCAGCAGAGCAGAACAGTGGGTGACTCTGGAGCTCGGTGGCGTCGCTGTGTGGCAGGGTAGGGCTCAGGGGCATGCGCGGGGGCCAATTAAAGGCAGGACCGAGGATCTTGGGGGTGCATGCGCTCGGTGCGGAGGAAGCGGATCGTGCTCCGCGGCCGTTGCGCGATCCCGGGCTCGGCTGAGGAAGGTTCTGGATAGGAAGTGCTCCGGTGAGGCTGGCCGGTAGGTCCAGCAGGGCTGGAGGGGTCCACACGCAGGCGAGGTGACCAGGCGGAGGAAGCGGAGGTCACTGGCGCACGGAGGAAGAAAGAAAGGAAGGAGATGACAGGTGGGGCCGGAGCGTCGGTGGGAGAAAGGGACAGCGGCGTCGCGCGAGCGGGAGGGAAGCGGGGCTGACAAGTGGGCCTGGGGTGCTGTGCTGTCCACTGAGCGGCGAGGCGAGCGAAGGCTGGCGCCAACAGGTGGACCCAGGGCTGAGGAAAGGGAGCGCATGTGGCGCCCTGTCTCTGGTAGGTGGATCCGGCTGGTCGGGCGGAAGGGGCGCGCCCGCGTAGGGGTTGCTGCTGCCGCTGGCTTGTGGGCCGTTGGGGGTGCGCGCAGTCACTGCAGGTGGGGTCACTCGGGATGAGGAGCGGAGCATGCGCTGAAGGAGGGCAACGGGCGCTGACTGCTGCTGACTTGTGGGGCGCTGCGCATGTAACACCCGGTTTATAAAAGGACATAAACCGAGCAATCATATATGTGCCAGGATCAAGTCACACGTATATACAACAGAATGAACAGTATATCACAGCACATATCACGTAAAAAGATATAATAAAGCGAGTACGAATCTTATTGATTACATTAATGACAAAATGTCTGATACAGGGTATGCGGAAGCGTAAAAACATATACGAGAAGCTCTCGGAAGCAGGGCGCCACAGGGACGTCGACTGGGAGACGAACGCCTAGAAGTCCTCGTAGTCCTGGTAGCGCTGAGCGAACTCCCTCGCGTCGGCAGGAACTGAGCAGCAGTAGAGTATCCCCAAGAGGAAAAAGAGTAGAGTAGGCAAGAGTGAGTACACAACTTGTACTCAACAAGTATAACACAAACTATGAGGCTCTAAGGTTGGCTGACTGACTGCATTAGCTTTTAAGTCTTGGCAAAATTTTATTAAAGCTAATTACTACAAGTTGATGAATTACCATAAACCCAGTTACATAGTAATTAATCAAAATTAATCATGTTACTACTGAGAACCGAACCACAACCATACCAAAACCCCGAGAGGCACCTCCCTCATCGGATGGAGATAACCCCACTAATCAAAATGAGGATCTGGGCCGCTCATGACCGTGAGCACGGCTAGTATGCCAGTTTTACACTCTGCAGAGGTTGCACACCTTTACCCACAAGTCGTGAGCTACGCTAGTTGTTCATCACACTTCCTTAGGTGAGATGACTAGCAAACTCACTACGAGGCCGTTACAAAGGACACGTTGGTAAGGTGTAACCGCTAAGGAATCAGGCTCCGCAATGATGGTAACCACCTCAAGGGAATGCAGACCAAGCCTCATAGCCTGGGAACCATTGAAGCTCACCACCCCTCCTGCCCCGTCGGTAAGTTACTCCCGAACCAAAATGACCTAATTAGTAAGCCAAGACCGTCCATTTCCAGTCTTCTAGTAGCGCTGTTGTCCTAGGTTGTCGCTCTATGAACCGGTCCTTATGGAGAGTGGCCAACCAGGCAGTAAGCACCGTGCTGGCCCCCTAAACCATGTTTCTAACAAAACCAATTTTAACGAGACGTGAGCCCCTAAAACGGGCCACTCTCAGAATTAAGTTGCATATACCATTAATCAAATTAATTAAAAAGGACCAAGTGTGTTATAGCGCGACACCTAGCACAACTAACCAAAATGCAACCCAAGGGATATATATAAAGGATATAAAGTGGCTAGGAAATCCTTATAGGCATACAATATTAAAATGCAGTATGAAAATGTATTTAAAATGATAGGTGTTGTTCATGTTATACTTGCCTTACTCGTACTACTCCTTTTGCTACTCAAACTAGTCGGAAGACGGCTGCTCTGGGAATTGGTTCTGGGGCTCCTCCGGTAGCTCAACATCTACTCACGAACACGTGGCCAAAAACAATACACAACATAAACATACATGCAAACAAAGGCTAAGACTAAGAAACAGTACAACAATACATAAAAACAGCACAAATAACTAGTCTAAAACTATTGTACTCATTACAACGATCCCGTGGATATAAAGAACGCCTAAAACGGAGCTAAAACGCAAAATCTAGGCTAAAAACAATATCTAGGGACCTATTTGTAAGAAAACTGGAGTTCTAGGGGGGGTTTCTGGGCAAAACCGAGGACTAAAATGTAATTAAACATTAAATCTGGGGTCTAACGCACAAAAGGACAGAGGTTGGACGGTGGGTTCAAATACTGGAAAGTGCAGGGGCCTAAGTGTTAAAAACTGGGCCTCAGTGTAAATAGTTTTACACCACTATGGACCGCGGGTTGATTACCAATAAAGGTAGGGGTTCTTTAACAAAATAGCCAGGCCGAAGGGGTATGTTTGAATCTGGGTGCTTGGATCTGGATCGGATGGCTCAGAACAGATTGGATCTGGATCTAATCTTACCCATTGGTTTCTAATCGGGCGGCTCAGGGTAGTTGGGGGTGCGGGCGGCGGCGGAAGGCCGGCGGCGGCGAGCAGAGGCGCCGGAGTTGAGCCGGACTTCACCAAAACGGTGTTCCTGGGGCTGAATCGAACGGGGTTTGGGTCGGGATGGACCTACGCGAAGTGGCTAAGCCATCTGGGCACTGAGCTGGGCTCGGCAAGGCTCAGGGATGCGGGTTCGGCAGCGCGGCGGTTATGTCTGGCGGCGACGGCGGCACTGCGGGGTTGTGCTCGCCGGCGGACACGATACCCAGCACCTAGGTTTCGTCAAGGGACCTAAGACCTAGCGCAAAAGGAGCGGAGGAGTAAAGGCGTGCTCACCGAGGCTCGAATCGAGCTGCGCGAGTGTGCAGGGGTGCCAACGTCGATGGCGAGCGGCGGCGCACGGTCGGAGTCAGGGAAGACGCAGCTGCAGGGATCCTCCGGGCTTCTGGACCCCGTGGATCGACGCGGGATGACCCTGCGGAGGTGCTACGGGGTCAGGAGGACCGAAGATGGGCCGATGGCGAGGAATCAAGGTGGTGCAACGACTCACCGGCGATGATGGTTCGAACCGATTCTGGCGGTGGAAGGGCCTGGACCGGGGAAGGGGTGCGCGAGGAGCCTCCTGGCGCTCAGGCGGGGCTATTGCGCTGCTTGGCCAGGGCTCCGGTGCGACGGGGCGGCGTGGCTGCGGCGGCGCAGAGGAGCGGCGCGGGGCGGAGCTGTGCGGTGGTGGTGTTGCGGTGCAGAGGTGGCGGCTGCGAGATGGGAGGAGGTCCGGGGTGCGGCTGCGGTGCCAATTAAAGGGGATCCCGGGATCCTGGGCGTGCGTGCCCCGTGCGTGATCCCGGCGAGGATTGTGGCGGGTGGTTACCGCGCGAGTGCAGAGGTTGTGCTGCTCGGCGTAATCCCGAGCGGGGAACAGCTTCTAGAAGGTCGGGGGTGCTCGGTGGCTGGCAGGTGGGGCTACGGGGTTGAGGAGGTCCACAGTCAGGGGGTTCGGGCGCTGCTGGTCCAGCGAGCAGGGGGGCGCGGCTGTCGCGAGGTTGAAGAAGGAAGGTGGAGGGGAGGCCGCTGACGAGTGGGCCCGGACGGTCAGTGGCGGGGCGAGCGACGCGGAGCAGGGAGGTGCGCTGGGCTGCGCGCGGGTTGCTGGGCCGAATTGGAAAGGGTTGCGGGTTGGGCCAAGAAGGAGAGGGAAAGGTGGGCCGCGGGGTTTGGTTGGGTTTTGGGGTTTTGGTCCTCTTTTCCTTTACTCCTTCTAATCTATTTCTACAACAAACAAACAAAGTTTGAATTCAAATACAAATTTGAATTCAAACCACACTCAAATAATTAAAACTATGCACCAGCATGAATGCAACAACAAGATTTAAACCTAGATAAAGTTTTAAATACTTGAGGAACAAAACAAAAGATTAAATGCCATTCTAAACACAATAAACCTTGGAAAATTAAACAAAGCCAATTAAATTTATTATAAAATGCTGGAATTTAAATTAGGGTGTTACAGACCCTGCCCCCTTATAGGAATCTCATCCCCGAGATTCAGCTGGACTGGCTAGCAAAGAGATCTGGATATGTCTTCCTCAGCTCATCTTCTTGCTCCCATGTAGCCTCAGCTTCACTTTGATGACTCCACTGAACTCTGCACATCTTGATGCGCTTGTTCCGTGTAACCCTCTCCGATGTCTCCAGAATCTTCACCGGATGCTCAGTATAAGTCAGATCCTCCTGCACATCTACTCCATCCTGTGGTGCCTGCTCCTCGGGTACTCGCAGACACTTCTTCAGCTAAGATATATGGAAGACATCGTGAACTCCTGAGAGGCTGGTGGGCAACTCCAGGCGATAAGCAACTTCGCCTTTCCTCTCTAGCACCTTGAATGGACCAACATACCGAGGTGCTAACTTCCCTTTGACATTAAACCTGCGGATTCCTCTCATCGGAGACACCTTCAGGTATACATGATCACCAACACTGAAAGTCAGGTCTCTCCGTTTGCCATCTGCATAGCTCTTTTGCCTACTCTGTGCAATCCTCAGATTTTCCCGCACAGCCTGTACCATCTGCTCTGCATCTTCTATAATGTCAGGGCCAAAGAGCTGCTTCTCACCAATCTGATCCCAATAGAGAGGAGTCCTGCACTTTCTGCCATACAATGCCTCGAAGGGGGACTTCTTCAGACTGGCCTGATAGCTGTTGTTGTATGAAAACTCAGCATATGACAGGCACTTATCCCAACTAGTACCGTACTGAATGGCACAAGCTCTCAGCATATCTTCCAACACTTGGTTGGTCCTCTCTGTCTGCCCATCTGTCTGAGGATGATAAGCGGTACTGAAGCGCAGCTTCGTATCCAACGAATCATGGAGCTGCTCCCAGAACCGTGAAGTGAACTGAGATCCTCTGTCAGATATGATCTTCTTGGGCACACCATGCAAGCAGACAATCCGAGAGATGTACAACTCTGCAAGTCTAGCACCGGAGTAAGTAGTGTTCACTGGAATGAAGTGAGCAACCTTCGTCAGACGATCCACTACTACCCATATGGAGTTGTACCCTTTCTGAGTACGAGGCAATCCAACGATGAAGTTCATAGTGATTTCCTCCCATTTCCACTCTGGAATCTTCAAAGGCTGTAACAGACCCGCTGGCCTCTGATGCTCAGCCTTGACACGCTGACAGGTGTCACAAATAGCCACGTACTCTGCCACTGAACGCTTCATCCCATACCACCAGAAACGTTCCTTGAGATCATAATACATCTTCGTGCTGCCTAGATGGATAGAATAAGCTGTATCATGAGCCTCACTCAGAATAAACTTTCGGAGATCCTTCACATCTGGCACACAGATCCGGTTCTTGTACCACAAGGTACCCTGATCATCCTCTCTGAAGTGAGGAGCCTTGCCCTTCTTGAGCAACTCACGGATCTCCTGCAGCTTCTCATCTTCCTTCTGATGCTGCCTGATCTCTGCCTCTAGAGTGGGTACTGCCACGAATGCTGCACTCGAAGTATGATGCAAGAAACCCAGACTCAACTGCTCAAACTCCTCACATAACTCCTGAGGCATCTGGAAAGCCACGGCCATGTTGACATAGCTTATTCTGTTCAGAGCATCTGCCACAACATTGGCCTTACCCGGATGATAGTGAATCTCCAGGTCATAATCCTTGACCAACTCTAACCATCTCCTCTGCCGCATGTTCAGCTCATTCTGCATGAAAATGTACTTGAGGCTCTTGTGATTAGTGTAGATATCACACTGCTGGCCATACAAGTAATGCCTCCAAATCTTCAGAGCATGCACAACTGCGGCTAACTCAAGGTCATGAGTAGGATAATTCAGCTCATGCCGACGTAACTGCCGTGAAGCATAAGCAATCACTCTACCCTCCTGCATCAGAACACAACCAAGACCATCCTTCAAAGCATCACAATACACCGTGAACCTCTTGCTCTGGTCTTGCAGAGTAAGGACTGGCGCCGTAGTCAACCTCTTCTTCAGCTCATCAAAGGCCATCTGACTCTCATCAGTCCATATAAATGTCGTATTCTTCTCTAGCAAGGAAGTCAAAGGCTTTGCGATCTTGGAGAAATTCTCTATGAACGTCCGATAATATCCTGCCAAGCCTAAGAATGACCGGACTTCCTTCACCGTCTGCGGTGTCTCCCACTCGAGCACATCCTTCACTTTACTCGGATCAACTGCAATACCTCCCTTGGAGATGATATGACCGAGGAATGGAACCTCGTCAATCCAGAACTCGCACTTGCTGAACTTAGCATACAGCTGATGCTCCCTCAATCTCTGCAACACGAGCCTCAGATGCTCTTCATGCTCTTCCTCTGTCTTGGAGAAGATCAGAATATCATCAATGAAGATCACCACGAAGACATCCAGATAATCCATGAAAACCATGTTCATCAGATGCATGAAGAAAGCCGGGGCATTAGTCAAGCCGAAGGACATGACCGTGTACTCATATAGCCCGTACTTGCAAGTGAATGCCGTCTTCGAAATATCCCCAGGACGGATCCTCAGCTGAAAATAACCCGAACGCAGATCAATCTTCAAGAATATACGAGCACCTCGAAGTAGATCGAAGAGATCCTCAATACGGGGTAGTGGATGCTTGTTCTTGATGGTAACTGCATTCAGCTCCCGATAATTGACACACATTCTCTTCGAGCCATCCTTCTTATCTACTAGCAACAATGGAAAAGCCCAAGGAGAGAAGCTGCAACGGATATAGCCCTTGGCTAGCAACTCATCAATAGTCTTTTTGACTTCCTCATGCTCTATAGGTGCCATGCGGTAGGGCCGCTTTGCAATAGGAACAGTGCCAGATAAGAGATCAATAGAAAACTCGATGTCGCGTTCAGGCCGCATACCTGGCAAATCATCCGGAAAGACATCCGGGAATTCAGACACCACGCAAATACCGTCCGTGGGTCTAGCCTCCATCTGATGAAGAAATCCCGAGGGTTCTGAAGCACTGACTGTCACCTCTTGGCCATCAGATGCTGTCAAGTGAACTGCCCGATGAGCACAATCAATTCTGACTCCCCACTTGGCAAGAGTATCCATTCCCAGAATCACATCGATACCCTTGGTGTCTAGCACCCTCAGATCAGCATTGAACGTTGCCCCCCTTATGGCTATACTGACTCGAGGGCTAACAATATGGGATCTCAACTCCCCTCCCGGTGAAGAGACTAGTAGATACTTCTTTAATGGGGTGGTAAAGAAACTATGCTGCTCAACATATGACTTGGTGATGAATGAATGAGTAGCACCAGTATCGAAAAGCACTGTAGCTGGATGGGAGTTGACCATGAATGTACCAATAACCACGTTAGGAGCCTCGGCCGCTGACTCGGCCGTCACGTGGTTCACTTTGCCCTGAAGTGGCGCCCTGGGCTGAGCTGGGCACCCCTGCTGTCCCGCCTGCGCCTTCTGGGGGCAAGAGTTGGCGTAGTGCCCCGGCTAGCCGCAGTGATAGCAGGTGCGAGGGGGTCCCTGAGCCTGCTGTCCGGCAGGAGGAGCTGCCTGCCGTGGAGCCTGAGGTGCTGGCGGAGCTGGTGGAGCATGAGCCGGAGGTGCCGGTACCCTCGGGCCCTGACCTGCCTGCTGCTGCTGTCGAGGCGGGTACTGCTGCGGCCTCTGCTGGTACTGCTGGGGAGGCCGGTACTGCTGCTGCTGGTACTGCTGGGGCGGCTGGAGGCGAGGACGGGTGTTGCTGCCGGAAGCAACGGGAACAATCTTCCTCTTCTTGTCCTCCATCTCCATGTACTTGCGCTCCGTGTTGAGCGCGCTGTCAACCAGATGGTTGAAGTCATCGAAGCAGAGGTTGAGCAGCACGTACTGGAGGTAGTCCTCAAGACCCTCCATGAAATGCCTGTTCAAACTCTTAAATGAGGATGTAGCTTGGTAAAATCTGCTCAGGAATAAATATCTAAATAACAAGACATTGGCACAGGCGGTACATAAACCAGGAGACTCCCAATTTTGGGCAGGTCTCATGGATATTAAGGACCCCTTCTTTACAAGAGAAAAATTTATAGTTTTTTTGCAAAAAGAGAGAAAAATTTACAATACGAAGTGGAAGTCAAACCAGGTTTTGGTAGGATCTTTGGATAGGGAAAGACTCTCTAATGAAACAATATCAGTTGTTACACAACATTTGCTAGGAAAAAAAAATCAAACTGTAGCACAGAAGGCCACTGAACATCTGTTTTAGACGAGCTCTGGTGGAAGACAAGTTGAAGTTGTGGCTCGATTTGGTAGAAAATGTAATGAATGTTGAACTGGGTGAATCAAATGATATTTTTTTTGGAATCTAATAAAAATGCTGCTTTCACACTAAAATCTATGTATTCTGACATGATGAGATTCGAAAATGTGCCTGCTAATTAAGTGTGTGCCATGGAAGTTGAAAATACCACTTAACATAAAGGTATTTTTGTAGTATTTAAGGGAAGGAGTCATCCTGATAAAAGGAAAATCTTATCAAAATAAACAGGACAGGATGCACCAAATGTTGCTTTTGTAACTCTAGTGAGACCATACAACATTTGTTTTTAGATTGTCATGTGGCAAGGTTCATTTCGAATGCAGTATACATCTTGTTTGGTATTCAACCACCTGCAAGTATTTCTGATTTGTTGAGTTCTTGGCTTAGGAATTATTCTGTAAAACTTAGAAAACAAATCCTTGTGAGAGCATCGGCTCTTTGTTAGGCTATTTGGTTGAGTAGAGATGATTTTGTTTTCCAAAGAAACATCCCTAACTCGTATTTGCAGGTTATTTTTAGGGGAACTTACTGGACAAGGTGTTGGTCGCAGCTGTCTAAAGAGGAAGAGGAGAAATCCATAAAGAACAGCTGCCTTACAATGGAGAGCGCTGTTATGGAATTTTTCAGCAAATTTGGATGGAATTTCAGGACCAGAATAGAGGCCTAAAACACCTAGTTTCTCTTTTGTTAAATGTCTTGTTTAATATCTTGGTTGGCTTTTGCTGGCAGCCTGAGTGCTGTGTTTTTAACACTTAGGCAGTAGACATTCAACTTTGAATGTTCAAGAACACTTTCCTTAATCTAAAAAAATTAAGCCAAAATATTACAGCGACAACATTATACACACATGGATAACATAAGATGTGCAGACGTACGGAGAGAAATACTGCATTTACAGTCTCCAAAAAGCATGTTCTTGCATTTGAACTTTCAGCTCAAAGAAAGTAATAAAATGTGAGAGATTCCAATTTCTCATTGCAAAAAATGAAAAAAAAACATGTTGGAGTTGAAACTTCCAAAAAATGTCTCGATATTCCAATTTGACCATTTAACATTCAATGGAAACTGGATTTTCAATGGTAGCATAAAACACTCTAAGAATGGAAAAGAGGGATCTTAGTTTTCAAAGGTTTCAATTTACTACACCATATTAGAAGCTTTCACTTGGACAGCATTAGTCAAGACAAAAGAAGGATTGTTTAGTCCCATATTCTGAGTCCCAGTATTCATATCACCTTGGCTGTGGTGCTGATACTCATTTATATCTGGGCATCCCACTGCATTTTAAGAACAAAGACTGCAAAATGATTGATGAAATAATTGAGAAGGTTGGAAATGGAAATATTTGTCTTCAGGCTGGAGATGAGTGCCGATCAACCTAGTTTTGTCTAATTCGAAACTGTTTATTCTCTTGTTCTTTGGTCCCAAGGGGAGTCCTTGAGAAAATATAATGTTTTTAGATCAAGGTACTTCTTGCAAACAATCAGCATAAAAAGAAGTATAGATTAGTGAAGTGGGATTTTAATTTTATACCAACCTAGCTAAGTAATTAACAATAAGGTGAGATGGGGTCTTAGAATCTATATATCCAAAACGAATGTTTATTAAGCAAACGGCATTATAAATATTGTGAAATGAGATAAATATCTAAACAACAAAACTATTGAACAGATAACAACAAATATTTTCCGGTGCCGGCCTCTGTGTTGTAGGGCGCGAACATATAGTGAGTTGATCATTCCAGTGTGCCGAACTATAGAGACATAAGGCAACGGAATACATATACTTCTTGGAAGATAAAGTGGCTCTCGGCTATTATTCAGGATGTACTGCTGTACACAGGGATATTATTATTCAGCACACGCCACATAAGTGCACATTGTATGCTTATTACTTATGGTGTTACTACTGTTCCTGGCAGACATGTTGTTAGTGATAGAATCACTCTGCCTCGAAGTTCCATAGATACGTTGTTTCAGATCCCTGTTTATCTGAATCCCATCTGAAATCCTGAAAACATTCAGGTGAGTAGTTGTTTCGTTCTCCCAGAGTACATTCTGAGCCACTTGAGAGGTCGTCCTTGGGCAAAGAGTAGTCCGCGATCTCCATGCATCCATCTTGATCAAAATACAGTGAATTCGAAGAACTGTTGAGTTGGGTTCTTAGAATGCTGGATTCATTGTTGGGATAGCTCGACGATGAAGGCGTATCATCTTTGTACAATGTTTGGGATGAATTTCTTAGGTGAAGCCTGTATTTCTGAATCAATTTAAAAGAAGAGTTTTCTTTCTTAGTATATCCGCAAACAATTACAGTCCAACTTCTTCAGTGCTATGCAGAAAAAATCTCCAAAACGAATGACATTTGAACTAGCTTACGCATGAATGCATTTTAGAACCTGATCCGTTTGCCCTTCCTAAACTACACACACGAAGCTCCGGTTGTTAGAAAACATGAATTTATACAATAAGATACTCCTTCCGTTCAAATTATAGATCATTTTAGTTTTGTCCTAGTCTAACAGCTCTAACTTTGACCAAGTTTATAAGGAAAAACACCATTCAGAACATCCAACGAGTTTCTTATTAAATTCACCACAAAAAATATTCTGATAATACATTTATTTGGTACTATAAATGTTATATATTTTTCTATAAACTTGGTCAAAGTTAAAGATGTTTAACTTAGGATAAAGCTAATTGAACTATATTTTGAAACAGAGGAATAGGTGACAGCCTATAAGAACCATAAATTTATATGGTTGCCGTGATGCTTTATTGGTAATCCCTTTCGAGAATCACACAAGTCAATACTATGCATGCATGTAAAAAATCTAGATCCCATAAGTCTATACTTCCAATAAACTAATTGGACAATATGGAATTTTATTATCATGTGATAGTGAGAATCACAACAAAATGAGTGGTCTTAAATAATGCCTATTACTAAAGTGGATATTCATGGCCTCAGCATGGTATGCTTTAACTGGCGTGCATTACATTTTTGTTTATTATCACAAAATAAAAAAGTAATAAATATATATCAACACGAATATGATAATTGCATTTTAGCATGTGTGATACTAATTATATTATGGATTGTTATTATATTTGTCTAGATGCATATATGCATGTGCCTATTGTACAAGAAGATGTATATATCAGAATGAATTAATTAATCACCTGCAGGTGGCTTGCGACTTGCTCTCTTGTCAAATGTTTAACCTTCATTATTTCCAGTATCTTCTTTGGAACTGCCTCTGCAAACCAAGCGATACCAATGCAGTCACCACAAACAAATCAAATACGGAGGTTAATACGAACGTGCATCGCTTAAAAGGAAATGAGATCGAGCACTCACTCTCTGGTCCCAGGGAATTCACAGCTGCAATGAATTGGCGGTGCAGCTGCATAGTCCAGATGAGCCTTGACTTCCTGAGGTCCAGTATATCTGTGACCGTCCCGTTATTCTCTCTTATCTCACTGTCCAACGTCGCCGTTGCTTCAGTAGTGGTTCGATATGACAGCTGATCGATATGTTGAGCAATGTTGCACTTTCTGTGCTCCGCCCCAATTTGCTTCCGGAACACATGCTGCCAGATGTTCTTCAGTTCTTCAATCCTCAGAGGCTTTATCAGGAAATCGGAAGCCCCATTGGTGATGTACTTCATCACTGTGCTCGTATCTCCGTTTGAAGACATTACTGATGATATATTAAAATAATGAACATATGTAAAATTTTGTAAATACACACGAAATTCAGCTAACGCCTTCTCTCGAACCAGAATATTATTCACTAATAAATTAAACTAATACTGCATCTAATTAATTTATGAAACTAAATAAAGAGAGAATAGAGATTGAGAAACTTACTCACGGTAGGGATGCCAAACTTTGATGTAACTTCTTGCAGAATCAGTAAACTGTCTTCAGTTGGAAAGAACAAATCGCAAATGATGAGGTCAACAGTTTGCTCGTTGCCGTAGATGAAGGACATTGCTTCTCTAACATTATTATATGTTGTAACTGGATGAGATTGATGACTGAAGTATGTCAGAGAACATCATATATATGAGTACGTATATATGAATAATGTTGAACTAAAATGGTCATTAATTCTGACGTGATACTGTTGATCAGATGTAATATAATGTTTCTATATGAATGATTTAAGAGGATCCATAGAGTAGATATTGTTGATCAGAGTAAACTTTGACTCATATTGCATATATATTCTACAACTGAACCTAGGGTTTTATCTGAAGGTCTTCCATGAAGTTGGGTTCTGATCAAAATAAAGTCTTATGCATTAAGATCCAGAATTAGCCATCATGATAATGTAAATATACAACTTAAATAATTTTCGATAATAATCATGATATATCTATCTAGACATATGATGGATGTCGTATTACCCTTGTAGCTGCACTTGATAAGTAGTTCCTCCATAACCTTCAGGTACGAAATGTTGTTATCGATGACCAGGACTCTTAGCCCAGAAGGCCACAGCTCTTGGTCCATTCAACCTAATTAACAGAAAGCAATTTTTTCTGCATGTTAGGAGCGAGTGATGTTGTGCTGATTAATAACTTGGCAACTTAGCTACCCTTTTAATCTAATTAACCTGCCCTTTCTTCTAGGCGCATTCTTTTTGTTGAATATACTACGAATAGTTCACTACCACCTGGAGTCTAGCCAGGAATCAAATATGCGGTCTAAATTTAAACATGAGATTGCGTGACTTTGGCCTATCAACGGCATTCTACAGTCTAGACCCAGATAAGGTGTAATTAATGGAAGTCGGTACGGAAATAAAGTGAAGGATATGAGGGGCAGAGCGAGGATGCCTCACCTGCTACCAACTTGTACAAGGACTGTGACTTTCAATCATTATAAAAAAAGTATGAAGTTTAACGGTGCTCTTGCAAATAACAAGACGGAAGAAACAGTAGCTAGATATGTCGTAGAACCGCCCGCATGCCTTCCTTTAGCGATGGACTATACACATGCGTACCACTGAAGACACTTTGATTAATATATCCAAAGCATCGCAAATTTGCAAAAAAAAAATGGTATCGATGAAACTAATAAACACAATATCTCACCAGCCAGCATGCTTCTGCTTGCAAGCTAAGCTAGGTCAGCTTATTATTATAACTTGACCAAAAACATGTGCATGCAAACAACCACCCCCATATGCTTGCACGTATACTTGATATGAAGAGGGATGATATCTATTGGCGGCAAACATAAAATCTTTTTTCACATGCGATATTGAAGGAAGCACTTACTGCGGGGGGGCGGACCGACAAATTAAGCTATGTATCCCACAAATGATCTAGCTAACGACGACTGAGGTCACCAGCTGGTGCTCCAAGACAGTAATTACAAGATACGTAAATATGGTATGATTCAGTCATATATAGTATGACTATGTGTATGAATATGCCGATCTACTCCAAGATGATTAACTAGAGGAATATATATATAATTGAAAAGCCATGCGTATGGAGAGGGTGAGATCCTGTATATGCGCGGCATGATGCATGAGGTAGAAGGAGATCGAGGGGTATATATCGGCTCGAAGGGAGAGAGAGAGAGAGAGAGAGAGAGAGAGAGAGAGAGAGAGAGAGAGAGAGAGAGAGAGAGGGGAATCAAATGAAGCTTTGGGAGCTGGAGGCAGACTAACTCTAGCTAGGCGCCCCACGTGAAGCTCCTCTCCTCCACAACCTTAACAACCCTAACGTGCGGCGGTGAGAGGCCGGAACATATGCACCGGCCGTCCTCGGCGTCGGCGATGAGAGAATAATAATGAGTCTAGACCCCCGCCAGTGGTTGTACGACGACGTATATACCATATGTCTCCCTTGTCATCATCAACAGGGCTAGCTAGAGAGCGCGCGTATATTGCACTCGCCCCGGCCGGCCCGACCCTCTCCCCCGGGCCCAGCATGAAAGCTCCATTTCCTCGCACTTTCGTGAGCCCATGTACGGTTTCTACGATATCGATATATCCGTTCCGATCCACACACACTGCGAGATAGCCACGGATTGGTGATGAGGACGCATGCATGAGAAAAGATGAGCATATATAGCACGCCCGCCAGCCGCGCTTTCTTCTTGTGTGGCCATGTGATGATGCGAACAAAAGAGCGGGTGCTCGCGACACCGGCGACGGCGACATCTCGTCGATTAGGAGGGTATGTGATGATGATCAGGACGTACGGGAAAATTAAAGCTAGCATGCACACGCTTGCTAGCTCACCAAAGTACGTACGGCGACGATATATATGGACGGCGGTGCACAATTGTATATATGGCGCCGGATAATCGTGCTCGAGCGCCGCGCGCCGAGTTTATATGTTTGTTTTGCCGTCGAATTGGAGTTCAGGTACGGTGAGGCAACCATATCTTTCGTTGAGCAATACCTTTCTTTCACTTCTAACTTTCAAGTATTTGAGGTCAGGTTAAACAAATAATTAACTCTCGGTTGCATTCCACATTCGACGCATCCAAAGTCAAATGTCCAAATGCAACCATGATATATAGACACTGTATTATCACAGCTAATTTAGTAATGCATGGCAACATATGTACATTAGAAATTATAGGCAAATATGCTCGTGCATTGCTATGGACAATTTAAGTTCGGATACATATAGTTGCCCAAGCATTAAATTGTAGGGATCTACTTGATCGAGTCATGGACGGAGGGCTAGTCATATAGGGTAGACTAAGGCTCACTTGTCAATAACTCAAGGCAGATCAAATCAAAAATTTAGGTGGAAACAGAAATAGTTATATAAAGGCAATAATGCTCCCCCTCCGGTAGATAATCCACTCGATGAAATCATACAAAACATTCAGTTGACAAATTGTGTGAAGCTGATGATGATTTTAATATGATGGTGGTGGCAATATATGATTGTGTTCGTGGATTCTATGGTGATAGCGTCGACGAGGGCTGAAAGAGCATCTAGGCCTCTAGTGGGTTTTGGTGTATTTAATGACAACACGATTAAAGGACTAACTTGTTTACAGGAGATTATGAGCAGGAATTCAATTTACACTGCTAGAAAAACCGTCATCTGTACCGGGCGGGAACCCCCGATTTGTACCGGTTGCCCGCCCGGTACCGCTTGGCCGGTACTAAGTGCGCCGTCACTTAGTACCGGCTTGGCCGCCTGGTACTAAAGATGCACTTTAGTACCGGTTGGTGCAGCCATTTAGTACCGATCGGTGATACTGACCGGTACTAAATGTCTTTTTTTTTTCTTTTCTGATTTTTCATTTTTTAGATTTCAACTAATTCGTATTCGTTTGCGTATTCATATTCGTGTACGTCTGCGTATTCATATTCTTGTACGTTTGCATATTCGTATATATTCGTATCTAGCATACAAGAGAATATATTTATTATAATTACATACACTAAGTCGTCATGCATATAAGTTTTGTTCGACAAATGTGTACAAGATTCTAAGTGTCAGCCACCTCATCATCTCTGATGTCCTTATTCGGATCCACTCGACCCACACTTATCTTAGGATCCACATAAAATTCTCCATTTGGATTTATGACCTCATCTAGGAGGAATCCACAGATTGATTCTTGAATTGCTTTGATTTTTCCGGTTGGATGAGGTCATCCGCCATACAAGTAATCTGTCAAGTGCAAACACCAATATTTTCAATTAATATCTAGATGGAACTAAATACAAGTAATTGTTAGTAATGTTGTTCTACGTACATTGAATTCATGTCGTGACATAGAGCTGCGGCAGCAAAAATCCATCATGTACTCACATACGTAGTAGCCACATAGGTTGTTTCCTTGCTGCTGTCTCATAATCTATATATTCATATATATAGATGGGTTATGAAATATTTATGTTGATTAAAGAAATGATAGTAGATGTGCGGTATGTATTCGTACCGGAAAGTTAGTGTTGAATTCTAGCTCGCATGGTGTTGATGCGATTCCTATATGTTTTTTGAGGAAGCGAGTCCATGCCCTTTGCATGATGTTTATGAGGTCTTGGTAATAATATATTAGCTTCTTCAAGGAGTCGTACACCCGAACTCGGCATCTATCGATCTCGATAATAAGAAGGATCCAGTGGAATCTGTTTCATACACATATATGTATAAGAAATGTTGGATATATATACACATATATATAGTCAAGTCAAGAAAAAAGACAAAGAACTCACTCGAAGTTGTTCGGTAACAGAATGTATTGACAAGTATTCTGCCTGAGTATGTTGTTCTCGGTCCGATTAGGCCATTTCCTGACACTCTCCTCATGTATATTATATGGGTCTATGAAGCCGACGTGATAGTACTCTCTTTTTTCTGGCATTCTTGAACCTTCATCCTACATGATTAGAAAAGAAGGAAGAGGATGAGAAAACACATAATTAGTACAGCTAGAGTACTATATATACAAACGGTACGACGAAGTACACTTACATACAAAATACACTAAGGAGAGACTTGTCTAAGGCATCTTGATGGTACAGATCATAAAGATTTTCAAATTCAATCCATATGTCATCCATCCCCCGATTGAAATGTCTATCTTATACTCGAGCACAGAACATTACATCCTTCGATGCACTTACTTTCAGGTACTATACATGCAACTCACACATCCTAGTTGGTAGCCGCGGAATCAACTCTTCCCACATAAGAGGTTCCCCCAACTTGAAATGTTTTTTGTTTGCCCCTGGGTGAACCTCGATTTCTGCCCCTTCGAGCTGAGCTTTTGTGAGGACGCTTTCCAGCACAAATTGAGCAGTAGCTGCATCCTTTTCGGAAAGCACTTTCAGCGGGGGTATCGATTGCTTGGACTGTTGTCCGAGCTGGGGAACTTGGTTGCGCCGACGGTTACTTTTCTTCTCCCAGGATTTTGTGATTTGGCGGTCGTAGTCTGATAGGGGTGTCCTGTACTTCGGTTGGAGTAAAGATCTGAAGTATTTCTTATCTGCCTCTGACCACTCATGCACCGGTGGAGGCTTTTTTGGCGCGAAATGATCTCTGACATGCTTACGCACACTTTCCTCCAATTTCTCCTGAGTCATTTCGTATGCTAACTTCGGTGGTGGAGGCTTTTCTTTCTTCTTCGTGGGGGTGTTCCTCTTCTTAGGAGGCGGCACGGCCTTTGTGCTCTTCCTCGCCTTCGGAGGCGGTGACGGTGGGACCCAAGCCTTCGCGCTCTCCTTCTTCGTCTTCGGAGGCGGTGACGGTGGGACCCAAGGCCCTGAGCTGGCACTTGAGTCCCTTGCATCATCGGGAGCTGGACTGGGACTCTTTTCTGCTGCCGTTGCTGATCTTGGAGCCGGACTGGGACTCCTTTGTGGTGCCAGTGGTGATCTCAGAGCTGGAGTGGGACTCCTTTCTGGTGCTGGAGTGGGAGTCCTTTCTGGAGCCAGAGTGGGACCTCTTTGCGCTGCCGGTGAATTTGCGGGCTCGGAGCCGGGAGTTGGTGTGTCGGCGAAATGTAATATGTGCCTTTCCGATGACGCAAATCATATGTACCGCTTGTTCCAATAGATCCATGTATGGACGGCCTGTCCGAGTTCTTCTTCTCCATCACCTCCAGGGATCTCGAGGTCGAGTTCTTCCCATCCTAGCGCGACTCGATCAGCCATGACCCTAGCATATCCATCCGGAATCGGCATGCTATGAATTGTCCCACCTTGGACAGGCACTTCAGCAACACCGTGCGCGACCAGTTTGATCTTTTTCCTCTACTGATACAGAAGCTCGCAGGGGGTCCTCACGGTGATGTCATCCGCCGGGTAATGTTCTGGCTCATCCGCAACCACTGCGGGTTGACCTCCGGCTGGGTGCTCCGTGGAAGCGACGCTGCTACGGCATTGCGAGCCGGGACTGCTCTCCAAATTGGCTACATCATGAATTGACACACAATCCAACAATAACAATATTTACATAATATATCTATGCCATTAACTATTTAAATTTGCAAGTTAAATACATCATAATGCAACAATATGATAATTATTAAACTCAGATATATAATAACATGATTCTCCAACAATTTTCTACGATTTTCCATGATTCTCCAACAATTTTCAACAATAAGCACATGATTCTAGTATTTTCCAACTATTTTCTACGATTTTCCAACTATTTTCTACGATTTTCCATGATTCTCCAACAATTTTAAACAATAAGTACATGATTCTACGATTTTCCAACTATTTTCTACGATTTTTCATAATTCTCCAACAATTTTCAACAATAAGTACATAATTCTACGATTTTCCATCCATTTTCTATGATTTTCTAGAAAATCATACAATTTTTGCATAAATTTCCAACTATTTTCATATAAATTTTTTCTATAATTTTTCCTATAATATCCAAATATTTTCTACAATTTTTCTATAATTTTCAACTATTTCTAACCATTTCCTATTAAAAAATACATATGCTGACGTCAGCATTGGTTGTGCTGACGTCAGCAGAGGGCTTACGTTAGCCCTCTCTCTGCTGTGCCCGGGCAGCGGGTACGGGCGGCGTGGTGAGGCCGGGGCGGCGGCGCGCGACGGCGGACGAGGGTGGGGTGGCGGTCGAGGGTGTCGGGGTCGGCACGGCAGACGTCGGCGAGGGGAGGAGGCGGCGCCGCGGGTGGACGCGTAGGGTCGGGGCCGGGCGGCGCGGTGAGGCCGTGGCGGCGGCGTGCGAGGGGATGCGGCACGCCGGGAGCGGGGTGGCCGTCGAGGGCGTCGTGGTCGGCACAGACGGGCGGCGGCCCGCCGCCAGGGTCGAGGACGATCGAGCAAGGCGGGCCGGGGTCGAGGAGCGCTCGGGCCGATGCGGCGCGTTCTCGGTCGAGGAGCGCGCGGGCGGGATGGCGCAGTGGCGGTCTTGGACGGCGGCGGTGTCGGGCGGGACGGGGTGCTCGTGGGGGACGGCGGCCGGCGACGACGACGAGAGGGAGATCGAGGGGAATGAAATCGATCTAAGTCCCAGATATATATATAGGAGGGCAGTTTAGTACCGGGCCGTGGCTGCGCCCGGTACTAAACTGGCTCATGGGACATTTAATACTGGGCGCTACCATGGCCCGGTACTAATGTGGACACTTTAGTACCTGGCCAAGGCTCTGCCTGGGTACTAAACCGCCTCCACCGGCGGGAAAATTTCATGGAGGCACCCTGCCCGGTACTAAAACAAAAAATTTAATATTTTGCAGCCATTATTTTGGATATGGATTATGCTTTTCTAATGTGTAAAAAATTGATAAATGCATTTAAAATAGAAGGATATAATATTTTGAACATGCAAAATTATTGTATAATACTTTTCATTATGAAAATTTTGTAGAATATAGGTATATGCGTATAAAAATTGTTTTATTTTCCTTTTAAATGTTTTTGGTTTGTAACATATTTCAAAAAATTCATGAAAATGCTAATATATGTTATTTAGATCAAGAAAAATGGTAATAGTGGAGTAGACAATGAAGGGGATCATGTTGAAGATGCAAACATAGAACGAACAATTAATACATAGGTAAACAATACTAAATGATATTATTTTTTACCACAAAAAATATATATTATTACATAAATCACTTGATCAAATGAACAATAAAGTAAAACATAATGGATACTATGACTCAACATTATTTAATGAAACATTTACAATTTTCTTTTTGACGAACGCCCCTTGGTCGTGATCGCGGCGTAAATAAGGAGCGTCCTCTTTGGCTAACAAGATATTTGGGTCAACATCAACCGAGAACGGAGGACGGTCATCAAAATGATCAAAGTCTTCTGACTTGTCCGAAATATCCTCAACTCTAATGATTTTTCGTTTTCCTGGAAGAACTATGTGGTGTTTTGGCTTGTCGTCGGACTTGACTGAATTTTTCCTAGGCTTGATTGACATGTCCTTCACATAGAACACCTGTGCGATATCCTTGGCTAGGACGAATGGTTCGTCTTTATCCATTCTTTTTGAAGTCCACAATTGTCATCTCATACCGGTCTATCGTTATGCCGCCTCCAGCTCGGTTCACCCATTGGCACCGAAACAAAGGAATCATCAAAGACCCATATTCTAGTTCCCATATCTCCTCTATGACTCCGAAGTAGCTGTCCTTATTTCCATCATTGTCTATTGCGTCTATACGCACACCACTATTTTGGTTGGTGCTCTTTTCGTCTTGAGCTCTTGTGTAAAATGTATACCCATTAATCTCGTACCCTTCATACTGCATGATTGTCATTGATGGGCCCCTTGTCAGCCATTAAAGTTAATCTACAATCGTGCCGTCACCCATCAATTTTGCTCTAAGCCAAACAGCAAAGTTATCTATGTGATGCCTTGTAATCCAGGCCTCAGGCTTCCCTGGATTTTCAGACCTTACGATATTCATGTGCTCATCCATATATGCAGTCACGAGGGATGAATTTTGTAGAACGATGAAGTTTGCTTTGCGGATTTCACTCTCCGGGATGTGCATATTAGATTTCTTCCCTAGTATGCCCTTTCCCTTCAGTCTCCCCTCGTGGCGTGACATGGGGACCCCAATTGGATTAAGATCATCAATAAAGTCAACACAAAACTCAATGACCTCCTCTGTTCCATAGCCCTTGGCGATACATCCTTCTGGTCGAGAACGATTGCGAACATACTTCTTAAGAACCGCCATGTATCTCTCGAAAGGTAAAATGTTGTGTAGGAATACAGGTCCCAGAATATTTATCTCTTTGACAATATGAACCAAGAGATGTGTCATAATATTAAAGAATGAAGGTGGAAATACCATCTCAAAGCTGGCAAGGCATTGCACAACGTCATTTTATAGTTGTATGAGCTTCTCAGGATCGATTGCCTTCTGTGAAATTTTGTTGAGGAAAGCACATAACTTCACAATTGCCAATCTAACATTCTCCGGTAGAATACCCATCAACGCAATTGGAAGCAATTGTGTCATTAGGACGTGATAGTCATGAGACTTTAAATTTGTGGACTTTTTTCCTTCATATTTAATCTTCCTTGTATATTTGACGAGTACCCGGACGGTACCTTTATACTGTTGAAGCAATCAAACATGCTTTGCTTCTCCTCTTTACTAAGAGTGTAGCTAGCAGGACGTAAGTAGTGTTGTCCCTTCTATCTCTTCTCAGGTTGAAGATCTTCTCGTTGTTTCATTTCTTTCAGGTCGCATCTTGCTTCTAGTGTATCTTTTCCCTGACCATAAGTACCAAGGAAACCTAGTACATTCACACAAAGATTCTTTGTCAGGTGCATGACGTCAATTGCGTTGCGGACCTCCAAGACTTCCCAATAAGGTAGCTCCCACAATATAGACTTCTTCTTCCACATCGGTACATGGCCGTTTTCATCATTCGGAACTGGTTGGCTGCCGCGACCCTTTCCGAACACTAGATGAACATCCTTTATCATAGAGAAAACACGCTTTCTGTCATGGAACATAGGCTTAGCACGAGTTTCCGGTTCCCCTTTGAAATGTTTCCCTTTCCTTCTCAAGGGGTGTTTGAGGGGAAGAAATCGACGATGACCCATATAGACAACCTTCCGAGACTTTTTCAGATACAAGCTGTCGGTTTCATCTAAGCTATGGGTGCATGCCTGATATCCCTTGTTTGACTGCCCGGACAGGTTGCTAAGTGTAGGCCAATCATTGATGGTTACGAAAAGCAATGCTCAGAGGTCGAAATTCTCTTGTTTGTACTCGTTCCACACACGTACACCTTCTGTCTTCCACAACAATAAAAGCTCATCAACCAATGGTCTTAGGTACACATCAATATCGTTGCCAGGTTGTTTGGGGCCTTGGATAAGCGCCGACATCAATATATACTTCTCTTCATGCATAGCCAAGAAGGAAGGTTAAACATACAAAGGGTCACAGACCATGTACTGTGACTGCTCCCCCACTCGTCGAATAGATTCATTTCATCTGTACTTAAACCAAACCTTATATTCCTTGGGTCGCTGTCAAAATCTGGGAATTGTCTATCCACATTTCTCCACTGAGACCCATCTGCAGGGTGCCTCATCAGCTGATCTTGCTTACGCTCTTCTTTGTGCCACCGCATCAACTTAGCATTTGTTTTGTTTCTGAACAAGCGCTTCAAGTGTGGTATTATCGGGAAATACCACATCACCTTAGCGGGAACTTTTTTCCTTGCGGCCTCACCGTCGACATCACCAGGATCATTTTGGCTGATCTTATACCACTTTGCGTCACAGACAGGACATGCATCTAGTTCTTCGTATTCACTGCGATAGAGGATACAATCGTTAGGACATGCGTGAATCTTCTGTACGTCCAACCCAACAGGGCAAACAACCTTTTTGGCTTCGTAAGTTGTCGGGGGCTGTTCGTTCCCCTCTGGAAGCATCTTCTTTACAAGTCCTAGTAACTCCTCAAATCCCTTATCGGAAACACCATTCGCTACCTTCCACTGCAGCATTTCCAGTGTGGTGCCCAATTTTTTTAACCCCTGCTTGCAATCTGGATACAACATTTTTCTATGATCCTCCAACATCTTCTCAAACTTCTTTGACTCCTTCAATGTTTTAGCGTCTTTGTGTGCATCGACTAAAACCTGACCTAGTTCGTCAGGTGGTTGTTGTTCTTATGCAGCATTTTCTTCTGCCTCATGCATTGGTTCATCTTCGAAGGCACCTGCTTCATACAAGTGAGCCCAGTCTGGGATGTTATCATCATCATTATCTTCTTCATTGTCTTCCATCGGAACTCTAGGTTCACCGTGCTTGGTCCAAAGAGTATAGTTATCCATGAATCCCTTTTCAAAAAAGTGGACATGTAGAGTATGTCTTTTTGAGAACTCCTTTTGATTTCAGCAAATGCGGCATGGATAGAACATGAAACCTTTCAATGACTTGTGGGTCTCAGCAGCATCGAGGAAAGTTTTAAGATCGTTAATCCATGCCATTGTGGACCGCTGGCCGTACATCCATTGTCGATCCATCTACAAATAATATATTCTCGTTGGATAAGCAATTTCATTCAGTGGAAAAGAACTTCACAATTTTGTAATAACAAACATTTTTATTACATCCAACACAATTTATTCAACAACACATAAGTCTTCAACCATCTGGCATGATTTAGTCAACAACACATACATAGATTACATTCAAAAACGAACACAAACATCCCAACAACCAACATGCAACTTAAAAATTCACAAAACATCACATAGGTTTTCAACTGTCATTGCGTGGGAATGCAGAATGCTCTGACGGATTTCTTGCTGGTGCAGAAGAAGATGGCGAAGCTGGAACCTCCGGGTTTGGTGGTGACGAACCGTACCGCCGCAACAAATCATCAAGATCAAACGGAGGTTCCTCGCCCCTTGCCATACATTCTCTATATGTTTTTCCAAATAACGGAGCACTGCCCTATGAAAAGCGCTAGGTTTCTTGGACCGGCGACCTACTGGAGTTGTGCCCTTCTCTCCAGAAGGACAACGATCACCCCCACCGGCGCCACTCCCTCTAGCTGCTGAAGCCATAGTTTACTGGAAAATACTTTTATTTTTCACAACATTATAAATTCTTACAATTACAATAAAACCTGAATAAATTAATTAAGATAAATCACATTAACTTTCAAATTGATTGAAAAAACTCTTACAATTACAATGTAAATATTAATTACTATTACAATTACAATGATCACATTAATTACTCTTACAAATAACAATCGTTTACATTTCACACTTGCTGATAAGTGTCTGTGAACTATAATGCAAAATCACATTAATCCTCAATCAGAAAAAACTAAATAGATTAATTGAAATAAATTTCTAATTAATTAAAATAAATCTCTATAACTCCTAATTATTTTGACACCCTTCAGTTTCAGGCGAACACTCTTTTCAATATCTAGAAACCATCTAGAAAAAAAAACTTTATTTCGAAAAATATATATGTCGGTAACCTCGATCCTGCGGTGATGACACTGCCTTTCGGGGGGACACGGTATGGTACAAGGACGTCACCAATAGGCCAGTCGCAACACCAACATTTACGGTTGATAGGAACGCAGCACTTGGCACAGGCAGCATGCTCGTTGATATGCTCTCAGTGTAACAACGGCCCGTATTAACCGCAAGTGCTGGTGTTGCAACCAGCCCATTGGCGACGTCCTTATAGCGCATCGTGTATCTCCGAAATGTAGTGCCATCACTGTTGAAAAGGAGATTAACGACATATACTTGTTTCGAAATAAAGATTTTCTAAGCTTCTAGATGGTTTCAATGTGAGCCTAAATAAATACATCACTAGAGTGTCAAAATTATATATTCATAATACAAAAAATTCTACTATACTCATTTGTCATATATACAAGTAAATCACATGAACTATCTAAACTCATTATAAAATTTTCCACTGACCACATACTCATCTCATTCTCAAAATCCATTGAAAAAATGTCTATAAATTATCGACATTCAACCTAGCCAATAAACCTACTCCAACATTCAAGTCATCGGTTATATATATCTCAAATCATAGCATAAATCAAAGAAAGCATGCTCATCTACACTATTTCTAAAAATCACAAATTTTTCTAACTATGGAGCATAAAACGAAGCAAAAAGATCATCAATGAAGAGAGGATGAAATTGCTTACCTTTGGTGCACTTGGATGAGTGCAAATCACACAAAAAAAGATCAAATGGTGGCACCACTCTAAAATGAGAGAGGAACCGAGCTCGAGCTGCTCTCTGAGTGAAATGGCTAGCTCGGGCTCGGGGAGGAAAAAGGGGTGAATTAATAGTTGGCGAATTAGTACCGGCTGGTGGCTCCAGCCGGTACTAAAGCGCCCCACTTAGTACCGGCCGAAGCCACTAGCCGGTATTATATTTCGTGGGGGCCGTTTAGTACCGGCTGGAGCCACCAGCCGGTACTAAATGGTTGCTAGCCGTTGCGGACCGCTGTCGGTGGAGCGGTTTTGTACCGGCTGGAGCCACCAGCTGGTACTAATAGGCTCCCATGAGCACTGTTCCTTTGGCCCGGTACTAAATTGGCACGTTAGTACCGGCCGAAACCGTGATCGGTACTAACGGCCGCAGACGAATGTGCATTTTTCTAGCAGTGTTAGGAATTGATATTAAATGATATGGCTCATGTATTGCAAGCAAATGTGTATATCCCATTGGCATTATTTATATGTGATAAGCAAATTAAGAAACGAAAATTTAGAGCAAACTAGTCATGGTTGAAACCAAGGCTCTAGCATTAACTAAGGCTTGTTCAATTTATGATAGGGTTAAGAGTGACAAGCAAAAACTTTGTGAATGAGACATGATATGCTTATCCATAGTTAATGAGACACAAGTTTATGCATATATATATATATATATGTCATATATATATATACATATATATACATATATATATATGTCTATTTAGCACAAGGGTGTTGAATAGTATTTAACACACCGGCGGAGCTCCGCCCATGGGCCAGCCAACCGGCCAGAATCCAACGCCTGCTAGGAGACCATAAAATCCTTGAAGTATTTACTTTCCGATAGCCAAATATGTACCACTATCTATCCAGCAACTTTGTGCAATAAATAGCTAGCATTTTTCCTGCCGCTCTCTGCGCTGGTATTTCAAATTCTTCACCTTCCTCTCAGAGGTGGCCCTAGCCAATTTCATACCAAAATGATGGATCAGCAGCGCAAATCGAGGATGCGTCTAGATGTGTGCGACCGTCTCACATGCCACTCCCCGGGCGTCCCTCCATTGGTGATCGGCAGGTTAGCCCCCATCCGTACCACCCTCTTATTTCCTATCTGCAAGTGCGCAGATAGTTGGAAAAATTCATGTTTTTTCCTATATATGGCTTGATGTACAGATATGCACCACGAGGATGTTGAGGGCTGGATCTGCTGAATTGCACATGCGGCAAGGTCAATCATCATAGGAACTCCATCTGCCCCATCATCTTCCTCCACGACATCCGGTGGTGCACGTGCTCCTCGACGGTACCGGTGCAGGTAACCTCGGATCTATTGTTGCTCTTGATGGATCAGATCAGTCAAATAAAACTGCATCAGTTGTGTGATGGAGTAGAAGTAGCGGCCAAAACATGGAGGAAAGAGAAACCACATAATCACTAACGAATGCAGGATCTAAGTCCTCGAGTTGATTTTTAACATATTCCTACTTCCTCAAGCAGCACGTTAGACCGCCCCGGTGCTTGAGTTATAATCAATAAGGCAATCTCACCTGTTAATTTCAATTTTTATGTTCTTTCAATCATATTCTTACACATTGCTGGGCAGATGAATGCTAGAGTAGTATTTTTAATAATTTTTAGAGTACTATTTTTTTCATATTTTAGTAGTATTTTCACAACTTTGGGTAGTATTTTTTCATAAATCATAGTAGTATTTTTTTTCTTATCCAAGTAGTATTTTCCACAATTTAGAATAGTACTTTCATTATGTCGTGTAGTATTTTTTATTATTTAGAGTAGTATTTTTCATACTTTATATTAGTTCATAACATGTGAATCATGTGGTCATGCTGCCATACAACTGCACGACCACTTCAGCAGTCCATGAGATGTCGTACTCTGATGGAAATAATTCTGCAAGTATATCATCATGTTTCGTTTTTTTTTCTTAGCTACGCGCTACTGAAGCTGATATGATGAACTATTGAACTAACCAATTTGTGCTCTCATAGACTGGAATTTGGGCTTCAAGATACCAAAGCTGAAGCGGTGGATTATTGCTGTTGCGGAGGAGGAATAGAGGAAGTCAAAAACTTAAAATAAAAATGTTATTAGTTAAATATTTTGTTTGCTATTCTGAGTTGTCAAATACTTACTTTACTACTGTACAAATAACTAGTGATTTGTGAGATGTAATATGTATTATTAGCACATATTTACAAAACATGTACAATTCACTTTGAGTATAGTTCTTATATGGTACATGTATAAACAAAAGTTTGGTTTTTAATATGTTTAATTTGATCATTACGGTTTTGTGCATCAAACAATTACTATTTTGCTTGTTATGCTTCAATCACCGCGATATTATCTTATTATGGCTAAGTTGAGCAACCTGCGAGGGGCTAGTCGATCATCGAGGTGGCCAATATACGAAAATTACTCCTAAAATTTAAAACAAATGCCCTCATCTTATATGCAAGATTGCTCATCCACTTCACATAAGGTGACAGCATCATTGAACCACAAAAACATATCCACATATCCACATCTTGCCTGCATGCGAAATTAATATTCTTACATGCATACTTCTAGCTACCATTAAATTCTCCATCAAAATAGAGGTAATAAGGATCAAGAGTCATTAATATTCTAGCATGAAGGCCCAAATTACTCATCTGTTTGCACATAGTGATTAATGTGTGACACAAGGTCCATTGGTCACGGCTGTTCCACCATTTGGTGCAAATCAAGGAAATGATGCATGCTTTGATCTTAAGCAAATCAAGGAATAGTCAAATTTTGTTCATCTATATATGTGCGTGCAGACATTTAAGAGTAATTATTTTATTTATTGTATGGTGAGGTGACAGGGTAATTGTTGGTAATGACATTAAAATAAGCATTACACCAAAATTGTATCTAGGATGCGTGATTTTTACTACTATTATTTACTGTGTGCGGCGCGTGTTCTTACGGCCAACATGGAACTCGTTAGAGCTCTGGCCACAACATGGAACGTCGATCACGTTGAAGCTCCGGCCAAAACATCTATCTACCATAAAAATCTTTTACACAATCGAGTAATTTATAGCAATAATGCTGGAGATAGTTTTTACGGTCCAAGGATGAAAAACTTGAATTCTACTGCCGAGATGATTCATCGGAGGTCCAAGGATGCAAAACTTGAATTTGACTGTGCATACTTCCCGTGACTACCGACAGGTGCATGGGCGGAGCTAGGGGTATGCCCCTGTATTCCTTGGCATACCCAAGATTTGGAAGGAAATACTAATAAAGATATATAGATGCATCTCCAAGAGTTTTTCTAAAACACATTATCTAAATTATCATTTGAAGAGCCTTCTACATCAAAGTGGTTTTCTATATGTTTTCACTCTCCAACAGCTTTTATATATCTTGTGTACGCTCTAGAAAGCCATTTTCGTTATCTATCTTTAGTTAGCAAGAAATACAGAATAGGGGATGGCTACATTTGGATAGCCACTTAGAGAAACTGTTGTAGGGTATTTTTCCATCAAAATCTCTATTCCTAGGAATGAGAGGAAAGATATAGAGAGTCTTTTGGAGTTGCTCTTATACTGTCAAATATGGTTCATTGGCTCAATACACCAAAGCTCACGAACCAAGCCTAGAAATGCAGAAACTTACGTCCCTCATGTGATCTCAACGCTGTGGAGTACCGCTCGTGTCCTACTATGCGAGTCGCGTCCAGTCGGTGCTCGGTGCTCAACGGGACGGTGGCTCTCTGCTCGGATGCTCCCCCACTCTGGTGATCGGCAACCGGAGACCTGACGGCCTCGCGACCTCATGTCCTCGCCCACATGGGCCATGGCTTGCGTCCTCTCCTGCTAGCGCGAGTTGCGAAGAATAGAAGGTGCCTACCACCAGCCCACCGGGCACCGGCGGCCAAGACAACGACGTCCAAGGCCCTCCTCTGACCGGTGGCCCTCTCGGACCACTGTTCTGTAATATTATTTAATTATTCATGTTTAGAACTTAAATTTTGGTTACTATTATAGATTTGTTATGATCATTATAACTTATCGTCCATTATATTGTGTATTTGCTTTGAAACATGGCATACACAGCCGCAAATTCCTGGCTCCGCCACTGGACAGGTGGATGCCGAAATACGTGCCCATACCAAAATACATTTTTTCCCTTCAATCATTCAAATTAAAGAAAAAACAAACCAGTAAGTTTTTACTTCCTACTTTCTACTTTTTACTTCTAACCATTTCCTACTATCCTATACCTCCTTATGTGATAACAGCTCAATTACCTTTTTCATTGGTCATTCAGAATTTTTTTGAATTACTAATCATTCAAAACTGCTTTAATACAATAATGGAGACTAGGTCCGCGTCAATCAAGGGTCGTAGGTCCATTTAATCCATTCAAATATACTCGTACTGAGATTTTACTCCCCAGGAACTAAGGCACCGTAATTTTCTCCATTCTGTTGCACTCACCAGAGTCGGTCATTGCTCCGCCATGGGTGTTAAATATCTATTCAACAACCCGCATGCTAAATAGACCATATATATATATATATCTGTGTGTGTGTGTATGTATATGTATGTATGTATATATATGTATATGTGTGTGTGTCTATATATATATATATTCTCAAATTGGAAAGCTTACATATGAAATTGAATTGTGGATTTAAATTGATAAAGAAGATTTCATACATGACATAAATCAATGCGAGTTAAAAGTAAATGGCTAGGATGAAGGTAGAAGACCGAGAGGCGTGTTTCAAGAGGCTACACAAGAGACGCCTTGGGGGAGCAAGGAAACCGATATAGGTCAAAGACCAGAGATCCTAGAGTCATGGAGAGCTCTATGTTGAAGAATGTCATTGCTTAAATGAAGGAGGTGACTTATGAATCAAAGATGGAATTCACTCTTATGCGAAAGAAGATTCAAAGTCACTAGCTCAAAGAGTGTATGCTCAGTGAATTGAAGATGTTGATGCCCTCACAATATTGATCAAAGAAAGGACGACATGATCATGATGAGAAGCTCAAGTGGTGTTTGTATATTTTATTTGTACGCTTGAGTACTATCAATGGGGATGCAACATCAGTGGGTTTAGACAAAACCAGAGTGCTCATAGCAGTCCCTAAAGAGTTTAGCCCGAGAGAACTAA
Organism: Panicum virgatum; assembly: GCF_016808335.1. Lineage (NCBI taxonomy): Eukaryota > Viridiplantae > Streptophyta > Magnoliopsida > Poales > Poaceae > Panicum > Panicum virgatum. The sequence goes on along the minus strand of NC_053153.1, from coordinate 25,113,920 downwards.
CCCTTTAGCTTTTTTAATGTGCGACAGGTCTTACCGGTCCAAGGGATTGGTCTAACCGGTCTAAGCAAGTTTAGCTCTAACTGCTAGTTTTCAAAGTTCGATAGGTCTGACCGGTCAAAGGGACCGTCTGAACAGTCTGATGCTGACACACTACTACAATTCTGGATTAAGCGAGGCACTTTAAAAAGGCATTTGAGACGGGCATAAAAAATAACCTCCTCTATTAATGCCCAGCATTAACAGAGGCGGTCATTTCTTATTAACTAGGGCGGTTACGAAAACCGCCTCAGAATATCGATTAACAGAGGCGGCTTTTGTAAGCAGCCCGCCTCAGTAAAAAATCAAGCCCACCCAAGCCAAACTCGGCCCGATAGATACCTTCAAATATAAATATAGCAGTTAGGGTTTCTCGCTCACTCCCCTCACTCCCTCACTCTCCCAACCGCGCCGGTTGTCTCTCTCCCTCTCCAGACCCTCCCCCTCTCTCCGCGACGCGCTCGAGCCAGATCTCCAGGCTGGCGGCGGCGGCCCGAGTATCTCCAGGCAGCTGAAGAGGGTGGCGGCGGCCGCCGGGACCTGCTCGCGCGTGGGGGGCAGGGGGCTCCGTTCAGCGCTCTTGATCGTGCCGCCGGGACCTCCCCTGACGCCGACTCGGACACCGGATCCGCGCTGCCACCCCCCGAATCCGCGCTACCTAAGGCCGGATCCGGTGGTGGCGCGGCTAGGGAGGCAAGATCCGGCGGAGAGCACGACAACCGGCGAGGCGGATCCGGCGTGCTCGGGCGGAGGCGTCGGCCGAGCACAACTGCGGTGGGGTGCGCGGGTAGGGCGCGCCGGCGACTGCGATAGGTGGCGGCGGCTCCGGCAGAGATGGGCTCGACGGGCCTGTGATGGGCTTAGCGGGCCCATCCCTTTTTTATTTTCTTATTCGATTAACAGAGGTGGTTCTAGTGCAACCGCCTCGGAAAATACTTTATTTACTGAGATGATAGCTCAGAGGCGATTGCCCTTGACCGCCTCTAAAAATATATTTTGACCGCCTCTGAAAAGAATATTGTAGTAGTGACAGGAGAAACGACTAATTTTTTATAGAGGGGTATTTATACCCCATGACTTCACCCATGTGTGGGGGCTAAGGCCTTTCCATTTCAGATCACTTTGAGAGCCTTGTAAGCACTCGTGGAGTCCTCCCCAACATCTCTTTGTGAGAGTTGCTTGATTCTTTTTGAAACCTTAGGATGGGTTGAGTGCAGCCACACTAGAGAGCATTTGAGCAAGAGAGCATTATCCCTAGCTTTGAGCACTTGTGGTTGCGTCGGCCAACTTGTTGAAGCATTTGTTTCTCCTGGAGGTGAAGCCTCCTAGATGGCTAGGCGTCGTCGGCTAGCTCCCAAGATTGTGGTGAGTAGTGGCAAGTTTGTTGCAGCAGCTATCTTGTGCCATGAGGGCGCATGGTCATATAGTGGAAGGAGGTGATAGCTTGACCTTGTGGTCGCCATAAGCTTCATCAATGAAGAGTAGGAAACACACGTGGGTGCACAGGATGAGTAGTGGCAAGTTTGTTGCAGCAGCTATCTTATGCCATGAGGGCGCATGGTCATATAGTGGAAGGAGGTGATAGCTTGACCTTGTGGTCGCCATAAGCTTCATCATTGAAGAGTAGGAAACACACGTGGGTGCACGGGATGAATCCGAACTTCGGTGAAACAAATCACTGTGTCTATTGCATCATCTCCATTTCGGTTTGCCTCACCTTCATTTGCATAAGAGTCTTTGAGCTTGAAATTGTGCTTCCACTCAATTTACTTGGTTGTGCTTTACTTGTGTGTAGCAAACTTGCTACCCTGTTAGAAATTCTCTGCAGAAGACATACACCAAGTCTTGTATAGGTTCAAGATTCAGAAGGGGATTCTTCCCTACTGCTGTCTACCTACCTACATAGACCAGTCTGACCAGTCTGGTGGACCTGTCTAAATAGTCCATATATGTACAACAGGGTTTAGGGTTTTAAATTGAAGAAAAGCCTATTCACCCCCACCCCTCTAGGCTTCGACATTGTGTGATTACGATCCTTTCAAGGGGGCCATCAATGGTGATAGTAGTGATGATGAACTTGATGATGGTTATTTCTTCAGCCAGTTGTTATGTCACACCAAGGCGAAGCTATTGGTTGGTAGTGCCAAGGGGTTGGTGAATTTCAAGATGGTGAAAAATCAGAGAAGGAAAATGTATACGAGCGATCAAAGGGATGTCTGAAACACTGGACCATGCTTCAAATCATACTTGAGCTGTTGACTCTAAAGGCTAAGAACAGTTGGTCAGATGGTAGTTTCGATGGTCTGTTGCGTATCTTGGCTTGGTTTCTTCTAAAGCCAAATAAAGTGCCAACCAACACATATCGAGCAAAGAAACTTGTCAACCCATTCACGATGGGTGTGGAAAGAATTCATGTATGTCCAAATCATTATATTTTGTATTGTGGGGATACTTTCAAAAACTAGGACAAATACCTTGCGATCTATTTTGCAAGTCAATACAAAAATAATAGTGGTTACTGTGGTGGCAACAATAATCAAGTCTAGCTGATGTGAATAAAAGGAAGAATAAGAGTGCGATGAATAGTGGTTCCTCTATTGAGCTAGTGAACACTACTTTAGACATTTCTGAGAAGCAAAGCAGAATTTCTACCATGGTTGTGTGGTACATGCCAGTTTCCGATCGCCTGAGGCGTTTCTTCTCAAACCCAAAGAACGCCGAACTAATGTGATAGTGGAATTCAGATAAACGCATGAAGGACGATGGAAAGCTTCGACATCCAGTTGATGCTCGCTAGTGGAAGAAGTTCGATGAGAAGTATTACTTAGAATCTGAAAAGGATCCGAGAAATGTTCGATTTAGTACGGACGGAAATATATTTGGTGAAAGGACTAGAACTCACAGCACATGGCCAGTGATATTGATGATGTACAACCTGCCTACATGGCCGCGCCAGACGAGAATTTGTCTTTTGCTATCCATCCTTATATATGCCCAAGCATCCTAGCATCGATATAGATGTTTTTCTTGAGCCGCTGATGCAAGAGATGGAAACTTTATGAAAGTAGGGTAGTGATACCATTGACAGTTTTACACGGCATATCTTTAATCTTAGAGCCATTATATCCATCACCATCCATGATTACCAGACATTGTTTGTCCTGTCAGGACAGATCAAAGGTAGGACGGGATGTATGGTGTGTGTTGATAGCATTGTATCGTCTTTCCTAGAAGGTTCTCGAAAGGAAGTTTACCTTGGGTAGAAGTGCTTCTTGGTGGAAGGATATAGGTACTGTTGGGTATTTTAACGATGCGAATAAATCCGCACCGTCGTAGCTTTCACCCGTGAGTATTCAAGGATATCACATCCACAGGGAACGTGTGTCGGTGTCCAGACCACGCGGCCTAGCGCCAACTAGTAATGATGCTGCGTGTCCCAGTCCTTAGATGGTTGATGCAAGAGCTAACACAATGACACGAGGGTTTATTCTGGTTCCGGCCACGGGGCCATACGCCCAGCAGGGTGTGCGAGCACTGTATTATCTTGCACCAGGGTGCTTGTAGTAGGGGGATACAAGCGGGGCGAGAGAGGGAGAGAAGCTCCCAAGTCTCTGCGAATGCTAAGGATGCTCAGGAGAGCGAGTGTGTGTTCGGTTGCTGAGCGTGCGTCGTGGATGAACAAACGTATCCCCTGGGGAGGAGCCCGCCTCCTCCTTTTATAGGCACAAGGAGGGGCGGTTACATGTACGCGGAGATCTCTGAAGTCGTCGTCTTCCCCTCGAATCGTGGGAGAACAGTGGAGGGTTGCTGTTGCTGTGTACTGGAGAGCATTGTGTCGGGCATGAGAGTCGTCCTGGGAAGCCCTATTAGCCCTACGGAGAATGCACCGACGTATAGCGGCGCCAATGGGCGGTGTGGCGGTTGCTGTTGGTCGTACTGTCCTCCGCGCTTGACTCGGTGGAGCGCCGAGGATCCTGCTGATGGCGGCCTTGTTCTGGTCCAGGTCCGTACAGCATCCGAGAGTTGTCCCCTTGCTTGCCGAGGGTCCTGCAGTAGAGGAAGTACGAGAAGTTGGTAGCACAGTGGCAGGAGCTGTGTCAGGCATGTCCGCACAGGATCAGAACAGTGCCGGGAATAGCGGCACAGTGGCCGGAGTTGGCGGACGGGACTCCGGTCACACCCGCTGTGTGGCATTAAATGCGCTTGTAAGTCGGGTGGGTGAGTAGATGGGTTGCTGTTCTGTCCGTCGATGGGTAGACTCGAGCGAGGCGGAGTTTCCCCTCGAGCTGAGGCCCGCGGAGGGCTCGGCCGACGGGGTCTCGAACGAGGCAGAGTTGGCCTGCTTTCCGAGGGTAAGCGTCCTAACCTCGAGCGAGGCAAAGACGTGGTGCACTGCTGGAGGCCTCGGCAGGGAGGCCTCGAGCGAGGCGAAGATTGCTCAGCGGGTTCGAGGGGGCCTCGGATGGGCCATACCGCGGAGTCAGGCCGTGGGCTGAGTGCGTATTGGGCCTCTTGGGAGTTTGGAGAGGATTTAGGCGTTGTAGGAGATCTGGAGGAGCTCCATGGTGTCCGGGCGCAGAGTGACGATGGAGTTGTCATCATTGGTGGCTTCGTCAACCTCCAGACTTCTTCCTCCCCAGAATCGCCGTCAAGTAGTCTTTCTTCCCCTTCAGATCGGAGGAAGACGGTTCGCCTTGGCTCGCCATGACTGTAGAGTCTGACGAGGCGGTTGGCACTGTGAGCCCGATTGCCTAATCGTGTTTTGCGCTCTTGAGGGCGTTTTAGTCCCTAGGTTAGGGTGCCCCTGATTGTGGTACCCGACAATAGCCCCCGAGCCTTTGCGGGAGTGAGCACAAGTCCTGCATAGGGTTGATCCCTCGAAGTAGTGACTCGGTGTAACACCCTAATTTAAATTTCAGCATTTGTTAATAAATTTAATTGGCTTTATTTAATTTTCTAAGGATTTACTGTGTTAGTCTGGCATTTAATCTAATTTTGTTCCATAAGTGATTAAAATCTATCATAGGTTTAAACCTTCGTTGTTGCATTCATGCTGGAACATTTATTCTTGCTTGTGTGCTTAAGGTTGTTGAATTCAAATTTTTGTTTGAATTCGAATAGCTTTAGTTTGAGTGGTTTGAGTTAGCAAAGGAAAGAAAATAGAAGAGCAAAAGGAGCCCAAACCCCAGACCATCTCGGCCCAGTGACCAGCCCAGCCCTCCCTCACTCTTCCCTTTCTCTCGGGCCGCCCCCTTTCCCCACGGCCGGCCCATCCCTCCTCTTTTCCTCTCCCCCTCAGCCCAGCGCCCTCTCTCTCCGCTCGGCTCACCGTCTCCCGCTCGGCCCGCGACGCACGCAGAAGCCCAGCGTGCGCCCCCGCTCTCTCCGCTCAGCCCGCGCCGCGCGCTTCGCCGCTGACCAGCGGGGCCCGCTTGTCGGCCCCGTCTTCTCCCCCGCACCCGCGCCGGGCAACAGCCAACGTCCATCCCCCCGAGATCCGCGGCCGTAACCTTGCCAGTTTCCTACCTTGGCGCGCACACCGAGATCCCGTCCGGCCTTTAATTGGCCCCCACGGAACCCCCGCACCCCATCCATCCCACGCGCCGCCCCGCAAACCCTAGCCGCCGCCGCTCTCCTTGCTCTGTAGCGCAGTAGGCTCCGCGCCGCCGCGGCCGCGCCGCCCTGCCGCACCCCAGACCACCTCTGGCCGCGCAACAGCTCCACATCAGGCCCAGGACCTTCCCCGAGCTCGCTGCCCTCGGTCTCCACCACCATCGCGCCGAATTTCACCCACGACCTCGCCGCCGGTAAACACCTCCGCCACCTCGATTCCACGCCGTCGGTGTGCTTCAGTCCTCCCTGACCCCCACAACGCTTCCGCAGGGACACTCTGAGCCTGGCAGTGGGATCTCGACGCCCGGAGCGCCACTCCAACGCCCACCTCACCGAGCTCCGTCGCGGACCGCCGCCAGACCTCACCGCCGGCCGACCTACCCTGCAGCAACCTCCCCTTCAAATCCGCGGTGAGAACCTGCACAGCACCCCGTTTCTTTTGCGCTAGTCTTGGTAGCCGTGGCCCCTAGAGACCCCAAACTGCCTCACGCCAGCGAGCCTGCCCGCGCAGAGCCGCCGCGGCAGCCATGCCCGGCGAGCAGAGCCCCGCCGTACCTTGTTTTTGGCCCAGGAGCATCACGCGTAATGCGCTGGACACACCCGACCCAAGCACGGGTCGAAACGACCCCCGGAGCACCAGTTTTGGTGAACTCCGGCGAGTCCTGAGCCGCGCCGCCGCGGGATTCGTCGCCGGCGGTAGCGCGCCGCCGCCCCCGCGCGCCCCTTTCCTCCCTGGCCGTCCGATCCGTGTTCTGCGGACAAGATTAGATCGCCTACCCCTTTAGATCTGAACCGTTAGATCCAGATCCAAGCGCCCATATTGAAACGTACCCCTTCGGCCTGGAAACTTTCTAAAGAGCCCCTCCACTTTTCCATATTCAACCCGCGGTCCTAAAATGTTCAAAAATAATTACGGTTTGGCCCTGTTTTATTCACTTAAGCCCCTGAGCTTTCACAAATTAGTACCCACCGTCCAGCACATGTTCTTTTGCGAGTTAGACCCTGGAGTTAATGGTTAATTACGTTTTAGTCCTCGGTTTTTGCAGAAAACCCCCTGGAACTTAGTTTTTCTCGCAGATAGGTCCCTGAACCTTGTTTTTAGCGTAGATTATGCGTTTTAGCTCCGTTTTAGGTGATCTTTATGTCCACGCAATCGTTGTAACGCGTAGAATAGTTTTAGACCAGTTTAGTGTGCTGTTTTTATGGATTGATGTACTGTTTCTTAGTTTTTGTTAGTGTTTGCTTGTATGCTTATTATTGTGCATTGTTTTGGCCATGTGTTCGTGAGTAGACGTTGATCCATCTGAGGAGCCCCAGTACCAGTACCCGGAGCAGCCGTCTTCTGAGCACTTTGAGCAGTAGCAGGAGCAGTACGAGGAAGGCAAGTATAACATGAACACCACCTATCACTTTAAATACATTTTCATACTGCATTTTAATACTATATGCCTATAAGGACTGTTCTAGCCACTTTATATCCTTTATATATACCTTTGGGTTTTATTTTGGTTAGTTGTGCTAGGTTGCTGCGCTATAACACATTCTGGTCCTTTTAATTAATTTGATTAATGGTTTACTTGAACTTAATTCTGAGAGTGGCCCTCTGTGTTGTGATGAGTGGCTCACGTCTCGTTAAAAGATGGTTTTTGTAGAAACATGGTTTAGGGGGCCAGCACGGTGCTTAGTGCTTGGTTGGCCACTCTCCATAAGGACCGGTTCATAGAGCGACAACCTGGGACAACAGCGCTACCACAAGGCTAGAATGGGATAGACTTGGCTTACTAATTAGGTCTTTTTGGTTTGGAGTAACTTACCTGCGGGGCAAGAGTAGTAAGCTTCAATGGTCCCTGCTCCTCCGGCTTGGTCTGTGCTAGGATTGCGCTCCGGTGCTGGTACCCCTGGAGGTGGGCCCCATTGTCGCTGACCTAACTCTCGTGGTTACGCCTTACCAACGAGATTCTTTATAACGGCCTCGTAGTGAGTCGCTAGTCATCTCACCTAACGAAGTGTGATGAACCTCTAGCGTAGCTCACGACTTGTGGGTAAAGATGTGCAACCTCTGCAGAGTGTAAAACTGGTATACTAGCCGTGCTCACGGTCATGAGCGGCCCATATCCTCCTTTTGATTAGTGGGGTTAGCTCCTTCCGACGAGGGGGTGCCTCTCGGGGTTTTGGTATGGTTGTGGTTTGGATCTCAGTAGCAACATGATTAATTTTGATTAATTACTATGTAACTGGGTTAATGGTAACTCATCAACTTGTAGTAATTAGTTTTAATAAAATTTTGCCAAGACTTAAAAGCTAATGAAGTCAGTCAGCCAACCTAGAGTCTCATAGTTTGTGTTATACTTGTTGAGTACAAGTTGTGTACTCACTCTTGCCTCTTCTCTACTTTTTCCTCTTGGATACGCTACTGCTGCTCAGTTCCTACCGACACGAGGGAGTTCACCCGGAGCTACCAGGACTACGAGGACTTCTAGGCGTTCGTCTCCCAGTCGACGTCCCTGTGGCGCCCTGCTCAGCTTCGGAGAGTTTTTATCGTATTTGTACTTCGCTTCCGCTGTATCAGACTTTTTGTCATTAATATAATAAATAACATTCGTATTCACTTTATTATGTCTTATTCGTGATATGTGCTATGATATACTGTTCATTCTATTGTATATACGTGTGACTTGATCCTGGCACGTATATGATTGCTCGGTTTATGTCCTTTTATAAACCGGGTGTTACAGAGTGGTATCAGAGCCGTATCGACTGTAGGGCGAAAGCCTAGATAGAACTGGTCGAGTTTTAAGTCTTCTTCTCTCTCAGCCTTGTCTGTTGAAACTATTTTGCTATTATACCCCTTGAATTCTATGACTTTTACCCGTCTTGCCTTGATTTCTCTCTCTAAATAATAGTTTTCGTAGACTTTGGCTTGAATCAGTCATCTGACCACCATAAATATCAGCTAGGTGACCCTTTTATAATAATACGATAGCACGATCCGCGACGCATTGTGTTAGTCGAGTTGTATGTTAAACTCGGCTAAGTCGTGAAAATTGTCTGTTTGTTATTATGCTACATGTTTGATTTGGATTTTTGAATGATTGTATAGCTTGGTAGTTTAAATTTGTTTAAAGAAAATCACTCTTATGTTAAAGTTAATTAATTAATAAAATGAGTTAGATCGTTGGGGGTAAAACAGTCCACTCTATCATGTCTACTTTATCATGGCTGAGTCTTTTTCCGCAAAGAGTTATCATATCCATCTGAATTTATTCCTGCAATATCCTTACTCGTGAACTCTTTTGTCCAAAATCAGATGGTGAACACCAGGCGTGGTTCTGACCAGCAGGGGCAGAACAACCAGGGTCAGAACACCCAGGGGACCGGGATCCCGATGCCGTCGCCTTTGACTCCGGAGCAGTACTTCCAGCTCCAGATGCAGATGATGGCCACCCTGAACAACACTGTTCAGGCACTTCAGCATGCTCACACTCAGCCTCTGCCTCCTCCACCGCCGCAGCCTCGCGACAGGCGTGCTGAGTTCCTGAGGGGTCACCCGCCGACATTTTCTCACACGTCCGACCCTCTTCAAGCTGATGACTGGCTCCGTGCAGTGGAGCGCCAGCTGGACATCGCCCAGTGTAATGATCGTGAGCGCGTCTTGTACGCAGCAGGACAGCTGCGAGGGGCAGTTTTGGACTGGTGGGAGTCCCACCGAGTTCAGGACCGCGAGGCTCTTACCTGGCTCCAGTTCCGGGAGCGGTTCCGCAGCCACAACGTCCCCGCGGGCGTTATGAAGATGAAGCAGAAGGAGTTCCTTGCACTGAAGCAGGTAATCTTAGATATAATCATTCAGCGGTTTCTTTTGAGCTAATGCCCCTTGTTATATCCTTATGAATCTTGAGTTAATCTTTCGATATTTATCTGTCTTTGTCACTTCAGGGGACTATGTCGGTCACGGAGTATCGTGATCGCTTTCTGCAGCTTGCTCGCTACGCCCCTGCCGATGTTGCGGATGACCGCAAGAAGCAGGAGCACTTCATGGAGGGTCTTGAGGACTATCTCCAGTACGCGCTGCTCAACCTCCGCTTCGACGACTTTAACCATCTGGTTGATAGCGCGCTCAACACGGAGCGCAAGCACTTGGAGATGGAGGACAAGAAGAGGAAGATTGTCCCCGTTGCTTCTGGCAGCAACACTCGTCCTCGCCTCCAGCAGCCCCAGCAGTACCAGCAGCCTCAGTACCGGCCTCCTCAGCAGTACCAGCAGAGGCCACCGCAGCAGTACCCGCCTCGACAGCAGCAGCAGGCAGGCCAGGGCCAGAGGTTACCGGCACCTCCGGCTCGTGCTGCTCCACCAGCACCGCAGACTCCACGTCCGGCAGCTCCTACCGGACAGCAGGCTTCGACACTTACACGCGTCTGCTTTCACTGTGGCCAGCCGGGGCACTACGCCAACGCTTGCCCCCGGAAGGCGCAGGCGGGACAGCAGGGGCGCCCAGCTCAGCCCAGGGCGCCACTTCAGGGCAGAGTGAACCACGTGACGGCCGAGTCAGCGGCCGAGGCTCCCAACGTGGTTATTGGTACGTTCATGGTTAATTCATATCCAGCTACAGTGCTTTTCGATACTGGTGCTACGCATTCCTTCATTACTCAGTCTTTTTTCGAGCACCATGGTATTCATACTAGCACATTAAAGAGGTGCCTGTTAGTATCTTCACCAGGAGGACGGTTGAGGTCTCACACTTACTGCCCGAGAGTCAGTGTTTCCTTGCGGGGAGTAGAGTTCTGTACTGATCTGATGGTGCTAGACACCAAGGGCATTGATGTCATTCTGGGAATGGAGACTCTGGCCAAGTGGGGAGTCCGGATAGATTGTGTGCAGAGGACAGTCTTGCTATCAGCTTCCAGTAGCCAAGAGGTTGTTATCAGTGCAGTGGAGCCTTCGGGATTTCTTCATCAGATGAAGGCTAGACCCACGGACGGTATTCGCGTGGTGTCTAAATTCCCGGATGTCTTTCCGGATGATCTGCCAGGTATGCCACCTGAACGCGCCATTGAGTTTTGTATTGATCTCTTGCCTGGCACAGCTCCTATTGCAAAGAGGCCCTACCGTATGGCACCTATAGAGCATGAAGAAGTCAAGAAAACTATTGATGAGTTGCTAGCCAAGGGCTATATCCATCGCAGCTTCTCTCCTTGGGCTTTTCCATTATTGCTGGTAGGTAAGAAGGATGGCTCGAAGAGGATGTGGGTGGATTATCGGGAGCTGAATGCAGTTACTATCAAGAATAAGCATCCATTGCCCCGTATTGAGGATCTCTTCGATCTGCTTCGAGGTGCTCGTATATTCTCGAAGATTGATCTTCGTTCAGGTTATTTTCAGCTGAGGATCCGTCCTGGGGATATTCCGAAGATGACATTCACTTGCAAGTACGGGCTATATGAGTACATGGTCATGTCCTTCGGCTTGACTAATGCCCCGGCTTTCTTCATGCATCTGATGAACATGGTCTTCATGGATTATCTGGATGTCTTTGTGGTGATTTTCATTGATGATATTCTGATCTTCTCCAAGACAGAAGAAGAGCATGAGGAGCATCTAAGACTCGTATTGCAGAGATTGAGAGAGCATCAGTTGTATGCCAAGTTCAGCAAGTGCGAGTTCTGGATTGACGAGGTTCCATTCCTCGGTCATGTTATCTCTCAGGGAGGCATTGCTATTGATCCGAGCAGGGTGAAGGATGTGCTAGAGTGGGAGACACCGCAGATAGTAAAGGAAGTCAGGTCATTCTTGGGCTTAGCTGGATATTATCGGAGGTTCATTGAGAATTTCTCCAAGACCGCGAAGCCTTTGACTTCTTTGCTGGAGAAAAATGTGGCTTTCGTGTGAACTGATGAGAGTCAGAGGGCCTTTGATGAGCTGAAGAAAAGGTTGACTACAGCGCCAGTCCTGACTCTGCCAGACCAGACCAAGAGGTTCACGGTATATTGTGATGCTTCGAAGGATGGTCTTGGGTGTGTTCTGATGCAGGAGGTGCGCGGGGCTTTTCATGGGTGTGGGGCCCAGCTGTCAGTGATAACAAAATCTACCGCATTTAATGCGGTGGATTTTGCGTCGCTGCGGAGATCCCGCCTGGCGCAGTGATTATAAAGAGAGGCGTGGGGGTGCCCGTTCGGCTTACCTACCTTTCGCCTTTGCCTCCTCCACCTCCATTGTCGTCGCCCTGCATCGGAGCTCAGAACCAAAAAAGCAAGAGGAAGAAGGAGCAAGAGTACCTTTCCCCTGTTCGAGCCCTTTCCCCCTTCCTCCTTCGTTGAAGCGATGGCGCAGTACACTGACCCCATGCCATGGGGCAAGTCCACTGCCGACGAGACACCCCTGGAGTCGCTGGTGGCCGACGGGGTCCTACCACCGAACTCCGATCCGGCACGCTAGGTGTGGGTTGCCCCGGCGTCGACGGAGATGGAGCCGAAGCCCCCGAGCGGCTATGTCGTTAGCCTGGCGAGGCTGCATGAGCGAGGATTTGGCGTCCACGCCAGCCGGTTCGTCCGTACACTCTGCTTCCACTACGGGGTGGAGTTGCACAACTTCTCCCCCAACGCCATCTCACAGGCGGCGGTCTTCGTCGCCATCTGTGAGGGCTACTTGGGGGTGGAAGTGCACTGGGATTTGTGGAAACACTTGTTCCAGGGGGAGCTCTACACCGAGCACGTCCAGCAAGGGCCAAGGAGGCCCATTCGCGCCGGCGGCTTCACGCTCCACATGCGGGAGAATAGGAGAGACCTGTACATCCCCAGCACGATGACGATGAACAATCGTGACTGGGACAGGGCGTGGTTCTATCTGCGCAACGATGACGGGCGGCTCCCGGCGTACACCGGCAGGATCCTAACGTACAAGCTGGATTCGTGGGGATACGGGGTGTCACCCCCCGAGCACCAGGCCAAGCTCACGGTGTTCACCAAGGCACTGCAACGCCTGGTGGACAAGGGGCTAACCGCGGCCGCCGTCGCCACCAACTTCCACCGGCAGAGGGTGCTCCCCCTCATGGAGAGGAGGCTTCCCATCTACCGGCTGACGCCCGAGGCCTCGTCCGAGGGTTCGCGGATGGTGGCGGAGCTGCTCACCACGACGTCGCTGCTCAGAGGGCGAAGCGTACGGTGTCGCGGTTCCCCACCAACTCTGCGGTCCTCAGGGTGATCAAGATGCGCCCCGAGGCGGGGTACGTCCAGCTGGTAAGGATTATTTCGATTATCGACGGTTTCGTGTTGCCCCCTTTCTCCTCCTAATCTTAGCCATGCTCGCAGGGACTGACCCGGAGTGGGTATGTCTCGGACCCCCCCCACTCCCCGAGACCCGTGCGGTGAACCGTCAGTGCGCGGCGGCGGAGAAGGCGCGGAAGGACGCAGAGATAGAGACCCACAACAGGAAGAAGAGGAGGAAGGAGGAGCACGAGAAGGCGAACAGAAAGCGGGAGAAGGAGGGCCTCTCGCCGCTTCCCACGCCCGACTCCATCCTGGAGCCGGGCGACTCTTCGTTCGACGAAGTGGACTTCGTGGAGTCCGAGGGCCCCGATACGGAGGTGGCTGGAGGCCCACCGCCGATCCAGCAATAGGCTGGTGCCGAGGCTTCGGCATCAGCGGCGGGCGGGAAGGCATCCGCACCGGCGGCGGTTGAGACGACACCCGCGCCGACGGCAGGCGGAAGGACGCTCGTGCCGACGGTGGGCAGGAGGGTGCCCGCAACGGTGGGTAGAAGGATGTCCGCACCTGCGACGGCGGTGGGCGACAAGACACCCGTGTCCGCAATGGTGGCGGGCGAGAAGACGCCTGCGTCTGTAATGGCAGACGGGGCGACCCTCGGGCGGCCGCCGCCGCCGAGGGTACAAACTCGTCCAGGAGCACAGCCCCCCAGCCAATCGGCTAGAGGCGGTGGGGTGCCTCGAGCCCCAAGGAGTAGCTTGCAGAAGTGCAAGATGATTGCTCTCTCAGGGTGAGTAATTCGTCATTTCGCTGTTCATGTTTATTGCTCGATTCTGTAGTCTTTGCTGATCCCGATTTCCTCTGCTTGGTTCAGCCGGAGGGCTACCCCGGCTGCTCCCCCGCTGGCGCCGACCAAGGCTCTCAAGTCGGGGGTGAGAGCCACGCCACGCACGGCAGCGCAGTCCCTGACTGGAGGGCCCCAGACGGCGGAGACCGTCACGCGGTACCGGGAGGTGATTGCTCGGGGGGCCACGACGGTCCGGGCATAGGTGGACACAAGCAATGCAGGCCGGTGCAGCGCAGAGGACGCTGCTCGGCCTAGTACAGAGGGAGAGGCTGGCCGGGGCAGCACAGAGGGTGGCGGATGCCAGAGGAGATGCCGGCCGGGGTGGCACAGAGCATGCCGCCCGGCTGGGTGGCGGAGAAGAAGCCGGCCGGGGCAGCATGGTGGGTGCTGGCCGGCCGGGTACCGGAGAAGGTGGGGAGACCGGCGGGGATGCATCAAAGCACTCTACCGGCCAGGTGGGAGAAGAAGTCCTCGCCCCAGAGCCCACGGGGGCTGGGGACGAGGAAGTCACAGAGGCGGCGGCGCAGACGTCACCGGCGAATGTGGTGCCGGTGGTGGAGATGCCGGCGGAGGGGATGCCGGAGCCGTTCGAGGACTATGAGGAGGTCGACCCGAACGCCGCGGGCCTGCTCACTGACTTTGCCTCGACTGCCGAGGGAGGCCTCGGCACCGGACTGTCCGAGGGGTCCTCGCTGGGAGTCAGCTGGGCGATGACCCAGCCCGGGGTCCCCTCTTATTTTGCCCGCGACGAGCGATAGGAGGATGATGTCTGGCGGGCGCATTACGAGATTGGTGCTCAGATCGAGGCCAGTCTCGCTCGTGCCCTGGAGCTTCATAGGGGGAGGAACCTCAGCATCAGTCCATTTCTAATCGTGTTTATGCATCTTCTACTCACGCCCTTCTATCTGCAGCAGCTGATGCACATATCGCGCGATAAAAGCATTGATCTGGCCCAGCAGAACTCCAAGGTGCACTGGCTTGAGCGGCACAACACGAACCTGATCACACGGCTGGGCGAGGCTGACACCCTGGTGTCCGACCTGGGGGCGCGGGACCGTGCGTGAGAGGAGGAGTTAGCCCAAGCCATAAACCAGCGCGACGCCCAGAGAGCCGTGGCCGAGCAAAAGGCCCAGGAGGTCGAGACACAGGCTGCCGAGCTGCGGCAGAATGCGGCGGACTGGAGCAGAAAGACAAAGCGCTCGAGGCGAGGGAGGCCGAGCTCCAACTCAAGGAGACGGCCATTGCGACGCTCATCGACGCCCTGGCGCAGAAGGTTGTCGTCCATGAGACGCCGGGGGCCGCTCCCCGCAACGTATAGACTGCCCTTAAAGAGCGGGAGGCCTCCCTATCCGCGCTCCAGCAGTAGGTGGATGCCGCGCGGGCACTGCTGGAGAAGGAGAAGGAGCGTACCGAGGGTAAGTGCTGAAGTCATAATTCGCTTAAGTTAAAATCTAGTTCGCCGGAACTTATCTTCGTTTTCTTGTTCAGGGCTGAAGAAGGCGGTGGAGGACGAGACCGCGGCGAAGGACGCTCTCCAGGTCGCGTTCACATTTGCGCAGGAAGATTATGAAGCCCTGGAGAGAGCCGCCATGGTCACGTGCCACGAACGCGAGGGGGGGGGGCGGCCCGTCAGGCAGCTCATTGGCCAGCCGTCTGAGGTCCCTGAGCGATCGGGTGACCGAACGTCTCAAGGGTGCCCTCTGCCTCGGCATTTGGTAGGCCCTCGGTGTGCTGTCGACGCACTATACCATTGATCTCGAGCAGGTGGCCACGGGCTACGTCGTCACGCCCGACACCGACGAAGATGCCGCGGTTGCTGCTATGAAGCGGGCCGACGCTGCTGCCGAGGGTAACGCCTCCGCCTTGTCCGTGTTCTTCGAGGGTGACCTCTTCCCCGACACCGAAGACGATGCCACCGAGGGTCCGCATGACAAGGAGGGTGATCTGTAGAAGCTTGGGACGTGGAGCCCGTGTAAATGAATTAGTGTTTTGTTTCGCTTGTCTTTCTTTTGAGAGAAAACAGTTAAATCTGATAGTGTAGCTGTTCGAGGCCTTTGTGAATTCACGCCATCATTTTCTTACTAAGTTTTCGTGTTCTCGTATGCGACTTATATAAATTTCTGAGAGGGATTTCGTGTTCATAAGCGACTTAGGCATAGGGTGGTGAGTGGGGATGTCGTATCCCAGAGGCATAGGCGGACACGCGGCTTGGCCGGACCCGTGCCGTAGTTGCTTACGTCTCGCGTCCATTTTCCTAAGTATGCAAGAAACATAGATACGTTCGGGGGGGTTCCCCTCGTTATAGCCCCAGAGGGAGGCTTGGTTTTGCCGAGGGCAAAACCAAGTCTACCTCAGCGTTAGTGCGCGTCCGAGCCCCCGAGGGTTCGGATGACTCCCAAAAAATAAACAAGGAAAGCGTACTTCTTTATTACTTCGGGAAATTTAAAATATAAGTACAAACTATGTACAAAGAGCTTGGAATTTCAAGGATAGAAGCAACGTAGCTGCTGAATGTTCCAAGCGTTGGTGAAGATTTCACCCTTCTCATTTGCTAGCTTGTACGTGCCGGGCTTGAGAACTTCTGCAATGATGTACATGCCTTCCCATGGTGGTGAGAGCTTGTGGCGTCCTCTGTTGTCCTGCCGAAGTCTCAGCACCAAGTCCCCTTTGTTGAGGTCTCGGTGCCGAACCCTTTGCGCTTGATATCACCGCAGGGACTGCTGGTACCGTGCTGAGTGTAGGAGCGCCACGTCTCGAGCCTCGTCCACTTGATCTGGCGAGTCCTCGTGAGCTTACTGGTTCTGTTGCTCTTGATAAGCCTTGAGCCTCGGGGACCCGTACTCCAAGTTAGTGGGGAGGACGGCCTTGGCATCATAGACGAGGAAGAATGGGCTGAAGCCCGAGGCTCTGCTCGGGGTCGTTCTTAGGCTCCAGATAACCGAGGGTAGCTCCGTGAGCCACCTCCGGCCAAACTTGTTCAGCTTATTGAAGATTCTTGGCTTGAGGCCCTATAGGATCATGCCATTGGCACGCTCCACTTGGCCGTTCATTTGTGGATGCGCCACAGCCGACCAGTCCACGCATATGTGGTAGTCGTCGCAGAACGCCAAGAACTTCTTTCCTGTGAACTGGGTTCCATTGTCCGTGATGATTGAGTTCAGAACCACGAACCTGTAGACTATGTCAGTGAAGAACAGCACGGCTTGCTCGGATTTGATCTTGTCAATGGGTCTAGCCTCGATCCACTTGGAGAATTTGTCGATTGCCACCAACAAGTGAGTGAAGCCCTAGGGCACTTTCTGCAATGGCCCGATGAGGTCCAGTCCCCACACGGTGGATGGCCATGTGATGGGGATGGTTTGCAGAGCGTGAGCCGGGAGATGTGCCTTTCGGGCGTAGAACTGGCAACCCTCGTAGGTTCGCACGACCTAGGTGGCATCGGCGACTGCAGTTGGCCAATAAAAGCCTTGTCGGAATGCATTGCCCATGAGGGTCTATGGTGCCGCATGGTGGCCACAGACCCCGACGTGGATGTCTCGGATCAGCTCCCTGCCCTCAGGATGGGGATGCAGCGCTGCATGACCCCCGAGGGTTCGGCGGTCATGGCGTTAGTTCTTGCTGGGTCCTTGAAGTCGATGGATGGCTTGGCAAGGTTGCTGGCGAAGACATTCGGGGGGACGGTGGTCCGCCCAGACGCAATCTTAGCCAGCTCGTCTGCTTCCTTGTTGTACTTGCGCACGATGTGGTTGAGTTGGAGCCCGTCGAACTTGTCGTCGAGGCGACGCACTGCATTGCAGTACGCTTCCATCTTCACATTGTGGAAGTTTGACTCCTTCATCACCTGGTCGATGACGAGTTGAGAGTCACCCCGGACGTCGAGGTGCTTGACGCCTAGTTCGATGGCGATGCGGAGGCCGCCGAGGAGGGCCTCATACTCCGCCATGTTGTTGGACGCTGGGAAGTGCAACCGCACCATGTAGCGCATGTGTACTCCTAGGGGTGAGATGAAAAAGAGGCCCGCGCCTGCACCGATCTTCATCACCGACCCGTTGAAGTACATGATCCAACATTCCGCTTGGATCTGGGGTGGGGACAGCTGGGTGTCGGTCCACTCATGTAACACCCTAATTTAAATTTCCTCATTTATTAATAAATTTAATTGGCTTTATTTAAATTTCTAAGGTTTTTTTGTGTTTAGTTGGCATTTAATCTAATTTTTGTCCCTTAAGTAATTAAAATTTATCATAGGTTTAAATTTTTGTGTTGCATTCATGCTGGTGCATAACTTTAATTGTTTGAGTGTGGTTGAATTCAAATTGGTATTTGAATTCAAACCTTGTTTGATTTAGTAGGAGAAAAGTTTAGAAATAGAAAGGTAAAACCCAAAACAAAACCCAAAACCCAGAAAACCCAAAACCCAGCCAAAACCCGGCCCAGCCAGCACCCCGGCTCGGCCCACGCCGCGCCGCTTGCTCACACGCGAACGCCGGCCCAACCCGCCCGCACTCGCTCTCCCCTCTCCGCGACGCTGACGGCCTGGTCCCGCACGCCAGCTACCCCGCCCGCGCGCGCGTCGCCCCCGCTGAGCCCCCGGGCCCGCCCGTCATCCCCTTCCCCGCCCCCCCTTCCTTCTCTAGCGCGCCAGCAAAGCCGATCCCCCCGCCGGAGATCTCGCCGCGCCCATAACCCACAGGTCCCAGGATCACCGCCGGCCTATAATTGGCCCCAGGGGACCCCCAGCACCCGCACCCCAAGCCAAAGGCCGCCACAAACCCTAAGCCGCCGCACCAGTGCAACCCCGCCGCTCGGAGACCCTGCGCCGCCGCGTCCACGTTGCCCCGCCGCACCGGAGTCCCAGCTAGGCCGCGCAGCAGCCTTGCCGCGACCCCAGGAGCACTACGGAGGCCGCCATCCCCGACCTCGAACCTCGCCTGCCTCTGATTTCCCACCCGAGCGCCGCCACGGTGAGTTGGCTCCTCACCGGATTTCCTCACCGCCGGCCCAGCTCCGGCCATCCTGACCCCCTAGTTCACTTCGCAGCGCCACCACTCGACGATCCGTGCGGCCCAGGAGCTCGGAGGAGCCCAGCACCGCCCGGACCGCAAGACCCGCCCCACCGCCGCCGCACGACCACGCCGGCGTCCACCCTGCGCGACGTCTCCGGCCACCAGAAGCCCCGGTGAGAACCCACAGCCCTCCCCGTTCCTTTTGGCGTTAGAGTTCGTGGTCCGTAGCCCTTGGCGTCGCCCAGAACGCTCGAGCCGGCGAACTCCGCCGCGTCCGCCCGCCATCGCCGCCGCTCACAGCGTCCCGCGCCCCAATCCTCTCCCCAGAGTGCCCCAGTGGCTTGCGCGTGCCACGGACAAGCTCCCGAGCCAAGCCGCAGCCCAAAATGAGCCCAGAAGCGTCGCCTTGGCCTTCTCCGGTCACGCGCCGCCGCGGAGCAGAGGCGCTCCGGCGACCCAGCGCCGCCGGTGAGCCCCAATCACCTGGGACCGTCCGATCTGAAGTGTGTGTCCAGGATTAGATCTTGGATCCATTAGATCTAGACCCTCAGATCTAGATCCAACGGCCAGAAACCGCGCATACCGGTTCGGCCCGCTCTTTTTGCATAAGAGCCCCCAACTTCCTCGGAATGAACCCGCGCTCCACACCAGTAGAAAAATATTTCCAAACCCGCCCCTGCTTTTATGTTTTAGACCCTGGGTTTCTTTAAAATACAACCCGCAGTCCAGCCTGGTAGTTTTTGCGAGTTAGACCCTGGAGTTAACGATTAATTACGTTTTAGCCCTCGGTTTTAGCAGAAAAGCCCCTGAAACTTCAGTTTTCTTACAAATAAGCCCCTAGGATTTGTTTTTAGCCTAGAAAATGCGTTTTAGCTCCGTTTTTAGCGTTCTTTATATCCACGCGATCGTTGTAACGAGTAGAATAGTTTTAGCTTAGTTTTTCTTGCTGTTTTTATGTATTGATGTACTGTTCTTTAGTTTTTGTTAGAGTTTGCTTGTCTGCTTAATATCATGCTTTGTTTTGGCCATGTGTTCGTGAGTAGACGCTGAGCTACCTGAGGAGCCCCAGTACCAGTACCTAGAGCAGCCGTCTTCCGAGCAGTTTGAGCAGCAGCCAGAGCAGTACGAGGAAGGCAAGTATAACATGAACAACCTATCACCTTTAAATACATTTTCATACTGCATTTTAATACTGTATGCCTATAAGGATTTCCTAGCCACTTTATATCCTTTATATATATCCTTGGGTTGCATTATGGTTAGTTGTGCTAGGTTGCTGCGCTATAACACACTCTGGTCCTTTTTAATTAAATTGATTAATGGTTTACTTGAATTTAATTCTGAGAGTGGCACTCTGTGTGGCTTGAGTGGCTCACGTCTCGTTAAAATTGGCTTTTGTTAGAAACATGGTTTAGGGGGCCAGCACGGTGCTTAGTGCTTGGTTGGCCACTCTCCATAAGGACCGGTTCATAGAGCGACAACCTGGGACAACAGCGCTACCACAAGGCTAGAATGGGATAGACTTGGCGTAATAATTAGATCTTTTTGGTTTGGAGTAACTTACCTGCGGGGCAAGAGTAGTAAGCTTCAATGGTCCCTGCTCCTCCGGCTGGTCTGTGCTTGGTTTGCGTACCTGTGCTTGTACCCCCGTGAGGTGGGCCCCATCGTCGCTGACCTAACTCTCGCGGTTACGCCTTACCAACGAGATTCTTTTTAAAGGCCTCGTAGTGAGTCGCTGGCCATCTCACCTAAGGAAGTGTGATGAACAACTGGCGTAGCTCAAGACTTGTGGGTAAAGATGTGCAACCTCTGCAGAGTGTAAAACTGGTATACTAGCCGTGCTCACGGTTATGAGCGGCCCAGATCCTCCTTTTGATTAGTGGAGTTATCTCCTTCCGACGAGGGAGGTGCTTCTTGGGGTTTACCTTGGTGGCTTGGTTTTGGTATGGTTCTCAGTAGTAGTATAATTAATTCTGATTAATTACTATGTAACTGGGTTAATGGTAATTCATCAACTCGTAGTAAATAGTTTTAATAAAATCTTGCCAACACTTAAAAGCTAATGCAGTTGAGTCTGCCAGCCTAGAGCCTCATAGTTTGTGTTATACTTGTTGAGTACAAGTTGTGTACTCACTCTTGCCTCTTCTCTACTTTTTCCTCTTGGCTACGCTACTGCAGCTCAGTTCCTGCCGACACGAGGGAGTTCGTCCAGCGCTACCAGGACTACGAGGACTTCTAGGTGCTTCGTCTCCCAGTCGACGTCCCTGTGGCGCCCTGCTTCAGCTTCGGAGAGCTTTTTCGTATTTTGTACTTCGCTTCCGCTGTATCAGACATTTTTGTCATTATTGTAATAAATAACATTCGTATACGCTTTATTATGTCTTTTTACGTGATATGTGCTATGATATACTGTTCATTCTGTTGTATATACGTGTGACTTGATCCTGGCACGTATATGATTGCTCGGTTTATGATCTTTTATAAACCGGGTGTTACAACTCAGCAATGAAATCCACCAAGACTTGGGATTTGACCGCCTTAGGTGAGAGCCTCTCCCATTAGTTCCACTGACTACTTGGCTATCCTACCCGTGACCTCCCGGTTGTGGACAATCTCCCCCAGAGGGAAGGATGAAACCACGGTGACAGGATGAGCCTCGAAGTAGTGGCGTAGCTTGCGCCGAACCAGGACCACTGCGTAGAGCAGCTTTTGAATATGTGGATACCGTGTCTTGGTTTCAGACAGCACTTCACTGATGAAGTACACCGGCCTTTGGATGGGCAAAGCATGTCCCTCCACTTGTCTTTCCACAACGATGGCTGCGCTGACCACCTGGGTCGTTGCTGCCACGTATAGGTAGAGGGGCTCGTTGTCCATTGGTGGTGTTAGGATTGGAGCGTGATTGAGTGACGCCTTGAGCTTGTCAAGGACTTCCTGAGCCTCGGGGGTCCATGAAAAGCGCTCGGTTTTCCTCAGGAGCCGATACAGAGGCAAGCCTTTCTCGCCAAGGCACGAGATGAAGTGGCTGAGGGCTGCCAGGCAACCCATGACCCTCTGCACCCCCTTTAGGTCTCGGATTGGACCCATACGAGTGATGGCCGAGACTTTCTCAGGGTTGGGTTCAATGCCTCGCTGGGAGACTGTCGGATTGCTATTCCGGCCAGTCCACCAGGGGTGTACCCAGTAGTAGAGTTTTAGGATGGGGATCTCAGGACCAAGAGCTTGATGGTAATACGAAGATGCAGGGACTTAGACAGGTTCGGGCCGCGATGTGCGTAATACCCTACGTCCTGTGTTCGGGGTTGTATTAGGGTTTGTGGAATGCTGCGAAAAGAAGTGGCTCCCTATGGGTCTTCCTATGCCTCCTTTATATAGACTAGGAGTCATAGGGGTACAAGGAATGATATGCTTGGGTTGTTTTATAAGGGAGGAGGTCGGTTAAGATCCCTAGATATCCGGGCTTCTAGCTAGAGCCTCTCATCCTGATCCTCTGGAGATCCTCTCTGCGCACAGCCGAGTTATGCACGCCGAGTAGTCGTAGCCGAGAAACCGAGCAGGGTAGTCTCCCGGGTTCGGGGACCCCACTCGGTAGGGAGGTACATAGATCTACCTCCGTCAAGCCCCCGAGCACAGGAGAGCCGAGTTGAACTTATGGTACCGAACGAAGTCCTTCAGCGCTCATTAATGTCCGTCGTTTTTGTAGATCCAGAATGGGTGCGCCCCGAGCCTCGGAAGGTTTCGGAGATTAGCCTTCTTGGCGAGGTCAACCGGGTTGTGACACGGTTGATAACCAGAGAAGTTGTGGTGCTAAGATTGCTGGATTCGAGTCTTAGGATCTGAAGCCGGATCGGTGTGTCTCGCTCCGCCTACAACGAGAGTTATCCAGAACCTGATGGAAGATCGGGAACCCACGTCCCCATTAATTCGGAAATCATACTGCTGTTTATTTTTTGTTGTTTCTCCGGCTTGGGCTGACCCAGCGGGTGCTTTTCTGCAGAAATGGAGGATCAGGCAGCACAGAACCGGGCGACACTGGATCGCCTGAGCAGGCTGCTGGAGGCAATGCTTGGGGCGTTCGAGCCCGAGGCCGTGGCGGCGGCCGAAAGCCTGTCTGGGAGGCTGGAGGCATCCCGTGGCTGTCTGGAGGCCTTCGTCAAAGGAGCTGACAGGGATGCCGTGCAGCATACCCTAGGTCTGGTGAAGAACCATCTCCCGAAAGCGGATCTGGACCCAGTGGGAGACGGCGTCCCTGAAGACTGCTCTCACGCAGACTGGGAGGCCAACCACGCTGCTGTCCTGGAGATCGCCGAGCGCATCGTGGCCGAGTTGTAGGCTGCCGGTCTCCAAGAATTTCTTTTGTTTATTTTGCTACAAGGAAAGGTTATCAGTGTGGACCGACTGAAAACAATATTTATATAAATAATGCTTTAATTTTATTTGCTATTTAGTTATGCCCACAGTCCGAGTTCTTTTCTGAATTTACCGAGTAGGTGGAAAGCAATCTCTGAGCCCTTTTTATAGCGCTTGAGAGCGGATCATCAATGTGCGCAGTTAGTTAGGGTGACACAGAGTGGTTCCTGAATGTACTCGGTTATGTTCAGTAAGAGTGAACCGGGTTGTTCATGTCTGACTGGTCAGACTCCGAGTGGGGGCTGGCTGGGTGGCCGAGACGCAGCCCCCGAGCGTATTGAAAACGACTCGGTAAAGAACGAGAATAAGCAGAGTGTGATGTATAAAATGCAACAAACTTTATTAAATGATTAGATGGGTACATAGCATTGCATTTTCTATGCTTCTACGGATAGAAGCGGCGCAGGTGCTCGATATTCCATGGGTTGGCCACATCTATGCCGTCTGGCCTCTGTAGGTGGTAGGTTCCAGGAACCACTATCCCACTGACTACAAAGGGGCCTTCACATGGGGAGGATAGCTTGTGAGCACCGGTGGTCGACTGGATTCATCGTAGAACCAGGTCGCCGACATTGAAGTCGTGCTCGTGGACGTTGCTATCATGATAGCACCGGAGCTGGTGCTCATATCTCGCATGTTGTATGGAGGCCGTCAGACGGTGCTCCTCTGCCGAGTCGATGTCGGTGCATCGAGTCACTTCGGCTTTGTTTTCGTCATAGTTCTGGATGCGCGGAGCACCAAAAACTATGTCCGATGGCAAGACTGCTTCAGAACCGTACACCATGAAGAATGGCGAATAACTGGTAGCCCAGCTTCTCTGTGTGCGGAGCCCCCAAACTACTCTAGGTAGTTCTTGGAGCCACTTTGCACCATACTTTTTGATCGTATCGAAAATGCTAGCCTTGAGCCCCTGGAGGATCAAGCTGTTGGCCCTTTCAACTTGGCCATTGCACCTGGGGTGCGCTACGGAGGCGTAGTAGACGTCGTGCAGCTTTCTTGGCAGTAGTCCCAGAACATGGAGCCCGTGAACGAAGTACCCAGATCAGTGATGATCCGGTTAGGCACCCCGAATCGGTGCGATATCTCCTCGATGAACTCGGCTGCCTTGGCTGCTGTAGTGGCTGTCACTGGCTTGACTTCAATCCATTTTCTGAACTTGTCGACCGCCACGAATACGTGGTTGTATCCGCTAATGGCCATCTTTAGGGGTCCCACCGAGTCGAGTCCCCAACAAGCGAATGGCCAGGAAGGCGGTATAGTCCGTAGGGCCTGAGCCGGGATGTGCTGTTGCTTGGAGAAAAACTGGCACCCGGGACATCGTCTGATGATGTTTTGGGCGTCGGCCAGGGCCGTGGGCCAGTAGAAGCCTGATCGAAAGGCTTTCCCCATGAGCGTGGAGGCTCCCGCGTGGTTGCCACAGATACCCGAGTGGATATCGCTAAGGAGTCGGACTCCTTCATCTTGTGTAATGCATTTGCACAGGGTTCCTGAGGATGCCGAGTGCCTGAACAACTCGGCTCCTATGACGATGTAGTTGCTTGACCGGCGAGCAAGCTTCTCGTGTTCCTTTCCCTTTGGATAGCTTTTGTTGTTCTTGATGAAGTCAATGATTGGGGAGCGCCAGTCGGCGTCAAGAGTGAGGACTTGCTGCCCTATGGCCGGGACCAAGTTGGGCTTTGTATGTAACACCCTAATTTAAATTTCAGTATGTTTTAATAAATTAAATTGGCTTTATTTAATTTTCTAAGGTTTATTGTGTTTAGCCTTGCATTTAATCTAATTTTGTTTCATAAGTATTAAAATTTTATCTAAGGTTAAATTTTGTGTTGCATTCATGCTGGTGCATACTTTTATTTGAGTGTGGTTTGAATTCAAATTTATATTTGAATTCAAACTTTGTTTGAATTAGAAATAGAAGAGAAGAAGAATTAGAAAAGGAACCCAAAACCAAACTCAAACCCAAACCCCAAGCCCAGTCTAGCCCAACCGAACCCGCGGCCCACTCCCTCTTTCCCTTCTCTCACCCGGCCCAACCGGCTCTCCCCGAGCCCACTCACGAGCTGCCCAGCCTCTCCCCACCCCGGCCCATACGCGCGCCCCGGCCTGCTCCCACGCCGAACCCGCTCCGGCCCAGTCCAGCCAGCGATCCCCGCTCGCCCCGCTGCCTCAGCCCGCGAGCACGCTCCCCTGCCTCACCCCGCTGACCCCTCGGACCCACTGTCAGCCCGCTCAAGCACGCCCGCAGAGCGCACGCCCCGCTCGCCCGACCCCGCTCTCGCTGACCCGCTGGCCCCACCCTCCAGGCTCTCCTTCAACCTCGCGCAACGGCTGCGCTCGGCCCGCCGAGATCCCCGGCGAAACCACCGGGGGTTTCCTTCCCCAACCGCGCCCGCAATCCCCGGCCTCCCTGCTTTAAACGCCCAAGCCGCACCCCCCTGGAAACCCTATCCACCCCTCAGCCGCCGCTCTAGACCCTAGCCGCTCGCCCGCCTCAGCTCTGCTCCTGCGCCACCACGGACTCACCGCTTCACCACCTCCCCGCCCTCGCCGAGCACCCCAGGAGCTCCGCCGGGCTGCTAGGAGTTTTCCCCGAGGTTGCTGCCCCGATCTCCACCACCATCGCGCCGAATTTTCGCCAAGACCTCGTCGCCGGTGAGAAGCTCCGCCCGCTCGATTTCTCGCCGCCGGTGGTCCCTGACCCGTCCTAACCCCAGGTTCTTGTTCGCAGCGCAACCCCGCATTGATCCGAGGAGATCCAGAGCCCGAAGCATCGCTGTGTCGGCCCCTCCGCGAACGCCACCCACGCCATCGCCGCCGAGCTCGCCGTCGACCCTTCTGCGCCGCGTCTCCTTCCAAACTAGAGCACAGTGAGTGCCGCACAGGCCCCTTGATCCCCTTTGCGCTAGACCTCGTAGACCCTGGCGCGCTCTAGGCGCCCAGGCACCGCGCTCCGGTGAGCTCCGTGGCCGCCGAGCCGCCCTCGCCATCGAGGGGCCCGTTCCCAGCCCCGAGCCGCCTCCCTGTGGCCTCCAGTGCGTCACGCACGCCACGGCGGAGCTCCACGGCCACAGCAAACCCCGAGCGGACCCCGGGAGCGCCGGTTTGGTTTTCCCCGGCGAACTCACCGCCGCGGGGCCGCGCTCCGGCGACCCAGCGCCGCCACCCGCGGTCCAGCTCACTCCTAGACGTCCGATCTTGCGTGGACGATCCGGATCAGATCTAGGACCAGTCTAATCCTGGCCCTCAGATCTAGATCCAACAGCCTCAAGCCACCCATAACGATTCGGCCTGGCTCTTTTTCTAAAGAGACCCTAGCTTTCTTCTGATTCAACCCGCAGTCCATCTCTGGTAAAAAATATTTCCAAGTATGCCCTTCCTTTTACGCTTTAGCCCCTGACTTTTCCAGTTTTCAAACCCGCAGTCCAGCCCCTGAGTTTTTATGCGCTAGCCCCTGGGTTTAACCTTTATTTACGTTTTAGCCCTCGGTTTTAGCAGAAAAGCCCCTGAAACTTCAGTTTTCTTACAAATAAGCCCCTAGAACTTGTTTTTAGCCTAGAAAATGCGTTTTAGCTCCGTTTTTAGCGTTCTTTATGTCCACGCGATCGCTGTAACACGTAGAACAGTATTAGAGTAGTTTAGTGTGCTGTTTTTATGTATTGATGTACTGTTCCTTAGTTTTTGTTAGTGTTTGCTTGTATACTTATTGTTGTGCGTTGTTTTGGCCATGTGTTCGTAAGTAGACGTTGATCCATCTGAGGAGCCCCAGTACCAGTACCCGGAGTAGCCATCTTCGGAGCAGTTTGAGCAGCAGCCAGAGCAGTACGAGGAAGGCAAGTATAACATGAACAACCCATCACTTTTAAATACATTTTCATACTGCATTTTAATACTGTATGCCTATAAGGATTTCCTAGCCACTTTATATCCTTTATATATGTCCTTGGGTTGCATTTTGGTTAGTAGTGCTAGGTTGCTGCGCTATAACACACTTTGGTCCTTTTTAATTAAATTGATTAATGGTTTACTTGAACTTAATTCTGAGAGTGGCACTCTGTGTGGCTTGAGTGGCTCACGTCTCGTTAAAAGATGTTTTTGTAGAAACATGGTTTAGGGGGCCAGCACGGTGCTTAGTGCTTGGTTGGCCACTCTCCATAAGGACCGGTTCATAGAGCGACAACCTGGGACAACAGCGCTACCACAAGGCTAGAATGGGATAGACTTGGCTTACTAATTAGGTCTTTTTGGTTTGGAGTAACTTACCTGCGGGGCAAGAGTAGTAAGCTTCAATGGTCCCTGCTCCTCCGGCTTGGTCTGTGCTTGGATTGCGCTCCTGTGCTTGTACCCCCGGAGGTGGGCCCCATCGTCGCTGACCTATCTCTCGCGGTTACGCCTTACCAACGAGATTCTTTGTAACGGCCTCGTAGTGAGTCGCTAGTCATCTCACCTAAGGAAGTGTGATGAACAACTGGCGTAGCTCACGACTTGTGGGTAAAGATGTGCAACCTCTGCAGAGTGTAAAACTGGTATACTAGCCGTGCTCACGGTTATGAGCGGCCCAGATCCTCCTTTTGATTAGTGGAGTTATCTCCTTCCGACGAGGGAGGTGCTTCTCGGGGTTACCTTGGTGGCTTGGTTTTGGTTTGGTTTCTCATTAGTGATATGATTAAACTTGATTAATGACTATGTAATTGGGTTAAAGGTAATTCATCAACTCGTAGTAAATAGCTTAAATAAAATCTTGCCAACACTTAAAAGCTAAGGCAGTTGAGTCAGCCAGCCTAGAGCCTCATAGTTTGTGTTATACTTGTTGAGTACAAGTTGTGTACTCACTCTTGCCTCTTCTCTACTTTTTCCTCTTGGCTACGCTACTGCTGCTCAGTTCCTGCCGACACGAGGGAGTTCGTCCAGCGCTATCAGGACTACGAGGACTTCTAGGTGTTCGTCTCCCAGTCGACGTCCCTGTGGCGCCCTGCTTCAGCTTCGGAGAGCTTTATCGTATTTTGTACTCCGCTTCCGCTGTATCAGACATTTTGTCATTATTGTAATAAATAACATTCGTATTCGTTTTATTATGTCTTATTCGTGATATGAGCTGTGATATACTGTTCATTCTGTTGTATATACGTGTGACTTGATCCTGGCACGTATATGATTGCTCGGTTTATGCTCTTTTATAAACCGGGTGTTACAGAGTGGTATCAAAGCCGTATCGACTGTAGGACGAAGCCTAGATAGAACTGGTCGAGTTTTAGGACTTTTTCTCACCAATCCTTGCCTGCTGAAACTATTTTACTATTATACCCCTTGACTTCTATGACTTTTTACCCTCCTTGCCTTGAGTTCTCTCTGGAAAATAGTTTTCGTAGATTTGGCCTGAATCAATCATCTGACCACCTTGAGTATAGCTAGGTGACCTTTTTATAATAATACGATAGCACGTTCTGCGACGCGTTGTGTTAGTCGAGTCGTATGTTAAACTCGGCTAAATCGTGAAATTGTCTGCTTGTTATTATGCTTCATGCTTGTTTTGGATTTTTTTGAATGATTGCATAGCTTAGTAGTTTAATTTTGTGAAAAGAAAATCACTCAGATGTTAAAGTTAACTAATTAATAAAATGAGTTAGATCGTTGGGGGTAAAACAGTCAACTCTATCCTGTCTACTTTATCATGGCTGAGTCTTTTTCCGCAAAGAGTTATCATATCCATCTGAATTTATTCCTGCAATATCCTTACTCGTGAAATCTTTTGTTCAAATCAGATGGTGAACACCAGGAGCACCGGTTCGGGTTCTGGCCAGCAGCAGGGTCAGAACAACCAGGGTACCGGGATCCCGATGCCTCCGCCCTTGACTCTGGAGCAGTACTTCCAGCTCCAGATGCAGATGATGGCTACCCTGAACAACACCGTTCAGGCTCTTCAGCACGCTCACACTCAGCCTCCGCCTCCTCCACCGCCGCAGCCTCGCGACAGGCGTGCTGAGTTCCTGAGGGGTCACCCGCCGACGTTTTCTCACACGTCCTACCCTCTTCAGGCTGACGACTGGCTCCGTGCAGTGGAGCGTCAGCTGGACATCGCCCAGTGCGATGATCGTGAGCGCGTCTTGTACGCAGCAGGACAGCTGCGAGGGGCAGCTTTGGACTGGTGGGAGTCCCACCCAGTTCACGACCGCGAGTCTCTCACTTGGCTCCAGTTCAGGGAGCGTTTCCGCAGCCACAACGTCCCCGCGGGCGTTATGAAGATGAAACAGAAGGAGTTTCTTGCACTGAAGCAGGTAATCTTAAGTATAATCATTCAACGTTTTCTTTTGAGCTAATGCCCCCTTGTTCTATCCTTATGAATCTTGAGTTAATCTTTCGATATCTATCTGTCTTTGTGAATTCGGTTGACTATGTCGGTCACGGAGTATCGTGATCGCTTTCTTCAACTGGCTCGCTACGCCCCTGCCGAGGTTGCGGATGACCGCAAGAAGCAGGAGCACTTCATGGAGGGTCTTGAGGACTACCTCCAGTACGCGCTGCTCAACCTCCGCTTCGACGACTTCAACCATCTGGTTGACAGCGCGCTCAACACTGAGCGCAAGCACCTGGAGATGGAGGACAAGAAGAGGAAGGTTGTCCCCGTTGCTTCCGGCAGCAACACTCGTCCTCGACTCCAGCAGCCCCAGCAGTACCAGCCTCAGTACCGGCCTCCTCAGCAGTACCAGCAGAGGCCACCGCAGCAGTACCCGCCTCGACAGCAGCAGGCAGGTCAGGGCCAGAGGTTACCGGCACCTCCGGCTCGTGCTGCTCCACCGGCACCGCAGGCTCCACGTCCGGCAGCTCCTACCGGACAGCAGGCTCAAGGACCTCCTCGCACCTGCTTTCACTGCGGCCAGCCGGGGCACTACGCCAACGCTTGCCCCCGGAAGGCACAGGCGGGACAGCAGGGGCGCCCAGCTCAGCCCAGGGCGCCAGCACAGGGCAGGGTGAACCACGTGACGGCCGAGTCAGCGGCCGAGGCTCCCAACGTGGTTATTGGTACGTTCATGGTTAATTCATATCCAGCTACAGTGCTTTTTGATACTGGTGCTACGCATTCCTTCATTACTCAGTCTTTTGTCGAGCATCATGGTATTCATACTAGCACATTAAAGAGGTGCCTGTTAGTATCTTCACCGGGAGGACAGTTGAGGTCTCACACTTACTGCCCGAGAGTCAGTGTTTCCTTGAGGGGAGTAGAGTTCTGTACTGATCTGATGGTGCTAGACACCAAGGGCATTGATGTCATTCTGGGAATGAAGACTCTGGCCAAATGGGGAGTTCGGATAGATTGTGCTCAGAGGACAGTCTTGCTATCAGCTTCCAGTGGCCAAGAGGTGGTTATCAGTGCAGTAGAGCCTTCTGGATTTCTTCATCAGATGGAGGCTAGACCCACGGACGGTATTCGCATGGTGTCTGAATTCCCGGATGTCTTTCCGGATGATCTGCCAGGTATGCCGCCTGAACGCGCCATTGAGTTTTGTATTGATCTCTTGCCTGGCACAGCTCCTATTGCAAAGCGGCCCTACCGTATGGCACTTATAGAGCATGAAGAAGTCAAGAAGACTATTGATGAGTTGCTAGCCAAGGGCTATATCCGTCGCAGCTTCTCTCCTTGGGCTTTCCCATTGCTACTAGTAGATAAGAAGGATGGCTCGAAGAGGATGTGTGTGGATTATCGTGAGCTGAATGCAGTCACTATCAAGAACAAGCATCCACTGCCCCGTATTGAGGATCTCTTCGATCTGCTTCGAGGTGCTTGTATATTCTCGAAGATTGATCTTTGTTCGGGATATTTTCAGCTGAGGATCCGTCCTGGGGATATTCCGAAGATGGCATTCACCTGCAAGTACGGGCTATATGAGTATACGGTCATGTCCTTCGGCCTGACTAATGCCCCGGCTTTCTTCATGCATCTGATGAACATGGTTTTCATGGACTATCTGGATGTCTTCGTGGTGATTTTCATTGATGATATTCTGATCTTCTCCAAGACAGAAGAAGAGCATGAGGAGCACCTGAGACTTGTATTGCAGAGATTGAGAGAGCATCAGCTGTATGCCAAGTTTAGCAAGTGCGAGTTCTGGATTGACGAAGTTCCATTCCTCGGTCATGTTATATCTCAGGGAGGCATTGATGTTGATCCGAGCAAGGTGAAGGATGTGCTCGAGTGGGAGACACCGCAGACAGTGAAGGAAGTCAGATCATTCTTGGGCTTAGCTGGATATTATCGGAGGTTCATTGAGAATTTCTCCAAGATCGCGAAGCCTTTGACTTCTTTGCTGGAGAAGAATGTGGCTTTTGTATGGACTGATGAGCGTCAGAGAGCCTTTGATGAGCTGAAGAAAAGGTTGACTACGGCGCCAGTCCTGACTCTGCCAGACCAGACGAAGAGGTTCACGGTATATTGTGATGCTTCGAAGGATGGTCTTGGGTGTGTTCTGATGCAGGAGGGCAGAGTGATTGCTTATGCTTCACGGCAGTTACGTCGGCATGAGCTGAATTATCCTACTCATGATCTTGAGTTAGCCGCAGTTGTGCATGCTCTGAAGATTTGGAGGCATTACTTGTATGGGCAGCGGTGTGATATCTACACTGATCACAAGAGCCTCAAGTACATTTTCACGCAGAATGAGCTGAACATGCGGCAGAGGAGATGGTTAGAGTTGGTCAAGGACTATGATCTGGAGATTCACTATCATCCGGGCAAGGCCAATGTTGTAGTAGATGCTCTGAGCAGAAGAAGTTATGTCAACATGGTTGTGGCTTTCCAGATGTCTCCAGAGTTATGCGAGGAGTTCGAGCAGTTGAGTCTGGGCTTCTTGCATCATACTTCCAGTGCAGCATTCGAGGCAGTACCGACTCTAGAGTCAGAGATCAGGCAGCATCAGAAAGATGATGAGAAGCTGCAGGAGATTCGTGAGTTGCTCAAGAAGGGCAAGGCTCCTCATTTTAGAGAGGATGATCAGGGTACTTTGTGGTACAAGAACCGGATCTGTGTGCCAGATGTGAGGGATCTTCGGAAGTTGATTCTGAGTGAGGCCCATGATACAGCATATTCTATTCATCCGGGCAGCACGAAGATGTACTATGATCTGAAGGAATGTTTCTGGTGGTATGGAATGAAGCGTTCAGTGGCAGAGTACGTGGCTATTTGTGACACCTGTCAGCGTGTCAAGGCTGAGCATCAGAGGCCAGCAGGTCTATTGCAGCCTTTGAAGATTCCAGAGTGGAAATGGGAGGAAATCACTATGGACTTCATTGTTGGATTGCCTCGTACTCAGAAAGGGTACAACTCCATATGGGTAGTAGTGGATCGTCTGACGAAAGTTGCTCACTTCATTCCAGTGAACACTACTTACTCCGGTGCTAGACTTGCAGAGTTGTACATCTCTCGGATTGTCTGCTTGCATGGTGTGCCCAAGAAGATCATATCTGACAGAGGGTCTCAGTTCACTTCTCGGTTCTGGGAGCAGCTCCATGATTCGTTGGATACGAAGCTGCGTTTCAGTACGGCTTATCACCCTCAGACAGATGGGCAGACAGAGAGAACCAACCAAGTGTTGGAGGATATGCTGAGAGCTTGTGCTATCCAGTATGGTACTAGTTGGGATAAGTGCCTGTCATTTGCTGAGTTCTCATATAACAACAGCTATCAGGCCAGTCTGAAGAAGTCTCCTTTTGAGGCATTGTATGGCAGAAAGTGCAGGACTCCTCTCTATTGGGATCAGATTGGTGAAAAGCAGCTCTTTGGCCCTGAGATCATAGATGATGCAGAGCAGATGGTTCAGGCGGTGCGAGAAAATCTGAGAATTGCACAGAGCAGACAGAAGAGCTATGCTGATGGCAAGCGGAGAGACCTGACTTTCAGTATCGGTGATTATGTGTATCTGAAGGTGTCTCCGATGAGAGGAATCCGCAGATTTAATGTCAAAGGGAAGTTAGCACCTCGTTATGTGGGGCCATTCAAGGTGCTAGAGCGGAAAGGCGAAGTTGCTTATCGCCTGGAGTTACCTCTTAGCCTCTCAGGAGTTCATGATGTCTTCCATATATCTCAGCTGAAGAGGTGTTTGCGAGTACCCGAGGAGCAGGCACCCCTGGATGGAGTAGATGTCCAGGAGGATCTGACTTATACTGAGCATCCGGTGAAGATTCTGGAGACATCAGAGAGGGTTACTCGGAACAAGCGCATCAAGATGTGCAGGGTTCAGTGGAGTCATCACAGTGAAGCTGAGGCTACTTGGGAGCGAGAAGAGGAGTTGAAGAAGACATATCCAGATCTCTTTGCTAGCCAGCCCAGCTAAATCTCGGGGACGAGATTTCTTTAAGGGGGTAGGGTCTGTAACACCCTAATTTAAATTTTAGTATGTTTTAATAAATTAAATTGGCTTTATTTAATTTTCTAAGGTTTATTGTGTTTAGCCTTGCATTTAATCTAATTTTGTTTCATAAGTATTAAAATTTTATCTAAGGTTAAATTTTGTGTTGCATTCATGCTGGTGCATACTTTTATTTGAGTGTGGTTTGAATTCAAATTTATATTTGAATTCAAACTTTGTTTGAATTAGAAATAGAAGAGAAGAAGAATTAGAAAAGGAACCCAAAACCAAACTCAAACCCAAACCCCAAGCCCAGTCTAGCCCAACCGAACCCGCGGCCCACTCCCTCTTTCCCTTCTCTCGCCCGGCCCAACCGGCTCTCCCCGAGCCCACTCACGAGCTGCCCAGCCTCTCCCCACCCCGGCCCATACGCGCGCCCCGGCCTGCTCCCACGCCGCACCCGCTCCGGCCCAGTCCAGCCAGCGATCCCCGCTCGCCCCGCTGCCTCAGCCCGCGAGCACGCTCCCCTGCCTCACCCCGCTGACCCCTCGGACCCACTGTCAGCCCGCTCAAGCACGCCCGCAGAGCGCACGCCCCGCTCGCCCGACCCCGCTCTCGCTGACCCGCTGGCCCCACCCTCCAGGCTCTCCTTCAACCTCGCGCAACGGCTGCGCTCGGCCCGCCGAGATCCCCGGCGAAACCACCGGGGGTTTCCTTCCCCAACCGCGCCCGCAATCCCCGGCCTCCCTGCTTTAAACGCCCAAGCCGCACCCCCCTGGAAACCCTATCCACCCCTCAGCCGCCGCTCTAGACCCTAGCCGCTCGCCCGCCTCAGCTCTGCTCCTGCGCCGCCGCGGACTCGCCGCTTCACCACCTCCCCGCCCTCGCCGAGCACCCCAGGAGCTCCGCCGGGCTGCTAGGAGTTTTCCCCGAGGTTGCTGCCCCGATCTCCACCACCATCGCGCCGAATTTTCGCCAAGACCTCGTCGCCGGTGAGAAGCTCCGCCCGCTCGATTTCTCGCCGCCGGTGGTCCCTGACCCGTCCTAACCCCAGGTTCTTGTTCGCAGCGCAACCCCGCATTGATCCGAGGAGATCCGGAGCCCGAAGCATCGCTGTGTCGGCCCCTCCGCGAACGCCACCCACGCCATCGCCGCCGAGCTCGCCGTCGACCCTTCTGCGCCGCGTCTCCTTCCAAACTAGAGCACGGTGAGTGCCGCACGGGCCCCTTGATCCCCTTTGCGCTAGACCTCGTAGACCCTGGCGCGCTCTAGGCGCCCAGGCACCGCGCTCCGGCGAGCTCCGTGGCCGCCGAGCCGCCCTCGCCGTCAAGGGGCCCGTTCCCAGCCCCGAGCCGCCTCCCTGTGGCCTCCAGTGCGTCACGCACGCCACGGCGGAGCTCCACGGCCACAGCAAACCCCGAGCGGACCCCGGGAGCGCCGGTTTGGTTTTCCCCGGCGAACTCACCGCCGCGGGGCCGCGCTCCGGCGACCCAGCGCCGCCACCCGCGGTCCAGCTCACTCCTAGACGTCCGATCTTGCGTGGACGATCCGGATCAGATCTAGGACCAGTCTAATCCTGGCCCTCAGATCTAGATCCAACAGCCTCAAGCCACCCATAACGATTCGGCCTGGCTCTTTTTCTAAAGAGACCCTAGCTTTCTTCTGATTCAACCCGCAGTCCATCTCTGGTAAAAAATATTTCCAAGTATGCCCTTCCTTTTACGCTTTAGCCCCTGACTTTTCCAGTTTTCAAACCCGCAGTCCAGCCCCTGAGTTTTTATGCGCTAGCCCCTGGGTTTAACCTTTATTTACGTTTTAGCCCTCGGTTTTAGCAGAAAAGCCCCTGAAACTTCAGTTTTCTTACAAATAAGCCCCTAGAACTTGTTTTTAGCCTAGAAAATGCGTTTTAGCTCCGTTTTTAGCGTTCTTTATGTCCACGCGATCGTTGTAACGCGTAGAACAGTATTAGAGTAGTTTAGTGTGCTGTTTTTATGTATTGATGTACTGTTCCTTAGTTTTTGTTAGTGTTTGCTTGTATACTTATTGTTGTGCGTTGTTTTGGCCATGTGTTCGTAAGTAGACGATGATCCATCTGAGGAGCCCCAGTACCAGTACCCGAAGCAGCCATCTTCGGAGCAGTTTGAGCAGCAGCCAGAGCAGTACGAGGAAGGCAAGTATAACATGAACAACCCATCACTTTTAAATACATTTTCATTCTGCATTTTAATACTGTATGCCTATAAGGATTTCCTAGCCACTTTATATCCTTTATATATGTCCTTGGGTTGCATTTTGGTTAGTAGTGCTAGGTTGCTGCGCTATAACACACTTTGGTCCTTTTTAATTAAATTGATTAATGGTTTACTTGAACTTAATTCTGAGAGTGGCACTCTGTGTGGCTTGAGTGGCTCACGTCTCGTTAAAAGATGTTTTTGTAGAAACATGGTTTAGGGGGCCAGCACGGTGCTTAGTGCTTGGTTGGCCACTCTCCATAAGGACCGGTTCATAGAGCGACAACCTAGGACAACAGCGCTACCACAAGGCTAGAATGGGATAGACTTGGCTTACTAATTAGGTCTTTTTGGTTTGGAGTAACTTACCTGCGGGGCAAGAGTAGTAAGCTTCAATGGTCCCTGCTCCTCCGGCTTGGTCTGTGCTTGGATTGCGCTCCTGTGCTTGTACCCCCGGAGGTGGGCCCCATCGTCGCTGACCTATCTCTCGCGGTTACGCCTTACCAACGAGATTCTTTGTAACGGCCTCGTAGTGAGTCGCTAGTCATCTCACCTAAGGAAGTGTGATGAACAACTGGCGTAGCTCACGACTTGTGGGTAAAGATGTGCAACCTCTGCAGAGTGTAAAACTGGTATACTAGCCGTGCTCACGGTTATGAGCGGCCCAGATCCTCCTTTTGATTAGTGGAGTTATCTCCTTCCGACGAGGGAGGTGCTTCTCGGGGTTACCTTGGTGGCTTGGTTTTGGTTTGGTTTCTCATTAGTGATATGATTAAACTTGATTAATGACTATGTAACTGGGTTAAAGGTAATTCATCAACTCGTAGTAAATAGCTTAAATAAAATCTTGCCAACACTTAAAAGCTAAGGCAGTTGAGTCAGCCAGCCTAGAGCCTCATAGTTTGTGTTATACTTGTTGAGTACAAGTTGTGTACTCACTCTTGCCTCTTCTCTACTTTTTCCTCTTGGCTACGCTACTGCTGCTCAGTTCCTGCCGACACGAGGGAGTTCGTCCAGCGCTATCAGGACTACGAGGACTTCTAGGTGTTCGTCTCCCAGTCGACGTCCCTGTGGCGCCCTGCTTCAGCTTCGGAGAGCTTTATCGTATTTTGTACTCCGCTTCCGCTGTATCAGACATTTTGTCATTATTGTAATAAATAACATTCGTATTCGTTTTATTATGTCTTATTCGTGATATGAGCTGTGATATACTGTTCATTCTGTTGTATATACGTGTGACTTGATCCTGGCACGTATATGATTGCTCGGTTTATGCTCTTTTATAAACCGGGTGTTACATTGTAGGAGGTTCCTCTTCCGTCTTGACCGTAGGGCTGTTGAGTGCTTGAACGAACACACCAGGTGGTACGATGGATCGCTTGGATCCGAGCTTGGACAGGACGTCAGTCACCACGTTGTCGTCCCTGGGGACATGGTGGAACTCTAGACCATAGAACTTGGCTTCGAGCTTCCTGATCTCCCGGCAGTAGGCATCCATCTTCTCCTTGGTGCACTCACAGTCTTTGTTGACTTGCTGTATGATGACTTTGGAGTCACCATAAGCCAGCAGACGCTTGATGCCGAGTGTAACAGCGATCCGAACACCGTGGATGAAAGCTTCGTACTCGGCAGCATTGTTGGTAGCCTTGAAGAGTAACTAGAGGACATATTTGAGTTGTTCACCTTTCGGGGAGATGAAGAGAACTCCAGCACCAGCTCCATCACGATTGAGGGCACCATCGAAGTACATGATCCAGTGCTCGGATCTGGTGTCGGGTGGAGGGTCTTGAATCTCGGTCCATTCAGCAATGAAGTTGGCCAACGCCTGAAACTTGATGGTGGATCGCGGCGTAAACTCAATCGTGAAAGCACCAAGTTCTACTGACCATTTGATGACTCGGCCGTTGGCATCCTTGTTGTGCAGGATGTCTCCGAGTGGATAGGAGGAGGCCACCTTGATCTTGTGGGCCTAGAAGTAGTGCCGAAGCTTTCTTGACGTGATGAGGATGGCGTACAGTAGCTTCTGCACTTGTGGGTAACGTGCCTTGGACTCATCGAGTACTTCACTGATGAAGTAGACTGGTCGCTGCACCTTGTAGACATGACCCGGCTCGTCTCGCTTAACGACCAGGACGGTGCTCACCACGTTGGTGGTGGCGGCGATGTACAGGAGGAGGACTTCCCCATCTTCTGGTGTTGTTAGGATGGGTGGCGAGGTAAGAAAATCCTTGAGCTCCTGGAATGCTTTGGAAGCATCGTCGTTCCACTCAAACTTGTCACACTTCCGAAAAAGTTTGAAGAAGGGTAGGCCTCTATCACCGAGTCGGCTTATGAACCTACTCAAGACAGCCATGCACCCTGTAAGCTTCATCAGGTCCTTTTTGCTCCTGGGAGGCTTCATGAACCTGATAGCGTTGACCTTTGTGGGGTTGGCTTCGATGCCCCGGCTACTGACTATGAAGCCGAGTAGTTTTCCGGATGGGACACCGAACACACACTTGGTCGGGTTGAGCTTCCATTTGAATTTCCTGAGATTTTCAAATGTCTCGGAGAGATCCGTAATGAACTGATCATTACGTTTGTCTTGATGATGACATCATCGACTTAGGCTTCGGTGTTGCGCCCAATCTGCCCCTCGAGGCATCTCTGAGTGGCCTTCTGGTAAGTGGCGCCGGCGTTCTTGAGGCCGAACGTCATGGTGTTGTAGCAGTAGGCCCTGAAGGGGGTGATGAAGGACACCTTCTCTTGATCCAACTCCTTGAGGGCTATCTGGTGGTACCCTGAGTAACAGTCAAGAAAAGAGAGGAGAACGCACCCGGCTGTCGAGTCGACGACTTGATCGATGCCTGCTAGAGGAAAGGGGTCCTTAGGGCAGTGTTTGTTGAGATCGGTATAGTCAACACACATTCTCCATTCTCTATTTTTCTAATTTTACAAGGACTGGGTTTGCCGGCCAATCTGGGTGTGCGACTTCTCTGATAAAACCGGCGGGGAGGAGCCGAGTTACTTCTACCCTAATAGCCTCCTTTCGATCCTGCGCGAAGCGGCGGAGCCGTTGCTTAACGGGTCTCGCCTTCATGTCCAGATCTAAGGAGTGCTCAGCCTCCTCCCTTGGGACTGGGGGCATGTCAGATGGTTTCCATGTAAAGATATCCAAATTCTCCCAGAGGAAGGAGGTGAGCGCATCTTCCTACGCCGGGTCGAGGCTGGCCCCGGTCACGGCGGTCCTGTGCGGCTCATCGTCCCGGAGGACGATGGTCTTGGTCGCCACGGCTAGCGCAAGCTGCGACTCGGAAGTCGACTCCTTGGCGGGGATCTACTGATGGTCCGCCGGGAGGTTCTTTGCTGCCTGAGCAACAAGAATTGAGTTCCTGGATCGTTCCAGGGTGTCGGAGAGTTCGATGTTCTTGGCCTCACACGCGTAGGAGGCCTGCAGATCTCCGTAGACCGAGAGGACCCCCTTTGGAGCTGGCATCTTCAAGAGAAGATACGTGTTGTTGGGGATTGCCATGAACTTGGTGAGGGAGGGTCTTCCCAGGATGGCGTGGTAGGAGGTCTCGAACTCGGCGACCTCGAAGTTGACGTACTCGGTGCGGTAGTTGTAGCGGGTGCCGAAGGTGACCGGCAAGGTGGCCCAGCCGACTGGAGTCGACCCGGCTCCGGGGATGATGCCGTAGAA
Source organism: Panicum virgatum (assembly GCF_016808335.1). Classification (NCBI taxonomy): domain Eukaryota; kingdom Viridiplantae; phylum Streptophyta; class Magnoliopsida; order Poales; family Poaceae; genus Panicum; species Panicum virgatum. The sequence continues at coordinate 25,074,565 of NC_053153.1, read as the reverse complement.
GGCCTGGTGTTGACGCTTACTAACGACCATTTCCAGGCGTCAACTTGATCAGAAAATCATGAGAGTTTGCATTTCTTACACGCATCCTTATCCAATAAAGTCCCTAAACCACACTTTACCTTTTAGAATATGCAAGTTGTGTTTTCAAACTAATATGCAGGTTACAAGCACACTTTGGCCCGACATAAAATCGCAGAAAATATCAGAGTACCGATTCAGGCTCAAATGGACCAAGTGTAGCCCAAGAACCGAAGCAAACCCAGCTAGGACAGGCCGTCCCTCAACTTTAGGACAAGGGGAGACCAAGACAAGCCCACTCGAGGAAGTTGGGGGCGGTTGGCGGCAGTGGGCCGTCGGCCGACCGGCCCCTGGGCCCCACCGCCTTCAATCTTCGACGTGGCGCCTCCTGATTGGTTCACAACGTCGATTTGGGGTGCTGCAGCCCGTGGCTCCCTGCTATAAATACAAGGGGGTGGAGAATATGACACACACACACACACCACACCTCTCAATTCCTCTCATGCATTCCTTGCATAGTCTTTAGGCTTAGTGGAGTTTAGGTGAAGTCTAGGAGTCATCGAGTCGCCGGAGTTGCTCGAGAGTCTGGTATGGGTTCATCTCTAGCTCTCTCTTGTAATATTCGGTCGTTTCTAATAGAATTAGACTATGGTTACCGATATCTGCTTGAAGTATATTTTGAGTTATCGAGTATATGCTTCTTGTCATGGTTGCGTTATTATTCAATGCTTGTATTGTATGATCGCCCTGTGCTGGAGATTGTTAGTCTTTTCTTCTTAGAACTCTATCAACTGCTCCAATATTCGTATGATTTCTCTAGTGTGATGTCTGTCCATCCGGAGGGTGGGGGCTCCGCGCGTGACACTAGAGTATCCTTTACTAGTATAGATATGGTGTCTAGATTAGCTAAGAGTTGCTGGATGTCAACTATATCCACGGTTTGTAGAGGTAGCCGGCAGGTGGTGACAGCCATATCCGAGCCTTTTAGTAATCCTCCACGTTCGGTATGGGGGGTAGGAGGTACATAAAGTCGCCGGGGTGAACAAGCTCCTCCCGTTACTTCGATAGCGATCTCCCTGTTGTGTAGTTTAATCTCTAATGAGCTAACTAATGAGAAATTGTAGATATAGCTAACCTAGCACAGCTGACTCAAACTCTGACTTTTACCTTGCTCCCGGCCTAAAGCAATCTTTATTCTTTTATTTATCCAAGAGAGTAGTTTGTGTGTGTCACACTACCTCCTACCATATTATTATCTTACCCTTGTTTATGCATGAGAATATCCAATCTAGATAGAGCTCATCAGCTAATCTATATATTCTCTCACTCATCGCCTTCCCTGTGGAAATATAAATGACACCACGGTACACTCCCGGGTAAAATGCTACAGCAGTATTCCGTGCGCTTGCGGATATATTCGTGGTTCATGAAATACTGCCACCCCAAATTGGCGGCTGCGGGCGTCATCGCTAGGTGACGTTGGTAGGCGCCAACAAGCATTTTTGGCGCCGTTGCCGGGGAAGGCACAGAGTGAAATATATAGACAAAGTTGTGAAAAAAATCGAAATTGGTATTCGCTTGCAAAACAGGCTAACTTGGCTTTGTTTTCTTGTCTTTGTTGATATGAAAACTGGGTAGTGTATGACCGGTTTCGACTTGCCGCAAAACTTTCATTCCGATCCAGAGTCACTTTTGAGGAGGACGCGAGCTCGTCTCGTATCACCTCGGAGATCACTCCCGGCAGTTGATCCAGTCATCGCATCATCGTCAGCTCTTAGAGCTATGGCCCAGAAGACACTCCGTGATTACTCTGCTCCGTCTGCTAACCAGGTCCCCATCGGGCCCGTGGTTAACACCGGAGGAGAAAATTTCGAGATCAAGACGGGTCTCATTATGATGGTGCAGGCCAGCCCATTTTGTGGCAAGGCCAATGAGGATGCCAGCGCTCATCTCCAGTAGTTCCTGGACCTCTGTAGTACTTTTGTTATCAAGGATGTATCGCAAGATGCAATCCTGTCGGGTGCCACAATTAGGGACACCCTAATTGGGGTACTAAGATCGCTTTTAAAACATGAATACCTGTTAAGGCAACTGGGCCCACGAAGGCCCACGGCCTGCTTCCTATTCGGAAGAAAGGAAAGGACTCAAAGAAGCCCAGCATGCGGCCCATACCCATCCCCCTCGAACCAGAAGAACGATCTCCGCTTCGCTCAAGGGTCCCTTTCGGGCCCGCTGGGCAATCTCCGCCTCGCTCGAGGGTAGCGGGTCTGCCCTCGAGCAGGTGACTCATCTCCGCCTCGCTCGAGGGTAGCGGGTCTGCCCTCGAGCAGGTGACTCATCTCCGCCTCGCTCGAGGGTAGCGGGTCTGCCCTCGAGCAGGTGACTCATCTCCGCCTCGCTCGAGGCCCTCTCACGGCACAAGGTACAAACGGCCCCGCCGCCCAACCGACCGCCGTACGAAGGCATTAAAGGCCAGCCACTCCGCCACGGCTCAAATGACAGGCGGCGCCAGACCGCCGCTCCCGCGGTGGATGTGACCGACGTCCCATCCGCTGACCCCGGTCACCGCTCCGCCACCCCGGTCGCTGTAGCAACACTGTGGACATTCAATGCGGGGCAAGACAAGTTAGCGCCGCACCCGTTACTGTTCTGCCGACATCAACCATCCGGACTCACCTCCCGCTGGGGAAGGGGTCCGGCGATGTCACGTGTCCTTCCGAGAGGGGCGCTCCGCACGCACGGGCAGGGACACCGGACCTCCCCCTTATGGGGTCCGGGACTTCCACGCGCTCCTGGACCTTCTAGTGTGCACGCCCGCACTCCGACCAGGGGGTCCGGGACCGTCCCACGCCATTACTACCGCCGGGACACTGCAGGACGACCGGCGCAATCTTCGCGGGACCAAGGACGGAACCCAGGATGACAACGACGCGCGCCGCCTTCCCACAGTACACTTTCTACAGTGTTCGACCACAGTACCCCCCGCGATTTAAGGGGAAACGATGACTTCCATATCCCCACTCATGTGCACCGCCCTCCCTTGTGACTATAAAAGGAGGAGGTGGGCTTCCTTAGGCGGGGTTGGCAGCAGGTTCTCCGGTTTTTCTCCCTCAGAAAGGCCTCAGCACTACTGAGCACTCACCTCAACCGACTCCACTCCTAGCAGAGACTTGGGAGCTTCCCTCCCTCTCTCGCTTTGCTTGTATTCCCTACTACAAGCACTCCGGGTGCAAGATAATACAGTGCCCTCGCACACCCCCTTTGCTGGACGTACGGCCCCACGGCCGGAACCAGGATAAAACCGTGCGTTACTGTGTTGCCTCTTGCATCATCATCTGGGACGAGGAAACACGCAGCATTTACTAGTTGGGATTCAGGCCCCCCGGGTCGGAACACCGACAGTTGGCGTGCCAGGTAGGGGGGGCTGCGTGATTTTTTCTCTCTTTTTCCCATTTGATCTCCAGGAATGGCGAGCAGATCCAACCCATACCCTATGGGTGTTTCGGATCCGTTTCCAGCGGGACGCGCGATCTCGTTCGGGAGTCTCGAGTTCAGGACAACCGGCAATGGTTACCTCATGCAGCTCCTCTCCTCCGAACGTAACCTCATCACTCCGACTTCGCCAGCCCGGCACAACAGGTGCTCGGGTCAGCGTTCGCGACAAGCACACGCGGAGCGGCATCGTGCGGCACGCCACAGCTCCCCCACGTGGGTCGAGGCTGGCGCGTCGCAACTCAGCATCACGGCCAATTGGGCAACTGTTTCGTCATCGCGTGCCTCGGCATCATCTGCGCCGGCACCATCGCCTGCGGCAACACTAGTGCCTCCCAGGGGGGACTCGACTTCGGCATCGCCCTTCCCCTTCGAGATGCGCAACGCTGCCGCCCACGCCTCGTCAACCAGCGCTAGCTTCATTGAGCATGAGGATCCGCCGGGTCATCATCTTCTGCCGATCCGCAGCCTCATCGCGTCGTCCCCTGACGAATCCTACCCCGAGACGGCGAGCTCGATCGCCGACGACGTCGACTTCTTCATGAACAACTTCACGGCCGAGGAGGCCGAGGACTACTCCGGGGTCTACGACCCCGACGCTCTCCGCTCGTTCCAGCTGGCGACAGCGTACTGCCACACCTGCTCCGAAGACTCCAGCGAGGGGGATTTCGATCCTTCCCGGGAGTGCTTCATGGTGGACCTTGCGGACGAGCAAAATGACAACGCCCCAGGCAACGACGGGGAAGCCGGGGCGGACGCGCGGGCAAAGCAACCGGCGAACCCGCCTGCAGCACCTTCCTCGTCAAGCTCGGCGGCGCGACAAGCCCAGCTGGCGCAGCTCAAAGAGCTTCAAGCCAAGCTCGACGAGCAGCGTCGACAAACCCAGGAGCTACGCGCCGCACTCGAGCAGCAGCGTGCCGTGCCTGGTGCTCACGCCCAAGCGGCGGGACGTGTTGCGCGGGAGCGCATCCTGGCCGACGACAACCTCGACAAATCGCCGGAACTGAAGACGGCGGGCGAGAAGCTCGTCGCTGTGGCTTACCTACTCCAAGCTATGCCCGAGCCATCGACACCTTTGGGCCGCAACCCGCGCCGCGAGGCACAGGAGCTAATCGAGCAAGCTGCCGTGCAGCAGGCCGAGAGTTCTGCGTCTCGCATGTGCTAGAAGGCCCCGAAGCAGTGTGATGGGACTGCGCACCAGGACCGTGAGGTTTCCGTGCACACACCCCCAGCGGCGAAGGGCAAAGCAGCCGTAGCGCCCGGAGCGAGGGCACCCTCGGTGCACGAGCGCATCGGGAGAGTTCCCGTAAGGGAGCGAATCCGTGACACTCGCGGGCACGCTGGTGACGGCGACGCCCGCAACGTCATCGACGGCAGGAGATACACCCCTCGACGGGGTGGACGCTTCGACCCCGAGCACGACAGGGGTGAGTCACCAGAGCCTCCGGGCACCCGAGTGTTCAGCCGGGAGATTCGGACCGCGCCCTTTCCCCCGCGCTTTCGACAACCCAACACCCTCGTCAAATACTCGGGCGAGACTGATCCTGCAGTCTGGCTCAACGACTACCGCCTAGCGTGCTAGCTAGGCGGCGCGATGGAGGACGCGGTCATCATCCGCAACCTTCCTCTTCATCTTGCAGACGCCACACGAACGTGGCTCGAGCACTTGCCTGCGGATCAGATCCACAACTGGGCCGATTTGGTCCATATCTTCGTGGGCAATTTCCAGGGCACGTATGTGCGCCCTGGGAACTCTTGGGACCTCAAAGGGTGTCGTCAAAAGCCCCGCGAGTCCCTGCATGACTACGTGCGACGCTTCTCCAAGCAGTGCACCGAGCTCCCCAGCGTCACCCACGTCGAGGTCATTAACGCTTTCCTCGAGGGTACGACGTGCAGGAACTTGGTGCATGAGCTTGCAAGAAGCCGACCCGTTAACACCAATGAGTTGTTCGACGCTGCCACCAACTACGCCGCCGGCGAGGAAGCGGTTGGTGCTATCTTCGACGACAAATCGAGCAAGCGCAAAGACGATGCGCCCGCGGAGGGCGGCAACGTCAAGCCCAATGCCCCCGCCAAGAAACTGAAGCGGGGAAAGAAGGGAAAGAAGCCGGTCCCACCGAGCCAGCGCGGGTCGAGACAGGCAGAGGACTCCGAGGAGGCCTTTGCAGCTGCCCCAGACCGCAAGGGACCTCGAGGCCCCCCTCGAGGCCGTGGTGGCCAGTTCGACGACATGCTTAAGAAGCCGTGTCCTTACCACAAGGGCCCGGTCAACCATACCCTCGAGCAGTGCGAGATGCTCAAGAAATACTACAACCGCGTCGCGCATCGCGACGAGGACAAGAAGAAGGATGCTGGCGACAAAGGTGGAGATGACGAGTTCCCCCCAGTGGAGAACGCCTTCTTCATCTTTGGAGGAACAACGACGAATATGACTTCTCGGCAGCGCAAGCGTGAGCGCCGCGAAGTCTTTTCCGTTACCAAAGCCACGCCATCCTACCTCGACTGGTCGAAGGATACCATCGCCTTTGGCCGCGAGGACCACCCCGACTACGTCCTGCATCCGGGACGGTATCCGCTCGTTGTCGACCCCATCATCGGCAACACTCGCTTCTCCAAGGTGCTCATGGACGGAGGCAGCAGCCTCAACATCATGTACGCCCCTACCTTGGAGCTCATGGGGATCGGACTGGACAAGCTTCGCCCCAGCAAGTCGCCATTCCATGGCGTTGCGCTGGGGAAGCGAGTCCAACCCCTCGGCCAGATCGATCTGCCTGTATGCTTCGGCACAGCAGCCAACTTCCGCAAGGAGGTTCTCACTTTCGAGGTGGTGGGATTTCGAGGGTCCTATCATGCCATCCTTGGTCGTCCTTGCTACGCCAAGTTTATGTCTGTCCCCAACTACACCTACCTCAAGCTCAAAATGCCGGGTCCGAAGGGCGTCATCACCATCGGCTCTTCGTTCGAGCACGCCTACGAGTGCGACGCCGAGTGCATTGAGCGCGCGGAAGCTCAAGCGGAGGACGAGGCCCTCGCAGCCACCCTCGACAAAATGGCAAGCGAGGCCTTGGATTCCACGCACCGACATGCCGGGAGCTTCGAACCCGCCGAGTGTATCAAGAAGGTGCCTCTCGACCCGGGCCACCCCGACGGCAAGGCGTTGCAGATCAGCTCCACCCACGACGACAAATAGGAAGTGGTGCTCGTCGATTTCCTCCGCGCCAACGCAGATATCTTTGCGTGGAGCCCCTCGGACATGCCTGGCATACCGAGGGAGGTCGCCGAGCACTCTCTTGATGTCCGACCCAACTCCAAGCCGGTGAAGCAGCGCCTAAGACGCTTCGACGAGCTCAAGTACCGGGCGATCGGCGAGGAGTTGCAGAAACTTCTGGCGGCCGGATTCATCAAAGAGGTATTCCATCCCGAGTGGCTAGCTAATCTAGTATTAGTGAAGAAAAAGAGTGGAAACTGGAGGATGTGTGTGGACTACACTAGTCTAAATAAGACATGTCCGAAGGTTCCCTTTCCTTTGCCACGAATTGATCAGATTGTAGATACTACAGCGGGATGTGAGCTCTTATCCTTTCTTGATGCTTACTCCGGTTACCACCAAATCAAGATGAAAGAGTCCGACCAGCTCGCGACTTCTTTTATCACACCTTTCGGCATGTACTGCTACGTTACGATGCCCTATGGCCTCAGAAACGCCGGAGCTACCTATCAACGGTGTATGCTCCACGTTTTCGGAGACCATCTCGGGCGGAGCGTAGAGGCATATGTCGATGATATCGTTGTAAAATCCAGGAAGGCGGACGACCTGGTTGCCGATCTCAGGATCGCATTCGATTGCCTACGGGCCAAAGGGGTAAAACTTAACCCCGAGAAGTGCGTATTCGGGGTGCCTCGAGGCATGCTCTTGGGTTTCATTGTCTCCCAGCGGGGCATCGAACCCAACCCTGACAAAGTCTCGGCCATCACTCGGATAGGACCGATCCGAGATTTAAAGGGGGTACAGAGGGTCATGGGATGCCTAGCGTCCCTTAGCCGTTTCATCTCGCGTCTCGGCGAGAAAGGCTTACTCCTGTATCGACTCTTGAGGAAAACCGAGCACTTCACGTGGACCCCCGAAGCTCAAGAAGCCCTCGAAAGGCTGAAGGCATCGCTCACTCATGCTCCCATTCTTACGCCACCTACGGACGGCGGGCCCCTCTATCTGTACGTAGCTGCGACGACCCAAGTGGTCAGCGCGGTGATCGTGGTTGAAAGACAAGAGCAGGGTTAGGCTCTGCCCGTCCAGCGGCCGGTGTACTATATCAGCGAGGTGTTGTCCGAAACCAAGACACGCTATCCGCAAATTCAGAAGCTGCTCTACGCAGTAGTGCTAGCTCGACGCAAGCTGCGCCACTACTTCGAGGCTCACCCCGTCACCGTGGTCTCGTCTTTCCCCTTGGGAGAGATAGCCCGCAACCGGGAAGCCGAGGGTAGAATTGCCAAATGGTCTGTGGAGCTGATGGGAGAGACTCTCGCCTACGCCCCCCGCAGAGCGATCAAGTCCCAAATCATGGCTGACTTCGTGGCTGAGTGGACGGACACTCAGCTACCCCCATCACAAATCCAGGGCGAATGCTGGATTATGTACTTCGACGGGTCGGTGATGAAAACTGGCGCCGGTGCCGGCCTCCTCTTCATCTCACCCCTCGGAGAACACATACGGTACGTGATCCGCTTGCATTTCACTGCTTCGAACAATATGGCGGAGTATGAGGCCCTCCTCGGTGGCCTCCGCATCGCCATCGAGCTCGGCGTCAAACGCCTCGACGCGCGCGGTGACTCTCAGCTTGTCGTCGACCAAGTAATGAAAGAGTCCAGCTGTCACAACCCGAAGATGGAGGCATACTGCAACGCGGTGCGCCGCCTCGAAGACAAATTCGACGGTCTCGAGCTCAATCATGTCCCGCGCAAGTACAACGAGGACGCCGATGAACTGGCCAAGATAGCCTCGGGGCGGACCACTGTCCCCCCGAATATCTTCGCCCGCGACATCGCCAAGCCCTCCGCCGAATTCAAGGACCGGCCAGAGCTGGGCCCCTCGTCCACCGGGTCCCCCGGCGGGAACCCCCCGGCGGACGGGGTCGAGCCCATGGACATTGACTTCGAGACCACCTCCGCGGACGAGGCCGAAGCAATGGAAGTCAACGAGGCCCCCACCTCGCGAGACTGGAGCGTCCAGTACCTTGACTGGATGATTCGAGGGATCTTACCCTCGAACCGTGCTCAGGCACGGTGCCTCGCCAGGAGGGCCAAGTCCTTCGCTCTAATCGACAATGAGCTACACAAGCGCAGTCCCTCGGGTGTCTTGCAGCGATGCATCCCCCTCCCCGAGGGCAAGGAGCTGATCTGCGACATCCACGCTGGCATCTGCGGCCATCATGCCGCGCCACGTACCCTCGTGGGTAACGCGTTTCGGCAAGGATTTTACTGGCCCACCGCGGTCACCGACGCCACCGACGTCGTGCGGACCTGCGAGGGTTGCCAGTTCTATGCTCGAAAAACACATCTTCCGGCCCATGCTCTGCAGACCATCCCCATCACGTGGCCGTTCGCCGTGTGGGGGCTGGACCTCGTCGGTCCGCTGAAGAAGGCGCCCGGGGGCTTCACCCACTTGCTGGTGGCGGTCGACAAGTTCTCCAAATGGATCGAGGCTCGACCCATCGGCAAGATCAAATCCGAGCAAGCAGTCCAATTCTTCACCGACATCGTCTTCAGGTTCGGGGTCCCGAACTCGATCATCACCGACAACGGCACCCAGTTCACAGGCAAGAAGTTCTTGGCGTTCTGTGATAGTTTCCACATACGTGTGGACTGGTCGGCTATGGCACACCCACAGACGAACGGGCAAGTGGAGCGTGCCAACGGCATGATCCTCCAAGGACTAAAGCCAAGAATCTTCAACAAGCTGAACAAGTTCGGCCGGAGGTGGCTCACGGAGCTACCCTCGGTCATCTGGAGCCTGAGGACGACCCCAAGCAGAGCTACAGGTTTCTCTCCGTTCTTCCTCATCTATGGCGCCGAGGCCATCCTCCCCACCGACTTGGAATACGGATCGTCAAGGCTCAAGGCATATCAAGAGCAACGAAACCAGCGAGCTCGCGAAGACTCGCTGGACCAAGTGGACGAGGCTCGAGACATGGCGCTCCTCCACTCTGCGCGCTACCAGCAGTCCTTGCGAAGGTATCAAGCGCAGAGGGTCCGGCGCCGAGACCTCAACGAAGGGGACTTGGTGCTAAGGCTTCGACAGGACAACAGGGGCCGCCACAAGCTCTCACCTCCATGGGAAGGACCATACATAATCGCCGAGGTGCTCAAGCCCGGCACGTACAAGCTGGCCAACGAAAAAGGCGAAGTCCTCACCAACGCTTGGAATATACAACAGCTACGTCGTTTCTACCCTTAGCATTTCAAGCTATTTCTATATTGTTCATAATCGCATTTTCAATTTCCCGAAATAATAAGGAAGCACCCTTCACTTATCGCTTTTTGGGAACCTTCCCGACCCTCGAGGGCTTGGGCGCGCACGAACATTGAGGTAAGCTCGGCTTTACCCTCAGCAAAGCCGAGCCTCCCTCGGGGGCTACTACGGGGGGAACCCCCGAACGTCCCCAAAAAGTTGCCAATGTTTTTTCGAAATATTTCCGTCTCGACCCTAAGCTTCTCGTATCCTTGGAAAAAACGGACGCGAGGCGTAAGCAACTACGGTACGGGGCTGGCCGAGTCGTGGGGCCGCCTACGCCTCCGGGATACGGCACCCCCCTCACCACCCTACGCCTACGTTGCTTATGAACACGAACTTCCTCGCAGATGTTTATCTAAGTCGCATACGAAGAACACGGAAGTAAAGTAAAGAAACACAGGCTCGAACACACGAGGCCTCGACAGGCCACACATTCAAATTATGAAATAAAATTTCATATATTCATAGGATGCGATTACAAAGTGCGACTATGACATAAACACTAATCTATTTACATGGGCTTCGAGGCCCAACTGTCCTACAGGCTACCATCCCCCCTTGCGGGTCTTCAGGGGCGTCGAATTCAGCGATGGGAGGAATGTCTGCCTCGAGCTTCTCGGCGAGGACGGTGGCGAACTCCTCCGCGGCTGCGTCAGCTTCATCCATGATGACCGACGCGGCGTCCGCATCCGCATCATCGGGAACGACGTACCCCGACGACACCCTCTGGAGATCCGTGAGGTAATGCGTCGAGGCCACGACGAGAGCCCGCAGGACACCGACGCGGAAGGTACTCTTGGCGTGTTCGGCAATTCGGCCGCCTAGCGCGCGCAGGCGGCTGATCACCGAACTGCCCGAGACGGCGCCCTCCCCCTCGAGCTCTTGACACATGCTCACGGCGGTCTGCTCTAGCTAGCAAACTCCATCTGTGCCGCCGTGAGCGCGGTGTGGACCGCTTCCTTCGCCGCGGTCTCATCCGCCACCTTTTGCCTCAGCTCTGAGCAAAGGAAATCGACATTAGCCACGAAGGAAAGCAAATCGACGAAAAATCGAAGGTACTCACCCGCCATGTTTTTCTGCGCTTCCTCCCTCTGGGTACGGGCGGCCTCTTCGAGTGAGGACAAGGAGGCTTCCTTTTCTCTAAGGGCGGCCCCCATATTCTAGAGGGCCACCTCCTTCCCCTCGAGGGCCTCGCCCTTTTCCCGGAGGGTCCCGGTGAGCGCGACCACGGCCACCTCTTTATGGAGGAGCTCGGCCTTCTGCTGCTCGAGCGTCGCGCTAAGGCACTGCAGCTCAGCGCTCTGCACCTCCGCCTCGCGAGCCCTCTCCTCGAGCGCCGTCCGAAGGCGCTGCAGCTCGGCAGCTCATGCCTCGGCCTCCTGGGCCTTCTCCTCCGCTGCCGCCCTCTGGACGTCCCGCTCACCAGCAACCCACGCCAGCTCCTCCTCCAGCGCCTGCTGACGCGCTCCCAGATCGGCCATTTTTGTATTGGCGTCGATGTTTTTGAGCACCAGCTCGGCGTTGTGTTGCCTGAGCTGGCTCATCTGGGAGTACAGCCGGTTCACCTCGACGCTCTTTTGGCGCGAGATTTCTCTCAGCTGCTGCAGAAGGGGAGGGCATGGGTGAAGACGCGCAAAATCTAAAACTGAATCCGAGCAATTTCTGGGGGGAAATATTTACCTGGCTGACCTGGTAATCCGCGTTCTAATGGAGCTGATAAGCGCGGTCGAGGGCCTGCAAGATCTCGCGCCCGACGCCCATCTGCTTATTCCAGGCCTCCTCTTCCTCTTGCTCCTTGCGGAGGAACTCCGAGGGGACCCCGGACGGAACGATCGCCCCGAGATGGCCCCACATGGATGTCCCCGCCTCGAGCGTGCCCGCGCCGGCCGACGCGAACTCGGCAATGTGCGCGGCGGCACTTGCTGCAGCAGCGGGGTCGATGTCCATCGAGTCCCCGTACTCCTCGCTGCTGTCTGGCAGCTCCACCACCGCCGTCGCGCCCTCCTGCGCCGTCGGCACGGGTACTACCGCAACGATACCCTCGTCCCGGGCCTCAGCGGTCTCCAAGATGGGAGCTCCTCCCACCCCTGGCGCCTCTTGCGCCGTCTCTTCCTCCGTGACGCCCTCGCCCTCGGCCCTCGGGGGCTCGTGGACGAGGGTATCCTTCCCTGCTTGGCCGGCAGGACACTCCTGCTCGCCCCCGCCAGCTTCTCCATCCGTATTCGGTCGGGCGGCGCTGGCCGCGTCGCCCCGACCGGCCTCAGCTTCAATGGCCGTCTGGGCGGCGCCACCGGCACCGCCCCGTCCAGTCTCCTCGTCATCGTCAGCCTGAGCAGCCGCTTCGGCGCCACTCTGGCCGGCGTCGCCCTCCTCTTGTGCCCGAGCCTGCTGCGCCGCCCGGGCCCCTCGGGCCAGGGCCTCCCGTAGCCTCGCGACCGCCGCCTCGAGATCCACAGCAGGCTGGGGCTGCGGCACCGTGTGCGGAGTGCTATGAGCCCCGGTCTTGAGAGCCTTGGCCGGGGCAAGCCGCACTGCATCCTTGGAAACGGCCCCGGGGCTGAAAGTCAAGAGACGCGAGTTGAGCAGGATCGAGAAATCCACCAAACACATGACAAAAGCGAAATTCTGAATACTTACCTAGATCGAGCACTCATGCTCCGCTTCCTCGTGGCGCTCCTTCGAGCCCGAGCCATCGAGCCGTCCCTCGAAGACTGCCCCGACGGCGCCCCCCCCCCCCCCCCCCCGTGTCGGCCCGGCAGCTCGAGGCTGCCAGCACGGACGACTCCTCTCCCGCCGCAGCCTCGGCGCCACGGATCAGCACCAAGGGCGCAGGCGTCTCCTGCGCCGCAGCCTCGAGAGAGAGATTCGCCGATGGTCCCCCTGCGGCCCTCGGCTCCTCTGGCGCCACGGTCGCTCCCTCTTCTTCGTCCCACAGGTAGAACGGTGGGGGGCTCGCGCGCGCACCTTCCCCGTTGCTCCTCACAGCATGGTCCTCGGCATCCGAGGCCTCCTCCTCATCCTCCTCCAAGGACTCGGGTGTGGTGGGCCGCGGCTTCCCCTCCGAGCGAGCGAGCTTGCACGCCTTGTCGTGCCTCGCCTTCCTCTTCCTTTTCCTCTCGGCCTTTGTCTCCGCCGCGTCCTTTCATCTCTTCATCTTCTCCGCGTGGATGCGATTAATCAGGCGCTGTTCTAGGACCGGGGGCCTCGAGGTGCCGCACCTCAACCCCTGTAAAACACACCGGAGATCGGGTCAGAAAAGGGGAATTACACGACGCACGACGAGTTCAAAGCCAAAACTTACCAGGGAAATATACCCCGCCTCGGGGCGCATCTTGATCCTCCAAAGATCCGCGGGATCTTGGGGAAACTCTGCCACCGCGTGCCTCGCTCTCCGGGTGGCGTTGGTGTGGGAGAGAAGCTTGCTCGACGTCCTCGAGCCTTCGACCTTGCTCCCGGGGGGCGAGCTCGAATATCGGCAAGGCCCTTTCCACGAGAGGGATAACCCTCTGCTGATGGAAGTTCGCGATGACGGCCGCTGCCGTCAGCCCCTTCTTCGCCAGACGCACCAGCGCGTTGGTGAGGCCCTCGAGCTTGGCCTGTTGCGCTGGGGCCGACACCCCCCAGTCCCACTTCGACGGTCGCTACCGGAGAACTTTGTTGGTGAACTCCGGAAGCGCGCCCTTGTGGTTCCGGAGGTAGAACCACCCTCGGCTCCACCCAGCGTTGTTCGTCGTCATCTTGCTCGTGATGTAGAAGTTCCTCCGGGTCGGGCGGACGTGGAGCGTCAAGCCACCGGCGCGCGCGTACCGCCTCGGCTGGTTCCGCGCGTTCTCGACGAAGAGTTCGCCGCGGAACAGATGAACCCAGAGGTCCCAGTGGGCCTCGATGCCGAGGTAACCCTCGCAGACGGCAACGACGACCGCCGCCTGCAAGATGGAGTTGGGGCTGAAGTTGTGCAGCTCCACCTCGTAGTAGTCGCATAAGGCCCGCATGAACCTGCTGGCGGGAACGCCGAAGCCCCGTTCGTGGAGGCGCACGAAGCTCACGACATAGCCTTGCGGGGGCCTCGGCTCGGTCTCGTCCGGGTGTGGGGAAATCCACGCCGGTGCCCCCAAGTCTGGGTTCCGTGGCAGCAGCCGGTCGGCGACCAGCTGCTCCAGGACCGCCACGGTGGCGGAGGACTTCCCCCACGGCAAGGGCTCCTGAATGTCCGACATGTCTTCGACTCGAAGGGGAATGTGGGAACGAAAGCTCTGGATGGCTAAGGTGCTTCTTTCTCTCTCTCTCTCTCTTTCTCTTTCTCCCTACTCCCTTCCGCTCTTGGCTACGGGCTCAGGATGCAGGGGTGCGGAGAAGGCGAAGCAGAGTAAAAGCAAATGGCCAGGTGAACCCGGAACCTCCCCTTTCTTTTCGTTTTATTTCACCACGACGGGCGCATCCGTATCCATGGCCCAAATCTACCGCATTGAAGGCGGTAGATTTTGCTATCGCTGATGGGTGGGTCCCATGACCACGGAGTCTCCCACGCGCTCTTCGGCCACACGAGCTGAATTATCCCACGCATGATCTTGAGCTAGCCGCAGTTATTCATGCTCTCAAGCTTTGGAGACATTATCTTATGGGCACTCATTGCAATATTTATACCGACCATAAGAGTCTCAAATACATTTTCACTCAAAGTGAGCTGAATATGAGGCAACGAAGATGGTTGAAATTAATCAAAGATTATGACCTGGAAGTTCATTATCATCCAGGCAAGGCTAATGTTGTAGCCGATGCGCTCAGTCGCAAGGTTCACTGCAATTGCCTTTCAGTGGAGTTGTATAATGACACATTGTGTGCTGAAATGCAAAAGCTGAAATTAGAAATCATCCCTCAAGGTTCTTTGAATCATATTTCGGTGGAACCGACACTTCACGACAAGGTCATCATGGCACAATTACAGGACAAAAGTGTTGGTATCATCAAGCAGAAGGTAGTAGAAGGTGAAAATAAATATAAGTGTTTCCGAGTGGACCATAAAGGAATTTTGTGGTTCGAGGATCGCCTAGTCGTTCCCAAGAATCCTGAGCTGCGGAAACAAATCCTGGACGAAGCCCATCTCTCTAAATTCTCTATTCATCCGGGTAGCACCAAGATGTACCAAGATCTCAGGCAAAATTTTTGGTGGACTCGCATGAAGAGAGAGATTGCCAAATACGTAGCAGAATGTGACACCTGTCAGAGAGTGAAAGCTAGTCACTTGAAAGTCGCCGGAACTCTCCAACCTCTACCAATTCCGTCTTGGAAATGGGAAGATATCAGCATGGATTTCATCGTGGGCTTACCAAATACTTCTCAGCATCATGATTCCATTTGGGTCATTGTTGATAGGCTCACGAAGACCGCTCATTTTATTCCAGTACATACTGAATATCGAGCCAAGAGATATGCTGAAATCTATATGGATCGGATTGTCTGCCTACACGGTATACCCAAAACAATTATATCGGATCGTGGTCCTCAGTTTGTGGCAAGGTTTTGGGAGCAACTCCAAGAAGCTCTCGGAACCAAGTTAATTCGAAGCTCAGCTTACCATCTGCAGATTGACGGCCAGACTAAAAGGGTGAATCAAATTCTTGAGGATATGCTTCGAGCATGTGTCATCCATTATGACAAGAACTAGGGGAAATGTTTATCCTTGGCTGAGTTTTCTTATAACAACAGCTATCAGACCAGTCTGAAGATGGCACCATTCGAGGCCTTGTATGGTCGACGGTGTCGAACCCCTTTGAGTTGGTCCCAGACTGGAGAACGTCAAATCTTTGGACCTGAATTAGTGGTCGAGGCTGAAGAGAAAGTTAAAATAGTACAAGCAAATCTCCGAGCAGCCCAGTCTCGGCAAAAGAGTTATTTCGATAAAAGAAGGGATCCTTTGAAGTTCATGGTTGGTAACCACGTCTATTTACGAGTGTCCCCAACTCGAGGAGTTCAACGTTTCGGAGTCAGGGGTAAGCTCGCACCTCGCTATGTCGGGCCATATGAAATCATTGAGAATGTGGACCCGTGGCTTATCGTTTGCGACTTCCTTCACGACTTGCCGCCATCCATAATGTTTTCCACGTATCCCAACTCAAGAAATGTGTTCGAGTTCCTACGGAAATCATTGATCAACAGGAAATTTTAATGGAGCCCGATCTCTCATATACCGAATATCCACTCAGAATTCTGGATCAAAAAGAGAGAGGTACTCGTCGAAGGTGGTAAAAATGTATAAAATTCAGTGGTCTCATCACACTGAAGAAGAAGCCACCTAGGAGACGGAGGATTATCTTAATCGGCATTATCCGGGTTTCCTTAGCTCTACCTCAGGTATATCATTTTCCCCACCTCAATTCAATCATCCAATCTCGGGACGAGATTCTTTTTAAGGGGGGTAGGTTGTAACACCTCAGGTGTTAGCACATTTAAATACAATCAATGTACCTTAGTTAAAGTTAAAAGAAAAATTTGAGAAATTAATTCAAAGAGAAAGGATCAAGTAAAAGACAAATCATACAAAAGAAATTAAAGGAAAAAGAAAAAGGAGTGAAAAGCTACTCAAAATTTAATTCAAAAATGTGCACAAATTTTTTGTTGGCTCATGAGAGGTGTTTCAATTGACATGTGCTCAATTGAACTTCAGCCAAAATCAAGTCAAAAACTGAATAAAACTAAAGCTCTTTTGTGCAAATATGCAAATGTACCAATAGTTCAAAATGTGAGTTTCAAATGAAAATTTGCATAACACGAAAGTTGTAGATCTTGAAAAGTTATGCAAAAGTGGTATTCAACACTTTTCCATTTGAGCCCTCCAAATAGGAGATAATTTCAATTTACCGAGAGGTCCCTGGAATTTTCAGAAATCGCAAAAGAGCCCCCATCTCCATCTCTCTCTCCCGGCTGGCTCTGTTTCACCCGCCGCCCGCCGTACGCCGCCGGTGGACTTCGTCCACCGCGCGCCCGCGGCCAAATGGACCCAGGAAGTCCCCCAGCGCCACCTGGCCCGCCCCTTGGCACCTCCTCACGCGCACACGCGTCCCAGGCTGCTCCCCGAGCCGCCACGACACCCCCCACCCTCCGCCGCGCCGTTGCAGCTCCGCCCGCTCGCCGTCGTGCGCCCCCGACCCAAATCGACCTCCCCCAGTCGCTACATCCCTCGCCCAGGAGCTCCTTGGCCTATAAAGACCCCCAGAGCTCCACCGTCGCGCCCCTTCTCCTCCTTCTTCTTCCTCCCGCCGCTCCACCATGGCCGCCGAGATCCAGCTCGCGCGGACCGGCTAGCCCAGCCCCACATTGCCCCCTCCGACCACCGCAATAGCTTCGCCACCTCCTAGATACGCTCCACGCGCGCGGAATCGAACCCAAACCTCCTCCCGACGTCGTTCCCCTTTTGCGCCGCCGCCGGCGAGCTCAGGCTCACCGCGGACCGGCCAGCTCCAAAGGAGACCGAGCACGACAGCTACCCCAGAAGCATCCACGAGCTCACGCGGTGCTCGTGCGCGCCTTGTTCCCCTACCCCGAGCCCTCCTTCACCTCCAACGCCGGCGAACCGAACAACCGACCCGCCATCAACGCCGACGAGCTCAAAACCGTGCACCAAACACTCGAACGTCGACCAGGGTAGGTGTTCCTCGATCCCTTCTCTCCCACGCGCCTCCCCGTGGCAGCCCCGGTAAGCCCTACACCGCAGAACACCACCGGCAAGATGCCACGGCGGAGAAGGCCGGCGAAGGACCCGGTTGTAAATTGTTTTTTTCGTTTAAGGGTGTTTCTGCAAGTTTTTCAATGTATACCAGTGAACTCCTAAAATGCGAAACAAATCACAGAAAAATCAGAAAAATGCAAACTCAACTGATCTGGATTCCATGTAACAAGATCTACAAATTTTGTAACATTCACATTTGCAGTTCTAGGGAAAATGACTTTGCATGTTCATGAAGTTCTGCCCATCAAATGACTTTGATTTTTGGATATGTTGTCACTAAGGGAATTTTAAGATCACAGTAAAAAGATGGCACCCAACCAAAGCAGTATCAAATTGGAACAATCAATATTCTCTAATCTGTTGTTAGCTTTTTTGATTTAATTCAGGAAAATATGCACATGAACTTGCTCTGAAAATTTTACTGCATTCTTGTACCACTGAATCCCTTATAATATCTAAATTTCAGATTTATTAGAGTTCATGTGCTATATACCATGATTTCTGCTGGTTTAATCAACTTAATTCCTCATATATAGTTCTTATGCTCAGAAAAATCTATATTTATTTCTGTAGTCTCTTTTTAGCTCTGTGTTCCTGTCTAAAAATTTTGAGCTACAGTTACTATGTTTTGCTTTGTTGAATAATCATGCTTAGCATCTTAGGGCTAGATTTACTATTTTTGTTCTGAGTAATCTACAATATTTCTGACCTTTATTTTTGGTCACGATCTTTTCTAGAGTATGCTCTACCTGTAATAAAAAGTTCATAAGCAATACTGGTTAAATGCACCTTGAACAATTTATGCAAACTCATGCTAAGTTCACTGAATAACTAATTTATCATAGTGAGTTAAATCTTGAAATATTTTCTGGAGTATTTTTAACTCATGGCTAGTCTCTGGTAAAAATTTGAGAGCCATATCCCTAGTAAAACTCTCTGTAGAATTAATCTTAGTTAAAAGCTTGCTGTTTTTGTTCTTTTTATTACCTCAGTTACACAAGTGAATAAAATCTGGAAAAATTTCAGTGCTAAGTATATGCTATGAAGTTGCTCTCGTAAAATTTGTAGCACCAGAACCCATATTAAACGTTCTGTACAAAAAGATGAAGTAACTAGAGTGATCTACTTGCATGAATAGTTATAGTTTTTGCTTTATGGTTAAATGCTGAAATCTATACCATAAGTACTTAATTTGAATCTGGATTACTTTGGTGTTTCCTCACTAGCTCATTAGTGAATTTGGGTTGTTACGAAATAATGAAAGCATGCTATGTATTGAAATTAAGAATGGAAACCAAAACCCCACTCATTCATGGAGAAACGTAGTTATGTTTACTACTCTATAAATGACTGCCCATGAAATAAACTGTTGAGATCATCACTAAAGTAACTTTTGTTGGACTACAACTTTATCGTGAAGGAAAGAAATTGTTATCCATGAATAACTCATAATCTCGCATTGCATATAGAAACGGTTAATCTCGCGGACGGTGACTACGAATTGGTGCCCGCGGACTCTCGTGCGGAGCAGGAGGTTAATCTGAACTGTACTAACTTGTCTCAAGACCTGGGCCAAGCCCCAGAGGCTTTTCTGCCTGACAGTGCCCAAGAAGGCAAGCCCCGGAGCATAATCCCACTATTTTTCTGAATTATCATTCTGCTATCTATTTATTAATGTATGGTAATAGTTGGTTTTCTGCATTTAAGTTCTCTAGGCGTTGATCGAAAACCCTAGATGCATGATCCATAGGAACCTATGTTTGATACCGGATCTTTTTATCGACTAGTTGCCATGCTAAATAGGTACGGTAGAAGTCGAGTGGTTTCCTGCCTCTCGCGAGCAAATAGGAATTGTACTGACTTTAATTCCTGTTGAAATGTAAGGACAATGGGCGGGGTTGTGTAGTTGTGATACCCCGCTGGTGTAGTCAAAAATGGCTAAGGTCGCGGTGTGTGGCTCATTTCGTTAAGCGTTTGAAAGTACTAGCCACATACCGAGAAATATGGTAATCGGTAAGCTTAAGTACCTGATTGGACCGGCGAGTGGAACGATCTCGCACCCTCCTGGTAGAAGTAGGGTTTATTTTTATGTCGCGACGTACGGGTGCAGAGTGGTCGGACTCTGTAGTCGGGGAGGGTGTTCCGGATCCACGGACTGGAAAGAAAGGGGAAAAGTAGCGTGGGCGGGAGCGAAGACGATCCCCATGCGTGTGGTCTAGGTTCCCCTGGCCAGGTTGAAACTCGATTCGGAATCGTCCGCCTCTCACGGCATGAGATTGCTTAATGTTTTCGGTCACATAGAGTAACAAGTGGAACATGATGATGATAATACTGCTGGTTGATTAAATGTTTGCTCTACCATGTTTGTGTAGAGTTAGTTGCAAATTTAGAATGGTTAATCCCACTAGAATCCGGCTAAGTAAAACCCGAAAGTAAGGATCAATACTTAGCGGCATTTTTGGCAAGCAAACCCCACCAACCAAAAAGCCTTGCATGTCTAGTTATCGGACTATGTTATATCCGGAGACGGGTCAGTCTTGCTGAGTATTAGTATACTCAGCCTTGCTTGTGGCACTGTTTTTCAGGTACTAACTTTGAAGATCTGTTTGCAAGTCTTACTTGGCCTTGTACTCTGCCCCCGGGTTGGTCTGTTGAGTGGGATGGCCCTTCAGCTGGTGCTAATCACCCTCCCGCTGAGTGACGCATTCGTACGGGCTTTATCGATGCGTCACATTATCTCGCTAGTTATCTTTACTACTTTCGCTGAACATGAGACTTAAATAATTGAGTAGTTGGAACTCCGTAGTACTTGCTTCCCTGAATATGGTTTGTAATAAATTTTCTTTCCGCTGCAGTCACTCTGAGATGTATGAAATGGTTTGTGTTGTAATCTCTAGGCTCACCTTCGTGTGAGTGTTGTCTGCTGATCCTGGAATAGCGTGGCTTTTATCGAGGCTTCACTCAAGGAACTACCGGTGAGTGCCAAATTGGGTCAGAGTTGCTTAGCAACAAAGATCAGTGCACCCGGGCCCAGTAGTTTTGGGTGGTTCCGCCACAGCTGGCATCAGAGCTCGCAGACTGCCTACCAGAGATGGCAACCTCGGTTTTCAAAACAACAATTTAAAACTCGACTTCAGAACTACTAAAGTTTTTGAAAGAGTTTAGGACCTCCAAGGACAAGTCTAGGACGTAAAGCCCTAGGGAATCTTATGGGTATAATCAGGTGGCTTATTTTGTATGGCTAACTCCCAGCACATTACCTTTCAGTATTAAAATTCTGTAATTTAAATTCTGCAACTACATCATCGCCACGAAGGTATGCTTACTCAGTCAGCTGAGGGAGTCTGACCTTCCCGTCGGTGATGCGAGCCGAACGCTGGAGCTCAAGCAGTGGCCTACTTGAGCTGCTGCCCATATACCAACTTCGGTTGAATATATGGGGAGTAATGGTTCGAAATTGGAATTCAATTCCCCGTCAAAGACGGTACTCAGTCAATACGATGTTTCGATAACGTATGCCTAACGTTGTCCATACGGCGGTAATGGTATGGATGCCGATTCTATAGTGATCGGTAATGTATGGGAACGCTTTCGTGAGTGCTGGCACGAAAGGTTCATTTTATATACTGTCAATCTTCTGCAGGTACGCTAACTCGAAATCGAATTATAGGCTATCTAGCTATATCGAGTAGCTATATAGTGAGAGACGTAATAGGTATGCCACCAAAGTCATTGCGTAAGACCAAGGTTACTTGGCAATTCTTTTCCTTGGAGAGGACATATAGGTTCTGCATTCATTCTCAAAAAGGTTAGCAAATAAATCTCTGGAGAAATCGCAAGCAAATCAGCTAAAACACTATCCTAAGGAGTATCCAGAAAGTCTGCAACCTGGTTTCCACGAATTTTAACCTCCTGTTAAGTTAATTAAATCGACTTGAGATAGTAAGACTAAATGATGTTTCCTAAGTTATCAAGCTGCTGTAAAAATTTGAAAATTTTTGAAGCCTTCTAGCATGGTATTTGTATTTTTAGATCAACCCTGGGTAAAACTGTTAACTCTGAACAGTCTGTACAACTGAAATTTTTCGACCCTTATAAGTTGTTCAAACGAAAAATCGTTCAACATGAAAGTTGTAGAAAACTAAGTGATTATCTTACCCTAAAAATTTGAAAAAAATTTGACGTCTGGGTTGAGAGTTATAGTCAAAATGCACCCTCTCTGGACACTCAGTTTTCCTGGTTGACATCACTCTGAATACCTGAGCATATCACCCCCATGGAATCCTATTTGAGCTTAGTGATGACTAGATAAATCGTTCCTTATTATCAGACTGATCTTGTGTGAATTTTTTAGAATTTTTGAAGCAAGTTATCTACAGTTTTGGCCATTTCTTTCACTGTCCAGAATTAGCAGTTCTTGTTACCATCAGCTGATCCATCGGTCTTTTGTTGGGACAGATGGAAGAGCTGCTGGTCGTTGACGCGCAGGGGCACGTGCACTCCGCTTGCCTGCACTGGGACGGGTTTCCCCGTCGTCTTTGGGAGCTTTTGAGTGCAGCCGATTACCCCCAGCCACCGGTTTACGATGGCCACGAGTTTGTGGAGGACGGAGTTCGTCGCTGCAGTGTGACGATGGTGATTCCGCAGCACCCGCTCAATGGGTGGGAGCCGATCGTGACTCAGATGGTCGGTCACTACCTGCTGGACACTTGGGAGCTTACCGCCATGAGGGCGATGACCACTTTTTGCTCTTTTCACCCTCTGGAGGTGGTTCTGACTGCGTTCGGGTTGTTCCCTGCACCTGACCCGGCAGACCCGCTTTGGCTCGACCGGATGGTACACGTGGACGTGGTCGCTACCCTTGACCCGGTCGGGGCACTTCGGACGACAGCGATGTGCTTGGATGGCCTTTACAGGCTTCACACTTACCAGAGTTACGCCGTCGCTCAGTTGGTGGACCACGCTCAGGCCTTGCACCTGGCGGTCCAGCTGAGAGATGGGCAGCTTCAGGAGGCTAGTACCGAGCTCGAGAGCAGGGCTACTCTTATCGCCCAGCTCCACGGCCAGGTTCACGAGCTTCAGGACACTGTGTTGGATCGTGACACTACGATCAACTTCCTGGAGGACCAGTTTCACGACCTGCAGCTTGAGTTGGACGAGGCCCAGGGGCAGCTCCACGCGATACAGCACGCGCAGGATGCCCTTCGCGCACCTCCCGACGAGATGCAGGTGGACGAGGAGGAAGAGCCCCAGGAGATCGAGGGCGTTTCAGAGATGGACTCCGAGGACCAGGCGCCGCAGCCCGCACCGGTTGAGGTTCACACTCCCGCGGCGAGCGAGGCATCGGTCAACATGTAGACCGAGGCGCTGTTTCTTAGCTTTTGTAGACTCCTCTTAGTGTAGCCTACTTTTGGATCATGGCTACTAGGCTAACTTAGAGTTGAGTAACCCCCTTAGTACTGATGTTAGGAGTGACCAAGTAGAAATGAGAGAATGATGGATGTAATGAACCCCTAATGCTACTAGTGTGAATTATCAGTGATCTGTGAAAAGCTGAAAGCAGCAGCAAGTTCGAATTTTTACCCTCTTTTCCTTTCGGATTTAGCTCCTGAGTTGAATACCAAAGTTGTTCCAAATTTCATCGGGTACATGCTCGCAAAATTTCAGCCCAAACGGATTAGTATTGCAGGAGATAATCGCAAATTACAGAAGCTCTGTTTTCTGTGAAACAGAAAAACCAGAGGAGGAGTAAATGAATTTTTCGACTAACCTACTCTGGAAATCTGACTTTGTGATGACTACCAAAGTTGTAGCTCATGAAATTGTCTATCTCTTGTAAAAATTTCGAGTTTATATCCTGTACAGAACTCCAGTTATGATCGTTTTCGTATCACTGGTTCTGCTGCACCACATGATTTAAGCAATCCCCATTACTTCCATGTCATTTGGAGTTGTACCTTCCGTTTGAAATGATGATAATGTTGAAACTAATGTAAAAATACTCACATTTCAGATGGTTGGATCAACTTGAGGCACCCCTAGTGGTTTTGGAGCCGGGGGGAATGGCGATCCACCTCCACCTCCTCCACCAGTGGGTATCGCTGAGGTTCTTGCCGCCCAGACGGAAATTTTGCGGCAGCTGGTTCAAGCTCAGCAACAACCGCGGGGTGGGCATCATGCTCATCACGCACAAGAGGCGAGCTACCAAGATTTCCTCAGCACTCAGCCTCCGCTGTTCAATAAAGCGGATGAGCCTCTGGACGCGGACGCTTGGATTCGCACGATCGAGTCCAAGTTTTCTCTATTGACTACTCCTTGTTCCGAAGCGAACAAGACTCGCTATGCCGCGCAGCAGCTTCGCGGATCAGCTCGTATGTCGTGGGATCATTACCACGGGATGCTACCAGCTGATCATGTGGTGAACTGGAATGAGTTCAAATTGGCTTTTCGAGATCATCATATTCCAGCTGGACTTCTTGACCGTAAGCTCAACGAGTTCTTGGCCTTGACTCAGGGCACTCGTACTGTGGTGCAGTATGCCCAAGTATTCCATCAATTGTGTCAATATGCTGGACATCACGCGGACACCGACGCTAAGAAGCGTGAACGCTTCCGTCGAGGCCTTAGTACCAAGTTACAGGAGAGGCTAAATCTTGTCCGAGCAGACTCATTCAATGAATTGGTGAATATGGCTATATCTCAGGAGGATCTGATTTCTGCACACCGCGCTGAAAAGAAGCGCAAGGCACCTGCTGGACCCTCGAGTGCCTCTGCACCGAGGTATCGTATTGTGCAAAATAACCCACCCGCATCCTCTCAGAAGGCCCCTCAGCCAGGGCGTTGGATTATTCGGCCTCCTCAACAGCAGCAGCAGACTCGATTCGGGCTTCCTCAGCAAGCTCGATTTGCACCTCAGCAGCAGCAGAACGGCCCTAGGCCGAATGCTCAGCCAGCCGCTCGCCCGGATAACAATAACCGCTGTTTCAGATGCGGGAGTCCGGATCACTTTGCCAAGATGTGCCCCCAGGCAGGACAATCTCAAGGGCAGGCTTCTCGCAGAAATGATCAGAACAAGGGCAAGAGGCAAACCATTCAAGTCAGGCAGGGCCGACTTAACTTCACCAACCTTGCTGACCTTCCTGAGGGAGCACCAATCATGTCGGGTACATTCTCTATAAACCAACACCCCACTGTTATCTTATTCGATTCTGGTGCATCTCATAGCTTCATTAGTTCTAAATTTGGAGCAAGGGTTGGGTTAGATTTCTGTCACACAAAAGGGTCATTCATGATATCTACCCCGGGTGGTAAAGTCGCATCAAACCAAATCGTTCATAATGCGCCACTTAGTTTGGGTAGTAAAACTGTTCCTACCACTTTAATCTTGTTGCCACTAGAAGGTATGGACATTATTCTGGGAATGGATTGGATGAAAAGACATGGGGTAATGTTAGACATCCCTTCCCGAGCCGTTGAAATAAATTCTCCAACTCATGGTCATTCGGTTCTATATTTACCACATCATCAATGTCACAACTCTTGTGCCTATGCCATGAAAGATATTCGTCTCGAAGATATTCCGGTAGTCCATGAGTATGCAGATGTTTTTCCGGACGATTTACCTGGTATGCCGCCAGACCGGGATATCGAATTTGTCATTGAACTTCAGCCTGGTACAGCACCTATTTCAAAAAGGCCGTACCGAATGCCGCCTAAAGAATTAGCTGAACTAAAAATCCAGCTGCAAGAACTTCTGGACAAGGGTTTTATTCGCCCAAGTGCTTCACCTTGGGGTTGTCCAGCATTGTTCGTAAAGAAGAAGGATGACAGTCTGAGATTGTGAGTTGACTACCGGCCTCTCAATGTGGTGACCATCAAAAATAAATATCCACTTCCCCGCATTGATGTACTGTTTGATCAATTGGCTGGGGCAAAGATCTTCTCCAAGATTGATCTCCGTTCGGGGTATCATCAAATTAAAATCCGGCCTTGTGATATCCCCAAGACCGCCTTCTCAACCCGATATGGTCTCTATGAATATTTGGTTATGTCTTTCGGTCTCACCAATGCTCCGGCTTATTTTATGTATCTCATGAACTCGGTATTCATGCCGGAACTTGAAAAGTTTGTCGTGGTTTTTATTGACGACATTCTGATCTATTCCAAGAATGAGGCGGAACATGAGCAACATCTGCGCATTGTTCTTCAACGTCTCAGAGATCATAAGCTATACGCAAAATTCTCCAAGTGTGAATTCTGGCTGGACACAGTCAAAATTTTGGGTCACACTATATCTAGTGAAGGCATTTCAGTTGATCCCAGCAAAGTACAAGAAGTGATGGACTGGAAACCTCCTACTTCAGTTCATCAGATCCGCAGTTTTCTCGGCTTAGCGGGGTATTACCGCAGATTTATTCCAGACTTCTCCAGAATTGCTAAGCCCATGACAGAACTACTAAGGAAGGATGTCAAGTTTAAATGGAATGCAAAGTGTGATGAAGCATTCCATACATTGAGAGCACATCTAACCACTGCACCAGTCTTGGCTCAACCTGACAACAATAAACCCTACGACGTTTATTGTGATGCTTTAGGTACTGGTCTTGGTTGTGTTCTAATGCAAGACAATCCGGTTATAGCATATGCTTCCCGCGCTCTTCGGCCACATGAGCTGAATTATCCCACGCATGATCTTGAGCTAGCTGCAGTTATTCATGCTCTCAAGCTTTGGAGACATTATCTTATGGGCACTCATTGCAATATTTATACCGACAATAAGAGTCTCAAATACATTTTCACTCAAAGTGAGCTGAATATGAGGCAACGAAGATGGTTAGAATTAATCAAAGATTATGACCTGGAAGTTCATTATCATCCAGGCAAGGCTAATGTTATAGCCGATGCGCTCAGTCGCAAGGTTCACTGCAATTGCCTTTCAGTGGAGTCGTATAATGACACATTGTGTGCTGAAATGCAAAAGCTGAAATTAGAAATCATCCCTCAAGGTTCTTTGAATCATATTTCGGTGGAACCGACACTTCACGACAAGGTCATCATGGCACAATTACAGGACAAAAGTGTTGGTATCATCAAGCAGAAGGTAGTAGAAGGTGAAAATAAATATAAGTGTTTCCGAGTGGACCATAAAGGAATTTTGTGGTTCGAGGATCGCCTAGTCGTTCCCAAGAATCCTGAGCTGCGGAAACAAATCCTGGACGAAGCCCATCTCTCTAAATTCTCTATTCATCTGGGTAGCACCAAGATGTACCAAGAGCTCCACCGTCGCGCCCCTTCTCCTCCTTCTTCTTCCTCCCGCCGCTCCGCCATGGCCGCCGAGATCCAGCTCGCGCGGACCGGCTAGCCCAGCCCCACATTGCCCCCTCCGACCACCGCAATAGCTTCGCCACCTCCTAGATACGCTCCACGCGCGCGGAATCGAAACCAAACCTCCTCCCGACGCCGTTCCCCTTTTGCGCCGCCGCCGGCGAGCTCAGGCTCACCGCGGACCGGCCAGCTCCGAAGGAGACCGAGCACGACAGCTACCCCAGAAGCATCCACAAGCTCACGCGGTGCTCGTGCGCGCCTTGTTCCCCTACCCCGAGCCCTCCTTCACCTCCAGCGCCGGCGAACCGAACAACCAACCCGCCATCAACGCCGACGAGCTCAAAACCGTGCACCAAACACTCGAACGTCGACCAGGGTAGGTGTTCCTCGATCCCTTCTCTCCCACGCGCCTCCCCGTGGCAGCCCCGGTAAGCCCTGCACCGCAGAACACCACCGGCAAGATGCCACGGCGGAGAAGGCCGGCGAAGGACCCGGTTGTAAATTGTTTTTTTCGTTTAAGGGTGTTTCTACAAGTTTTTCAGTGTATACCAGTGAACTCCTAAAATGCGAAACAAATCACAGAAAAATTGGAAAAATGCAAACTCAACTGATCTGGATTCCATGTAACAAGATCTACAAATTTTGTAACATTCAAATTTGCAAAAACTCAACCGAATTTAATCTAGGGAAAAGAATAAGAAAACCACCTTATGCATGTTCATGAAGTTCTGCCCATCAAATGACTTTGATTTTTGGATATGTTGTCACTAAGGGAATTTTAAGATCACAGTAAAAAGATGGCACCCAACCAATGCAGTATCATATTGGAACAATCAAGATTCTCTAATCTGTTGTTAGCTTTTTCGATTTAATTCAGGAAAATATGCACATGAACTTGCTCTGAAAATTTTACTGCATTCTTGTGCCACTGAATACCTTCTAATCTCTAAATTTCAGATTTATTAGAGTTCATGTGCTATATACCATGATTTCTGCTGGTTTAATCAACTTAATTCCTCATATATAGTTCTTATGCTCAGAAAAATCTATATTTATTTCTGGAGTCTCTTTTTAGCTCTGTGTTCCAGTCTCAAAATTTTGAGCTGCAGTTACTGAGTTTTGCTTTGTTGAATAATCATGCTTAGCATCTTAGGGCTAGATTTACTATTTTTTCTGAGTAATCTACAATGTTTGTGATCTTTATTTTTGGGCACGATCTTGTCTAGAGTATGCTCTACTTGTAATAAAATGTTCATAAGCAATACTGGTTAAATACACCTTGAGAAATTTATGCAAACTCATGCTAAGTTCACTGAATAACTAATTTATCATAGTGAGTTAAATCTTGAACAATTTTCTGGAGTATGTTTAACTCATGGCTAGTCTTTGGTAAAAATTTGAGAGCCATATCCCTAGTAAAACTCTCTGTAGAATTAATCTTAGTTAAAAGCTTGCTGTTTTTGTTCTTTTTATTACCTCAGTTACACAAGTGAATAAAATCTGGAAAAATTTCAGTGCTGATTAGATGCTATGAAGTTGCTCTCGTAAAATTGGTAGCACCAGAACCCATATTAAACGTTCTGTACAAAAGATGAAGTAACTAGAGTGATCTACTTGCATGAATAGTTATAGTTTTTGCTTTATGGTTAAATGCTGAAATCTATACCATAAGTACTTAATTTGAATCTGGGTTACTTTGGTGTTTCCTCACTAGCTCATTAGTGAATTTGGGTTGTTACGAAATAATGAAAACATGCTATGTATTGAAATTAAGAATGGAAACCAAAACCCCACTCATTCATGGAGAAACGTAGTTATGTTTACTACTCTATAAATGACTGCCCATGAAATAAACTGTTGAGATCATCACTAAAGTAACTTTTGTTGGACTACAACTTTATCGTGAAGGAAAGAAATTGTTATAAATGAATAACTCATAATCTCGTATTGCATATAGAAACGGTTAATCTCGCGGACGGTGACTACGAATTGGTGCCCGCGGACTCTCGTGCGGAGCAGGAGGTTAATCTGAACTGTACTAACTTGTCTCAAGACCTGGTCCAAGCCCCAGAGGCTTTTCTGCCTGACAGTGCCCAAGAAGGCAAGCCCCGGAGCATAATCCCACTATTTTTCCGAATTATCATTCTGCTATCTATTTATTAATGTATGGTAATAGTTGGTTTTCTGCATTTAAGTTCTCTAGGCGTTGATCGAAAACCCTAGATGCATGATCCATAGGAACCTATGTTTGATACCGGATCTTTTTATCGACTAGTTGCCATGCTAAATAGGTACGGTAGAAGTCGAGTGGTTTCCTGCCTCTCGCGAGCAAATAGGAATTGTACTGACTTTAATTCCTGTTGAAATGTAAGGACAACGGGCGGGGTTGTGTAGTTGTGATACCCCGCTGGTGTAGTCAAAAATGGCTAAGGTCGCGGTGTGTGGCTCATTTCGTTAAGCGTTTGAAAGTACTAGCCACATACCGAGAAATATGGTAATCGGTAAGCTTAAGTACCTGATTGGACCGGCGAGTGGAACGATCTCGCACCCTCCTGGTAGAAGTAGGGTTTATTTTTATGTCGCGACGTACGGGTGCAGAGTGGTCGGACTCTGTAGTCGGGGAGGGTGTTCCGGATCCACGGACTGGAAAGAAAGGGGAAAAGTAGCGTGGGCGGGAGCGAAGTCGATCCCCATGCGTGTGGTCTAGGTTCCCCTGGCCAGGTTGAAACTCGATTCGGAATCGTCCGCCTCTCACGGCATGAGATTGCTTAATGTTTTCGGTCACATAGAGTAACAAGTGGAACATGGTGATGATAATACTGCTGGTTGATTAAATGTTTGCTCTACCATGTTTGTGTAGAGTTAGTTGCAAATTTAGAATGGTTAATCCCACTAGAATCCGGCTAAGTAAAACCCGAAAGTAAGGATCAACACTTAGCGGCATTTTTGGCAAGCAAACCCCACCAACCAAAAAGCCTTGCATGTCTAGTTATCGGACTATGTTATATCCGGAGACGGGTCAGTCTTGCTATGTATTAGTATACTCAGCCTTGCTTGTGGCACTGTTTTTCAGGTACTAACTTTGAAGATCTGTTTGCAAGTCTTACTTGGCCTTGTACTCTGCCCCCGGGTTGGTCTGTTGAGTGGGATGGCCCTTCAGCTGGTGCTAATCACCCTCCCGCTGAGTGACGCATTCATACGGGCTTTATCAATGCGTCACGTTATCTTGCTAGTTATCTTTACTACTTTCGCTGAACATGAGACTTAAATAATTGAGTAGTTGGAACTCCGTAGTACTTGCTTCCCTGAACATGGTTTGTAATAAATTTTCTTTCCGCTGCAGTCACTCTGAGATGTATGAAATGGTTTGTGTTGTAATCTCTGGGCTCACCTTCGTGTGAGTGTTGTCTGCTGATCCTGGAATAGCGTGGCTTTTATCGAGGCTTCACTCGAGGAACTACTGGTGAGTGCCAAATTGGGTCAGAGTTGCTTAGCAACAAAGATCAGTGCACCTGGGCCCAGTAGTTTTGGGTGGTTCTGCCACAAGTCTAAGTTGTTGTGAGTTCAGATATGGTAAATAAGGTTATGCTAGTTTGTTCTAGTGATGTTTGAAGTCTGGAGTTGATTTCTAAAAAAATTAATTTAAAAGGCAAGTTTTCCCAGTGAATGCAATGTCCTACCAAAGCCATATGTCATATTCCATGAAAAAAGCCTTCTACATATGCTGCTTGATGTTCTGTTGAGTTTTGTCAAATTGGGTGACCCTAAGGAGATACTCTTCATGCTTTCTCGATCATGAGCACGCACACGTCCCATCCATTTGCTATATTCTTACACTGGGAATTAGCACCACCATCCCTTCCACATCAATAAATGCTCCATGTCTCGGTGATTTCTCTCATAGAATATCCCTGGAATAAAATAAAGTTAGATTATGGTTGCCCCAAAAAAGAAGAGAAAAGATGGCATGCCAAGGAAGCATGACCCAAAAAAAAGAAAGAGAGAGAAAAAGGGGTAACCATGTCTCAAAAGAGAGAGAGAGAGGATGATTCGAGAGAGAAAAGCCATTACCTCAAGGAGTAAGCCATGTTCATCCATCCATCCATCCACTCATACACTTGCACCTTTTGATCGAGATTGCATGACTTGTTTCTCCATGGATCCTCTCTTTGACTTTACAATAAATAGAATACAAGTGTGCCCTGTTTTTATCCTACCTTGAGCTCCACAAAAGCTTGTAGTAGTAGGGAAGATCAAAGGCAAACACTGCCCTGGTAAGGAAATACAAGATGAGTGCCTCTCGAGAGTTATCCTGGGAGCTTTGCCATGTTTTCAAAAAAAATCTTTCAAAAAATGTCTCCAGATGGATTACGGATCCATGAACAAGTAAGTACTGCTTTATGCACCGTTCTAACTCTCAACAGCCCAAGACAAGGAGACAGCTAAAAAGCCCCATGAGGGAGTAAGATAATTGAGCAAAGGTATGCTAACCAACTTATTTAAGCTTATAGATGAATCTCTTTGCTTCAGACTATGACATGACAGGTAAGGTACGAGTCAAAGTGATTTTCTAATCAACAACCTGATTTGTCCTACTTCGCTCGGGACGAGCAAAGGATAGCTTGGGGGATCTTGTTGACGCTCACTAACGACCATTTCCAGGCGTCAACTTGATCAGAAAATCATGAGAGTTTGCATTTCTTACACGCATCCTTATCCAATAAATTTCCTAAACCACACTTCATCTTTTAGAATATGCAAGTTGTGTTTTCAAGCTAATATGCAGGTTACAAGCACACTTTGGCCCGACATAAAATCGCAGAAAATATCAGAGTACCAATTCAGGCTCAAATGGACCAAGTGTAGCCCAAGAACCGAAGCAAACCCAGCTAGGACAGGCCATGCCTCAACTTTAGGACAAGAGGAGACTAAGACAAGTCCACTCGAGGAAGTTGGGGGCGGTTGGCGGCAGTGGGCCATTGGCCGACCGGCCCGGTTGGCCGACCGGCTGTAGCGAAAATGGCCTCTCATGCCATATTTCAATATAATGTTTTGGCGATTGATGACACACACAACACTTGGACTAATGTGATTGTTAAGATGACTATTCTCAGGCTTTTAGGTTCAAGTGATGACAAAGAGAAGAGAGGCATAGCAAGGCCCGAAGGGCCACCCCTACGGGGGTTAAACACCGTATTAACCGACGTTGAAGAAAATGTATACGTCGGTGCATTGGCAGATGAAGACCGAGGAAATTACATACACCGGTTGAACCGACGATGCATCGGTCAATTGCATCGGTTCAGTTGTCCAGAGAGGTGGTTTTCGGAAGAACGTGAAGAAGTTACAATCACCGGTTAAACCGACGCTAATTTTACATACATCGGTTGATTGCATCGGTTAAACCGGCGATACACCGGTTAATTGCTAACGGCTAGTTTTTCAAGTAGCAGTTTACATACACCGGTTGAACCGATGATGGCTTTTGGGGTACGTCGGATTAACCGGCGTTAAGCACATTTCTGGCAGCTTTTCTCCAACGGCTATATTTGCTTGTGCTGCCTATATATACCCCCAAGGCCGGGTCATTTGGGAGTGCTGGAGTTCAAGGAAGTATACAAGAGCTAAAGATCATCTCCAACCACCATAGAGCTTCATTGTACATCATATAGGCTTAAGCACACTTGTGAGAGTGCTTAGTGCTTGTTTAGGCTTAGTTCTTGAGAGAACTAGCTTGAG
Organism: Panicum virgatum; assembly: GCF_016808335.1. NCBI lineage: Eukaryota > Viridiplantae > Streptophyta > Magnoliopsida > Poales > Poaceae > Panicum > Panicum virgatum. The sequence goes on along the minus strand of NC_053153.1, from coordinate 25,041,758 downwards.
AGAAAGCCTTGCTACGGCAAGCACCTTGTGTACTCGTCGTGTGACCCTCCGACTTGGTGTGGAGTGGCAACGACACTTTGTGCGGGGAAGGAGGCCCCTACTTGGTGTTAAAGCTCCAAGATAGTGAAGACGGTGCCGTGGTGACGCTTCGAGATAGACGGTGGCGGTGACCTCGTCTTTGTGACTTGGCGTTACTTAGCCTTTGCTTGTCGGGAGCCTTGGAGGCGTGGCAAGACGGTGATCAAGCGAAGAGACTCGGCATCATACTTGTTCTTTGTGAGCAAGTGGCCGTGGACGTAGGGAGGGACTTTGGTGTCCTAACCGAACCACGTTAAATCGTGTGTCTTGGTGTCTTCACGGGAGTTTGCATATCCTCTCCCTTACCGCTTTACTTACCGCATTACGTTTCCGCATTTACTCTCTCTTGCTTACCTTTACTTTCCTAGTTAGTTTGATTAGGATTGGCTATAGGTTGCAAGTCTTTTGGGGTAAGTAGAGGGTAGCATAGATAAACCTTAGTCATAACTAGCATGTGTAGGACGTGTTAGGTTTATCTTATGCAATTAGATTGAGCCCTAGGTTAAAAAGCGATTTGCGACCCTATTCACCCCCTCCCCCTCTAGGGTCGGACACCCCGGTGATCCTTATACCGGCCCCTGGGCCCCACCGCCTTCAGTCTTCGACGTGGCACCTCCTGATTGGTTCACAATGTCGGTTTGGGGTGCTGCGGCCCGTGGCTCCCTGCTATAAATACAAGGGGGTGGAGAATAGGACACACACCACACCTCTCAATTCCTCTCTTGCATTCCTTGCATAGTCTTTAGGCTTAGTGGAGTTTAGGAGAAGTCTAGGAGTCATCGAGTCACCGGAGTTACTCGAGAGTCTGGTATGGGTTCATCTCTAGATCTCTCTTGTAATATTCGGTCGTTTCTAATAGAATTAGACTATGGTTACCGATATCTGCTTGAAGTATATTTTGAGTTATCGAGTATATGCTTCTTGTCATGGTTGCGTTATTATTCAATGCTTGTATTGTATGATCGCCCTGTGCTGGAGATGGTTAGTCTTTTCTTCTTAGAACTGTATCAACTGCTCCAATATTCGTATGATTTCTCTAGTGTGATGTCTTTCCATCCGGAGGGTGGGGGCTCCGCGCGTGACACTAGAGTATCCTTTACTAGTATAGATATGGTGTCTAGATTAGCTAAGAGTTGCTGGATGTCAACTATACCCATGGTTTGTAGAGGTAGCCGGCAGGTCATGACAGGCCTGTCCGAGCCTTTTAGTAATCCTCCACGTTCGGTATGGGGGTAGGAGGTACATAAAGTCGCCGGGGTGTACAGGCTCCTCCCGTTACTTCGATAGCGATCTCCCTGTTGTGTAGTTTAATCTCTAATGAGCTAACTAATGAGAAAGTGTAGATATAGCTAGCCTAGCACAGCTGACTCGAGATCTGACTTTTACCTTGCTCCCGGCCTAAAGCAATCTTTATTCTTTTATTTATCCAAGAGAGTAGTTTGTGTGTGTGTCACACTACCTCCTACCATATTACTATCTTACCCCTGTTTATGCATGAGAATATCCAATCTAGATAGAGCTCATCAACTAATCTATATATTCTCTCACTCATCGCCTTCCCTGCGGAAATATAAATGACACCCCGGTATACTCCCGGGTAAAATGCTACAGCGGTATTCCGTGCGCTTGCGGATCTATTCGTGGTTCATGAAATACTGCCACCCCAAATTTGCGGCTGCGGGCATCATCGCTAGGTGACGTTGGTAGGCGCCAACACCTGATCAGATGGGACCAGGGAGGTCATGTCGTAGCCCATGCTCTCCAACGTACTGGTGAAAATGATGTCAAGGGTGCTGCCACCGTCGACGAGTACTTTGGCCAGGCAGACCTGGCTCACCACTGGGCTGACCACGAGGGGGTAGGCACCCGGCCTGGGCAGGTGGACCCAGTGGTCACGGCGGTCGAAGGTGATCGGCGTCTCCGACCACCGCAGGGGTTCAACCGGGTGTTTGAACACCAGGTTGACTTCGCGATCATCCAGCTTGAGCTTGCGCCGGCATGATGGCTTGCTGGGGCCACCGAATATGAAGTTGATGGCCCTGTCTTCTTCCTGGAAGTTCCCTGGGGAATCTTTCCTCTGCTCGTCGTCATCTCGCCTGGGCAAGTTGCGCCTCCGTGGGCGCGCCCGGGTGGTTCTGGAACCACTCGGCTAGGAGTCGTCGTCCTTGATGACGCCGTTGGAGAGTGCTCGGCACACCTGGGTAGTATGGTTTGTGTCCTTGTGCCAAGGACACTTGCCATCCAGGAGCCGGTCCAGGTCCGCTTGGTTGAGGGTGGAGCGGAACTGAGACCTTTCGGCGATGGCGATAGTGTTCTCGGGGCCACGCTTGCGGTCCCGGTTCTTGGATGACTCGGTGCGGTCGTGCTTCTTCCCATGATGAGGTAGGCGATCATCGCGTCGTCATTATGAGCGATTGTCCCGCTGTGGGGGACGCTTGGAGGAGTCGTTCTTGGTCTTGTGCCGGCGGTGAGCTTGTTCGGCATCTTCCATGTCGGCGAGCTTGTTGATGAACCAACATCATGTCACCCATGGTCTTGGGGTTGCTCTCGAACATCTTCCTCCATAGTTTGATGTTATGGAGGCCTTCGTGGAAGTAGTTGATAACATCCCTGTCATCAGCCTCCGTAATGGTATTACAATTAGCAAAGTACCTCTTGATATAGTCACGGAGGGACTCATCCGGTTGTTGTTTGACGCTGGCCAGATCCCATCTGGTTTTGGGACCCGAGCAGGATGTTTGGTAGTACTGGACGAAGGTGATGCAAAGATCCTGCCGGCTATTGATGGAGCCGATGGGGAGCGCTTCAAGCCAGTTGAGGGCGTGGCGACCCATCGTGACCGGGAAGTAGGCAGCCATGATGTCATTGTCACCGTTCGCAGCTCGGACGGCGATGGAGTAGGTGCGCAGCCACGGCTTGGGGTCCGACTCGCCGTCATACTTCTCAATCCCAGTAGGCTTGAAGATGGCGGGCCACTGGATGGCCCGAAGCTGACTGGAGAAGGCGGAGAAGCCATCGAGGTCATTGCCGAGTTCGTAGTCGCGGCGTGGTCGTCGCGGAGGGTTGTCGCCCCGGCGGCCACGGTTCTGGTGGTCGGCGTCAGGGACACCGTGTTCCTCGTCGTATTGGCGACATCGCTCGCGCTCGGCGGCGTCGCGTTGGCGGTGACGGTTGTTGATGCGCGGACGCATATCTTGTCGGTTGAGCTGGAGGTAGAGATCGTTCTGGTTGACCTCCTCTTCATCGTCGCCATGGGGACGTGTCGAGTGGTGACTCGACTACGTGGGGTAAGCCAAGTTGTCCTTGCACAGCTGCTGGGCTTGCGTGGCAGCTACATGCAGGTGAGCGTGAGCCTTGACGATCTCGGGGGTCTCCTAGAGGCCCTCGAGCACCTGGAACACCGCGGCGAGGTTGGCCGACAGCGTGGCGAAGATGTCTTGGCCGTTGTAGTCGAGGACGAAGTCGGCGTCGAGGTTGCGCGGTCAGATCGGTGAACGCCAGTTCCTGGGGTTGCGGCGATCAGCGTTCTCCAGGTCGCGGTTGGCCCGATCAATGGCCTCGTCATTGCGCCTCATGTCAGCACGGACCTCGTTGCGGCGGAGTCATTGCGCCTTCTCCTCGTCAGTCTCGTTTTCACGAGTGTCAGAGTCATCGGAGACGACAAAGATCCGGTGATGCTCTGTCGCCGAAGAGCGGTTGGGTGGGAGGGTGAACGAGGCGTCTTGGAAGCCAAGTTTCGCTCCTGAAGCCGGGTCAGATCGGATCTGACCTAAGGTAGCAGGGTTGGGTAGTCGCACTCGGATCTGATCCGAGTATGTTGTAGCGGCATTGCGAAGTCCGAAGGGGACCCGATCCGGGTCGTCACGGTGTCGGAGTGCGTCCTCGCCGAGTCTGATGCACTCGGCGATGGATCTGCTGACTCGATCTATCTGGGAGATAAGATTGTCAGCAGATCTGGCAGGGCGACGGGTCATCCTGGAAGGAGTAACCATCACGTAGTCCGCCTCGGGTTTGGTAACTCAAGGTGTGATGGGTCTCGGGTTGGCCAGATCGGATCTGGTCCTGGTAGAAGCGCCGCTGAGTCCGCGGAGGACTCGGTCAGGGTCGTCTTGATGATGAAGCGCAAGTTTGCCGAGTTGGATGCACTCAGCGATGGATCTACCGACTCGATCTATCTGGAAGATCAGATCGTCAGCAGATTCAGCAGGGTGATGGGTCGTCCTGGCTGACGTGCTCGCCACGTTGAAGTTTTTGGATTCGGAAATCTGGGAGGCGACGAAGACCTGGGGGATCAGATCGGATCTACCCCCAGCGGAGACGCCGCCTCCGGCGGTGGGAGAGCCGGAAGCGGGGTTCCTGGGAACCGTGACCTCCGGGAAGCTCCCGAAGGTGAAGGAGAAGCCGACTGTCACCTCCATCTGGGCGGTGACGCTGGTGGAGAACACGACGCTGGTGCTGGCTGCCATTGAACTCGACGTATGAGCCCTGAGTCCCCTACCTTGTGCGCCAACTGTAGGATTGCTATTACGGCCAGTCCACTAGGGGTGTATCCGGCGGTAGAGTTTCAGGATGGGGATCTCAGGACCAAGAGCTCGATGGTAACACGAAGACGCAGGGACTTAGACAGGTTATGGCCGCGATGTGCGTAATACCCTACGTCCTGTATTCGGGGTTGTATTAGGGTTTGTGGAAAGCTTCGAAAAGAAGAGTCTCCCTATGGGTCTTCCTACGCCTCCTTTATATAGACTAGTAGTCATAGGGGTACAAGGAATGATATGCTCGGGTTGTTTTACAAGGGAGGAGGTCGGTTAAGATCCCTAGATATTCAGGCTTCTAGCTAGAGCCTCTCATCCTGATCCTCTGGAGATCCTCTCCGCGCACAGCCGAGTTCTGCACGCCGAGTAGTCGTAGCCGAGTCACCGAACAGGGTAGTCTCCCGGGTTTGGGGACCCCACTCGGCAGGGAGATACATAGATATACCTCCATCAGAGATGATGAAGCCCAAGAGCATGCCTCGAGGCACCCCGAACACGCATTTTTTCGGGTTAAGTTTTACCCCTTTGGCCCTAAGGCAATCGAAAGCGATCCTGAGATCGGCTACCAGGTCATCCGCCTTCCTGGATTTCACAACAATGTCATCGACATATGCCTCTACGGTTCGCCCGATATGGTCTCTAAACACGTGGAGCATACATCGCTGGTATGTAGCTCTAGCGTTTCTGAGGCCAAATGGCATCATGACGTAGCAGTACATGCCGAAAGGAGTGACAAAAGAAGTCATGAGCTGGTCGAACTCTTTCATCTTTAATTGATGGTAACCCGAATAAGCATTAAGAAAGGATAAAACGTCGGCCTTAGCGTGTTCGACGCACTCGACGTCGCACTCGTAGGCGTGCTCAAACGAGGGACCAACGGTGATGACACTCTTCGGACCCGGCATCTTCATCTTGAGGTAGGTGTAGTTGGGGATCGCCATGAACTTGGCGTAGCATGGCCGCCCCAGAATGGCGTGGTACGCTCCCTTGAACCCCACCACCTCAAAGGTGAGTACCTCCTTGCGGAAGTTGGCCGACGTGCCGAAGCAGACTGGTAGATCGATCTGACCGAGGGGTTGGACTTGCTTCCCAGCGCGACGCCATGGAACAGCGACTTGCTGGGGCGCAGCTTGTCCAAGTCGATCCCCATGAGCTCCAAGGTGTGCGAGTACATGATGTTGAGGCTACTGCCTCCGTCCATGAACACCTTGGAGAACCGCGTGTTGCTGATGATGGGGTCGACAACGAGCGGGTACTATCCTGGATTCGGGATGTAGTCAGGGTGGTCCTCGCGGCTAAAGGAGATGGTATCCTCCGACCAATTGAGGTAGGATGGCGTGGCCTTGTGGACGGAGAAGACTTCTCGGCGCTTGCGCTTGCTCTGTCGAGAGGTCATGTTCGCTGTCAGCCCGCCGAAGATGAAGAAAGCATTCTCCACCGAGGGGAAGCCACCGTCACCCTTGTCCCGCGTGTCCTTCTTCTTGTCCTCATCCCTGTAAGCAACACGGTTGTAGTACTTGCAGAGCATGTCGCACTGCTCGAGGGTGTGGTTGACCGAGCTGTTATGATAAGAGCACGGCTTCTTGAGCATGTCGTCGAACAAGCCACTGCCGCACCGAGGGGGCCTCGGGGACCTTTGCGATCGGGGGTGACGGCGAGGGCCTCGTCAGAGTCCTCCTCCTGCCCCTGACCATGCTGGTTTTGCAGGTATTTCTTCTTTTCTTTCTTACCCCGCTTCTGCTTCTTTGCGGTGGTCTTGGTCTTGCTGCCCTCCGCGGGCGCATCCTCCTTGCGCTTGCCCTTCTTGTCGTCGAAGACGGCACCAACCGCTTCCTCACCGAACGCAAAGTTGGTGGCGATGTCAAATAGCTCGTGCACCAGGCTCCTGCACGTCGTGCCCAAAAGGAAGGCACTGATGATCAGCGTCGGTGACGCTGGGAAGCTCAGTGCACTGCTTGGAGAAGCATTGGATGTAGTCGTGCAAGGATTCGTTGGGTTGCTGTTGACACCCTCGGAGATCCCAGGAGTTCCCATGGCGCACGTATGTGCCCTGGAAGTTTCCCACGAAGGTTCTGACCAGGTCGTCCCAGTCGTGGATCTAGTTCGCGGGAAGGTGTTCGAGCCATGTCCGCGCAGAGTCTGCGAGGTGTAGAGGAAGGTTGCAGATAATCACAGTGTCATCGGTAGCGCCGCACAGCTGGCAAGCCAGGCGGTAGTCGTTGAGCCGGAGCCCGAGATCAGTTTCTCCCGAGTACTTGGTGAGGGTGGTGGGCTGACGAAAGCGTGGAGGGAATGGAGCCACGCGGATTTCCCGGCTGAACACACGGGTGCCCGGAGGCTCCGGTGATGGACTCCTATCCTCCTCGCTATCGTAGCGGCCGCCACGCCGAGGGTGGTAGCCACGAGCCGCACCGTCCTGCTTCTTCTTATTGAGGATGTTGCGGGCGTCGCCGTCGCCGGCGTGCCCACGCATGTCCCGGATGCGGTCCTTTACAGGAGGCATCTAGACGTGGTCGTGCACCGAGGATGCTTTCGCCCCAGCCGCCGGGCGTACCGAGGGTGCCTTGCCCCCGTCCCCCAGTGGGGTGTGCACCGAGGCCTCGCAGTCTTTTGGTGCAGTACCACTGGCTTTTACCGAGGGCGCTGGGCGCACGCGAGACGCAGAACTCTCAGCCTGCTGCATTGCAGCCTGCTCGATGAGTATCCACGCCTCCCTGTGCAGGTTGCGTCCCAAGGGCGTAGAGGGTTCAAGCATTGCTTGGAGAAAGATAGCCGCAGCGGTGAGCTTTTGGCTAGCCCTGTTCAGGGCCAGCGGATTGTCCACATCGTCGTCTGCCAGGATCCACTCCCGAGCGATGTGTCCTGTCTCTCGAGCACCCGCACCACGCCCGGTGCATTCTTGCTCGAGAGCGACGCGTAGCTTCTGCGTTTGCCGACGCTCCTCCTTGAGCTTAGCCTCAAGCTCTTGGAGTTGCGCCAGTTGCGCCTGCTGCATCCCCGAACTTGCCGAGGTGGCGGGTCTATGCGCCGCAGGTATCACCGGTGGGTTCTCCGGTGGGTTTGCTGAGTCGTTCTCCATGCCGTCGTTCTGCTCTGCCAGCTCGATGATGAAGCATTCTCGAGTGGGATCGTAATCCCCCTCGCTGGAGTCGTCGGAGCAGGTGAGGCAATAGTTCGCTGCAGCTTGAAACGACAAAAAAGCTTTGTGATCGCGAAGCCTAGAGTAGTCCCACTCTGGGGCCTCGTGACCGCGCACGAAGAAGTACCCCTCGTTCGCGGAGTCGGGGTAGGAGTTGTTGTGTGATGACGCGATAAGGTTTCGGATTGAGATCAGGTGATGTTCGGGCAGATCCTCATACGCAGTCATGTTGGTGCTGTCGGATGTAGCGTAGGTCGTAGCGAGATTGCGCATCCCGAAGGGGAAGGGCGACGGCCTAGCCGCGTTCCCCTCAGGAGGCACCGCTGCCGTCTTTGGTGGTGAAGAGGGTGACGTCTTCTGCCACGGCGACAGGTGGGGGCATGTCAGCTTCGACCCACGTGGGGGAGCTGAGGCGAGCCGTTCTGCGCCGCTCCATGCGTGCTTGCCGCGCGCGCTGGCCCAAATGCCTCCTGCGCCGGGGCGGTGGTGTCGGAATGTCGGGGTTGGCTCTGGGCGGGAGGAGGTCCATGTCGTAACCGTTGCCAATCACGACGACCAAGGCTCCCTAACTGGAGCACCGTGCCTGTCGGGAGCTGGCATGGCCCGTCTGCCATCTAGAGAGCAAGCGGGAATAAGGAACAAATTCACGCAGCGACCCCCTACCTGGTGCGCCAACTGTCGGTGTCCAGACCTCGCGGCCTAGCGCCAACTAGTAATGATGCTGCGTGTCCCAGTCCCTAGATGGTTGATGCAAGAGCTAACACAATGACACAAGGGTTTATCCTGGTTCTGGCCACAGGGCCGTACATCCAGCAGGGTGTGCGAGCACTGTATTATCTTTCATCGGAGTGCCTGTAGTAGGGGGATACAAGCAGGGCGAGAGAGGGAGAGAAGCTCTCAAGTCTCTGCGAATGCTAAGGATGATTGAGGCGAGTGCCAATATCGAACTCAGGAGAGCGAGTGTGTGTTCGGGTGCTGAGCGTGCGTCATGGATGAACGAACGTATCCCTTGGAGAGGAGCCCGCCTCCTCCTTTTATAGGCACAAGGAGGGGCGGTTACATGTACGGGGAGATCTCTGAAGTCGTCGTCTTCCCCCCGAATCATGGGACAACAGTAGAGGGTTGCTGTTGCTGTGTACCGGAGAGCATGGCATTGGGCGTGACAGTCATCTGGGGAAGCCCTTTTAGCCCTGCGGAGAATGCGCCGGCGTATAGTGGCGCCAATGGGCGGTGTGGCGGTTGCTGTTGGTCGTACTGTCCTCCGCGCCTGACTCGGCGGAGCGCCGAGCGTCCTGCTGATGGAAGTCTGGTTCTGGTCAAGGTCCATATGGCGTCCAAGGGTTGTCCCCATGCTTGTCGAGGGTCCTGCAGTAGAGGAAGTACGAGGAGTTGGTAGCACAGTGGCGGGAGCTATGTCACGCATGTCCGCACAGGCTCTGAATAGTGCCGGGAATAGCGGCACAATGGCCGGAGTTGGCGGACGGGACTACGGTCACACCCGCTGTGCGGCATGATTGCCTGACGCCGTCTGACTCCCGCGCTTCGCGGTGGAGTGGTTGACATTAAATGCGCTTGTCAGTTGGGTGGGTGAGCAGATGGGTTGATGTTCCGTCCGTCGAGGGGTAGCCTCGAGCGAGGCGGAGTTTCCCCTTGAGCTGAGGCCCGCGGAGGGTTCGGCCGAGGGGGTCTCGAACGAGGCGGAGTTGGCCTGCTTTCCGAGGGTAAGCATCCTACTCTCGAGCGGGGCGGAGATGTGGTGCACTGCTGGAGGCCTCGGCGGGGAGGCCTCGAGCGAGGCAGAGATTGCTCCGCGGGTCCGAGGGGGCCTCCGATGGGCCGTACCGCGGAGTCGGGCCGTGGGCTGAGTGCGTATTGGGCCTCTTGGGAGTCTGGAGAGGATTTAGGTGTTGTAGGAGATCTGGAGGAGCTCCATGGTGTCCGGGCACAGAGTGACGACGAAGTTGTCATCATTGGTGGCTTCGTCAACCTCCAGCCGGTTCTTCGACTTCTTCCTCTCCAGGATCGCCGTCGAGTAGTCTTTCTTCCCCTTCGGATCGGAGGAAGATGGTTCGCCTTGGCTCGCCATGACTGTAGAGTCTGACGAGGCGGTTAGCACTGTGAGCCCAATTGCCTAATCACGTTTTGCGCTCTTGAGGGCGTTTTAGTCCGTAGGTTATGGTTCCCCTGATTGTGGTACCCGACACGTCTGTGCACCAACTCCTAACTTAGTCGGTCAAAGGACACACCAAGATTAAGTGGCAAGGTTGGAGAGGATTCCTGCGGTAGCACTAAAGATGAGTTAAAGGTCGATCTCTCGGGTAAGAATACTCACTTCGGGCACCGATAAGAAATGGTCAGGGGACTCTGACCAACAGCTCTATGCTATATCCGAACGTGGAGGATTACAAAGGACCGACAGGATTGTCACCACCTGCGACCTACCTCTACAAACCGTGGGATATAAGGCAAATGAAGGTAACCCTTAGCCCAGACACCATGTCTATACTACAGGTTACTACTGCAGTCTAACTACGTCTGATATCCCATAGCAAACTACAGCACTCCGTATAAACGGAGCGACGAACACGCGAGTAAGAGAACTGATCTCACTCAAGCGAAAGTACTATGCAATACAGGAATCATAAATACTAACTTACTTATATCGGAGGAACCCATCATCGTAGACGTACAAGACTGGAGAATACCGCCAACAAGCCTGGCGCTTCCCCGAACTACTCCTCACCCTCCTCCTACTCTAAGCACTAACCTAGGCAGGGCCTTGCCTTAGCGTTGGAGCACTACATCTTCAAGTGAAGATGTTTGAGGTCTTGGTGGTGTGTGTTGAATGAGGAGGGTGAGGCCCTTTATATAGTGGTGGAGGAGAAGTAGGGGCTACTCCATGTATCCATATACATGGAAACCTTATCCACAGGAAGGAGGTTGAGTAGGCGCCACTCCACCCCAAAATACACCTGCACGGGAGGCCGTCCAGGTTCGGCCGACCCAAGGGTTAGGCCAACCCCACTTGGCAGTCTCCCTGGTAGAACCTTCGTCCGGAAGTCGGTGTGAGACTGCACGAGAAAGATGGGCCTGGTTGGGCTCAATAGGGGGTCGGCCACACCCTTGTTGACACCATTTGGGCCCATCTTTGGTCGGTATACTCCTTGTGGGGTCCTTATGGGGATCGTGGGGTGCACGGGCTGAAGTTGAGTTGTTTTGGCATGTCATGTGGTGGAGGATGGATGAACTCCTTTGCATGATCCATCTCTCTTCTTTATTCTCCTTGGATGTGGACTATATTTCACTTCTTTTTTTTTGACATGCCTTGTGAGCATGTGGCATTCCTTTTTTGGGTACGCATCTTTCCTTTATTTTCTTTTTTTCTGACATGCCTTTTAAGCATGTGGCATACCTTCTTTGGGTATGCATCTTTCCCCTTTTTCTTTTTTTTCCAACATGCAATCTGAGCATGTGGCATACCCTCTTTGGGTATGCATCTTTTATTTCTCTTTTTTTGTATAGCCCACATCCTTGAAGCAAAGTTTTGTATTAGTTCAGTTTAGTTCCATATGCATTTGTCTTCCCTTTGTACCAAGGAGCATTGTGCTGAAGCTGGAGTTATGTACGCCACTCCTTCGACTTTTTATTTATTTATTTATTTATTATCTTTCCTGTAAAAGGTTAGTGGACAACAAATACTCGAGGGATGCATAAGGATTCGGAAAGGATTTTTCTTTTTGAGATTTATTGTTCACATCCATGCTTCAAGGAAAATCAGGTTCAAAGATCTAACAAGCATGGATCCCAAAATGCTTGCCATCATTTTATTTCATTTTTATGAGAGAAGTTTTATTTTAAAAGTTTATTTTTTATTATTAATCAATTTTTAAAAAGTTTGTTTTTTATGGTTTGATGAAAGAATCCGTGCTTTATCTGCTTATATGTCTGGAAAATTTTTATAAAAAAAGGAAAAATCCATAGCTTTACAACTCCACGTGTTTTGTCCTACTAGAGCTATATGTCAACCTTCATGATACAACCTCTATACATATGTGCCCTATTGTTGCATTGAGATTCATCAAGTTTTGTGACCCTAGTGAGATACATTTCATACTTGCTTGATCAAGATCACGCACACACCACAAGCTAAACTTCTACACTGGAAGTTAGCTATTCCATTCCATCCATTCCGCAAAATAAAACTCCATGAAAATGATCTCCCCTCCATATTATCCTTCAAATGAGGCATGGACTATAAAAAAAGGAGAGGAAAGATGGCATGCCAAAGAAGCATAGCCCACAGTGAGCAAGAGAGGAAAGATGGCATGCCAAAGAAGCATAGCCCATAGTGAGCAAGAGAGAAAAGATGGTGTGCCAAAGAAGCACGACCTAAAAAAATGGACACGTGTCCAAGAGAAAAAAGAGAGAGAAAAATATATAGCCATGTCCTCATGTCATTCAAATAAAGGAGATAGGGATTCATGCAAGGAGTCTTTTATTTTGATCATCCATCATCCATATTCCACACACATGCACAATCGTGTTCAGCTTGTATGACTTGTCATCTCCATGGATCCATTATTTGATTTTGCAATATATGTGGCACATGTGCATGCTTCCTCATCTCCATGGATCCATTATTTGATTTTGCAATATATGTGGCACATGTGCATGCTTCCTTTTTACCTACCATGAGCTCCACATAAGCTATCATTAGAAATAGGATAAAAAGAAGCAATGCCTTGGTCAGGATATATACATAATGAGCGACATGACAGGTCCTATGGAGAAGTAAAGCTATGGTTGGGATTTGCAAAATATTTTCAAAACCTCCAGTCATATGGCAGGAAAGTGGAGGAGACTGAAGTCAGGACCATTCCGCTCTTCAACCTCCTAAACAATTTATGGTAGACGCATCAAAATTCACAGGTAAAGGTGAAGCTTAGAATAATATATATCAGGTGTCATATCATTTGGGAGCTGGGTCCGCCTTAGTCCTAGCCTTTACTCGGGACGAGCAAAGGACTAAGTGTGGGGGATCTTGTTGACGGTCTATTTCGACCCATTTTCACCATCAACATTCGTGCAAATTATGAGCATCCAAAGGAATAAATGTTCGCATAGGGTGATTTACTGACAAATTCCACAGATGCTAGTCTGAAAAAGTGTGCAGGTGAATTTGGGCCGAAAATGCAAGAAACAAGCAAGTGTGATCCGAGGCATGAATTCCCGGACAATCACAAGCAAAAAGGGGCCACTTGATATCCTCACATGAGAAGGATACACAGCCCATGAGCATTAACACGTCATCAATCCAAGGTGAAACCTTCTCGACGAATCAGGCGCGTTCACGAGGATCCACGGGCCCACCAGATCTAGCAAACCTCCTTAAGGAGGGCCCAGGCACCCATAACCGACCATGGGACCTTCCAAGCAGCTTCCTGGACCACTATGGTCGCCCGACCCTAGGTCGGTTCACCTCGGGCCCATCTTCCATGTGTCGGCTCCTTGTGGCTTCCCAAAGGCGGTTCCAGGTGATAGGCGGTGCATCTCACTGCGTGAAGGCCCTTTTCCCCCTCTATAAATATGAGGGGAGGGGGTAAGAATAGACACACATATCTCACACCCCTCCTCTCATCCTTCACTTGGAGCTTGGAGTTCTTCCTAGGGGCTTAGGCGGCCTAGGAGGTCAAGGAGAAATAGGGAGAGAGTGAGGAGAAGCCGGGGGAAGTGTCGGGCTTATCGGCACTCTTCTCCGCTTCGACGGATGCTCATAAATCTACAAGTTCACAGTCTGTAAGTGTTTGTGACTATCTCAGTTTCATAATTTACCTTACAAGTTCATGTTAGTAGTTTCATGCTGTTTACTGGATTTAGTGTCTACTAGTATATAGTAGTTACCTCTAGTCTAAGACTCCTGATGGAGACCAATGCTCTTGGCCGAGACTAGAGCTAGTAAATGATAGTGTTGGTGTGGTGCCTATGCTAGACTTTACCATTCGATTGTTGTGCCTCCCACAGTTTGTAGAGGTAGCCTGCAGGTGGTGACATCCCTTTTTAGTGCCATCATAATCCTCCATGTTCGGTTGCATGATAGAAGCCTTATGACGGAACTTATGGTCTGACCAGGCGAAGCCGTCACCCGATGTTTACAGCTGATTCTTAGTCTGATCTTACCTTGATTCTGAGTAGTCCTCTCTACCCCTTTGATCCTACTGATGTTGTGTCCTTGGTTGAGCTTAAACCTTAGATATCATACTCACGTTCCCTTGGATTCAATAACCCTTGGAATACTCTGAGGTGAAAGCTACAGTGGTATCCGTACGCTTGCGGATTCTTTCGTGAGGTTCTGTTACCCGTGGGCTGCTTTCTGGTGCCGTTGGTGGTTAATCTAGTAACTACACTAGGAAGTGCCAATAGAAAGCGGATATGCGCCTCCTTGGTATATTATGCAAATTTTGCTGAAGTGGATCCCGAGCCTTGACAAATCTCCAATATGAGTATAGCTTGAGGACTTACACATCTTATTTTGAAAAATTTCCTGTAGGGGTTAGTCCACAAAAGATATGCATCCAGGCTCTATAATTGTATTAACTCTGACGTTCATTAATCAAACTCGACACTTTATCTAATTTGATTAAAGAAGACTTTTTAACCTAAGCACCATGTTTAATTTAAAGAGCCTTTGAGTGTACGTCGACCATACACTCAAACCCGAGCAAAACAAGCATAGAAAAAGGAAGAATGCAAAAACATCAAGGTATGTTCAAGTGGAGATAAGTGTGGGTAAAGGATTGGCGAATCTTACCTTCGCTACTAGAGTATACTTACTGCCAGCATATGGGATGGAAGTTCTGAAGTTGCTATAGCGGTGGTCACATATAGTCGTTGATGACTCCTCCTTTTTGATGTGGGCTGAAGCAGAGGAAGGCTCTTGGACCATGTCGACTTAGGTGAACAACCAAGGCCAGGTCATACACACAGTTAGTGTGTAGGGACCATGAGCCTTGATGGCATGATCTGTCGGCACAATGCTTTAGGATTGGAGGCACATAGTACGCCCCCTTTCATGTACACCAGCAAGTGCCAAACAGAGTGGAGCAGCGAATGCCTGGAAAGGAAGAAGAGCAGCATCTTAATTGTATGCGTGCATGAGCTGCTTGAGTGTGTGGAGCCAGGACCAGATAAGTTTTATGTGAAGATTGCCACGCTCTCACCCTTTCCTACTTCCTTTCTTCTCTTTCTTTTTTATATCTCTTTGTTCTTTTTTATCCATCATATTTTTTCTTTTTATATTTGTATCCTTGTTTTTCCTCTTTTTTTATTTTTTTAGCAAGCCAGAGCTGACACCTTCTTGAAATCAAGGATACTCCTTGGCTGGAACTTGTAGTGAGACATTCAGCAATTTCGCCCACACTTGGACTTTTGTGTGAAAGTCAAGTGTGCAATGTCGGGTTCTCCTCTCAAGTGTGTTCCAATACCAAATATCATCAAGGTATACGATTGATGCAGCCCCTAAGTTTTGGGCATTGTATGTCTTCAGTGCTTCTTAATTTTAACTGGGAATGGTTAGAACCCAGAATACCCGAAGGTGCATACTATGTTGAAAAACGTGTTCTTGCTTTATTGTTTAGGAGAAAGATTTTTTTTAAGTTAATCCGGGCTATCTCCCTGTAGTGCGTAGTTTACAGTCGCAAGCTCGACCATGGGGATTCATCCTGTGCCACTAGCAATGGTAATGCAGTTGCCAGCTCCACCACCATTTGCTGATTTATCGTTGTTCAAGCTGCAAGGTTAGTGCACAAATGCAACAACGAGCTCTGCATGGATATTATGAAAAGCAGAACCCAAACCATCCTAAAGGGCATCTATGGTGGGCTCGTAGCGACTTGGCACAGAGGAAGATAGATCTCAGAGATAACAAGGATGAGCATGATCTTTGTGAAGAAACTTCATGCTCATGGAGTGAGAGGCTTGATCTCCGGATAGAGCAACTCAAGAATGTTCATAACCCCATAATGAAAGAGGATGTGTAACTCTATGGGCCATTTGAATGATTCTGAGTTCAGATCATGAGGGAAATGAGTATTTTTCAACTCAACCCCCCCTTAGGATGAAAGCCTTGCATGGAGACAAAGCAATCTATCCTAAGCTTCCAATAGAAGTTCATTTGAAAGGGTGAACATAACTTCTATTGGGCATCAATTAAAATCAAGGAATAAGATGTGAATTTTAAATCACTAGATTTGATTGGCATCGATCGGTAATCGAGGATATGAAGGTGAATTTATTTCACTCGATTCGATCGGCATGGCCCTATTATCCATTGACCAAAAACATGAGTCATAAGGTCTTATAACATGGTGGTCAAGGTCAAGGCATATTCCTCAGTGAAAACACCTCGGAGACTGCCTTGACATGGGAACATGATGGGTTTCATATGGTACCTCTTGTAGGGAGTTGTGGTTGAGATAGACGAGTCATAGAAAATGACCCATTTTCTTCCAACCACTCCTTCCTCAACCTCCCCTGAGACATGGTCTCGAGGAAAATTAAGAAGAATGTACCATAAACGAATCTGGGGGGGTAGGATTTTGCATGAAGCGCTCTTTCTCCAAGATTCCTGTTGTTTAGGAGAGGTTCCTTTCAGCAGAATTTTAGGCATACTCGAGATGAAAACTCAAATTTCGCTGATGGAAGACCTCAGTTTCTCACTCTCCTTCTCTCGTAGGTGATGGTAGGGATGCTCATAGCTTAACCTTGAAAAGGAGTTTTCCTGAACTAGCTCTGTGAGTGAGGGGTAAATCTCGTGGCCGAATAGGGAACTGGGTCCAGAAGAGATGGCTCTAGAGACTCACCCCGGAGGGTTGAAAGGTATGGACAAGAACAACCCTTCATTGGTAGCGGGGGTAATGGTAGAGATAAAGAAAGCAAAAAAGATGTGATGATAGAATGGCTAGCAGGGGCGAAGGCAGAGGCAAGAAGAAAACAAAGGCTAAGAATTTTTTTTTTTGAAAAGGATATGAGGATCAACTAGGTTCAAAGCTAGAACAGCAACCATTCCCCGGCAACGGCGCCAGAAAGATTGTTGAGTGTTTTAACGATGCGAATAAATCCGCACCATCGTAGCTTTCACTCGTGAGTATTCAAGGGTATCATTTCCACAGGGAACGTGTGTGCACTAACTCCTAACTTAGTCAGTCCAAGGACACACCAAGATTAAGTGGCAAGGTTGGAGAGGATTCCTGTGGTAGCACTAAAGATGAGTTAAAGGTCGATCTCTCGGGTAAGAATACTCGCTTCGGGCACCGGCTTACCCCTGAAATAGTCAGGAGACTCCGGCCAATAGCTCCACGCTATATCCGAATGTGGAGGATTACAAAGCACCGATAGGGTTGTCACCATCTGCGGCCTACCTCTACAATACGTGGGATATAAGGCAAACGAAGGTAACCCTTACCCTAGACACCACATCTATGCTACTGGTTACTACTGCAGTCTAACTACGTCTGATATCCCGTAGCAAACTACAACACTCCGTATAAATGGAGTGACAAACCCGCGAGTAAGAGAACTGATCACACTCAAGCGAAAGTACTATGCAATACAAGAATCATAAATACTAACTTACTCATATCGGGGGAAGCCAGCATCCGTAGAGGTACAATACTAGAGAAGACCGCCAACAAGCCTGCGGCTTCCCCAAACTACTCCTCACCTTCCTCCTACTCTAAGCACTAGCCTAGGCAGGGCCTTGCCTTAGCGTTGGAGCACTACATCTTCAAGTGAAGATGTTTGAGGTCTTGGTGGTGTGTGTTGAATGAGGAGGGGGAGGCCCTTTATATAGTGGTGGAGCAGAAGTAGGGGCTACTCCATGTATCCAATACATGGAAACCTTATCCACGGGAAGGAGGTTGAGAAGGCGCGGCCGACCCCACCCAACTTGGCAGCCTCCCTGGTAAAACCTTCGTCCAGAAGTCGGTGTGAGACTACATGAGAAAGATGGGCCTGGTTGGGCTCAGTAGGGGGTCGGCCACACCCTTGTTGACACCATTTGGGCCCATCTTTGGTCGGTATACTCCTTGTGGGCTCCTTATGGGGATCATGGGGTGCACGGGCTGAAGTTGAGTTGTTTTGGCATGTCATGTGGGCCCTCAATCCTTGTGTAACGCAGGATGCGATCTTTTGTGTGTTTCTGTTATTGTGTTCTCTGCGTATTTTCTTCATACTCCAAACTTGTGTACCTGCAATCAACAATTCACCAACACTTGTGGAATTTGTCAGTAATAACTCCTACCACTACTGCTGGTGTTCAATCTTTAAGTGATTATGCAGGAGTTGACAGCACTTATTTTGTACTTAATAGCTGTCAACAGGTACTAAAGTAAGAAATTCTCTAATTTTTTTGATGGATGCCGGAATTACATTCTGTGCTAGTAAAACAAGGCTTGCACTATATTTTTGATATGGTCCGGACCTTCTGAGTCACATATGGATAGATGACGAAAGATGGGAAGAAAATAAATAGAGATAAGGCACCTATCAATGGTGTACCAGTTAAGAAACAGTCCATCTTCTCCAAGAACTTGCTGTATTGGGTGGATCTTAAGGTTCGCCATGCAATCGATAGGATGCACCTGAAGAAGAATATGTTTGGTAACACAATTGGGCTCCTTCTTGAGACATCAGACAAGACAAAGGATACCTTGAAGTTGCGCCAAGACTTGGTAGCCATGAAGATAGGAGAAGATATTCATCATGTGGACAAAGAGAACGGAAGATATGAACTTCCCAAGGGTAGCTACAACTTGACATATGGTGAGAAGAAGGCAATACACGAGACCTTATGGGGGATTAGAGTCCCAAGTCGTTTCTCGTCCAACATAAGGAAACAAGTCTCGATGAAAGACCTCTCGCTATGCGTCTATAACTTTCACGATTATCATGTGTTGTTGACGGTGTTCCTCCCAATTGCAATCAAAGCCATCAAGCCAGTATACATAGTATTCACTCGATTGTGTTACTTCTTCAATAAGATTTCTCAACAGGTTATTGACGAAGATGAATTGCCGGATCTCCAAGAATTTATTGGGGAGATTATGGCACGGCTCGAGATGTGCTTCCCTCTGGGATTTTTTTATATAATGGAACACCTAATGATTCACATGGTCGATTTGATACAGACACTTGGTCCACTTTACCTACACGAAATATGGACGTATGAGCATTTCATGTCCATTCTAGTCCAATATGTATTGAATCGTGCATACCCTGGGGTCTATGATAGAGAGATATAGTACAAAGGAAATTATTGAATGTGCCTAGGTTACCTAAAGGATAAAGTAGGCATTGGTTTTCCTGCTCCACACTTTTGGGGAGATTGGAAGGGGTTGGCACGACCGGGAGGAAAACCTTCATCGACAAAGATTTCAAAGTGTACAACAAGCACATTATAGTATTTTGCAGTAGTTCATGATAATGGCACCTTTAGTCAGTGAACACTTGAGCATGACTCATGCAAAAAGTATTGGCCGCTCGGATGATTGGATCATGAGAGTGCACAAACATCGATTGTCTGATGGTTGACGGACCTGAATCAGAGACCGTGGAAGAACAAACGATCAAAAGACTAGTAGCTGGCCCATCTAGCAAGGTCACATCATAGCAAGGGTATGATATTAATATATATCTATTTTATACTACCGCAAAGGATAAGAAGACCGTGTCTCAGAACAGTGATGTTCGTATTGAGACCTTAGACGAGAGAACATGCCAAAACACCACATACTATAGCATCGTAGATGATATATGGGAAGTGCACTATAGTTCCAATATACAAATCCCGATCTTTCAGTGCAGTTGGATCAAACATCCAAAAGGTGTTGAGGTGGACGGCTATGGACTTATGATGGTTGACCTCAACAATGTTGGTTATAAAGACAACACATGGGTACTTGCTTCACAAGTCGCACAGGTACTGTACGTAGCTGATCCCACAAAGAAGACAAAGCACGTTGTCATCCCTGAAAAACAGGATATTATAGGAGTTGATGGTATCAGCGATATGGAAGAATATAATCAATACGAAGAAATGAACCTCTTCACAGACCTAACACAGAAGATGAGAACTATAGAAGCAAGCATAAGAAAAGATGACAAACTATGGGCAAGCAAGGACGGAGAAACGAGAATTGTTACCGCTTAAATGTGTAGCTAGTAAATTATTTTCAAATTTATGTAATCTCTCTATGTCTCGTGCATCCATGTATTCTGAATGAATTATATATATATATATATGAGACCCATTAGTGACACTTGGACTCAATTTTTATATTTTAGCCTCATTACTTAATGATGGATTTTCAAGATCTATAGAGGCGAGAGAATAAGATTTTATTTTTTCTATATTTACACATGCATGATAGTTGTTTTCCAAGATTTAGCGGGATAAGGATAAGTTAGATTTCAATTTAAATTAGTTTATTTGTATTTAACACACTCACACACATTAACACACACACACACACACTAACACACATGTATAGTCTAAAAAATTTATTATATATACTGAAATATAGTTGTCATTTTTTTTCTAGTTGGGTAAGTCACAATAGCCTTAGAGCACAAATTTCACTTTTTTATGTGCTTTGATATATTTTATGATTTAAACAAAATTTCATAACTAAAGAGAAAGAAAATCATTTTCAGAAGATGGATAATGCCCCCACCCGCCCCTTGAAGTTCATTTGTAGGGGCCGGTGGGCCGTCAACCACCATTGAATTCATTTCTAGGGGCGCCATCTACCCCTACAAACAGTTTTCAAATTTATTCTAAAACTTTGTTTAAATAATAAAATATAGCAAATTGTATAAAAAAATATGAAACTTGTACCCTAAGATGATTGTGACATATAGAACAAGAAAAAAAATATGCTTGGCATATTTCAGTATATAGAGATATTAAAAGTGTGGAAATCATAAAAGTGCCTTGAGTTATATGAGATATAGTAGTGTAGGGAGAGCCATCCATTGTGTTTTCCACGCTCTTAGTCATTATATATAGTTAAATATGCTTGTCGTATTTTTTTCTGGTTTATAAGTCACAATAGTCTTAGGGTACAATTTTCATTTTTTGATATGTTTTGATATACTTTATGAATTAAATGAATATTTTTTTCAAGGGTGGGTGAACCTCCCGCCCACCCCTGAAAACGATTTTGTTTTGCAAGCATTATCACTCTTTTAGATTCGCTTTCAAGCTTTGCAGAAAGCTAGCTTACCCCCAGATACTTTGATCCAGTTGTACACAAAAATTCTTCCTCTGCCCAATCTGTGCGAAAAGAGCGATGATCTGCATCTGATGCATTTTGCAGAGTTTTTCATGTTATATAGATGTGAGAATTAAGATTATTCTTTCTATTAAATAGCTGTGATTCACGCCATTTCCTCGCAGTTTAGTCCATATTTTTTAGAACAAAATATTTTTTTTAGTATATTTTTAGAAAATATAAAATACACCTTAGATATTAACTAAGGGGATAAATTTGTCCGGTTTTAACACTTTGATTACCCTGTTATCTGATTTTATAGTTGTACGTTGCAAATCGGTATATGATGCTAGTTAGACTTATCCCTAATAAAAAGGAAAAGAAAGAAAGTTTCAAACGAAGAAAGAAGTTTTCGGAGCAACCCACCTGTGTGACTTGTATGTACTTCGGCCCACACAAGTCACAACATGATAGGCCCTATTACATAGGCCCACCACAAAAATCCTAATCGAGCTAGGTTACTCTACAATAGGGTTAACAATTTCGTTTTTACTGTTCGGAATTTCGTTTGTTTGACCAAAATTTGACTTTTATATTTTTGAATTTGGAATTCAAATATATAATTTTCCAGACCGAAATTTCTATCCCGGTGAGTAGCGAAAACGGGAAAAATGACCGAAATTTCGGTCTTTCCGACCGAAATTGTTAACCCTGTCTACAACAATGAACCAGCCGCCTAGTAGAGCTTTCAGCCCGAACGGTGGAAATGTTCGGCACAAACATACGCCTAGGCATGAAACTTGATTAGGCACCCCTCAAAAAAAATGAAACTTGATTGAAATGAACCATCTCAAAATATAAAGAAATGAACCATCTCAAAACATAAAGAAATGAACCACATCACGAAATAAGGATGAACCAAATCATGTTGTGTGGCTAAATTTTCGTGACAAGAAATTCTCGTGGTTCGCTGGTCATATATATTTAACTCACGATTCCACTACATTTCAGTTTCACATCATTGCAAATGAAGCCTTTGACTTTCTTGGGCATTGTCACATCATTGCAACCGTACGCATAATGCATATCCTAATCCCTTCCACACACACACAAAAAAGTCTACATAGATGCCGAGTGTAAAAATGGGCGAGTTCGAATCGATTAAGCTCGAGGAACAACTGGCAAGGAAAAAGACACCGCACCAGCCATAGCATCGACGATAGAAAAACAAAGGCTGCGGCAGTGAAGAAAACGCGGCGGAGTTTCATGTGGCTATTATTTGCCTTGTAATTACACACGGAATCTCGAAGCAAACAGGATGGCAGACACGTTAACAACCGAATTACAAAATGCGAGAATTATTGACCAATCTCTGCGTTCTGTTTCCCTCTCTCACAACTCTTCAATCCTCTGTGTTTACATCCTTCAGACCAACACACGCGTTATTTCCACTCGCAAACAGCACAGCCAGGGCAGAACACAACTCCAGACACACGACAGATCACAGGACACCTCAAGCATCTATTTGAACAAATCGACGTGAGCCACCACAGGACACCTGGTCAGACAGTTCAAAGAAAACCACACCCCAAAAGCAGAAGAAGGAAAAAAAAAAGATACTTCCATCGTGTGAGGACATCAGCCAAGAATGAGACTTGCCTACCACTGTAGGAAATCCTTCAGGTGATCACCTCGCCGCTCCTCCTGATCCCGCCGTCGCCGCCCCCTGGCCCCTCCGCATCACCGGCCTCCTCCCGCAGTGCCCCCCAGCACCGCCGCTGTCGACACCGATCGCCGCCGCCTCGCCACGCCATTGACCGGGATCCCAGCTGTGGACGGACGGCCACAGATCAGAGGATTTAGAGAGGTGCCGGAGGACGAAAAAGGAGGGGAGGGAGTGGATAGTACCAAACGCCTTTCTACCTCACGAAGGCACGAGTGACGGGCTCATCCACTTCACTTCCCATTGGCAGGAAAGGAGGAGAATGAGGGCGGCCAACGAGGGGTGCACCTCAGCTATGGGATTAAACTAATGGCGATGATTAGGCCATGGAGAGAGGGGGCCTAACGCTCTTGGAATCTTACACGGACTAAACTAGGCGAGAGATGGGGTGGATCTTGAGAAAATCTCCACTTTTTATATCACCTCCCACTGTCTCTCGCAGAATCAAGTATTCACCAATGGCCGCCTCGTCAACAGAAGCTGGTGGATCAGATTGCCGCGGCGTGCCTCTAGATGACAGGCGGCAACATCTATCTTCGGCTTGACGACTGTTTGGAACGCATGAATTTCATTCATATGAAAACAGCACGATTTCCTCCTGAAATCGTCCATTTTGAACTGTCATCTGTAGCTTCTTCTTGCTGGAGAACTGGCGACTCCAAGCGCGTATGGACCTGAAATGCTGTCACTCACAAATGGGATTAGGAAATGGCACGTCTCATCACGCCCTTGTTAGCCATGTTAGGTGCTAGTTAATTAAAGGGCATGCCGGTCACCAGAAATGGTAGGTAGTGTACGGGAAATATTAATGCCAAAGCTGTTGCATCATTAAAATCTTGCAAGTAACAGCAGGTCACCTAGTCTCCCTCGGTGAGATCCCAGATCCAGTAACAGTATCCTGCAGAGACATGGTACCCCATGTACGCATGTGTCTTAGGCCTGTTTAGATTTTTACTGTAAATTCTGTAAAAGCAAAAAAAAATGTCACATCGAATGTTGGAACACATGCATGGAGTATTAAATGAAGTCTATTTACAAAACTTTTTGCATGGATGGGTTGTAAATTGCGAGACGAATCCAATGAGCCTACTTAATCTATGATTTGCAACAGTGATGCTACAGTAACCATCCGCTAATTATGGATTAATCATAAATTAATTAGCATCACTAGATTCGTCTCATGATTTGCAACCCATCTATACAAAAAAATTTGTAAATAGACTTCATTTAGTACTTCAAATTAGCAAGATTCCAACGCAAAATTACTGAAGATAAATGGTGGAATTCATCACGCTCTTAACAAGCAAAACAAGGAGAGAGACTTTAGCCCAGCGGCTTCAAAATTTAAATTTACGGGGGGAAAAGCAGCTGCAATATATACTAGAACTGTAGTGTCATGGACCATATCACCTTTAGAACAGTGAAACGATTCTACTTAAAAGCAAGGGCTAATGCATTCTTGTCCAACCCCGTTAATCTTTCTGGTTAAATTATGGATAGTAGCGGAAAACCTAGAGGTTAAAGCAGGAGCTGGGAATCTAGGCGTGCAAATACGTGCTGACCAGAGAATCAGCACACGTAAAAAACAAACCATTAAAGTGCTTCAGATTGATCAAGTGTCTGCCTCACTGCGGGCGGATGGAGAATGCATTGCTGAAGCCAGTGCGGCCAAAGCTGATTCTGCGTTTGTTATGCAAGGGACGCAGAATCTTCGCTTTAGCCTTTCCATCTCGTCACCATGTCTTTAGAATCTTAAGGATTAAGACTCCGGTAGCAGTGAGATGGATTAGTGTTTGCCTATTCGGCTAACTGTTTGTCTTTAAACTAAAGTTGCATACCAACTTCAACGTGGAAAATGACATCTAATTCTTGTGTCCAGACCATCGGATCTAAACAGCCCTGGTCGATCGACCATACAATTTTTTGTTATCAACTGTCTTTTTGGACTATATCTATACAACTATCTTCTAACATCTGGAGGATCGTATCATCAGCCTTGAATCTAATTCAGCATTAAGCCTGTAATTCCCACTGTTTGTTTTGAGCTCTGAAAGCAGGCTTTTTCATGTTCTGCACTGGCAAAACTTTAAATGTGCTGAATCATGTGGCCTTTTTCAGTTACTAGGAATAGAATAGTGACCCAAATGGAATTGATTCACTTACATGGCCTAAGTTGACACCTTTTTGAAAGTTCGCATTCACTACTGCACCAGCAAACGCCACGAAGCTTCGTGAGAACATTGCATTTCCTACTTTCCTCCTCTCTGAAAGGGAGGACACAGCATTGTTATAAGTGGATGAGACAAACCTCAGCTTGCAACCAGGTTGTGCGCACAAATGTCAGCAGATTGGTTTGCTTCACATCTGTACATGCATGACCAGAAAGCTTGCAAGTCAGATGTCACGTTTGGCTCAGATAAATCCATAACCTTATATGAGCTCAGCGTTGGATTTGGACCATAGAAAGCTTGCTACACTTAGGTTTCAGCCACTGGGAGTCTAGGTGTCTGAGTAGATATGAACATAGGCAAACTGAAGATGGACTGTGACAGGTTGCTAGTTGCTTAGATAACGCAAGAATTCCTTTTGAGTGCGCAAGGGCAAGTGGGATTACCACCTGGTAGATGGGGATGATTGTGGCTTGGAGGAAAAAAGTGCATACGTGAGAGGATTTCTTTAGTGTGTTGAACTTGCAAACTAGGACCAATTTTTCACCAGAACATGAAGCGTTAACATTTCTCCTTTGTGTGAATTGGGCAAGTTATTCACTCTGTTCGCTGGGCTGGAGCTGGAGCTGGTGGTTGGAGTGGTGTGAGAGAAAAATACTGTTGGCTGGCTGGTGGCTAGAAGCTAGTGCTGGAGCTGGGTGAGAGGAAAACATTGTTGGGCTGGAGGCTGCTGGAGCTACCGAACAGAGTCATTATTCTGAAATGTTTGCAAACAACAATTCCAACCACTTGCAATTGCTGAAGTCTGTGATGGAAAAACTATTTTAACAATTGGACAAAGATTCTGCAATATGAAAATACAATAATATTCCTAATCATACGTACGGAAGCACTGCTAAAAGGAGGCCCCTCAAAATGATGGATCAATTATAGCTTTCAAAAAATTTTATGGATCGCCATTCTGAAGGGGAAACAAGGCTAATTGATTACTATATATGTGGAAGGGCAAGTGAAGAGCTCAGGGTGGCCCAACATTTCCTACCCCAGTATGTACCATTCTTTCAGTTTGTTTTCGCCGAATGCTAAGTGCTGGAATCATGGTTCATGCCTGCAGCACGCTAGCACAGCTTTGTCAAAATGAGAAAATGCACCTAAAGCCCGGGGGGGGGGGGGGATTGAGATTCAGTGACTTGCTCAAGCCAAGTCACTGAGCACTGTTCCGGTAACTTGCCACCTCTTGAGAGCCGTCCATTTCGTGATCGACGGACAGATCTGCGTGATACTGTACGTGCTACAGTACTATCGGCACAGTGATTTTCCTTGTCGTTTAGCGCCAGTTACGTTGTGACAAGTCACTGAATCCGTCTCGGGGGGAGGGGGGTTGGGGGGGTGGTCCTTCGTTTTGAGGCTTTGGTTTCCTTTGACTCTTTGGTTTCACGAAGAGTCCAGAACCCTGCTACTTTATGGTTGCCCATTTTGGTGGTTCTATTTATTTATTTTCTTAGCCTACTCCAACTTGATTGGGACAAAAAAGATTTGTTGTGCTGTATTAATTTACTTCTCTGCTTTTTGTTTGGCGGCATTTACAGTGCATCGGAAGGGTTATCACAGATAGGAAATTCTCAGTGTTTATTGATCATAAACTACAGGTAAATTATTACAACTGGGTACTGCAACTTATCATGAAGTATATAGATACAGCAAGTGCTCTGCGTATTTCATTAGACCCAGAAAGTAGGTACCAGATATTGAAAATTCATACCTGATGTGACAATTGAAGAACTGGCACCAAGAGTCACGAAGTGAATGAATGACAGGAAGCCATGCTTTGGTCGAAGACAAACATCTGCGAAGAAAGATCTGTCAATTCAGTAGAAAGACAACATATACAAACATCTGTCAAGTGCCAAATACTTTTTTTTCTGGAACTTCACCAGGTATTCTTTCTGACAATTTGCACTAATCATCAACCACAGTTGTACCCTGAAAAGGACCAGCGCCAAGTTATACTGTAGCAGTATGCTACTACCTACAAAAGACCTTAGGCCCGTTTAGTTCCCAAAATTTTTCCTACAGTACCCGTCACATCGAATCTTTCGACACATGCATGAAGAAAATAACTAATTATACAGTCTGACTGATTTTCACGAGATGAATCTAACGACATTAATTAATCCATGATTGGACATTAATTGGCAAATAACAACGAAAGTGCTGAAGTGTCAAAACCCAAACTTTTTCGCGAACTAAACGGAGCCTTATTGGAAGATTTGTGTTCAATTCCATCACCCCAGCAGGCATTACCTCCTTTGACTTGCCTGTTGCCATAGTCCTAAGGAAGCCCAAAACAAAATAGCCATAAGTGGTAGGATGTCCTTAGAGTCTCCTTGGAAAGTGGAACTGGTCATCCTGCAATGTTTTTTTAGGGGAGAGTAGGGGAAGCCCCTATGGGTTCTGTCGGTACCCCAGGACTGGGGTACCCCCTCTTGCTGTGTCTAGGCAAGAAGAGCTTTGTAGTTATCCTTAACTACGTCCAGCAGCCGAACCCCTGCGGTCCGGAAGCCCTGTTCACCCGTCAACGGTCCCGGACTCGTCCTCTGGTTGGGAAAGGTCCGGGGAGCATCACGTGTTCCGGAAGAAGCAGACGCTCAGCCCGAACAGCCGGAGGCTCCGGACCTCCCGTGGAGGTCCAGGTCCCCGCGGAATCCCGGACCCCCTTTGGGGTCTCGGACCCCTCGCCAAGGGAAGGAATCGACACCCCGCCTCGGGGTGGTCCGGGGCCGCCACGTGTCTGCAAGCGTAGAACACGTATATAAAGCCGCTTGGTCTCCATATTAAGGTTCACCTACCGCTGTATTCATTGCGGTAGGAGGACGTCCGCATTGATGTAGCAGAAGCCGAGGCGATTCTTTGACCAGGGGGCACTATTGATCGCGTATTACCAAGATACATAGTGGGGCTGCTGGCGCCGCCCACGCCGCGCCTGTCAGTCTGCCGTAACAGGTGGATACAACGGCTCGGCTTCACCCATTATGACGCCTACATAATAGCCTCAACAGGTCACGCCGCAAGCTACGTTCCCCCAACGGGCACCTTGCTGACGGGACAAGAGAAGACCACCCTTCTTCAGAGGGCTAGCAGGGCATGGAAGCGTATCGGAGGAAAGATTCGTAACCACTGTAGCCATTTGACTACTCTGCGCAGTATGCTGCACAGTCACGTTGGGCCCACTTGTCGGGGCCCCAACGTCCTATGTATCCGCACCCCTTGGTCTATAAAAGGGGGGGCGCCCGCTAGAAGAAAAACTCAGGCTGGGTGAGAGCCAAGGCCCGGCAGAGGATAGATTCATACACAACAGAGATCAAAACTTCTCCCAGTGGATGTAGGGTATTACGCTCCGGCGGCCCGAACCACTCTAGATCGCGTGTTCTTGTGTGCCTATCTCAGAGCTAGATTAGCCTAACCGCCTAGTACCTTCCCGAATACTCCCTCTCTGGGAACAGGCGGGTGCGTTCCGCCACCCGGCTATGGGTACCCTAGAAATCCCACGACAGGTTCCATGTTTATTCTAGCACATGTACATCAAAAGCGGCATGCAGTCCCAGCACCCAGAAAAGGGTTTAGAGTGGATGAGCCATTGTAGGGCCAAAGCATGTGACAACAGTAGTTTCAGATTTAACAGGGATGTAGATTATAAAACATTATATTTTTATTGATTCTCATGTTTTTTAACTGGTGGATACAATCATTTATACAATGCATGCCTCCAACATACTTCCAAGAGGCATACTGGATCATTAGCAGAACAGTTCATCAAGAGTTCACTGTTTATGCAGATCTCCGGGTCAGCTGATCCTTCGACGTGCTCTCAAATATCTTGTCTGCGTTGCCTACCTCAAAACCGTCGCGCCTGTGGTGTTCTTTCACCTACAGAAATTACAAAAGGAGCATTCCGTTTAGCAGATTAACGCATTTGATACAGGCAAAGAGTAAAGCATAATAATTCTTCTGCGAATTGATACCGTAATACAGGACACCCAAAAGTTCTATAAAGAGAACAGTGGATAGAAGTGATTATTGCCGGTACTTAGGAGAATTATTCAAGCTAGAGAATTAAATATTTCATATAATAGTTGTTACCAATAATTTAATATTTCAGAAGAGTAACATTTATATAGCAACCCTGGAGGTTGAAGTGAAACATCCCCCCATGTCAAATTATCAGCAGGAAACAGAAATGTTTGACAAGAATAATTCTAAGCCATGTACAAAAGGTATGGATCAGTGAGAAAATTGTGCAAACCTCTTCATCTTGCAAATCTTTGAACTGCGGTAGCAGTAGGCGTTCAGCAAATTCAATATACGATCGAGGAACAGATTCAATGATTCCATCAGCAAATGTAAACAATGATGAATCAGCTACTGTTGAGCTTTGCTGAAGGAGACCATCAGGACTCACTATGATCATATACAAAAAAAAAAAGAGTAAGCATGCAAATTAGCTTATCCACAAAATGTGGAACAATAACGAGAAACATGTACACTTCATGCACCAAACTTCCATGATATGCTATAAACTAAGGTTCAAGCAACCAGATCCAGTAAAAACAGGAGGCAGCAGGTTAAACCTTCATGGGAAAAAAACAAAATTGCCCTCTGAGATTTTTCAAACTTTGTTTTTCTTTTGCATAATCGAACAAACTTGGGGTTATATTAAAAGCACATAAAAGCATTTACATCAAACAAGTTGGTGGGAGAAACACCAATCAGCATGTTAGTGTCTTAACTTTTGTTTTTGAACTCCTATGCATAATAAACATAGTAAAAGCTCTATATAAATGCCAAATGATTGGAAAGAATGTGGCAGTGTTGAGTATATACATCAGGCTAATCTATTCTATTGGCTAATACATTATACATCAAGACTAATGGAGACATTGGTCTTCCCATGATTCAGGTCAAAGTAACATGGTAAGTTGGTAACATATAAGTTAGCTGCAGATACTTCAAATATCTTGATGGAAATTTTGCAAAGATTAATCCATAGTCTTGATGTGTACATAGATATACAATGTATGGACCAATATGGGATGGGCCAGATATACACTTAACAAAAAGGATTTTATTTCAAGATGACAAGAGAGCTAATAACTTTCTCCTAAAACATGTCTACTTATTTCCCGGAAAAAAAAACATTTGTCTTCAACATGGTCAAACTGCACTACTTATTAAACTTCAAGTACCATAAAATGCAGTTATCTATAGTGCTCCCGAGCAAAATATATATTCAATGTTCAGTGGAATATAGGGCATAAAACAATCAAGGCAAATATATAAGAAGCCACTAACTACTAAATATAATCTGGATGGAGCAGATATCAACAACAGACCTTTCAGAATCCCTCCTTCTGAATTTAACTTGAAACCATTGTCCTCCACAAATTTGTTGAACTTATTAATACTTCTGATATCTGACTCTAGGCAATGTGTGGCAATTGTGGCATGATTTAGTGCATAGCCATTAACAAGAGTCCATGCTGCATATTCACTTTCCCTGATGTCCAAAAACAAGAGTGAATAAAGCACAGGTGTCAACAGAATATAAACGAAGCTGAAAAAGTGGAACCAAAAACACCAGTAAAGAAATGAACAAAAGGGTAACTTCAGATCTTCCAGCATTTGCATTGAATAACTAATATGTTCAAACATGTGTTTTAACTCTTCAAACAGTAGTTAATCTCGTACCTAGACAAAACCTCGAAATCTGAATAAATGGGCTTCTCCCATGTCAGCTCCCCAGATATACTTGCAACAGCGGCATGTTTATTTCCTTTGCCAGAAGTTTTAATATACTTATGTATAATTTCCTGTACAGAAAAGTAAACCCATGAATTTGTTTGGTACACAAAAGATATCAACAAGAGTAATGGACTAGTAAAAATAATGCGAGACTTATTATCAGAAAAAATAACATCCTATCCCCTGTCTGAGAGCATAAGTGATTTTAAAACCAGTTGATTACAGTCTGATCTCGTAATGAAGATAAAAACTATGTAATATCTCTGTTTCGAAAATATATCACCTAATACAATTAGGCACTAAACACCACCCTTCCTTCTGTGTAGTGCAATAGCTGCCTGGGCAGAGCGGCCTCCTAGCCTGCCTAATCAGATTAGAAACTGATTGCAGCACTGCCGTCTGCCTGAAACACAGAAAAACCAAAAGGGCATGCAACACAGAAAGTACTTTGTATCCTTTAGAAACATAGTTTTTTTTATTGGAAAACTCCAAGGGAAATACCTGAAGCATAAAGGTGCGGCACCAAGGGTTTGAACCCTGGGCGGGAGCACTCCGGCCACTGGCCTTTGCCATTGCACCATCAGCCCCTTCGCCTTTAGAAACATAGTTAATTCTTAGAGTTGTTTTAATCAAAGGAAATTGTAACCGATATGGGAGCTATGATCATCTAGATCACTCTTATTTGACTAATTTGACATCACTATCTTTCTCCTTAGACATGCAATGTCTTCGCGATGCATTTCAAAATCCTTCCTTCAGCTAAGTGTGATCAATGAAATGTGCAGTTCTTCATTGTGATACCTTTTACAAAATACATAAGTGAAATAAGTGAAGCAGAAAGTCAGGAATTTACCTGGCTTTGGGCAGTCAACTCATCCACAAGAAGTTCAGAAATGAATATCCTTGGCAAAGGTCCATATACACCAGTTCCAGTGTAGCCATCATTGGTTGGAGGCGAAAACCATATTGCTCTAAGCTTTTTGGCTGGAAATCTTAGTTCTTCACGAGGTAGATAACCAAAATCAATGAAAAAATCAGCAAGTGAATTTATACCATAACCATTAACCTGCAATTGTAGCAGATAAACACATTACTTATATTTACCATAATTAATACTGCATGATTCCACACTATGTAGCATACAGGGAAACTATGTAACTTTATTTATGCTTGTACTTATACTCACCCCAAATGTCCGGAAAGCAAGGTGATCATAACAAATGTGGTCACCATCATAAGAACGGATAAGCTCCAAAATGGTTTTGGCTGTTGGATTCCTATTCAAATAAACCTTTTCCATATTTGATATAACCGTTCGGAAAAAGGAATCAGCACCCTGAAATACAAGAAAATTAAGAGCATCACTCCATTTTCACTCAGAAATTTGGAAAAATATATAAATAACACAGCAGTACAGCACAAAAACAAAAGGTGTACATCGAGGTGAACAAAATGTGACTGAGAAAATTTATCATTCAGATAACTATAGCCACACAAGCATCTTATATGCCATGTATAATATCCATCTTGAACAGCATTGACACATTGGAAGGAACAAACCATGCCAATAAGTATATAAATATATTAGCTTGCAGTGCCAACAAGCATATTAGTCACACAAATATTTTATCTGGCAGTGACTAATTAGACTCAGATGTAACAGGCACACTCTATGCCCTGCTTTTTCTACAGGAGAACTTATAAGATGTGTGTTCCATCATTACAGTATTTAGATCTTCTGCTAGTAGTATTCATGTGCAACCAACAGAAATCTGCATAGCCTCATGCCTCACCATGGGTAAAGTCACTTAGCCCGTGTTTAGATGCAAAAACCAAAATTCCAAAAAAAATTTCCGGCACCTGCATGGAGACTTAAATCTAGACGAAATAAAAAACGCATTGCGACTGCTGTCTGTAAATAGCGAGACGAATCTAATGAACCTAATTATGCTGTAATTAGATGCTAAATTGCTACAGTAATGCTACAGTAAATAACCTCTAATGACGGATTAATTAGGCTCATTAGATTCGTCTCGCGATTTACAGACGAATTCTGTAATTATTTTTGTAATTAGTCTATATTTAGTACTTCAAATGTAGAAAGATGCCTTTTCAAAATTTTTACATCGCGCAACTAAACGGGGCCTTAATTTTATACCCCCATCAGAGTCGGACTCAGGAACCAGGACACTGCCCAATGCTTATATAAAGGTACCAAAAGTAAAAGAGTCAGCTGAGGCGTACTTTGCTAACCGCGATTATTAAGTCCAAAAGGTGTTTCATTGATAACTCAGTGGATCATGGGTTTTTTTCGTAAAGATGTGAAATCAATCAATCAATTTTTTTCTTAATGGTGCTAATCAATAAAATAATCAAACAAAACATCTGTCTGCTCGCGTGTCCCCCCTCAATGTGTTTCCATGTTAAGTTCAAAAAAATGTGTTTCCATGTGCTGACTTGTGGTACGACGAATTGTACACCCGCACATTTGAGACTTATCACTGTCCCTCTGGCAATAACAAGCTAACAACATCGCATAGCTGCATCAGCAACAGAGAGCGGGCAGAGCCCTCAGCCCTTCTATGGTACGAGACTGAGACAGGAATAAGTTCTTGTTAACATGTAACTAAAAAAAGGACTCGAGACTGGCATCCCATATCCCATCCCTTTGCGACACGAGCAGGTGGAAAGCACGCCCGTTCGCGGCGGCGAGTTGGTACCTTGGGAAGCGGGTCGGCGGGGGCGGGAGCCCCGCTATCTGCCGCGGCGGCCATGGCAATGCGACGGCACCCGGGGCCGACGCCGAGACCGGGGATGCGGAAGGGAGCGGCCGCGGGGGCACCGCGGCGCAGGCGGAGAAGCGCGGCCCCCGGGGAACGAGCGGCGGCGAGGATCGCGCTCCCGGCGGACATGGGGGTTCGTGGAGCCGACGAGATGAGGCAAGCAGCGGGCGTTGGAAAGCGGAGTGGAGCGGATCAGCACGACAAGTAAGCGAGCAGAGCGGAGTGGTGCGGGTGATGAAGAGCGGAGCGGGGTGGACGAGTCGTGCCCGGGCCCCGGGATGGAAAGCCAGCGGCAGCGGAAGGACGGGGATGGAATGGAAGGATGCGGACGACGGCGGGGCCTGACGTGGAAAGGAGTTGGAGTTGCGAGCGGATTTGTCCTACTCCGGCGGGGATCCGTCTAGAAGTGGGCCTGCTCGCCTCCTCCGAGGTGGTTAGAAATGGGCTTTCACAAGCGTCGTCAAGCAAGGCCTTGGGCCGTGGAATTGGAGCGGTAAAAGTCCATCTAGAAAAAGGCCAGGTATTATTTAATTATTACGCAGGGAAGTTGGCAAATTATGAATCCACGCACCCGGTTTATTTTTAATTAAAAAGGAGAAACCGCGCAAATGCGAGCAGCGGCGGCCTTCCGTCCGCGCGAAGCCATGGCGGACGCACCGCCGCTGACCTCACCCCCCAGGGGCGGACGTAGTATTGATTCCTCCGTATTCCCAGGAATACTTTGCTGCCGGAAAAACAAATTAAGTATATGTATATATGTATAGGAATACTCTGCTGCCGTAGGCCCATCTAAACTGGCCCACACTCACGGTTCACCAGGCAGCAGCCCACCAGGAACATCACGGAGGCACCCAGAGTGGACGGACAGATCAGACGCGTATAGACTCCAGAGTTGCAAGCGCTGAGCGCTGCGCGCGGCCGCCGCAGGGCGCTGCACATCGCTGCCGGCGCCGCGGCCGCCACTCCGGTCCGGAATCCGCGTCTACGCGCTAGACTGCGGCAGTGCCCAGTCTTACTCCTCCGGTCCTCCCTTCCTTGCGACACACCTGCCGTAGTTGCGCTCGACTGCCGGCACTCCGGCAGTGCCTCCCGGTCTTCCCCTGCGGCGGTGCGGCCACGGAGCACGAACGCTCTTCCTCCCGGTCTGGTAAAGCTCAACCCATTCACTAACTCGCAATCCTATGTTCGGTTCATCTTCTTCCCCAAATCAAAGCCTAACCCTAGATTTTTCGTTCTACATGAGTGTGGAGTAGACGAGCAGTGGAGCTGCAGATCAAACGGTGAGCGTTGGAGGTAGCAAAAAGATTAGAGATAAGAGGTGAGAATCCTCAATTCGATTACTAATTATTCTTACCCAATAATATTGTGTTCTGAGGAACTGAAATAGTTTTGGAGGCTAATCTAGGTTGTGTAATAAGCTGTGAGAATGAATGATAAAAAAAAAAGCTGTGAGAATGAAGAAGAAATCTATTGATCTAAAATCAATGTGGGAAAGAGCTGCGAAGACAAGGAAGTTAACTTCCCCTTCCACATTGACACCACAGCCTATTACTATTGGGAGTCAAGTTGAGGCAGATGCTAATCAAAGCTCACCTTCTGTCCATCCTGAGATGCAAACTAGTGACTCGCAGAATCAGATAGCAAGAGAAATTGAAATGCCTGAGCATATTGAAACAGTGGTTGCTAGCAATGAACCTATGCCAGCAATCATAGAGGAGTCACAATCTTCAGAAGATCAGCCTACCCATTTGTCCCCTATCAGAGATGGTGATGAACCAGAGTATGAATCAAATGATGAAGCTATTTATGATATTGAATATCTTATTCGTGATCCGGGAAAGAGGGTTCCCATCAAATCCTATGATGTCAATGAGCGTAACTCAGTGATAAGAGGATATATTGCATTGGGGCCTTGTCAACCATGGAGCCATAATTTTCCTATAAGGAATATTGGAGGTAAACCTCGACGTTTCGTTGCTCATTGGTTTGATGAATTTAGTTGGCTTGAATATTCCGTGGAACTAGATGCTGCCTTTTGTTTTGTGTGCTATTTATTCAAGCATAAAACCCATTGTTTTGGTGGAGATGCTTTTGTGAGTGGAGGATTTAGGAATTAGCATATGAAAAAGAGGATTGAATTACATTGTGGTGATGTGTCTAGTTATCACAACGCAGCTCTTGAGAAATATCATGCTTTCAGGACACCTAAAGCAACAATTGTTGAAAACTTTGCTTCCACCACTAAAGTAGATAAGGTTCAGTATATGTCACGATTGACCTATTCACTTAAGTGCTTGAAGTTTCTTTTGCGTCAAGGTCTGGCTTGTCGTGGGCATGATGAAAGTGAAGATTCTCTGAATAAGGGAAATTTCCTTGAACTCTTAAATTGGCTAGCTGAAAACTTTGAAGAAGTAGGCAAGGTTGTTCTGAATAATGCTCCAAAAAATTGTAAATTGACTGCCCCTAAAATACAAAGAGACATCATCAATTGTTGTGCCAAAGAAACAACCAACCTTATCATGGAAGACCTTGGTGGTGAGTGTTTTGCAATACTTGCCGATGAATCTAGTGATGTGTACCAAAAAGAACAGTTGGCTCTTTGTTTGCGCTATGTTGACAAAAGAGGCAAGGTAGTTGAGAGGTTTCTTGGTGTTGTCCATGTTGAAAATACTACTTCTTCGACACTTAAAGCTGCAATTCAGTCATTGCTTATGGATCATTCATTAAGTTTGTCTATGGTACGTGGACAAGGCTATGATGGGGCTAGCAACATGAAGGGTCATGCTAATGGTTTAAAGAAGCTAATTATGGATGAGTGTCCTTCTGCTTATTATGTTCATTGCTTTGCACATCAACTTCAGTTGACCCTTGTGTCTGTTGCTAAGGAAAACTTAGATTGTGCTTGGTTTTTTGATCAAATAAGATTCTTGCTGACACTTATTGGGAATTCTTGTAAGAAGACACAAATGCTTCGAGTAGCACAAGCCCAAAGAATAGTAGAAGAACTTGAGTTGGGTGACATTGAATCAGGAAAGGGTCAAAATCAAGAGATGGGAGTAAGTAGGTCTGGAGATACACGTTGGGGATCTCATTATAAAACAGTTATGCGTGTCCTCTCTTTGTATCCTTCAATCCGTAAAGTTATCACAAGGGTTGGCAAAGATTCCACTCAAGGGGCAGAATGTGCACAAGCACAAACAATGTCGACAATATTTAAATCATTTGAATTTGTTTTCATGGCACACTTGATGCGTACTGTACTTGGGTACATGGCTGATTTGAGTCATGCTTTGCAAAAGAGGGACCAAGATATTGTTAATGCCGTAGACCTCATTTTTCTCACAAAGATTCAGTTGCAACAAATGCGCGAGAATGGTGGATGGGATGAATTTCTTAAAGATGTCCACTCTTTTTTATGAAGTATGGTATCAAAATTCCTAAGATGGAGGATTTTTACAGGCCAGTTGGAAGGGACAGAAGGTTCTATGTAAAAATCACAAATTTGCACCGTTACCATGTTGACATGTTCTTAAGTGTCATTGATAGGCAGCTACGGGAACTCAATGATAGGTTTGATGAGGTAAACACTGAATTGCTTCTTTGCATGGCATCATTCAATCCGATTGATTCATTTGGTGCTTATGACAAAGCCAATTTAGTTAAACTTGCTCAATTTTATCCTGATGATTTTTCAAGAAGTGAAATAGACCATCTTCCTTGTCAACTTCAACTCTTTATTACTGATGTGCACGGAGATGAAAGGTTTAGGAAAGTGAAAAGTTTAGCTGAGCTTTCCATTATGATTGTTGAAACAACGAAGAACACCAAGTATGATATTGTGTATAAGCTTCTTAAATTGGTGCTGATACTTCCTGTAGCTACAGCTAGCGTTGAGAGGGTATTTTCATCAATGAATTATGTGAAAAATAAGCTGAGAAATAGGATGGGAGACCAATATTTGAATGATTGCTTGGTCACATTTATTGAGCGAGAGTTCTTCTTACAAGTTAAGGACAGTGACATCATCAAGCGCTTTCAAGCCATGAAAGATCGTAGAGTTCAGATGAAATTGTAGTTTTTTCAATATTTGTAATTTGTCTTTGTTTATTGAAATTATTGAATATCTTTCATTTGAACAACATGTACCGTTCATATATGATGTTGTGAACTTGAACTTGAATATTTAAATGGACTATTTTTTTTAAGGAATACCCTACTTAGAAATCGGTCCGCCACTGTCACCCCCGCCGGCGAAGGCGGTCCATCGACTTCCTCGGCCCCCGCATCCGTCCCTCGCGCGCTGCCCCCCACGCTGCTCCGCGTCCCCCCGCCTCCTTCCTCCAGCGGGAGGTCCCGGGTCGCGCGCGGCGGCGGGAGGAGGAAAGCCGACGCGCAGCCTCCGCATTCGGGTGGGGCGCGAGGGAGGAGGATAGACCGGCTCGCCGAGGCGGTGAGGGTTGTCGGGAGGGACGTGGAGGCGGGGGGTGGCGGGTGCCGACATCCTGGAGCTGGCCATGGCGAGGGGGGCCATGTTTGCGTGGCTGAGCTACTGGCCGGAGGAAGGGTTCTCCAAACAAGACCACCCCTACTGACGCATGGCGCTTCACCTCTGCTTAGGTGACATGTTGATGGGTTCGTGTGGGATTGCGAAGGCAAGGTAGATTTTACTCCTTGTTGGTTGTTGCTAATTGAGTTGTAGCTAATTGTAGCTCTGACTGGTAGTGTTTGTACTTTTGTAACTGGGAGAAAAATGTTGCCTGCTTCAAGCTCTGCACAGAGAATTGACTTTTTCATGTAAAATCTATACTTTTTAGATTTTGAAATGAAATGGGCAGAACTTGAGCTCCCAATCCTGCAATCTCCATGTTTTAATAACTTGAGAGTACCAGACTGGCTAACTGGAAATGTTCTCGTGTACAATGCAGTGCCATTTAATTTATGTGGTTGGTCTAATTTTAATAGTTTAACGAATTCATATTTTGAATGGCCATTTAAGTTCTTAGGTGTTACCCTTGATTTTGATTTCGTATTTGGCTTAATACTGCAGATTTTGCTTGCGAGTGCGGCTCTCTAGTAAAATATGATATGACTATATGTGTAACCTTACAATGGACTTCTGGAGTCTGTGAAAACAAAGCTGTGTATCGAAGTTGCGAAAGATATGAAAGCTCTCGCATGCTTGGTCACACATTCACACCACTATAATTAACTAGATTCTTGTAAGGTGATCACACTACATTTTGTATATGAGACATCTTTACACAGACCTCCTAATCTATAAGCATATACAGGCTTGATACTTTAACGATCTCACACAATATTCTCAAGGCATGTAAAGGACCAATCACAGTTATGACAAACTAATAGCCTTGCTAATCGAGATTCATGTTTATGGAATTCTCGCTATCAATGCAATTATCACTTTGCCTCCTGAGTAGATGCCTGAAGAAATCCATCACGAATCTGACCGGCAATATCTTTAACAGCACCAGGACCATGTGGGAGGAAAACAGCAGAAGATTTGGATGCTGCTCCGATCTCTTTCATGGTGTCAAAGTATTGAGTGAGCAGAACCAAATCCATCACATCCTTAGCTGAAGTCCCAGGCACATTGCCGCTAAAGCCAAGCACACTATCTCTTAGCCCATCAACTATGGCTTGACGCTGCCTTGCTATACCAAGGCCAGAGAGATACTTGGCTTCAGCCTCACCCTCAGCCCTCTTGATCTGAATTATCTTTTCTGCCTCTGCCTTCTCATTTGCTGCAACACGGAGTCTTGCAGCTGAACACAATGATGAAAGAAAAGGAGGTTAGTACTAAACATCGAACCGTAGTATATTACTGTGATATCAGCAGTGAGTGAATGATTGATCTGATACTCTCTGCAGAACCAACCTTGGAACTTTAGATGGATTACTGGTTTATGCAATAAAATTACCATAATAATCTCTTCTAATTCTGATTAAATCTCTTAAAGAGTGAATAGAAAAATTCTTTTAAGTTCATTTGCCAATTTTATGAGTACATACATCATAGCCCAAAAGCAAAATTCACCAGTGTAGATGAGCACGTACCAGCATTAATTTCATTCATAGCCCTTTTAACTTTCTCATCTGGTTCTATATCAACAATGAGTGTTTGCACAATCTCATAACCATAAGCAAACATTGCCTTTTCAAGCTCCTCCTCCACAGCTTTTGCTATTTCATTCTTTTGCTCAAAAGCATCATCCAGTTCTAGTTTAGGAATACTTGCCCTTATAACTGTGAAAAAAAAAAGAGATCATGTGAGATTCAATAGGATATGATTTGTAATTATATTATAAACAATCTACATATTTAATTAAATGTTTTGTTTATGTCCTTATCAAAAACTTCATCTTTCGCATTATCAAATCCCAATTATTACTTGTATCCTTGACCACCAGTTTACAGATTCTTGTTCGAAGTAGGTTTTTTTCATTGAGGGAGTAAAGAGTGTACTTATAACTATTACAGCTTTTCCATCTTATAAATGCTGTCAAAGATGTTATATTTCGTATGGGTAAAATGGCCGAATATGACAACTACTTCGATGGTACCTCCATGCATGGGGCAGTTTTGACAGATATTCGAAATGGAGAGAGTTTCCACACATATTTTGACAACTACCAGAGGTTAGCCTTACCATCGAAGACATATGCTTGAATTTGAGCTTTTGGGTTGCTCAGCTTGTAGTATGCATCACTTGCTTTGTCTTCCATTGCTCGATATTGGATGGATGCAACAACAGTAACAAAAACATTATCCTGCGAGAGGACACATAAACAAAAAATAAGTTAATAAATTATATTCAGAACTAAATAAGTGGAGAAAAGGATAAGAATCCTGCTGAAAGTAGATGGTAAATCTTATTGGTGTCTTAACAAATTTCTATGATGATCATGGAAGCTGAATACGACATGAGATGTCAGAAGTTAGATACCTTTGTTTTTGTCTCACAGCGGACATCAAGCTGCCTAAGCCTTAGAGTGAGCTGACCGGTGACACGGTTTCCAATGATCCATGGCATAAAATGGCATCCAGGATTGAGAACTTCCTCAAATTTCCCAAATCTCTCTTTGATGCCTACTGTTGACTGGTTCACCTGTACAAAGCAGAAGAACTTGCCGACTGCTGCCAGTAGTTTCCCCATTCTAATGTCTGTCTTGAAACAGTTAGGAAACGAATCAATCTTGTCAAAAACTTTATTATAGAACATAGTATTGCCAGTCAGTATTATAGAACATAGTATTGCCAGTCATAAACGAAAGTTTTGGACTGTAAAAGAAAACTGAGTACACATAGGTAACCTGAGGACTGAACATGCTGGCAACTAAACTTTTAGAAATACGAATATTTTGAACTGTCGAAATCTGTATAGTTACGCATAAATTTTCACGTTATGAATCGTCCGTTGCATATAAATTTAGATCTCCTTACTACTGATGTAACAATTCCCCCCTTGCGGTGTGGTTGGCCTAAAAGAGAGTGCTACTCTTTGTTTCTCCACTCACCCTACCTTGTTAGTGTTAGGTTGGATTTCTACGAGTTGAAACTTCCAACTCTGTACACTTGGAGAAAAAAAAAGGTTTATCCCAGAAAATAATGTGCACTCAAGGAAGAGAAAAAGGTTGCCAAGGACAGGGTTTTGCTTCATCAAACATCAGACTTAATTGAGGGGAAGTAGAACAGTTAACTTACATTACTCTCTCTTTCTATCTTTGAGCACCAGATCGTTGCTGAAGACTTTGAGATAATAACTTTCGAAGATGGCTGAGATGTGATATGGCTAGATTAGCTAACGCTGGCAGGTTAGTATTAGCGAGCTCGCCCTCACGCTGGAGGCTTTGAGCAACACGATTACTCTTTCCTGCTTGCCAACAAAGTTCTGCCCGATCTCTTAGCTTTAAATAGAGCCGGCCCTAACAAAATCTCTAAACATGTTTAACTAACAGACCAAATCCTAACTCAATACAACAACCAAGTCCTAACTGACCTTTTAATGAAAAACATGCTCAGGGTCGCGGAAAAGAAAAGTCCTAACTGAATACAAATAAAACAATCAGCCTGCAACCTGTTGCTTCTTGTTCCTGCGTGCGTACGCCTTGCCGGTGAAAGCGTCCACAACAGATGGTTGACAACTATATGGATTAATTGAATTCTGCGCTTGAGCTATGTAGGATGGTTGCCCTTTTAT
The DNA here is from genome assembly GCF_016808335.1 of Panicum virgatum. Lineage (NCBI taxonomy): Eukaryota > Viridiplantae > Streptophyta > Magnoliopsida > Poales > Poaceae > Panicum > Panicum virgatum. Next base: position 25,000,047 of record NC_053153.1, on the reverse strand, counting down.
AGTCGACTTCTCCCCGTTTCAAAGGGAGAGGTTTTATATCCAGGTCAACGTCTGCATTTCTGTATCATTCCCTTGTTCTGACCCTTCCGTTAGGGGTGGTTTTGATGGCTGGATATACTCAAGAAACCGTGAATCCGTGATCCAATACAACGGCTGGCACAGTCAGCTCGCTGATCAAATATCCGTTTTCATTGTTCATGTATTCTTTTCACATACATTTTCTGTGGAGAATGCAGTTCTTAAAAACAAGTGGTTAAACAACTCTTGTGCGTGACTGACTTCGCAAGGCGATTTCATTGTCACCATGTCTTATTCAGTAAGTGGTTAAACAACTCTTGTGCGTGACTGGCTTGGCAAGGCGATTTCATTGTCACCATGTCTTATTCAGTTTCGAAAATATGCAGACCCAGGGGGGGAGGCAGAATCATCTGATTGCAAAGGAATCTTGCTGCTGGTGGATCTATGATGGACAAGCACAGTCGTCCTCCAACCAGATTGTACACAAAGACTACAAGAGTGAGGTACTTGATGGATACAAGGCAGGACACTTGCATTCAGAAATCAGTTGACATCAATATGTTGTACTAGCACTAAAGCTTGCTCACCATGCCAGGTGATAGCCTGTGGTGGTTTTTATCTGAAGCATGCTTCCAAACTCCAATTCGTGCTAACTGCTAAAACTTCATGCTTTTCTTCGCCTAAAAAGGAACCGAGAGAGTAAATCCTTGACAAGAAATATCCACTCTGAAAACTGTGTTCTGTATGAAAGGGTATGGCAGCTGACGAAAAGCATAAAAGCACATCAATTTCCCGGAGCCGCTGGTTTCCGCGTTGGCGTTTGCTGCCAAATTTCTTGTGAAAGGGGCGGGAAATTCCTCCGTTGGAGTCTGTGTAGATGTCAAAGCCTCATCAAAGCTGACAAGATGGTGGGCGATGAATCAAAGTGCAAAGAAATTGTGTGCGCGAGTACAACATAAGGCATGAATAACTCAGCTTTCCATCCATAAGATTTGGTCAAACAAACAATTGTAGCTGTAGCGAACAGATAAGATCTGACGTAACTATGGTTCACAAAAGGTCATTGGGTTATGATTAGGAAGATGGTTTAGCTGTATGAACCAAAACTGCTCCGGAGGCACACAACTTAACTGGATCAACCGATCAAAAAAAAACATAGCTGGACCGAGATGCCACCCTCTGAACTGATGATCCGCTGGTGAAGTGGTCAGTGGTGATACTCGAGTCACAAGCTCGCACCCTGCAACGTCCCGGCGATAGCCTGCCCGCATGCATGCCCACCGTGTGCGGCATCACAATCAACCACAGCGTCAACTCAAAGATCATAACAGATGACAGCAAAATTAAGGGGAAAAACTCAAATTATATCAGATGATGCTGACAAGATTGCCACCAACTTGCCAAAGTGAGTTTGCTCAATTGTGAACAGAAACAGGGTGCGGGCGAGTACCATCGTTTCTCAGGTTGCAGCACTGGCAACAGATAAACGATACAAAGAAAAAGAAATACACATTTCCATAAAAAAAGGTAACTGATACAACATCTGGAAAATGGATAATGGCCGAACATCAGCTGCATACTGATACAACATCTGGAAAATGGAAGCTGGCCGAACATTTGCTGCATCCCACACAATAGTTACATTTGTGTAATGCTAACCAAATACAGAGAGTACCTGTGATCAAGAGTGCATGGGTAGAGAAAATGCATTGCAGGGACCACATAATGCCACATGAAAGTGCTGAGATATGCTTCAGTTGCCAGGGAACTCAACGGATGCCTATGCCACCTCGTACTCCTTGTTCTCTTGCAACAACTCTTCCATCAGATATTGCAAAGAGAAACAGAGAATCTCCCTCTCCCAACAGTTAATTCTGCAAACTGACAATGTAAGTCATTGAAGATGATCTACAAATCATGAAGATATATATAAACAGGGTTTCTGCTCTGACATGATCTTGTGACTAGTAACAGAATATTGCTATACCCTATTGACTTACGGACCATAAAGATGCATTGATGCAGATGAGCTTAGTAAATAAAACAAATGCGAGTTAACAATAATATCCTGATGGAGAAAGATCTTCAACTGGTTGATATATCCAGGTATACTAGCTTATTGGACCGTAGTAACAAGATGATAATCCACTGTTTTAAGGATGGTTTGAACTGTGAAGTTTAAGTATCAAAAAAGAAATAATAGCTTTCACAGTTCTTGGAATATCTTCCAGAAAAAACCCAAATTGAATATCAAGCAGATGTATGATAACAGAACCAACAAAGCCTTATTCTCCCAAGCAAACAAGGTAGGATATAATAAGTGCATTAGATGTTACATGCAAGTCCAATATAATAAATTTGCCCCTCTTTCTTACTTAAGTGCATACATTGGGTACAATATCCAACATCCAACAAACCAAAGAAGGTATAATGCTGAAGTGCTGAAAAAATAAACATGGTACTGAAAAGTCTTGTTGTACCTTTGTCTTCAAGATCCATATACATACTCTTTTGTTTCTCCACTGTTAGGAAACAGGTTACAGGACTTGCGCAATAAGTTGACAGCTGTCAGAAAATCGAATACAGGTTGTATGCTAGCTTAGGTAACCAGACACATGGTTATTTCTCTTCATTGTCTGAATCAGACTCTGCAAAGACAGGTTTTGGCTGGGTTTGAGAATAAGCTGGCGCAATAAACTTTGGATCTTTCTCTGCAGCATCAGCATACTTCAAAATTGCTTCTCTTGGATCTTCATCCATCCAGGTCTCCTTAATTAAACCACCTTCCTGTAACACATAAATAGGGCAAATACATGGTGTCAATTGAACCCAAATGGTAGTGGTTAGACATGCAAAAAACCTGAGACAACCTGAAATCCATCATAAATACGTACAAAACACAAGGAGAAATTACATATGCGTACCTTCAAGAGGTACAGTGTCAGTAAGCTGCCTTTTGAAGTACCAACTCTTCCACCATAACCCGGACCATTAACAGGTGCTTCTGGTTTGTGTGATTTGAGCGGGTCCTTTAGTATCTTCTCTCTTTGACGTTTACGACTTGGTTGATCTCTGAAAAGTGGCAATGCATGTGGATTGTGTATGACAGGTTGCACCTCAAAGTCATCGACAGACTTTTTCCTTGGTGCTCGTCCAACACATACAAGAGCTCCTCTCTGACTAATAGAAGGATCATAAAGGATATGACTCCCGCCTTCTTTCTTGTCCCCAACTGTAGCAAACACCTAAAGGAAAAACAAAGAAGTTTAATAATATCCTTTGAAATGGAGGTATTCACAAGTTGAAATTCATTGAGTACTACAGGAAGAAAAAACCTGGTTGATCCTTGGATGCCATAGGCACCGTATCACACTGTAATGTGGTGAAATCCCCACCTTTGATACAAGCTCAAGTTTCTTTCTATCAAAGAAACAGAGTAGTCCCCCATTGTCACCATCCTTTTCAATAGAGGTTCCTGTAACAATAAGTTGCTCATCTGGGCTAAAAGCTGCATTTGTCTCAGCATAGTGATTTGGCAAATCTTCAAACACTTTCAAAGGAGTTTTCATTTTTCTCAGATCCCATATCTGCATATGCCAATGTAACATACCAATTAGATATTATGCAATAATAAAAAGGAAGAACAAGGCAATTCTACATCACGTTAATCAAATATCCACATGGCTGTAGTACAACCAAACAGCACAAAAAATATATAGCCTCAACCAGACAAACCACCAAGTTGCAAGTTCAATAATAATCATGAATGGTTAACATCCCTTCAAAATCAAGCTAAACGTCAATATAAAGGATTAAAGTTTTTAATCTTCAAGCTGGCAAATTACCTTCAGAGTACTATCCATACTTCTTGACAGAAGAATCTGTCCATCTGTTGAAAACTTAACTCCAGTAATATCCTCTGTATGTGTTTTCTCAACATGGATATCTGGTCTGCTACCCCATCCAGTTTTTATAGTCCAGAGCTACAGAGGATACAGTATGTAGGTCAGAGAGCCATTTCAACAAACAATTTTAGTGAACTTCAAAGTGACAAGGGAAAATAGGATTCTACAGAAAATATATACCTGTATCGAACCATCTCCTATGCCACCCACGATTCGTTTTCCTTCATGGTCCCATGCACATGATGTAACAGGGATCCGCATTGGTCTTACTAGCTTTGGTTTGATGACCTATTTATAAAGTACACCAAGCTTCAGCTATCCGCATTTCAAATGATAAAATTTTGAATATTTGCAGTAAAAAATGATGGATTCTGACTTCTGAGTGACCAATTAGTAAAATAAACCTTTAAGTGCTTCCGAGGGTTTCTTGCTATAATTTTAGGTATGACTAGTTAATGTCTGGCAAATAGAAATAATAGATTGAAATACCTGCTTTTGACTTTTAAAGTCTGACACATCCCAGAGACGTATTGAACCATCTTCAGATGAGGTCAGAATAGTCTCTTTTGACTTTGGATTCCACTCCCCACCTGTCAGCCCAGAAATGTGTCCCTTTGTATTCTTTAGATCACGAATATACATATCACCCTTAACGAACTCGCCAAGCGTGAGGCCATCACGGTCATAAATCTGATTTGAAGCATAAGCATCAATAACAATCTTTCAACTCTAGTGGTTAAAGCATTTGGAAATTCTGAAAGTTTACAAAAGCAAGAATACTTTGGCCTGAGCAGAACCGGTAACACATAAGAATCGGTCGGACGTTGGGCTCCAACTTAGGCTACGAACTTGATGGCCCTCAAAGGGTTCCAATTGTCTGAATGATTGCAGTTTTGAATTCATACCCTGGAAATCGTACATGCGCACTGTATAATCATAGCTACCAGAGAGCACTCTGGATCCTGTATGGTCAACGGCAAGGGCTGAGACAACCTGAAAGAATAGTGTGATTATTAACCAATAAAATGCATGTATTGGAAACTATAGCAACACAATCGAATGCCTAGGAAATTAACAATTTCATAATTAAAAAAAAGATGCAAATCTATTTGCAGAACAGTACGTCAGTCCATCAGCTACCAATTAGAGCGCCAATATTGATATTCTAACAAAATGTTAGGCATTCAAAGTTCAAGCCCAACTTTACCATCATTGAACTACTTCAAACTCAAGATAACCAGCACTTGATACTCATTTGCCATTTGACTAGATTCAAACTAACTTTAACACCTTCCTTAATCTATCACCCTCCTTTGGGATGTATCCTGTAAAACCGTAATGAGCTAACAGCATGGAAACTTTGATACTTTGCCTCTTCAAATTGACCTAATTCAGCAACATTATCTCATGAAGGAACAATTAGTCTAGATACAATGCCAGATCAGTATAGCAAAAATTAAGAAAAGTAATTATAAATGAGGGCAGAAGCACGTCGCTCGTAGTTACCTTGGTGTGCCCCCGCAGAACAATTTCGTTGCTGAGAGGGATCCTATTGAACCCGCCATCACCGTCGTCCTCCATATCGTCGTCGTCGTCGTTCTCCTCCTCCTCTTCGTCCTCCTCCGCTGTCGGCGGCCTAGGCGGTCCAATCATGCAGCCGCCCTCGTCATCCTCCCCCTCGCCGTGAGCGGAGAGCGGTGGGGGCCGAGGCGGCCCGATCATGCCGCCGCCCTCCTCTTCATCGTCGTCGTCCCCCGCGGGCGTCGGCGGCGGCCGAGGGGGACCAATCATGGCGCCTCCGTCGTCGTCAGCTGCGGTGGAGGAGGAGGGCTTGGGGTTACTAGGGTTTTGGGGCTTGCGGAGGGTGGAGGAATGGGCGGAGGAGGAGGCCGCGGAGGTGGGGCGCGCGGCGGTCTTGCCAAAGGAGAGCGGGAAGAAGGCCCGCATCGCCTCCTCGTCCATATCGCCGCCGTCCGCCATGGGCACACGCTCGCCGCCGGCGAGGTCGGGTTGGGGTGTTATGCGGGAGGAGAGGTTTTCCGTGCGGGGCGGTAGGGTGATTCTGCCGGGCTTGCCGGCCCAAGGGACATTCGAGTCCGCGTGACGCGGTTTTTTTATTTTTTTATTTTTCAATTTCGTTTTTTACAAAAAAAAAAATATATATTTGTTTTCGAAATTTACAGGAACATATCCCGGCCGTCTCGCTGCCGGACAGGGGCTTTTCTGCAAAAAGTTTCGCGAAAAATTTGCGTCCGGATCCCTGGAGGACCGGTCGGCCGGTAGCGGGTCGGCCGGCCCCCCGCCGCACCGGCCGCCCGGCAGCGGGGCGGCCGCCTCCCCCTCCGCTATATAAGGGTTTGGCTGCCACCCCACCCCTCATTTGCCTCACTAAAAATCCAGAAAAAAGAAAGAGAGGAGGGAGGGAGAGAGGCGAAGCCCTGCCAGATTTTGAGCCGGCGACTACAGCTAACCAAAATTCTTCTACGCTTTACAAATGAGGGCTCGTTGTACAACATAATCTGTTTGTAAAGTGTAGAAGAATTTTGGTTACCTGCAGTCGCCAGCTCGAAAATTCGGCAGGGCTTCGCCTCTCTCCCTCCCTCCTCTTTTCTTGGTTTCTGGAATTTTAGTGATGTAAATGAGGGGTGGGGGACCAGCCAACTCTTATATAAGGATGGGGGAGCCGGTCACCCTGCTGGCGGGCGCCCAGGACCCGCCGCCACACTGCCGGGCGGCCTGGGCCGCCGCCCCTCTGTCGAGCGACCGGTCCTCCACGGGCCGGCGCACAAATTTTCCGCGAAAATTTTTGCAGAAAAGCCCCTGCCGCCCCGCAACAAGGCGACCGGATGCCGGCAGCCGGGCGGCCGGGTATATTCTTGTAAATTTCGAAAACAAAAATATATTTTTGTAAAAAACAAAATTGAAAAATAAAAAAACCGCCCGCGTGACCGCGTCCTTCCGAAACCGGTCCGCTTGCTCGTTAAACTTTGATAGAGCTCATTTTTGAAATTCAAAACCAACTATCAAAGTTACCAATGGCATATATAATAAATCAACAACTACAAGTGTTACAAAGATAATCCAAATAGAGAATTATATGTGCAAATATTGTTATATGAGTGCGAATAAAAGAAGATATAGTAAGGCCCTGTTTGGCAGGGCTCCAAACGCGGCTTAGCCCTGCCAAATGGTGTGCTGTGCACCAGCTTCGCGCGAGGAGCCGCCCATGGAGCCCCTCGCGGCTTCCACATGCGAGGAGGAGCCAGGAATTGGTGGCTCCGTGCGGCTATGGCAACCCTTTGCCATCCCTGCCCCCAGGTGGGGTCTGCTGGAGCGTGGCCCGTGGGGACGAGATGACCGGCGGCGAGGGCCGGCGGAGTCGGGGACGAGGTGGCGGCGGCGAGCCAACGAGCGAGGCCGGGACGAGGTGGCCGGCGGCGAGGCAACGGGCGAGGCCGGGACGAGGTGGCCGGCGACGAGCCTAGGCGCGCGGCCTGCGGGGTCGGGGAGGATGTGCCTGACGGCGGCCGCGCGGAGGTGGCTGGCGGCGGACGCATGGAGGAGGAGGCGCTGGCTGCCGTTGCTTTGGGAGGAGGAAGAGGCGCGGGGCACCGCGATTGGTGGAGGAGGAGGCGGTGCGGGCCGCCGCGATGGGTGGAGGAGGAGGAGGAGGCGTGGGCTGCTTTGTTGAGAGGAGGAGGGGGCGCAGGCCACCGCCGGCGAGTGGAGGAGGCGCGGGGGTCCACCGCCGGCGAGTGGAGGAGGCCAAGCGGAGGAGGCGGCGGCAAGGCTGGGCGACGAGAGCCGCGAGGAAGGAGATGGCGACTGGATAGGAGGATAGGAGGAAAAAAGAAAAGGGAAAGAAAAATATAATAAGGAGAGAGAAAAAAAGAAAAGGAAAGAAGAAGAAAAAAAGAAAAAAGGGGCAATTTAGACTTTTTATAACCTCAATCCAACAGGTGAAGTTGTGTTGCCAAATGTTTTCTAAAACGGCTCCAGCTCCACCAGAGAAGTCGCTCCACCGGAGAAGCCGGAGCTGTTTTTGGAGGAGCCGGAGCCCTGCTAAATAGGCTCTAAGCATATTCCTAATAATCAGATCAAGGGAAATAGTGGTCAAATAAACCCAAAAACTAAATATAGAGTATCTAACTAGAGGTGCAGTAATAGTGATGTAAAGCACATCATCATCACCATTTCAAATATTTTATCCATGTATCTAACTAGACGCTTCTAATTTTAAGCTAATTAGAGTATAGTAAGTATAATGATTGCCCTAAACAAAAGCTAAGAGCAATATCTATTCTGAATTAATTGCATGGTAGAGAAGCTCATGGAAAGATGCTATGCTTAAGTAGATAGAAGATGGCTAAGAAAATAGAGAAAAACACATAAATAGTTAGTAATTATTCATGGATCATCGTTTAACAAAGAGTGCGGCAACACTAACATTGATGCTTAAATACATTGATGTTTTTTTTTTTGCATTGTTGGTGGATTCTACGCATATTTTGGATGAGAAGCTCCAGCCTCCCAATCATAGGCCATGCCTAACATTTGGTTAAGTGTCACTGCCTAGGTATTGGATTTATCTTAATGTTTTGGCAAATTAATTTTGCGACAATTTATGATTGTATTTGGAAGTCAATTGGATCCATATGCGCCCAAATAAATAGATAAGGACATGTATTATATATTTGTAATATGGGTTACATTTAGACAAACTTTCATATACCCTTAACATTTTTTAGGTTCGATATACATTGTTAAATCAGAGAACAACTTGATTAATGAAGAGAACATATAATAGCTAGGATAATATAGTATACAAGCAAGTCCTCATATGTATATGAATTTTGTTGGGGTGTCAGAATTCCATCAAATGCTAGAGAACTCACAATGAATTCAATACAATATACCCAAAGCAATGCAAGTGGTACATGTTCGCTTTTTTATTTGCCTCTTTCGAATTAACAGTTGTGAGTTACCAGATTCCACCTATCCAAACCATTTGAGTTCTAGGATAACTGGATTGGGCAATTTCCCACTTCTTGGGCTTACCTTATTATCTTACCGTTCTATTCAACGATTTTGGTCGATTTGTGACATTAATTGAGAAAGCTTGTTTTCAAGGGCATGGATAATAATGTTAACAATCTACTACCGCCATTTCCAAAATGCTGGTAATTTTATTTTATTTATCAAAGTTAAACTTCTATAATTTTAGCTAATTTTATAGAAAAATATATTAACATCTACAACACCAGGTCAAATAAGACATACTTTGTGTATGATTCAATAAAAGTGGTTTGATACTCAAGATGTTGATACATTTTCTAAATATTCGTCTAAGTTATAAATGTTATACTATATGTAAACAGGTAGGTCGACCTGAACGAAAGAAAAATACAGCCAAACTGTAAATCCATATTATTTCACATCAACAGCAATACGTGCTGCCATGCACCGGAGGAACATGGCAGCGAATGGACATCACAATACACAGTAGAAAGTACAATACCACAACACACATACACACGCACATATTCAACGCCATACACATACACAACGAAACGAAACGAGCACATGAGACGATACAAAACTGGAAACTAGCTTCATCAATTGCTTAATTTCCACACGAGGACACGACAGGAGGCGAACGGAAATCACAGCACGCAGACAACACCAAGCATGTGCATGCATTGCAGGTTGGAGGAGAGGGGTGGGCGATCACATGACACTGCAGGTGGGGCCGCCCCTGCGGTGCTCCTGGTCGTCCTCGGCGAGGCACCCGGGCTGGCAGCGGTCGCCGGCCACGGCGGCGTGCAGCATCGCGACGTACAGCAGCTGCGTGAGCGCCAGCACCGTGGTGAGCCCCTCCAGCGCGCGCATCCGCCACCCGCGCGCCGCGCCGGCGCCGGCGCGCATCTCCTTGCACGCGAGGCCGAACGCGAGCGCGGTGGCGGCCCACGCGACGGTGCCCAGCGCCGCGGCGGCCGCGAGGCCCTGCGGGCGCCACGCGCGCGCGTGGAACGCCGTCGCGGCCTTCGCCGCCGCGCCGACGACGGCCGCCAGCAGCGCGGACTGGATGAACTGGAGCGTCGCCTCCTCGCCGGCGCTGCGCGGCCCTGCAGGCGTGCCCATGCACATGCACGCGTTGTCTACACGCATTCAGTATAGCAATCCGCAGGGATCCCATACGAAGAAAGAAGTCGATGTCGCAAGCAGAAACAGGATGGATCATCAAGGATCGGTTCACGGACCTGGTGGGTAGTAGTACTGCTGGCGGTGGTGGCCGTCGACGAAGCTGTTGAGCGCCCAGCTGGCGAACCCCATCATGAAGACGTACAGAACGAGGTTGAGCAGCAGCAGCGGGCCGGCCACGTTCCTCCTCCCCAACGCCTCCAGCCACATGATCGCCATTATTGCCTCTCTTCCTCTCTCAGGTGCTCTCCCGATCTCTCTCTCTATCTATCTTTCTGCAACCGGAGGATCTCTCTTCGATCCTGTTTAATTTCTGCAGGTGTGTTCGTCGACCTGAGTTCAGCAGGTGAGCTAGCTCCGGTACTTAAAGGCGGCCGCGAGCCGGGCAGCCCGCACGGCAAGGTTTCGTGTGCGTGCAGCGCCGGCCGCCGGGCGTGCGTTCGGGCTGGCAAGCGTCCACACGCGCGTGCGCCGCGCCACCGGCCGGGCTTCCGTGCCGCCCTCCCGGCCGGATCGAGCGCCGACAGCCCGTTCCGTGCGCTGTACCGTGTCCGCGGCGGGGAGAGGGGAAGCCGCCGCCGGCGTGTCACGCTCGGCGGGAGCTGGCGGGCAGCCGTCCGTCGTCGCTGCGCGCGGGCAACGCGGGCGTAGCTGTGGGCGATCTGGGGTAGCAGCAGCTTGTTGTTGGGCGTGAGCCGACGGTGAGACGGCGACGGGATAAGGTCGACCGGCGTCGGCGTGGCGGCGTACGCGTCCTCGTTCGTCTGATCGTGGTCACTGCGTCCATCCGTGCACCCAATGAGCTCGTACGCCCTCGTCATGCCGTGTGCGTGCCTTGGTTGCCAGCGAGAAAAGGAGATGGGTCATGGGTCACGCGGGTGGAGGCATAGAGCGGGCTAGCTAGTCTTCTGGTGCCTGGTGGCTCTGTTCCGAGCGAACGAGCATGTTCCGTCGGCTTCTTGTGCTTTTGACATGGCAAGCTCGACTCTATCTCCACCAGGGAAAAAAAGAGAGAGGCTCGACTCGGAGCCTCCACTCCGCGCGCTGTCCGGAAAGGCGATCTACAGACTGAGTGCATGTACCTCTGCACGCTCTAATAGACATCGAACAGGTTTTGTTAAGGTTGATTTTGGTTTGAAACTAATCCGTCCAATGAGAGATACTCTCTCCGTTCCAAATTATAAGTCATTCCAAAAATCTTGGAGAGTCAAACTAATTATAGAAAAAAATATAAAAATTTATGAAACCAAATAGATATACTATGAAAATATAGCTAACAAATAGTGTAATGGTACTTAATTAGTATCATAAATGTTTTTATCTTGTTATATATATTTAGTCAAATTTGAAAAACTTTGACTCTCCAAGATTTTTGGAATGACTTATATTTTAAAACGGAGGGAATACTTGACTTTTGAACATTAAACGGTGGTTTTATAGTAATGTGCGTGTTCCTTTAACCACTATATCTATGATTGAAGTAAATGGCATTTGTTGTTTTCAATGTAACACTCCACCAAATGCTAATGCTGACTGCTTATAATTATAAGTTATAGGTAACACATTTTTTTTAAAAAAAAACATAAGAACTAGTTTTAGAGGACGTAAACACGTCTACATATATGGGCTGACGGGCAAATACATGAGAAAGCAAGGTACAAACTTCATCATTTGTTTGGAACTAAAATGACAAATGATGACTCAATGTCACTACTTCCACAGTTCTCATCATATGAAATAGTAAAGTCATCTTTCGGTACTAGAATGCATCAATTCTTAATCAACACAAGTGCAGACTAGCTCTCAGTATTAAACTTTTCAACATCAAACCTTTTTCTTTAGAAGGGTATCAGCAGTTCAGCACACGTCTTTGAGGAACAGTCATATAGTCAACTACCACTGCTTCCAAAAAGTGGAAGTGGAAAGAACCAACAAGAGGCCAATCTTTTCTGCATCAACACCAATGTATTTCCTTCTATCACAAACAGAACAATAAGCGACAACTTATTTGCCCTCCTGCTCTCACTTGGAATTCAGTTCAGCCTGGCTCCCATCAGTAGTACTTCATTGCTGCAAAGGGTTTCTCAAATATGGCGAGTCTTTATACTTAGCATACATTGGTAAGTCTAGTGCCCTCTCTGCTATTCTTCCATCCTCATGAATCCTCTCTATCAAGCTCTCGAGAGAAGAAAAGTTGGCCTAAGAATTCCAAAGCGATGTCACAAGTCGGGTACATGCATTTGAACTCGTGGAACAGTTTTAGCTGCTATTGATATCATTTGGCCCTCAATTACCTCGGGTCTTATGTAGCCAACAATGGCAAGGCGCAGCTCCTCACCATAGAAGTCCTCACCAAAATCATGAAGCAACCAAGGCTCCTGAGATGAAAAATGTTAACAACAGAAGTAATAGAACTGAACATAGAAACGACTGCATGAAGAACACTCACTACTGTCTTCTCGGTGTTGTCAAAATATGGATTCCAGCCAATGCTCATAACCATCTTATATACACCACGTGTTGAAAGTCCAGCCCAGCCAAAGTATACCCCTGACGTATGCTCTGACACTACATCAGAAAAGTTCTCTGCGGGCAAATTGGCTACAGTATAAAAACAAAACCATCAGTGCTCCAGATGAAAAATCTAGTGTAGTAGTATCAAAGAAACAAATATGAACTCAAATGAGAGCTGAAAAATATATCTTTTTGGTTTATATAACATAAAGGGAGAGCTATGTATATATTCAAGAGGTATGATCAAATAATCTCCATTTCATATAGGGTTTGTAAGCCAGCATGAAACCATTGATGAATCATATAGTGTCAGCAAAATTTCCTACAAGTTTCTTGTTGTCTAGAAACTTTCTTAGTGAGGCAACATGATGAGATTCTAAATAGGCCTCGTAATAATTAACCTTATCTCTATGTTTGTAGCCCGCTATACCTGTTGGTATTCCTAGTACTTTAGAACCACGGCCAAATCCTTTGATCATAGGTCCACTGATAAACCATGGTTCTATTGGTAAGGTGCCTTCAATCCCTGTGCAGAAAATTATTGACGGAAATATTAAAAAACTGCACTGTTCTCTTCTGAATGAACAAAAAGATAGACGGGTTAGTTTGTGCTTACAATCTTTAAATGGTGGCAAACCCCAGTTTTCAGGCTTTACATCAAGGAGGGAATTGATCACCTCATCAGCAGTGCTGAACTCAGCAGTCTTTTTGGGCACTGATGGTACAGCTATGACATGCATTCCCGCAGCTTTTCCAGCTGTAACACCTGGCCTAGCACAACCGTTATTTACAATGTTAATGGGATTTTTTCACTAGAGTACATCATGCTGCATCAAATTTTGAACCAGTAAAAGGAACGGTTATCCAAAAGAAATAACAAATGGTGTATCTGATGTCAGCCTAGAAGAACTTTACATGTACTGGGAAGAGAAAATAAATGTTTCTTCAGTAGAAATTCTGGGTGTCATGTGTGACTGTGTATTACTAAATAAAGTCATCAGGATCGTACCATTGTACCTCAATGCGATGCTAAAATTATCCGTCAAATATGGAGCATAACACTGTTATCTAAAGGTACAGCAACAAAACATTTTTTGCACTAGTTAAAATCTCGTATGTTTCGACAAGCACATCCATATTGTGGTTTTTTTTACTAGCCTTCCTGTGTTTTCAGGAGGAGGGACATGATTTTTTTTTATGAAGACTATACCATATGCACGAAATTAAAGAAAGAAAAACCTTACAAGGAATCCTCGATTACTAGACAATTTGAAGGAGTGGTGTTCATTCTTTTTGCAGCTTCCCAAAATCTTGAATATCATCACATCAGCAGATCGGAAACAAGAAAATATGATGAATTCAGCAAATCTGGAGTATGAGAGATGATAGCACCAAGCAACATGATGTCTTTGTCTTACATATCTGGGGATGGCTTCCCCTTCTCCACTTCATCTCCACCAACAATTGCAGAGAAAGACTCTTTCCAACCTATACAAGGTAAGAACAAACTCACTAATAAATAACACCGCCACAAAAACAGAAAAGAAACTGCCTAATCAGATTTTGCAGAGATACCCTGATGGCAGGAAATTTTGGCTTCTATATTAGATCTTGGCAAGTTTGAAGCCAATGCAGTAGGCACCCCGTTACTCCTTAAATGTTTTATCAGCCGATTAGCTCCTGGAAGAGGTTTTATGTTGCACCACCTACAATATGAGGTGTATTAAATCAAGATATTCAGTAACTCAAAGAAAAGTAAAAAGAGTTCAGAACTGGCAACAAGAATCTAGAAATAATGAAAGAAACAATGGATGTTATCAAGAAAATGCAGTCCCATACAGCAAAAGACATCTAGAATCCCGCACCCCTGCTCCACCCACCCAAAAACACACCATAAAGTAGCATTTGAGTACGAAAGCTCCAATGGCATTACTGCTCACTGAACATTGGAGTAATCATCGAGAGGAACTCTTCTGTAGAGTAAGGGAGTCCATAGTCTTCCAAAACAACAGCTGCAGCTTCATAAGGTGTCTTCCCAACTAGCTTGTGCGCTTTCTTGCTATCCCACGTTTTCCCATTTTTGACAAGAAATGGCTTTACCACCTTACTTACAACAGAATCTGCAAATGGTACAACCAAGAGGATCAGAGTTGGCTCTAACAAGTGAATTTAGTACATTCTATAAACCTCAAAAGATATCAACAATAAGTGCTTCCAAGTTTTCAGTCACCTGTGTTCAAGAGGGTGCCATCCAAATCTAGAATTACATGGGAAATAAGCCGAGAAAAGGGCTTGGGTGCTGCCATTCCAAGCACAGACGAGTTCAATGCAGTAAGACACAAGTTATTTGGACGGCACAACCTGACAAATAACTGAACAATTCAGGCATAAACCAAACTGATGGTCGAACACTGGAACTAGAAAATAACTCATATGTTGGTCCATATCAGTAATAGTTCTGCTTCAAGCTAAAAGCCTTAAAAGTTGAATCTGGTAATGTGTATAAAAATTGATTATATAATTTGCAGGCAATGACATGCAGACACATGAATTCAGTGTTCAGTCACAAAGCTTTTTTTTTTACATACTCCTAGAAAGCTTACTTCATGCAATCATGCTGATACTGATCCTATATGAGAAATGATGGCTTGACAAGTAGTTTGAACATGAACCAGATGGTGTGACAACAATTCTCCCTGTCCAAGTATGGGCGGACCCAGCATAGGACATGGGTGTACATAACACATGTAACCCGATAATTTTTTTCAAACGAAATTGAAGTTAGTAGGTGGTATATTGTAACTGGATCAGACAACAATACAAATATAGTTTTGTTAGGGTTTGGGGTGCTCCGCCTCGCATAGCAGAAGGAAAGATAAGGTGCAGGCATACCTGTGGATGCTTATCGAGGGCAAAGGGCTGGGCGAAGACGTGAGGAATGGCGCCGCCGCCCGCCCAGTCGTCGCCGCCAGGAAAGGAAGACCAAGGGAGGACCGAGCCAGAGAGAAGAGAAAGGGGGGACAGAGATGAGGATGAGGGCCTGAGGGGAGGGCTGTCAATGAGCCGACCTCGAGCGAGGGAGGAGGGGGGCGACGCTCGGCGGTGGCAGGCGGCGGCGATGGCCAGGGTGGCGGCGGCGGCCAGGGAGGGGAAAGGCGCGAAGGGGGCGGCGGGGCCGAGAGGATAGTGTTCGGCGGGCCGAGAGGAGGAAAAAGGGAAAAAAGAACAACCGTTTCGCGTAGAGTGGGTGGCCTGCACCTGGTGGCCGGCCGCCGACCAGGCCGTCTTGGTGGGGGCTGCGCGTGGGGGGCCGCGCGCGGGTGGCGCTAGCCTGCCCAGGCGCCCAGCGGCGCGCGCCTGCTGCTTCCTCCCGCCTCTAGCCTGTTGCCGCGCGCGCCTCGCGCGTGCTGGCCTTGTGCAGCGCTCTGGCCCGCGAGGCAGTGGCGCGCGCGCGGAGGGTGTCTATTCATTGCAGCTGCGATTGCGGCCTTCTTCTTCTTCCGCGGCGTTTCCCCGCCTTCCCCCACCTCCCTGGCTCCGGCGCCGTCCCAGGCGCCTCCGCCACCACCTTCCACCACCGCCAACGCCAACCGAGCTTACCGTCGCGCCAGCCTTCTTCTCGCCCCCGCCGCCGGCACTGCCCACCGGGGGTCCGGACCCGGCCGGCCGGCGGCGCTCCCGCGCCGCCTCACCCTCCGCCGGCCAACCCGCCACCACCGCCGGACTGCCGCTGCCCCCGAACCCCTCCTATAGGTCCGGTGGCCATTGGAGCCCCGGCAATCCGGAACCTAAAGGACACCGCCGCCCTCCACCACCCCGCGCCGCTGGTGACCTCGCCGGCGGCTGCTCCGCCCACCTACCACCCTTCCCCGACCAACCCTCCCCCTTCTCTAGCTCGCAACCCCCACCGGCGGCGGTCCACCCACCCCTGCTCGAGGAAGAAGATGAACAAGGGCGCCGGGCGCCTTCTTCTGCGATGCGTCGCGCAAAAATCGCGCGTGCGATGAATATACTTCGGCCGCGCGCCCGCCCGCCTGGCACCGCCCCTCTCGCGCGTCGGCCTGACCCCGTCCCTCCCGCGCGCCGGACTGGCCCCGCGGCTCTGCCCCTCTCGCGCTCGCCCAGATCTGTCGCCTCCGCCTGCTAGGATTAGGGAGAGGATCGGAATTGTAAAATTAGATATGTGAAATGAGAAGGGAGAGGGATAAGGATAGGGTCAATGGCATGATGTCTTTTCTCAGTATCTTTAGTTTTTTCGATTTATTTTAATTGTCTTAAGAGACATGTACCTAACAGTGTGAAAAGGAGGGGCAAACGGAGCCTTCGTTTCAATAAAGCGGGGTAAAATCGCACAACTCAAAAAATAAGGACAAAATCACCATTAGAGCTTGAAACAAGGGCAAGAACGCTAAATTCTCTTTTAGAATAGGATATTCCGACACACTAAATATTAAACGTAAGCCAACTACAAAATAATTTATATAGTCCATTTGTAAACTACGAGACGAGTTTATTAAGTCTAATTAATTTGTCATTAAAGCATGTATTATTATAGCAATTTAGTATCTAATTATGACCTAATTAGGCCCATTATATTCATCTCGCAATTTATAAATGAACTGTGCAATTAGTTTTTTATTTTATCTATATTTAATTCTCCATACAAGTACCAAAATATTCATATTTAATTCTCCATGCAAATACCGCAAAATTCGATGTGACACTTTTGAAAGTTTAAATTTTAGATCTAAACGAGACCTTGATTTTGATAATTATATGCTCAGTTTGTCTATCGTTTGACTAGTAGTAGTAGAACACCAGAAAAGAGTATTCACGTAGTTTTATGTATAGAAATGTGAGAGCATCTCCAAGAGTTCTTTTATTTTTTCTTCTCAAATCTCATTGTTTGCCAAGTCCCCAAATAAATATGAGAAGGAAAGAAGAGGCTGTCTCCAAGAGTGCCCCATTTTAACTTCCCCAATATGAAAAAATTGTGGCCCCACAATACACAAGATGAATTCCGTGTCTCTTATGCTTTCACCTCCTTCATGGATCATTCTTCCTTCCTGCTCCCCCGCGGCGGCGCTGCTCGTGCTCCCCAGCGGCGATGGAGCTCGGGCTCCCGCTCGCACCCGTGGAGTGCTGCCACAGCTGCCAGCCACCTGTTACCGACCCTGCCAGCAAGAATCTGCGGCAACACACAAGCCACCGGTTAACAACAAGATCAAGCGCTGCCCCCTGCCCAGAATCCACCGCTGCAGTGCGGCTCCTACTCCAAGGTATTGCACGACGGAAATATAAAAAGTCATGGAGATGCCGGCTGTAGTACGGCTCCGCTCCGAGGTCCAAAAAAAAACTCTACCCAGGAGGAAACGGGCCCACCGTTTTTTCATTAAGAGAAAGCCACACTGGCTTACCCGGGTAGAGAAAACCCCCGAACTCTGGCTCATGCCCGAGAGGGCCAAGCCTCGCGGCGAGCACAGCGAGGGGGTTTTTTTTTACCCTAACAGCCAGAAATTCGCTTTAGATGAGAATCGAACTCAGGACCTGTTGGGGCGCAACGCTACCGGACGGGCTAGCCAACCGGCCGCCCGGCCTTTCGCTCCGCTCCGAGGTCCTGCGCGAAGGAAATAAAAAGGCAGGGAGGAGAGATGAAAACAGTCGGGAAAATCTCCTAACCGTTCCTGTTTTTGATTTTTTTTTGCCGGAAATGGAAACGGGAACGGAAAAGACGGACGGGAAAACGAATCCGATATTAAGGAATATCAGTAACGGAACATATCGGTCGGGAACGTATCGATTACGATTGGGAATCGGTAACTCAAATTGAAAACACCGACACATGTGACGAATTAAACATTTAGGACACATAAATAGCCACAATACATCATTCATATGCACAAATACACAGAATGACAGTAATATGATAATTTTATAAATAATCATGCATGCAACACTGGTCAGAAGTAGCACGCCTGCTCATTGGTCAGAAGTAGCCCGTCCAAATTAAAAACAAATGCATCACATTGGTCAGAAGTAGCACGCCTGCACCCGCAGCTCCCCTGGTCGCTGGCCGGCCCACACCCCTGCTGCCAAGGATTGATTCAGATGGCTGAACATCCGAATTATCCGTATTCGTATCCGCTTAAAATATAAATATAGATATTCATATTCGATTTTAATATGGATGTCATATGGATGCATCGAATCCGACTTTGAGAACTTTTCTCTATTCAATTCTATATTCGTATTCGAGGAATATCTGATCACATCCGTATCCGTCCGTATCCGCAAAGAAAAAGTGACTAGTGAGACAATCTTAAACTTATCTTTATACCTAATTACTTAATGATGTACACTATTTAAATTATTTAGAAAGTAGGTAACTAATAATATATTTATTAAAATTAGTAATGATATAAAAATAACTCTAACTATTTAATATATTTATTTCATGATTAAAATTATTTATATGATTCAAATTAATTATTTATTTAATGATAAAATCTTTTTTATATATCTTAATTATTAAGTATTTAAATATTTATTTATTTTACCTTTAAAATTAGTATTATATATTTAATATAAAATCTATACATGGATAATTATTTTTTTTATTAGCTATCTTCTAATCCTTTACTCCCTACTTGTATAATGATTTTGATCTACTATAAAATTGTTGACACAATAAACTAATACTCGTGATAGCTCTATGTTTCAAATCGAGAAGGTATCCGGATTCGAACTATTCGTTTTGTATTCGTATCCGACGAGATCCGCATTTGCATTCGTATCCGGATTAAAATGTGGTAAAAGGAGACATTCGGATCCGATTTCATCCGTATCCGATCCGAATCCATCCTTACTGCCTACCTGGGCGCTGCTGCGCGGCGCAGGGCTCCCTGCTCCCTGCCTGCTCAGTGCTGGGGGGCCAGGCGCGTGAGGGACCAGAGAGGATCCAGGTTCAAGGTCGCAACGGCCGGCGGGGAGGCAACACTGCGACGGGCCGACGGTGCGAGCAGTAGAGGTCAGAGGCGGCTGGGGCTGGCGCGAGGCGAAAGGGAGCGGGAGGGGGGGTTGGCGAGTGGCGGCTGGGGCTGGAGAACTCGGGTGGCCGGGGTGGGGAATTGAACTGGGGAGGGGATCGGGGATTAGGGTTCGGGTGTGGTGCTCGTGGTGGATTGGGTGAGTGGGCTGAGATGAGGAAAAAAAGTATGGGCTGAAACGAAGGTTGAGGCCCATGAAAACGGGAACAACCGCGGGATTTTTCCCGGCTGAAAACAGGAACCGTGAAAACGGTCGGGAAAACACCCCAACCGTTTCTGTTCCCGTTCCCGTTCCCGCCCGTTTTCCCGTTTTTTTTCCTGTTTTCCTGTTTTTTTCCGAGAAAACGGTTTACGGTCGGTCTAGACGGTAAACGGTTTTCGAGAAAAAAATTTCAACCCTAGCCGGGAGACAGATCGGGAGCCTGGGAGTTGTGCGCATATATAGGCACAAGAATGATTAATTTGCCAATTGTTAGTAGATACGGAAGTAGGATGGGGAACTATTGAAGACTAGTTTTTCATCTTTTTCTAAAAAATCAATGGTGGGGAAGAAAGATAGGGAATTGTTGGAGATGCTCTGATTCTTGTATAACGAGCAATGGTGGTACTACAGCGGCAATATGTATTAGTAATATCAATGTTATTTTATTATTGTAATTTAAGAACATCTCAATTAATTTCTATTTTTTTCTCTTCAAATTATTTTTTGTCAACTCCAAAGGTATGGAGAGGCAAAAAGGATTCATCTCCAAAAGTTTTTCATTTTTACTCCAAAAATGAAAAATCACGAAGGGGATGACCGCTCGGCGGGAGCTTGTGCACCGCACCAAGCGCCCTGCTCGCCGCGGCCCCGTCGCCGCGGGACGGGCTCACCCCTTGCCGCCGACTCGAGAGCTGTGGTTCGGTCAGGCAGTCACGCTCCCAAGCGTAGCTATTCACGTCGCCCCTGTGGCCGGGGATCAATTGCCGGAGTGGGATACGGCCAGCCGCCAGGGATTGCTGGTCGGGGATCAATTTGCTGGAGTGGGATACGGCGCCGCTAGAGATCGCCGGAGTAGGGGCGGATGGCACAGCACTACGCCGGGGTGCAGCAGGGAGCCAGCGGGCCTGCAGCTCGCGAGTCTGGTATATACGATTTGAGCCATGGAGGAAACGATGGCGCAAGGCGCGGCGCGAGCGACACCTCTGCGGGGGAAGAAGAAGCGCAACGAGAAAAAGCCGAAGGAGTCCGATCGGAAGCGACGGAGGCATATGCATATTTAGGCACCAGGATGTTCAATTTGCCAATGGTTAGCCGACGGGAAACTTTTAGGAACTGTTTTTTCTGTTTTTTTTTAAAAAAAGATAAGAATGGGGGAGAGAGATGGAGAACTATTGAAGATGTTCTAAGAGCATCTCTAAGAGTTCCTAATTTTTTCTCCCCAAATTTTATTGTTTGCGAACTCTCTAAACGGGTATAGAGAGGCAAAAAAAAAATCAATCTTTAAAAATTCCTCGTATTTACTTCCCAATAATGAAAAATTGTGGCCCCACAAGGCTAAATCGGCGGAAACGATCTGCTGCACGCCATCCTCGCCTTCGTCGACTACGCGCACGCAGTCACAACTCACAAGCACCGCTGCACTGCCGGAGAAGGCTATCGAGTGGACCCAGCACCGCTGCACCCTGCCGGAGGAGGCCATCGAGTGGACCTGCTACGCTGTGTGGCACGCCGCCGACTCCTTCCTCCTCAGCGTCCCGCGGAAAGGAACCACGACGATCGAATTGCCCAGCCATGGGAGGACGGCGTCCATATGGCTCAACCTATCCGGCAACGACCTCCGCCTCTCGGTGGCGGCGGCGGCGTCGATGTACGAGGCTCTGGCCGAGCTAGTGCTCGACGCTCGGCGGCGGTGGCCGCGCGCTTCGCCTGCACAGGCTTGACATCAGGAGCCCCGCGGGTCTCCTGCACCTGGTGCTCGCCGGCGTTGACGCGCTCCAAGATCCGGGTCTCTCGAGAACGAGCTTCACCTCCTCGCCGCAGCAAGTCACCAAGCTTGCTCGAGGATGATGGCGCGAAGGAGATGGGCGGCGCGGGGAAGGAACTCGCAGCGAAAAAAAGCCGCGGGAAGGGCCGATCGGGAGGGGCGATAGGGTGTGCATTTTTACGCACAAAAGAGGTAAATTTACCGATTGTTAGGAGATTGGGAATTAGGATGGGATATTATTGAAGAGTGTTTTTTTCTTTTTCTTTTTTCCAAAAATACAAAGATGGGGAAGAGAGATTGGGAGTTTTTGGAGATGCTCTAAGCAACTAAAATTATATGATAATAAATTATGCTTGTTACATATGCGGAGAAAATTTTGCATTCTTGCAACAGACACATAAACCTGCATGAAACACAAGTATAACGGATACATTACACCCATTTCCTTACAATCCATTGAAAAGTTTATGGTATGACTGATTTTAGGGCATGATGTCATAATACCCAAGAGGCTACAAACTTCAACTATAGCTTTTTGACAGGATAAGAAAATAATGATAAGGAATCCAATCAACCTGCGAATTTCGCTACTTGAACAAATAAATCTCATCTTTTGGCATGCCAGCGATGCCCTGGAAAATCAAGTTGTGCATTGGGAAGAACAATTACTTCCCCGATTGGTACCTTGCCATGGGCGAGCTTGCTGCCCGAGAATTCGACAGTCAGGCAGGCAGTCACAGCGGCAACTCAATGGTGGAGGCAGTGGCCGTAGAGCTCGACCCTCTCTAAAAAATGGCTCGAGTAGGAAGTCAACGCAGGAGAAGTCAAGTGGGCAAGGAAAAATAGCAGGGATCGGTGGATTTAGGAGTGCGAGGCGGATATTTGGCTCAGAATAGCTCTGGTTTTGGATGCGTGAAAAGATTGGCCATTTGTCGGATTGGACCGTTGTTGGAGCATTATTTCTTAATTTCCATCCCAAATTAATTTATTGAAAAATTTTATTGAGCATTCTTGGAGATGGTCTAACCACTAAAGGGAGAAACTCTGATTTTTGCTTTAGATCAAAGCAACACGATAGCATAGATCTTGAAGCGCTTTATTTCTTTTTACTAAGCACCTATAGAGAAAAATAATGCTCCGAAGAAAGATAAAATGATCCATTAAAGATATGTTTGGAAGTACTACACTCCACATTTTTTTCTCCACTCAATGAAAAATGTTCAAACATCTCTACCTGCTCCACTCCACCAATTTACGAAATGGAGTGGAGCTGATGGAGTTAAGGTAAAATTACCCACCATGCTATCTGTTACGTGAAAAAATAGTTCGAACAGACGCTTAGTTATGTTCATCGGTCAACCCCAATCTCCCCGTCCTCATCTCACGCGAATCCTTCTTCTCTCCCTCCCACCATGCCCTGCCGCCGCCCCAATCCCAGCCTACCCCCGCCGCCCATGGCCTCGCGGCCTGACATCCTCTGCGACGCTGCCGCCCCTATTCACCATCGAGCCACCAGTGATCCTTCGCAACACCGCCGGACGCCACTGCCTTCTCCTCCCTTGCCGGCAGCCTCCTTCCCCTCCCTCGCCGGCAGCCTCCACCCCTTTTCCCTGCCATGCCGATGGCCGTTGCGCCTCCTTCTCCTCCCTAACTGACCGCCTCCACCCCCTTCCCTCCCATGCTGACGGCCGTCGCACCTCCCTCCCCTCCCACGTCGTAGGCCGTCGCACCACCTTCCGCTCCCTTCACTAGCCGTCGAGCATATGCAGTTGCTAGGTCCGCCTCCTTCCTCTGCACCGCTCAACGCCGGTGTGAGCAACTCCGCGCGGGCGAGACGCACGCCCGCGGTGGCTCCCTCCGCCATCGCACCTGTAGGCTACCGACAACGACAAGATGCGGATGCTGTGTGCTCGGATGGGAGGCAGCGCTACAATTGGAGTAGAGTGTCTATGACAATTTGGGCCCACGAGGGTTGGTGGAGTGGAGTGGAGTCAAATAGAATGAGAAAAAAATGATGGAGTGGAGCTAGAAGGAGTGGATTTTTTTTGAAGTGGAGTATCCAAATAAACCCTAAATCTCAAGACGGGAGATGACTTCGACCGTGCTCGCAAGACGAAAAATGGACGGAGAAACATAAAAAGAAAAAGATAAATGGACGGATCGACGGCGCGCGCAAGCTAAAAGAAACACGGGACAGACGGCAGGATGACACACATGTAGGGGTGGTAATGGATCATGGCCATAATGCTCTCTTCACAATCCTAGTTGGCCCTTAAATTTTTTAGCTCAAAATTAAATAAGATTAGAGCCCGATCCTTTTAGGGTGCCCTTAGATTATCTAGGTAAAAAATTAAGGCTCTTTACCACCCCTACACACATGCAAGCACCTGCTACATTCATGGCCAAACTCCAATCTTTATTGGAATTTTCCCCCTAGTCTATGGTACATGAACCAAAGCATGTCTACCAAGATTAATCCACGGACTCACAATAATAGAAAGCAACAAAGCAGTGTACCAAATCCTCCCTTCGACAACAAACAGTACCAAAGAAAATAACAGGGATCGGTGGATTGGGAGTGCGGAGTGGTTCCAGAATAGCTCCGGTTTTGGATGCGTGAAAATATTAGGCATGTGCCAGATTGGACAACCGTTGGAGCACTGTTTCTTAATTTTCATCCTAAAATAACTATCGGAAAAGTTTACTGGACAATCTTAGAGATGGACTAAACCGTCGGGCATAACAAGAGGAGCCCTGATCTTTGCTTTAGGTCGCCCAAAAGAGTAGCATAGATCTTGAAGTCTATTCATTTCTAGAATATCTTTTTACTAAGACTAATCTTAAGAGTAAGTATTATATGGTGGTCTATAAGCATGCTAAATGTTGAGGTGAAGGAGCGAGGAGAAGTGGGCTGTTAGCTTATAGCCAACTTCGACACAAGAACAAAAAATTTTTGTGAGATAGACAAGTGGGCTGTGTATTAATAGTGGAGAGCTAAACCACTGTACAAATGGGATGAGAGATGAGCTACAGAAATTATTGCGGCCAGCAGCAGGCTAAATCATTAGTGTTGCTCTAACAAAATAACACCATCTAACATAGTGATATGATATCTTATTTAATGTGTATTAAATTTTTATGAAACCTCCACTAGTAATAACCTAAGCACCTATAGGCCTTCCCTTCGACCAAGCCGAGACATCGACGACGGGTCAGCAATGCTCGCAAGCCGAAAAAACCCGGTGACAGATGACAGGACGACGCACATACAAGCATCTCCTACATTCATGGCCAAACTCCAGTTGTTTATTGGATTCTTTTTTTCTATCAGCCTATGGTACATGAACCAAAGCATGCCTACCAAGATCGGTACACGGCCACCCAACTACAACAGAAAAGCAACGAAACAGTATGAGTATACCAAATCCTCCCAGTCCCTTCGACAACAAACGGTATCAAAGAAACGAAATAAATGGTGATGGTTCTCATCTTCCTCCTTCCTAGCTACTGCTAGCTGCTAATTCTAAGACGGCATTTTGTCACCGCCTGCATGCACTGCCAATGGGAGCAGCAAACCTGAATCACGAAGATCGCCCGGCGAAGGACTTGGTCAGCCTGAACGCCCGGACTCCGCGCTGGACGACGGGGGGCGGCGGGTTGCGCGACGGCGCGATCGTCGGGGACCTGTTGAGCGCCACGACGACCTCCGGCAGGAGCGCCTGCGAGCGGTGCAGCATGTCGACCATGGACGGCGTCTGGTAGGTGTGGACAAGGCCCGCGAGCTCCGTCGAGTCGCCGCGCGCTGTGGCGCGCTGGAACGAGTGGGAGCTCAGGCCGGACAGCATGTAGGCGCGGCCGGACTCCTGGTAGCGCTGGTAGTTGAGCACGCGCTCCTGCATCTCCCGCAGCTCGGCCGCCAGCGCCTGCGTCTGCCGGTCCGAGGACAGCGACGCGCGCGCCTCCAGGGCCAGGCGGCGGGCCTCGAGGATCCACGCCGCGCGCGCGTAGTCGTGCTCCTCCGCGGCGGCCTGCGCCGCGGCCATGTCCTCCGTGGCGTGGACGCGGTGCCGCTCGCGCTCCACCTGCAGGCACATCGCCGCGGTCACGGGGCCCGCCTGGCGAGGGACGGTCACCAGCTCGCTCCCGACCCGAACGGTGTCCCCGGTTACCGCGTCGCGGTACGCGCAGCTCGCCCGGATCAGCTCGGTGTCCCCGCGCGCGGCCGGGACGCGCACGGTGAGCAGGAAGTCCTTCTCCTCGTCGGCGTAGAGGCGGCCGATGTCGACGAACCCGCCGCGCCCACCGCCGTCCACTCCGCTAGCGTAGCCGCCGGACTTGATGGACGTCACCAACACGCCCTCGTCGGCGCACTCGACGCTAAGCCGCGCCTCCTGCGCCACCACGCTGAGGAGGCCGCCGATGCACTGCGCGAACGCGTCCTGGATGGAGCCCACCGCGTCGATGAATGAGAAGGTGCCGCTGGACATCTCGGCGACGGCATGCATCGCCCTGGAGTCATGGTCCAAGCCGAAGCCGAAGGCGTGGATCGGCACGTGGTGGCCGCTCCCGGGGAGGATCGAGCGCGGGACGAGCCGCCCGTAGTCCGGCGGCGCGCCGTGCCGCGGCGGGTTGGGGAGGGTGTGCGTGTCCACGCCGTCCGAGAGGATGATGATGCTGCTCACGGGGTTCCTCGCCTGCCTGTCCTCCATCACCCTGGCAGCCTTCCACAGGCCCTCGGCAATGTTGGTGCCGCCATTGGCGACGAGGGAGTCGACGGCCTGCAGAGACTGCTCCTGTCCGAACGCGGTCATCTTCCGGAGCGGGAACAGCCTCCAAGCCGACGAGGAAAAGGCGACGACGGAGAGCCGGTCGCTAGGGCGAAGGTTTTGGATCACGAACGCCATGGCCCGCTTCAGGAGCCCAAGCTTGGAGCCCGCCATGCTCCCGCTCACGTCGAGCACGGTCACCAGGTCCAGCGGCGCGCGGGTGCCCATCGACGACGCCGGCGCAGGCGGAGCCTTCAGATGGATCAAGATGGCAAAGTTCTCCCGTGCCACGGACTCCTGAACGACTGGGAATTCAGTGTAAGCCATGATCTCAAGTGTAGCAGGAGTCTCATTCTCATCCCCACCCAGCGCTGTTTCGGACTGAAGATTTATCTGCTCGTCGTCATCGAAAACTGCAGACTCCGGAGTGCGGAAGACTGGACGTGGATCCAGCGGATTCACTGATGATAACATGCCCGTCTGGGGCCAAGCGGATGGGTTTATTCTGGCTGCCCCTTCCGCAATCACAGGTCCCTGTAAAGGCAGCTCCTTCCATAAAGCACGGCAGATTGGGCAGATTTTGTTGCCATGCTGCACATTTGAAGAGATGCAGTGGAAATGGAACTTGTGGGAGCATTCAGCAGTGAACAAAGCTTGGCCGTGACCGGACCTCATGGTGCCAAGGCAAATGGCACATACCTTCTGAAATCAAGAAAACAGACTAAGTTAGAAAATTGAATACTCCTAGCTTGTACAGAGTACACTAAAAGGACCAAGACTGGTGGTCGTTGGTGGGCAACATTTGAACACTTGAAAAACAAATAAGTTTCACAGTGAAGCACAAGGTATCCTGAGAATAAGAACCACAATAGTTGCTTAAGCATAACACACACAGATATCGTCCTAACAACTCAGTAATAGAGTTATGCAAGCACGAACACAGATGCAGCACGTCCCCATCAAACAATGGCAAAAGAAAGGTGATTTGTACTAATTGCAATGACGTCTGAATCAGCAACAAGCACACAATGAAGATTGATGACATAAAAGAAACATCAATGCATACCAGCAGGTAATATTATCAACTCATTACCATATATCAACTCAAGTTGGCACATAAGAACCAAAACATATTGAGTTGTTGACAAAGCTTTGGAATAGGGATGGCGACCTTACAACTAGCCACAATAAGTACTAGTAATAACACTGTCAAATGTTATTTTGCTGATGAACAACATCAGCTAAAGAGGAGAATATCATGTGCAAGTCATGCAACCAATCAAGTCAACTAAACCATGCATGCCTCAAAGATTCTTTTCTTCTGTTTTTTCCCGTACTCATTTACTCAAGCATTCTTTTCTTCACTTTTTTTCTGTATATAAATTTTCTGTAGAGAATTCCCATGCTGTTCCTAGCAAAAAATAAAACAAAAACAAAAGAACTCCCGCACTTTTCTGTCAAGAACAAATGATGCATCAAGCATGGGTCAGGTATAATATTAGGCTGGGATTATCCAAACTCAACACAAATTAGAACTAGATGTGTCCACAACCCAAAAAAAAAAAATCTAGTGAAGTGTACACACATTATCTAGAGCTATCTATCAGCCCGTCCTTCCATTGTTCAGATCTTTGTTTTTATGAAAGATACCTAGACATGGATTTCTCAGAGGGCCAAGCCTGCAAGTTGCAACCATGCATGTTTGAAAAGATATTTGACACCATTCTTCTAAGCTTCCAAGAAGCATATGTATTATTATAAGATAGACATGACAGGTAAATGTCATTCGTTGGGAGTGACAAAATCACGAGCGGTCAATGTTTGCAGTCTTAATATTGCAATTATTTCGACAGGAAGGTAGGATCTCTCTAATCATAGAGTAAGTTAATGTAATTGCATAGGTGGAATTTTAGATGGATTTGATTTGAATGAGATCCCTTTCCATTATGCATCTCTCCACCGCAAAATATCACTGCCTCGAAAAGACTAAGTTAATTTTCAAAACTCCGCCAGAGAATAGCAAAACATGATATAACTAATACCATACCATACCACCCATTTTGAAAACACGTTCGGAGTGCTTTGCTCAGCACAAAGATGTCAACGGCAAAGCATCCAAGCATCTAAAAGTCATACATGGGCTTATCTCCTACTTGGCAATACCCAACTTTTTTTATCACTAGGCAAGGCCACAGAGGGGCCAGCCGGTGCCACCAAAGGCGACCTGGGAACACGCCACAAAGGGGCCGCGCCCCAGCGTGCAGGCGCCCGGGCTCGAACCCGGGCGGGTGTGCTCCCCAGCTGGGAGTCACACCAACCGAGCGTAGCTCGGTATGCTTGGCAATACCCAACTGGTCAAAGAAAAACTTGACTGGAAATAATAAAACCGTAGACTTCTTCACGATAAGATAGGCAAAAGTTGGTGACTAGTACTAATTAGTCTTTTCGGGAAATTGCATACATATGAATGCAAGAGAACAAGCAGCAAAATTTTCATTTTCAGGTCATAGCTGTCTCCTAGAAATAGAATAACACTAGAACTATTGCTTAAATGGCCAGTTGCTTACTTGGCTTGTCTACTAGTCCACAAGACGGCAAGTATAATGCGCAAAATATCCACAGATAAAAATCTGGAATCAAACATGAACATGGTAGTCCCTTCGGGGAGGAGGGGAGCATGAACAAGATATACGAATGTAAGGTCAATTCAATGGCCAAGGAACAGAAAAGGTCTAACATACGACTTCAAAAGATGAGGAGG
This sequence comes from Panicum virgatum, assembly GCF_016808335.1. Taxonomy (NCBI): domain Eukaryota; kingdom Viridiplantae; phylum Streptophyta; class Magnoliopsida; order Poales; family Poaceae; genus Panicum; species Panicum virgatum. Next base: position 24,970,869 of record NC_053153.1, on the reverse strand, counting down.
CTTGAACTGGTGGAATGCAAGCAACCAGTTCCCCAAGCAATAAGAAATGCAAAGTCACCATTTTCACTCAATGATGAAGCAACAAAACAGACAATTCCTATATAGCTACCGTGTATCTTTCCCAGTTTTTTTTACTCAATTTCAAACCATTAGCATGACCTGAAAAAGGTGATCTATTTCAGATGAAAAAGAAGTTTGGCCCTACAGTTAAATAAGAGCAGAGAAGAACAAGCATGCAAACTGTAAAAAGGAAAGAAGAAAAAAAACAAGCATGCAGCAAAAAATTCAAGATATATGGGAAGTGTAAACTTCGGACGGCCAAAATGAAAACTGGAAAGAAAACCCCCGGGTATTTCTATCGTTCAAGCTTGGAAACATAATCACGTTTCAGGGAATTTCTGTCGAGTTTCCACACAACTGCGATCCCCGTGCCAAGTAACCCATATCGACGCCAAGAACAAGGTGAGACCCTCCGCAAAATCATGAAACTATTGGCGCATCCCATGCACCATGGTCCATGGGCAGCTGACAGAAACGCAAGGCGGCAACAAGGGGAGAAAGAGATCTCACCGCGGGACTCCGGCTCCCGGACCTCGACGCCCGCCGCGGGGACGGGGACGCCGGCGCGGGGGACGCAGCGCCCAGCGACTTCTCCCTCTCGCCCTGCTGCTGCTGCTGATCCTCTTCCGCCTCCGCCGCCGCAAAAGGCTCCTCAACGGCGTCCAGCCCACGCGGCACATCCTCGACGGCCGCGTGCCTCGCCGGGAAGCGCATGCAGAGCCTGGTGGCGAGAGCGCGCCTGGCGCGCTCCCACGCCGTCACCATTCCCCGGAGAACTTGTCACACGCCCGAAGGCGCCCCCTTTTCCGGCGGCGCGCAGGGTTTGGGGGGATCGATCCGTCCCGCCCGTCGCCGAGTGGAATCCTTCCGGGTGGAACGGGTTTGGGTTTTGCGGCGAAGTGGTGTGAGGAGAGCGAAAGCAGGGGAGAGATATATGGGAGGGAGGGAAACGAGGGGGGCGAGGAATCTGGGGGGGGGGGGGGGGGGGGGGTGTTTTGACTTGTTCTTCCCACTTTGCCCCTCTGGAAAGAAGGAATGTTTTTTTTGTGTGTTGAGTTTCTTTTTCTTGACACTGGAAACTTTTGGGGAGTTGACACATTTTGTGCTCTTTTTTTCTGGGGTAATGAAAAGGTGAAGAAGGCACTTGTTAGTATCTTTGGTTGATTGGAGTTTGGACTTAAGAATTTCACTAGAAACTTACGTGCAATTTCAAGTATTTTCTACATTTTTATTTTTTGCGATACTATTGTTGTTTTATTTTTTCAACTTAAAATAATACAGAGCTCCATAGATGATAAGTGTATCTACCAATATATATGACTGTAAGCTGAATGTGTCAATATGCTATCCATATGTATTTTTAGAAAATGTATATGTTTGGAAGGCAGACTAGAGGTAGTACGTGCATAGGGGTAGAATCGGAAGACAAAAATCAAGTTCCAAAAGATTTTGGGATTTTTTTCTTGTAGAAGAAACCGATTGATTTATAGCCGTTGGATCTTTCTCACCCCAACCCCCCCCCCCCCCCCCCCACCCTAACCCTAAGTTATCACCTCGCTCACCAAACCTGCCGCCGCTATTTTGGAGAGTCAAGATACTTATCTTGTTCCGTTATTACATCCACATAAATACACTCTTGTATCATATATCTTCTATTTGGCACTTCTATCTCTTAAATGTCATCAGTTGTATCACCAAAATTACGCATTATCACCAGCTGTATCACCAAAATTACGCATTGTCACCAGCTGTATCACCAAAATTACGCATTGATACATTTAGTAACGTGACACTGACCTAGTGCGTGGCTCTTGTTTTATTTGAGTGCTTCTGCTCCTTCTAAAATGGCTTCTACTGTAAAGCAATTTTTTTGGTAAAACCAAAATTGTTTCAAGAAACCTTTAGCAAAACAGTTTCTCAATAACAATTTGGTAATTTTAAGAACACTTTAGTGCTTGGAGAGGGAGGAGAAGCCAATGAAGTCATTTTCTTTTCTCCTTCCTCCTAGTGCAAGTCATTTGGGGGGGGTTTTATGTGAGCTTGCTTTATTTTTAGCCATTTGATAGGGTTTCGTCATCGTGGGAAGCCAGTGAAGAAGACCTGCCACCAAATAGAACCTTAAACACGGTCGTTGTACCACTTGAATGGCATATATACCTCATACATGGCCACCACCCACCAAATTCCATAGAAAAAAGTCTATATCACCCCTCAATTTTTTGGGGTGGACTGCATAACCCTCAACTTATGAAACGGTTTATATCACCCCCTGAACTTTCCAAAACCGGTCAAATTATCCTCTAAAACAGTTTTGAAAAATCATAGTAAATAACAAAAAAATCATAAAATGAAAAATCCAATTGTGTTGGACTCCAAATGAGTAGAGCTACACAGTGAATATATAATATGATATACTTCAATATATTTTTTTACAGGTATGAAGAAAAGCATAGATCTAAAACTACAGCAAAAAAAATACTAAAGCATATCATATTATATGTTCATTGTGTAGATCTACTCATTTGGAGTCTAACACAATTAGATTTTCTATTTTATGATTTTTCTGTGATTTAATATGATTTTTCAAAATTGCTTTAGGGGGGTAATTTGACCAATTTTGAATAGTTCAGGGGTGACATAGACCGTTTCATAGGTTGGGGGTTTATGTAGTCCACCCCAAAAGTTGAGGGGGGTGATATAGACTTTTTCCAATTCCATACACATCTTCAACTTAGTCATGGTTAACCATTGTGCCATCATAACACACGCATATACCATGCATTGTCACCGTTGTGTCGTTGAGTCATTACAAGTAGTCTTCGCATCGCATGCCACTACCAAGTGTGCCACTTCCTGATCTCTTTGTTGTAAGTTACAACACGGCTCTCCACTTCCACTTGTAAGCCTACAACCAACAATCGGTTCTCTACCGACCATCAATTATTTGCGAAGTATTTTTGTTCTAGGATCCTAGAGTTTACAGTTGTTGTGTTATATATAAAAAAGGGTGTTGCACTTAAATGCTATAAGTGTCTACTACGTACCTGAAAGTCACATGATCATATATGCCACATATATAAATAAACTTGTAAAAGTACACGGAAAAAGATAAAAAAAGAGGTAAGATATAAAGCTATAAATCATCCCCTAATAAAAGGTATACTTCATCATAGTACGGCCCTAATCCAACCGGACTGAGTTGTTTGGCTTGCGTCGATATCCCAATCTGATTTAGCCAGAATTGCGTTCAGTTGAGTTGAGCTCGGCGCGTATTGATACCCCAATCTAACCCGCCGGTGTTGTTTCCGCATTTTCTTATCTCCTTTTCTTTTCCTATAATCTTGTATTTTTTCTACTATTCTACTATATCAATTGAAACACACTCGTTGAGTGTCCTTCGTTCAAAAAAAAAAAGCACGACCCTAAGGAATTATGGGATGACCTTTTATTTCTTTTGAAAACACTCAATTGATTTTAGACGTCACATCAAAAAAAAACTAAAATGCCGTATGATACCCTAATCACAAAGTAAAGAACTATTTTTGACTCAGTTGGTGCTGCATTTTGTGTATCTATCGAATTTCTGCCCACCGTAGCTGATTTGAAATCCATTGATTTTAACTCCGTAGCTAGAGCACAATATATTTCTTAAAGGTACACATTAGGTACAAAAATCAGATAATATTATTCGATTGTGTTTTTTGCTCCAAAGATGCATGCATAGTCCTATTTAATTTGTTGCAGACTTTTTTTTGAAATGTTCCGAACCGAGTAATAAAAGAAATTATATTGCAAAAAAACATGTAACTAGCTGGAAAAAATAAAGTAATAAACGAAGTTATATATAGCAAAAAACTTGTAATTCACGAACTCACAATAATCTAGCGACGAGAAGACGAGAGCTTCCTTGAGCCTAACATAGTAAAAGTTTACATTCAAGCTTGCAATCTGGCAAGTCTGTTTAGCAGTCGATCATTCTGCAAACCGTAAATGCGCCCTTTTCGCCGGCGGCGCCGGCGACGACGTACGTTGCTGCTGCTCGCGCGCGCTCCGCGAGATCTTCACCATGCTCCGCATCGCCGGAGTCTCGTACGGCCGCGGTGCCCCTCGGCCTGCGCCGCGGCCCCCACGAAGCCCAAAGTGTGCCGATCGCAGTGCCACCGACAAGTCGCGTTGCTGCCTGTGCGAGCTCATGCCGGCCAGCATGGCTGCGCGCCCCTTCTGCGCGTACTCCCTCCTGTTCGACGCGCGGGCGCCGAGGTCCCCCAGCTCGTCCTCCAGCGCGGCGCACGTCGGGTCCCCCGCCACCCCCGGCGCCGACCGCCGCACGGCCTCCTGCCCGGCCTCGAGTATGCGCGCCGCCTCTGCATGCTCGCCGCGCTCCGCGGCCGCCCGTGCGGCGGCGATGTCCTCCGTCGCGGCCACGCGGACGCGCTCCCGCTCCACTTCCATGGACAGCTCGGCGTCGCCGTCGCCGACTTCGGGTGGCCTCAGCACCGCGGCGTCGTCTCCGGCAACGCATCCCGAGCACCCACTCACGGCGTCCCGGTACGAGCACCTCACCTTGATCAGTTGGGAGACCTCCTCCGCAGCCTCAGCTGCCGGCACGCGCACGAACACCAGGAACCGCCTCTCCTCGTCCGCGTAGAGCTCGCCGACGTCCACCCAGGCAGCTCGGCGGTCGGCGTCGACGCGGTTCTTGTAGCGGCCGGACTTGACACCCAGGACGCGCACGCCCGGGTGCACGCACGCCACGGCGATGCGCACGCTCTGCATGGCGACCGAGAGGAGCCCGCCGATGCACTGCGCGAACGAGTCCTGGATGGCCGCCCGGTTCTCGACGAAGGAGAACGTGCCGCCCGTCTCCTCTGCGACGGTGTGCATCGCCGCCGCGTCGTGGTCGGTGCCGAAGCCGAACGTGTGGATGGGCGCGGTCCGGTTCCCGGAGCCCCTGAACGAAGGCGGCACAAGATCGGCGTGCCGGTGTCGTCTGTGCCCGTCTCGCCCGTCGGAGAGAAGGATGAGGCTGGTGACGCTGGTGACGGTGTTCCTGTACCGGCGGTCGTCGAGCACCCTGGCGGCCATGCGGAGGCCCTCACCGATGTTTGTGCCGCCGCTCGCGACGAGGGCCTCCACGGCGCGCTTCGCCGAGGCCTTCCCGTCGGCCGTCATGCGCGCGAGCCGGACCACGCGGTTCGCGTCGTTCGAGAAGGAGACGACGCTGAGGTGGTGTGACAGACCCGCCGAGTTAAAACACTTAATTAAGTGTAATTATTTGGCGCATTAGTTTAATTAAGTGTAATTTGACATGCTGTTTTCAACCCACAGGCCGATCGAAACACACCAGAAGTCTCGCACGAAGGCGAGCGCAGAAGGTATCAGCACGATAAAAACTTACAAAAATAGTAAATAATATCAAGGCTTTTACAAAACGGCTTTAAATCTAAAATTTACAATAGAAAAGATAGCAGCGGAATAAAATCTAACTTACAGAGCATTTTTACTAGAGAATAAATAAAACAAACTAAATAAATCGAGGACTACCGAGACGTGAAGACAAGGCGCCACATCGAGCCCACCGATATGACACCTAGTTAGCTCCTAAACCTGAAATAGGATAAACAACAAACCCTGAACAACTAATACTCAGCAAGACTTACCCGACCAGTGGGTATAACTTAGCCCACATACCTAGACATGAAAGACATTTGGTTGATGATTATTTTGCAGAAAAGCAACTAAAGTAATTTCTTACTTTCATTATTTTAGTCTCAGATTATATAGGAATTAACTCTAATCTAATATTTGCAAGAATCAACTATAGCAAACATGGTGGTGCAATCCAAATATCTCAATATGTTCAAGATTATATATATACATAAATAACTTACATTCTAACATTTTGCTACGATGCAGCAAAGAGATCAAGGCTCTCATAATCGTGAGACACGGCGAATCGATCCGATTTAACCTTGCAAGGTGGACCTAACCAACACGACACGTATAGGCCCCGTCGGACCTCACGCACCAACCATTCCCCTCCCCACCTCGAACTACAGGACCACCCCACCATCATAGGGTCAGCCGAGCTCAACGTGATACCACCAAAAGTAAACATGCATCCCCATTTCTCCGTGACTACTCGACTACCCCAGGAGGTGAGTTGAAGTCCTGTACTTTCGAAGCAAAGCAGTACTAGGCTTACCGGTTTCGACTACCTCCTACTCCCGGTATGCGGTTAGTACAATTCAATCCCCGATCAGCACTGCCACAACGACCGGTCCTTAATCGACACGGGCGGGGCTAAGACACACAGGAACCCTGTCCTGCTGCCAAACCTAATATCATCATCCCCGCCCGGTCTCAATTCTCCATTTATTTCATATCAAATTCAACATCTCATGTACTGGAATATAATTATATCTCATATCTCGCGAGTAACCGGAAATTACTCGACTTCTAAACATCCTATATCTCGCGAGTGCAAGAGATCACTCGTCTTCTACCGGAAAACCATTAAGCATAGCACTTCTATCGTCCTATACATACTAGTATAACTCAGGGGATCCTAAGGATCATGCAACTAGGGTTCCAAACAATTCCTAAACCTAATGCACAAGTAATAGTTACGTATATAGGTGTCATAATTTAAAATAATAGGATGTGCACCGGGGCTTGCCTTGCGTCTGCTGCTCAACACTGGGGTGAGTTGGGCCTTGGGCCGACTCCCCGCGAACCTCCTCCTGCGGGGCTTGCCCCTGCGGCTCCTGTGGCTCCGCAACCACCTCGTATACGACTCCTTCAGCGGCGGCGTCTATACGTATGCATATGATATGAGAATGTATGCAATATAATTTGAAACTATGAAATAAACCTTAACCGATTACAAATACTACTAACCACACAACCTGACGTTCATAACTCTGCAAAACCGGAATATCCGGATCTAAATCCGGAATATCCAGATTCCCAAATCCGGAGTTTCCGGGGCTATACCCGGAATTTCGCCCGGAGTGTCAAAAACCCGGAGTATCCGGGCTTATACCCGGAGTCTCCGGACCCGACAATATTTTTCGCCCCAAAAACTGAAATCGTGATTTCTAGCAAAACCAATCCACAAAAATCGAATCCCACATAGACCCTAGTAGATTGATCCTTAAGAAGATGATTGATCGGAGGAAGTCAATTCAAACCCCCCTAGAACACGGGATTTGCCGAACCCTAGCTTATTTACCTTGGGGTGAGCTCTTCCTTGCACCAAGGGCTCGAATCCAAGCCGTCCAGGGATGGAGCACGTGGGATAGATGATCCACCACCCAAGTGAAGCTCCCGTGGGCCTTGGATCAAGGGTAGAGGGAGGGTTTTGAACCCCTAGGGTTTGGGTGAGAGAGAGCACGAGAGAGAGTGAGAGAACACGGGAGAGAGTGAGAGAGAGCACGGGAGAGAGTGAATAAGGTTTTATAACATTTGGGAACAGCAAAAGGACCAAAACATGAGATATAAAGTTACAGGTCCGGAGTATCCGGAAGAATATCCGGGTAAATCCGGAATTTCCGGTTTCAGACCCGGAGTCTCCGGGTTCCTCTGGCTCTAGAATTTGAAATCGAGTTTTGAGTCGATTTGTGACTCGACTTGTACCCGAAGGATTAGGTCTCTAATTAACTAGTTAAGCCCTTGATTAATCTTGATTACAGGTGATTAATACCTGGGGTGTTACAGGCGGTCGGTCGGACCGAGGTTGTCGATGACGAACCCGACGGCCTGTTTCACCAGGCACAGCTTCTGGCCGCGCATGCTGCCGTTGAGGTCGATCACCGTCACGAGGTCGAGCGGTGTTCGCGGCGCTCCCGCGGCCGCCGCCCCCGGTGCCACAGCGTGCACGAGCACCTCGAAGCTGCCCCTGGACGCGCCCCTGGCCAGGGCCGGGCGCTCGCAGTGCGTCCTGAGCGCCACCACCGCGTGGTCCGCCGCCGGGTCCACATCCTGCGCCGCCTCGACGCTCGGCTCCACCACCACCGGTTCGTCGTCATCGTACGGGCCATGAGAAGAAGACGGCATCGCGGGAGGAGGAGGCGGACGGCGGACGACCGGGCCATGAGAAGGAGATGGCCTCGCGGAAGGAGGAGGACGGCGGATGGCCGTTTGCAGAGCGGGCAGTTACGGTGGCCGAACGCGACGCTGGCGGAGATGCAAAGGTGGTGGAAGACGTGGGAGCACTCGGCCCTGAAGATGGCCTGGCCGCGGCCGACGTCGCTGAGGCAGATGGCGCACGGGTCGGCGGCCGCCTCGCCCTCCATCTTTGGTTGTGCTCCTACAACCTTGAGATCGTTTTGTTTTGTTACGCGTCGACACATCCCGGGCGCGAAATACATATGGAGGAGACTGGTGTCGACGTGGCCGTAGCGGACACAGCTTCTGTTGCCGGCAGCGTGGGCCTTGAGTGGTCGACCCTCGGGTCGTCAAACCGGCCCACATAAATGACACTATTGGGCCCCTTAGAGCAAGGTTAGTGGTTTCGCTGGCAGGCTGGCCGAGAGGAGCGCCAGGTCACGCGCAGCAGCGACGGCCCCCACCAAGATTTAATGCTACATTATGATGTGGACGGATCAGATTGGGGGAGCAGCTCTCTTCGCCCGCTTCTGCTGGCATGTGGCGAGCCGCCCACTCCTGTTTTCTCTCACCCCCGATTAGATTTCGCCAGCTTCTCACCCACTATAATATTTGCTCTCAGCCGAGGCACCGGAGATTGTCTTTCGGAAAAATTTCGAAAGTTATTTTCCTAACTTCCAAAATTTGAGATTGGTGCAATAAAATCTAACGTCTGTGATGGAAAATAAAACTGACTGGCAGGATTGAGGGGAGCCCGGTGGTGTGCAGGGCAGCTGCTAGGAGAGAACACGTGTCGTCACCTGAGAGGGTGTAACGAACATGGCACCATTTATGCCATTTCGAGTGATTTTGGTGATCGTATGACAACGCAATCAATGAAACTAATGGTTTTGTTAAGTGAATATTTCTAGATCCCAGGGATGAAATAAAAAGACATGCAAAGCAAAACACAAAGAAAGAACTCAAAGAAACACTGAATTGGACGAGTTCTAATGAAATCAGTAGCACCGGAAGAACCGATGCCTATAGCATCGGCACATCCGATGGTTGTCGGAAGATCCAACGCCTTGGCATTGGTGCAAGACTGAGCGCCTCTGGAGATCAAGTGAAGAAAGAAGTGAAGCACCGGTTGAACCGACGGTGTCAAGTCAAGCATCGGTGCATTGAACGTACTATGTTCCAGAGACGATGTCAAGTGCCCAGGAGCCAAGTCTTCAGCACCGGTTTAACCAGTGGTGCATCGGGGCATAGCACCGGTGTAATTACGTCAGCAGGAGAGAAAGAGGTCCAACGGCTAGTTGAGTGCTGTGAGTGACCGGTTTAACCGACACCCAGTCATCGGTTAAACCTATGGTGTTGCAAACAGTGCGTCAGAAGCTCAACGGCTACTTCAGGTCTGAGAGTGACCGGATGAACCGACGCCACCCCATGCAGAGGTATCGGTTCATCCGATGGTATGCTGATTTCTGCTGACCGTTGGAGCAACAGCTACAAGATTTGGTGGCCTATATATACGCCTCACCCCGGCCATTTTGAGTTTGCTGGAGTTGCTGGACATCCCACACACACCCAAGAACATCTCCAAGCCATCCAAGAGCATAAAGATCAAATCCTTAGTCTTAGCACAAACTTTGTGGGTGTTAGTGCTAGGTTAGCTATTGAGTGAGTGATCAAGCAAGGTTTAGATTCTTGTGTAGTGGTTCTAGAGTGAATCAACATTGTATCTTGGTGTGCCGGCCATCTTTGGAGTTTTGGTGGCTCGCCGGCAAGTCAACGACCCTCCGGCTTGGTGTGGAGCGGCGTCAACAATATTGTGCGGGGGACGGAGACCCCTCCTCCGTGGGCAATCTCTCTTAGTGAAGATCGGGATCAAGGTGACCGTGATTGTGTTCACGGAAGAGACTTGATTATCGGGAAGCGATACTCTTCGTGAGTGCTTCAACAATGTGGATATAGGGGCGCCTTTGTGGCAATCCAAACCACGGGATAAATCCTCGTGTCGAGAGTTCGCTTTATTTCATCCCTCTCTTTAAGTTTCCGTATTTCATATTGCAATCTTTGTGCCTTTACATTCATAGAGTAGTATCTTGATAGGATTGGCTATAGGTTGCTAAACTCTTTTGTGGTGAGGATTTTACACTAAGGTGAACCGTAGTTGCACATCTAGATAGCTTGATTTAGTTTAAGTTTTGTGCAAACTAGTTGGAGCCATAGGTTAAGTTTTTAATAGTACCTAATTCACCCCCTCCCCCTCTTAGGTTAGAGCACCCGATCACTTTCAATTGGTATCAAAGCCGGGACTCACTTCTCTCACAAAGAAAGCCAATTCCAATGGCAAATTTGTGTTTACCGGATTATTAGATCGGTAGGCTTAACCGTCTAGTGAGTTAGCTCTTAGGGGGGAAAGGATGGATCCTTTTAGACCCGCTCCACGGTTCGACGGCACGGGCTTCCAATGATGGAAGATTTTAATGCAAGCCCATCTCCATGCAACGGGGTTAAATATTTGGAGAGTTGTGAGTGAAGGTGTAAAAAATAATAGTCAACAAGAGAAGCAACATGATGTCACCGCAAAATACATAATCTTGTCTTCTCTTAGTGACAATGTGTTCATTCGTGTTTATTCATGTGAAAATACTAAAGAGCTATGAAAGACTATCATTGAAAACCATGAGGGCATGGAGGATGTTGCAAATAAAAGATATCATGTTCTCATTGATAAGTTTAATAGTTTTAAGCAACTTGATGATGAGAATGCCGAATCTATGTACTCATGTTTGAACACTCTTGTGAATGAGATCAATTCGTTAGGTGTGAAGCAAATTGAAGATTTAGAACTCATTCGCAAGATCCTTCACTCACTCCGAAGGCCGGACTATGATTTGGTGACCACAATTCTATATGAGAAAGATCTCAACACAATGACACCAAATCAAGTCCTCAACAAGGTGATGGCCCATGAGCTACGCAATGACATCAAGACAAAGGCGCCATCTTCTTCACCAACACATAGTGCACTTGCATGTAAACAACTCAAAAAAGTTGAAAAAGATGGCCATCAAAGATAGCTCAAGTGATGAGGAAGAAGAGGATGTAAGAAGCTCCTCATGTGATGATAAAGAGCCAATGCACCCCAACCTCTACAAGCAAGTAAAGAAGATGAACAAATGCTTGAAGGAAATCAACTCGATAGGGTATATGGTCTTCCTCAAAGATGGGCCTCACCATCAACTTATGAAGGTTGAAAAGAAGTTCAAGAAGAACAAGCAAAAGAAGGAGAAGAAATCAAAGCATGAATCATATGCTATATTTGGTGAATGGGTTAGCGGTGGTGAAGAATCAAGTGCAAGTTCAAGTGATGAATCAAATAAGAAATTCACCACTCGCATGGGATCATCATCCAACACTTGCTTTATGGCCAAAGATATGAATAGCGATGTAAGTGATGATGACTCCGATTCTCCCTCAATTGATGAACTTCTTGACTTAGTTCATGAGGACTAAAAAGTCATTAAGAAGCAATCAAAGAAAATCAAAAACTTTAATGCTCTCAATGATCTAAATGCTTCTCTTGCTACAAATTATGAAAATTTGTTGTGCAAATTCAAATTGTTTAGCAAGGAGCATGAAGAGCTCAAATTAAAATTTGAGAGCATTAATGATACTAACGACTCTTTGAAAATGGAGTAAACTATTCATTGTGCAATTTCAATCTTTATGGTAGATGCTTCAACTTTTTGCGTTGATTTAATTGATGAATTATGCTCTAACCCTTGCAATAAGAAATTCTATGAGAATGTTATTGCAGAATCATGTGATGATCTCATTGCCAAGGAGAATGATGAGCTCAAGTAAGAAGTGGAAAGGCTCATAAATGACTTGTATAGATTGAAGGGCAAAAGCATAGAGAGCAATATCCAACCTTCTCAAGATAACCGTGAAGACATGGTGAAGAAGTTTGAGAAGGGGTCTACCGTGACTTGCTCGAAGTGCCACAAAGAGGACCACAAGTCTAACAAGTGTCCTCAACCAAGGAAGAATCTTCCGGATGAGAAGAACAAGAAGAAACTCATAATCAAGAGTTCTCTCATCTACACCAAGCCCAACCGGAGGAACAAAAACAATAGCACTCATATGTGATAAAAAAGAAGACCAATGACAAGGTGGTTGCTCACAAGATTGGTAAGAAGGAAAGGAGTTGGAACCACTCTATTTGGGTGCCCAAGGACATCATCACCAATATGAAGAGACCTCAAATAGTGTGGGTTCCAAAGGAGACATGAAGCCCAAAAATGACTTCGGGGGATTTGGAGGCATAGCTTACGAGTGGAAGTGAAGGTTCAAGCCAAAACAAGCTAAGCTCAAAACTTGGACATTTGTTATCTAAGTCCCCCATAAGGTAATGGTAGCTAGATTTAAATTCAAGCATCATGTAGCTCCATTGCTTTTGCTAGGATGTTTGCATGCATTGCTTCTCCTAGTGTTATATATGGTAGGTTGCTTGTGTCATGATTCTAACCCATGAGCAACCTACATGGTTTGATAAGTGTGTAGAAAGTTACACAAGGTTACTCTTCATGGTACATGGACTTCATGAGGTATGTATTTCATATGTGTACCATGAACACAAACTATAGGGCAAACTTCCCAATTGTGTCAAAATCAATGTGCATATATTTGCTTGGTGATTCAAACACTAAATGCATACATTTAGGGGGAGTTCATCCTATAGTTTGTGATTTTGAGACTAACATGTTTGCTAGTTTATCTTTTGTAGTGTCACAATGGAGTTAATACTCTAAGAGAATGTTATTCACAATCAATGTGAACAAACAACTCTATAAGAGTGATTAGATAAATTGTGCTTCCATGCATATTGAGCCATGCTCTATTGAACTTAAATGCTCATATCAAAGTTCATAGGCTATGTGCTCATATATTTGCTTATCTTTGGTGTACCAAGTGCTCATCTTTTAAAGACTTCAATTGTTGCAAGTCACTTTCAAATTGCTACATACAAGGTAAACAAAGTCCCCCAAAGGTATGCAAGGTTATAAACTCATTCAATTGGTATCATTGTCAATTTTTTATCTTTTTTAGAGCTATCTCCGTGCATGATATAATCTAAGCTTTCCCCTTGCTTTTATAGCCCCTGGGCGCTCCCTTAGGTGGGCTCCTCTTGGGACCCACCTTGGGTGCCCCCTTTGGGCCTGAGAGGCCCATTAGTGCACCTAAGCCTAGTCTAATTTGGATCTCATCCTTATCAGGTTTCTTCCTCTTAAGTGTGTGACCCTATGAGCTCACATGCGAATAGACATGGCCCGAGTACTCTTACTCGGCCCAATAGTAGACAACGGCCTCTAGCAAGACATGTCAACTCCTATACGCACGCAAAGATCATATCAGACGAGCCGTCATAATGTCATATACATGTTGTTCCTTTTGCCTCACGATATTTGGTCTAGCTCCAAGCCAACCGCTCTTTCTCGATCCTGTGATTCGAAATCTTTGGTTAACTCTTAAACCCAGCATGGCCATGCATTTCCTGATCCGAATCACTCGAGGGGCCCAGAGATATCTCTCTTGTAGAGAGGGGCAAATCCCATCTTGACAAACTATGTCTCACAGCATGCTTCTTGACAGATCCGAAAACCACCTTTATGACTACCCTGTTACGGTGCAGCGTTTGATAGCTCCTAAGTAAGTCACTTCACATCTTGAGTACATACGACGATCTCAGGTCTTAGGACACAGCGTACATATTGTGTAATGAGAAGTCATCATCTCGTGTTGGGTCAGTTCAGTCTCATGTCTCACATGAGCCCACATTATTAGTTTGACATCCCCATGTCTATGACTTGTGAAACATAGTCAATCAACTAATACATGTGCTAGTCTAATATTCATATGTGTCCTCACATGAACTCCAACTAGGAACATTTTAGAATATTCATACAAGTATAGAGTTTCACAAATACTTCACATAAGCATTAATCAATACAAGTTGTCATCCATGAATATTCAAGGTACACTTTATTAACCATGAATACAAGGAAATATGATTGCCTCTAGGGCATATTTCCAACACCAACGCCTTGGCATTGGTGCAAGATTGAGCACCTCTGGAGATCAAGTGAAGCACCGGTTGAACCGACGGTGTCAAGTCAAGCATCGGTGCATTGAACGTACTATGTTCCAGAGACGATGTCAAGTGTCCAGGAGCCAAGTCTTCAGTACCGATTTAACCGGTGGTGCATCGGAGCATAGCACCAGTGTAATGACGTCAGCAGGAGAGAAAGAGGTCCAACGGCTAGTTGAGTGCTGTGAGTGACCGGTTTAACCGACACCCAATCATCGGTTAAACCGATGGTGCTGCAGACAGGGCGTCAGAAGCTCGACGGCTACTTCAGTTCTGAGAGTGACCGGATGAACCGACGCCACCCCATGCAGAGGCATCGATTCATCCGATGGTATGCTGATTTCTGCTGACCGTTGGAGCAACAGCTACAAGACTTGGTGGCCTATATATACGCCTCACCGCGACCATTTTGAGTTTGCTGGAGTTGCTGGACATCCCACACACACACACCCAAGAACATCTCCAAGCCATCCAAGAGCATAAAGATCAAATTCTTAGTCTTTAGCACAAACTTTGTAAGTGTTAGTGCTAGATTAGCTCTTGAGTGAGTGATCAAGCAAGTTTTAGATCCTTGTGCAGTGATTCTAGAGTGAACCAACATTGTATCTTGGTGCGCCGACCATCTTTGGAGCTTTGGTGGCTCGCCGGTAAGTCAACGGCCCTCCGGCTTGGTGTGGAGCGGCGTCGACAATATTGTGCAGGGGACGTAGACCTCTCCTTCGTGGGCAATCTCCCTTAGTGAAGATCGGGATCAAGGTGACCGTGATTATGTTCACGGAAGAGACTTGATTACCGAGAAGCGATACTCTTCGTGAGTGCTTCAACAACGTGGATGTAGGGGTGCCTTTGTGGCAATCCGAACCACGGGATAAATCCTCGTGTCGAGAGTTCGCTTCCTCTCATCCCTCTCTTTAAGCTTTCGTATTTCATATTGCAATCTTTGTGCCTTTACTTTCATAGAGTAGTATCTTGATAGGATTGACTATAGGTTGCTAAACTCTTTTGTGATGAGGGTTTTATACTAAGGTGAACTGTAGTTACACATCTAGATAGTTTGATTTAGTTTAAATTTTGTGCAAACTAGTTGGAGCCATAAATTAAGTTTTTAATAGTGCCTAATTCACCCCTCCCCCTCTTAGGCTAGAGCACCCGATCGCTTTCAGAGGGAGAGGCGGTGGCCGAGTGGGATAACTTGAATCTCAAATTTCAAGTGCAATTTTCTCTTAAACCATCAATCAATTTTTGAACCCGTTTCAAGAATATTATTATTTAGAATTAATGAAACAAATCAAGATTAAGTACGGATATGTTTTCTTTCTTTAAAATATCAACAAATGTGATATGCTATTCTCAACAATTTCAATATAGCAGTACATCAACATTTCGAATGAAATGTTAAATTAGTTTTCATGGAATATTTTTAACTGTTGAATTCAAACAATTAGGCAATGCATTTACTACGAAGATTATGAAAGAAACAACTAAAATATGATGCATCTGTGCTTGCTGGCTTGGCCGGGTGGGTCTCTTACGGCAGCTGCTGGGGTGTGTTGTTGGGCTGGGCGATATGGTGACTTTTTATCTTTCGTTAGACAGATGGGAGTCTAAGAAATCTAGGCAACGACCAAACAATTTTAATTTGTCGAGTTCTGCCATGAAAGGCATAATTCAAATGCTGACGCGCATAACCTCGTCAGGAGCTCTTTGCACCGGGACGGTCGTCATGTGTGGATTTTCGATCCGCGTTTGTAACTTATACTTTGTGTCCTACTTAATATGAGGTAGTGATGCTAAAAAAATAGAACCACCAGCCTATAATGTGCTAAACTTAAGCACTTCTTTTATAAGGAAAGAGCAATTGCCAATTAAGTTTACAAGATGTAATGTTATTATGATGTTGACAAATTAAAGTGAAGTTTAGAATTTAGATGCACCAGGTTCTTCAGGGCCATCTCAATTTATCCACAGGGTTCCATCAGTTGGTATGGCCCATTTAATTTCCGTTTGTTCTATGAAGGGGCTTTCCTCTTTTTCGACTTCGCGAGTACAAGTGTAAAACTATAGGGCATCTCCAAAAGACTCCTTATGTCTTTCTTAGTTTATAGAAATAGAAATTTTGATAGAAAAATACCCTTCCAACAGCCATTCCAATTAGATATCTAAATATAGACATTTTCTATTTCGGATTTCTCCGGGGGCGGAGCCAGGATGGGAATTTTTTCATTGTTAGGGGGGGCCAACCATACAAATTTATATAAAAATTTAATCAAAATTTGAATTTGTAGTGCAAATTTGGGGATCATAGGGGGGCCAGGCCCCTGCCCGCCCCCCTGTCTCCGCCCCTGGATTTCTCGCTAGCCAAAGATGGAAAGCGAGAATGACTCTCTAGACTACCCACAAGATATAAAAAAAGCTATTGGAAAGTACAAAGATATAGAAAACGATTTTTACTCAAATAACTCTCTAAATGATGATTTAGAGAGTAAATTTTAGAAAGACTCTTGGGGATGCTCTAATGTTAAACTCAAATAGGGGAGTGAAGTTTAGATGCACCGGATAGTTTCTGAAATAGCCGATGTCTTGTGTGATATAAACCACGGAGCTGTTAAACGCTCAGCAATGCATTTTACTTTTACTGAACCAAAAACTTCTTACTTGACCAACCAGTACTGTGACAAAAAAATGGATAGCAAATTTCTTTAAAAAAATGCTTCCCACAAAATAATTTCACAAGTACTGAAATTGAAGCAAGTAATAATCGTATTGATTTGTCTCTCTCTAGTAAACTCATTAATACCACCAACCAAAAGACCCTAGCACCTAAATCATCCAGACTTGAAAATTATGCAAACCACAAACCAAGTAACCAGCCTAATTAAACTAAACTGCCATCTTCTAAAACTAAACCAAACTGCTCATTCTAAACTCATTGTGTTCCAAAAACTAAACTACCCTCTTCTTCTTCATCATCACTGGACGATGAACTGCGATCAGTACTACCACGCTCCCTCTTATCCGGCGGCGATGTCGGGTGCTTCTCACTTCCCACGCGACTTCTTCACCATGCTTTTCATCGCCGCAGTCATGTACGGCTACGGCGCGCGTTCACGTCCACGCTTCCCTGCAAACCGCTTCTTCCCAACAGCCACAAAGGAGGCGCGTTGCTGCGCGTGGGAGCTCATACCTTTGAGCACGCGCGCGCGCCCCCACCCTCTCGTACTCCTCGTCGTCGCAGCATTCCTCGAGGTCCTCCAGCTCCTCCTCCAGCGCGCAGAGCATCGTGTCCCCGTCCGGCGCCGCATCCAACGACGCCTGCACGCTATAGAGCTGGCGGCGGAGTATCGTTCCGGCCTCCGCGAAGGCGCCTCGCTCGGCCGCCGCCCGTGCCGCGGCGATTTCCTCGGCCGCGGCCAGGCGGACGCGCTCCCGCTCCACCTCCACGGACACTTGGGGGTCGGTCACCTCGGCGACGTCGGCCGCCCGCCCGGTCGCCACGTCCCGGTACGTGCACCTCACCTTGACCAGCGGGGTGGCGTCTTCTGCGGCTCCGGCCATGGGCACGTCCACGAGCAGCAGGAAGCACCTCACCTCCTCGGCGTAGAGCTCGCCGACGTCCACCGAGGCGGCGCGGCCGTCGGCGTCGACGCGGCTCTCGTAGCGGCCGGACTTGACCTCCCGGACGCGCACGCCCGGGTGCGCGCACTCGACGACGATGCGCGCGTCCTGCACGACGACCGAGAGGAGCCCGCCGATGCACTGCGCGAACGAGTCCTGGATGACCGCCAGGTTCTCGATGAAGGAGAACGTGCCACCCGTCACCTCCGCGACGCTGTGCCAGGTTTACAAAACCAACTTCAGAACCCCGCGCTAGTGACCTTGAAGAATCTAATGAGGCATTTGACTGCGCGATTAGAGGATTGTTACTGTGGCATCACTGTAGCAAATCATCGATTAATTACCGTCATTAGATTCGTCGCGAAAAGTTACACTCATCCCTAAAAAATTTTTGCAAATAGACTTCATTTAATGCTTCATGCATGCGAGATTCTCTTCTAACGCTAGGATCGTAGCGCGAAACCAAGGGCAAGAACACCACGCTGAGGCGGTCGGCGGGGCCGAGGTTGTCGATGACGAAACGCATGGCCCGCTTCAGCAGCGCCAGCTTGTTGCCGGTCATGCTGCCGCTGACGTCGAGCACCGTCACGAGGTCGAGCGGCGTGCGGGGCGCCTCCGCGTCCGCGGCGGCGGCCCCCGGCGCCGTGGCGTGCACGAGCACCGCGAAGTCGTCGCGGGACGCGTCCCTGGCGACGGCCGGGAACTCGCAGTGCGTCTTCAGCGCCATCTCGCCGACCTCGGGCGCCTGGCCCTCCGGTTGTGCCTGGACGGCGGCCGGCGCCACCGGATCGAACGTGTGTGCATGCGTAGTCGGCACGGAAATAACAGACGCCAAAAGGAAATCTTAATTCGTATAAGATTTTTTATAGGGTCAGTTGGATCCATGCCACTACAATTTCACAAAGTTGGATTTCATGTTGAAATCCATGCTATTGAGTGGCATGATTTTCAACGTGAAACCCAATTTCACGGAGTTGTGGTGGCATGAATCGAATTTTCCCTTTTTTATATGTTCCAAATAAATTAACAAACAAAACCGCCTTTGCCCACATGATATATATCCTTTGATTTTGTATGTATAAGTATACTATCTGAAAAACCGGATCCGGACAAATTTTTCGCTTTCTATTTCCCGGGTATAGTACGCAAGAGATACGGTTGTTGGTTCAGCAAGATGTACTACATGCCCTATAACAAATTTGTATTATTAATTTCACCGGGAAAATAACGTAAATTTTAGCCACAATTAATTATTTCTTCACGACGAAGTTATCCAATTATTCTAGCATTATGCTAGCGGGAATATATAGAGTTGAAGTTAGCAAGCTAGCGAAGAAAACTAGTGCTCCAAGCTTACTTGATCAGCCAACAACAGCACATATCTCACTGATGCTGATGAAATACTACAGCTCTTCAAGTTTAATTTAGCAACCACCACCAAAGCTTGTATATTATATAGACCATGCAAATTAACAACAGATTTTTTCCAAGTATTTCATGACACTATCAACCATGAGCTGTAGAACTGAGAAGATAAAATCCAAGTTTACATTGGAGATGAAGGAGCACCACCTAGCTAATTTGGGGTCGTAACCTCGTAGGGGTAGCTAATTATAGAGAGATGACTTGTACAAAATCCCCGAACTAGGGAAGAACACGCTGTATATATACATGTTAAATAAGCATGAAAAAAATCATTATTCATCCTCCATATTGATCGTGTTGCCTACAATTATTAGGATAGTTCATATATGATCTATGTGTCCTACACATTCTGAACCTTTCGGCTGGTTGGTGACTGATGTTGATTTGTTGTAAGAGAAAAATACCGCTGGCTGATTTATGAATAGTACTGATTTAGTGTAAGAAAAAATTACTGCTGACTGGTTGGCTGACCAGCCAGCCGAACAAGCTTTCTGTGTTCCAGCAAAGAAGATGCATACTGAAGCAGAATTCTTCTAAATTTTCCACACCATAAAGCAACTATATTGTTTATTTTGTCGTGATTCCCACGAGGCAAGAATGTCTTGTGTGTTTATCCCAATATTTTGGCACACTCTTCATAGGCATGGAGATTTCTTTCCAAATGTTCTTTTTCAACTATTACTTGATGGCGTGGCTACCGATGTGTGTATATATATATATATATATATATATATATATATATATATATATATATATATATATATATATATATATATATATATATAGTCTATTCAACACTAGGGTGTTGAATATTATTCAACACACTGGTGGTGCTGCCTCAACTTCGGCCAGGAAAAGGCAATCCGATATTTACTACCCCACCAGAGCGTACCGCATTCAACACAATTAAAAACAACACTTTGACCACCGCGCATGCAAACTAAGGCCGTAAAAATCTAGACTACGCCGAGCTGAATTATAACCCAACGCATCCTTTAATTACTACCCCAGCCATAGCACTACAATTAATGTAATTGACGTAAACAACCAGGAATGCAAACCAAATAAGTAAAGAGGCAGAGACCACCCTTCACGTTACAGGGTCATTGTTTGATTCAGCAGGCCGGGGTGGTTTTTGGATAAAATACCAGGGCAGTTCAAACCTCTCAGAAATGACGCCATTAATTGCTATCAGTTTTTCTGCCCCCACCCCTCCCAATCTCATCATCCGTTCTTGCCCTCTCGAAGACTCGAACGCCGCCATCCCAATGAGCTTAATTATAGCACTCGCCCCCACCTCTGGCGCCATCACCCTGTCACAAGAGTCGAGCGCACCTCTGATCGCCGGCGGATTTCGGCATTGCAATCTATGGAGGCGTGCCCTCGCTGCTATACCAGGTGAGTTGGATTGCCTAGATTCCCTTTCTTCTGTCCGTATTACGCCTATTCACACTTTTTTTTTGAGATGCAATCCATCGATCTTGAGACCATGGTATGGTATGTTTTCTCTCGAGGAACGAGAGTACTCTATTCTGCTTGTGATGAGTGAATTGTCAACCGTGCGGTGTGATCGTGCGCTTGGTCTTTGGATTGCAGGTACACGGGCGTCGAGTGTCGACGGGGAGCTGCTGTGGAGGTGCTGTGGCCGATGGACCGTGCGGTAGACGGCGGTGAAGGGCAGCCGGGACCGGAGCTCGGACCGGGCGGCAGCTGTGGCGTCCACTCCTGGATCGAGGGCGCAAGCGGCGACGGAAGGCGGGTTTCTTGATTTGCGCCACAAAACCAAGGAGGCGGACGGCGGTTGAAGACGCCGAGTCGTGGAGGCACGGGCGTCGGTCTCGGGACTGACGGAGGCGACGGGCGTCGACGGCGTCTAGGGCCTCGCTGCGGGCGAGGAGGTGACGGGCGTCGGGCGGTGTCTAGGGCCGTCAGAAGGCCGAGGCGGGAACGGCGTCTAGGGCCACGGCGTGGAGGCGGGAATCTTCCCGCGCGTGAGGTTTTGGCGGTTTTCTCAAAACCGGCCACCTACCCAGGTTTCGCGGACCCTCCAAAACCGCGGACTGGATCTTCATCAAGACGGCGGCATCGCGGAGAAGACTTCGTTTCGAAGAAAGAACCTCGGCCGTCGGATGAGATCGTTGTACAGGGGTGCTGCAGGCCAACCGGTCTGACCGGTCCTTGGCACCGGTCTGACCGGTCTAACCAACCGGTCTGACCGGTCCAGCGTACCGGTCTGACCGGTCCCGTGGGTATAAATACCCCTTCACTTGTGTTAGGTTAAGTGCGGCTTTTGTAATCTGTTCGTGGACTCTCTGTTTCTCCAGGCCGCCGCCCCTGCGTCTCCCTCCCCCTGTTCCTCTCGTTTGAGTTGATTTTGTCCATGGATTGTTGAAACCTTGTAAGGGATTTGATTGGGAAAGGAGGCCCTATCCTCCTCGTGCCCTCTGGGCTTTTGATTTGATTCAATCCCCTGGTTTTGTGCCTTATGCAATGGATTTTCGATTTCGTTTTTGGCACACTTGATTGAGAGGAGACCTCGAGTTCTTTGCTGTGATTCCCGTGCTCCCAATTCTGACCTAAACCCTCTGGAATCACTGGCGTGTTCGATTTCGAGTTCTTGAGTATTTGAGAAAACCCCAATCCCTTTTGATCTCTCCCATAATTCTCACGATTCGGTGATCTTTAGGACGAGATCTTTTGGGGATATGTTCACGGGGTAGGGGCGAAGCAATCCCCAAGTTTCATCGGATTTCGTGGTCGTTTGCTCGGGATTCATCGTTTGAATCCAATTTCTCGGGGGCTTTCTGGGTGCTACCGGTCAGACCGGTAGGCACGACCGGTCAGACCGGTCCAGCGCACCGGTCAGACCGGTCCAGCGCACCGGTCAGACCGGTCCAGCGCACCGGTCAGACCGGTCCTGGCAGATCAGTGCTGTAGATTTCCCAATTCGCTTCCGATTTGCTTTGTGGTTTCGCTCGCTCGTTCGAGGTCTTTTGTGTTGGTTTAGCTTTTCCATAGCTATTCCAAACTTTGGCCAGAACACTTGAGGGTTCGGGTGATTTTCGGGATATAGGCCGACGGTTTGAATTTCGGAAGAAATTTTGATCGGCTCCCATTCACCCCCCCTCTGGTCGCCGGCTTCGGTCCCACAATTGGTATCAGAGCTTGGTTGAGGTTTTCAGTTCCTTAACCGGTTCGAAAACCACTCGGCGACCATGGCGAGTCTTGGTAAGATCCCGGTGTTTTCCGGCGAGGACTATGCCTACTGGAAGGTTCGCATGAGAGCCTTCCTGTAGAGCATGGGAGCCGATGTCTGGGAGATTACCACGAACCAGCTCTACGAGGTGCTGGCTGTTCGGACCACGCCTCTTCAGGTGACCTAGCACGAGGCTAACGCCAAGGCCGTCAATGCCTTGTTCGCTGGCTTTTCTCATGCGGAGTTCTCACGCGTCCAGGGTTTTCAGGAAGCCCACAAAATTTGGACGTGCCTTGAGAACTACCACGAGGGTACACCTCAGGTGAAGGCCAGACTGTTCGAGACTCACCGGCGTGAATACGAGAACTTCACACAGGAGCCGGGTGAGAGCATTGACCTGATGTTCAGTCGTTTTCAGTCGATTGTGAACAAGGTTAATGCGAACAGATCTGCTGGTGCCCTTGAGTACACAGAGCACAAGAAGGCCCTTAAGTTGCTTTACGCACTTGATCACTCTGTGTGGGATCTCAAGGTAAACACCATCATTGAGTCTGCTGGCTATGAGACTCTGACGGTGAACGAGCTTTTCAGCAAGCTCAAGGCCACGGAGGTGGATAACCAGACACGAGCCAAGCTCAATGGTGCCCCTCCTTCCAAAAGCGTCGCTCTTGTGACTGGCCCAGGTGGATCGAGCTCTAACGCTAACTCTGCTCTTGGCTTTTCTCTTACCTCTTTGCCTTCTGTTTCAGATGAGCAGCTGGAGACGCTGGGCGACGACGACTTGTGCCTCCTCATCAGCAAGTTCCAGCGCGTCTACCACAACAGGCAGAGGAAGAAGAACCCCGGGTGCTACAACTGCGGCGATCTGAACCACTTCGTCGCCGATTGCCCCAAGAAGTCCGGCGGTGGCCAGAACAACTCCTTCGACTACTACCGCCACCGTGACCGCGACGAGGGAGGCTCCAACAAGGAGCGTCGGCGCCACAAGCACCGCAGTCGTGACCGGGGAGGACGCTTCGACAAGGAGTCGCTCAAGAAGCGCTTCCAGTACAATGCCAAGAAGCGGGAGAAGGCCTTCCTGGCGCAGCTCAGCGACCTCGACAAGAGCTCCGACACCGACCGCTCTTCTTCACCGACCTCCGACGACGACGACAAGAAGAAGAAGAAGCGGGACAAGGAAGCCACCGGCTTCATCGGCCTTTGCTTGGCAGCCGGTCGGCGCAAGAGCTTCTGCACCATGGCGGGCGAAGCCAATGGTGCTCGTGCGTCTTTGGGTGGACACGCTACACCGACGCACTCCGGCTCTTCTCCTAGATCCGAGAGCGATTCAGAGGTAAACTCCACGATCGACCTGCTTGATACAGAGGTTAGGGAGTTGTACGCCGCTCTCGACAACTAGAAGAGGCTGCTTAAGGAAGCAGCTAGAGAGCGTAGAAAGCTTAGGGCTGAGCTGGCTTGTTCTAGGGAGAAGTCTAGTGAGGATGAGTGCGCTGGCTGCATATCTCACATGAATGATCTTGTTGCTCTCCGTGCCAAGCATGATGAGAACATCGCGAACTTAGATGTTGCTAAGACTTCGCTTTCTGACGTGTCTCACGAGCTAGCCAAGGCCAAGCATGAGCTTGAACTTGTCAAGGACGCTCCCATTGTTAGTGATGTGCTTGAATGCGATGAGTGTCCTATCTTCAAGTCAGATCTAGCTTCTTTGCAATCCAAGTTTGCTACTGTTGTTTGTGAACTAGAGGAGCTTAGATCTAGGCCTGCTTTGCTTGGCGCTTGTAAGCTTTGTCCCATGCTTAGGTTGGAGCTAGAGGAGAAGAACGCTTTGATCAAGTCTTTTGGAAAGACTAAGGTCGTAGAGTCTAGCCTACCTATTGACTGCTCTGTTTGCCCTGGTTTGATTGCTGATTTCGATAGTCTTGCAGTAGAGAAAGCCAACCTGGAGAATGAGAATACCTATCTTAGGGCGATTCTGAGTTGGGTTTCTAGCAGTGAGCCGCAGTTGG
This sequence comes from Panicum virgatum, assembly GCF_016808335.1. NCBI lineage: Eukaryota > Viridiplantae > Streptophyta > Magnoliopsida > Poales > Poaceae > Panicum > Panicum virgatum. Next base: position 24,946,319 of record NC_053153.1, on the reverse strand, counting down.
GCATGATGATTAAGCAGTTCAAGCGTGGTGATGGGTTTGGAGTCGGTTACACATACACAAAGTCAGACTTTGACAGGTTGTATGGTAAGATTGGCAAGGCTGCTAGAAACACTGCTAGCACGAGCACGCAGCCTTCGCTTGTTGACCCCGCGGATGGTGTGCTTAAAGAACCACCGAAAGCACCTCCGCAGAAGCAGGTTTGGGTTCCAAAGCCCAATGAGCTGAGGAATTCCCTCGACACGCTCCCTGCTGCCACAGCCCAGGTTGCCCAGAAGAAGAGGGCTGCTCCTCCCCGTCCGCAGGCTAGGCCTCCACCTCCCAAGCGTGAGGTGAGGTACCACTGCGAGTTCTGTGACAGGGAAGGTCACCTGGAGGAGTTTTGCTTCAGGAGGAAGCGGGCTGTGAGGAGAGAGCAGGAGAGACGGAACGCGGACATGTACTCTGCTCGGGTGCATGGTCCTTCTCGGCGTGGTGATAGGCGAGATACTAGGGCGCGCCGTGTAGGTGGAGGTCAGGGAGACGGTGGTGGTCACCGTGCTCCAGCAGGTGGTCGCTTTGCCGGCCGTGCTCCTGGTCGTTTTCGGTACGGCTATGGACCACGAGACCGAGGCTTTGGAGGAGATTTTGAGGCTCCACGTTTTCCTCGCGGTGGTGTTCGTCAGTCACGTGGTAGACGGGACGGGGGATACGCTTTGTCTGGTTTTGCTAACCCTTCTGTAGAGCAAATGGCTCGACACTGGTTTGCTTCTCACTTTGCTAACCCCAGTGTTGAGACATTTGCTCACCCTTTGTCTCACTACTGATGTGCAGGTCGGAGGCTTGGAGAACAGGTGGATCATGGACTCCGGTTGTTCGCGCCACATGACCGGTAATGACAAATGTGATGAGGACACCACGAGTACGTCTACACCAGCAGCACCCTCTCTAGCGTCTCCAGATGCACCTCCACCCCAGGCGCCACCTTCTGGGCCAATCACTCGGGCCCGTGCAAGAGAATTGAACTTCGTCATGCTACTGAAGAATGAAGGCCCAGAAGAATAGAAGCTGGCCCAACAGAGGCCCTTATGTGGGCGCCTAGGGCTGCGCCCTCCCCCTTTGCCCTGGACACCAGGGGCGGCGCCCCATCTCCTGGCCGCCCTTCCCTAGGGGCTGCGCCCCCTCTCCCTCTATTTATAGAGAAGTTTCTTTTCAATTCAGACTTGAGTTTTGTTTACATCTAGCTTTAGCTACTCAGGAACACGCGCAAAACAGCGATGTCCTCGTGTATTCAGGACTCCACCTTCGAGAGATAATCAGATTGCTCGCATCCTTTTCTTGTTCGTTCTTCGATTGCGGACAGGAAACGATCTTCGTGATCAGGCTGATCTTGCATCAACAAGGTCGGTAACCACAGGGAGTTGGTTCAGCGATTGCATTGGCGCTTCGGGTTCGCTCGTCGTAGTCGGATCGTGAGAGTCATCTTCCGCCAAGTCGAATTTATCCCTACTCACCGAAAGATCGGGCACTCCGGCTCTATCAAGTGGTATCAGGTTTCCAGGTTGATCGGTGAGTTTATCTAGTGTTCTTCCCTTTCCTACAGTCCACAAAACCAAAAAAAACAAAAATTATTATCAGGTTAGATCCTTGTCCCAGCACCCTTTGAGCCTTGCACTTTCTTTCAATAATTTGCATTGTTGAATTTGTGTGCTTACGCGTTCAATTGTTGCTGGTTACTTTGTGTTCTATCCTTGTTTTCTTTTCGTCTAACCCTAGCGCCGCCACCATCTCTCTGCCCCTGATCGCCCTCCCCTGCCTTGTGTGTTTGGCAAGTCAAAAAAAAAAAGGAAAGAGAGAAACACAACCGCGTGCGTGATTTCTGGTCGCGCCTCTCACGCGCCGACGCCTCCACCCCTTTCCTTTTTCTGTTTCGGATCACACCTCCCTGTCCACCGGTTGTGTATTCCTTTTAGCAAGTTTAAAAGGTTTGCCTAATCCTGATCGACTTCAATTGAGAAAGTGTTGGTTGCCTCGGCAGTCCTACCATACAAAGGGACACCCGGATCTTGAGAGAGAGAGAGAGAGTATCTTCTTGTTACCGGAATACCCCTACTTTTCCTGAAAAGTGTGTGTGGTAACTTGCTCATTTGTATTCCTTTGCTCATATAATCAGTTTGTGAGTTTCTCCGGAAAAAAAAAACAGAAACAAAAAACAGAAACAAAAAAAAAACAGGGAAACAGAACGGAGGTTACCTCATTTGGGCGCATCACGCAGGACGCCTAGGTGTGCGCCCCTCCTTGTTCTTCACTTTTGTGTTTTTCCTTTTCCCCATACCCTTGCTCAATTTTTGCACCTTGTTTCCAGCAGCTTTGATTACGTGTTTGGCACTATAATTCAACCTTGCATTATTGTTTGATTGTGCTAACCCTTGCATTGAGTGCAGCCTACCCAGAACCCCACATAGTTCTACGACGAGCAGACTTTGTTTCTCCAGGCAATCGCTCCTCCAATCTTTCGCCGGTTCTACCTATTGGTTGCAGATCACCCCTGTGTGCTTGGTAAGAACGGATAAGAATTTGATAACAGCACTACTGTGAGCGCCTTGTGAACCGTTACACCCTTGTTGTCGTAGGATTTGTTTTTGTGTTTGCGCTAACTATGGCAGGAGACGAAGGCATGACGGATGAAAAGCTGCAGGACATGCGGACACGAGTTGATGGACTGGCCGCGGACATGAAGACGATGCATGAACGGCTTGACTCGACGATCACGTCATCGACCGAGAGGTTCGATCAGCTCGACCTCGCTCAGATGGCCGCTAAGACCACGCTCGACACCATCGTGGCACGGCTCGACACATTGTCCACATCGATCACAGAGTTACAGAAAGATTATGGCGGTGACACGGAACAGGAAGAGGGTACTCGCACCGGTCGTGCCCGCCGTGTGGTACGTCATCAACCTAATGACTCATTTGCTAAGATTAAATTTAAAATTCCGTCTTTTAATGGCAAATATGATCCTGCTGCATATCTTGATTGGGAACTAGAGGTCGACCAGAAATTTTCATGCCATGATATTCCTGTTAATTCTCAAGTTAAAGCTGCTATTAGTGAATTTACTGATTTTGCTTTAATTTGGTGGCGTGAATATAAACAAAAACATCCCACTCCCACCACTTGGACTCAATTAAAAGTTGCCATGCGACACAGATTTGTCCCTTCATATTATGCACGAGATTTGCTTGAAAAAATGCAGTGCTTTCGACAAGGTCAACAGTCTGTTGAGGACTATTATCAGGAGTTACAAAAAGGTATGATTCGTTGTGGTTTGTTTGAGACAGATGACGCTGCTATGGCTCGTTTTCGCGGTGGTTTGAACCGCGAAATTCAGGACATCCTTGATTATAAAGAATATTCTGATATGACCACATTGTTTGCATATGCTTGCAAAGCTGAACGTGAAGTGCAGGGACGCCGTTCGAAGACATATCCTAACTCTTTTGCAGGAAGAAGGCCGGCAACCAGCTCAGCGCCTGCTCTACCTGCGTCATCCACGACCAGCAGTACACCACGCGAGGGGTCGGCCAAACCTGCAGCACCCTCTCCCACAGGCGCTGTTCCTTCCACAGGACGTACACGGGATATTCAGTGCCATCGTTGCAAAGGATTTGGGCACATGATTCGGGACTGCCCAAACAAGCGTACCTTGCTTATCTGTGACAATGGTGAGTACTCTTCTGAAAGTGATTCCGAAGAACCTCGACATGCTATGCTTGCCACTGACCATGCAGCTAATGAGGAGGTACATGTCACCCCGGGTGATGCGGATAGGTATGAAAATCTTGTTGTGCAGCGTGTTCTTAGTACACAGGTCGCCCAGCCTGAGAAAAATCAGCGACACACTCTGTTCCATACAAAGGGCGTTGTGCAGGAGCGGTCGATTCGCATCATCATCGACAGCGGCAGCTGCAACAACTTGGCGAGTACCGTGCTGGTCGAGAAGTTGTCATTACCCACTCGTAAGCATCCGAATCCATATCACATTCAGTGGCTTAATGATGGTGGAAAACTTAGAGTAACACGGTCGGTGCGTGTCCCTTTCTCCATGGGTGCTTATTCTGATTTTGTCGATTGTGATGTTATTCCCATGGAAGCATGCTCTTTGTTACTTGGTAGACCTTGGCAATACGATACTGATAGCTTGCATCATGGTCGTTCAAATCATTATTCTTTCATGTTTAAGGGTCAGAAAATAATTATACATCCAATGACACCTGAACAAATTGTTCAAGATGATCTTGCTCGAGCTGCTAGGAATACTAAACAACTTGAACCATCACCATCGCCCTCTAATTCTGAAATCAAGTTGAATGCTCCTGTTTTACTTGCTACACGTGCTGATTTTGATGATCTCTGCGATGCTCATTTGCCCTGCTATGCACTTGTATGCTATAGTGTGCTCGTTTCACTCAATGATGCACCGTCTTTGGATATTCCCCCTGTGGTTGCTAACCTTTTGCAGGAGTACGCTGATGTCTTTCCCAAGGACTTGCCATCGGGTCTTCCACCACTCCGTGGTATTGAGCACCAGATTGATCTCATTCCAGGCGCACAGCTTCCGAACCGCGCACCGTACCGTACAAATCCAGATGAGACGAAGGAGATCCAGCGCCAGGTACAGGCGTTGCTCGACAAGGGTTACATCCGTGAGTCTCTTAGCCCTTGCTCAGTTCCTGTGTTACTTGTTCCAAAGAAAGATGGATCATGGCGTATGTGTGTAGACTGTCGTGCTATTAATAACATCACCATTCGTTATCGATATCCTATACCACGCCTTGATGATATGCTAGATGAGCTTAGTGGTGCCATTATTTTCACTAAGATTGATTTGCGTAGTGGTTACCACCAGATTAGAATGAAACTGGGTGATGAATGGAAAACGGCTTTTAAAACGAAATTTGGGTTATATGAATGGTTGGTTATGCCGTTTGGATTGACTAATGCTCCCAGTACCTTTATGCGCTTAATGAATGAAGTTCTAAGGCCTTTCATAGGATTGTTCGTTGTTGTCTATTTTGATGATATCCTGATTTATAGCAAGTCTATGCAAGAACATTTAGAACATTTGCGTGCTGTTTTTGATGCGTTGCGTACTGCTCACTTGTTTGGAAATATAGAAAAATGCATCTTTTGCACACAACGTGTCTCGTTTCTTGGCTATGTTGTTACTCCACAGGGCATTGAGGTGGACAGCAGCAAGATCGATGCCATTCGGGAATGGCCTACACCGACGACGGTCACACAAATTCGGAGCTTTCTTGGACTTGCCGGTTTCTACCGTAGGTTCGTCCGTGACTTTAGTTCCATTGCAGCCCCTTTGCACGAGCTTACAAAGAAAGGTGCGCCATTTTCTTGGGGCGACTCGCAGGAGGTAGCGTTCAACACTTTGAAAGATAAGTTAACACATGCTCCTCTCTTGCAATTGCCTGATTTTAATAAAGTGTTTGAGCTTGAATGTGATGCTAGCGGTATTGGGCTAGGTGCTGTTTTGTTACAAGAAGGAAAACCGGTTGCTTATTTTAGTGAGAAATTAAGCGGTGCTAACCTGAGATATTCTACTTATGATAAGGAGCTTTATGCTTTAGTTCGCACTTTGCAAACATGGCAGCACTATCTTTGGCATCGCGAGTTTATAATCCATTCTGATCATGAGGCTTTGAAACATATTCGTACCCAAACAAATCTGAATCGTCGTCATGCTAATTGGGTAGAATTCATTGAGTCTTTCCCTTACATTATTAAACACAAGAATGGGAAGGAAAATGTCATTGCTGATGCTTTGTCTCGTCGATATACCATGCTATCCCAGTTAGATTTTAAAATCTTTGGCTTGCAAACTGTGAAAGATCAATATGTCGATGATTCTGATTTTAAAGATATCTTAGCTCATTGTATGAATGGCAAACCATGGGGCAAATTTCACATGCAGGATGGGTTCCTGTTTCGCGCTAACAAGCTGTGTGTTCCAGCAAGCTCGGTTCGTCTTTTGTTGTTACAGGAAGCACACGGAGGCGGTCTCATGGGACACTTTGGCGTCTACAAGACGCATGAGGTGCTGGCCGCCCACTTCTTTTGGCCCCGGATGCGCCGTGATGTCGAGCGCCTTGTTGCCCGCTGCACTACTTGTCAGAAAGCTAAGTCACGACTGAACAACCATGGTTTGTATATGCCTTTGCCTGTCCCTACTTCCCCTTGGCTTGATATTTCTATGGACTTTGTTTTGGGATTGCCTAGAACTAAGAAGGGGAGGGATAGCATTTTTGTGGTTGTTGATAGATTCTCCAAAATGGCTCATTTTATACCATGTCATAAAACTGATGATGCTAACAGTGTTGCTGAATTGTTCTTTCGAGAGATTATTCGTTTGCATGGTATTCCGAATACAATAGTCTCTGATCGTGATGCTAAGTTTCTCAGTCATTTTTGGAGATCACTTTGGAATAAATTGGGAACTAAATTGCTGTTTAGCACAACTTGTCACCCTCAGACTGATGGACAAACTGAGGTGGTTAATAGAACTTTGTCAACCATGCTTAGGGCTGTTTTAGACAAAAATTTGAAACGTTGGGAAGATTGTTTGCCTCATATTGAATTTGCATACAATCGTGCCACACATTCTTCTACAAAGATGTGCCCTTTCCAGATTGTTTATGGTTACATTCCTCGGGCGCCTATTGATTTGTTTTCGCTTGATGCTGAGGGCGCCCCACATATAGATGCTGTTGCACATGTTGAACACATGCTTAACCTCCATGAACAAACACAACAAAACATTGCTGCTACTAATGCTAAGTATCAGGTTGCTGGTAGTAAAGGAAGAAAACATGTTACTTTTGAACCAGGTGATATGGTTTGGTTGCATTTGCGAAAGGATCGTTTTCCTACTTTGCGTCGTTCTAAATTGATGCCTCGTGCTGCTGGTCCTTTTAAGGTGCTAACCAAGATTAATGATAATGCTTATGTTCTTGACCTGCCTGCGGAGTTTGGTGTTTCCACTAGTTTTAATGTTGCAGATTTGAAACCATATGCGGGCGAGGATGAGGAGTTGCCGTCGAGGACGACTTCAGTTCAAGAAGGGGAGGATGATGAGGACACCACGAGTACGTCTACACCAGCAGCACCTTCTCTAGCGTCTCCAGATGCACCTCCACCCCAGGCGCCACCTTCTGGGCCAATCACTCGGGCCCGTGCAAGAGAATTGAACTTCGTCATGCTACTGAAGAATGAAGGCCCAGAAGAATAGAAGCTGGCCCAACAGAATTGTCAACCGTGTGTGATCGTGCGCTTGGTCTTTGGATTGCAGGTACACGGGCGTCGAGTGTCGACGGGGAGCTGCCGTGGAGGTGCTGTGGCCGATGGACCGTGCGGTGGACGGCGGTGAAGGGCAGCCGGGACCGGAGCTCGGACCGGGCGGCAGCTGTGGCATCCACTCCTGGATCGAGGGCGCAAGCGGCGACGGAAGGCGGGTTTCTTGGTTTGCGCCACAAAACCAAGGAGGCGGACGGCGGTTGAAGACGCCGAGTCGTGGAGGCACGGGCGTCGGTCTCGGGACTGACGGAGGCGACGGGCGTCGACGGCGTCTAGGGCCTCGCTGCGGGCGAGGAGGTGACGGGCGTCGGGCGGCGTCTAGGGCCGTCAGAAGGCCGAGGCGGGAACGGCGTCTAGGGCCACGGCGTGGAGGCGGGAATCTTCCCGCGCGTGAGGTTTTGGCGGTTTTCTCAAAACCGGCCACATACCCGGGTTTCGCGGACCCTCCAAAACCGCGGACTGGATCTTCATCAAGACGGCGGCATCGCGGAGAAGACTTCGTTTCGAAGAAAGAACCTCGGCCGTCGGATGAGATCGTTGTACAGGGGGTGCTGCAGGCCAACCGGTCTGACCGGTCCCTGGCACCGGTCTGACCGGTCTAACCAACCAGTCTGACCGGTCCAACGTACCGGTCTGACCGGTCCCGTGGGTATAAATACCCCTTCACTTGTGTTAGGTTAAGTGCGGCTTTTGTAATCTGTTCGTGGACTCTCTGTTTCTCCAGGCCGCCGCCCCTGCGTCTCCCTCCCTCTGTTCCTCTCGTTTGAGTTGATTTTGTCCATGGATTGTTGAAACCTTGTAAGGGATTTGATTGGGAAAGGAGGCCTTATCCTCCTCGTGCCCTCTGGGCTTTTGATTTGATTCAACCCCCTGGTTTTGTGCCTTATGCAATAGATTTTCGATTTTGTTTTTGGCACACTTGATTGAGAGGAGACCTCGAGTTCTTTGCTGTGATTCTCGTGCTCCCAATTCTGACCTAAACCCTCTGGAATCACTGGCGTGTTCGATTTCGAGTTCTTGAGTATTTGAGAAAACCTCAATCCCTTTTGATCTCTCCCATAATTCTCACGATTCGGTGATCTTTAGGACGAGATCTTTTGGGAATATGTTCACGGGGTAGGGGCGAAGCAATCCCCCAAGTTTCATCGGATTTCGTGGTCGTTTGCTCGGGATTCATCGTTTGAATCCAATTTCTCGGGGGCTTTCTGGGTGCTACCGGTCAGACCGGTAGGCACGACCGGTCAGACCGGTCCAGCGCACCGGTCAGACCGGTCCAGCGCACCGGTCAGACCGGTCCTGGCAGATCAGTGCTGCAGATTTCCCAATTCGCTTCCGATTTGCTTTGTGGTTTCGCTCGCTCGTTCGAGGTCTTTTGTGTTGGTTTAGCTTTTACATAGCTGTTCCAAACTTTGGCTAGAACGCTTGAGGGTTCGGGTGATTTTCGGGATATAGGCCGACTGTTTGAATTTCGGAAGAAATTTTGATCGGCTCTCATTCACCCCCCCTCTGGTCGCCGGCTTCGGTCCCACATCTCTCATTCAGCAGCCTCACGAATCACAATCACTATCCTCAACGGGCGAATCTGCACAGGAGCAGGAGCGGTATCCCCCTCCATGTGTTGTTTCTTCTTTATGCTTCTCTGCACCCCTTGTTCTTGTATTGGTTGGGATCAAAGATATGTTGCACTAAAATAAAAATGCCTCCACATTTCTCCTTGCAGCATGCAGAGGGGAACGCCGGAACAATAATATGCAGCTCATGCTAATCTCCTAGGCGATGTTGTACGGGTCTGGCCGATGACGCCTTCTACGAATGCAAGTCTATCGGAGAGATTGTTGTGGTGGTTCTTGACGGATCTGCTTCGATGAGCTGACGATATGACTGACTGCAAGTAATTGAGGTAGAGAGGGTGCGCGGGTGCCGTGGCTTCGTCTACCGGCCGGTCTGCACCCTCGTGCCCTAAATTTCAAATCTCACACTAACGATGCCATGTTTTCCACTAGTAGAGTTGTTCATAAATTAGATTCGTATTTCTTTTCTTACTCAAGTACGATTTTCCACAATTTTAGAGAAGTATTTTAACAATTTTGAGGAATATTTTTCATAACATAGAGTGGTATTTTATTCCTACTCGAAGTAGTATTTTCCATAATTTAGAGAAGTATTTTTATAATTTTGAGTAGTATTTTTAATAATATGGAGTAGTATTTTTTATGCTTTATAGTAGTTCAAAACTTTTGACCCATGAGACCATGAGGTCATATTGCCCATTTGTGCAGGTAGCGTACATGTCAGTACCCTCTGCAGGGGATTGATGCATGATTCTTAAGGCGGAAATTAAATAGCATACAGTTGTTTTTTGCAAGATCTGAAACCAAATCCCCGATTGCTTTTGGCAGCTGATTCATGACAGTTCTTTTATGTTTAGAATTGATCTCAAATTTTGATATACTACAATTCTGAACCTTTTTATTTCACGCATGGATCGGAAGTTGTTATTCTATACATGAGTATCAAGCCTAGAAGTAATTTTAAATGTTCAGAGAAGTAATGCACATATTAGAGTAGTCCTATTGGATCCATGCCATTGTTGTACTCTGACCAAGACTAATTATAAATGTTTAAGGTAATTCACATCTTGGCATGTTCACAAGTAATTTTGAATGTTTGGGTAGTAAAAAGAATATTAGATAAGTTCTAAATGTTCAAGGTAATTAATATCTCACCATGTCCATGATTAATTTCAAATGTTCGGAGAATTAAAAAGGAAATTACTCCTTGTGGTTAGTTCTCAATATTATTGTATGATGTTTTGATTTCATTTGTTTCATGTGTATGATAGATTAAGTGAAGAGAATCCTCTTCCTAGGTGATGAGCGCATCATGAAAAATAATTCAGCCCCAATGCATATGCATAACCAGGAACTGCTTGAAGAGAGATTTTTTTTTTTTACTTCGTGATCTGGGTAGGTAGCAGGCAGCACATGTCCACGGAGGTACTCATATGGTACAATTTTGGACCTACGCAACGACAACTCCATGGTACATTGCACCACGAGCTGCTACATCCATAGTTAAAGGTTCAAGGATTCAAGATTCTAGTAGCATTTTCAAACTTTTTAGTAGTATTGTTTCCTAAATGAGAGTAGTATTTTTTCTTACTCAAGTACCATTTTCCACAATTTAGACTTTCATAATTTAGAGTAATACTTTTCATAATATAGAGCAGTATTTTTTTGTGATTCATAGTAGTATATAACTTGTGAATCATATGACTCTGAGGTTATTACTTCCTTCATGTTTGAAATGATTTTACGGCCGTCACACCAATCCGACACATATTTACGGCCACAAGCACTCGCTGGAGCTCCCATGGAACAACGATTCAATTCGTTTTTACACACCAGTCGATGACACATGCTCGCTTTTTACTTAATCCCACGCCAAGAGCGTAATTTTAGCTTGTCGGTGGTCCGGTGATTGTGCCGCCGTGCGTGACTACCGTTCAACTAAGGCTGTGTTCAAATTTTTTTCAAAGGAATCTTACTAATTTGAAATACTAAATAAAATCTGTTTACAAAACTTTTTGCACAGATGGGTTGTAAATCGCGAGACGAATCTAATGATGTTAATTAATTCATAATTAATCAATAATTAACAGATGGTTACTGTAGCATCACTGTTGCAAAATCATGAATTAAGTAGGCTCATTAGATTCGTCTCGCGATTTACAGCCCATCCATGCAAATTTTTTTGTAAATAGACTTCATTTAATACTCCATGCATATGTCGAAACATTCGATATGATTTTTTTTTTTGTGTTTACGGGGTTTACGGAATCGGATCTAAACAGGGCCTAAAATCGTGCCAAAACCTTTTCTGAGGTTGTCTGATCAGACCAGCATTAAATCAGAACAAACTTGTAGATATTTGGTCAAGCGAGCATTAATTCAGGACAGATGGTTGGGAAGGGACACACTTTTTACTACCGCGCGATTTTTGGGTGTAATTTAAGACCGTCAGAGGTTCGGCGTGGGCACCGCTGTGCGAACTAAATTTTTATTCATCAAAATATATTCAAACCGTATAACGTAGATGACAGGGATAGATATGAACTCATGAAATTCATCGTAAACATAAACATCAACTCCTAACGGAACCATAAAATGCAATTGGTCTCAACAGGATTCAATTCTAGCAACCATTGTAAGCACCGTTAATTTGGCACATATTAAAATGGGAGCCATTCAAGCTGCTCTAGATCACACCGTGCAACTAAAACACTAAATAGTGGCTGATTGGTCAACAGGACACTTAGTCTAGTCATATACGACATGCAACAAACATATTACTTCTTCGTGTGAAATTAACTTTCCATGTGTTGGAAAATTACTGCTCAAGTACTATCAAGGGCCCAAATCCATGCCTAAATTGCTCTCTGCAAAAATCTCGCAAAACCCTAGTTTTATATGTTTCATTAGATCTTGGTTTATGCTTATGTTAAATAGAATTAAATCCACAGGGTTCTATTTTAGTTTTCCTGATCTGAAATTTTTAAAGAATCCTTAATTTAGTTTCTAGATGCTATAGAAAAAGTTTGGGAACTTTTAGTAATGTATAACTAGTCCTTTTGATTTATTCATGAATCAACTTTGTAAATCAAAAACCCTAGTTTTCTTCATTAGAAAAATCTCATATTTTGACTAGAGCTTGTTTTTCAGAACATGATCATGCCTGTAAAATTTTAGCCACTGAAACTAAGTATTTTACTCTGTAGATTTGTAGTTAGATAAATGCCTAGGAAAGGAATCTAAATTCCTATGCTTGCTATATAGCTCAATAAATTATGAAAACTTTACCACAAGCTCATCTTAAGGAATCTAACCTACTGGTCAAATTTCATTACCAGAACTTGCATGATTTACCCTAGAGTTTTGTTTTTGTACACTAGTAGTAATAGATTCATGAGTTTTTATGATTTATTTGTTACATCAAATGACCTGAAAATGTTACTGCGCACTAGGGAACCAGTAAAGCATCTCTCATAACAATATCAGCACTATTCTATGCTTTTAGCTTTAGTTATAGTTTTCCCTTGTTTTCCATGTGTTAATATGATGAAAGACATTTTTTCTGCATTTTTCTGTACTAATATAAAAGAAAAGCAACACACACAGCTCTTTTATGAGTTAGTGTAGATAAAATTTCTACTCTATAAATGACTGCCCAGGAGATGATAATTAAGAAGTTCACATCCAAACTCACATCCTGTTGGACTACAACTTTATTGTGAAGGAAAAATAATAACATCTACATTGTTGAGCAAATCGAAACTTTGCATTCATACATATGCATTGTTGCATTTCATTTAGGTACGATAGATGTACCACATGAAGGATGTGATGTTGGAACCGAGCCAGAAGACGGTGAATGGTGGACACGTCTAGAAGATGGACGGATGGATCCCGATGTACAAGACCGAAGGAAGCTGCTCGTTGAGCAATTCTCCTCTAACTAACACTGACCTAATGTTAATCCCAGGCAAGCCCCGGAGCATGTCCTATCTATTTTAAATTTATGCAACTTATTATTTCTATCTACTTGCGCATTTAAGTTTAAAGGAGTTGCTTGGAACCTTAGCTGCATGATTCCTAGGTACCTATGCCTGAACACTAGTATGTGTAGGTCGCTAGATGGCTAGGCTAATGGTTCGGTAGAAGTCGAGTGATTTCCTCTCACTCGCGAGAATTATAGGCGTTGAATGTCTACTACATACTACAACTATAAGGCTCACGGGCGGGGTTGTGGTACTTATGATACCCCGTCTGTTTAGTGAAAATGGATAAGGCCACAGTGTGTGGTAGTGGTGGTTAAGCTTTTGAACGTACTAACCACATGCCGAGAAATATGGTAATCGGTAAGCTTAAGTACTTGATCGGCCCGGCGAGTGGACTTTACTTTCACCCTCTTTGAACGTTGTTCTCATGCGGCCACATGCGGGTGCAAGGAGGCTCACGACTTGGCGCCGTACCGTTGCGTGGATCCTTGTACTCGAAGTGGGTGACCCTGATCCACAACCCGGAAAGAAAGGGGAAAAATCGTGTGGGTGACTTGGTTCCCATACGTGTGTGTTAGGTCTGCCTGGCCAGGCTAACAAATTCGATTCGAATCGTCCGCTTCTCACGGTTTAGGACTACTTAACCCTTTTGCCACATAGAGTAAGAAGTGAAAGATGATGATGATGATGATGAATATGGTTGGTTGGATAATGAAAGATAATTGTTTCCCACCATGTATGCTATTGGATAGATGCTCACCTAGAATAGTTAATTTAACTAGAATTTGGAAGCTAAAACCTGAAATTAAGGATCTACTCTTTACTGCTTTTCAGCAAAACAAACCTCTCAAGACAAAAGTCTTGCATGTCTAGATAAAGGGCTAAGTATACCCTTAGTCGGGTAAGCCTTGCTGAGTATTAGTATACTCAGCCTTGCTTGTGGCTTTGTTTTTCAGGTGGTACATCTGAGGATCCGGTTGACGTCATGTACGGGCTTCATCATGACGTCTGGTGTCGACGCTAGACTATCGTTCGTTTTTCGTCAAACTTGAACTCTGTTGTTCTTTTATAAATTCAAACTTAGTTTGTAATAATAATTCAATCTTGGTTTGTAATAATAATTCAATCTCATACTCTGTGCTGTAAAATTTGTGAAATGTTGCACGCTCTGAACTGCTTTGTCGATCCTGTTTCAAGTGGTTTAATCGGGATTTTACCCGACAGCACTGCCGGATTACTCCGTTTTAAGTGCGTGTTAACTCTGATTGTCGTTTTGATGATGGTTAGCGCTCTTAAGCCGGATTAATTTAGGCGGGACTGCCACATGGCGCCGCTGGCGTGCTGAATATTATTTAGCTCCTTGGTGCCAAATAGACAATAGGTATATATATACTCTAACCACGAAACGCGGCATGGAGAAACTCTAACCCTAATCTAAACTCGACCTAAAAAACTATTGGAAGAGATGGATCCCCCACTCCCTCCCGTCTCCGGCGTGATGCCAGAGGTGGGAAGGAAGGGGGACCAAATGGTGGAGGAGGCCAGATCCGGTGGTGGGCAGGAGAGGGGCGCCGCCCGGGTCGTCCTCGGGGCGACGCGGGGGCAGAGCGAGACGGAGGGGAGGGGATTTCGTAGGACGGAGGTAGTGGTATGCCTCGGCCGTTCGTTGAGCCCCACTAGGATGCCTATGAATCGCGGGGATTGAAGACGACTGATTTGAAAAACATCAGACTCTAGTCTACTCCCTTCGCAGGTTGACTTGTCCCTATCATCTTTTATGTAGGCCAATTAGCACTGTACAGGCAAAGGGTATCAATATTGACCCAACGGCTGCAACATTTTTTGTAGAGGAAAAAAAGGAGGTTCCAAATTGATGGGTAAAATAACTAAATAAATATTTGTGAAAATATTAACTATATATCCAGCAATCTCGATCAAGGCAACATGCTGGGATTAGGATAGATGACTGCTGTTGACCTCCAGGACAATGGGCGTGGGTGCCGACGACCACACGATGTGCGACATTAGAGGGGCGGATAGAATGAGGAATGCTGGCGGCGATGACTAGGGAAACACGGACGACGTGGGATGCCAATGACCTAAGACATGATTTCACGCGATGAATAACCCGTCCTTCCTAACTAATAAAATAAATTTGCTATTACAACAAACATTGTAACATGGGTAGGAGGGAGACATTGGTGTTGGATGTGATGTCCCGTTGCTTTTGTGACATCAAATGCTTGCCGCAGCTTTAGCCCCCTTCGATTGGGGGAGGGTCCTATCTTGGAAGAAAAAATCAGATGGTAGCAGCTTCTTGATGCAGCGGCAGCAACAATGGGATGAATGATTAATCCTAGAGATGTATAGCTTTATAGATGTGGTGATGGAAGGCAACGAGACATCATGCTTTTAGAAAGGTTTACTGCGACAATCAGGGCACCTCCAATTAGCCACTTGATTGATTGATAGGATATCTTGATTATTTAGTATGCAAATAATTTATACTATTTAATTTATGCCCATCCATTTATACTACTCTATTTTCTATTTGTGCATAAGAAAAGAAATATGTGGGGATCAATTTTCTCTCCCTTAATTGCGCATGTGAGTGTGCTCCATGCGACGGATACTCCGGGTGGGTACGTAGAAGGCTTTGGTGAAAAAAAGTTTTAGCTTTTTGGGTGGAAACATTTTTTTTCTATAAAAAAATTGGACTCCACCCTCTTTCGTTAAACCTTTAGATCTTAGCAAGTGGAGCTTCTGTGAGAAATACAGTGGGACTAATCTTAATGAGAAAGAGTTTCAATTCTTCCAACTTTGATAATATAGATTACCATAAATCTCTATCCGTTCTATCTTTATGTCTATCTCTGTCTCTACTATTTCTAAAGTAAGCAATGATTTCTTAGTTCTTCAACCGGAATTCTAATAGGAATCCGTACAAATCAATTGGAATTCTAATTGGTACCCGGACAAATCAATCAGAATCCTAATTAGAATCGGACAAATCAATCAGCATTACAATCGGAATCCGGACAACCAATACCTCACACAGTTATAGCATGGCCTATACACGGAGTTGAAGAGCACAAAATTGGTGGTCTTATGTAGATCTGGGCAAAATTTATATTACTCATAGCAACGCATGGGCACAAGTGCTAGTATATGGGGCTGTTTGGATGGGAGCCACAGCTCGCCACAGAGCGTGGCGGAGTGTGGTGGGCGTTTCCGGCGCCACAGCCAACCTTGCTCCCGCAGTTTACTCTAGCATGATGGCACTGTAGCATGGCGTGGGACGCGTGCGTGGGGTGGCGAAGTGTGGTTTCGTTCCAAACAGCCCCTATATCTATATACTATTTCTAAAGGAAACAATAATTTCTTGGTCCGTCAATCAGAATTTTAATCGGAGCCCAAAATCAATCAGAATACTGATCGAAATCTGGACATATCGATCAGAATTCCAATCGGAACCTGGACAATCAATACCTCGCACAATCATGCCACAACTTCCACGGAGTGAACGGATACAAAGCCACAACTTGTCCACGAAGTGAACGGATACAAAGTTAGTGGTATAATGTAGTCAATTATATCACATGTAGCAACGTGTGGGTACTATACTAGTAAATTACCAAAACCTTAACCTCTGCTGCTCCATCTGATTTGTTGTTAACGGCATGCAACTGCATCTCCGTGTTTGCTGCGTCCGTCAGCTTGGTCATGCATCCGCGTCGCCCACGTCCTGCGTCGCCACCGGCACACGCGTCACCCGAGTGCTGCGCCCACGTTCTGCGTCGCCACCGGCACACTGCACGCGTCGCCCGCGTCCTGCGCCAACGTCGCACTCTGCGCTCCGATCGGCTTCGCATGCAGTCCGTAGGCATTTCAGTTACACACGAACTCTCTTGTCCATGTATTTATATGAGTACAGATCAATAGATGAGTTTTGTTCGGCTCATAACCTCTTTCACTAATATTTCTAAAATTCAGCAGTGTGGATTCTCTGACTTCCTCCCTCTCCGATGCCACCCGCAGTGTTCAAAATTTCGGCGAAATTTCGCAAAATTTGGTGATTTCGCCCCCTCCGAAATTTGAAAATTTCGGAAATAATAATTTAAATATATTTAAAAGTATATTTAAAAATAATCTAAAAATAAATTTCGGCCGAAAGTTCGCGAAATTCGGTGATTTCGACCATGTCCGAATTTTTTTGACAAACGAAACTCAAAACCCTGGCCACCCGTCCCATCCTACGGTGGCTGCACCTCAGCTGAGCTCAAGTTTGAGACCATAAACAGGCAGGAAGATCAGAAAAAAAAACCCAGCACAATATTTTAGTGCAAAATTCAATAAGCATTTAACTAGTCTATTGTATAGTTTCATGTACTAAATAATCAAAATAATCTCCACCAAATTACTTCCCTGTCTTGTCCAGCTAAATTCTATGTCTCTTTCATTTTTTTTGTTGAACTTTTTCTTTAGGTGTGCAGCAAAGCAAATCTTCATCTTGTAACCCAAACTTAGTGGATGCAAACAAGGCAATGGAATTTCGAATGTAAACTTAACTTGTTGGGTTGTGCCATTGATCTTAACTAGAAGGCATACTCAATTAATACTGCACAAATCATGAACAAATATGGTAGGATTTTTCAGTTTTGGGAACAAGGTGAGGGAAAGATGGAAAATTTCTTTGGGTTACCCATATGGAGGAAAGGATAGGTCACCCAAATCGCTAATAGGAGAATCCGCGACGCCTACATAGCGAGCTCTCCCGCCAAATCACGTCCTTGCCGCTGCCCCATGCCAAATGGCGTCCTAGACATGGAGATCTGGCTTAAACACCAGTTTCTATCCTTTATCCGCGAAATGGGTTTTTACATGGGCTAGACTTGCATCTGGGCTCACTAAGAAAGCCAAGAGATGCAGCCACCGCCGTTTTTTATTTTTTTATTTTCGTTTTTTACAAAAAATATATTTTTGTTTTCGAAATTTACAGGAATATACCCCGGCCGCCCGGCAGCGGGGCGGCAGGGGCTTTTTTGCAAAAATGTCACGAAAATTTTTACAGAAAAGCCCCTGGAGGACCGGCCGCCCGGCAGCGGGGCGGCAGGCCCCCCAGGCCGCCCGGCAGCGGGGCGGCAGGCCCCGGCCGCCCGGCAGCAGGGCGACCGGCTCCCCCACCCTTATATAAGGGTTGGCTGGTCCCCCCACCCCTCATTTGCATCACTAAAATTCCAGAAACCAAGAAAAGAGAGGGAGGGAGGGAGAGAGGCGAAGCCCTGCCGGATTTTCGAGCCGGCGACTGCAGGTAACCAAAATTCTTCTACGCTTTACAAATAGATTATGTTGTAATTATTTTTGTTGACACAGTAGATTAGCAATCAGTTTGTGATACAGTACATTAGCAATCTGATTGCGCAATTGGGGCCATGAGATATATGGCATAGGCAGTCTGGGATCATTCACTACACAAAATATCCCTCCAATGTACATTCCCAATCCAGATGCTAGGAGAGGGGTAGGTCGACGGCAGACACTTCGTATCCGTGACGGAATGGATGAGTCTGAGGCAGGAAAGAAGAAAAAACGATGCAACATGTGTGGAGCATACGGTCACACTTACAAGAAGTGTCATAAATGCATGAAGATAATGCTGGCGCCGAGGTTGGACCTTCTGGGAATCCCACCGATGGATTGGCTCCATTTTTGGAGCCCGTCGCATTTAAATTTTGTTATGTATGGATATGTATTTGAACCAGATGTATGGATATATATTCCCACCTGTATGTGACAATTACATTTCGTTATATATGGATATGTATTTGAACCAGATGGTAGCATGTAACAATACGAATGTATTTGTGTAGTAAGATTTCTTGGTTGCAATTCTAAATGTGTAGGTTGCTTGAATTAGATTGCTAACTGAATGTAGTGTACTGAAAAATAGAAGGATAAGGTAGGTTACGAACCATGAATTCCCGGCTTGCAATACAATTTTATAAACAATGCTACGATTACAAAGCAGAGACCTAAGGCGTTCGTACTACTACGGTAAATAACGCTGAGACCTTTGCTGTAAATTAGGTACTTTAACAATGAAAAACAGTGGCATATGCAACACGGTAACCTCGTGTTGTGACTAAACCTGACATGCCTTAGAAAATATAAAATGCCGGGATTACATGATGGTGCTTTACTGAGTGCACCGGGGATATTTTCCCTTCCTAATAGGTTCAGGCCCTGCTTCCTTAGCACGACGGGCCCTCTCTCGCTTCCTCTCCCTGTCAGCTTCACGTTCCTCTGCCTTCTGACGTTCCACTTCTGCAATCCTTTTCTGAATCTCTTCCTGATCTTTCTTGCGCTTCTTCTCCATCTGTTCTTCATGCAGCATTCGTTGCCACCTTTGTGCAGACCACCTTGCTTGACGCTCAACATAGTCCTTATCCTGCTGAGATTGCTCGGTGTCTAACCACTTCACAAAATCACATAGAGGCGATGGAGTCTTTCCCTAAATCATGTTAGAAATCATTACCAGATCCGAAAGTGGCAAACTCTGATAGTGTTTTGTAGTACCTTTGCTCGATCCTTGCCGTAATGTTTGGGCGGATCATACTCGTAATTCTCGCACATGAAGAACCTCATGCCAAAATCGTCCCCCAAAACCCTGGATTTCATTAGCTTGCATAATGATCCACAAAAGCACATGGGCACCTGGACTCCTTGGGGGACTGTTTCCCTCACCTTACTCCGTGGAATGTAGGTGGATCCTGAGGAGGCCATGGTGTTGAGCTCTGGCAATCACAAGTGCGCAATCAGATTGCTAATGTACTGTATCACAAACTGATTGCTAATCTATTGTGTCAACAAAAATAATTACAACATAATCTATTTGTAAAGCGTCGAAGAATTTTGGTTACCTGCAGTCCTCGAAAATCCGGCAGGGCTTCGCCTCTCTTTTTTTGATTTCTAGAATTTTAGTGATGCAAATGAAGGGTGGGGGGACCAGCCAACCCTTATATAAACGTGGGGGAGCCGGTCGCCCTGCTGCCGGGCGGCCGGGGCCCGCCGCCCCGCTGCTGGGCGGCCTAGGGGTCTGGCCGCCCCGCTGCCGGGCGACCGGTTCTCCAGGGGCTTTCCTGCAAAAAATTTCGCAAAATTTTTGTAGAAAAGCCCCTGCCGCTACGCAGCGGGGCGACCAGGTCCCGGCCGCCTGGCAGCGGGGCGGCCGGGGTATATTCCTGTAAATTTCGAAAACAAAAATATATTTTTGTAAAAAACAAAAATAAAAAATATAAAAGTAAAAAACCGCTGCAGCCACCGTTATAATGGGAAACAGTTGGCATCGGAGAGGAGGAACATGCCATACAAGTAGGGCTAGACCGCGAGCTAGCTCAGACTGCTCGGTTCTTATTTAGTTCAGTTTGCTGGATTTTTTAAGTGAAAAGTCCGATTACACTCTTGAATTATCACAAAAGTTCTATTTTCAACCTTCAACTATAAAATCGAACAACAGATGTCATCCAATTGTCAAAACTGAGTAAATTTTGACAGGAAGGGTGGTTTCGAAGATGGTTTTGTATTTTAAAACATATTAAAGAAATATTTAAAGCTAAAATAAAAAAAATATTTATTTCAAATCAGAAAAATATGAAACTAGTACCAAAACTATTATTAAAAATTTAACCTATCTATTATTGCTCCATTTCAATCTTAGTTATCAAAAATTTGTAGGCATAACTACGAGCAACCAAATATTATGAACATAAAAAAAATAAATTTGAATAACTAACAAGTATTGTGTCAATAGAAATGTTATTTTTTAGAAATTTTTTTATACCCATATCATAATTTTAGAATTAAAATAAATTACTTATGAATTTTTTTATTTAAAATTGGAATGTTGTAAATTCTCGTAAAATAGAAAACCACCTTCGAAACCACCTAAGGGGCTAAATTTACCCAGTTTCAACAGTTGGATGGTCTCTGTTATCCAGTTTTGTGGTTGAAGGTTGAAAAGTCGAACTTTTGTGATAGTTTAAAGCGATATACAAAATAGCGCGCTATAGTAGCGGTGCTATAGCGTTTTCCGACCACTGTAGTTATAACACTATTGTACTAAATGGCGGGCTATAGCGGCGCTATAGCAGCTGAGAAGAGCTCTCTGCTAATTTTTATATCCCGCTATTTTATACACTGGTTTTAAGGTATAAATCAAACTTTCCACTTTTTAAAATGAGCGAAGCAGCTGACGAGCTGCCTCAAGCAAATTCATGAGCTGCTCGCAAGCCAATCAAATTAGAAAGTGCAGTAGAAAGGAACTACCAATTTTTTTTTCACTTGGTGCACAGCTCAAGTAGGATCGGATTAATATAGTTCTTTACAAAATTAATTTGATGTTTGCTTCCGATTAAAATTTAGCATGTGCCGGCATTTGGAGGAGGATCTACAGGGCCTAGGGGGGCTGATGCCCATGGATCCCTCCTAAACTCCCGCAGGAACTTTTTGACATGAATAAAGGAGAGGAAGAAGGAAAGAGAGAGGAGAAAGAAGAAAAGCGGAAGGAAAAAAAAGATGAGATGGACAAGCGCCCCCCCCCCCCACCCCCAAAAAAAAATTGTAGGCTGTGTTTGCTCTGCCTGCATTATAATGAGACATGGTCCATGGTCATATGGATTCGGAGTCCATTCTACAATTTGCAATGGAACATGCTGCTACTATAATCCTGATAGCCAAGCTAAAACTTTAGTCTATACCGATGGCTCCTAAATCAACCCGGTTTTTTGGGACGTACATGCTCAGTTGTGCTTATCGCACCCGTTGGATCGCATGAGTTGTCAGAGGCTGTCAGCAGCGAGAATCTTTCGTATTTCGCCCGTTCTCTCATATACTATCGCATATACGGTACCTATACGGCCTCCATACTGGGTCAGCACAGTTTTACATCGCTACAGTCGCATCGTCCTCCTTTCTCTCTTGCATCCTCCTGCTCCGCCTATTATGCGCCGCCGCCAGGAAGCTTCCCCCCATTGGCCTCCGGCCGCCGCCGCCGCCGCAGGCCATCCTACGCCAGGCGTACGCCGCCTCCGCCGCCATCGAAGCCCTCTCGCTCCTTTTTGACCCCAGCTCCCCAGCCGCACCTCCTGCCATCGATGCCATCCACGCAGCATCGATAGTATACCCCACCTGCGGGCCGTCCCTGCCGCCGCGGCCACTCGCATCCCCCGCCGCCGGCGGCCACTTGCATCCTCCTCCGCCGCGGCCACTTGCATCCTCTGCCTCCGCCGGCCACTTGCATCCTTTTCCTCCACTGCCGGCCACTTGCATCCTCCTCCGCCGCCGGGCCACTCGCATCTCCGTCCCATCGGATATGCTGTCTCACACCACTTACATGCTCTGTCTTTGCTCTCTTTTCAGGGGACACGATTGTCTCCGTCCTCCTGTCCATCTCCGGCATGCTGCCATCTTCCCGTTCAGCGTCGGCCACCATTATCCCAGTGGTGCATGAATCATGATGATCCTCAACTGTGGAGGTAAGTTGTTATGATCATCATATTGGTAGTGCTACTGGGCTGCATCCCGGGTTGTAGCGATTTGTTATCGGGCCAAGGCCCATGTAAGCCCATCGGGCATCATCAGAACTGGCCGCCGTATATAGCTGGCGCCAGCCTTCCCTGTAACGGCATGAACAGAATAGACAGATACAACAAACTCCATTTCCAAGTTCTTCCTCCTCCTTCCCAGAACCCTCTCCGATTTCTAGACTAACCCCCTCATTCCTTCTCTCCAGATACTTGAGACCGTAACAATTGGTATCAGAGCCTTTACCCCCAAATTTTTTCCCAAATTGTGTGTACCCTCTGATCTAGCGCCTCTGCGGAAACCAAGCAAGTTTGAAGCTCTGATGACGACATCCATGGAAGATCTTGTGAAGAAGTTTGACGGGTTCGATGTGGCGCTGACGAGTGTGCTGGACAAGCTCTCCGGGCTCGAGGCTTGGAAGTCCACCGCTGACGCGTCGATGGACAAGCTCCTCACCCAATCGGAGCAGACTACGTCGCACATTCACCGCCTGGAGACAGGCACCTCCACCACCACCGCCGCCGCCCATGCCTCCACGGCCGGCCATAGCGCCTCCTCAACCGCACCCTCACGTCATCAACCCATTCGACCTCAACTCGACTCCCCTGTGGGAGGTGTGCCCATCTACACCGACCTGGGAGCGGCCCAGCAGGCACCGCGTCGCCAATCACCACCGGAATGTTGGCGGTGGGATTCTGGGATTCCATCCGCCGCACCCGGTCACGGGTACGTCGCACGGACCTTCCCCCCAATCTCATGGTCTCGATGCTGAGTCCCTTGATAGCTCGACTCGCCCCTGTCCTATACCGAAATTAAAGTTCCCAAAATTTGATGGAGACAACTCTAGGCTGTGGAAGGATCGTTGTGAGATGTATTTTGAGGTCTATAGAGTCAGCGAGTCTCTTAAACCCCGTTTTGCTGCGCTTAACTTTTCTGGTCCTGCGGCGACTTGGTTGCAAACTCTCGAGCTCACTGGTAGGGTGTCTAGTTGGGAGGCCTTGTGCTCTGCTGTGTGCGAATGGTTTGACAAGTATTAGTATTCCATTCATATGCGTCAACTAGATACCCTTAGGCAAATTGGATCTGTGGCTGAGTACTATGCCTCTTTTGAGCAGCTATCTCATCAAATCTTGCTTTACAACAACTCATATGATGATGTGTTCTTTGTTACCCATTTTCTGAATGGTCTGAAAGACAAGATACGCTCTGCTATTACTCTGCATCGACCTCAAACTGTGGATACTGCGAGTTCCTTGGCATTGTTGCAGGAACATGAGCTTTCTAGGCATTCCTTGCCGGTCAAGACCAGCAGTCGGGTTTTCACTGCTGACAAGCCGAAGACCAACTCCCATAAGTCAGAAAAGTCAGTTTCAGATAAAAAAATGGGCGTCCATCAAGGCATTCAGGAAAGCTAATGGCCTCTGTTATGTGTGTGGAGAGAAGTGGGGTCACGGCCACAAATGTCCTACCAATGTGCCTATACATGTTTTGCAAGAGGTGTTGGAAATCTTTCAGTTGGACTCCACATCTGATTCTGATGCTGAGAATGTTGACTCAATGGCTGCTGAGGAAACGGTGTTGGCTGTGCAACATGACTCTGACAATGCAACCACTCAGAAGAAAAGACAGACCATTCGGTTTAGAGGCTGTATTGGCAAACAAGATGTGTTGATTCTGTTGGATTCAGGAAGTGTGGGTACCTTTATCAGCCAACAAGTAGCAGACCACATTAGCCAACCCAGCACACCATGTGAACACATTCAGTTTTTCACTGCTGATGGTTCCCCAATGGTCTCTGACAAGATGATCATGAAGCTGCAGTGGTTTATCCAAGGGCATACTTTCTCATATGATACCAGGATCCTTCCTTTGAAACACTATGATATGATTTTGGGTGCTGACTGGCTAGAACAGCATAGCCCAACTTGGATTTACTGGAAAAAAATTGATGAGATTTCCTCATTTGGGCAGAAGGATTCAGCTCCAGGGAATTTGTGATACTTATCAGCCATGTACTCCTGTCAGTGCTCACAAACTTAAAGGGCTCATTAAAAAGAAAGCCTTAGTGCAGTGTCTGCAGGTGCAAGCAATTCGGAGTACATCCAGGGACACTAGTGTGTTGTCACTGTCCAGTGATCAGCCTGACTTCCCTGATATGTCTGTTCCAGTGGCTGAAGTGGTGCAGAAATATCACCATCTGTTCCAAGAACCAACAGAATTACCACCCTCTCGTGAGTATGATCATCATATCCCATTGATTCCTGGAGCACAACCCATTAGTGTGAGGCCCTATAGATATTCTCCACAATAGAAGTCTGAGATTGAAGCCCAAGTGGCAACAATGCTGAAAAATGGAGTGATTGCTCACAGCACTGGTTCTTTTGCTTCCCCAGTCTTGCTTGTTAAGAAGAAAGATGCATCCTGGCATTTTTGTGTTGATTATAGACATCTCAATAATATCACAGTCAAGAACAAATATCCATTACCAGTAATTGATCAGTTATTGGATGAGCTAGCTGGAGCTTGTTGGTTCACCAAATTAGATTTCAGAGCTGGTTATCACCAAATCAGACTTGCACCTGAGAATGAGTTCAAAACTGCCTTTAGAACTCACCATGGTCTCTATGAATTCAGAGTGATGCCATTTGGTCTAACCAATGCTCCTGCAACCTTTCAGAGCATTATGAATAGAATTTTTGCTGATATACTCAGGAAACATGTCCTAGTTTTCATGGATGATATCCTGATTTATAGCAAATCACTTGAGGACCATGTCATCCACCTGGACCAAGTATTTCAGATTCTGTCCCATTATCAGTTTTTGATCAAACTCAGTAAGTGTGAATTTGCCAAGCAACAATTAGAATATCTTGGTCATTCCATTTCTTGTCAGGGAGTTGCTACTGAATCATCTAAGATTCAAGCTATTGCCCAATGACATGTTCCATCTTCTGTGAAAGCTTTGAGGGGCTTTCTTGGTCTGTCTGGATATTACCGTCGGTTTATCAAGAATTATGGCATCCTAAGCAAACCACTTACCATGCTGTTAAAGAAAGGAGTGCCATTCCACTGGACTCCTCAGGCACAACAAGCATTTGAACTATTACA
This sequence comes from Panicum virgatum, assembly GCF_016808335.1. Lineage (NCBI taxonomy): Eukaryota > Viridiplantae > Streptophyta > Magnoliopsida > Poales > Poaceae > Panicum > Panicum virgatum. The sequence goes on along the minus strand of NC_053153.1, from coordinate 24,920,725 downwards.
ACAAGCCTTAGTGCATGCCCCAGTTTTAGCTATCCCAAACTTCTCCAAGCAATTCATTCTTGAAACTGATGCAAGTGACACTGGAATTGGTGCAGTGTTGATGCAGGATGGCCACCCAATATCATACTTAAGCAAAGTTGTAAGCCCAAGAAGTCAAGCTTTATCCACCTATGAAAAGGAGTGCATGGCAATCCTTCTTGCTGTTGATAAGTGGAGATCCTATTTGCAGGCCCAAGAGTTTATCTTAAAAACTGATCACAGAAGCCTTCTATTTCTGACTGAGCAACGAGCTGCTACTAAGCTCCAACACAAGGCACTCATAAAGCTCATGGATTTGAACTTCAAGATTCTGTACCGTGACACCCTAGGTGTCTGCACAGTAGTTGTGTATCTATTTTATGCATCATGTGCTTTTGCTTGAAAAAGGATCTTTTTGTAAATATAAAGGTTATATGTGTAATTATGATTTTATGCAAGGTCCTCTCTATAGTTTTATTTGAATAGGATGTGTGATTATAGCTTTTGTGGAGGGTTTATTTGCAAAATATAGTGTAATCATTACTTGGCAGGGAATCTTTTATTTCAGCCTAGATTTAAAGTGATTTTGCATTGAAAAAGACAAAAGTCCTTTGAATTCTAATCCTCCTTATGTTCTCAAAAATAACTCTTTAACCTTTGATCAAATCAATTTTTGCACAACATCAAAGTTGTAGATCTTGAAAAATTGAACAACTTTCATGTTGGGCACTTTTTTATTTGAGCCCTAGATTAAAAGTTATCCTTATTTTACAGAATGATCCCTAGAATTTTCTGAAATTACAAATAGATCCAGTTTCTCCTTCCTCCTGCCTGCCTCTCTGCTCTCTCTCTCACCGCCGGCAAAGCGGCGCTGCTGCAGCCGCTCAGGGCCAGTCCCGGCCACCTCCTGCTCTTCGTGGCCACCCACGCGTCGCGCCTGAGTTCCTCACCGCTTTTCCCCTCGCGCTGGAGCTATCCTTCCCATGCCACGCACCACCGCAGTCTCCCCGCTCGACACGCCGCTGGCCACCACCGCCCTTTTCTGTTCCCCTCGCACAAACCCGCTCACTCCCCTCTCCACCGAGCCCAAACACTCACCCTCATTCCCCTCTACACGCTCGAGCCCAAAGCACTGAGCCACTCCCTCCCCGCTCGCCCAGAACACCGCCGCCTTCGCCATGGCTGCTGCTCCCCCTTCTCCGTGGAGCACCCCCATCCAACCCTCTTCGACCCCAATCAACCACACCATTGGCTCCACCTCGCAATAGAGAAGCTCCCAGGCCCACACATGAGCTCTCTCTCTCTCTCCACAGAATCACCAGTAAACCACCGCCGGACTTCTATTGCACCGCCGCTCGCCGGCCTAACCGTGGAGCTCCCTACTGTGGCCATCCACGCCCCGAGCTAACTCCGGGAACGGAACCCCCTCATCCCCGTGAAGCTTCCGAGCCCACCCATCACCGCCCCTTCGCGTCGGAGCACCGCCACACCGAGCAGTCATCGCCGCCGGCCGCCGGAGCACGCGGAGCCGCCGCCACAAGCCACCCCGAAGCCACCTAGTGGTGCTCCTGGACCCCCTCTTCCTTTCCCACCCCGGGCCCCTCACCGCCGGCGACCTGCGCCACCAGAAACCGGCCGGCGAGCCCCGCCGGTGCCCTTCCCCTGTTTTGGTCCGGCCAGGGACCCAATTGCAAGAAACAAAACTTCCCAAGGACCTTTCTGTAAGAGTTGTTGTTCTTTTCCTTTTGAACTTTGAAAAATCCTAGTAAATGCTAGAAAAATCAAAAAAATGTGAAATTAATTTTGTTTAGTTCCTTGTAATAAACCCTATATGATGATGCTATGAGCTTGTTATGAAACTTTGTGTAGTAAGTTTAAAAAAATAAAATTAGTTTATAGATCTTTTAAACTTGAATTTTTCATTTTGGGATTTTATTTCAAATAAGCTTTGAACATGTGACCTTTGAAGCATGTCAAACTTTTCAAAAGTATTCAAAACATATTAGTAGACTTTAACTCATGCATTTAAAACTTCTCTTCTCTATATTGTTTATATCTTAAAAAGGATTTATTTTAAAAACCTTTTTGTTATTTTGACTATAAACTTTGAAATTCCATAGAAATTAGTAGAAAAATCAGAAAAAGACAAATCTAGATGTTTTGGAATCCTTGAGAGTATCTCTATGCATTAGAATCATAATATGTTGGGTGTTAGTTGAGAGTTTTTGCTGTAAAAATAGATTTGTGTTACTAGTGCTTAATTGCTAATTGTTTTTATCTTTTCCCTAACTGATGATTGAAGGAATGTTATGCTATGAAATTTTTATGGTAGAGCAATCATGTAATGATAGGGTTACTATAAAAATTTCGTGGTCAGTTCTCATGTTTAGCTATAGCTATGATTTAATACTTTTTAAGTGAGATTTAATCATGATAAATAGTTTCCTTGCTTATAAAATCCTGGTAATTTTTGTAAAATATTATTTTAGTCATATGTTACTGTCTGTAAAATTTGAGCACTAGTTCTTGAATAGAACAGAAGCTAAAAATGAATCTTGTTAACTTTGTGTTAGTTTTGTTAATTTTCTTAGAATTAATTCTGTGCAGAATAAATCCTGAAAATTTTACATATGCTCATTTAGAACTGTGTTGGTATTCTGTTTAATTTATAGCCTCTGTTTTACTATAGTTCAATCCGTAGAATTCAATCTTGTTTTAAGAGTGTTCTAAATAAATGATTTGTCCTGGTTAAGTGCCTGCATGATTTGGTATGAAATTTGCAGAATAGATTACTCTATTTACCTTATGTTTGATGTAATTTTTGATGAATTTACTACTGAATGTGTGCTGAGTTAGGTATTTATTTGCAAACCATATTTTACTTGCTATAGGAAACAGCTACCACTTGTTTATTAAGTTAGTGAACTTCATTTGTGCTGTTGATCATGATGCCTTGTGTAGTTAGAAAAGTTAGTTATCTACTCTATAAATGATTGCCCATATGCTAAGTTGTGTTGCTATTTGTAGACTACAACTTTATCGTGAACTAAGCGTGTTTGTAATTTCATCTTTTGCATTACATATAGATACGACTGCTCTATCGGACGGAACGTACGAGCTGATCCCGGATTCCGAAGGAGGTGATCTCGAAGCTCAAGTGAACACTACTGTACTAACTAAAGCCCCGGACCAAAGTTCGGAAGAGCCCAGGGCTGAAATAGTTAGTGACTACCGAGAAGGCAAGCCCCGGACATAACCTATATTTCAAATTAATACCATTTATTATTATTACTTACTTGTGCATTTACAGTTCTTAGGATTTGAATTGAAACCCTAGATGCATGATCCTAGGAACCTATGTACTGAACACTAGACCTGAGTTCGAATAATTGCTAAGCTTATAGGACCGGTAAAAGTCGAGTGATTGCCTGTCACTCGCGAGTTCTATAGGAATTGCTTGTTTACTTTTTGTTATCAATATAAGGACGACGGACGGGGTTGTGTTCGATATCATGACCTTGTGTGAGACCCGTCTGTGTTAATGAACTTGCTAAGGTCGCGGTGTGTGGTAGTGCTGGTTAAGTTTTTGAACGTACTAGCCACATGCCGTAAATATGGTACGCGGTAAGCCTATTAGCCGATTGGACCGGGGAGTGGATATACCTTTCACTCTCTCTTAGGGATAGGTTTTATTTTTATGTTGTGCAACACTGCGACTTCGAGGGACAAGGTTGGACCTTGGAGCCCTGTAGTCGGGGAGAGTGACCCTATCCACAAGCCGGAAAGAAAGGTAAACAGTTGTTTGGGAACGACCTGACGGTGTTCCAAACGTGTGTGTGTTAGGTCTGCCTGGCCAGGTTAACAAATTCGATTCGAATCGTATGCTTCCCACAGTTTGGGACTGCTTGATCTCTTTGCCACACAGAGTAATAAGAGCAACATTATTATGATCAATCTTGATGTTTGCTTAAAGATCTACCATGGTTGAATAGTAGTTGCTTACATAGAATGGTTAATCAACTAGAATCCTGGAAGCTAAAATTTGAAAGTAAGGACATACTCTTTATTGCTTTTCAGCAAAAGAAAAACCAGAGCCTCACAGAACCCTGCATAGTCTAGTTAGGTGGGCTACGTATACCCGTTGACGGTTAAGTCTTGCTGAGTATTAGAATACTCAGCCTTACTGTTGAAATATTTTTTCAGGTATGAGTTTTGAGGACCAGGTCGCTAGTTTGTCTTGGCCCTGCTCTTTGCCTCCTGGCTGGTCCGTAGAGTGGGATACGTCTTCGGCCGGCAATGACCCTGACGAGTGGCTTGGGCTAGCTTGGTATACTTTTGCGACGTGTTGTAACCGTCGTGTGTTATCTTCCACTGTTTAAACTTTGAAGCTTTACACTTATGGCTTGTATAACTGTTTTACTAAGTTTAGTTCTGTAATAATGGTTTGATCTGGTTTGTAATTACTACTGAGCTTGTGTTGTAAAATTTGTGGTTGTAATATCTCTGGACTCGCCTTCGTGCGGGGTATGCTTGTTCGATCCGAGAACCGGTGGTTGTATCGGGACGTTACCCGACAGACCAAAAATTATTCCGTTTGAAGTGCGTTGAGCCGGTGTTGCCTTTATGGTGATGGCCTGCGCACTTGAGTCGGGATAATTCACGTGGTTCTGCCACATGTACAAGAAGGGCATTTCCAATAAGGCAGCTGATGCTTTGTCAAGGGTTTCTGGACAATCTGATCTCATGGCAATTTCTCAAGTAGTGCCCAGTTGGCTTGTGAATTTGCAGGAAGGGTATCAGGATGACCCTGAAGCACTAAAGTTGCTGACAGAGCTAGCAATCAGTAGCCCAAATGATAAAGGTTTCTCCTTAGAAAATGGCATCATCAAGTTTAAAGGTAGAGTTTGGGTGGGTAACAATCTGTTGGCTCAATCCCATGTCATCCAGGCCTTGCATAGCAGTGGAGTGGGAGGTCACTCTGGTATACATGCTACCTATCATAGGATCAAATCACTGTTTGCATGGCCACGTTTGAAAGCTTCTGTGCACTCTTATGTCCAGGCTTGTTCAATATGCCAGCAGGCCAAGACAGAACGGGTTAAGTCCCCGGGCTTATTGCAACCACTACTAGTTCCAACTCAACCTTGGTCAACTATAAGTATGGACTTCATTGAAGGCTTGCCAAAGTCGGGAGGTTTTGATGTCATTTTGGTAGTAGTGGACAAGCTCACTAAGTATGCTCATTTTCTGTCATTAGCACATCCATTCACAGCCATCCAAGTGGCCAAGCTATTCTTCCATAACATTTATAAGCTGCATGGTCTCCCTGATGCTATCATCTCTGACCGAGACAGGATCTTCACCAGTTCGGTATGGCAAGAGTTATTCAAGTTAACCGACACACAGTTGCTAATGAGTTCGTTTTACCACCATCAAACAGATGGTCAAACCGACCGTATCAATCAGTGCTTGGAAACATTTTTGCGTTGTGCAGTCCATTCTTGTCCCAAGCAATGGCACAAGTGGCTTTCTCTAGCAGAGTTTTGGTACAACACTGCCTTTCAGTCGGCAATAGGTAGAACACCATTTGAAGCTCTGTATGGCTAGTCTCCTCGTCACTTTGGCCTCTCTAATGCTGTTCAGTGCTCATCAGTGGATCTTGAGGATTGGTTGCGTGAAAGAAATTTGTTGAATAGACTGCTTCAGCAGCATTTACAGCGAGCTCAGCAACGTATGAAGTTACAGGCTGACTCCAAGCAAACTGAACGTGAATTCCAGGAAGGGGATATGGTCTACCTGAAACTACAACCCCATGTACAGACCTCAGTTGCGTCCAGAGGTAACCACAAGTTCGCTTTTCGGTTCTTTGGTCCATACAAAATTCTCCAGAAGGTGGGTACGGTGGCATACAAGTTGGACCTCCCTGCCCACACCCAAATCCACCCGGTGGTACATGTATCACAGCTTAAGCAGTGTGTTCCATCCAACACTGAAGTCATTCAGGATCTTTCCTTGCTGTGTGCGGATCCTGCACAGGAGTGTCAACCTCTGCATATCTTAGACCGTGCTCTGGTTGCTAAAGGGACGGCTTCTGCATTCAGAGTGAAAGTACAATGGTCTGCCTTGCCGGTTGCCTTGATCACTTGGGAAGATGAGGCGGATCTCTATCGCCGGTTCCCTTCAGCAGTTTGGGGACAACCTGCAGCTTAAGGAGGCGGGAATGTTATGATCATCATATTGGTAGTGCTACTGGGCTGCGTCCCGGGTTGCAGCGATTGGTTATCGGGCCAAGGCCCATGTAAGCCCATCGGGCATCATCAGAACTGGCCGCCGTATATAGCTGGCGCCAGCCTTCCCTGTAACGGCATGAACAGAATAGACAGATACAATGAACTCCATTTCCGAGTTCTTCCTCCTCCTTCCCGGAACCCTCTCCGATTTCTAGCCTAATCCCCTCATTCCTCCTCTCCAGATACTTGAGACCGTAACATAAGTGTTAATCTCACGGTTTCGGTGGTCTGAAACTCTGAATTATCCTTGTTCAACACTACCGTTTCAATTTTCAGGTCTTCTGGACGCAACATTGAACAATGGTTCGATCTGTAGTAATTCATGTTCTGAGGTGCGACCCTGTTCAGCTTCCTGAGCTAAATTGCTTGTGTGCTACTCCTGCAGCCTTGCTTGTCGCCGAACCGCACACACAGACAGGAATCATCTGAGGAAATTCCTACACTGCGACGCACGTGACTCATATACTTCATAAGAACTTTGTTTTTTTTGGCCGGCATGATCAAGCAAGGTCAAATCATTTTGTGGTAGTATACACATTTCTGGCAACAAAATTAATGGGTACACAATATGCTTGGTTTACCTTGTAGTCGCATCTGACTCCCCGCAGGCAATCATTCAGAATTTTAAAGAGTACATGTTGGATGAGTGTTTTTTAGGTATACCTAAAAAATGTTGTCTGATGGCAAGTCTTCATCTAGTACGACATATGTCCAAAAACATAATGGTTATCCTTCAGCCCAAAAAAAACTCATCCAACATGTACTCTTTAAAATTCTGAATGATTGCCTGCGGGGAGTCAGATATGGTGTCTTCCTTGTAATGCTTTAAATGTTTAAGCCAAAGGCCCTTAGACCGAGTGGTCAAGGGGTTCCGGCGGCATCCCCGCAGCCCGGGTTCAAGCCCCTCGCGTGGCGCACCCGGGCGGAGTTTTCGGGAATTTTCCGTGCGGGGTTAAAAAAAACCCCTCGCTGTGCTCGCTGCAAGGCATGACCTCTTGTGGGCATGGGTCAGGATTCGGAGGGTTTCTCGGCCGGGAAGAACTGAGCAGTCGCTCCTCTTAATGAAATACGGGTGGTATTAAACACATATCATATTTTCCTGTGAATTATTCGGGGGACATAATCTCTCGGTCGGTAATGTTGTCTTGTTCCATCCTCGACTAGCAAAACAGACATAACCTTGCTAAAATATCCGTTCCATCTCTCTTTGTGCCTACTTTGAGTGTAACACTGGCTTGGTAAAATATCTGTTCCTTCCTCTTTTATTTGTCCCCAGGTATGGATGTGGTCTGTGTTATCAATCTGTTCCAGTACTACACATCATTTTCTCCAAGAAAATTAACTGCACATCGTTTTTGCCAGTGCTAGGCCGCAATAATTCAGCTTATGGTTTCTTTGTTGTTTTTTTCTTGGGTTCATCTTGGCGTTTGCTTTCAAGTTATTACCTTATGATGAGATGTGTATTATCTATACTATAAAAGTTAAAACAATTGAAACTCTCTCTCACTAAGATTAAGTCCATCATACCTCTCACGGAGGTCCCACTTGTGAGGCCAAAAGATTTGACGAAAGGGGGTGGAGACCCATTTTTTGATAGAAGGAAAATGTTTCTACCGAAATGCTAATTCTTTTCTCCAAGTATAATACCACATCACCACATGTACATAGAGATTTCTCCAAGTATAATACTACAAGTACTGCAGAGACAACTGCTTCTCCAACAACACATTAGTATGCACATGCTTACAAATTAGATACACTTAATTTGACCTATGGCAAAATCGTCAAAGTACACTATACATCTACAAGTCCTAATAGCTAAGGGCACGTTTAGTTCACAAACCAAAAATTTTTGGTTGTCAAATCAACAGTTTGACCAAATGTCGGGAGGACTTTTCGGACGCTAATTAAAAAACTAATTTCAGAACTCACATGGAAACCGCGAGACGAATCTTTTGAGGCATTTGACCGCATCATTAGCACAAGTGGGTTACTGTAGCACTTATGACTAATCATGCACTAATTAGGCTCAAAAGATTCATCTCGCCTTGTACATCCAAACTGTGCAATTAGTTTTGTTGTTTAACTACATTTAGTACTACATACACGTGTCCAAAAGGAGAGGCACAAATTTCGAGGTGAAAATTTTTGGGAACTAAACGCGCCCTAAATGCTCAATGCTCAACAGCATAAGCATAGAAGTACTATTCACTTTGCACCGATCTAAGAACTAATCACTCGCATACATGCAACAAAGAATATTTATACAATATCTACAGTATTATACAACATTAGTATGTCTTTACAAAGCTGTGTGTACTATAAGGTACAAAAGGCTTGTTCATATCAGAGCAGCAAGGTCATTGTCATTCTGCTACCTGCAACAAGCAATAGAGGGATTTCAGGATGAACATCGACTCTGAACAGACCATATTAAGCTTCTCGAACATGATAAGAGAACAAAGTTCTATTAGTAATATGAGATAGTAAATTGCTTAAAAATCCACACTATGTGTTCAATATGTGTAAGCTAGCAATAAATATTTAGTAAAATGATTACAACTGAAAAAACAGTAACTTGTATAAAGGGCATTTACACAATCTTTGTTATCGCAAGTGTGCTATGTGATTACATTCTTGCACTGCTGCAAGGATGTTAGCATACAAAATTGTTAAAAGTACAATGTACGAGGTAAATTCAGAATAATTGATGAGTCATGTAGCAGTTAATTAAGAATTGGCACACAATGTCACTAGTATAGTATACAAGACAATTAACATTAGAAAATGTGAAGATAATCTAAAAGAAGTACCAGGCACGAGTTAGGTTCCTATTTTTTTCAGCAGTGAAAGATGAAGATATATGTCCTAAGATAATTTTTCATCATACATAGCTACTGTATTTTCTTTCAAGAGTTTATTTAGTATGTAAGGTGAACACATGTTTCTCAACATAATTTACCAAGTTTATTACAGTTTTCAGAATTTTTCTAGTGTGAATGCATCTTAATGGTACATGTGCAGAATACAGACAAGATCAGAGTGTTAAGTCATGGTGAAAGGAATATACAGGAAACATTTCAACTTGTATAGAGACAACAAATAGATAAGGTCAGAGGCTTAGTGCTGGCACCTCACAATCATGCCCCATTAAACATTCAGTTACAATAGTCAAGACCATTGAATAAGCATGCAAGTCTTTGACATGATATACGGAACCACTAAGTTTTAATCTACTGATAATTTAGTAATCATTAACCAGATCAATTTCATACAATGAACTTTATAAGACCTGCGCAATTTACAGAAGCGGTAGTAGCATCGCTGGAACATTAAATTACCATATAACATTTCATATTTGCTCTTCACAGACCTGCGCAATTATGCTTTCAGAACGATCAGTTTATAGGGAAGGATAAAACAAGCCTCATCACTTGTTGATAGCACAAGAGTTTGGAGATTTGGCGTGATGAATGGAAGTTTGACACTAGAATAATGCAGTGCATCACAGGTTGGGAATACATCGCACCTAGCCATATGGATGCGGGCTTCCAGCAGTTTGTCCATATCCATAACGCTAAGAGGAGGGCACGAGACAGGTCCTGATCTGCGGAGAAATCAATTAAACAAATCAAGCAAACAGATCCAAATCGAGAATGAGCGCGTGCAGATCTCGGGGGCAACCTAGCGGGAAGAAGGGGGCTCACGGGTCGCCAGGAGAACGACGGCGCTGAGTCTATCGTCGGTCCAGGAGCACGAGGACGGCGGCGCTCTCGGCAGTCGAGGAGGACGAAGACGGCGGCGCTCTCGGCGGTCGAGGACGACGGATCCCTCGGCGGTCAAGGACGGCGGAGCTCTCGGCGGTCGCCGACGGCTGCCGCTGTCGCCTGTCGGCGGTCGAGGACGGCGGCAACGGCTGAGCTTTCCCCGTGCCAGGGGACTATCGCAAGTAAAAAAAGGATGCGAGCATGAGGGCCCATCGAGTCAACGAAATACACATGCAATACGCAGCGGAGAGAGAGTTTGGCACACATCCCCAAGCAGGATTCGACGTCCCAGATAGATACAACCCAGCAAGCACATGTTGTAGTGCATTTTTGCTCCTAAATTTTCTAAGGTGAATAAATGATACTCCCAAATTTACATCTAGCTCATGAATATAACAAGCTAGCTTGAGCAACTAACGAGCCAAGCGAAGCTAGTAATTGTGCTTGTTTTGTTAACAAGCCGAGTCAAGCTGACCCATTAAGCTATCGAGCCAGACCGAGTCGAGCCGAGCCGAGCCGAGCTAGCTCGGGTCCGGCCCTAGTCGGTACAAGTATACAACTCATAATACTCAAACAGTGGGAAAAAAAAAGGGATGTTCCCCAGGCGCACAACAGCGCTGGTGCACCCTCGATGAATCGTGTGCACCCTACGGGGGCCGCGAGCCAAACGGGCGCTTCACCTGCACCGGAGCCGAGCTGGCCGCGTGATGGTCAAGACCGGACTCCGTCTCCGTGGCAGCGCTCCGACCGCTGGGTACGCTCCAATCATTCTCTTTCGGAATTAACAGGCAATCACAGATTCACATCACATTCACAAAAGCTCTGCTTGCTCCGTGCGCTCAAAATGTTCTTCTACGTTCTTGCGTCGGTTGTTGGCGGCGCTGCAGCAGCTCCCGCGACCTCCGCGACCGGTCCAGCATGTCGAGCATCGCCGGCGTCATGTAAGACGTCGTGGCCCCCGCCGTAGCCAAGGCCACGCTGCTCTCCTCCGCCGTCCAAGCACCGCCCAGCGTCTCCGCCTCGCCGCCGCCGCCGCCGGACACCATCTGCCGCGACGTGGCGCGCTGCTGCGCGTGCGAGCTCAGCCCGGCGAGGACGTACGCGCGCCCGGACAGGTCGTACCGCTGCCGGTCGGCCACGCGCGCGCGCATCTCCCGCAGCTCGCCCGACAGCGCCAGGCACGTGGAGTCCCCCGCCCGCGCCGCGGCAGACCGCGCCACGGAGCGCTGCCGGCTCCGGAGGATCTCCACCGCCTCCGCGTGCGCGCCACGCTCCGCCGCCGCCCGCGCCGCCGCGATGCCGTCCGTCGCCTCCGCCCGGACGCGCTCGCGCTCGACCTCAACGGAGCGCCCCGTGTTCACGGCGCCACAGGGCCTCAGCACCACCGCGTCCTCGCCGGCGACGCTCCTGCCCCGTCCGGTGGCCGTGTCGCGGTAAGCGCAGGCCACTCTGACTAGGCGCGTGGCGTCGTTCGCGGCGCAGGCCCTCGGCACGTGCAGGAACAGCAAGAGGCGCCTCTCCTCGTCCGCGTAGAGCTCGCCAACGTCGACGGACGCGGCGCGGCCGTCGGCGTCGACGCGGCTTGCGTAGCTGCCGGACTTGATCGCGCGGACGCGCACGCCCGGGTGCACGCACGCGATGTCAACGCGCAGCTCCTGCACAGAGACGGAGAGGAGCCCGCCGATGCACTGCGCGAACGCGTCCTGGATGGCCGCTTCGTCCTCGATGAAGGAGAACGTCCCGCCCGTGGCCTCGGCGATGGTGTGCATCGCCGCCGCGTCGTGGTCCGTGCCGAAGCCGAACGTGTGAACGGGGGCCGACCGCCTCCCGTCACCGTCTAACGCCAAGGAAGGGGGCACGAGCGCGTCGTAGTTGGAGTCGCGGCCACCGTAGCCGCCGCGCCTCGGCACGGTGTAAGTGTCCTGCCCGTCCGAGAGGAGCACGACGCTGGCGACGGCGTTCCGGTGCATGCGCTCGTCGATCACCTTGGCCGCCCTGCGGAGCGCCTCCCCGATGTTGGTGCCGCCGCCCGCCTTGAGGGACTCCACGGCGCGCCTCGCAAGGGCCTTCCCGGCGTCCGACATGCGCGCGAGCCGCATGAGGCGGCACGCGCCGGAGGAGAAGGACACGACGCAGAGGCGGTCCCGGGGCCCGAGGTTGTCGATGACGAACCCCATGGCCTGCTTCAGCAGCGCGAGCTTGGTGCCCACCATGCTGCCGCTCACGTCGAGCACGGTCACCAGGTCCAGCGGCGCGCGCGGCGCCGCCGCCCCAGCGATCCCGGGTGCCCTGGCGTGCACCAGCACAGCGAAGTCGTCGGCGGACGCGTCCCTCGCGAGGGCCGAGTACTCGCAGTGCGTGGCGAGCGCCACCGCTCTTCCGCCGGATGCCTCCTCCGCGCCTGCGCCGCGGTGCTGGTCCTCACGCATCGACCGCGGCGTCCGGTCCACCGGGTCGTCGTCGTCGAACACCCGCGGTTCCATGGGCCGGAAGAACGGCTGGGTCGTCGGCGCGGCCAACGCGACGGGCGGCGGCTGGCGAGGCGACGAGTTCTTGCTGCGGAGGGACGGTAGCTCGCGCCACCGGGCGCTGCTGGGCGGGCGGCCGTTCGGGGCGCTCCCTGAGTCGGAGACGCCGCGAGAATGGAACTGGTGGGAGCACTCCGCAGTGAAGACGGCCTGCCCGCTGGTACCCCTGCCGCCGCCGCTGCGGCCGCGGCTTCGGCGCGTGTCGCCATGGCACGAGCTGCTCTCCATTTCCGGGCTTCGCCCTCTCCTTGTTTTTTCCACAGAAGAAAAGTAATCAAAAACAGAAATTCGGTTGCGGATTTCCGAGTTGTGACGGAGCTGACAGCAACACGACGACGGTGATCAGACGATGTGTTCTCCGTGTGGCGCACGCTCCGCGTTGAACCCGGCAGCTGCGGTGCAGCCTGCAGGCTGGGCTTGCAACTGGTCGCCGCAATTTCTTTAATCCTGCTCTTGTTGACTAAGCCCCCCTTGTTAATCTTTTCTAGAATCGATGGACGGTCAATGACTGGACAACCAACCCACAACAATCCATTCGTGCTTGCGTTGAGCATGTTTGGGAGACATGAATTTCATTCCTAAGAAACAGTCAAGTTCCATAGGAACAGGCAAGAATCTCCCCACACTTGGATGCGTATTCCTGAAGGGGAAAGACGCCAGGCCCTGCTTCTGATCATCAGATGCTGAATAGCGCTGTTGTCAACATCATTATCCCCTTGTTTAGTTGCGAAATTCAAAATTCCAAATCTATCACATCGAAAGAGAATCTTACATGCATGTAGTATTAAATCTAGGCGAAATAAAAAATAAATTGTATAGTTTGCTTGTAAATTGCGAGACGAATCTAATGAGCATAATTAGACTATGATTAGACACTAAATTGCCGCAATAATTGCTACAATACACATGCTCTAATGATGAATTAATTAGGCTCATTAGATTCGTCTCGTAGTTTACAGACGAATTCTGTAATTAGTTTTGTGATTAGTCTATGTTTAATACTTTAAATGTGCAAAGATTCTATTTTTACAACTTTACAACGGCAACTAAACGAGGGCTATATTTATTATACACAAGCCAAATTGCCAAGCAGAAATGCACTGACACCATCATGTTGGTAGTTGCAGGCTTGAACCGCTATGGCTGCTGAAGGCTGAACAGATAGTCAACAGCAGCTAATGCGGTGGGGAGCCCCATGAAACTTTTCGCAACTTTGACCACTAATTAGATATATTAAATAAAGTATAATAAAAAACCACCTCCGCAACCATGATACTGTAGTAGTTATTGTATCTATTAGGGTCTTTGACCGTACGATTAGAGTATGATTAGAGCATAATTACTGTAGCATTAATGTATCTAATACTGGTTAAATCAAGCTCATTAGATTCGACTCGCAAATTTACACCTATCTATGAAAAAATTTCGCAAATAGATTTCATTTAATATGTCTTACATGACACGTAAGATTCTTTCTTGAAAAAAATCATAGTTTTGTAACCAAACATGGCCTTGATATCTCGAATAGTGCTGTTAACATGATTGCCTTGGAGACGTGCAGGTAGCAGAATGACTTCCAACTTCCTCCCTGTTCCTGAGAAAACTACCCTTCATCACTGATTTTCGTCTCATGCATCAGCCTTCAGAAAGTCACCTGAAAAAGGCTTCAGGAAGTTGTACTCGAGACAACAAAAAAATGCTTGATCTGCACATGTACACAGCAAAAACATAACTTAAAAGACTGTGCAGGCACAAGAACACTGAATCCACACCGACAGAAGGCATATCTCAGCACTTTTAACCAGTATAGGCTCATAAAATGTACAACAAAGTTCTGATGCATCTGTGTCCTGTACACAAGTATCAAAACTTACCGGGTAGCCAGGCATACACATGGAACACAGCTACTTCTGGCTTTGGAGGTTTTATTTCTGAACTCTCAACGCAGCTACGAGCTCTTTAGCAAGGGGGGGAAATAATCCCAGACAGATTTGTGCAATCAGTCAAATGTACAACTATTTACACGAACATACAAAATTTCACACTTCAACTACATGTGCTTCCCGTCTTGCATGCTAGCCATATTCGAACTGTGTGGTCATCACTAGCAGAAGCCAGCATATGGGGCCTAGCAGGATTCCAGCTTACACAGTTCACAATCATCGTGTGGCCATGCAAGACCTTTATCGGCGTTTCCAGGTGCCTTTTCCAAATGTAGACCTGCCCATTGTTTCAAGTTAGCAAACGGTAAATAGAGCAACTGATTCATAGGCATGCAATCCTCCTAGAAAAGAATTTACAACCAATCAGTTAATTTTGTATTCTGTATTCAACTAATGTAAAACCTAGCTTTCTGGAAAAGGAAACCACAATGCTGATGTAGCAACTACAAACCCAAACGGCCAAACCATGTGATTAGTCTAGTAGAACTTTGGATGTATTTCATTTCAAGTCGTTTTGTTATTACCGAACAGCTTATATATATCATTAGTCAACCTATCTACCATTGTTAGCATCATGCGCATTAGCCCTGGAAGCATAGTGCTACGTTAAGTAATCAATTAAAACAGAAGCTGGAGTTAGCTAAATTTTTCATCAAAAGCAGGACCGAAGTCCAGCAAAAAAACTATACCTGTGAATCCTCACTGCCACTAGCAATGAACAAGGAATCTGAACCCCCAAAGCAAGACCTAATCACAAACTTCTCTTGCTTGTGCCCCTTGAACTTTTCAGGCACAGTAGATTTTTCATTAATTTCCCACAAATGAATTTCCTGGCTGTTAAGGTTGACAATAAGTGACTGTCCATCACCTGAAATAGAAAGGGATGAAATCGCCTGCTTCTCACGAAATCTCCATTCCCGCCCCTTTGGGAGTTCTCGAATCCAGATATCGTTACAAGATACAAAGATTAGATGCTGGCCATCAGGCGTCACAGCAAGGTCACTGACTTTAGGTATTCTATCTCCAGCCCATACTTCCAGCTCTCGACCTTCTAAGTCACAAGTGAAGATCCTATTTGGTGAACTTCCAGGCTCCGAGCTGGCACATACTATTTTCTCTGAATTAGGAAACCATGCACATGAACTGACGATGTAGTCCACCGAACCTCCGAATTTAAGATTACATTCACCAGTATCGACGTTCCACAGTTTCAACGATTCACCAGTACCACAAGTGAGCAGCATTCGATCATTTGGGCTCCAGGCAACAAAGGAAATTGGTTTCTGGTGACCTTGTAGGCAGTGCTTCTTGGTCAATGTATCATCCTTTTCCACCTAAAATCATGTAATGACACGAATTGAAAATTATAATACATGAAAAACAAATTATCATAAACACAAAACAGATTTTACAAATGGATCAAATATGTATTGCCTGTAAGCAAGGCAAAACTGCTGTGGATGAAATATGTGCTTGAAGAATGGATATTTATCCATAGGAATCCATCCAAAATGTATTGTGTTCTCATAAGCCTCATACCTAGTCATCTTTTCCTTGATAAAAGAATATTTAAAATTTACATGCCTTCATCTCCATTTTTCCTCTAGATTAGATAGAGTATGAAGGGTCAGCAATAATCTAAAAATGAGGGAACATACTGCTGGACTTCTAGAAACATGTGTCCCTTATATTTATCATAAAGGGACTAATAGTTAATAGAATCTTTCATCGCCACAACTGATCAACTTTGATAATTTGTACATGGACTTGACTAGTTGACTGAAATCGGACATTGAAATTTGACACTTCTTCAACCATACTACTCCCAAATATCATGAAAAAACCAGTTAAGATGAAGCATATGAGCAATCCAGAAACAGACCAACCATGACATGAGAAGCATGGTCTTCCTTCCCAAGTTCATGTTTTGAATCATTACTCACTTCAATTTAGTCCCATCTGTTTATCATCGCATCAAAATTGGTGAGGGTGATAGTTAATACTCTGAAGTCTGAAGAGAGGTACATTGTGAATGATGATATTATTATGAATTATGGGAACATGATACTAGATTTCAGTAGAAAAGTCATTAAGAACGTAGTAACGCAGTTTAAGGGTGAAATAGAAAACTACTCCAATATATTGTTTGGACAGTGACATTGTCTCCATTATTTGTCTTTAACCATCATATAGTATTATATAAGAAATAAATTGTAAATTCTATATTATGAAATTATTACTTTCTGAAAAAATGTGACTATCATTTCACATGTTCAATTTAGATAGTTTGCAGATAACGGTCAAAGTTAGAAAAGTAGTCACACACACATTACAGACCATCATTTCTTTCCTTAACTGAGGGAGTAATATGTTTATAACATAACTATAAAGATATACATTATCTCTAGGCAATTAAATTTGAACATGTAAATGAAAAGGTATTTTCAGTAAGGTTATGAAAGTGGAAATAACAACGTGATCCAAATCTAGAGAAAGAAATATCTCCTCCATTCCATTTTGACCTCTATTCTCTTCCCCACATAGAGCACTACAGAAAAAATACTTCACTTATTCTAAAAAAAGTTTTCAGACATTGTGAATTCCTCTATGAGAGTTATCCAAAATTAGAAAAAAAAACAGCTAGTATGTGAAGTTTATCAATGCTTTCTTTTTATTAAAAATAAGTTAACTAATGCCAGTGAATCATACTGTATGTCATTCAACTTTGAAACATCAACACCAATTAATTTGCACAATTTCCAAACTAACATGCATTGCAAGGAAAAAATGAAAGGTGATTAGGTGGTTTCCAAAAGCCAAACCACATATTAGAGAAAAGGTTAATCATTTTCCTACTTATTTTCTCATCTGTAATTTTCCACACCTAAACAGTCTATATTTTTGGCATGAAAATGTCTTAAAGTTGTCCAAATGGTATTTTCTTCTACTATGCTGTGTATTTAATCAATTAAAGTCACTATTAATACTAGTTATCAACAAAATTTAATTTAACAGAAAGATAAATAGATAGAGAACTTATCAACATGAAAACAGCTATAGGGAAGGAAAAAAAAGGCCACAATTGGTCAAACGTTTGTTTCAGCTGTTTAGAGTAGTAAAGTTACAAGGGATTAAACCCTTAAAATATGAACAACCAGCCTGCATAGTGAACTGCCAGTCAGAAATTTAAGCTATTCAGTGCACAAAATATAACGTGGAATGAAACCTGAGCCCAGAGATAAGCTTCCTATGGGTATGAGGTGGCAGGTGCGACAGAATGAATAATAGGAACATCTAAGAGTAAAAAAAGACACTATCATGTAAGCTCTCAAGGCTCTCAGTATATCTGCTACACTGGGCAGTTTGGACTGAGCTACCTACAGCTAGCATCAGGCAGAGGCAATACCCAGAAGTTCAACGTTAGTTTCATAATTCGATTATTAAATAAAGCATTCATTGTGGTTATTATTCCATGATGTCAAATTTAGCCCTGAGCACAAAGGTCATGCTATGTTTACTCAGGCATGAGTCTGAATGGTGTGGTCTAGAAATAAGGAATAAGATAACATCATGCATAATCAGTTACAAGTTGACTTCTGGAGCACCAGGATAACAAGGTAAGTTGTGATATCATTTACTCAATCTACATAATTGTTTTTCAGGCTGACACTTGGGTGAGTCAAATCATACCTTCCAAATTATGGCGGTGAAATCACTTGATGATGATGCCAGGTAGTCTCCATTATTAGAGAACCTTACAAACCAAACTTCATTATTATGACCACATAATATCTGCAAACAGGCATGTATATGTGAAATATGTAACTTTGCAATACAGCCCATAAGCCCAAACCCCCAGCATGAAAATTTCTAGTGCTGTCGAGTCCTGATTACGCATAAAAATTTACCTGAATAGTCATCCCTTTTTTCTCAAGATGGATGAATAAATTTCGGGAAAGGAAAAACTACTGTTTCTTCAAAAGGCAAAATAGGCAAATTCATCCTCGAACTTTCATCAGAGGGTCAACTTCGTCCCTCAAGTTTTGTGTGGACCAATTTAGGGTTTGTTTGGCAGAGCTCCGGCTCCTCCAAAAACGGCTCCTGCTCCGGCTCCTCTGGTGGAGCGACTTCTCTGGTAGAGATGGAGCCGTTTTGAAAAACGTCTGGCAATGGCTCCACCTATTGGATTGAAGTTGTGAAATGTCTAAATTGCCCTTCCCTATATTTTTCTTTTACCTTTTTCTTTTTCTTTCTTTTCTTCTTTCTTTTTCTCATCTCCTTTTCTTTTTTCCTCCTCTCCTCCTTATCCAATCGCCCACCTTCCTTGCCTCGTTGCGTCTCGTCCGCCCCATCCTGGCCTCCAGCCTCCGCCTGAGCCTCCACCCGCGCCACCGCCTCCCGGCTTCTGCCCGTGCCACCACCTCCCGGCCTCCGCCCGCGCCGCCGCCTCTGCCAGAGCCGCCGCCTCCCGGCGTCCGCCCGCCACCTCTTGAGCCCTGGCGAGGGCAAGACGGTCCAAGGAACGGGAGGAGCTTCGCGGAGCCGCGTGGAGCCATGATTTGTGGCTCCATCTCCGCCGTTCCGCTCCAAAGAGCAGAAATTCCGGGGCTCCATCCCCGGAGCCCGGTGCTCCACGCCATTTGGCATGGCTCCGCGTGGAGTCGGAGCCGGAGCTCCTTTTGAAGCCCTACCAAACAAGTCCTTAGTCCTCTAACTTCTATTTTTGTTCAATCTCGTCCTCCATCCGAGCTGGACCTCCACGTAGGCACACCATGTCATTCATATGGGCCTTAGCGTTTTGCTACATAGGTTAAAAAGTCCAAAGTACCCTCCGTACTCAAGAAGAGTAAATTGCTACTGATATCATAAGTCAACTACTACCAAGAGCTACTAGCATGAACAGTTGAATCAAATGAGCGACGGAATTTAATCGAAAAATGAAGTTGGAGGACGAAATTGGACTTTTCAAGAGTTGAGGGATGAAGTTGACCCTTGGATAAAAGTTCGAGGGCGAATTTGCATATTTTGCCTCGTCAAAATTATACAAACAACACCTTTAAGCACATGTTTCAAAGAAAGTAACATATCAGGTGCAAACCAACCTGTCTATGCAAACCGTGCAAACTCCACTCTGGACCACCGGAACAACATCCAGGGGGAGCGCAGGGGGAGTGGGCATTTGCAGAAGTGTGATTACCCAATCCAAAAGCGGGCGGTTAATTGTAAAATTACCCAATCCACCCATGCCCCTTGGATGTTGATCTGGTGGCCCAGATTGGAGTTTGCATGAAGAGGTTGGTTTGCACCTGATATGTTCCCTTCAAAGAATTGTACTTAATTGTGCATAAATTTTATAAAAGTGCACTTCTATAAGAGTGTGATCATGTTTATTGTACTAGTCCATGTTTTATCCCACCTTTTGTCCACCTTGAGAAACAGGGAAATATATCCACCCGGCAAGGCAAACAGTCCCAAATGTCCACTTTTATCCCGTGTGGCAAATACATCCATATCAGTAAGTGGGAGTCATTTGGATATAAAAACTGAGATGAGCAAGTCTATCCTATCAGGTCCATTTCATGTTAGGATGCGTGATTTTGTGAAACAATATGAAGAAGTATGTGTAGTTCTTTGAAATGGGTGCTTAAAAGTGTGTTTTTCTATATAGTTTTTACATAGGTAGTGTGGGTTCACAAAACATACCCTGAATTAATCAGTGCCTTGTGGGTGCTGGTTCAGAAATATATTAAACTTAGATAACAACAAATTTCATTTAGCATTAAGAAATGGCTGGAATTGACAGATAACCTCTACTGATTTTGTGGTGGTTGGATTCGTGTGTCCACGCGCACACAAAATCAAAGATCCACAATTCCTACTACGGATTTTCTTTCTTCTCTACCAACAATAAGGTTCATTTTTCCAATTAGGTAATAACACACATGGTGGGCGTGGGCAAGTGTCCTGATTCTGAAATAAAGGTGTGGAGTGTGTCATTCTAATTTACTTTTCTTAAATCAATGTAAAGATTCTGAAATTATCCAAATCCCTTCTTTAGATGATGAAAAGAATATGTGGTACTTTGAGAAATATTTGTCAGCTGCTTTGTGATTGTATGCTTCCAGAATCAAATATGGAGAGGGATAAAGATGCATAAATTGCAAACATGATAAAGAAGAAATTTAAATCACTGACATTAATAGCCATACTGAATTTCCTATTAAACCTAGTCAGAAAAGCACCACATCTGAAATTGTAAAGGGTGTTGCTGCACGTGGAAAACGGTTGTACTTGAGTTATTTCCCAACTGTAAATTGATGATTGAGTTTGACAGTTTCATTTTTGCATTCTTACTGATCTGATAAGCTTGGACATTTCTCAGGAAACTGAAATAAACAAGCGAACAATCTGTTTAACTCGCACCTGTGCACACTTGGAAGGGATATGCTGTTCATGGCACTTGTGATCTTGAAACAGAGTTATCTCATCCGGCAAATTGTGATATATACACGATGCTACTTGTTTTGTAACCGCACTCTCCACCAAATGCTCCAACCGCCCGCTCGGCACATGGAACCATGGTGGCAGCACCTCAACTAAATCCAAGAACACCGCAATCCTCCACCCAACCACGGCCTCCGGAGCGACGGCCCCCTCGCACGAGACCATGGCGCACGCCAGCCAGTGCACGCATCTCCTGTCGACTCCGAGCGGCGCAATCCGGCGCCGGAGCACCTCCCTCGCACGCCGCAGGCCAGCATCGCCGCCGGTCCCCAGCAGCTCGAGGTAGTGGGCCCTCCACAAGAGGAACTCCGCGACAGCACGGTCGGCGTCGCCAACACCGGCGACCGCGCGGACGGTCTCCGCGCACGCGTCCCACCGGCCGGCCATCACGTCCAGCAGCAGGCGGTCGTGTTCCGGCGGGTACAGCGGCACACCGGACTCCGCCTCGAGCGCGGCCGCCGCCCGCCGGTACCCGAGCGAGTAGAGGGACTGCTCGATGACGCGCACCAGCTCCTCTCGGTCGACGGGGCCGACACGGCGCGGGGTCCGGCCCTCGTCGGCGCGGGATACAGAGCTCTCGGGCAGGTCCATGGCCGCACTGGGGTCGCCAGCTTGAGAGGTTTCGCGCCCCCGCTGACGACACAAACCCAAGAGAAAAAAAATCTGGGCTTTGGGGGCGGAAAGATCAGATATTTGGAGTGGGGGTAGCGGATTTGAGAGGATAAAAGCGGGATCAAAATCAAAAGGGCAGGAAGGCGAACAAGATTTGGGTTCGAACGATGGATCAGATATGATACAGTAGCTCCACACAAGGGACAGAAGGGATTACAAAAAATTTGCGAGGCGTTATCAACGAGATTTTGGAAGCGATAGTGTGGATTGATTCTGAAGGGAACCACAAACGATCCGGGTCGAGCTGTAGTTTCTTTTTCTCCCCCTCCCTCAGAAACTATGGGTGGAATCAGGTGTGATTTGGGGGCGGAAGCGGAACCATCGGCTGGAGAAGTTGTCCTTCGCGGCCACACCGCGCGTCCGCGTTGGAGGCATTATCGCCGTCGGTTTCGTGGTGGGGCCGGATCTGAACGGCTCAGAAAGATCAGAGATATGGTCAGGTGGATTGGTCAGGTGGATTGCTCTTGAGGCCATTCCCTGTGAGCCATTATAAAAAATCTCAATTCCATATACACCACTAAAAAGTTGTAGCGCCATACGAGCCACTGCTCTAAATTTTTGATGCCTTGCGTACCACTGCTGATAGCTTTTAGGGGAACGGCAGTTAACGGCAGTTTAAAATGTCATTTTTGCCCCTCTTACAGGTGGGCCCCGCACGTCAGCAATACCCCTTGGCCTGCCTGCCCCGTTCAATCCCCACCCAAATACTCTCGTACGGCCGCACTATGGCGCCGCCGCCGGAACTGATGCCCGAGCTCGTTGGCGAGATCCTCCTCCGCCAACCTCCCGATGAGCCCGCGAGCCTCCTCCGCGCGGCCCTCGTCTGCAAGCTGGCGCCGCACCCTCTGCGACCCCGCTTTTCGCCGCCGCTACGGCGCCGTCCACCGGACGCCTCACCCCCGCCACGGCGGCGCCCCTCTCCCCCTACCCCGACCGCCGCCTCACACGCCCCCTCGACTACCGCCACGGCCACGTCCTCCTCCACTGCATCCGACCTCGTCACGGGCGGCCGGCAGCGCCTTCCGGAGCCCGGCGCGGCGCCGAGCTGGAGGAGCGGCTCGTCCGCCTCCGTGGCGAGGCAGCGGCGTGGCAGGCGAGGGCGCTGTCGGAGCAGGCTACCGCGGTCACCCTGCACGCCCAGCTCCAGCAGACCGCGGCCGCGGCGCGTGCGTCGGTCGAGGAGCTCGCCGCAGCGGGCAACGCGGGCCCCGCGGAGTCCTCGTCGTCGATGTACGTGGACCCCCGCCGCACCGGGCCGTCGTCGGACCGCGCATGCCTCGGCTGCTGCCTCAGGCCGGCCTCCGTGGTACTCCTCGCCTCTGCACCATGCGCCGTCGTCTCCGTTGGTGGCGGGGCGCTCACCGGCGCGTGGCCTAGGGACTCGTCATCGAGCCGTGCCATCACCACCTGCAGAGCGGCCTCGGTGCGCGGGCCTGGCGCGCCCACGAGGCAGGTGGCCACGGCGAGGTACTCCTCGTCGTCCTCCCGCGAACCGAACACTGTCCTGTCGCCAGCGGAGGGGGACTCCCAGCGCTCGATCACCTCCGCCGCGGCGTCCCACTCCTCCTCGGCCCGCACCGCGCCACCGTCGTCGGGTCGGACTCATCCTCCATCGGCGTCCCACCCCTCCTCCGCCGCGAGCGAGAGAGAGATAGCAGAGAAGCGAGCAAGGGAGAGAGATGGAAGAAGACTTATGTGCGGGGCCCACCTGTAAGAGGGGCAAAAATGACATTTTAAGCTGCTGTTAGCTGCCGTTCCCCGAAAAGCTAACGGCAGTGGCACGCAGGGCATCAAAAATTTGGAGTAGTGGCTCGTATGGCACTGCAACTTTTTAGTGGTGTATATGGAATTGAGATCTTTTATAATGGCTCACAGGGAATGGCCTCATTGCTCTTCGAACATTCAGGACCGGATATGGATCGGGGCTTTGGAATGTTCGGAAGCAGAGCATGCAGTCTGTGACACATTCGGCGATAGCGCGCCGTCTACTAATTTTTTCGCTGATCCACCATGTAGAAGGGTTACTATTACCATGTACGGATTTCTAAGTAACCCTTCTACATGTACCCGTCCCCACCCTATGGAGGAACTAAACCTCAGTAACCCTTCTTAGGTCTCCCGGGTTTCTAAGTACCCGTGTAGGATAGTAGAGGTCGTACGATGACTACCCGATTCATTTAACTCACGTTACATCTCTATTACCATGGCTAACGTTGTGGATAAATCTGGGATGGAACTTATCCTGGCCATCCGTCCTGAGATCTGTGGTCTGCTGCGGATGTACATGAGATGTATTTTGTTTTTTTTTCTATACCGTATAGCACCTGATCCCTGGAACAGTTCAGTTGGAAGGGACGTAAATGTGCTTTTTCACCATGATGAGCTGATATAAAGTGCATCGACGAGAGGGAACCTGCATAAAGCTGCCCTCACACTCCACCATCTCACTTGCTCTGAGCACCCATATGGACCACTCATTTATATTTTATAGTACCGAAGTTACAGAAAACTTTCATGGATGTACCACACTGCTACACAATAAATTTAGCCAGCTCTCTTGTACAATGAAATAAAAGGTACCATTACTTCCAGCATAACAAATTAAAGGTATCAAAAACTATAATTCATCGGTACCACACTGTTGTCCTCTTGTTTTTCTCAAAGTTACGAAAAACTTCCATGGTTGTACCGGCACTGTTATATAATAAATTTATCCAATTCTCTTGTACAAAAAATAAAAGGTACAACTTATTTTCAGCATGACAAATTAAATATATCAAAATTCATAATTCATAGGTACCACACTGTTCTCCTCGCCCTTTCTCATACATTTATTTTAATATACACTATGGTACTACACAGTATACCACAGTATACACTATGGTACCACACAGTACACATATTTATTCATAGGTACCAAAAAAGAGTTTCAGTTAGCTTGAAATGCACTTAAGTATAAAAGACATAATTCATCTTCATGCTACATGAAACACCCAAAATTTTACGTGCTAACGTATTAACATCAATAAAAATACAAATATAAATAGTTCCATGTACATCATATATTGTGCAAAAATCACTCTAATTTACATTCTGCTGGTTGAGAATATTCTGCAAAAATCACTCTAATTTTCGTTAGTATGTAACCTGACCAAACCGAACATTTTGAGCAGAAGAGATAAAAGAAATTCTCAACACGAAGAGATAAAAGAAATCAAAATGAGATCAAGCAAACAAAAATCGTCTTTGCTGCCTCTGATAGGGCCTCCTTTTTCCCAGCTGCTTGTGCTCATGGCGGACGACGAAATCAGCAACCATCTCTTGCGCAAGCCACTGGAGCTCCTCCCAGAACTGCTGCACGGCGGCCTCGTCGTACTTTTGGATGCAAGGAGTCAACTCACCTGGGGACTCCTTGCGGTGGCAGCCATAGGCGGCGCAGCGGAGCGCGTCAGCGGAACCTGTATTGTTTTTGGATTTTTAAATTATTGGTGTTGCGATAACCAATACTGTTTTTGGATTGTGCCGATCTATTTACTATATTCACAATTTGGGCGAATGTTTTTTTTTTCCAATGAGCTCGCAGCGGATGCCGCTCGGCGAGAAAAGTTTTGCCTTGATCACATGGTGGGTATATGCTTCCTTGTCCATGTGTGTGTATTTGAATTGGTCTTGTGGAATTTGTTGGGCAAAGACTGAAAGCGACAATTTTTGCCGCAATTATTTCTTGGTGTCCTGGGAAGCTATCTCCTACTTAGGATTGTCTCGCGATTTCAAGAAGCCGTCACACATACTAATCTAGCATCTTTTCCCTTGAGCATCTCCTATCACTTTTTTGGGTGAAAAATTGTTTTGCGCAAATATCATCGAGTAGCAAAATGTAGGTTAGATTGACGGGCAGCAACCCGTCTATGTATAGTGAGAATTTTTATATTTGTTCTTACTGTTGTTAATATACATGTCAAGAACTTCTCGATTTTCTGGAATTATGAACAATAAAAAATGTGTTCAAACCTATGTGTACAAAGTAACGAGCAGCAATTTTCTATATTGAGGAGTACACCATGGTACTTTCATTTCATTAAATATCATAGCACTGTTGTTTCAACACCAAAGAGTATTTGTACAACTGAGTACTTAGTGGTGTGTTTGTTCAACATCAAAGAGTATTGGTACAGCTAAGTATCTAGTGGTACTTGGATCTGATGAATATTATTAATCGGTTATCCTTGGTCGCAGTTAGCATTTTAAGATGGTATACCAATATGTTCAAAATAATTTTTTTGTCTATTATTAGTGGTGATTGATATATTCAAAGAAGATCAATGCAATAAAAAACTTGTGACTTGGCGAATTCATGTGTCGTCCCCCATTATATGGCATAGGGGTACATTTAACGAGGTATAAGGATTTTATTAAACGAGGTACCTTAAACAAGGTACAAGGATTTTATTAAATTTGAATATAAAGAATTAAATGGATCAATCATATCTAATATTAGACAACAAAAAAAATACATAGGGGTACACTGCCCAAAAATATTTAAAATAGTTAGATTGCACATAAATTTAAAGGCGCTAATTGAAAAAGAAAAGATTCAAATAGGGGTACGTCAAATGTGATTAGGGCGGCGGCCATGGCCATGGCATAATCATGTGCAATGTGATTAGGGCTGTGGTACATGTATATCATTTTATTTTTGAAATTTAGTTTTGTGTTATATTGGCATTTTTAAATAATCTAGTACACGAAGAATGACTTGGTGTCTGGCATTTTTATCAGGCAGCAAGGATCTGAACCCATCCAAATGACATTAAGCGAAATCCTATTCTGGAAAGAAAATGGTCATTGTACTCATTGGTACCACCGTGATTTTTACATTCAAATTTCGAAAAAGAAATATTCTCCATAACCACACACCAATAAAATAAAATATTTTTATTTATAATCATCTTTTCTCTTATATAGTACAATAAATTAACAGAAATCTAAAATCAAATCATAACCACACTAATCAGGAACCACAATGATCATTGGTACCACAGTGATTTTTAAATATACATCGTGGTACCTTAAACAATATACACTACTAGCAACAGACTCTATTATTTGAACATACAGGTACACCATTAAAAAGATTTAAAATAGTTCACTGATATAACACAATAAAACATATTACATGTATCAAACACACACAACACTTAGCCAACAGTAAAAGAAAAGAAATGATAGAATTTGTTTGCATCAATTCATGCATAACTCTCTCCCTCCCCAATCGGCAAGAACAACAGCCATCAACTCTCCTACGTTACAACAGCTCCTCGTTTCCCAACAAAACAAAAAGCAAATCAAGAACAAAAAAAGGATGGAGAGGCATGAACAATAAGGGTGGCATGGAGACCTGGAGGCCGATAGCTTCTAACAGCGCATGGTGAAAGTTGAGGTGGAACAGGAAGTCCGGGTGGGGGCCGCGGTCGCCCTCGCCGCCGCACGCCGCTCCGCCATGGCACGAAGCTCCGACGGCCACAGTTGCTGTGGGTAGCCAGCGCACAGCGGTCGGCGAGGCCTTCACCCTCCTCCGCCACTTGTACGACCTCTGCCTGAACTGAGAAGCTGCTGAGATGGACAAATTGAATCGAATATATGTATGAGCGCTACAGAAACAAGGATCTAACATCCAGAACATCTAGGTTGAACATCCAAAAAATATAGCGGAACAAGACTACAGTGCATCAACATCCAGAATCGGCAACAGCCAGAATCATCATCATCAGCAAAAGATTCATCAATGGGTGCAAAGACAAGCTGGGTACATGCACCAGCTGCATTTTCATCCACACCGCTGCACAACTGCCAAAGAACATACAATCCCGTTAGGCCAATGCAACAGCATAATTGAAACTAATCAAAGGCTAATGGTGTCTGAAAATATACCTGCAGAAGATATGAAACTGAAAAAGTATTTTTTGCCAGAAAAAGAACACATGCAGTAGTACACATGCATATTATGAAACTGAATAGACAAATAGGTAAACTAACAGGGTTCTGCAAACTATCATCCACCAGCTTTCCAATTCGTTAAACATCCATGCTAGTTCATTTCATTGAAACCTGAATCAAATAGGAGACATTAGGACACATTTGAATATCATACCAAGATAACAAGCAATATGAAAAAAATAAGAATTTACTGCATTCAGCTTAAACAAAAGGTAAACAGGAAGCTATGACTGATTTGGAATTGTTACTGTGTTTCATTGACTTGACTTGAGAAATTAAAAACAGTCCCTTGACTTGAGAAACTAAAATAGCATGTTATTGTGTTCTGCTTATGCCTGATTCGGAAAAAGATTACACCACGATCTGTTACAAAATAGCATGAACATCATAGTAACCATTAACATTTAGCAATCCAACCTGCAGTATCAGTATGTCAAGAACTCAAGATAAGATAAGTTGTTCAGTGCCCCTAAGCTATTTGTAGCACCGGATATCTAGTTTGAGGGGGGAAATTTGTTGTTTCAAATGGTTATACAGAGTACTGAACTCTGTTACGCGGATACTCCTAGGAGGTGGCGTATCCGTATACGATACGTATCGGATACGGATATGCCCCGGATACGTCTCGGATATGTTTCTAGCCGTATTATGAAAAAACAGATATGTATTTGCTTGGATACGCATATCCGATACTTTTGGGCCAGATGGGATATAGCCCAAAGCAGTAGTCAGCCCACCCAAATATTGTTTTGGTAGTAAGAGATGACACAAAATGATGAACTTGCTGCAATAGAACTGTAGAACTAGATGAGCAGCAACTGAAGAACCCCTTGTGGAATCAGTTGTGCTTTTAGAGAAGGCTAGTTATAGAGGTAATGTTATATGGACATGCAAGTATTGCACATCTGAGTATAGGGAAAGTTACTCAAGAGTAAAATCTCAATTGCCGAATATCTATGTGATATTTATATATTATTATTAATTATCCTAGCTGTATCCCTGTATCAGTGTTTTTTTGGGAAAGTGCGTATCTGCGTATCCGATATGTATCGTATTCGATACCCGTACCAGTATCCGTGTAACATAGGTACTGAAAGTACTGCAAATCTACTTGGCGCAATCTAATTTCAAAAAAGTAGTTCATTTCAGGACTCCGAAGAAATTCTCAAACCAAAGCCACCACGATAATTTGATGATCAGTTCAAGATCATAAGCATTGATCATACGCTAGAAACTATAGTATTCTCAAGCACGAACTGCAGTGGTAATAATCGACAAATTAGGGAATGTAGGAGTACAGGTTGAAGGAGCTCACTTCCAGGGGACGTCGCCGACGAGCATCCAGTCGCCGTCCGTGTCCTTGTATGTGGGCACGTACTCCGTCCCGTTCACTGCGTCCACTTGCTTCCTCTCTTCCTCTCATCGTCGGCGAACTCCCCTGTGCGCCATCCAAGCAAAGCACCCTCATCAGCTAGAACGCTCAACCAAACAGAGCAAAGTGCTGCTGCAGTAACCAGAAGCTGGCGAGGCAGAGGGGGTGGTACTCACGGATGTTGAAATGGGAGAAGAGCTTGTCCTGGAGAGCGCGCTGAGGACCAGGTCGTAGCCGGCGTAGGCCTCGAGGTCCACCTTCCGCAGGTAGGGCGCGCCGTCGACGACCACCTTGACGAACTTTGCGGCCTGCTTGGTCTTGCTGGAGCCCGCGGGATCCCACCTCCTCCGCCAGGGGCAGCCGACGTCGTTGGAGCTGCTGTGCTTGGCCTGGCCGCCATCGTCGGAATGCTGGATCCATCCTCACCAACGCCGCATCTGGGGCCCGGTAGGCAAGTGCCGCCGGCCATGGCCAGCGCCGGACTCGCCACGCCATCACCGGATCCACCCTCGCCAGTGCTGGATCTGGATCCGTGAGGCCAGACCGCGGCGCCGGGGCCACCACGCTGGGTCGGTGCAGCGGGGCGAGAGAGGTCCCAGCACGCGGCGGCCACCTCGGCGAGCGCAAGCTCGAGGAGCGCGGCGTCGTCGTCGGCGAAGAGGCGGCGCACGCCCGGCCTCGGCGTGGAGGCCATGGCAAGCGCCAAAATTCGCCACGCCGTCGCAGGATCCACCTTTGCCAGCGCTGGATCTGGACCCCTGGGCAAGACCACGGCGCCGAGGCCGCCGCGTCATCCTGTACCCCGGACTGCGAGTCATCAGAGTTCGGAACCCGCAGTTCGTTCATGGGAAGACGGTATGAGCCGCGTGCAAGCGCTCACCTTGTCGTCGACGGCGGCGGGCCCCGACTGCGGCGACGGCCGCCGGTCGTCGGGCGCCGCTTCCACGCACCGCCGCGCCTTGTCCTTGCGCCGGGCCTGGATCGCCTTCGCCACCTCTGCGTGCGCAATAGCATCAGAATATCAGTGGGGGAACGGATTAGCTCGCGTCTCCTCCGGAACGGAGGAATCGGGTCACGAGGAAGAGGGATCCACGAAAGGAGGGATGGCACGCACCTTGCAAGGTGACGAGGCGGTAGACCTGACCCAGCAGCAGCGCGTCCTGGGGCTCGATGAGCTTCACCTTGGTGACCCTGGCTCCTCCGCCGCCGCCACCGCAGGGATCAATCTTGGAGACGCGGAGGACCACAACCTGACGTAGTGCCCGGGGTTGCCGCGCATCACCTCGCCCGCCTTGGCCGGCCCGTGCAGCCGCTCCACCTTGCCGCCGGGGTGCTGGATCACCACGGTCTCCGCCTCCACTTCGAACAGCTAGGTATGGGTGCCGGCGGCGCACCCACCGGTAGTTCGCCGCTGCTCATCCCGCCGGCCTGTTTCCACCGAGAGAGGTGGATCTGGATCTGGTTTTCATAATGCGAACCATGCCGTCCACACCATGTATAGATCCGTTGGACGCCATGTCAGCTGTACATCTCGGGACATGTGTATACGTATGTATACAGGATACAAAAAGTGCATATGTTTTGCAGGTTTGTTGCAGGTAAAACACATCCCGATACACAAATGGAGGGTCCAGATAACACCTATCATGCTACCATGGTGTATATTATCTTGGTTCTAACGTTGTCAGGTTATTACAGTTCAAAGAGTATAAGATGAAAAGCTAAATACAAAAGTATGTCATTTGGCCAACTTAAAAGGTTCTTCTTGGGTTACTTCACCATTTGCGTTGAATTGGTTGCTCAGTTTTCATCCTCTCGCCAGTGATCATCTCCCTCTTTCTTTTTGGTTGCGGAAGCTTGACACTGCCGCTTTGAGCACAGCTAGGTTTGCAGATATTCCCACTCAATAAAAAAATAGTTTGCAGATATTCTTGATCCTCTGCTTTTTTCCGCCTTGCAAGTGAAAGATAAAAGAACATATCAAGCAGATGATTTCAGTAGTAGATCGGATTCATGTTTCTTAAAGCACATACTTTTTCTTGATTCTGACATAGCCCAGTACACAGCTGAAACTGAGAACACCACCATATAAAATTGAGAACCATAGAAATTATTTGACTCCAAACTTAAAACTGTTAAAAGAGCTAGGTTTGCAGTTATTACCTAAGGATATGTGCTATGAAACTCCATATAGATTCCGACAAAGGGAACTTAGAGAAAAAGGTGCAGATTCAGGCTGTCTACACTCGTCGTACTCTAAATTCATCATCTAAAAGGAATATTTCATCCTAGTCGTCGATATTCTCTACTCCATACCCAGTTTCTCCGCACCATTCATCCTCTATAACTCTCCTCTATACAAACTACCAAGCTGCAAGTCACACATGTCAGATTTGTTTTATCCTCCCCGCCGCCCCTCTTTTTTTCCCTCCCGGGCCCCTCCTTCCAGCCTCCATCCGCCCCCACCCCTTTCTCTCTCTCTCGCTCGCTCGCTCCCTCCCTCCCTCCTCTCTCCCTCCGCCGTCCCTTCGCAGTGCCCCTCCACCGCCGGCGGCTCCCTCCCGGCGAGGTCGAGCTCGCCGCGGTAATGGCGGCCGGCTGAGGATCTCCGGCCCCGAGCTCGGCACGGCGGCGAGATAGGATCTGCGCGGCTTTTGGGGCGGCGGCCATGGCTCTGTGCGACAGGCGACAGCCATGGCACTGCGCGCGCTGGCAGCGGGCGAGCAGGCGGCCTCGGGCACGCCGAGCGGCGGTCTGGTGCGCCTTCCTCTCCCCCGGTGGAGCTCCCCATCCTCCTTCCTCCCCCTCCCCTCCCCTTCCTCCTCTGTCCCTCTCCCATGGCCACGGCGGCCCCTCCTCCCCTGGTGCGGACGGCGGTCCCTCCTCCCCAGCACGAACGACGGCGGCCTCACTTGCGCCGGGCAGAGGAGCTGTGGCGCGGCCTGCACGGCGCGGCCCCGGTGCCCTCTCGCGGCGCAGGCAGGCCGGGACCAGGCCCCGTCCTCGTGTCGCGCTACTGGCTGCTCCCCGCGCGCGACGCCTCGCCCCCGACACCGATGCCGCAGCCACGGCCCTGCCCGCACACGCGCACGCCGTCGTCGTCTTCCGCTTCGAGCTCGCGGCGGCGCAGGCAGGCCGGGACCAGGCCCCGTCCTCGTGTCGCGCTACTGGCTGCTCCCCGCGTGCGACGCCTCGCCCCCCGACGCCGATGCCGCAGCCACGGCCCCGCCCGCACACGCGCACGCCGTCGCCGTCTTCCGCTTCGAGCTCGCGGCGGCGCTCGAACTCTGCGGTGGCGAGCGGCCATCCTCCCTCGCCAGATCCCGGCGGTGCTCGAACTCCGTGGCGGCGAGGCGATGGCGGAGCGGCGTGGCAGCGGCGGGGCTCCTGTCCCGCGCGTCCTCGCCGGCTCCTCCCTCCCGCGGCGGGGCTCCAGCGGGCGGCGCGGCCTCGACGGCGGGGCTCCGGCGGTGGGTGCGGACCAGAGGCCGTGCGGCGGTGGAGGCGAGCGGAGGCGAGGGCGCGCGTGAGTGGAGGCGCAACGGTGGGAGGCGGGCCCCGTGCCACGGTGGCCGGTAGCACGCGCCCGCTATCGCGCTACATTTGGCGGGCGCGGGACGGTAGCGGGAGCTTTCCCGTCCCCCGCTGCATCGCATTTTTTCTCTATAGCTTACTCACGGAAGCTATTCAGGGTCCCGGTTTGGACAGCCTCATTTTCAGTACAAAATTACTTCTAACCAGATTATCTTTAGTGAGGACAATATTTTGACATATTAGCCACATGAAGATTTTATCTTCAGTTGTGTTTTCCCTTTTAAGATCTTTTTGCGTGGGTATCCATAATCCATTCTACCCATGTGACTTATGAGTATATAAAGATTTAACTGAAAAATATTATTTTCCTAAGACCAAACAAATACTTTGCACAACATAAATCGTATCTTTCAGCTTTAAATACTCGGTCTTACCTTTTGGTAGTTGGTACATTCTCCGAGTGAAACCAGCCCACACCATGGGTCCTCCCAAGAATTGGATCATTTACCACCTACCACGACTTGTAAGATACAACTCTTTTACTTTCAAAAGATCGCTAGAGATCGGTGGTGAAAGGAATCGGATGCTCGTAGTCTAAAAGGGGAGGGAGTGAATTAGAAAACTAAAAATTTTAATCTAAGGCTCCAACTAATTTGCACATAAATTTAAATTATTGCATGCTATCTAGATATACAACTACTGTTCATCTAAGTGAAAAACCTCATCACAAAAGAGTTATGCAACCATAGTCAATCCTAACTTGATCTACACTAAGAACGTAAAAACACACTAAGAACGTAAAAACACACTAGTTGCAAGTATAAAATGCGAAAACGTAAAAAGGTGACGAGAGAAAGCAAACTCTTGACATAAGGATGTATCTGGTATCGGTAGGCACTAAGTCATCTCTAGTCCACATTGTTGAAACACTCAATCAAGAGTATCACTTTTCGGGCACCAAATCTCTACTGGGACTCTTTTTGACTCGCCACAAAGGCTATATCAAGTCACCACGGTCACCTTGATCCCGCTTTCCACTAAGGAGCTTCTACACGAAGAATGGGGGTCTCCACGTCCCCCGCACAAAACTGTCATCGCTGCTCTACACCAAACTGGAGGGTTGATGACTTGCGGCGAGCCAACTCCAAGGGGCCAGTGCACCAAGATACAAATTTGAGTAGCTCTCAAGTACAACACACAAAGCTCAGCACCTTTCTCTTACATTCTCTCATGAGCTAACCTAGCACTCACACTCTCAAGGATGTGCTAAGAACTAAAGGTGTAATCACTTTGCACTTGGATGGTTTGGAGTTGTTTTTCAATATGTATGAGGTGTATTTGGTCTCCAGCAATCTTGATATGTCTGGGGTGAGACCTTTTTATAGCCCACCAACTTGAAATAGTCGTTTGTAGCCATTATCCACTTTTCTGACATAGCATCGATTTAACCGGTGAGGGTCATCGGTTCAACCGGTCACTAATGGCTTGAAACGACTGCTGCTGACTCATCAACCGCCGGTTAAACCGACGCTTAGGTACCGGTTAAACCGGTCTCCACAAAACCTTCATCTGCAGCTACCACGCTCTCCGAACATTGATACAATCAATGCACCGATGCTTGCTTCTTCATCAACAGTTCAACTGGTGCTATTTGATTTCTTTCTTCTGCAACTCCGTATGCTCTGGCAATGCACCCATCAGTAAAAATTTCAATTCCAAGACATCAGTTTAACCGGTGCACTCTTCTTCAGCTGCACCAGACCATCAGCAAAGCACCGACACTTTATGGTTGGTTTAACCAATACTACGAAATAACCGATTTAGTCTGTCAATTACTACTGTCAATTGCGACTGTCAATTTATATTTGATCATTTGAATGGCTTCCGTTACATCTTTGGAATCTAACAAACGCCTTCAAAATATATCTTGAGAAAATATTAGTTCCAATAATTATGTTGTCACACAATCACCAAAATCGCAAACAATTAGCCTAAGGGGGGGCATGATCCTTACATGTGAGTTAGTATGTTTCTTTTTTAATAAGCTGAGAAAACATGAGTGTTTTTTTATGTATTTTTGCCTGATAACATTTTGCCACAACCTGTTATTAAATTTCAATTTCCACCACCAGTTACACAGAACATTTGCATTCATTTTTCTCGGACCTTTATGTCCCCAAGACTATTTTCTTCTTGGAAATACAGATATTCATCCACTTCATCTTATGGTGCGCCCTTCTTCCGCCAGACAGATTGGTGTGCCGGCCGTAACGTGCGCGTCGGTGCCGGAACGCCGAGAAGAAGGCAGTTTGCCACTAATCAACCCCTCGAGAAATTGACAGCGGGCGGCTGGGGGGGAGGGGGGTGGTCTATCTATCGCTTTCTGCGATCGAAATCGATCCTATCGTAGAAGCTGAGGCCATCCTCTGCCGTCTCTCCCAGTTCTGGCGCCACCCTCCGCCGCCGCTCCCACCGCCTCCGCCACCGCCCTCCACAGCTCCCGCCGCCTCTCCCGGCGCTCCCGCAGCTGGTGCCTGCATGCGCTCCCGCCTCTCCCCCGGCATCCCCTCCGTCGACCACCGTCGCCCAGCAACCAGCCGCCGCCACCGCCGGGCTTCTGTGCCCCCTCCCCCCTCTTCTAAGGCCGCCGGTGGCCAGCGCCGCCCCCAGCAATCCCCACCCATAACCCGGCAGCCATCACCGCGGCGAGCTGGAGGAGGAAGAAGAACAGTCGCGTGAGCCCACCTGCAGCGACTGTTCCCCTTCTGCGATGCATCGGTGCGCAGCAGCGCGCGATGAATAGGCGTACCCCTGCTACGCACCGTGCGGACGGCACGGCACGCCCTTGCTCGCTTCTCTGACTCGGGCATCGCACCCGGAGCCCAGCTGCTGCTGGGCTGCGAAGTGAACCGTCACGCATGGCAGAATCGTGCAGCAATGATCAGGAGGCCGGCGGCGGCAAGACTAGTCACGCATCCCCACACCATACCGTCACGCAAAGAGAACTCTGCCATACTCGGCCTCGATTGGGCAGTCGTCCGGTTCCGGGGAACTCGATCACCCATCCTGCTCGGGCAGTCGTGCAGCAATGATCAGTTTCAGTTCAGGCGGCGGCGGCCGCCGCCGGCCGGCGGCGGCGAGGCTAGTCACGCCTCCGCACCATCCCGTCACGCCAAGAAACCTCTGATCTGCATGCTTGCAGCCCTGGACGCCGCGGCCTCGCTCGGCCGGTTCCAATGAAGGCGGCCACCGATCCTACTGGGCTGTGGCCAGTGGCCGGTCACACCGAAAGGTTGCGCAGCGCACAGGACCCCGGGCTTCCAGAACCGTCTGTACTCGCCCGCCCTCTCGCCGGCCGCCACGGCTGACAAGCTTCCAACCTACTCCTAGTACCTGCAGGCCGCAGGGAATCGATTTCATGGCTCCGGTCGTAATCATCCGGCTCGTGCTACTTGTGCTAATTGTGCTGATCGCAATCATCCGGCTCGTCCTATGTTTGGGTCTGTCGCTTTTATTTTCCGGATGGTGAGCTGATCCGAGACGAGATCGGCCGTCGTCGTCTTCGTCCTCGGAGCTCGTAGTGGTCCTGCCTGCCCAGGCCACTGCTCGGCCGCCTACAGTACGTCATACGTGTATCCTTCCTCCCTGTCGGCCTTTATAGTGTTTTGGGAAAATTCGATTCATGCTATCACAACTCCGTGAAATTGGGTTTCACGTTGAAACTCATGCCACTCAATGGCATGGATTTCAACATGAAATCCAACTTCGTGAAATTGTAGTGGCATGGATCAAACTGACCCCTTTCTTTATAGTTCTCGAACCAAGGCGCCACCATGGACACGGCTAGCTCGAGTGTGGCGGGTACCGTTTGCATCCTGGAACTTCCATCACATCATATACATCAATTAGGAGTATATTACATATAGTTAATTACAAAACTAATTGCATGAATTGAGAACTAATTCGTGAGATGATCCATTAAACCTAACTAAATTATAATTTTATAAAAGATACAATAGTAAATATATGCTAATCATAGATTAATTAAACCCTAATATTGCACCTCAACTCAGCGCGCTCTACTCCCTATCCTTGTCCAAAATATGTATACTTAGTTTTGGAAATTTGTCATTAGGGCACCCAAGAGTGAATTTCTCTCTAAAGTATCATCGCATTCGTTTTTTTTTTGGGAGCAAAGGTCCCCTCGCTTTATTTTCTTAGATAAAACATATTTTGATCAACATTACAGTTCAGCGTTATTCTAACACGGTGCGCCTGCCTCAGGGTTTAAAACAGCAACGAGCACACACTGTCAAATCGGATCAGACCGACCTACGCTAGAACTCAATGAAAGCACCACCAGGCGAAGGACTCCAGCTTGTTGTCGTCGGTGAGGTTGAACCTGGGCTCCCCGTCACTTTGGCCTCTAGCAGCAACACCATTTGCTCCAACTCCACGCGATCTTGTTCCTGGCATAGTATGCATCACATTCAATTTTGACTGAATTCTATGGTCTTATCAAGGGAACACTGTAAGAGGCAAAATATTTCAGTGTTCTATAGCCGATGGAATATACGATGTCATACGAAAATTAACCCACGCCCTTTTAGTGTCATTCAGAACCTTCAGATAAAACTTTTGTTTAACTAAGCACACGAGCACGTTTAGTTCGTTTGCCCAGATTAAGCACTCCCATAACGGGACATGGTATATCCTGTCATCCGATAGAACTAGCTAGCTCTAGCGCATCAACCCTTTCTGTTTCTGGCTTTCTCCCTCCCAGCCCTCCCATCCAACGTGGAGATTAGAGAGGACTTGTGTTTGTAGACCATTCAATTAGAATATTACCAACAGGGCAGCCACAACGACATGTCACGGATGTGATGCAGCAGTTCTGCAATTGCATGTAGATGAATCTTAAAAAAATTGATGAGGCTCCCCAATCCATCCCCCAAGACCGTGCGGCGGTGGAGGTGGCTCAGATGGGAGCCGGAGAACGTGAGTTCCTCGGTCAATTTACGCCCTTTCTTCTTGGACATACACATTTTCATCCACTTCATCATATGGTGCGCCCTTCTTCCGCCGTCTCCTCACCAAAAGAAACGCTTTCGAGTTCTAATCAAGCCACTCAATAATGGGCAAAAGACAAATGGACACTCAGGAAATTGGCACATTGTGCGCGTGTGTACGCGAGGCCGGACAGATTATTGGTGTGCCGGCCGTAACGTGCACGTCGGTGCCGGAACGCCGAGAAGAAGGCAAATCAACCCATCAACAAATTGACAGGGGGGCGGCTCGGGCCCGGCGGCTACGCACCGTGCGGACGGCACGGCACGGCACGCCCTTGCCTTCTCTGACTCGGGCATCCACTACTACAGAACAGGTATTTGTTTCAGGTTATTTGTCTCGGCTGCTTTTGGATTCGGGACAATAGGTGACTTTTTGTCCCGGATCCAACGGCTAGCCGGGCCAGCGGAGGACATAGGCCTTTTGTCCCGGTTGGAGTCACCAACCGGGACTTTTTGTTGTCCCGGTTGGTGTCTCCAACCGGAACAATACTCCTTGGCCCCCTTATCCTCTTTCCTCTCCTCCCGCCCGAGCCATTCAGCTCTCTTGTTCTTGCTGTTTTTGGCTCGGGAGAGGGCAGTTCTTGCTCATTTCTTCACCACATTTGTGAAGATCTTTGATTCCCCCATCCATCCATCGGCACTAAAGGTTTGGGGCTTGTTTTTCTCTTCTTCCATTGCTTGTGTAGCTCATTTCATGCTTTAGAAATAGAAAAAATGTGTAGCTTATTTCTTGAACATTTAGATTGCATATATATGTAGGTGTGTTTTTTTTAGATTTAGATGAGTATGTGGATAGTAGAAATTTTTAGAATGAGTTTAGACACTTTATGTGATTTACTTGTATATGTGCTATATTATGGATAGTTGATTTTTGTATTAATGAATGAATTAATGAAATGAGTATATTAGAATTTTTTTGTATTATGAATGGATTATTTTGACACTCTAGTGATGTATTCGTTCATGCTCACACTAAAACAATCTAGAAGCTTAAAAAATCTTTATTTCGAAACAAGTATATGTCGTTAATGTTGGAAATATGCCCCAGAGGCAATCATATTTCCTTGTATTCATGACTAATAAAGTGTTCCTTGAATATTCATGGATGACAACTTGCATTGATTAATGTTTATGTGAAGTATTTGTGAAACTCTTTACTTGTATGAATATTCTAAAGTGTTCCTAGTCAGAGTTCATGTGATGACACACATGAATATTAGACTAGCACATGTATTAGTTGATTGACTACGTTTCACAAGTCATGGATATGGTGATGTCAAACTAATAATGTGGGCTCATGTGAGACATGAAATTGAACTGACCCAACACGAGATGATGACTTCTCATTACACAATATGTACGCTGTGTCCTAAGACCTGAGATCATTGTATGTACTCAAGATGTGAACCGACTTACTTAGGAGCCATCAAACGCTGCACCGTAACAGGGTAGTCATAAAGGTGGCTTTCGGGTCTGTCAAGAAGCATACTATGAGACATAGTCGGTCAAGATGGGATTTGCCCCTCTCTATAAGAGAGATATCTCTGGGCCCCTCGAGTGATTCGGATCAAGAAATGCATGGCCATGCTAGGGTTAAGAGTTAACCAAAAATTCCGAATCACAGGATCGAGAAAGAGTGGTCGGCTTTAAGCTAGACCAAATATCGTGAGGCAAAGGGAACAGTATGTATATGATATTTGTGGTGGCTCGTCTGATATGATCTTTACGTGTGCATAGGAGTTGACATGTCTTGCTAGAGGCCACTGTCTACTATTGGGCCGAGTAAGAGTACTCGGGCCATGTCTATTCGCATGTGAGCCCATAGGGTCACACACTTAAGGGAAAGAAGCCTGATAAGGATGAGATCCGAATTAGACTGGACTTAGGTGCACTAATGGGCCATTTAGGCCCAAAAGGGGACACCCAAGGTGAGGCCCAAGGCAGCCCACCTAAGGGGCTATATAAACAGAGGAGGGGGCACCTAAAAACCCTAACCCTAGCCTTTTCTCGTGCGTGAACAGCACCCTGCTACAGTGTAAACCTATGCAACATAATCACATCCTTAATTAAATTTCATCAACAAGGCATGGTGTAATTAAATGCAGCATGTGTTTCTTGCATAGCGCGGAGATCATTATTAGGCAGAGATTCTTTAAGCATGCAATCAACATTCTCAAGAAACTCTAGCCTATCATCATGAAAAAAACAAGGCATAGAATTTAAACTTTCATTCCGACTATCGATTCGAGCATGAGATTTTAAAGATTACCAACAAAACCAATAGAAGCTTGATAATTCAATGTATACCTTGGCCTCGGAGCTTTTTCATACTCATTGGAGTCGTGGTGCTTTGTGCAAGATGTCATCTTGATGCACTCTTCGTGGTCCGTCGTGGTTTGCTTCTCACGTCAACGTGTGTTGAATGTTGTGCTCTTGTAATCCGTCGTGGTTTGTTTGCAACATCTTCGTTTGTTGAAGGTCGACCGCTTGTGCCTTCATTTCCCAATATCATTGGGGTTCTTCCTCTGCTCCAAGCCTCTGAATTTTATCAAGTACGCTTGATGAAAGCATCGCCCAAGCTCCCCTTCATTGTTGTCATCGTCATCTTCTCTATCTTGTTCTCATCTCGTTGCTCCTGCCTTTTCTTCATGGAATATCTAATGTATACTCAACAGAACATATACCAAAATATAGCTCTATTGAAAAGTTTATGAAATTACCTTTCCAACAAGTGGTCATTCGCTTTAAACAGAGTCCAAACGAGAGAGTTATGACCGTTTTACTTTAGCGCTGCAATCTGTCCAGAGGGATTTCAGAACGCGCAGCGTTGAAAGATTTTATCATAACTCTTCACACCGATCTCCAAAGTTGACACTTCTTAATCCGTTGGAAAGAAGACTTGATGGAGCTTCAAAATAATCTATTATTTTATCATGGTACTTCTCTGATCTTGGACGAAAAACAAATCACAATAGTAACACTTCATAGATGATGATGATCGCACGATTTTCTTCGCGGGCATGCTTCATACCTATTGCATGAACAAATAATTCTTCCCAAAAACATTAGTCTTTAAAATTAATTGACACGGCAGCGTACCTTATTTATCATCTTTTTCTTCATGGAATATCTCCTGTATACTCAACAGAACATATACCAAAATATAGCTCTATTGAAAAGTTTATGAAATTACCTTTCCAACAAGTGGTCATTCGCTTTAAACGGAGTCCAAACGAGAGAGTTATGACCGTTTTACTTTAGCGCCGCGTGCTGTCCAGAAAATTTTAGAGTGCACGACCTTCGATGTTTTGGCCATAACTTCTTGTAGGAACCTTGGATTGACTTCATTCTTGATTCGTTGGAACCAGAACTTCATGGGGATTTTGAATATCCAAAAATATACTGCAATTTTCTTCTAAGGTCGAGCATAATATTGATGATAACAATGTCTTCTTACGAATCGATCCGAAGATGTCGATGATCTTGATCTTGTGGTCTTCGAAGCGTCTTGTTGTGCATCCTTGGCTTCAAGGTCATCACCATTGATTCACCAGCAAGTAGCATGGCTCCAATGGTCTGTCTCCATAGTTCTTGCTTTGCCTAAGGTGTCGGGATCGAAGGAGGCTCCCGTGCTTTGTGTTGATGATCCGAACGGTTTTCTTCCTTGATAGCATCGCTCGATTAGAAGTATATCGAGCATCCCACTGGAGAAGATTGGTGGTGTTGTGGTTCTTCTCATCTTGTTGCCTCTAGCTTTTGTCAACTTCAAATCATCATCTTTTGCGTACACAGCCTTCCAATCATCCTTTGACATCGTCATCACCTTCTTTGTCGGTTGCTACTGCCTCTGTCCTCATTGAATTACCCTTCATCAAGTGCATAACATGTACCAAACTTCTGCTCCATTGCAAGGTGCATCAAATTATCTTTCCAACAAGTGGTCATTCTCCCCAATTGGACTCCGGATAAAGAAGTTATGCTCGTTTTATTACGGCGCTGCAATCTGTCCAGAGGGATTTCAGAACGCGCAGCGTTGAAAGATTTTACCATAACTCTTCACACCGATCTCCAAAGTTGACGGTTCTTAATTCGTTGGAAAGAAGACTTGATGGAGCTTCAAAATTATCTATTATTTTCTCATGGTACTTCTCTGATCTTGGATGAAAAACTCATCACAACAGTAACACTTCATAGATGATGATGATCGCACGATTTTCTTTGCGGGCATACTTCATATCTATTGCTTGAACAAACAATTCTTCCCAAAAACATTAGTCTTTAAAATTAATTGACACGGCGACGTACCTTATTTATCATCTTTTTCTTTGGAGAGTGGGGACTCGATAGCGGATGCTGGGCCACTAACAAAAGTTAGCACCTACCACTAAAAAGCGAATCTTGATGTTGTTGCCGTCATGTCGATGTGGACGTTGTCGATGTTCCATGTCGAGGCTCCTCGATCATCTTGTTGCCGATTGTTGAAATTTGTTGAAATGGATTATGGACTTCTCAAAGTCCAAGTTTGATGTCTAGCTTTTTCCACCTGCTTTCAAGGACACAAACAAGAAAACAAGGGTATATGCAATAATAAAAATTAGGGTTAGTCCAAAAAACTAGATAGATCACCCTAGGGTTCTAGTTGCCGATCCCCGGCAACGGCGCCAGAAAAGTTTGTTGACGCTCCTTAGTGCCCCAATTTATATACCGCAAGCGCACGGGATCGTGTAGCTTTTCCCTTAGAGTATTCCCCCAAGGTTTATCAATCCGTGGATCGACAAAAAACTACCCAAGGTTTTCCATCTAATCTAACGGATGTATCCTAACATGAAGCATGAATTGCACATATATAGTAACCTTTAATAGATACGAGTGTTGTGTAAAAGTTGATCTCATCCATGAACATAGGCGTAACCAAAGCAAAACCAAAGACATGACTAGGCCTACTGTCATCTAGTTGTAGTTCAAGCTAACGAGCAAATAAATCATGCATCTCAATCAATGGGATCTTTAAACCCAAAATCTCCAATCCGATCCTTCGATACCCCATCTACTTAAAGCAACGCCCTGTCACGATGCCCCCATTTGGACGAAAGCACCCTGAAGCAAGTCGAACCCCCTTTAGTAGTTCCGCCATGAACCTCTAGCCACCATGACTACAAGATCATGCTAAGCGATGTATCACGATAATAGATCTAGGATGAAGCAAACCCAAAGAAAAGAACGAAATCGAAAGAGAGAACATGGTCGCTAAAAGATTCGGAAGACATGATTATCATTACTCACATAATAGATTCGTTTGGATCGTCACCACCGATTACATACCATTGACGACCCCAACTAGCTCATGACCTCCACCATGGCACAACCACACAGGGAGGCCATGGCAGCTAGGGGCAGCCTAAGCCATCTCCTAGGCAACTTCGAAGACTTGTGGTGGCCGTCGTCTCCCTCTGGTCTTGGCCCTAGGTTTTTGTCGAGTTCTGGGTGGATGGATGCCGTGAGTTGAATAAGCTGCGAGCTATTTATGAGCCGAGGAAGACACCGGTCGAAGGGGAGGCCGAACCGCCTCAGAAACAGGCAAGGCCGGCCGGCTCATGGGCCTAGGCCGGCCGGCCTACCCTCTTTCAGGCCCGCCTCGATCTCATCTTTTGCGTGTAGACTCCTCGCATCTTGTAGAGTTTATGTCGTTCACGATTGCACCCCTTTGGACGTCGTTATCTTGGAGATATCTTCGAGAAAAAGATAGGATAGAGAAACCTTTCTTAAATCTTCATTTTCTTTACTTAATCCCGAAGTATCTTGATCTAATCTTCGTGGTCTTGGTCCTTTGGGCTCTCTTGGAGGATGGATGTGCTTGAATGGGCTTCGAATCAACATGAGCTTTGGTCCTTCCTTTGGGCTTTGGCCTTCGTCTTTCTCCCTGTTAGCGCTCGATCACGGGCCTCATCGTTTCATGCTCCAAAATAGGCCAAAAACCTGCAAAAACGAAGTTCCTCCAAAATATATGTGCAAATGTGAAAATGACCGGTAATTAGGCCGGGGTTAGGATGGTTAGTGATTTTGATATTAAATTCATGCCATTATCAAGGATAAACAAGGGATAAAATGGGTACTTAAGGAGCGCCAACATTCCCCCCATGCTTAAACCTTGCTCGTCTTCGAGTAAGTCCAGGAGCTTTGCTTATAAAGAAATCAGCGTTGCCCCTCAATGTCCTCTCTGCACTTAGTCATACATAACAAGACATATTTCTCTCTCAAGTATTTAGCATTTAAGTTCATGTTGTTACCGGCTACTTTTTCATTATGGAAGATAGACTAGCAATTAA
Organism: Panicum virgatum; assembly: GCF_016808335.1. Lineage (NCBI taxonomy): Eukaryota > Viridiplantae > Streptophyta > Magnoliopsida > Poales > Poaceae > Panicum > Panicum virgatum. The sequence continues at coordinate 24,876,705 of NC_053153.1, read as the reverse complement.
AGAACAAGCCACAATAATAAATAAATGCAATGCTCTCAAACTTAAGCGAACTTCAAACCTTTACCTTGTTTCATCGTGAAGAGTTTTCAAAAGAATGCATATCAAATATAAGTGAGGTTCTCTTGCAAAAGATCATGGAAATACTCATCTCATCAAGTCTCTCAAGCCTACATTAGATTGTTTTCAACCTATTCTACTCATATATAAAAGTGGAAGGCTTATGTGGAGCTTGGTAGGTAAAAACAATCCTAGCAAAACATTATATCTGAAATATTGTCAAACTAAGAGAGAGATCTATTGGATTTACTGAGACTTGTCAAAAAGGTCATTGGAAAATAATGTTGGAGAGGGAGAAAGATGAAACACACACATTTAGATAGGTGGACACGTGCAAGTGGCAAATGGATGATCCCGAGACACAAATGAAGTTCTCGTTATCGGATTGCACATGGTTGGAAGATTTGAGTATGGAATAGTTCATCAAAGTAACTTGGAAAATTAATGAAGCCAAAAAAAACTAAGGAGCATTTTATTCTTCTCTTTTTTTCTTTCATTTTTCTTTTCTCCTCTTTTTTTCATTTATCTATTTTTCATTTTTTCTTTCTTTTTGCTCCTTAGAACTTTTGATAACATAGAATACTTACCCAGCCATCCCCCCATGCTTGAACGAATGCTCGTCCTCGAGCATGAATAGTGGGAGAACCAACTAGCTACGGTAATTATCTCAAATTCACCTTCTTCTTCGTAGAACCTCTTGAATCTCCGGGGAGCCTTGTCTCCCAAAACTTTTCTTTTATATGGTGCCCTTGATTCTTTTGATTTCGTCAAAATGATAATCCATACTCAAATTAGGTTGTGGTCAAGGAGGTAATCACAAAAAGATATTTTTGATTTGGGGTGGATATCCAGCGAGGTTTGCAAAATTCCCGAAGTAGAAACTCACAATGCATGGATAAATAGGCTAGCAGAAAGAAGGTTACAAAAAAAAACGGAATAACCAGCTTCTTAGTCTCATACCAAAGAAATCAATCTTAATCCAACTCATCAAAATATAAGTTTGCAATCTAAAGGTTTCATCATGAAAGAATATGTATGTATAGGCTTTGGTAGGTAGAACTTTGCAAGAGATTCATAAATGTAGATATCATAGGAATTAAGTTTTCAAATTAAACAACACAAGGTGTAAAGTCATCGGTAGACTTAAATCAAAGAGCAACATAGAATATGTGGGTCTAGAATTTAGTCATTTAACCTCCACAAATAAAAGAGCCGGTATTTAATCATTTTAATTCCATTTAATTGAGAGGAAATGGTCAAGTCATATACAACATAGCGTAGGTAAAACAAAGCAGCAACTTTCATCATTTTTCCATAAGCATAAGACATTGCCAAAATGTATCGATGTGGTGAGCACAAAGTGATGGTGGTTATCATTCATTCAAAACAAAAACAAATCTTGGTTGTACTCCTAGTAGCCATGTTATTATAGGGAGAAATATACAAAGGTTGCATCTATGGTTGAAGGCATATATGTACAAACATTTAGAAAAAGAGAGAGTTGAGGAAGAATTACCGTCCTTCTCGATGCTCGTAATGAAGTGTAGCACGGCCTCCCCTGTACTTAAGCATTGTGCTAAGCATAGAAGAAGAATCATGAGCATCTTGTGGCAACCGTGATTATCTTACTCCATGAGATCTTTCTTCCTTGTCCACGAAATCCTCCCCCATGCTTAGCATGATACTAGGCGTGGAAGGAGAAGATGGACCATCTTGCAATTTTTGAAGTTCTTCCCTCATGTGTATGAATATCATCTTCAATGTATCTTCACCTTTGTTGCCTCAATTTTCCTTCACTTCTTCTTGTACAAAGTCATGGTCCCAATCATTGCTTCACGTCGTCGTCGCCTCCTTCAATTCCTCATTGTCCCATTGCTGCCTCATCTTCATGAATTTTTCTTTCAATTTCCAGAATAGAACGTGTACTGAAACATTGCTCCATTGCGAAGTGGACGAATTTTCCTTTCCAACGAGTCCTCATTCGCCAAAAATTGATTCCGAACAAGAGAGTTATGTCCATTTCGTCCCAGCGCTGCAATCTGTCCCAACGAATTTCAGAACGCGCAATGTTCAATGTTCTTGCCATATCTCCTTGTACGGGTCTTCAAATTCATTGATCTTAGATGCATTGGAATGGAAATTTCATGGAGCTTCTGAATATCAACTTTTTCTTCCTTGTACATCTCTGTCCATGTGCAAAATTTGATGAAAACAGCGGGGCTTGCTCTCGAACTTTGGAGGTGTTGGCGAATTTGATTTCTTCTTTGATCACGAATTCATGGGAACGCTTTGTCATGCCTGTAAAACAATTCAAGTGCACAATCTACCCCTAAGGTGACAGTTGGGAGTAGAAACAATTGCCAACAAACCAAAAACATCCCCTAAGATACTTAACTTGTGGCATAATTAGTCTAGTGAAAATTAAACCTAATGGGTGTATGTGAATGCAAGTGGGAGGTGTGTGTATGCGAATGAGAGGAAAATGGATTTCTATCTTGGTCAAAAGAGCTTAAATACAGAGGTCCGCAAATAAGTTTAAACACCATGTTTACACAAGATTGCAAAAGGTAAATGCTATCATGATAAGCATTACATGGATAGGAAAGCATACATCAATAAGATTGAGACCAAGCTAGCAAAATGAGGGCATGAACAATGGAATGGATGCAAAGTGCAAATGCAAAGTTAGAAAAAACAAGTGTTAGCAAGGTTGAAAGGACCTTTCGATGTCGTTCAGCAACTAGCTTATTCAAAAACAATTGCTAAGAGTGACAAAAAGCCTTCGCGACACTTCAAAAGAAGTGAGGCTTTTGTCAAGGAAAAGGTTATTTATCGAAAAGGACCAAGCAACCGAGCTAACAAGGTTTTAGAAGTAGGTTTATGGGTTTCCTATATTTTTGGCTTAAAACAAAAATTTTGAAGAGAGAGTGTTGGGTATAGAAATTCTATCTAAGGTGGTTTTTTTTAAAAAAACTAGAGAGAAACAAAAGTTAGATTTTTTTTGATAGAAAAACATAACCTATGGTTTTAGGATTGCTCTATGAGTGGTTTTCCTAAGGGTTTTAGGATCTCAAAAGTGAGGCTAGTCAATGTTTTTTTAAAAAAGAGTTTTTTTAAATACAACATGCAATGCAATGCAAGGGTGAGACGAACAACATGGTATGCAATGCAATACGAGGTGGGTGAACAAAATGATATGACATGATGAGGTGGTCTAAAACAAAACAAAAAGTTAGCCTAAGTTAACTAGCCACAAGTTTAGAATCAAAGGGTGGGGCAACACTTCATATTTCCCTCTAAAAGGACACAAATAAAAAGACTCTAAACACTAATAGGTACACAAAAAGGTCTAAAAGTTTCCCAAGATCAAATAACAAAGTGCTCCCTCAATAACATTTAGAATGAACAACATGAAGTTATGGTTTTTGTTAGAGCAATGGTACAATGTTACTTGATATTCCGATTAAAGAGTGCAATGTAGACGGTCATATTAATATATATAAAATAAAAGATCGGGTTGCCTCCCGCAAAGCGCTTTATTTAAAGTCATAGAGCTCGACTTTCTTACCTTCAAATTGATGCGAAGCCATGGTCCATCATGCAAGAGGTGAAGGTGTTCCATGCAGCTCTTATTCCGCTTCCCATGTTGGACATGATCAATCACGCTTAATGGAAAATTTGTCCAATCGTCTCTCACATCATCGTCACCTCCTTCTTTGTTGTCCTTCGTCGCTACCTTTCTTTTCACAGATTTTCCTCTCTGTCCAGATTGGGAGTTGTGCCAACCAATTGATCCAATGCAAGGTGCACGAAATCTTCTTTCTAACAAGTCTTCATTTGCCCAAAACGCATTCCAATTGAGGGAGTTATGCCCCTTTTTCCCCGTCACTGCAATCTGCCCCGTCCTGATTTCAACACGTGCATCTCCGATGTTTGAGACATAGCTCCTCCCGTGGGTCTTCAATTGTATCGATCATGGATGTGTTGAACCGAGGACTTGATGAAGATCCTGAATATTCAACTTTCTTGCATTATAAATCTCTAGACTTGTGCACAAAATTGATGAGGCTTAGCGACGTCCGTTCTTGAAACTTGAAGATGTTGATGATGGTGTTCAAAATTTTGGGCATGGTTTGCCTCCTCATCATTTAAGTTTCATGTCCTGCATGGTTAGTGAAATTCGGGGCTTCTCCCGACATGTGCTCTTTTAGGGTCATGAGCTTGACCAAGCGCAAAGCAAGATCGAAATTTGTAATTATTTGTAAACATATGCAACATAATCACATCCTCAATTAAATTTCATCAACAAGGCATGGTGTAATTAAATGCAGCATGCGTTTCTTGCATAGTGCGGAGCTCATTATTAGGCAGAGGTTCTTTAAGCATGAAATCAACACTCTCAAGAAACTCTAGTCTATCATCATGAAAAAAACAAGGCATAGAATTTAAACTTTCATTCCGACTATCGGTTCGAGCATGAGATTTTAAAGATTACCAACAAAACCAATAGAAGCTTGAGAATTCAATGTATACCTTGGCCTCGGAGCTTTTTCATACTCATTGGAGTCGTGGTGCTTTGTGCAAGATGTCATCTTGATGCACTCTTCGTGGTCCGTCGTGGTTTGCTTCTCACGTCAACGTGTGTTGAATGTTGTGCTCTTGTAATCCGTCGTGGTTTGTTTGCAACATCTTCGTTTGTCGAAGGTCGACCGCTTGTGCATTCATTTGCCAATATCATTGGGGTTCTTCCTCTGCTCCAAGCCTCTGAATTTTATCAAGTACGCTTGATGAAAGCATCGCCCAAGCTCCCCTTCATTGTTGTCATCGTCATCTTCTCTATCTTGTTCTCATCTCGTTGCTCCTGCCTCTTCTTCATGGAATATCTAATGTATACTCAACAGAACATATACCAAAATATAGCTCTATTGAAAAGTTTATGAAATTACCTTTCCAACAAGTGGTCATTCGCTTTAAACAGAGTCCAAACGAGAGAGTTATGACCGTTTTACTTTAGCGCTGCAATCTGTCCAGAGGGATTTCAGAACGCGCAGCGTTGAAAGATTTTACCATAACTCTTCACACCGATCTCCAAAGTTGACACTTCTTAATCCGTTGGAAAGAAGACTTGATGGAGCTTCAAAATAATCTATTATTTTCTTATGGTACTTCTCTGATCTTGGACGAAAAACAAATCACAATAGTAACACTTCATAGATGATGATGATCGCACGATTTTCTTCGCGGGCATGCTTCATACCTATTGCTTGAACAAATAATTCTTCCCAAAAACATTAGTCTTTAAAATTAATTGACACGGCAGCGTATCTTATTTATCATCTTTTTCTTTGGGGAGTGGGGACTCGATAGCGAATGCTGGGCCACTAACAAAAGTTAGCACCTACCACTAAAGAGCGAATGTTGATGTTGTTGTCGTCATGTCGATGTGGACGTTGTCGATGTTCCATGTCGAGGCTCCTCGATCATCTTGTTGCCGATTGTTGAAATTTGTTGAAGTGGATTATGGACTTATCAAAGTCCAAGTTTGATGTCTAGCTTTTTCCACCTACTTTCAAGGATAGAAACAAGAAAACAAGGGTATATGTAATAATAAAAATTAGGGTTAGTCCAAAAAACTAGATAGATCGTCCTAGGGTTCGAGTTGCCAATCCTCGGCAACGGCACCAGAAAAGCTTGTTGACGCTCCTTAGCGCCCCAATTTATATACCGCAAGCGCACGGGATCGTGTAGTTTTTCCCTTAGAGTATTTCCCCAAGGTTTATCAATCCGTGGATCGACAAAAAACTACCCAAGGTTTTCCATCTAATCTAACTGATCTATCCTAACATGAAGCATGAATTGCACATATAGAGTAACCTTTAATAGATACGAGTGTTGTGTAAAGTTTGATCTCATCCATGAACATAGGCGTAACCAAAGCAAAACAAAAGACATGACTAGGCCTATTGTCATCTAGTTGTAGTTCAAGCTAACGAGCAAATAACTCATGCATCTCAATCAATGGCATTTGTGAGGTGGTTCATGCAACTGCACTGCCGGCTTCCATCTGCACTGCATCAACGCGCTACAGAAGTTCCGCAACCGCGCATCTAGTGGTAATCCCGTGATCTATAACCGCAGTAATCCTAGTTTATGCGGTAGAAAATTTTTGTTTTTGCTACCCCATATTCTTACAGCGGTATCAAGAGACAGTGCTGTCTCGTTATAGATTCGGATATGTGCGTATGGAGATATGTGTAGTTTCAGATCTATCTTTGACCCAGTTTCGTAAACTAGCTGCGAAGGTTGTGCAACGACATACTCCTACCGATCGGTTTTCCGCCATCGGAGTTAAGTGATGCACATAAACCCGGTCGCTGCGGTTGGAGATCAATGTGATTGGTCGAATCGAAACTTTGAGCATAAGCCAGATGCATAAAATGCATAGGGCAGTAGATTGGATCTACTGCGAATTCCGTTTTGTTATAAAAGCGTGTTTTACAGTAAAACAGTCATAATTTTTGCATACGAACTCGGATTTAGGCAAACTTTATATCGATTTTTATCTACAGAAAAAGTTAGACTTGGTTCAGAACACCATTGCTGTTTTCAAGAAATTTAGATTTACGAAATTCAGCCCAGAAGATAGAGTGTTCGGCGTTTTAAGTTCGGACGTCGGAATCGCATAACTCTGTTTTGCAGGTTTTCTGATCAGTATGGCCTCTATGTGTATGTGATGCATGAGTGTAATTGTTTCATGACCTGCATATCGTGATTATGACAATTCGGACGGAGCCATATGAATTTTTGCATTTGATGTAATGGACTGCGTGCCAACCTGTGATGATCCAAGTCGTGAATGTAATTTTATTTACTAGCTATTAGGTGTAATAGCAAGTTCTAGTTTTTGGAGTTTTCATCACATGAAGGTTGGTGCACATGTACATGGAGATGGAGATCAACATGGTGAACAAGTTCCATGAAGATGGAGATCTACATGGCGAACAAGTTCTATGGAGATGGAGATCACCAGAAGAATAAGGGCCATACTGATTCACAATTATGTGCTTGCCGTTCTTGACGTTTTACTACTACGTGCATCAGAGTAGAAGTAGAATGATCCCTCACAAATTTCGAGCTATCATACCCTACCAACTAAACCTTGCACTGTCACATGTCTTGTACGATTGGTGGTGGGTCTATGAAATTAGGGCGCCACTGGTTTTCCTTGACTAGACAGGCTGTATCGGATACATGCACGCATAAAGGGTTGGTTAGCTTGACAAGGTCATCTTAACAGTTAAGGACCTAGGGGCATAAAGGTTGGGAGTGAGACATGGAGATGTCACCCAACAACAAGAGTCATATGTGATATGATTAGCAAAGAGTTGCTTACCGATCTATCTAGTCTTCTAGCGGTGATGCTAAAGCTCACTAGTCGACTTGATAGTTGTGGGTCTTGAATCGCTAAGAATCAATAGAGGGATATTGATTTTAGTGGGAGTAAATTCTGTTAATTGCTTAATATCGTTCACTCCATAATTAATACGTTTGTCTTAGTAATTTGCATTATTATTTTGTTGTAGATCATGGTCCGCAATAACACCCAATCATTTTCATTGCGTTCGGTCCTTGAGAAGGACAAACTGAATAGGACTAACTATGCGGATTTGATCCGCAACCTGAGAATTGTTCTCAGGGCAGAGAAAAAGGAAGATGTTCTAGATACCCCATTACCAGAAGAGCCTGCTGATGATGCACCTGCTGAGGAAAAGACTGCTTACAGAAAGGCTTGTGATAACAACCTTGAAGTAAGCTATCTTATGCTCGCTTGCATGGAACCTGACATACAAATGCAGTTCGAGACAAACTATGAGGCACGTGATATGATCATGGCGCTTCAGGACATGTTTCAAACTCAGGCCAGGACTGAAAGGTTCAATGTGTCCAAGGCCTTTGTCGAGAGCAAGCTGGCAGAAGGCGCTGCAGTGGGTCCGCATGTAATTAAGATGGTTGGTCACACACAGAGATTGGAGAAGCTGGGCTTCCAACTTGGCCAAGAGTTGGCCACTGATTTTATTCTCGCCTCTTTACCGCCAAGCTATGGGAACTTCATCTCGAACTACCACATGCACAGGGCTGAGAAGGGCTTGAACGAGCTGTGCGGCATGCTCAAGACGGCAGAGAGTGACATCAAGAAAAGCACAAGTCGTGGCCATGTGATGGCTGTCCAGAATAAGCCTACTTTCAAGAAGAAAGGTTCTTCTTGGAAGAAGAAGAAGGGCAAGGCTAAGGTTGCGAACCCCGAGCCAAACCCTACACCCAAGGCTAAACCTGGATCAGCTGCAGACAAGGAGTGCTTTCATTGTCACCAGCCAGGACACTGGAAGAGGAACTTCAAGCTGTACCTAGCCACACAGAAGAATCGTTCTTCCACCTCGGGTACGCTTGTTGTTCATATTACAGAAATATTTCTCACTGACTCTTATGTTAATTCTAGGGTATTTGATACCGGATCGGTTGCTCATATATGCAATTCGATGCAGGGAATGACAAAGAGTAGAAGCATTGAAAGAGGAGAAGTTGACTTCCGCGTCGGCAATAATGCAAGAGTTGCTGCTGTGGCCGTCGGGAAGATGCAACTTCACCTACCGTCAAGATTTGTCTTGGAGCTTAGTAATTGTTATTTTGTTCCTAGTTTGAGTCGAAACATTCTGTCTCCTTCATGTTTGATGAAGGATGGTTATTCTTTTGCGAGTGAAAACAATGGTTGTGCTATCTCTAAGAATAATATGTTTGTGGCTTTTGCGTCCATTGTGAATGGGCTATTTGTTTTAAATCTTGATGATTCACCTATCTGTAATATTAATGCTAAAAGGCCTCGGCTTGCTGATTTGAATCCTACCTATATGTGGCATTGTCGTCTTGGTCATATAAGCGAGAAACGCATGAAGAAGCTCCATTCGGATGGACTTCTAACTTCGTTTCATTTTGAGTCATACGAGACATGCAAAGCTTGTTTGCTAGGCAAGATGACCAAGACGCCATTCATAGGTTTTCCAGAAAGAGCATCGAACTGGAACTCATACATACTGATGTATGTGGACCAATGAGCTCGATTGCTAGAGGTAGATTGCTAGAGAAATGGTGTGTCTGAGCGACGTTATCGAACTCTATTGGACATGGTTCGATCAATGATGAGCCAGTCGGACCTACCGTTATCATTTTGGGGTTACGCTCTAGAAACAACAGCTTTTACATTAAATAGGGTGCCATCAAAATCCGTAGATAAGACACCATATGAGATATGGACTGGCAAGACTCCCAATTTGTCATTTCTAAAGATTTGGGGTTGTGAAGCATATGTCAAACGACTCCAATCTGACAAGCTTGTACCCAAATCGGATAAGTGCATATTCGTGGGATACCCAAAGGAGACCTTAGGGTATTACTTCTACAATCGATCTGAGGGCAAAGTGTTTGTCGCTCGGAACGGAGTTTTCCTAGAGAAAGAGTTTCCAAAGGAGAGAAAAGTTGAAGAACGGTGCAACTCGAAGAAGTTTGAGATGAGCCAATAGGACAAGACTCTACAAGTGACGCCAATGTAGCTGAACAAGTTGAGATGCCTATGGCAACAGAAGCACCTCCGCAACCACGAAGGTCAGCAAGGCTCCGCGCAGCACGGAAATTATTATTGTTAGACAATGATGAGCCTGCAATATATGCAGAGGTGATGGCAGACCCTGACTCTGAGAAATGGCAAGATGCCATGAAATCCGAAATAGAATCCATGAAGGAAAATCAAGTTTGGAACTTGATAGACCCGCCTGATGGTGTGAGAACCATCGAGTGCAAATGGATCTATAAGAACAAGAAAGATATAAATGGAAATGTTCACATCTATAAAGCTCAACTTGTCGCAAAAGGTTTTCGACAAGTTCAAGGAGTTGACTACGATGAGACTTTCTCGCCCATGTGATGCTTAAATCTGTTCGGATTATTCTAGCTATTGCTGCATATTTCGATTATGAAATATGGCAGATGGATGTCAAAACAGCTTTCCTTAATGGAAAGCTGACCGAGGACGTGTATATGATGCAGCCCGAGGGTTTTGTCGATCCGACCAATGCTTGAAAGATATGCAAGCTTCAAATATCCATTTATGGATTAAAGCAAGCATCTCGGAGTTGGAATATTCATTTTGATGAAGTAGTCAAAGGGTTTGGCTTCATTAAAAACGAAGAAGAAGCTTGTGTTTATAAGAAGGAAATTGGGAGATATGTTGCATTTCTAATCTTGTATGTAGATGACATACTGCTGATTGGAAATAATATTCCTATGCTTGAGTCCGTAAAGACTTCATTGAAAAATAGTTTTTTGATGAAGGATTTAGGAGAAGCAGCATACATACTGGGCATCAAGATCTATAGAGATAGATCAAAGAGGCTTATATGATTAAGCCAGGATACTTATATTGACAAAGTGTTGAAACGGTTCAACATGGAAGAGGCGAAGAAATGGTTCTTGCCTATGTCACATGGCATACATCTTAGCAAGAGTCAGTGTCCTACGACAACTGATGAGTGGGATCACATGAGCAAAGTTCCATATGCTTCGGCAATTGGATCTATTATGTATGCAATGATAAGTACCCGTCCAGATGTTTCTTATGCTCTAAGTGTTACAAGTAGATACCAGTCTGATCCGGGTGAGAGTCACTGGACAGCTGTGAAGAAAATTCTTAAGTACTTAAGAAGAACTAAGAATGTGTTTTTAGTCTATGGAGGTGAGGAAGAGCTCGTTGTAACGGGTTACACTGACGCTAGCTTCCAAACTGACAAAGATGATTCAAAGTCCCAATCAGGTTACGTGTTCACAATAAATGGTGGTGCTGTTAGCTGGAAGAGTTCCAAGCAGGAGACAGTGGCCAATTCTACAACAGAAGCCGAGTACATCGCAGCTTCGGAAGCTGCGAAGGAAGGTGTTTGGATAAGGAAGTTCCTTATTGAGCTTGGTGTGTTTCCTAATGCCTCTAGCCCGCTGGATCTCTAATGTGACAACAGCGGAGCCATTGCGCAAGCCAAAGAGCCAAGGAATCACCAGAAGAGTAAACACGTTATGCGGCGATTTCATCTCATTCGAGGGTTCATCGATCGGGGTGAGATCAAGATATGCAAAATACTCACGGACCTGAACATTTCAGATCCGTTGACAAAACCCCTTCCATAGCCCAAGCATGAGAGGCACACAAGAACAATGGGTATTAGATACATTCTGGATTGACTCTAGTGCAAGTGGGAGACTGTTGGAAATATGCCATATAGGCAATCATATTTCCTTGTATTCATGATTAATAAAGTGTTCCTTGAATATTCATGGATGACAACTTACATTGATTAATGCTTATGTGAAGTATTTGTGAAACTCTTTACTTGTATGAATATTCTAAAGTGTTCCTAGTCGGAGTTCATGTGAGGACACACATGAATATTATACTAGCACATGTATTAGTTGATTGACTACGTTTCACAAGTCATGGACATGGTGATATCAAACTAATAATGTGGGCTCATGTGAGACATGAGATTGAACTGACCCAACACGAGATGATGACTTCTCATTACACAATATGTACGCTGTGTCCTAACACCTGAGATCATTGTATGTACTCAAGATGTGATCTGACATACTTAGGAGCCATCAAACGCTGCACTGTAATAGGGTAGTCATAAAGGTGGCTTTCGGGTCTGTCAAGAAGCATGCTATGAGACATAGTCGGTCAAGATGGGATTTGCCCCTCTCTATAAGAGAGAGATATCTCTGGGCCCCTCGAGTGATTCGGATCAAAAAATACATGGCCATGCTAGGGTTAAGAGTTAACCAAGGATTCCGAATCACAGAATCGAGAAAGAGTGGTCGGCTTTAAGCTAGACCAAATATCGTGAGGCAAAGGGAACAGCATGTATATGATATTGTGGCGGCTCGTCTGATATGATCTTTACGTGCGCATAGGAGTTGACATGTCTTGCTAGAGGCCACTATCTACTATTGGGCCGAGTAAGAGTACTCGGGCCATGTCTATTTGCATGTGAGCCCATAGGGTCACACACTTAAGGAAAAGAAGCCTGATAAGGATGAGATCCGAATTAGACTGGGCTTAGGTGCACTAATGGGCCATTTAGGCCCAAAAGGGGGCACCCAAGGTGGGGCCCAAGGCAGCCCACCTAAGGGGCCATATAAACAGAGGAGGGGGCGCCTAAAAACCCTAACCTAGCCTTTTGTCGTGCGTGAACAGTACCCTACTACAGTACCACGTGTGAACAGTAATGCTGCTGCAGTACCGCCCCCTCCCTCCTGTGCGCCAAGCCCTAGGTCGCCCTCGCGGACCTAGCAGTCGGGATCGCGATGCTTCTTCCCGTATGTGTGGACTTCATGGAGGTACTGCGCTTGCTGCACAAGGACGAACCGTTCGTGAGGTGGTTCACGGAACTGCACTGCCGGCTTCCATCTGTACTACACCGACACGCTACAGAAGTTCTGCAACCGCGCGTCTAGTGGTAATCTCGTGATCTATAACTGCAGTAATCCTGGTTTATGCAGTAGAAATTTTTTGTTTTTGCTACCCCATATTCCTACAGTTAATCTCCATTCAACGGTGATGGCACTACATTTCGGGGATACACGATGCTTTATAAAGACGTCGCCAATGGGCTGGTCGCAACACCAGCATTTTCGATTGATGCGAACATAGCATTTGGCACAGTCAGCGTGGCCGTTGTTGCACTGAGAGCATATCAACGAGCATGATGCCTGTGCCAAGTGCTGTGCTCGTATCAACCGTAAATGTTGGTGTTGCGACTGGCCTATTGGTGACGTACTTGTATAGCAACGTGTCCCCCAGAAAGGCAGTGTCATCACCGCAGGGTCGAGGTTACCGACATATACATTTTCTGAAATAAATTTTTTTTTTCTTCTAGAGGGTTTCTTGATATTGAAAAGAGTGTTCTCCTGAAACTGAAGGGTGTCAAAATAATTAGGAGTTATAGAGATTTCTTTCAATTAAATAGAGATTTTGTCTTTTTTATATGTTTTTATTGTTTTTTTGCAAGAGTAATTAATCTGATCATTGTAATTATCATAGTAAATAATATTTGTATTTTAATTATAAGAATTTATAATTTTGTGAAAAATAAAAGTGTTTTCCAGTAAAATATGGCTTCAGCAGCTGGAGGGAGTGGCACCGGCGGGGGTGATCGTTGTCCTTCTGGAGAGAGGGGCACAACTCCAGTAGGTCGTCCGTGCAAAAAATCTAGCGCTTTTCATAGGACAGCACTCCGTTATTTGGAAAAAAATATAGAAAATGTGAGGCAAGGGGCGAGGAACCTCCTTTTGATCTTGAGGATTTGTTGCGGCGTTACAGTTCGGCACCACCAAACTCGGAGGTTTAAGCTCGCCATCTTCTTCTGCGCCAGCAAGAAATCCGTCAGAGCATTTTGCTTTCCCACGCAATGCCGGTTGAAAACCTATGTGTTGTTGTGTGAATTTTTAAGTTGCATGTTGAGTACTCCTTTGTTAAATTCTGTAATGGATTAAGTATTTATTTTAATTAATCATGATGTATGATGGATATTCCAGATCTTTTAATTATTCATGTTATGTTACATTTAGTTTAATTTAGGTTTGATATCTTTTATTTATTCGATACGTGTAAAGAATTCAAATCGATTCCTTTAAAATGCAGATGGACCAGCAATGGATGTACAATGCTGACCGACGTTCGAATGAATTCATTGAAGGTCTGCATTATTTCTTATCTGTGGCTGAGACAAACAAACATAATGGTTTTATGTGATGCCCGTATGTTTATTGCAAGAATAACAAGGATTACTCCTCTTCAAGAATCCTACACAGCCACATTTTCGCAAATGGTTTCATGGAGAAGTATGTTTGTTGGACGAAGCATGGTGTAGCGAAAATGGCCTCTCATGCCATATTTCAATATAATATTTTGGCGATTGATGACACACACAACACTTGGACTAATGTGATTGTTAAGATGACTATTCTCAGGCTTTTAGGTTCAAGTGATGACAAAGAGAAGAGAGGCGTAGCAAGGCCCGAAGGGCCACCCCTACGGGTCTCAGGGCAGCGCCCTGAAACCTCTTCGGTCCAAAGGACAAGAATCGAAGAGATTGTGAAGAAATTCAATACACCGGTTGAACCGATGTTAAGGAAAAGACACACGCCGGTGTAATTGTCCAGAAGCTGGAAACTGAAGATACACTCACCGGATTAACCGACGTTGAAGAAAATGCATACGTCGGTGCATTGCCAAACGAAGACCGATGAAAATACATACACCGGTTGAACCGACGATGCATCGGTCAATTGCATCGGTTCAGTTGTCCAGAGAGGTGGTTTTTGGAAGAACGTGAAGAAGTTACAATCACCAGTTAAACCGACGCTAATTTTACATACATCGGTTGATTGCATCGGTTAAACCGGCGATACACCGGTTAATTGCTAACGGCTAGTTTTTCAAGTAGCAGTTTATATACACCGGTTGAACCGATGATGGCTTTTGGGGTACGTCGGATTAACCGGCGTTAAGCACATTTCAGGCAGCTTTTCTCCAACGGCTATATTTGCTTGTGCTGCCTATATATACCCCCAAGGCCGGGTCATTTGCGAGTGCTGGAGTTCAAGGAAGTATACAAGAGCTAAAGATCATCTCCAACCACCATAGAGCTTCATTGTACATCATATAGGCTTAAGCACACTTGTGAGAGTGCTTAGTGCTTGTTTAGGCTTAGTTCTTTAGAGAACTAGCTTGAGAGAAAGCCTTGCTGCGGCAAGCACCTTGTGTACTCGTCGTGTGACCCTCCGACTTGGTGTGGAGTGGCAATGACACTTTGTGCGGGGAAGGAGGCCCCTACTTGGTGTTAAAGCTCCAAGATAGTGAAGACGGTGCCGTGGTGACGCTTCGAGATAGACGGTGGCGGTGACCTCGTCTTTGTGACTTGGCGTCACTTAGCCTTTGCTTGTCGGGAGCCTTGGAGGCGTGGCAAGACGGTGATCAAGCGAAGAGACTCGGCATCACACTTGTTCGTGTTGGACAAGTGGCCGTGGACGTAGGGAGGGACTTTGGTGTCCTAACCGAACCACGTTAAATCGTGTGTCTTGGTGTCTTCACGGGAGTTTGCATATCCTCTCCCTTACCGCTTTACTTACCGCATTACGTTTCCGCATTTACTCTTTCTTGCTTACCTTTACTTTCCTAGTTAGTTTGATTAGGATTGGCTATAGGTTGCAAGTCTTTTGGGATAAGTAGAGGGTAGCATAGATAAACCTTAGTCATAACTAGCATGTGTAGGACGTGTTAGGTTTATCTTATGCAATTAGATTGAGCCCTAGGTTAAAAAGCGATTAGCGACCCTATTCACCCCCTCCCCCTCTAGGGTCGGACACCCCGGTGATCCTTACACATGGAGAACAGGGGGTTACCATGGAAGACAATGAAGAAGAAGATTTTGACGACCACTTTCCCGGGAATGCTGGATTCGGTGCATTCAATGACGATATTCCCATGGAAGAGCCCGAAGTAGATGTAGCAGAAGATGATCACAGCGACGATCTGGGACAGGCACTGCACAATATGTGGGCAGACTGTGAGAGTGAAATGGAGAGGTTGAAGTTCTGGAAGATATTAGAGGACCACCGTAAGTTGTTGTACTCAGATTGTGAAAATGGATTGAAGAAGTTTGGCACCACCTTGGAGTTGCTGCAATGGAAGGTGACAAATGGTGCATCCGACAAGGGATTTCGTGAATTACTGAAATTTGTTAAAAAAAATACTCCCTAAGGACAACGAATTGCCTACCACAATGTATGAAGCCAAACAACTTGTTTGCCCTCTAGGATTGGAAGTGCAAAAGATACATACATGCCCCAACGGCTGCATCCTCTACCGAGGCGAGTACGAGAATTTAGATGCATGTCCCGTATGCAGTGCATTGCATTACAAGATTAGAAAAGATGATCCTGGCGATGTCGAGGGGAGCGTCCCTGAAAGAGAGTTCCTGCGAAGGTCATGTGGTATTTGCCTATAATACCACGTTTGAAGCGTCTGTTTAGAAATAAAGATAATGCTAAGTTGATGTGATGGCACAAAGAGGAACGCAAGCAAGACTCGATGTTAAGACACCCCGTTGATGGGTCGCAGTGGAGAAAAATAGATAGAACGTACCCTGAATTTGAATTGAATGCGAGAAACATAAAGTTCGGTTTGAGTACGGATGGCATGAATTCTTTTGGTGAGATGAGCAGTGGTCATAGCACTTGGCCTGTGACTATTTGTATGTACAATTTTCCACCATGGCTCTGCATGAAACGGAAGTTCATCATGATGCCAGTGCTTATCCCGGGCCCAAAGCAGCCAGAAAATGACATTGATGTGTATCTAAGACCATTGGTCGAAGAACTCTTATTGCTCTGGGGCGATGAAGGTGTACGGATGTGGGATGAATACAAATAGAAAAACTTCAACCTACGAGCATTGTTGTTCGTAACGATCAATGACTGGCCGATTCTTAGTAACTTCTCAGGACATTCGAACAAGGGATATAAAGCATGCACACACTGTTTAGATGATACCGATAATATATGGTTGACTCACTGTAAGAAGGTTGTATACATGGGTCATCGTTGGTTTCTTCCCATCAGGCATCCGGTACGAAAGAAGGGCAAACATTTCAAAGGCCAAGCGGACCACTGAACAAAACTGATGCACCGTAGTGGTAAAGGCGTCTTCGACATGGTAAAAGATCTAGAAGTTATTTTTAGAAAGGGACTTGGTAGCCAACCTGTTTCGAACGAAAACGGAATGGCGCCCATGTGGAAGAAGAAATCAATATTTTGGGAGCTACCATATTGGAAAGTCTTAGATGTTCATCATGCAATTGATGTGATGCACCTCACGAAGAATCTTTGCGTCAACCTGATAGCATTCTTGGGAGTTTACGGAAAGACAAAAGATACACTAGAAGCACATCAAAAATTGCAACTTGATAGCAACCTGTTGAATATGATTACCGAAGTTGGTGGTGCACAAGGAGATGCCCCCGAACAAACTGATGATGGCAGCAATACCGACATATATTTGAATATATCCGGTGACGGAATTGAGGCACCATCCATTCAGGATGACGCTGCTGGTGAACAAAGTGCTAATGTACATATCACAACTATACTTACTTGTATTGAAAATCATATTTTCATCTGAATCTATATGAATACTATATAAATATATGAATGCTTTTTATAGCCGTCTGGATCATCGTCGCAGCAGAAAAAGACGAAACGAGGCCCGACAAAGAAACTGGAAGGGTCGTACATTATAACGGAAGTTGGTCCAGATGGTGAACTGATCGCTCCAGAAGCTGCCACCAAAAAATTTGTAAGACAATCTGGATGTATTGTCAGGGACCACATCCCGATCAGCTTCAGGCTATGGAAAGCTTCCAATCCAAGCGAGGAACGGAATGCGGTACCCGAGAGAGAAAAAGAATGGTGCTGGCGGGAGCTTAAGAAGAGCTTCATGGTTCCAGTTGAATCAGAAGAGATATGCAACCGCTGGACCTTGAGCAAGATGGCTGAACAGCTGCAATCATTCAAGAAAATTTTGACGAAGAAATATATCAAGATCGGGACCACACCCGTGTTTACCGGCGAGCTCGAAAAGCTCAGGGGTCACTGGGATGCATTTGTACAATACAAGTCTTTAGAGCTTGGACTTCAGAAGGTGCAGAAGACCAAAGATAATGCATCGAATAAAGTGTACCATCACACTCTAGGGCAAGGAGGCTACAAGCTTGCAATACCTAAATGGGAGAAGATGGAGCAGGATCTGCTTGACAGAGGCATCCAACCTGCGACCATGAACTATCCTGAAAGGTCAAGGACCTGGTTTTATGGTCACGGGGGAAGCTTGGACCCATTGACTAGGGCCTGCATCTATGGGCCAAAAATCCAGCTAGCAGCCCAGAGACTACAGGAGGCCATACAAGCAGCGGCCGAGGTAACATTCCAGCCGGATAGAGAGAGGAACGAGTTGACTTACGCCCTTGGGAATCCAGAACATCTGGACCGCATAAGAGGCAAAGACGTGGTTTAGTGGAAGTATGGGTTCAGGGATTACATTGAATCATATAGAAGTCGGCAAAGAAGAAAGAATGATGAGCGGGAGCACTTGAGAAGGCTAGAGGAACTGCTCATATCACACAATCAAAGACTAGAGGAAGAGGTTCAACGCCAAGTGGCCATAGCAATGAGCCAGCAACAGCAAGCGCAACCGGTTCCTCCAGAGCCTAATGTCGCAGCCGATCATCTGTCTCAGCGGAAAAGCAGCTGCTCTTCCACAGACGTCGCCGTCGAGACAACGGGGATCTAGACCGCAGTTGAAGCAACGGCCCCGCAGTGATTTCCAGTGGATGAGATCACCCAGCGAACACCTTGTGACCTGCAGACTGTCATTAAGAACTTAATGTTCAATGTTGCGTACGGTACTGCCATGCCAACCCAACCAGGCGACGTGTACCACGGCCAGCAAATTCCGGCAGGATACACAAGAGTTGGTGTTGAGCAGGTGTGCTAGGGTTGGGAGACGCTCGAGCTTGATATTCCTAGAGGCGATGGGGAGAGAACACTAGCAGAAGCCATTCATGGCTACATCCTATGGGATAAGCGCTACATCGTCCTAAAGTCGGATGATCGAACACCAAGACCGGCATCTCAGCATGCCTCTCCAAGGCCGGCATCTCCGCAAAACTCCCCAAGGGCAACACTGTCTCGGCAAGGTTCACCGACACATTCTCCATCGCCATCATCTCATGCACCGATGAACACTCAAGCGTCACCGTCACCTCCTTGGTCACCCCATCCGCCGCTAGCAAAGAAACAGAAATAGCCGCCGACAAAGAAGGTAGATGCACCGGCTAAGGTGCCTCCTAAGAAGAAGGAACAGAGGAAAAAAACTAAGGAGGCTCCTATTAAACCCTAGGACATGAGCCTTGAAGAATGCGACCGGATAACTCAAGAAAGAGTTAAAGAGCACTTCAAGCCGAAGCCCGAGAAAGTGATAAATCCGGGAAATTTGAAATTTTTTAAGGGAATGTGCGAAGCAAATAAGAGAAAATTCATTCCGAGAGATCCCCCTTCTGACTACGACTGCACAATTATCAAAACTACTGAGAAAAAAAAGAGACAATCAAAGTCGTCGTCCGACGTTCCACATTTCGGAGCCCAAAAGAAACAATCAATAGAGCCTCTCATAGTGGGACCGGCGACGCAACAACAAGATTTTGTTACATTTTTAAAAGAAGCAAACTTGACGGTGGCTCTGATTGCAGGGGGAGAAGATATTCCAAAGGCCGAAGTGGTCGTTAAATGGACGTATGAGCTGGGCAAATCTCTTGTACCCTCCGAAGTAATGTCTGTGCTTCCAACGCAAATGGATAAGCTGCACCAGCACTACATACGTGCGATGTCCAATTGCATCTTCATGCAGGGCGCAAAGATTAAAGATGACGATTTCTTACGGAGGAGGCCATTATATGGATAAACTGGGAAGAAGTTTACCAACTATTCCATCAGGAGGACCTCGACATCTCTATGGTCGGCTTGTGGGTTCTGTAAGTATTTTACTCTCCTTACGTACTATTTTGCATGATCTCAACATACTGATCCCTTGATTTATTCGGTATCATGTAGAATGGAGGTACAAACTTGCAGGAGAAAGGGATACTCTCACCTCGGCTTCATTGACCCAATTACTTGTAATTGGAGGCTTCTACGTGACAATTCCGATAAGATATTTCAAAACTTGTTCAAGTATTTAAGCGTTCATCACAACAAGCAACTGATATTGTTTTCTTACAATTTTGCGTGAGTGATTTCTTCCGTCTAACTCTTTCTATTCTGTATCATCGAATTGTTTAAACCTTAACTATTCTGTATAATCTTGCAGTGAACACTGGGTCCTAATGCTCATACTTGTCGATATTAACATGATGATGGTTATGGACTCATTAAAGAGATCTCCAGAATAATACAGTGATCTTCTTAACATGATGAAAAAGTAATTCTACCACTACTCCATCGATGACCGATATTTTGAATCACTTTGTTACTTGACTATAATTGTTCTAATCATGCACAGGGTTTGGAAACAAGTCGCTAAAAATGATCCAGGCAAATTGGACAAGGAATTGAAGATCAAGACAGATTTTGCGGTACGCACTTGGATGATTCGTTGCACGTTTCATTAGTTTTATTATATATTCATGTAAATGCTTGATAATTTCTTCTCTCTTAAAGTGTATGAGGCAGAAACAAGGCACTAATTTATGCGCATACTATGTATGCGAGAACATCCACGGTCTGATATGTCCTCCAAGAGCCTTAGTAGATTGGGAGGAGGAAGTAAGTACAAAACTTATTAATGTTTGAACTCGTATTTTAATTAGTCGAAATTAATTATCCCCCTTTTCCATAGGTCGAGGAGATACGCGATAAACTCATACCGGCGGAAAAAATTATGGCGATTCAAGAACAATTGTCCGGATTTATTGTTGAGCAAGTCCTCGATCCAAAAGACAAATTCTATTATGATGGACAATCTCACATTGACAATCGCAGCAAATATGATAATATACGCGTATATATGTAATTAAGAACGAAGATACCTTTGTAAATATATATGTGTGTGTATGTATTATATTTCTATTTATGAGTATGTATGTATTATATATTTAAGCCCTCCAATAATATATATATATGTGTGTGTGTGTATATATATATATGGAACTATCTAGGACAAATATTATATAAGTAACTATATATATGTATATATTAGTGGAGATCTTACACACTGAATTTCAATACATAAGTTTAATTGAAATGCAAAAGTATAATTAAAATAGAAAAAGAATTGAGAAAAGAGAAACAGGAAAAAAATGGACCTTTTGTTCCGGTTGGTGGGCGCCAGCCACATGGCGCTGGCAGCCCCTTTTGTCCCGGTTGGTGTTGGTGCTTTTTGTCCTGGTTGCCAGACCCGGGATAAAAGGACGGCCTAGAGCTCCTGGTTGGAAAACCGGAACAACAAGGGTTTCTCAACCGAAATAAATCAGCGTTTCTGCAGTAGTGACCGCACCCGGGCTTGAGCGAAATTCAGTGACGTAGTGACGTACGTCAGGTGACTTACCAGTCACTGAATCCTATCCAGCTGCTGCTGAGCCGAGAAGTGAGCCGTCACGCATGGCAGAATCGTGCAGCAATGATCTGGAGCCCCCCCCCCCCCCCCCCCCCCTCCCGTCCCACAAAGAGAACTCTGCCATACTCGGCCTCGATTGGGCAGTCGTCCGGTTCCGGGGAACTCGATCACCCATCCTGCTCGGGCAGTCGTGCAGCAAGAGGCTAGTCACGCCTCCGCACCATCCCGTCACGCCAAGATACCGCTGATCTGCATGCTTGCAGCCCTGGACGCCGCGGCCTCGCTCGGCCGGTTCCAATGAAGGCGGCCACCGATCCTACTGGGCTGTGGCCAGTGGCCGGTCACACCGAAAGGTTGCGCAGCGCACAGGACCCTGGGCTTCCAGAACCGTCTGTACTCGCCCGCCCTCTCGCCGGCCGCCACGGCTGACAAGCTTCCAACCTACTCCTAGTACCTGCAGGCCGTAGGGAATCGATTTCATGGCTCCGGTCGTAATCATCCGGCTCGTGCTACTTGTGCTACTTGTGCTGATCGCAATCATCCGGCTCGTCCTATTTTTGGGTCTGTCGCTTTTATTTTCCGGATGGTGAGCTGATCCGAGACGAGATCCGGCCGTCGTCGTCTTCGTCCTCGGAGCTCGTAGTGGTCCTGCCTGCCCAGGCCACTGCTCGGCCGCCTACAGTACGTCATACGTGCATCCTTCCTCCTGTCGGCGTTTATAGTGTTTTTATTTATAGTTCTCGAACCAAGGCGCCACCATGGACACGGCTAGCTCGAGTGTGGCGGGTACCGTTTGCATCCTGGAACTTCCATCACATCATATACATCAATTAGGAGTATATTACATATAGTTAATTACAAAACTAATTGCATGAATTGAGACTAATTCGTGAGATGAATCCATAAAACCTAACTAAATTATAATTTTATAAAAGATACAATAGTAAATATATGCTAATCATAGATTAATTAAACCTAATATTGCACTCAACTCAGCGCGCTCTACTCCCTATCCTTATCCAAAATATGTATACTTAGTTTTGGAAATTTGTCATTAGGGCACCCAAGAGTGAATTTCTCTCTAAAGTATCATCGCATTCGTTTTTTTTGGGAGCAAAGGTCCCCTCGCTTTATTTTCTTAGATAAAAACATATTTTGATCAACATTACAGTTCAGCGTTATTCTAACACGGTGCGCCTACCTCAGGGTTTAAAACAGCAACGAGCACACACTGTCAAATCGGATCAGACCGACCTACGCTAGAACTCAATGAAAGCACCACCAGGCGAAGGACTCCAGCTTGTTGTCGTCGGTGAGGTTGAACCTGGGCTCCCCGTCACTTTGGCCTCTAGCAGCAACACCATTTGCTCCAACTCCACGCGATCTTGTTCCTGGCATAGTATGCATCACATTCAATTTTGACTGAATTCTATGGTCTTATCAAGGGAACACTGTAAGAGGCAAAATATTTCAGTGTTCTATAGCCGATGGAATATACGATGTCATACGAAAATTAACCCACGCCCTTTTAGTGTCATTCAGAACCTTCAGATAAAACTTTTGTTTAACTAAGCACACGAGCACGTTTAGTTCGTTTGCCCAGATTAAGCACTCCCATAACGGGACATGGTATATCCTGTCATCCGATAGAACTAGCTAGCTCTAGCGCATCAACCCTTTCTGTTTCTGGCTTTCTCCCTCCCAGCCCTCCCATCCAACGTGGAGATTAGAGAGGACTTGTGTTTGTAGACCATTCAATTAGAATATTACCAACAGGGCAGCCACAACGACATGTCACGGATGTGATGCAGCAGTTCTGCAATTGCATGTAGATGAATCTTTAAAAAAATCGATGAGGCTCCCCAATCCATCCCCCAAGACCGTGCGGCGGTGGAGGTGGCTCAGATGGGAGCCGGAGAACGTGAGTTCCTCGGTCAATTTACGCCCTTTCTTCTTGGACATACACATTTTCATCCACTTCATCATATGGTGCGCCCTTCTTCCGCCCGTCTCCTCACCAAAAGAAACGCTTTCGAGTTCTAATCAAGCCACTCAATAATGGGCAAAAGACAAATGGACACTCAGGAAATTGGCACATTGTGCGCGTGTGTACGCGAGGCCGGACAGATTATTGGTGTGCCGGCCGTAACGTGCACGTCGGTGCCGGAACGCCGAGAAGAAGGCAAATCAACCCATCAACAAATTGACAGGGGGGCGGCTCGGGCCAGGCGGCTACGCACCGTGCGGACGGCACGGCACGGCACGCCCTTGCCTTCTCTGACTCGGGCATCCACTACTACAGAACAGATATTTGTTTCAGGTCATTTGTCTCGGCTGCTTTTGGATTCGGGACAATAGGTGACTTTTTGTCCCGGATCCAACGGCTAGCCGGGCCAGCGGAGGACAGAGGCCTTTTGTCCCGGTTGGAGTCACCAACCGGGACTTTTTGTTGTCCCGGTTGGTGTCTCCAACCGGAACAATACTCCTTGGCCCCCTTATCCTCTTTCCTCTCCTCCCGCCCGAGCCATTCAGCTCTCTTGTTCTTGCTGTTTTTGGCTCGGGAGAGGGCAGTTCTTGCTCATTTCTTCACCACATTTGTGAAGATCTTTGATTCCCCCGTCCATCCATCGGCACTAAAGGTTTGGGGCTTGTTTTTCTCTTCTTCCATTGTTTGTGTAGCTCATTTCATGCTTTAGAAATAGAAAAAAATGTGTAGCTTATTTCTTGAACATTTAGATTGCATATATATGTAGGTGTGATTTTTTTTAGATTTAGATGAGTATGTGGATAGTAGAAATTTTTAGAATGAGTTTAGACACTTTATGTGATTTACTTGTATATGTGCCATATTATGGATAGTTGATTTTTGTATTAATGAATGAATTAATGAAATGAGTATATTAGAATTTTTTTGTATTATGAATGGATTATTTTGACATTCTAGTGATGTATTCGTTCATGCTCACACTAAAACAATCTAGAAGCTTAAAAAATCTTTATTTCGAAACAAGTATACGTCGTTAATGTTGGAAATATGCCCCAGAGGCAATCATATTTCCTTGTATTCATGACTAATAAAGTGTTCCTTGAATATTCATGGATGACAACTTGCATTGATTAATGCTTATGTGAAGTATTTGTGAAACTCTTTACTTGTATGAATATTCTAAAGTGTTCCTAGTCAGAGTTCATGTGATGACACACATGAATATTAGACTAGCACATGAATATTAGACTGGCACATGTATTAGTTGATTGACTACGTTTCACAAGTCATGGATATGGTGATGTCAAACTAATAATGTGGGCTCATGTGAGACATGAAATTGAACTGACCCAACACGAGATGATGACTTCTCATTACACAATATGTACGCTGTGTCCTAAGACCTGAGATCATTGTATGTACTCAAGATGTGAACCGACTTACTTAGGAGCCATCAAACGCTGCACCGTAACAGGGTAGTCATAAAGGTGGCTTTCGGGTCTGTCAAGAAGCATACTATGAGACATAGTCGGTCAAGATGGGATTTGCCCCTCTCTATAAGAGAGATATCTCTGGGCCCCTCGAGTGATTCGGATCAAGAAATGCATGGCCATGCTAGGGTTAAGAGTTAACCAAAGATTCCGAATCACAGGATCGAGAAAGAGTGGTCGGCTTTAAGCTAGACCAAATATCGTGAGGCAAAGGGAACAGTATGTATATGATATTTGTGGTGGCTCGTCTGATATGATCTTTACGTGCGCATAGAAGTTGACATGTCTTGCTAGAGGCCACTGTCTACTATTGGGCCGAGTAAGAGTACTCGGGCCATGTCTATTCGCATGTGAGCCCATAGGGTCACACACTTAAGGGAAAGAAGCCTGATAAGGATGAGATCCGAATTAGACTGGACTTAGGTGCACTAATGGGCCATTTAGGCCCAAAAGGGGCACCCAAGGTGAGGCCCAAGGCAGCCCACCTAAGGGGCTATATAAACAGAGGAGGGGGCACCTAAAAACCCTAACCCTAGCCTTTTCTCATGCGTGAACAGCACCCTGCTACAGTGTAAACCTATGCAACATAATCACATCCTCAATTAAATTTCATCAACAAGGCATGGTGTAATTAAATGCAGCATGTGTTTCTTGCATAGCGCGGAGCTCATTATTAGGCAGAGGTTCTTTAAGCATGCAATCAACATTCTCAAGAAACTCTAGCCTATCATCATGAAAAAAACAAGGCATAGAATTTAAACTTTCATTCCGATTATCGGTTCGAGCATGAGATTTTAAAGATTACCAACAAAACCAATAGAAGCTTGAGAATTCAATGTATACCTTGGCCTCGGAGCTTTTTCATACTCATTGGAGTCGTGGTGCTTTGTGCAAGATGTCATCTTGATGCACTCTTCGTGGTCCGTCGTGATTTGCTTCTCACGTCAACGTGTGTTGAATGTTGTGCTCTTGTAATCCGTCGTGGTTTGTTTGCAACATCTTCATTTGTCGAAGGTCGACCGCTTGTGCCTTCATTTGCCAATATCATTGGGGTTCTTCCTCTGCTCCAAGCCTCTGAATTTTATCAAGTACGCTTGATGAAAGCATCGCCCAAGCTCCCCTTCATTGTTGTCATCGTCATCTTCTCTATCTTGTTCTCATCTCGTTGCTCCTGCCTCTTCTTCATGGAATATCTAATGTATACTCAACAGAACATATACCAAAATATAGCTCTATTGAAAAGTTTATGAAATTACATTTCCAACAAGTGGTCATTCGCTTTAAACAGAGTCCAAACGAGAGAGTTATGACCGTTTTACTTTAGCGCTGCAATCTGTCCAGAGGGATTTCAGAACGCGCAGTGTTGAAAGATTTTACCATAACTCTTCACACCGATCTCCAAAGTTGACACTTCTTAATCCGTTGGAAAGAAGACTTGATGGAGCTTCAAAATAATCTATTATTTTCTCAAGGTACTTCTCTGATCTTGGACGAAAAACAAATCACAATAGTAACACTTCATAGATGATGATGATCGCACGATTTTCTTCGCGGGCATGCTTCATACCTATTGCTTGAACAAATAATTCTTCCCAAAAACATTAACCTTTAAAATTAATTGACACGGCAGCGTACCTTATTTATCATCTTTTTCATCATGGAATATCTCCTGTATACTCAACAGAACATATACCAAAATATAGCTCTATTGAAAAGTTTATGAAATTACCTTTCTAACAAGTGGTCATTCGCTTTAAACGGAGTCCAAACGAGAGAGTTATGACCGTTTTACTTTAGCGCTGCGTGCTGTCCAGAAAATTTTAGAGTGCACGACCTTCGATGTTTTGGCCATAACTTCTTGTAGGAAACTTGGATTGACTTCATTCTTGATTCGTTGGAACCAGAACTTCATGGGGATTTTGAATATCCAAAAATATACTGCAATTTTCTTCTAAGGTCGAGCATAATATTGATGATAACATTGACTTCTTACGAATCGATCCGAAGATGTCGATGATCTTGATCTTGTGGTCTTCGAAGCGTCTTGTTGTGCATCCTTGGCTTCAAGGTCATCACCATTGATTCACCAGCAAGTAGCATGGCTCCAATGGTCTGTCTCCATAGTTCTTGCTTTGCCTAAGGTGTCGGGATCGAAGGAGACTCCCGTGCTTTGTGTTGATGATCCGAACGGTTTTCTTCCTTGATAGCATCGCTCGATTAGAAGTATATCGAGCATCCCACTGGAGAAGATTGGTGGTGTTGTGGTTCTTCTCATCTTGTTGCCTCTAGCTTTTGTCAACTTCAAATCATCATCTTTTGCGTACACAGCCTTCCAATCATCCTTTGACATCGTCATCACCTTCTTTGTCGGTTGCTACTGCCTCTGTCCTCGTTGAATTCCCCTTCATCAAGTGCATAACATGTACCAAACTTCTGCTCCATTGCAAGGTGCATCAAATTATCTTTCCAACAAGTGGTCATTCGCCCCAATTGGACTCCGGATAAAGAAGTTATGCTCGTTTTATTACGGCGCTGCAATCTGTCCAGAGGGATTTCAGAACGCGCAGCGTTGAAAGATTTTACCATAACTCTTCACACCGATCTCCAAAGTTGACGGTTCTTAATTTGTTGAAAGAAGACTTGATGGAGCTTCAAAATTATCTATTATTTTCTCATGGTACTTCTCTGATCTTGGATGAAAAACTCATCACAACAGTAACACTTCATAGATGATGATGATCGCACGATTTTCTTTGCGGGCATACTTCATATCTATTGCTTGAACAAACAATTTTTCCCAAAAACATTAGTCTTTAAAATTAATTGACACGGCGACGTACCTTATTTATCATCTTTTTCTTTGGAGAGTGGGGACTCGATAGCGGATGCTGGGCCACTAACAAAAGTTAGCACCTACCACTAAAAAGCGAATCTTGATGTTGTTGCCGTCATGTCGATGTGGACGTTGTCGATGTTCCATGTCGAGGCTCCTCGATCATCTTGTTGCCGATTGTTGAAATTTGTTGAAATGGATTATGGACTTCTCAAAGTCCAAGTTTGATGTCTAGCTTTTTCCACCTGCTTTCAAGGACACAAACAAGAAAACAAGGGTATATGCAATAATAAAAATTAGGGTTAGTCCAAAAAACTAGATAGATCACCCTAGGGTTCTAGTTGCCGATCCCCGGCAACGGCGCCAGAAAAGTTTGTTGACGCTCCTTAGTGCCCCAATTTATATACCGCAAGCGCACGGGATCGTGTAGCTTTTCCCTTAGAGTATTCCCCCAAGGTTTATCAATCCGTGGATCGACAAAGAACTACCCAAGGTTTTCCATCTAATCTAACGGATCTATCCTAACATGAAGCATGAATTGCACATATATAGTAACCTTTAATAGATACGAGTGTTGTGTAAAAGTTGATCTCATCCATGAACATAGGCGTAACCAAAGCAAAACCAAAGACATGACTAGGCCTATTGTCATCTAGTTGTAGTTCAAGCTAACGAGCAAATAAATCATGCATCTCAATCAATGGCATCTTTAAACCCAAAATCTCCAATCCGATCCTTCGATACCCCATCTACTTAAAGCAACGCCCTGTCACGACGCCCCCATTTGGACGAAAGCACCCTGAAGCAAGTCGAACCCCCTTTAGTAGTTCCGCCATGAACCTCTAGCCACCATGACTACAAGATCATGCTAAGCGATGTATCTCGATAATAGATCTAGGATGAAGCAAACCCAAAGAAAAGAACGAAATCGAAAGAGAGAACATGGTCGCTAAAAGATTCGGAAGACATGATTATCATTACTCACATAATAGATTCGTTTGGATCGTCACCACCGATTACATACCATTGACGACTCCAACTAGCTCATGACCTCCACCATGGCACAACCACACAGGGAGGCCATGGCAGCTAGGGGCAGCCTAAGCCATCTCCTAGACAACTTCGAAGACTTGTGGTGGCCGTCGTCTCCCTCTGGTCTTGGCCCTAGGTTTTCGTCGAGTTCTGGGTGGATGGATGCCGTGAGTTGAATAAGCTGCGAGCTATTTATGAGCCGAGGAAGCCACCGGTCGAAGGGGAGGCCGAACCGCCTCGGAAACGGGCTAGGCCGGCCAGCTCATGGGCCTAGGCCGGCCGGCCTACCCTCTTTCGGGCCCGCCTCGGTCTCATCTTTTGCGTGTAGACTCCTCGCATCTTGTAGAGTTTATGTCGTTCACAATTGCACCCCTTTTGACGTCGTTATCTTGGAGATATCTTCGCGAAAAGGATAGGATAGAGAAACCTTTCTTAAATCTTCATTTTCTTTACTTAATCCCGAAGTATCTTGATCTAATCTTCGTGGTCTTGGTC
Organism: Panicum virgatum; assembly: GCF_016808335.1. NCBI lineage: Eukaryota > Viridiplantae > Streptophyta > Magnoliopsida > Poales > Poaceae > Panicum > Panicum virgatum. Next base: position 24,847,546 of record NC_053153.1, on the reverse strand, counting down.
CTTTGGGCTCTCTTGGAGGATGGATGTGCTTGAATGGGCTTCGAATCAACATGAGCTTTGGTCCTTCCTTTGGGCTTTGGCCTTCGTCTTTCTCCCTGTTAGCGCTCGATCACGGGCCTCATCGTTTCATGCTCCAAAATAGGCCAAAAACCTGCAAAAACGAAGTTCCTCCAAAATATATGTGCAAATGTGAAAATGACCGGTAATTAGGCCGGGGTTAGGACGGTTAGTGATTTTGATATTAAATTCATGCCATTATCAAGGATAAACAAGGGATAAAATGGGTACTTAAGGAGCGCCAACATTTCCCCATGCTTAAACCTTGCTCGTCTTCGAGTAAGTCCAGGAGCTTTGCTTATAAAGAAATCAGCGTTGCCCCTCAATGTCCTCTCTGCACTTAGTCATATATAACAAGACATATTTCTCTCTTAAGTATTTAGCATTTAAGTTCTTGTTGTGACTGGCTACTTTTTCATTATGGAAGATAGACTAGCAATTAAAGAACAAGCCACAATAATAAATAAATGCAATGCTCTCAAACTTAAGCGAACTTCAAACCTTTACCTTGTTTCATCGTGAAGAGTTTTCAAAAGAATGCATATCAAATATAAGTGAGGTTCTCTTGCAAAAGATCATGGAGATACTCATCTCATCAAGTCTCTCAAGCCTACATTAGATTGTTTTCACCCTATTCTACTCATATATAAAATTGGAAGGCTTATGTGGAGCTTGGTAGGTAAAAACAATCCTAGCAAAACATTATATCTGAAATATTGTCAAACTAAGAGAGAGATCTATTGGATTTACTGAGACTTGTCAAAAAGGCCATTGGAAAATAATGTTGGAGAGGGAGAAAGATGAAACACACACATTTAGATAGGTGGACACGTGCAAGTGGCAAATGGATGATCCCGAGACACAAATGAAGTTCTCGTTATCGGATTGCACATGGTTGGAAGATTTGAGTATGGAATAGTTCATCAAAGTAACTTGGAAAATTAATGAAGCTAAAAAAAACTAAGGAGCATTTTATTCTTCTCTTTTTTTCTTTCATTTTTCTTTTCTCCTCTTTTTTTTCATTTATCTATTTTTCATTTTTTCTTTCCTTTTGCTCCTTAGAACTTTTGATAACATAGAATACTTACCCAGCCATCCCCCCCATGCTTGAACGAATGCTCGTCCTCGAGCATGAATAGTGGGAGAACCAACTAACTACGGTAATTATCTCAAATTCACCTTCTTCTTCGTAGAACCTCTTGAATCTCCGGGGAGCCTTGTCTCCCAAAACTTTTCTTTATATGGTGCCCTTGATTCTTTTGATTTCGTCAAAATGATAATCCATACTCAAATTAGGTTGTGGTCAAGGAGGTAATCACAAAAAGATATTTTTGATTTGGGGTGGATATCCAGCGAGGTTTGCAAAATTCCCGAAGTAGAAACTCACAATGCATGGATAAATAGGCTAGCAGAAAGGAGGTTACAAAAAAAAAACGGAATAACCAGCTTCTTAGTCTCATACCAAAGAAATCAATCTTAATCCAACTCATCAAAATATAAGTTTGCAATCTAAAGGTTTCATCATGAAAGAATATGTATGTATAGGCTTTGGTAGGTAGAACTTTGCAAGAGATTCATAAATATAGATAGCATAGGAATTAAGTTTTCAAATTAAACAACACAAGGTGTAAAGTCATCGGTAGACTTAAATCAAAGAGCAACATAGAATATGTGGGTCTAGAATTTAGTCATTTAACCTCCACAAATAAAAGAGCCGGTATTTAATCATTTTAATTCCATTTAATTGAGAGGAAATGGTCAAGTCATATACAACATAGCGTAGGTAAAACAAAGCAGCAACTTTCATCATTTTTCCATAAGCATAAGACATTGCCAAAATGTATCGATGTGGTGAGCACAAAGTGATGGTGGTTATCATTCATTCAAAACAAAAACAAATCTTGGTTGTACTCCTAGTAGCCATGTTATTATAGGGAGAAATATACAAAGGTTGCATCTATGGTTGAAGGCATATATGTACAAATATTTAGAAAAAGAGAGAGTTGAGGAAGAATTACCGTCCTTCTCGATGCTCGTAACGAAGTGTAGCACGGCCTCCCCTGTACTTAAGCATTGTGCTAAGCATAGAAGAAGAATCATGAGCATCTTGTGGCAACCGTGATTATCTTACTCCATGAGATCTTTCTTCCTTGTCCACGAAATCCTCCCCCATGCTTAGCATGATACTAGGCGTGGAAGGAGAAGATGGACCATCTTGCAATTTTTGAAGTTCTTCCCTCATGTGTATGAATATCATCTTCAATGTATCTTCACCTTTGTTGCCTCAATTTTCCTTCACTTCTTCTTGTACAAAGTCATGGTCCCAATCATTGCTTCACGTCGTCGTCGCCTCCTTCAATTCCTCATTGTCCCATTGCTGCCTCATCTTCATGAATTTTTCTTTCAATTTCCAGAATAGAACGTGTACTGAAACATTGCTCCATTGCGAAGTGGACGAATTTTCCTTTCCAACGAGTCCTCATTCGCCAAAAATTGATTCCGAACAAGAGAGTTATGTCCATTTCGTCCCAGCGCTGCAATCTGTCCCAACGAATTTCAGAACGCGCAATGTTCAATGTTCTTGCCATATCTCCTTGTACGGGTCTTCAAATTCATTGATCTTGGATGCATTGGAATGGAAATTTCATGGAGCTTCTGAATATCAACTTTTTCTTCCTTGTACATCTCTGTCCATGTGCAAAATTTGATGAAAACAGCGGGGCTTGCTCTCGAACTTTGGAGGTGTTGGCGAATTTGATTTCTTCTTTGATCACGAATTCATGGGAACGCTTTGTCATGCCTGTAAACACAATTCAAGTGCACAATCTACCCCTAAGGTGCCAGTTGGGACTAGAAACAATTGCCAACAAACCAAAAACATCCCCTAAGATACTTAACTTGTGGCATAATTAGTCTAGTGAAAATTAAACCTAATGGGTGTATGTGAATGCAAGTGGGAGGTGTGTGTATGCGAATGAGAGGAAAATAGATTTCTATCTTGGTCAAAAGAGCTTAAATACAGAGGTCCGCAAATAAGTTTAAACACCATGTTTACACAAGATTGCAAAAGGTAAATGCTATCATGATAAGCATTACATGGATAGGAAAGCATACATCAATAAGATTGAGACCAAGCTAGCAAAATGAGGGCATGAACAATGGAATGGATGCAAAGTGCAAATGCAAAGTTAGAAAAAACAAGTGTTAGCAAGGTTGAAAGGACCTTTCGATGTCGTTCCGCAACTAGCTTATTCAAAAACAATTGCTAAGAGTGACAAAAAGCCTTCGCGACACTTCAAAAGAAGTGAGGCTTTTGTCAAGGAAAAGGTTATTTATCGAAAAGGACCAAGCAACCGAGCTAACAAGGTTTTAGAAGTAGGTTTATGGGTTTCCTATATTTTTGGCTTAAAACAAAAATTTTGAAGAGAGAGTGTTGGGTATAGAAATTCTATCTACGGTGGTTTTTTTAAAAAAAACTAGAGAGAAACAAAAGTTAGATTTTTTTTTGATAGAAAAACATAACCTATGGTTTTAGGATTGCTCTATGAGTGGTTTTCCTAAGGGTTTTAGGATCTCAAAAGTGAGGCTAGTCAATGTTTTTTTAAAAAAAGAGTTTTTTTTAAATACAACATGCAATGCAATGCAAGGGTGAGACGAACAGCATGGTATGCAATGCAACACGAGGTGGGTGAACAAAATGATATGACATGATGAGGTGGTCTAAAACAAAACAAAAAGTTAGCCTAAGTTAACTAGCCACAAGTTTAGAATCAAAGGGTGGGGCAACACTTCATATTTCCCTCTAAAAGGACACAAATAAAAAGACTCTAAACACTAATAGGTACACAAAAAGGTCTAAAAGTTTCCCAAGATCAAATAACAAAGTGCTCCCTCAATAACATTTAGAATGAACAACATGAAGTTATGGTTTTTGTTAGAGCAATGGTACAATGTTACTTGATATTCCGATTAAAGAGTGCAATGTAGACGGTCATATTAATATATATAAAATAAAAGATCGGGTTGCCTCCCGCAAAGCGCTTTATTTAAAGTCATAGAGCTCGACTTTCTTACCTTCAAATTGATGCGAAGCCATGGTCCTTCATGCAAGAGGTGAAGGTGTTCCATGCAGCTCTTATTCCGCTTCCTATGTTGGACATGATCAATCACGCTTAATGGAAAATTTGTCCAATCGTCTCTCACATCATCGTCACCTCCTTCTTTGTTGTCCTTCGTCGCTACCTTTCTTTTCACAGATTTTCCTCTCTGTCCAGATTGGGAGTTGTGCCAACCAATTGATCCAATGCAAGGTGCACGAAATCTTCTTTCTAACAAGTCTTCATTTGCCCAAAACGCATTCCAATTGAGGGAGTTATGCCCCTTTTTCCCTGTCACTGCAATCTGCCCCGTCCTGATTTCAACACGTGCATCTCCGATGTTTGAGACATAGCTCCTCCCGTGGGTCTTCAATTGTATCGATCATGGATGTGTTGAACCGAGGACTTGATGGAGATCCTGAATATTCAACTTTCTTGCATTATAAATCTCTAGACTTGTGCACAAAATTGATGAGGCTTAGCGACATCCGTTCTTGAAACTTGAAGATGTTGATGATGGTGTTCAAAATTTTGGGCATGGTTTTCCTCCTCATCATTTAAGTTTCATGTCCTGCATGGTTAGTGAAATTCGGGGCTTCTCCCGACATGTGCTCTTTTAGGGTCATGAGCTTGACCAAGCGCAAAGCAAGATCGAAATTTGCAATTATTTGTAAACATATGCAATATAATCACATCCTCAATTAAATTTCATCAACAAGGCATGGTGTAATTAAATGCAGCATGCGTTTCTTGCATAGTGCGGAGCTCATTATTAGGCAGAGGTTCTTTAAGCATGAAATCAACATTCTCAAGAAACTCTAGTCTATCATCATGAAAAAAACAAGGCATAGAATTTAAACTTTCATTCCGACTATCGGTTCGAGCATGAGATTTTAAAGATTACCAACAAAACCAATAGAAGCTTGAGAATTCAATGTATACCTTGGCCTCGGAGCTTTTTCATACTCATTGGAGTCGTGGTGCTTTGTGCAAGATGTCATCTTGATGCACTCTTCGTGGTCCGTCGTGGTTTGCTTCTCACGTCAACGTGTGTTGAATGTTGTGCTCTTGTAATCCGTCGTGGTTTGTTTGCAACATCTTCGTTTGTCGAAGGTCGACCGCTTGTGCATTCATTTGCTAATATCATTGGGGTTCTTCCTCTGCTCCAAGCCTCTGAATTTTATCAAGTACGCTTGATGAAAGCATCGCCCAAGCTCCCCTTCATTGTTGTCATCGTCATCTTCTCTATCTTGTTCTCATCTCGTTGCTCCTGCCTCTTCTTCATGGAATATCTAATGTATACTCAATAGAACATATACCAAAATATAGCTCTATTGAAAAGTTTATGAAATTACCTTTCCAACAAGTGGTCATTCGCTTTAAACAGAGTCCAAACGAGAGAGTTATGACCGTTTTACTTTAGCGCTGCAATCTGTCCAGAGGGATTTCAGAACGTGCAGCGTTGAAAGATTTTACCATAACTCTTCACACCGATCTCCAAAGTTGACACTTCTTAATCCGTTGGAAAGAAGACTTGATGGAGCTTCAAAATAATCTATTATTTTCTCATGGTACTTCTCTGATCTTGGACGAAAAACAAATCACAATAGTAACACTTCATAGATGATGATGATCGCACGATTTTCTTCGCGGGCATGCTTCATAGCTATTGCTTGAACAAATAATTCTTCCCAAAAACATTAGTCTTCAAAATTAATTGACACGGCAGCGTACCTTATTTATCATCTTTTTCTTTGGGGAGTGGGGACTCGATAGCGAATGCTGGGCCACTAACAAAAGTTAGCACCTACCACTAAAGAGCGAATCTTGATGTTGTTGTCGTCATGTCGATGTGGACGTTGTCGATGTTCCATGTCGAGGCTCCTCGATCATCTTGTTGCCGATTGTTGAAATTTGTTGAAGTGGATTATGGACTTATCAAAGTCCAAGTTTGATGTCTAGCTTTTTCCACCTACTTTCAAGGACAGAAACAAGAAAACAAGGGTATATGTAATAATAAAAATTAGGGTTAGTCCAAAAAACTAGATAGATCGTCCTAGGGTTCGAGTTGCCAATCCCCGGTAACGGCACCAGAAAAGCTTGTTGACGCTCCTTAGCGCCCCAATTTATATACCGCAAGCGCACGGGATCGTGTAGTTTTTCCCTTAGAGTATTTCCCCAAGGTTTATCAATCCGTGGATCGACAAAGAACTACCCAAGGTTTTCCATCTAATCTAACTGATCTATCCTAACATGAAGCATGAATTGCACATATAGAGTAACCTTTAATAGATACGAGTGTTGTGTAAAGTTTGATCTCATCCATGAACATAGGCGTAACCAAAGCAAAACAAAAGACATGACTAGGCCTATTGTATCTAGTTGTAGTTCAAGCTAACGAGCAAATAAATCATGCATCTCAATCAATGGCATTTGTGAGGTGGTTCACGCAACTGCACTGCCGGCTTCCATCTGCACTGCATCAACGCGCTACAGAAGTTCCGCAACCGCGCATCTAGTGGTAATCCCGTGATCTATAACCGCAGTAATCCTAGTTTATGCGGTAGAAAATTTTTGTTTTTGCTACCCCATATTCTTACAGCGGTATCAAGAGACAGTGCTGTCTCGTTATAGATTCGGATATGTGCGTATGGAGATATGCGTAGTTTCAGATCTAGCTTTGACCCAGTTTCGTAAACTAGCTGCGAAGGTTGTGCAACGACATACTCCTACCGATCGGTTTTCCGCCATCGGAGTTAAGTGATGCACATAAACCCGGTCGCTGCGGTTGGAGATCAATGTGATTGGTCGAATCAAAACTTTGAGCATAAGCCAGATGCATGAAATGCATAGGGCAGTAGATTGGATCTACTGCGAATTCCGTTTTGTTATAAAAGCGTGTTTTACAGTAAAACAGTCGTAATTTTTGCATACGAACTTGGATTTAGGCAAACTTTATATCGATTTTTATCTACAGAAAAAGTTAGACTTGGTTCAGAACACCATTGCTGTTTTCAAGAAATTTAGATTTACGAAATTCAGCCCAGAAGATAGAGTGTTCGGCGTTTTAAGTTCGGACGTCGGAATCGCATAACTCTGTTTTGCAGGTTTTCTGATCAGTATGGCCTCTATGTGTATGTGATGCATGAGTGTAATTGTTTCATGACCTGCATATCGTGATTATGACAATTCGGACGGAGCCATATGAATTTTTGTATTTGATGTAATGGACTGCGTGCCAACCTGTGATGATCCAAGTCGTGAATGTAATTTTATTTACTAGCTATTAGGTGTAATAGCAAGTTCTAGTTTTTGGAGTTTTCATCACATGAAGGTTGGTGCACATGTACATGGAGATGGAGATCAACATGGTGAACAAGTTCCATGAAGATGGAGATCTACATGGCGAACAAGTTCTATGGAGATGGAGATCACCAGAAGAATAAGGGCCATACTGATTCACAATTATGTGCTTGCCGTTCTTGACGTTTTACTACTACGTGCATCAGAGTAGAAGTAGAATGATCCCTCACAAATTTCGAGCTATCATACCCTACCAACTAAACCTTGCACTGTCACATGTCTTGTACGATTGGTGGTGGGTCTATGAAATTAGGGCGCCACTGGTTTTCCTTGACTAGACAGGCTGTATCGGATACATGCACGCATAAAGGGTTGGTTAGCTTGACAAGGTCATCTTAACAGTTAAGGACCTAGGGGCATAAAGGTTGGGAGCGAGACATGGAGATGTCACCCAACAACAAGAGTCATATGTGATATGATTAGCAAAGAGTTGCTTACCGATCTATCTAGTCTTCTAGCGGTGATGCTAAAGCTCACTAGTCGACTTGATAGTTGTGGGTCTTGAATCGCTAAGAATCAATAGAGGGATATTGATTTTAGTGGGAGTAAATTCTGTTAATTGCTTAATATCGTTCACTCCATAATTAATACGTTTGTCTTAGTAATTTGCATTATTATTTTGTTGTAGATCATGGTCCGCAATAACACCCAATCATTTTCATTGCGTTCGGTCCTTGAGAAGGACAAACTGAATAGGACTAACTATGCGGATTTGAACCGCAACCTGAGAATTGTTCTCAGGGCAGAGAAAAAGGAAGATGTTCTAGATACCCCATTACCAGAAGAGCCTGCTGATGATGCACCTGCTGAGGAAAAGACTGCTTACAGAAAGGCTTGTGATAACAACCTTGAAGTAAGCTATCTTATGCTCGCTTGCATGGAACCTGACATACAAATGCAGTTCGAGACAAACTATGAGGCACATGATATGATCATGGCGCTTCAGGACATGTTTCAAACTCAGGCCAGGACTGAAAGGTTCAATGTGTCCAAGGCCTTTGTCGAGAGCAAGCTGGCAGAAGGCGCTGCAGTGGGTCCGCATGTAATTAAGATGGTTGGTCACACACAGAGATTGGAGAAGCTGGGCTTCCAACTTGGCCAAGAGTTGGCCACTGATTTTATTCTCGCCTCTTTACCGCCAAGCTATGGGAACTTCATCTCGAACTACCACATGCACAGGGCTGAGAAGGGCTTGAACGAGCTGTGCGGCATGCTCAAGACGGCAGAGAGTGACATCAAGAAAAGCACAAGTCGTGGCCATGTGATGGCTGTCCAGAATAAGCCTACTTTCAAGAAGAAAGGTTCTTCTTGGAAGAAGAAGAAGGGCAAGGCTAAGGTTGCGAACCCCGAGCCAAACCCTACACCCAAGGCTAAACCTGGATCAGCTGCAGACAAGGAGTGCTTTCATTGTCACTAGCCAGGACACTGGAAGAGGAACTTCAAGCTGTACCTAGCCACACAGAAGAATCGTTCTTCCACCTCGGGTACGCTTGTTGTTCATATTACAGAAATATTTCTCGCTGACTCTTATGTTAATTCTAGGGTATTTGATACCGGATCGGTTGCTCATATATGCAATTCGATGCAGGGAATGACAAAGAGTAGAAGCATTGAAAGAGGAGAAGTTGACTTCTGCGTCGGCAATAATGCAAGAGTTGCTGCTGTGGCCGTCGGGACGATGCAACTTCACCTACCGTCAAGATTTGTCTTGGAGCTTAGTAATTGTTATTTTGTTCCTAGTTTGAGTCGAAACATTCTGTCTCCTTCATGTTTGATGAAGGATGGTTATTCTTTTGCGAGTGAAAACAATGGTTGTGCTATCTCTAAGAATAATATGTTTGTGGCTTTTGCGTCCATTGTGAATGGGCTATTTGTTTTAAATCTTGATGATTCACCTATCTGTAATATTAATGCTAAAAGGCCTCGGCTTGCTGATTTGAATCCTACCTATATGTGGCATTGTTGTCTTGGTCATATAAGCGAGAAACGCATGAAGAAGCTCCATTCGGATGGACTTCTAACTTCGTTTCATTTTGAGTCATACGAGACATGCAAAGCTTGTTTGCTAGGCAAGATGACCAAGACGCCATTCATAGGTTTTCCAGAAAGAGCATCGAACTGGAACTCATACATACTGATGTATGTGGACCAATGAGCTCGATTGCTAGAGGTAGATTGCTAGAGAAATGGTGTGTCTGAGCGACGTTATCGAACTCTATTGGACATGGTTCGATCAATGATGAGCCAGTCGGACCTATCGTTATCATTTTGGGGTTACGCTCTAGAAACAATAGCTTTTACATTAAATAGGGTGCCATCAAAATCCGTAGATAAGACACCATATGAGATATGGACTGGCAAGACTCCCAATTTGTCATTTCTAAAGATTTGGGGTTGTGAAGCATATGTCAAACGACTCCAATCTGACAAGCTTGTACCCAAATCGGATAAGTGCATATTCGTGGGATACCCAAAGGAGACCTTAGGGTATTACTTCTACAATCGATCTGAGGGCAAAGTGTTTGTCGCTCGGAACGGAGTTTTCCTAGAGAAAGAGTTTCCAAAGGAGAGAAAAGTTGAAGAACGGTGCAACTCGAAGAAGTTTGAGATGAGCCAATAGGACAAGACTCTACAAGTGACGCCAATGTAGCTGAACAAGTTGAGATGCCTATGGCAACAGAAGCACCTCCGCAACCACGAAGGTCAGCAAGGCTCCGCGCAGCACGGAAATTATTATTGTTAGACAATGATGAGCCTGCAATATATGCAGAGGTGATGGCAGACCCTGACTCTGAGAAATGGCAAGATGCCATGAAATCCGAAATAGAATCCATGAAGGAAAATCAAGTTTGGAACTTGATAGACCCGCCTGATGGTGTGAGAACCATCGAGTGCAAATGGATCTATAAGAAGAAGAAAGATATAAATGGAAATGTTCACATCTATAAAGCTCAACTTGTCGCAAAAGGTTTTCGACAAGTTCAAGGAGTTGACTACGATGAGACTTTCTCGCCCATGTGATGCTTAAATCTGTTCGGATTATTCTAGCTATTGCTGCATATTTCGATTATGAAATATGGCAGATGGATGTCAAAACAGCTTTCCTTAATGGAAAGCTGACCGAGGACGTGTATATGATGCAGCCCGAGGGTTTTGTCGATCCGACCAATGCTGGAAAGATATGCAAGCTTCAAATATCCATTTATGGATTAAAGCAAGCATCTCGGAGTTGGAATATTCGTTTTGATGAAGTAGTCAAAGGGTTTGGCTTCATTAAAAACGAAGAAGAAGCTTGTGTTTATAAGAAGGAAATTGGGAGATATGTTGCATTTCTAATCTTGTATGTAGATGACATACTGCTGATTGGAAATAATATTCCTATGCTTGAGTCCGTAAAGACTTCATTGAAAAATAGTTTTTTGATGAAGGATTTAGGAGAAGCAGCATACATACTGGGCATCAAGATCTATAGAGATAGATCAAAGAGGCTTATATGATTAAGCCAGGATACTTATATTGACAAAGTGTTGAAATGGTTCAACATGGAAGAGGCGAAGAAATGGTTCTTGCCTATGTCACATGGCATACATCTTAGCAAGAGTCAGTGTCCTACGACAACTGATAAGTGGGATCACATGAGTAATTAATCTGATCATTGTAATTATAATAGTAAATAATATTTGTATTTTAATTGTAAGAATTTATAATTTTGTGAAAAATAAAAGTGTTTTCCAGTAAAATATGGCTTCAGCAGCTGGAGGGAGTGGCACCGGCGGGGGTGATCGTTGTCCTTCTGGAGAGAGGGGCACAACTCCAGTAGGTCGTCCGTGCAAAAAATCTAGCGCTTTTCATAGGACAGCACTCCGTTATTTGGAAAAAAATATAGAAAATGTGAGGCAAGGGGCGAGGAACCTCCTTTTGATCTTGAGGATTTGTTGCGGCGTTACAGTTCGGCACCACCAAACTCGGAGGTTTAAGCTCGCCATCTTCTTCTGCGCCAGCAAGAAATCCGTCAGAGCATTTTGCTTTCCCACGCAATGCCGGTTGAAAACCTATGTGTTGTTGTGTGAATTTTTAAGTTGCATGTTGAGTACTCCTTTGTTAAATTCTGTAATGGATTAAGTATTTATTTTAATTAATCATGATGTATGATGGATATTCCAGATCTTTTAATTATTCATGTTATGTTACATTTAGTTTAATTTAGGTTTGATATCTTTTATTTATTCGATACGTGTAAAGAATTCAAATCGATTCCTTTAAAATGCAGATGGACCAGCAATGGATGTACAATGCTGACCGACGTTCGAATGAATTCATTGAAGGTCTGCATTATTTCTTATCTGTGGCTAAGACAAACAAACATAATGGTTTTATGTGATGCCCGTATGTTTATTGCAAGAATAACAAGGATTACTCCTCTTCAAGAATCCTACACAGCCACATTTTCGCAAATGGTTTCATGGAGAAGTATGTTTGTTGGACGAAGCATGGTGTAGCGAAAATGGCCTCTCATGCCATATTTCAATATAATATTTTGGCGATTGATGACACACACAACACTTGGACTAATGTGATTGTTAAGATGACTATTCTCAGGCTTTTAGGTTCAAGTGATGACAAAGAGAAGAGAGGCGTAGCAAGGCCCGAAGGGCCACCCCTACGGGTCTCAGGGCAGCGCCCTGAAACCTCTTCGGTCCAAAGGACAAGAATCGAAGAGATTGTGAAGAAATTCAATACACCGGTTGAACCGATGTTAAGGAAAAGACACACGCCGGTGTAATTGTCCAGAAGCTGGAAACTGAAGATACACTCACCGGATTAACCGACGTTGAAGAAAATGCATACGTCGGTGCATTGCCAAACGAAGACCGATGAAAATACATACACCGGTTGAACCGACGATGCATCGGTCAATTGCATCGGTTCAGTTGTCCAGAGAGGTGGTTTTTGGAAGAACGTGAAGAAGTTACAATCACCAGTTAAACCGACGCTAATTTTACATACATCGGTTGATTGCATCGGTTAAACCGGCGATACACCGGTTAATTGCTAACGGCTAGTTTTTCAAGTAGCAGTTTATATACACCGGTTGAACCGATGATGGCTTTTGGGGTACGTCGGATTAACCGGCGTTAAGCACATTTCAGGCAGCTTTTCTCCAACGGCTATATTTGCTTGTGCTGCCTATATATACCCCCAAGGCCGGGTCATTTGCGAGTGCTGGAGTTCAAGGAAGTATACAAGAGCTAAAGATCATCTCCAACCACCATAGAGCTTCATTGTACATCATATAGGCTTAAGCACACTTGTGAGAGTGCTTAGTGCTTGTTTAGGCTTAGTTCTTGAGAGAACTAGCTTGAGAGAAAGCCTTGCTGCGGCAAGCACCTTGTGTACTCGTCGTGTGACCCTCCAACTTGGTGTGGAGTGGCAACGACACTTTGTGCGGGGAAGGAGGCCCCTACTTGGTGTTAAAGCTCCAAGATAGTGAAGACGGTGCCGTGGTGACGCTTCGAGATAGACGGTGGCGGTGACCTCGTCTTTGTGACTTGGCGTCACTTAGCCTTTGCTTGTCGGGAGCCTTGGAGGCGTGGCAAGACGGTGATCAAGCGAAGAGACTCGGCATCACACTTGTTCGTGTTGGACAAGTGGCCGTGGACGTAGGGAGGGACTTTGGTGTCCTAACCGAACCATGTTAAATCGTGTGTCTTGGTGTCTTCACGGGAGTTTGCATATCCTCTCCCTTACCGCTTTACTTACCGCATTACGTTTCCGCATTTACTCTTTCTTGCTTACCTTTACTTTCCTAGTTAGTTTGATTAGGATTGGCTATAGGTTGCAAGTCTTTTGGAATAAGTAGAGGGTAGCATAGATAAACCTTAGTCATAACTAGCATGTGTAGGACGTGTTAGGTTTATCTTATGCAATTAGATTGAGCCCTAGGTTAAAAAGCGATTAGCGACCCTATTCACCCCCTCCCCCTCTAGGGTCGGACACCCCGGTGATCCTTACACATGGAGAACAGGGGGTTACCATGGAAGACAATGAAGAAGAAGATTTTGACGACCACTTTCCCGGGAATGCTGGATTCGGTGCATTCAATGACGATATTCCCATGGAAGAGCCCGAAGTAGATGTAGCAGAAGATGATCCCAGCGACGATCTGGGACAGGCACTGCACAATATGTGGGCAGACTGTGAGAGTGAAACGGAGAGGTTGAAGTTCTGGAAGATATTAGAGGACCACCGTAAGTTGTTGTACTCAGATTGTGAAAATGGATTGAAGAAGTTTGGCACCACCTTGGAGTTGCTGCAATGGAAGGTGACAAATGGTGCATCCGACAAGGGATTTCGTGAATTACTGAAATTTGTTTAAAAAAATACTCCCTAACGACAACGAATTGCCTACCACAATGTATGAAGCCAAACAACTTGTTTGCCCTCTAGGATTGGAAGTGCAAAAGATACATACATGCCCCAACGGCTGCATCCTCTACCGAGGCGAGTACGAGAATTTAGATGCATGTCCCGTATGCAGTGCATTGCATTACAAGATTAGAAAAGATGATCCTGGCGATGTCGAGGGGAGCGTCCCCGAAAGAGAGTTCCTGCGAAGGTCATGTGGTATTCGCCTATAATACCACGTTTGAAGCGTCTGTTTAGAAATAAAGATAATGCTAAGTTGATGCGATGGCACAAAGAGGAACGCAAGCAAGACTCGATGTTAAGACACCCCGTTGATGGGTCGCAGTGGAGAAAAATAGATAGAACGTACCCTGAATTTGAATTGAATGCGAGAAACATAAAGTTCGGTTTGAGTACGGATGGCATGAATTCTTTTGGTGAGATGAGCAGTGGTCATAGCACTTGGCCTGTGACTATTTGTATGTACAATTTTCCACCATGGCTCTGCATGAAACGGAAGTTCATCATGATGCCAGTGCTTATCCCGGGCCCAAAGCAGCCAGAAAATGACATTGATGTGTATCTAAGACCATTGGTCGAAGAACTCTTATTGCTCTGGGGCGATGAAGGTGTACGGATGTGGGATGAATACAAATAGAAAAACTTCAACCTACGAGCATTGTTGTTCGTAACGATCAATGACTGGCCGATTCTTAGTAACTTCTCAGGACATTCGAACAAGGGATATAAAGCATGCACACACTGTTTAGATGATACCGATAATATATGGTTGACTCACTGTAAGAAGGTTGTATACATGGGTCATCGTTGGTTTCTTCCCATCAGGCATCCGGTACGAAAGAAGGGCAAACATTTCAAAGGCCAAGCGGACCACTGAACAAAACTGATGCACCGTAGTGGTAAAGGCGTCTTCGACATGGTAAAAGATCTAGAAGTTATTTTTAGAAAGGGACTTGGTAGCCAACCTGTTTCGAACGAAAACGGAATGGCGCCCATGTGGAAGAAGAAATCAATATTTTGGGAGCTACCATATTGGAAAGTCTTAGATGTTCATCATGCAATTGATGTGATGCACCTCACGAAGAATCTTTGCGTCAACCTGATAGCATTCTTGGGAGTTTACGGAAAAACAAAAGATACACTAGAAGCACATCAAAAATTGCAACTTGATAGCAACCTGTTGAATATGATTACCGAAGTTGGTGGTGCACAAGGAGATGCCCCCGAACAAACTGATGATGGCAGCAATACCGACATATATTTGAATATATCCGGTGACGGAATTGAGGCACCATCCATTCAGGATGACGCTGCTGGTGAACAAAGTGCTAATGTACATATCACAACTATACTTACTTGTATTGAAAATCATATTTTCATCTGAATCTATATGAATACTATATAAATATATGAATGCTTTTTATAGCCGTCTGGATCATCGTCGCAGCAGAAAAAGACGAAACGAGGCCCGACAAAGAAACTGGAAGGGTCGTACATTATAACGGAAGTTGGTCCAGATGGTGAACCGATCGCTCCAGAAGCTGCCACCAAAAAATTTGTAAGACAATCTGGATGTATTGTCAGGGACCACATCCCGATCAGCTTCAGGCTATGGAAAGCTTCCAATCCAAGCGAGGAACGGAATGCGGTACCCGAGAGAGAAAAAGAATGGTGCTGGCGGGAGCTTAAGAAGAGCTTCATGGTTCCAGTTGAATCAGAAGAGATATGCAACCGCTGGACCTTGAGCAAGATGGCTGAACAGCTGCAATCATTCAAGAAAATTTTGACGAAGAAATATATCAAGATCGGGACCACACCCGTGTTTACCGGCGAGCTCGAAAAGCTCAGGGGTCACTGGGATGCATTTGTACAATACAAGTCTTTAGAGCTTGGACTTCAGAAGGTGCAGAAGACCAAAGATAATGCATCGAATAAAGTGTACCATCACACTCTAGGGCAAGGAGGCTACAAGCTTGCAATACCTAAATGGGAGAAGATGGAGCAGGATCTGCTTGACAGAGGCATCCAACCTGCGACCATGAACTATCCTGAAAGGTCAAGGACCTGGTTTTATGGTCACGGGGGAAGCTTGGACCCATTGACTAGGGCCTGCATCTATGGGCCAAAAATCCAGCTAGCAGCCCAGAGACTACAGGAGGCCATACAAGCAGCGGCCGAGGTAACATTCCAGCCGGATAGAGAGAGGAACGAGTTGACTTACGCCCTTGGGAATCCAGAACATCTGGACCGCATAAGAGGCAAAGACGTGGTTTAGTGGAAGTATGGGTTCAGGGATTACATTGAATCATATAGAAGTCGGCAAAGAAGAAAGAATGATGAGCGGGAACACTTGAGAAGGCTAGAGGAACTGCTCATATCACACAATCAAAGACTAGAGGAAGAGGTTCAACGCCAAGTGGCCATAGCAATGAGCCAGCAACAGCAAGCGCAACCGGTTCCTCCAGAGCCTAATGTCGCAGCCGATCATCTGTCTCAGCGGACAAGCAGCTGCTCTTCCACAGACGTCGCCGTCGAGACAACGGGGATCTAGACCGCAGTTGAAGCAACGGCCCCGCAGTGATTTCCAGTGGATGAGATCACCCAGCGAACACCTTGTGACCTGCAGACTGTCATTAAGAACTTAATGTTCAATGTTGCGTACGGTACTGCCATGCCAACCCAACCAGGCGACGTGTACCACGGCCAGCAAATTCCGGCAGGATACACAAGAGTTGGTGTTGAGCAGGTGTGCTAGGGTTGGGAGACGCTCGAGCTTGATATTCCTAGAGGCGATGGGGAGAGAACACTAGCAGAAGCCATTCATGGCTGCATCCTATGGGATAAGCGCTACATCATCCTAAAGTCGGATGATCGAACACCAAGACCGGCATCTCAGCATGCCTCTCCAAGGCCGGCTTCTCCGCAAAACTCCCCAAGGGCAACACTGTCTCGGCAAGGTTCACCGACACATTCTCCATCGCCATCATCTCATGCACCGATGAACACTCAAGCGTCACCGTCACCTCCTTGGTCACCCCATCCGCCGCTAGCAAAGAAACAGAAATAGCCGCCGACAAAGAAGGTAGATGCACCGGCTAAGGTGCCTCCTAAGAAGAAGGAACAGAGGAAAAAAACTAAGGAGGCTCCTATTAAACCCTAGGACATGAGCCTTGAAGAATGCGACCGGATAACTCAAGAAAGAGTTAAAGAGCACTTCAAGCCGAAGCCGAAGCCGGAGCCCGAGAAAGTGATAAATCCGGGAAATTTGAAATTTTTTAAGGGAATGTGCGAAGCAAATAAGAGAAAATTCATTCCGAGAGATCCCCCTTCTGACTACGACTGCACAATTATCAAAACTACTGAGAAAAAAAAGAGACAATCAAAGTCGTCGTCCGACGTTCCACATTTCGGAGCCCAAAAGAAACAATCAATAGAGCCTCTCATAGTGGGACCGGCGACGCAACAACAAGATTTTGTTACATTTTTAAAAGA
The DNA here is from genome assembly GCF_016808335.1 of Panicum virgatum. Lineage (NCBI taxonomy): Eukaryota > Viridiplantae > Streptophyta > Magnoliopsida > Poales > Poaceae > Panicum > Panicum virgatum. Next base: position 24,830,111 of record NC_053153.1, on the reverse strand, counting down.
AGCAAACTTGACGGTGGCTCTGATTGCAGGGGGAGAAGATATTCCAAAGGCCGAAGTGGCCGTTAAATGGACGTATGAGCTGGGCAAATCTCTTGTACCCTCCGAAGTAATGTCTGTGCTTCCAACGCAAATGGATAAGCTGCACCAGCACTACATACGTGCGATGTCCGATTGCATCTTCATGCAGGGCGCAAAGATTAAAGATGACGATTTCTTACGGAGGAGGCCATTATATGGATAAACTGGGAAGAAGTTTACCAACTATTCCATCAGGAGGACCTCGACATCTCTATGGTCGGCTTGTGGGTTCTGTAAGTATTTTACTCTCCTTACGTACTATTTTGCATGATCTCAACATACTGATCCCTTGATTTATTCGGTATCATGTAGAATGGAGGTACAAACTTGCAGGAGAAAGGGATACTCTCACCTCGGCTTCATTGACCCAATTACTTGTAATTGGAGGCTTCTACGTGACAATTCCGATAAGATATTTCAAAACTTGTTCAAGTATTTAAGCGTTCATCACAACAAGCAACTGATATTGTTTTCTTACAATTTTGCGTGAGTGATTTCTTCCGTCTAACTCTTTCTATTCTGTATCATCGAATTGTTTAAACCTTAACTATTCTGTATAATCTTGCAGTGAACACTGGGTCCTAATGTTCATACTTGTCGATATTAACATGATGATGGTTATGGACTCATTAAAGAGATCTCCAGAATAATACAGTGATCTTCTTAACATGATGAAAAAGTAATTCTACCACTACTCCATCGATGACCGATATTTTGAATCACTTTGTTACTTGACTATAATTGTTCTAATCATGCACAGGGTTTGGAAACAAGTCGCTAAAAATGATCCAGGCAAATTGGACAAGGAATTGAAGATCAAGACAGATTTTGCGGTACGCACTTGGATGATTCGTTGCACGTTTCATTAGTTTTATTATATATTCATGTAAATGCTTGATAATTTCTTCTCTCTTAAAGTGTATGAGGCAGAAACAAGGCACTAATTTATGCGCATACTATGTATGCGAGAACATCCACGGTCTGATATGTCCTCCAAGAGCCTTAGTAGATTGGGAGGAGGAAGTAAGTACAAAACTTATTAATGTTTGAACTCGTATTTTAATTAGTCGAAATTAATTATCCCCCTTTTCCATAGGTCGAGGAGATACGCGATAAACTCATACCGGCGGAAAAAATTATGGCGATTCAAGAACAATTGTCCGGATTTATTGTTGAGCAAGTACTCGATCCAAAAGACAAATTCTATTATGATGGACAATCTCACATTGACAATCGCAGCAAATATGATAATATACGCGTATATATGTAATTAAGAACGAAGATACCTTTGTAAATATATATGTGTGTGTATGTATTATATTTCTATTTATGAGTATGTATGTATTATATATTTAAGCCCTCCAATAATATATATATGTGTGTGTGTGTGTATATATATATATATGGAACTATCTAGGACAAATATTATATAAGTAACTATATATATGTATATATTAGTGGAGATCTTACACACTGAATTTCAATACATAAGTTTAATTGAAATGCAAAAGTATAATTAAAATAGAAAAAGAATTGAGAAAAGAGAAACAGGAAAAAAATGGACCTTTTGTTCCGGTTGGTGGGCGCCAGCCACATGGCGCTGGCAGCCCCTTTTGTCCCGGTTGGTGTTAGTGTTTTTTGTCCTGGTTGCCAGACCCAGGATAAAAGGACGGCCTAGAGGTCCTGGTTGGAAAACCGGAACAACAAGGGTTTCTCAACCGAAACAAATCAGCGTTTCTGCAGTAGTGACCGCACCCGGGCTTGAGCGAAATTCAGTGACGTAGTGACGTACGTCAGGTGACTTACCAGTCACTGAATCCTATCCAGCTGCTGCTGAGCCGAGAAGTGAGCCGTCACGCATGGCAGAATCGTGCAGCAATGATCAGGAGCCCCCCCCCCCCCCCCCCCCCCCCCCCTCCCGTCCCACAAAGAGAACTCTGCCATACTCGGCCTCGATTGGGCAGTCGTCCGGTTCCGGGGAACTCGATCACCCATCCTGCTCGGGCAGTCGTGCAGCAAGAGGCTAGTCACGCCTCCGCACCATCCCGTCACGCCAAGATACCGCTGATCTGCATGCTTGCAGCCCTGGACGCCGCGGCCTCGCTCGGCCGGTTCCAATGAAGGCGGCCACCGATCCTACTGGGCTGTGGCCAGTGGCCGGTCACACCGAAAGGTTGCGCAGCGCACAGGACCCTGGGCTTCCAGAACCGTCTGTACTCGCCCGCCCTCTCGCCGGCCGCCACGGCTGACAAGCTTCCAACCTACTCCTAGTACCTGCAGGCCGTAGGGAATCGATTTCATGGCTCCGGTCGTAATCATCCGGCTCGTGCTACTTGTGCTACTTGTGCTGATCGCAATCATCCGGCTCGTCCTATTTTTGGGTCTGTCGCTTTTATTTTCCGGATGGTGAGCTGATCCGAGACGAGATCCGGCCGTCGTCGTCTTCGTCCTCGGAGCTCGTAGTGGTCCTGCCTGCCCAGGCCACTGCTCGGCCGCCTACAGTACGTCATACGTGCATCCTTCCTCCTGTCGGCGTTTATAGTGTTTTTATTTATAGTTCTCGAACCAAGGCGCCACCATGGACACGGCTAGCTCGAGTGTGGCGGGTACCGTTTGCATCCTGGAACTTCCATCACATCATATACATCAATTAGGAGTATATTACATATAGTTAATTACAAAACTAATTGCATGAATTGAGACTAATTCGTGAGATGAATCTATTAAACCTAACTAAATTATAATTTTATAAAAGATACAATAGTAAATATATGCTAATCATAGATTAATTAAACCTAATATTGCACTCAACTCAGCGCGCTCTACTCCCTATCCTTGTCCAAAATATGTATACTTAGTTTTGGAAATTTGTCATTAGGGCACCCAAGAGTGAATTTCTCTCTAAAGTATCATCGCATTCGTTTTTTTTTGGGAGCAAAGGTCCCCTCGCTTTATTTTCTTAGATAAAACATATTTTGATAAACATTACAGTTCAGCGTTATTCTAACACGGTGCGCCTGCCTCAGGGTTTAAAACAGCAACGAGCACACACTGTCAAATCGGATCAGACCGACCTACGCTAGAACTCAATGAAAGACCATAGTAGCAACCTAGCAGCAACACCATTTGCTCCAACTCCACGCGATCTTGTTCCTGGCATAGTATGCATCACATTCAACTTTGACTGAATTCTATGGTCTTATCAAGGGAACACTGTAAGAGGCAAAATATTTCAGTGTTCTATAGCCGATGGAATATACGATGTCATACGAAAATTAACCCACGCCCTTTTAGTGTCATTCAGAACCTTCAGATAAAACTTTTGTTTAACTAAGCACACGAGCACGTTTAGTTCGTTTGCCCAGATTAAACACTCCCATAACGGGACATGGTATATCCTGTCATCCGATAGAACTAGCTAGCTCTAGCGCATCAACCCTTTCTGTTTCTGGCTTTCTCCCTCCCAGCCCTCCCATCCAACGTGGAGATTAGAGAGGAATTGTGTTTGTAGACCATTCAATTAGAATATTACCAACAGGGCAGCCACAACGACATGTCACGGATGTGATGCAGCAGTTCTGCAATTGCATGTAGATGAATCTTAAAAAAAAATCGATGAGGCTCCCCAATCCATCCCCCAAGACCGTGCGGCGGTGGAGGTGGCTCAGATGGGAGCCGGAGAACGTGAGTTCCTCGGTCAATTTACGCCCTTTCTTCTAGGACATACACGCTTTCATCCACTTCATCTTATGGTGCGCCCTTCTTCCGCCCGTCTCCTCACCAAAAGAAACGCTTTCGAGTTCTAATCAAGCCACTCAATAATGGGCAAAAGACAAATGGACACTCAGGAAATTGGCACATTGTGCGCGTGTGTACGCGAGGCCGGACAGACTATTGGTGTGCCGGCCGTAACGTGCGCGTCGGTGCCGGAACGCCGAGAAGATGGCAATTCAACCCATCAACAAATTGACAGGGGGGCGGCTCGGGCCCGGCGGCTACGCACCGTGCGGACGGCACGGCACGCCCTTGCCTTCTCTGAGTCGGGCATCCACTACTACATTACATGTATTTGTTTCAGGTCATTTGTTTCGGCTGCTTTTGGATTCGGGAAAATAGGTGATTTTTGTCCCGGATCCAACGGCTAGCCGGGCCAGCCGAGGACAGAGGCCTTTTGTCCCGGTTGGAGTCACCAACTGGGACTTTTTGTTGTCCCGGTTGGTGTCTCCAACCGGAACAAAACTCCTTGGCCCCCTTATCCTCTTTCCTCTCCTCCCGCCCGAGCCATTCAGCTCACTTGTTCTTGCTGTTTTTGGCTCGGGAGAGGCAGTTCTTGCTCATTTCTTCACCACATTTGTGAAGATCTTTAATTCCCCCGTCCATCCATCGGCGCTAAAGGTTTGAGGCTTGTTTTTCTCTTCTTCCATTACTTGTGTAGCTCATTTCATGCTTTAGGAATAGAAAAAAATGTGTAGCTTATTTCTTGAACATTTAGATTGCATATATATGTAGGTGTGATTTTTTTTAGATTTAGATGAGTATGTGGATAGTAGAAATTTTTAGAATGAGTTTAGACACTTTATGTGATTTACTTGTATATATGCCATATTATGGATAGTTGATTTTTGTATTAATGAATGAATTAATGAAATGAGTATATTAGAATTTTTTTTGTATTATGAATGGATTATTTTGACACTCTAATGATGTATTCGTTCATGCTCACACTAAAACAATCTAGAAGCTTAAAAAATCTTTATTTCGAAACAAGTATACGTCGTTAATGTTGGAAATATGTCCAAGAGGCAATCATATTTCCTTGTATTCATGATTAATAAAGTGTTCCTTGAATATTCATGGATGACAACTTGCATTGATTAATGCTTATGTGACGTATTTGTGAAACTCTTTACTTGTATGAATATTCTAAAATGTTCCTAGTCAGAGTTCATGTGATGACATAAATGAATATTAGACTAGCACATGTATTAGTTGATTGACTACGTTTCACAAGTCATGGACATGGTGATGTCAAACTAATAATGTGGCCAACACGAGATGATGACTTCTCATTACACACTATGTACGCTGTGTCCTAAGACCTGAGATCATTGTATGTACTCAAGATGTGAACCGACTTACTTAGAAGCCATCAAATGCTGCACCGTAACAGGGTAGTCATAAAGGTGGCTTTCGGGTCTGTCAAGAAGCTTGCTATGAGACATAGTCGGTCAAGATGGGATTTGCCCCTCTCTATAAGAGAGATATCTCTGGGCCCCTCGATTGATTTGGATCAAGAAATGCATGGCCATGCTAGGGTTAAGAGTTAACCAAAGATTTCGAATCACAGGATCGAGAAAGAGTGGTCGGCTTTAAGCTAGACCAAATATCGTGAGGCAAAGGGAATAGCATGTATATGATATTGTGGCGGCTCGTCTGATATGATCTTTACGTGCGCATAGGAGTTGACATGTCTTGCTATAGGCCACTGTCTACTATTGGGCTGAGTCAGTGTACTCGGGCCATGTCTATTCGCATGTGAGCCCATAGGGTCACACACTTAAGAGAAAGAAGCCTGATAAAGATGAGATCCGAATTAGACTGGGCTTAGGTGCACTAATGGGCCATTTAGGCCCAAAAGGGGACACCCAAGGTGAGGCCCAAGGTAGCCCACCTAAGGGGCTATATAAACAGAGGAGGGGGCGCCTAAAAACCCTAACCCTACCCTTTTCTCGTGCGTGAACAGTACCCTGCTACAGTGTAAACCTATGCAACATAATCACATCCTCAATTAAATTTCATCAACAAGGCATGGTGTAATTAAATGCAACATGTGTTTCTTGCATAGCGTGGAGCTCATTATTAGGCAGAGGTTCTTTAAGCATAAAATCAACATTCTCAAGAAACTCTAGCCTATCATCATGAAAAGAATAAGGCATAGAATTTAAACTTTCATTCCGACTATCGGTTCGAGCAAGAGATTTTTAAAGATTATCAACAAAACCAATAGAAGCTTGAGAATTCAATGTATACCTTGGCCTCGGAGCTTTTTCATACTCATTGGAGCCGTGGTGCTTTGTGCGAGATGCCATCTTGATGCACTCTTCGTGGTCTGTCGTGGTTTGCTTCTCACGTCTCCATGTGTTGAATGTTGTGCTCTTGTAATCCGTCGTGGTTTGTTTGCAACATCTTCGTTTGTCGAAGGTCGACCGCTTGTGCCTTCATTTGCCAATGTCATTGGGGTTCTTTCTCTGCTCGAAGCCTCTGAATTTTATCATGTACGCTTGATGAAAGCATCGCCCAAGCTCCCCTTCATTGTTGTCATCGTCATCTTCTCTATCTTGTTCTCATCTCGTTGCTCCTGCCTCTTCTTCGTGGAATATCTCCTGTATACTCAACAGAACATATAACAAAATGTAGCTCTATTGAAAATTTTATGAAATCACCTTTCCAACAAGTGGTCATTCGCCTTAAACGGAGTCCAAACGAGAGAGTTATGACCGTTTTACTTTAGCGCTGCGTGCTGTCCAGAAAATTTTAGAGTGCATGACCTTCGATGTTTTGGCCATAACTTCTTGTAGGAAACTTTGATTGACCTCATTCTTGATTTGTTGGAACTGGAACTTCATGGGGCTTTTGAATATCCAGAAATATACTGCAATTTTCTTCTGAGGTCGAGCATAATATTGATGATAACAATGACTTCTTACGAATCGATCCGAAGATGTCGATGATCTTGATCTTGTGGTCTTCGGAGCGTCTTGTTGTGCATCCTTGGCTTCATGGTCATCACCATTGATTCACCAGCGAGTAGCATGGCTCCAATGGTCTGTCTCCATGGTTCTTGCTTTGTCTAAGGTGTCGGGATCGAAGGAGGCTCCCGTGCTTTGTGTTGATGATCCGAACGGTTTCCTTCCTTGATAGCATCGCTCGATTAGAAGTATATCGAGCATCCCACTGGAGAAGATAGGTGGTGTTGTGGTTCTTCTCATCTTGTTGCCTCCAGCTTTGGTCAACTTCAAATCATCATCTTTTGCATACATAGCCTTCCAATCATCCTTTGACATCGTCATCACCTTCTTCGTCGGTTGCTCCTGCCTCTGTCCTCGTTGAATTCCCCTTCATCAAGTGCATAACATGTACCAAACTTCTACTCCATTGCAAGGTGCATCAAATTATCTTTCCAACAAGTGGTCATTCGCCCCAATTGGACTCCGGATAAAGAAGTTATGCTCATTTTATTACGGCGCTGCAATCTATCCAGAGGGATTTCAGAACGCGCAGCGTTGAATGATTTTACCATAACTCTTCACACCGATCTCCAAAGTTGACGGTTCTTAATCTGTTGGAAATAAGACTTGATGGAGCTTTAAAATAATCTATTATTTTCTCATGGTACTTCTCTGATCTTGGATGAAAAACTCATCACAACAGTAACACTTCATAGATGATGATGATCGCACGATTTTCTTTGCGGGCATACTTCATACCTATTGCTTGAACAAACAATTCTTCCCAAAAACATTAGTCTTTAAAATTAATTGACACGGTGACGTACCTTATTTATCATATTTTTCTTTGGAGAGTGGGGACTCGATAGCGGATGCTGGGCCACTAACAAAAGTTAGCACCTACCACTAAAAAGCGAATCTTGATGTTGTTGCCGTCATGTCGATGTGGACGTTGTCGATGTTGAAATTTGTTGAAGTGGATTATGGACTTCTCAAAGTCCAAGTTTGATGTCTAACTTTTTCCACCTGCTTTCAAGGACACAAACAAGAAAACAAGGGTATATGCGATAATAAAAATTAGGGTTAGTCCAAAAAACTAGATAGATCGTCCTAGGGTTCGAGTTGCCGATCCCCGGCAACGGCGCCAGAAAAGCTTGTTGACGTTTCTTAACGCCCCAATTTATATACTGCAAGCGCACGGGATCGTGTAGCTTTTCCCTTAGAGTATTCCCCCAAGGTTTATCAATCTGTGGATCGACAAAGAACTACCCAAGGTTTTCCATCTAATCTAACGGATCTATCCTAACATGAAGCATGAATTGCACATATATAGTAACCTTTAATAGATACGAGTGTTGTGTAAAAGTTGATCTCATCCATGAACATAGGCGTAACCAAAGCAAAACCAAAGACATGACTAGGCTTATTGTCATCTAGTTGTAGTTCAAGCTAACGAGCAAATAAATCATGCATCTCAATCAATGGCATTCGTGAGGTGGTTCACGCAACTGCACTGCCGGCTTCCATCTGCACTACATCGACGCGTTACAGAAGTTCCGCAACCGCGCATCTAGTGGTAATCCTGTGATCTATAACCGCAGTAATCCTGGTTTATGCGGTAGAAAATTTTTGTTTTTGCTACCCCATATTCCTATAGAGGTATCAAGAGACAGTGCTGTCTCGTTATAGATTCGGATATGTGCATATGGAGATATGCGTAGTTTCAGATCTATCATTGACCCAGTTTCGTAAACTAGCTGCGAAGGTTGTGCAACGACATACTCCTACCGGTCGGTTTTCTGCCATCGGAGTTAAGTGATGCACATAAACCCGGTCGCTGCGGTTGGAGATCAATGTGATTGGTCGAATCGAAACTATGAGCATAAGCTAGATGCATGAGATGCATAGGGCAGTAGATTGGATCTACTGCGAATTCCGTTTTGTTACAAAAGCGTGTTTTACAGTAAAACAATCATAACTTTTGCATACGAACTCGGATTTAGGCAAACTTTATATCGATTTGTATCTACAGAAAAAGTTAGACTTGGTTCAAAACACCAGTGTTGCTTTTAAGAAATTTAGATTTGCAAAATTCAGCCCAGAAGATAGAGTTTTCGGCGTTTTAAGTTCGGACGTCGGAATCACATAACTCTGTTTTGCAGGTTTTGTGATCAGTATGGCCTCTATGTGTATGTGATGCATGTGTGTAATTGTTTCATGACCTGCGTGTCGTGATTATGACAATTCGGCCGGAGCCATATGAATTGTTGCATTTGATGTAATGGCCTGCGTGCCAACCTGTGATGATCCAAGTCGTGAATGTAGTTTTATTTACTAGCTATTAGGTGTAATAGCAAGTTCTAGTTTTTGGAGTTTTCATCACATGAAGGATGGTGCACATGTACATGGAGATGGAGATCAACATGGTGAACAAGTTCCATGAAGATGGAGATCTACATGTGAACAAGTTCTATGGAGATGGAGATCACCAGAAGAATAAGGGCCATACTGATTCACAATTATGTGCTTGCCGTTCTTGACGTTTTACTACTACGTGCATCAGAGTAGAAGTAGAACGATCCCTCACAAATTTCGAGCTATCATACCCTACCAACTAAACCTTGCACTGTCACATGTCTTGTACGATTGGTGGTGGGTCTATGAAATTAGGGCGCCACTGGTTTTCCTTGACTAGACAGGCTGTATCGGATACATGCACGCATAAAGGGTTGGTTAGCTTGACAAGGTCATCTTAACGGTTAAGGACCTAGGGGCATAAAGGTTGGGAGCGAGACATGGAGATGTCACCCAACAACAAGAGTCATATGTGATATGATTAGCAAAGAGTTGCTTACCGATCTATCTAGTCTTCTAGCGGTGATGCTAAACCTCACTAGTCGACTTGATAGTTGTGGGTCTTGAATCGCTAAGAATCAATAGAGGGATATTGATTTTAGTGGGAGTAAATTCTGTTAATTGCTTAATATCGTTCACTCCATCATGAATACGTTTGTCTTAGTATTTTGCATTATTATTTTGTTGTAGATCATGGTCCGCAATAACACCCAATCCTTTTCATTGCGTTCTGTCCTTGAGAAGGACAAACTGAATGGGACTAACTATGTGTATTGGATCCGCAACCTGAGAATTGTTCTCAGGGAAGAGAAAAAGGAAGATGTTCTAGATACCCCATTACCAGAAGAGCCTGCTGATGATGCACCTGCTGAAGAAAAGACTGCTTACAGAAAGGCTTGTGACAACAACCTTGAAGTAAGCTGTCTTATGCTCGCTTGCATGGAACCTGACATACAAATGCAGTTCGAGACAAACCATGAGGCACACGATATGATCGTGGCGCTTCAGGACATGTTTCAAACTCAGGCCAGGACTGAAAGGTTCAATGTGTCCAAGGCCTTTGTCGAGAGCAAGCTGGCAGAAGGCGCTGCAGTGGGTCCGCATGTAATCAAGATGGTTGGTCACACATAGAGATTGGAGAAGCTGGGCTTCCCACTTGGCCAAGAGTTGGCCACTGATTTTATTCTCGCCTCTTTACCGCCAAGCTATGGGAACTTCATCTCGAACTACCACATGCACGGGGCTGAGAAGGGCTTGAATGAGCTGTGCGGCATGCTCAAGATGGCAGAGAGTGACATCAAGAAAAGCACAAGTGGTGGCCATGTGATGGCTATCCAGAATAAGCCTACTTCCAAGAAGAAAGGTTTTTCTTGGAAGAAGAAGATGGGCAAGGCTAAGGTTGCGAACCCAAAGCCAAACCCTACACCCAAGGCTAAACCTGGACCAGCTACAGACAAGGAGTGCTTTCATTGTCACCAGCCAGGACACTGGAAGAGGAACTGCAAGCTGTACCTAGCCACACAAAAGAATCGTTCTTCCACCTCGGGTACGCTTGTTGTTCATATTACAGAAATATTTCTCGCTGACTTTTATGTTAATTCTTGGGTATTTGATATCGGATCGGTTGCTCATATATGCAATTCGATGCAGGGAATGACAAAGAGTAGAAGCGTTGAAAGAGGAGAAGTTGACTTCCGCGTCGGCAATAATGCAAGAGTTGCTGCTGTGGCCGTCGGGACGATGCAACTTCACCTACCGTCAGGATTTGTCTTGGAGCTTAGTAATTGTTATTTTGTTCCTAGTTTGAGTCGAAACATTCTGTCTCCTTCATGTTTGATGAAGGATGGTTATTCTTTTGTGAGTGAAAACAATGGTTGTGCTATCTCTAAGAATAATATGTTTGTGGCTTTTGCGTCCATTGTGAATGGGCTATTTGTTTTAAATCTTGATGATTCACCTATCTGTAATATTAATGCTAAAAGGCCTCGGCTTGCTGATTTGAATCCTACCTACATGTGGCATTGTCGTCTTGGTCATATAAGCGAGAAACGCATGAAGAAGCTCCATTCGGATGGACTTCTAACTTCGTTTGATTTTGAGTCATACGAGACATGCAAAGCTTGTTTGCTAGGCAAGATGACCAAGACGCCATTCACAGGTTTTCCAGAAAGAGCATCGGACTGGAACTCATACATACTGATGTATGTGGACCAATGAGCTCGATTGCTAGAGGTAGATTCCAATACTTCATAACTTTCACTGATAACTTGAGTAGATATGGCTATGTCTACTTGATGAAGTATAAGTCTGAAACTTTTGAAAAGTTCAAAGAATTTCAGAGTGAAGTTGAAAATCAGTGTGGCAAGAAAATTAAAACTTTACGATCTGATCGTGGAGGTGAATATCTGAGCCACGAGTTTAGCAATCATCTAAAGAGTTGTGGAATTGTTCCACAACTTACGCCGCCTGGAACACCTCAGAGAAACGGTGTCTCTGAGCGACATAATCGAACTCTATTGGACATGGTTCGATCAATGATGAGCCAATCGGACCTACCGTTATCATTTTAGGGTTACGCTCTAGAAACAGCAGCTTTCACATTAATTAGGGTGCCATCAAAATCCGTAGATAAGACACCATATGAGATATGGACTGGCAAGACTACCAGTTTGTCTTTTCTAAAGATTTGGGGTTGTGAAGCATATGTCAAATGACTCCAATCTGACAAGCTTGCACCCAAATCGGATAAGTGCATATTCGTGGGATACCCAAATGAGACCTTAGGGTATTACTTCTACAATCGATCTGAGGGCAAAGTGTTTGTCACTCGGAACGGATTTTTCCTAGAGAAAGAGATTCTCAAAGGAGAGAAAAGTGGAAGAACGGTGCAACTCGAAGAAGTTCGAGATGAGCCAATAGGACAAGACTCTACAAGTGACGCTAATGTAGTTGAACAAGTTAGATGCCTATGGCAATAGAAGCACCTCCGCAACCACGAAGGTCAGCAAGGCTCCGCGCAGCGCGAGAATTATTATTGATAGACAATGATGAGCCTGCAATATATGCAGAGGTGATGGCAGACCCTGACTCTGAGAAATGGCAAGATGCCATGAAATCCGAAATAGAATCTATGAAGGAAAATCAAGTTTGGAACTTGATAGACCCGCCTGATGGTGTGAGAACCATCGAGTGCAAATGGATCTATAAGAAGAAGAAAGATATAAATGGAAATGTTCACATCTATAAAGCTCAACTTGTCGCAAAAGGTTTTCCACAAGTTCAAGGAGTTGACTACGACGAGACTTTCTCGCCCGTGGTGATGCTTAAATCTGTTTGGATTATTCTAGCTATTGCTACATATTTCGATTATGAAATATGGCAGATGGATGTCAAAATAGCTTTCCTTAATGGAAAGCTGACCGAGGACGTGTATATGATGCAGCCCGAGGGTTTTGTCGATCCGACCAATGCTGGAAAGATATGCAAGCTTCAAAAATCCATTTATGGATTAAAGCAAGCATCTCGGAGTTGGAATATTTGTTTTGATGAAGCAGTCAAAGGGTTTGGCTTCATTAAAAACGAAGAAGAAGCTTGTGTTTATTAGAAGGAAAGTGGGAGATATGTTGCATTTCTAATCTTGTATGTAGATGACATACTGCTGATTGGAAATAATATTCCTATGCTTGAGTCCGTAAAGACTTCATTGAAAAATAGTTTTTCGATGAAGGATTTAGGAGAAGCAGCATACATACTGGGCATCAAGATCTATAGAGATAGATCAAGGAGGCTTATAGGATTAAGCCAGGATACTTATATTGACAAAGTGTTGAAACGGTTCAACATGGAAGAGGCGAAGAAAGGGTTCTTGCCTATGTCACATGGCATACATCTTAGCAAGAGTCAGTGTCCTACAACAACTGATGAGTGGGATCACATGAGCAAAGTTCCATATGCTTCGGCAATTGGATCTATTATGTATGCAATGATAAGTACCCGTCCAGATGTTTCTTATGCTCTAAGTGTTACAAGCAGATACCAGTCTGATCCGGGTGAGAGTCACTGGACAGCTGTGAAGAACATTCTTAAATACTTAAGAAGAACAAAAAATGTGTTTTTGGTCTATGGAGGTGAGGAAGAGCTCGTTGTAATGGGTTACACCGACGCTAGCTTCCAAACTGACAAAGATGATTCAAAGTCCCAATCAGGTTATGTGTTCACAATAAATGGTGGTGCTGTTAGCTGGAAGAGTTCCAAGCAGGAGACGGTGGCCGATTCTACAACAGAAGCCGAGTACATCGCAGCTTCGGAAGCTGTGAAGGAAGGTGTTTGGATAAGGAAGTTCCTTATTGAGCTTGGTGTGTTCCCTAATGCCTGTAGCCCGCTGGATCTCTACTGTGACAACAGCGTAGCCATTGTGCAAGCCAAGGAGCCAAGGAATCACCAGAAGAGTAAACACGTTATGCGGCGATTTCATCTCATTCGAGAGTTCATCGATTGGGGTGAGATCAAGATATGCAAAATACTCACGGACCAGAACATTTCAGATCCGTTGACAAAACCCCTTCCATAGCCCAAGCATGAGAGGCACACAAGAGCAATGGGTATTAGATACATTCTGGATTCACTCTAGTGCAAGTGGGAGACTGTTGGAAATATGCCCTAGAGGCAATCATATATCCTTTTATTCATGATTAAGGAAGTGTTCCTTGAATATTCATGGATGACAACTTGAATTGATTAATGCTTATGTGAAGTATTTGTGCTACTCTTTACTTGTATGAATATTCTAAAGTGTTCCTAGTCGGAGTTCATGTGAGGACACACATTAATATTATACTAGCACATGTATTAGTTGATTGACTATGTTTCACAAGTCATGGACATGGTGATGTCAAACTAATAATGTGGGCTCATGTGAGACATGATATTGAACTGACCCAACACGAGATGATGACTTCTCATTACACAATATATACGCTGTGTCCTATGACCCGAGATCATTGTATGTCCTCAAGATGTGAACCGACTTACTTAGGAGCCATCAAACGCTGCACCGTAACAGGGTAGTCATAAAGGTGGCTTTCGGGTCTGTCAAGAAGCATACTATGAGACACAGTCGGTCAAGTTGGGATTTGCCCCTCTCTATAAGAGAGAGATATCTCTAGGCCCCTTGAGTGATTCGGATCAAGAAATGCATGGCCATGCTAGGGTTAAGAGTTAACCAAAGATTCCGAATCACAGGATCAAGAAAGAGTGGTCGGCTTTAAGCTAGACCAAATATCGTGAGGCAAAGAGAAAAGCATGTATATGATATTGTGGCGGCTCGTCTGATATGATCTTTACGTGCGCATAGGAGTTGACATGTCTTGCTAGAGGCCACTGTCTACTATTGGGTCGAGTAAGAGTACTCGGGCCATGTCTATTCGCATGTGAGCCCATAGGGTCATACACTTAAGGGAAAGAAGTATGATAAGGATGAGATCCGAATTAGACTGGGCTTAGGTGCACTAATGGGCCATTTAGGTCCAAAAGGGGGCACCCAAGGTGGGGCCATATAAATAGAGGAGGGGGCGCCTAAAAACCCTAACCCTAGCCTTTTCTCGTGCGTGAAGCCGTCCCTCCTGTGCGCCAAGCCCTAGGTCGCCCTCGCGGACCTAGCAGTCCGGATCACGACGCTTCTTCTCGTATGTGTGGACTTCGTGTAGGTGCTGCGCTTGCTGCACAAGGACGAACCGTTTGTGAGGTGGTTCACACAACTACACTGCCGGCTTCCATCTGCACTACACCGACACGCTACAGAAGTTCCGCAACCGCGCGTCTAGTGGTAATCCCGTGTTCTATGACTGCAGTAATCCTGTTTATGCAGTAGAAAATTTTTATTTTTGCTACCCCATATTCCTACAGTTAATCTCCATTCAACGGTGATGGCACTAAATTTCGTGGATACACGATGCTTTATAAAGACGTCGCCAATGGGCTGTTCGCAACACCAGCATTTCCGGTTGATGCGAACACAACATTTGGCACAGTCAGCGTGGTCGTTGTTGCACTGAGAGCATATCAACGAGCATGCTGCCTGTGCCAAGTGCTGTGCTCGTATCAACCGTAAATGTTGGTGTTGCGACTGGCCTATTGTTGACGTACTTGTACAGCATCGTGTCCCCCAGAAAGACAGTGTCATCACCGCAGGGTCGAGGTTACCGACATATACATTTTCTGAAATAATTTTTTTTCCTTCTAGAGGGTTTCTTGATATTGAAAAGAGTGTTCTCCTGAAACTGAAGTGTGTCAAAATAATTAGGAGTTATAGAGATTTCTTTCAATTAATAGAGATTTCGTTTTTTATATGTTTTTATTGTTATTTGCAAGAGTAATTAATCTGATCATTGTAATTATAATAGTAAATAATATTTGCATTTTAATTGTAAGAATTTATAATTTTGTGAAAAATAAAAGTGTTTTCCAGAAAAATATGGCTTCAGCAGCTGGAGGGAGTGGCGCCGGCGGGGGTGATCGTTGTCCTTCTGGAGAGAGGGGCACAACTTCAGTAGGTCGTCCGTGCAAGAAATCTAGCACTTTTCATAGGACAGCGCTCCATTATTTGGAAAAAAAATATAGAAAATGTGTGGCAAGGGGCGAGGAACCTCCTTTTAATCTTGAGGATTTGTTGCGGCGTTACGGTTCGTCACCACCAAACTCGGAGGTTTCAGCTCGCCATCTTCTTCTCCGCCAGCAAGAAATCCGTCAGAGCATTCTGCTTTCCCACGCACGGCCGGTTGAAAACCTATGTGTTGTTGTGCGAATTTTTAAGTTGCATGTTGAGTACTCCTTTGTTAAATTCTGTAATGGATTAAGTATTTCTTTTAATTAATCATGATGTATGATGGATATTGCAGATCTTTTAATTATTCATGTTATGTTACATTTAGTTTAATTTAGGTTTGATATATTTTATTTATTCGATACGTGTAAAGAATTCAAACCGATTCCTTTAAAATGCAGATGGACCAGCAATGGATGTACAATGCTGACCGACGTTCGAATGAATTCATTGAAGGTCTGCATTATTTCTTATCTGTGGCTGAGACAAACAAACAGAATGGTTTTATGTGCTGCCCGTGTGTTTATTACAAGAATAACAAGGATTACTCCTCTTCAAGAATCCTACACGGCCACATTTTCGCAAATGGTTTCATGGAGAAGTATGTTTGTTGGACGAAGCACGGAGAACAGGGGGTTACCATGGAAGACAATGAAGAAGAAGATTTTGACGACCACTTTCCCGGGAATGCTGGATTCGGTGCATTCAATGACGATATTCCCATGGAAGAGCCCGAAGTAGATGTAGCAGAAGATGATCCCAGCGACGATCTGGGACAGGCACTGCACAATATGTGGGCAGACTGTGAGAGTGAAACGGAGAGGTTGAAGTTCCAGAAGATATTAGAGGACCACCGTAAGTTGTTGTACTCAGATTGTGAAAATGGATTGAAGAAGTTTGGCACCACCTTGGAGTTGCTGCAATGGAAGGTGACAAATAGTGCATCCGACAAGGGATTTGGTGAATTACTAAAATTTGTTAAAAAAATACTCCCTAAGGACAACGAATTGCCTACCACAATGTATGAAGCCAAACAACTTGTTTGCCCTCTAGGATTGGAAGTGCAAAAGATACATACATGCCCCAATGACTGCATCCTCTACCGAGGCGAGTACGAGAATTTAGATGCATGTCCCGTATGCAGTGCATTGCATTACAAGATCAGAAAAGATGATCCTGGCGATGTCGAGGGGAGCGTCCCCGAAAGAGAGTTCCTACGAAGGTCATGTGGTATTCGCCTATAATACCACATTTGAAGCGTCTGTTTAGAAATAAAGATAATGCTAAGTTGATGTGATGGCACAAAGAGGAACGCAAGCAAGACTCGATGTTGAGACACCCCGTTGATGGGTCGCAGTGGAGAAAAATAGATAAAACGTACCC
The DNA here is from genome assembly GCF_016808335.1 of Panicum virgatum. Taxonomy (NCBI): domain Eukaryota; kingdom Viridiplantae; phylum Streptophyta; class Magnoliopsida; order Poales; family Poaceae; genus Panicum; species Panicum virgatum. The sequence goes on along the minus strand of NC_053153.1, from coordinate 24,812,966 downwards.
TGAATTTGAATTGAATGCGAGAAACAAAAAGTTCGGTTTGAGTACGGATGACATGAATTCTTTTGGTGAGATGAGCAGCGGTCATAGCAATTGGCCTGTGACTATTTGTATGTACAATTTTCCACCATGGCTCTGCATGAAATGGAAGTTCATCATGATGCCAGTGTTTATCCCGGGACCAAAGCAGCCAGAAAATGACGTTGATATGTATCTAAGACCATTGGTCGAAGAACTCTTATTGCTCTGGGGCGATGAAGGTGTACGGATGTGGGATGAATACAAATAGAAAAACTTCAACCTACGAGCATTGTTGTTCGTAACCATCAAAGACTGGCCTGTTCTTAGTAACTTCTCAGGACATTCGAACAAGGGATATAAAGCATGCACATACTGTTTAGATGATACCGATAATATATGGTTGACTCACTGTAAGAAGGTTGTATACATGGGTCATCGTCGGTTTCTTCCCATCAGGCATCCGGTACGAAAGAAGGGTAAACATTTCAAAGGCCAAGCGGACCACCAAACAAAACTGATGCACCGAAGTGGTAAAGACGTCTTCGACATGGTAAAAGATCTAGAAGTTATTTTTAGAAAGGGACCTGGTAGCCAACCTGTTCCGAATGAAAACGGAATGGGTCCATGTAGAAGAAGAAATCTATATTTTGGGAGCTACCATATTGGAAAGTCTTAGATGTTCATCATGCAATTGATGTGATGCACCTCACGAAGAATCTTTGCGCCAACCTGATATCATTCTTGGGAGTTTACGGAAAGACAAAAGATACACTAGAAGCACGTCAAAAATTGCAACTTGATAGCAACCTGTTGAATATGATTACTGAAGATGGTGGTGCACAAGGAGATGCCCCTGAACAAACTGATGATGGCAGCAATACCGACATATATTTGAATATATCCGGTGATGGAATTGAGGCACCATCCATTCAGGATGACGCTGCTGATGAACAAAGTGCTAATGTACATATCACAACTATACTTACTTGTATTGAAAATCATATTTTCATCTGAATCTATATGAATACTATATAAATATATGAATGCTTTTTATAGCCGTCTGGATCATCGTCGCAGCAGAAAAAGACGAAACGAGGCCCGACAAAGAAACTGGAAGGGCGGTACATTATAACGGAAGTTGGTCCAGATGGTGAACCGATCGCTCCAGAAGCTGCTGCCAAAAAATTTGTAAGACAATCCGGATGTATTGTCAGGGACCACATCCCGATCAGTTTTAGGCTATGTAAAGCTTCCAATCCAAGCGAGGATTGGAATACGGTACCCGAGAGAGAAAAAGAATGGTGCTGGCGGGAGCTTAAGAAGAACTACATGGTTCCAGCTGAATCAGAAGAGATATGCAAGCGCTAGACCCTGAGCAAGATGGCCGAACAGCTGCAATCATTCAAGAAAATTTTGACGAAGAAATATATCAAGATCGGGACCACACCCGTGTTTACCGGCAAACTCGAAAAGCTCAGGGGTCACTGGGATGCATTTGTACAATACAAGTCTTCAGATTTTGGACTTTAGAAGGTGCAGAAGACCAAAGATAATGCATCGAATAAAGTGTACCATCACACTCTAGGGCAAGGAGGCTACAAGCTTGCAATACCTAAATGGGAGAAGATGGAGCAGGATCTGCTTGACAGAGGCATCCAACCTGCGACCATGAACTATCCTAAAAGGTCAAGGACCTAGTTTTATGGTCACGGGGGAAGCTTGGACCCATTGACGAGGGCCTGCATCTATGGGCCAAAAATCCAGCTAGCAGCCCAGAGACTACAGGAGGCCATACAAGCAGCGGCCGAGGTAACATTCCAGCCGGATAGAGAGAGGGACGAGTTGACTTACGCCCTTGGGAATCCAGAACATCTGGACCGCATAAGAGGCAAAGGCGTGGTTTAGTGGAAGTATGGGTTCAGGGATTACATTGAATCATATAGAAGTCGGCAAAGAAGAAAGAATGATGAGCAAGAGCACTTGCGAAGGCTAGAGGAACGGCTTATGTCACACGATCAAAGACTGGAGGAAGAGGTTCAACGCCAAGTGGCCATAGCAATGAGCCAGCAACAGCAAGCGCAACCGGTGCCTCTAGAGCCTAATGTCGCAGCCGATCATCTGTCTCAGCGGAAAAGCAGCTGCGCTTCCACAGACGTCGCCGTCGAGACAACGGGGATCCAGACCGCAGTTGAAGCGACGGCCCCGTAGCGAATTCCAGTGGATGAGATCACCCAGCGAACACCTTGTGACCTACAGACTGTCATTAAGACCTTAATATTCAATGTTGCGTACGGTACCGCCATGCCAACCCAACCAGGCAACGTGTACCACGGCCAGCAAATTCCGGCAGGATACACAAGAGTTGGCGTGGAGCAGGTGTGCTAGGGTTGGGAGACGCTCGAGCTTGATATTCCTGGAGGCGATGGGGAGAGGACACTAGCAGAAGCCATTCATGGCTACATCCTATGGGATAAGCGCTACATCGTCCTAAAGTCGGATGATCGAACACCAAGACCAGAATCTCAGCATGCCTCTCCAAGGCCGGCATCTCCGCAAAACTCCCCAAGGGCAACACTGTCTCGGCAAGGTTCACCGGCACATTCTCCATCACCATCATCTCATGCGCCGATGAACACTCAAGCGTCACCGTCACCTCCTTGGTCACCCCCTCCGCCGCTGGCAAAGAAACAGAAATAGCCGCCGGCAAAGAAGGTAGCTGCACCGGCTAAGGAGCCTCCTAAGAAGAAGGAACAGAGGAAAAAAACTAAGGCTCCTCCTATTAAACCCTGGGACATGAGCCTTGAAGAATGCGACTGGATAACTCAAGAAAGAGTTAAAGAGCACTTCATGCAGAAGCCGAAGCCGGAGCCCGAGAAAGTGATAAATTCGGGAAATTTGAAATTTTTTAAGGGAATGTGCGAAGCAAATAAGAGAAAATTCATTCCGAGAGATCCCCCTTCTGACTACGACTGCACAATTATCAAAACTACTGAGAAAAAAAAGAGACAATCAAAGTCATCGTCGTCCGACGTTCCACAGCTCGGAGCCCAAAAGAAACAATAAATAGAGCCTCTCGTAGTGGGACCGACGACGCAACAACAAGATTTTGTTACATTTTTAAAAGAAGCAAACTTGACGGCGGCTCAGATTGCAGGGGGAGAAGATATTCCAAAGGCCGAAGTGGTCGTCAAATGGATGTATGAGCTGGGCAAATCTCTTGTACCCTCCGAAGTAATGTCTGTGCTTCCAACACAAATGGATAAACTGCACCAGCACTACATACGTGCGATGGGCGATTGCATCTTCATGCAGGGCGCAAAGATTAAAGATGACGATTTCTTAAGGAGGAGGCCATTATATGGATAAACTGGGAAGAAGTTTACCAACTATTCCATCAGAAGGACCTCGACATCTCTATGATCGGCTTGTGGGTTCTGTAAGTATTTTACTCTCCTTACGTACTATTTTGCATGATCTCAACATACTGATCCCTAGATTTATTCGGTATCATGTAGAATTGAGGTACAAACTTGCAGGAGAAAGGGATACTCTCACCTCGGCTTCATCGACCCAATTACTTGTAATTGGAGGCTTCTACGTGACAATTCCGATAAGATATTCCAAAACTTGTTCAAGTACTTAAGCGTTCATCACAACAAGCAACTGATATTATTTCCTTACAATTTTGCGTGAGTGATTTCTTCCGTCTAACTCTTTCTATTCTGTATCATCGAATTGTTTAAACCTTAACTATTCTGTATAATCTTGCAGTGAACACTGGGTCCTAATGCTCATACTTGTCGATATTAACATGATGATGGTTATGGGACAAGGAATTGAAGATCAAGATAGATTTTGCGGTACGCACTTGGATGATTCGTTGCACGTTTCATTAGTTTTATTATATATTCATGTAAATGCCTGATAATTTCTTCTCTCTTAAAGTGTATGAGGCAGAAACAAGGCACTAATTTATGCGCATACTATGTATGCGAGAACATCCACGGTCTGATAGGTCCTCCAAGAGCCTTAGTAGATTGGGAGGAGGAAGTAAGTACAAAACTTGTTAATGTTTGAACTCGTATTTTAATTAGTCGAAATTAATTATCCCCCTTTTCCATAGGTCGAGGAGATGCGCGATAAACTCATACCGGAGGAAAAAATTATGGCGATTCAAGAACAATTGTCCGGATTTATTGTTGAGCAAGTCCTCGATCCAAAAGACAAATTCTATTATGATGGACAATCTCACATTGACAATCGCAGCAAATATGATAATATACGCGTATATATATAATTAAGAACGAATATACCTATGTAAATATATATGTGTGTATGTATTATATTTCTATTTATGAGTATGTATATATTATATATTTAAGCCCTCCAATAATACATATGTGTATATATATATTTATATATATATATATATATTTATATTTATATATGGAACTATCTAGGACAAATATTATATAAGTAACTATATATATGTATATATTAGTGGAGATCTTACATACTGAATTTCAATACATAAGTTTAATTGAAATGCAAAAGTATAATTAAAATAGAAAAAGAATTGAGAAAAGAGAAACAGGAAAAAAATGGACCTTTTTGTCCCGATTGGTTGGCGCCAGCCACATGGCGCTGGCAGCCCCTTTTGTCCCGGTTGGTGTTGGTGCTTTTTGTCCCGGTTGCCAGACCCGGGATCAAAGGGCGGCCTGGAGGTCCCGATTAGAAAACCGAGACAACACGGTTTCCCAACCGATACAAATAGCGTTTCTGCAGTAGTGATCGCACCCGGGCTAGAGCGAAATTCAGTGACGTAGAGACGTACGTCACTGACTTACCAGTCACTGAATCCTACCCAGCTGCTGCGGAGCCGAGAAGTGAGCCGTCACGCATGGCAGAATCGTGCAGCAATGATGAGGAGCCCCCCACACCCCACGGCTCACAAGCTTCCAACCTACTCCTAGTACCTGCAGGCCGCAGGGAATCGATTTCATGGCTCCGAGGCCAGCAACGTGTAGCTGATCGCAATCATCCGGCTCGTCCTATGTTTGGGTCTGTCGCTTTTATTTTCCGGATGGTGAGCTGATCCGAGACGAGATCCGGCCGTCGTCGTCTTCGTCCTCGGAGCTCGTAGTGGTCCTGCCTGCCCAGGCCACTGCTCGGCCGCCTACAGTACGTCATACGTGCATCCTTCCTCCTGTCGGCGTTTATAGTGTTTTTATTTATAGTTCTCGAACCAAGGCGCCACCATGGACACGGCTAGCTCGAGTGTGGCGGGTACCGTTTGCATCCTGGAACTTCCATCACATCATATACATCAATTAGGAGTATATTACATATAGTTAATTACGAAACTAATTGCATGAATTGAGACTAATTCGTGAGATGAATCCATTAAACCTAACTAAATTATAATTTTATAAAAGATACAATAGTAAATATATGCTAATCATAGATTAATTAAACCTAATATTGCACTCAACTCAGCGCGCTCTACTCCCTATCCTTATCCAAAATATGTATACTTAGTTTTGGAAATTTGTCATTAGGGCACCCAAGAGTGAATTTCTCTCTAAAGTATCATCGCATTCGTTTTTTTTTTGGGAGCAAAGGTCCCTCGCTTTATTTTCTTAGATAAAACATATTTTGATCAACATTACAGTTCAGCGTTATTCTAACACGGTGCGCCTGCCTCAGGGTTTAAAACAGCAACGAGCACACACTGTCAAATCGGATCAGACCGACCTACGCTAGAACTCAATGAAAGCACCACCAGGCGAAGGACTCCAGCTTGTTGTCGTCGGTGAGGTTGAACCTGGGCTCCCCGTCACTTTGGCCTCTAGCAGCAACACCATTTGCTCCAACTCCACGCGATCTTGTTCCTGGCATAGTATGCATCACATTCAACTTTGATTGAATTCTATGGTCTTATCAAGGGAACACTGTAAGAGGCAAAATATTTCAGTGTTCTATATATAGCCGATGGAATATACGATGTCATACGAAAATTAACCCACGCCCTTTTAGTGTCATTCAGAACCTTCAGATAAAACTTTTGTTTAACTAAGCACAGGAGCACGTTTAGTTCGTTTGCCCAGATTAAGCACTCCCATAACGGGGCATGGTATATCCTGTCATCCGATAGAACTGGCTAGCTCTAGCGCATCAACCGTTTCTGTTTCTGGCTTTCTCCCTCCCAGCCCTCCCATCCCGTTCCTCTGAATCCACGTGGCCCGAAGACCCGGGCCCACATGCCACAAGAGTTTAGCACGCGTCCCCGACGATCGCGGCCGTCCGTCCTCTGCCCCCGTCCCGACCACACATCCCCTCTCCACCACCCACGTGTCGCGCGGCCCCCGGCTCACGCGCCGCGCTCGTGACCATCTCCCTCTGCTCCTTCCCCGCCACCACCGCCGGCCGCCGCCTATTTAAACAGCGCCCCCCCGGCGACGCCGCCCTTCATCGACCTCCCCACCCATTGGATTTTAGGAATAAAGATTCCTGTTGCGATATACTCCCCCCAATTCCCCTCCTTCTCGTCCCAACAACAATCTGGTCGATCACTCCCGCCAAAACCGAAACGAAAACCCAGTTCAGTTCCATCCCAATCCGATCCCACAAAAGCAGAGAAAGAACCCAACACCATCCCAGTTCAGCTCGATCGCCGTTGGCCAATCACCCAGACCGGAAGGAAACGATGGCCTTCAGCGTGGCTCAGAGCGCCGCCGCCGCTGCGGCGTCCGTCGCGCCCGGCACGCCTCGACACGCGCCGGCGCCGGCACTGGCGCCCGCGTCGTCCGTCTCCGTGAGGAAAGCCGGCGGCGCGCCGTCGGCCAGCCTCAGGCTGCAGCCGTCGGTGCCGCCGGCGCGTCCGGTGGTGTGCCGGGCGGCGGCGGCCGAGCGCGCCTCGAGGAGGAGTGAGGGGGTGCCGGTGTTCGTCATGATGCCGCTCGACACCGTCAACAAGTGCGGCACCGCGCTGAACCGCCGGAAGGCCGTCCAGGCGAGCCTGGCGGCGCTCAAGAGCGCGGGCGTCGAGGGCGTCATGGTGGACGTGTGGTGGGGCATCGCCGAGAGCGACGGCCCCGGGAGGTACAACTTCGCCGGGTACATGGAGCTCATGGAGATGGCGCGCAAGACGGGGCTCAAGGTCCAGGCCGTCATGTCCTTCCACCAGTGCGGCGGCAACGTCGGCGACTCCGTCACCATCCCGCTGCCGCGCTGGGTCCTGGAGGAGATGGAGGAGGACCGGGACCTCTGCTACACCGACCAGTGGGGCCGCCGCAACTGCGAGTACGTCTCCCTCGGCTGCGACGCCATGCCCGTCCTCAAGGGCCGCACCCCCGTCGAGTGCTACACCGACTTCATGCGCGCCTTCCGCGACCACTTCGCCGACTACCTCGGCAACACCATCGTCGTACGTCGTGCTCTAGCTCTCCGTCGAGCACAAACGATTACTCTGCCCTCGCTCTGCTTACCGGATCTATGTGAAAATATTTGCAGGAAATCCAAGTCGGCATGGGCCCCGCCGGCGAGCTGCGCTACCCGTCCTACCCGGAGAGCAACGGCACCTGGAGGTTCCCCGGCATCGGCGCCTTCCAATGCAACGACAGGGTATGGTTGGAGAGGATTGACGGTTGAGATAAATGACGCATCGGCCATCGTAGAGATTCGGCCAAAAAGAAATGAAGAAATTTCTGACAAGCATGTTTGGGATGATGTGCAGTACATGCTTAGCAGCCTGAAGGAGGCGGCGGTGGCGGCCGGCAAGCCGGAGTGGGGCCACGGCGGGCCGACCGACGCCGGCAGCTACAACAACTGGCCGGAGGACACCATCTTCTTCCGCCGCGAGAACGGCGGGTGGAGCACCGAGTACGGCGACTTCTTCCTGTCGTGGTACTCGCGGATGCTCCTGGAGCACGGCGACCGCGTCCTCACCGGCGCGGCGTCCGTGTTCTCGGCCTCGCCCGTCGCGATCTCCGTGAAGGTGGCCGGCATCCACTGGCACTACGGCACCCGGTCGCACGCGCCGGAGCTCACCGCGGGGTACTACAACACGCGGCACCGCGACGGGTACCTCCCCATCGCGCGGCTGCTGGCGCGCCACGGCGCCGTGCTCAACTTCACCTGCGTGGAGATGCGGGACCACGAGCAGCCGCGGGTGGCGCAGTGCATGCCCGAGGCGCTGGTGCGGCAGGTGGGCGCCGCGGCGCGCGCCGCCGGCGCGGGCCTGGCCGGCGAGAACGCGCTCCCCCGGTACGACGGCGCGGCGCACGACCAGGTGGTGGCCACGGCCGCCGAGCGCGCCGCCGAGGACCGGATGGTGGCCTTCACCTACCTGCGCATGGGCGCCGACCTCTTCCACCCGGACAACTGGCGCCGGTTCGCCGCCTTGGTGCGCCGCATGAGCGGCGACGGGTTGTGCCAGGAGGCCGCGGAGCGGGAGGCGCGCGGCGTGGCGCAGGCCACCGGGTCGCTGGTGCGCGAGGCCGCCGTCGCGCTGCGGAGCTGACCGCGACCGAATCCGATCGCCGCTTTGTCTAGGGGGTTGGGAGGGAGCTCGGGGTTTTTCGTTTTGGCTTTCTTTGGGAGGGAAAACGCGCTCGGATCTCGAGAGCGGGCGATCTCTCGAGCAGGTTACGCGTAGACGAGATTGTGACGAGGCCGGGAGGGGATGACAAAAAAAAAAGATGATTTTTTTTTGTCACGTTACAGGCTCCGACGATCGCCGGAGCTTGTTGGGGGAATACGACCATCGCCTGCAGAAATCCGTAGAAACTGCTGTGTGCTTGCACGAAACTGGCTGATTCGGTGCTGCTTCAAACAGTCTTGTTTCTCCTCTCATCTGCTTCTGCTCTGCTGCGCGCTGTTGCTTGGCCGGACGATAGGCTGCTAGAGGTCGACGGCCTGTGTTTGAGCCGGCCGCAACTTTCTTTTGGATGTCTGTAAATGACTACTTCAATAGAAAGGAAAAGTGCATTCGTTCCAATGGAGTCTCCAATAGTTACTGTACATACAAGTAAAATAGCAGTAGTAGAATTGTCCATGACGATACAAGGCCTGAGGATGCGATGATATGTTTCTTCATGATATGGAAAGCCTCAAATGAAAGAAGGCTTGGCCCTTCTTCTTGTAGAAAAATCAAAAATAAAACAAGGACCGAAATGTCATCGAGAAAGTTAAACTAAGCTATATGTTCGTCGAGAGAGTTAATCTATTTAGGTCGTGTTATAAGTGCAGGAACTGAACCTTTGACTGTACATGCGGAAGAGTAGCCGAGGCAACATTGGCACGCTTCGCAATTTTGGTTCTCCCTATTTGGAGTGCTAAGCGTTGTTTGATGCCGATATTGTCCTGCAAATTCGCGTCAAGTTTGCGCACTACTTGCATCAGGGATCAAGCTCCATTTTTGCTTCCCGCCTGTGCCATGGCAAGCTCACTTCATGTATTGTAGGTGAGAAAAGATGGGGTTTGGCTGGTTGCCCACATGATGCTAGAGATAAAATTGTAAAAGTATCAGTGAACGTGATGGTTATTTTGCCTAAATACCCTTTTAATCTATATATCCTATATAGATAGCATCCACTAACTATTTCTCTCTTCATGCAAGGTGTCCACCTCATTTTCCACTAAGTGTCCCACTAACTTTCAACTACCTTATTAATTACAAAAAATATTCATGTCATCTCTACAATATGCAATACTTTTAATCTTTAATTAACTAAAGTAAAATCATACACATACGCTATTTTTTCATCACCTATTCTTCTATAATGTGATCAAATATTCTATTGGTGTTTCTTCTTTTAGCTTATCGGTTTTTAGGAGGTTCAATAAACAAGAAAATATCCATATGACCTCTACTATGTGCAATATTTTTAATCTTTAATCTATTAATGTAAAGTCATGTACATACTCTATTTTTGCAATACTTTTAATCTTTAATGTATTAACGTAAAGACTCATATACATACTCTATTTCTTTGAGCACCTATTCTTTTATAATGTGATCAAATATTCTATTGATGTTACTTCTGTTAGTTTATCGATTCCTATCCAATACTGAAAAAAAACATGCAAGTAAAATTCATATAATCTATATAGCCTATATAGTTGACACCCACTAAAGTCATTAACTCTATTTCTCTTAGCATGCAAGTTATCCGCATCATATAGGAATCCATTATATCAAATGCCACATCAACATCCACTAGGGCCGTTTATGTTTTTCATCGATTTTTTTTTGAATGTTGCTATGCAATCATCTTAACTTTTCTACTTTCAAATTTCATGTTAAAATTTTATTTAAGAAATCCCGCAGCAACGCGCGGGGTATCACCTAGTTTTATTTAAGTCTGAATCCACTTTGAAGTAAATTATATCATTTGCATCAATCGCTGAATACTCCCTCTCTGAACTTGCCTAACACGTTTCTAACACGAAAAGCTGTTTGAGATCGTACACAGTTTCACAGAACCTACCTAAGATTTTCCTAACACGAAATGCTACTTGGGATCGCACAGAATTGCGCATCGATTCCATGCGAAAGCTAAACACCTCTTATGCTTGGAAGACTACAATCATGTCACATCATGGAAGACCATTTGCGTGCGCAGGCATGATGCGTGCCCGAATGTGCCTGAGAAGTTCGACAGGTTCAGTCACTAACACAAACTCAATCAATCTTAGAAACAAACAAATTGGGCAAGTCCTAGATAACAAGGAATCAAGATTACTGGTCCAAACAACCAAGCTACGTCTTTGCGTGCAAACCACAGATAGAGATGTTAACCCCAACGTAATAGAGATCAGAGGGCTACAGCATAACTGCAAAACGACATCCCTCCAAGATCAGAGGCAGTGGTTGCTATGCAATCATTTTAACTTTTCTACTTTCAAATTTCATGTTAAAAATTTATTGAAGAAATCCCGCAGCAACGCGCGGGGTACCACCTAGTTTTATTTAAGTCTGAATCCACTTTGAAGTAAATTATATCATTTGCATCAATCGCTGAATACTCCCTCTCTGAACTTGCCTAACACGTTTCTAACACGAAAAGCTGTTTGAGATCGTGCACAGTTTCACAGAACCTACCTAAGATTTTCCTAACACGAAATGCTACTTGGGATCGCACAGAATTGCGCATCGATTCCATGCGAAAGCTAAACACCTCTTATGCTTGGAAGACTACAATCATGTCACATCATGGAAGACCATTTGCGTGCGCAGGCATGATGCGTGCACGAATGTGACTCAATCAATCTTAGAAACAAACAAATTGGGCAAGTCCTAGATAACAAGGAATCAAGATTACTGGTCCAAACAACCAAGCTACGTCTTTGCGTGCAAACCACAGATAGAGATGTTAACCCCGACGTAATAGAGATCAGAGGGCTACAGCATAACTGCAAAACGACATCCCTCCAAGATCAGAGGCAGTGGTGGCACCTTACAATCCTTGGGTACCATAGCAGGTTCAAGAAAGCACATCTTCGTCCATAGAAGCAAAGATAACAGTATTGAGTGTTCTACCAAACTCAGGTTTGCACCTAGAATGGAAAATCTTTCAACAGAAACACACAGAATAGGTCCAGACTACTCCTCGGAGCGAGCAAAATTGTACCCACTAGAGTAATACAGATATAGAATTGGTAGACCAGATAGATAGACCAAGCAACCTAGTAACCGCCCTTGAGATCGTTGACAACATCATAAGGGATGGGGGTGACGGTCTCAATGGTAGCACCTTCAACCATGAAGCCAGGCTTGGGACCCAACGGCTGCCTCTTGGTACTGATGACCTCACCACGTGACTTGGCCTCTGCTTTCAGCTGGTCATTCTTTGCCTTCCTCAGGCGGAACTCCTCAGTGCAGCGGGATGGCTGCACATGCTCCACACGGACATGGATACGCTTCCTGATGATGCGGCCATTAACCTGAAAAATAAATCAATTTATCAGAAATTAGAATGTATACATAGATTCAGCCTTATCACTAACATCACCATTTTCACATAGCATATGTGCAGCATAACTAAGCTTGACACAAACCAACCATTTAAGACCTTCAATCCTAGATTGTATTTATCTGATGAACTGATTGTCTCAACCACTACTACCTCAGACTGTAAACATTAAAGATTTCACACAAATTTTACAGCACAGATGAATTCAAAACACAAACTAACACAGCATTAGCATTTTGATCTGTTCCAATGTAGAAGCAAAAGAAAACTTGTCATGCAAAGTAAACAATTTGGCAAATTGTTAACATTGTTGCACCTAACAGTGTGTACCACAAGACAAATGTCTTCAAACACAACAATAGAGAACCTAACACTTATAACAAAACTACAATTAAACATCCCAACCGAAGCCACATAAATCTATGCAACCTAGAATCACGCTACACCTTCAGAGTTGACATAATCCAACCTTTACAAAGAAGCGCATGACCACATAATACAACTACCAGACCATACAAAGAAGCGCATGACCACATAATACAACTACCAGACCATACAGAGCAGACTTAATCTTGTTCATGATCTGAGTTTAGCCTTCAAAAGAAATGGGTATAGCTGCCCATTCCTGCAACTACAAAACCTAATCTCGCACTGAAACAATCAACAAGCCGCACAAATTTTACAAATGTAAGTCCGAAACATAACACCATAACCTTATCGCCAATCTAAATCATACAAAACGTCCCGATTCCTAAAGCAAGACCCACAAAGAGTCTCCAGCGCGCCAAGACAAACGCCCAACATAATCAGTTGAGCAGCTGCGCGCAGCATCTCGGCAGCGAGGGGGAGAAAATGGGGATCTGCGTTCTATACCTGCTTGTTGATCTCGACGCCGATGGCGCGCTTAGTGACGTTCCACACGCGGCCGGTGCGGCCGTGGTAGAACTTGTGCGGCATCCCCTTGTGGACGGCGCCGTTCACCTTGACATCGACGTAGTCGCCGATCTTGTATGTGCGCAGGTAGGTGGTGAGCGGGATGTACCCCTTCTTGCGGAAGCCGCGCGCGAAGAGGTCGCGCGTCCGCGAGCGCAGCCCGTGGCCGGCCGGCATCCTGGCTGGTCCTGCTTGCGGCGGCGGCGGCGGGGAGCGGGTGGGAGGCGGGCGCTTAGGGTTTGCGAGGGTTTGAGGGTGATGCGGTTTTATACAGGTGGGGTGGAGCTGGCCAGCTGGGAACGGCTCGGGGCTGGGTGAGATGCTGGTGCTGAGCTGGGCTCTTTTGAGTGGGCTTCCTGGCACTGGTTGTCTGGTTCGTGTTGGGCCGTACAATGTAGCCCATTGACAAACCCTGCTGCCTCCAATTCCCAAAAAAAAAAAAACCCTGCTGCCTCCTTGCTGCTGAATCCCCATTGGTGGTTCCATGATAACATTTTTTCTTACACATCCAGGGAGCGCGCTGACATGCGCGGATCGTCTCGGCTTCAACACGAGGCTCATATCCAAGGCAACCCTTCTGCTGAAGGCTTCCACCACCCAATAGACTTCACTGTAGCATTCAATCGCAGGGTAGAATATACCAATTCATCTTCCACTAGTATGCATTTCACCCAGCCTATTGTTTTCTTCAGGTGGCCAACAATGAATTTGGGGAATCAGTTCTTTCCGAGCTCAATGCCTCAATGAAGCTGGGATTTATATATCTCATGTTACAGCAGTTAGAGCTGAACTTGAGCATCTTTGTTGATTAAATGAAACTTGTCGGATCACGAAAAGGACGGATACTGTAACACCCTGCCCGAATACTCCGGCCGTAGGCCCGGATACTCCGGACATGGAGTTCCTAGTTCATGTAATTTTTGTCCTCTGGGCCCCACGATCATTAAAACAGGGATCTCACCCTATCTCTCTCCCTCACAGCTCACTCTCTCTCCCCCTCACGTGCACTCTCTCCCTCTCCCTCCCCCTCATGAGCTCTCCCTCTCCCTCATGAGCTCCCTCCCTCTCTCTAGTGCCCTAGAGTGCAAATCCTCCCACTCAACCTGATTCCAAGGCTAAGGAAGCTTCAATCGGCGTGGAGAACCCTTTCCCCCATGTGCTCCTCCTCGGGGAGGCTTTGGATTTCAAGTTCTTCATTCAAGAAAAGTTCATCCTAGGTATTCAACTTGTGCCGCCCCGATCTATGTTTCTAGGAGGTTCTAAGTGATTTCTTTTGGTCAATCAACTCTATATGCATACCTCAACTAGGATCTAAAAGAGTTTTGATTTTGGTGGGTTGGTTTTTGCTAAAATCGAGATTTCAGTTTTTGGGGCAAAAATGCTGTAGGACCCGGAGACTCCGGGTATAAGCCCGGATACTCCGGGTTTTGGAACACTTCGGGCGAAACTCCGGGTATAAGCCCGGATACTCCGGGTTTGGGACACTCCGGGGGAAACTCCGGGTATAGGCCCGGAAACTCCGGACTTGGGAGTCCGGATACTCCGGGTATTCGTCCAGATACTCCGGATTTTTGGGGAATGTTTTGGGCCTGGGAGTGCAATTTTTGTGTAAATTACTAGTAGTTGCATCTAGTCATTGGCTATTTTAAGATTGCAACCCATGCATGCATTCTCATATTATTTGCATACGTGTAGACGCCACCGCCGAGGGAGTCGTGTACGAGGTGATCGCCGAGCCACAGGAGCAGCAGGGGCAAGTTCAGCAGGAAGAGTGGCGTGAGCACCCGGCCCAAGGCCCAGCTGAGCCCAGTGTTGAGCAGCAGCCCGAAGGCAAGCCCCGGTGCACATCCTATTATTTGAAATTATGACGCCTATATATGTATTTATTACTTGTGCATTACGTTTCAGGAGTTGATTGGAACCCTAGTTGCATGATCCCTATGTTTTCCTGAGTTGTACTAGCATGTATAGGACGATAGAAATGCTATGCTTAATAGTTCTCGATAGAAGTCGAGTGACTTCTTGCACTCGCGAGAAATAGGATGATTAGAAGTCGAGTAATTTCTGGTTACTCGCGAGATATATAATATTTGACAATCCGGTTCCGAGCTGTTGAATTTGATATAAATGGAAGCTTGAGACCGGGCGGGAGAGGTGTAGTTCCGCCTGTGTCGGTTAAGGACCGAGCCGTTATTGGCCCTGCTGATCATGTTTGAACTGTACTAACCGCATGCCGGGAGTAGGAGGTAGTCGAAATCGGTTAGCCAAGTACTGCCTCACCTTGAAAGTACAGGACTCCATCTCACCTCCTGGGGTAGTCGAGTAGTCGCGGAGAAATGGGGATGCATATATTTACTTTCGGTGGCCTCACGTTGAGCTCGGCTGACCATATGATGGTGGGGCGGTCCTGTAGTTCAAGGCGGGGAGGGGAAAGGTCGGTGCGTGGGGTCCGACGGGGCTTTTGCGTGCCGTGTTGGTTAGGTCCACCTTGCAAGGTTAAATCGGATCGATACGCCGTCAGTCGCTCTCGGATATGAGCACCTTGATCACTGCATCGCAACGTAGTGTTATGATGGAATAATGAGTATATTTATTTATATATGATAATGAACACATTGAATTATTATGGATTGCACCACTATGTTTGCTATAGTTGGTTTAAGCAAATATTGGACTATAGTTAATTTATATAGAATCTGGAGCTAAAATATAGAAATTAAGGAATTACTTTAGTCGTTGTTTTCTGCAAAATAACCACCAGCTAAAAGCCTTGCATGCCTAGAGATGTGGGCTAAGTTATACCCACTGGTCGGGTAAGTCTTGCTGAGTATTAGTTGCTCAGGGTTTGTTGTTTACCCTGTTTCAGGTATAGGAGCTAACTAGGTTTCCCATCGGTGGGCTTGATGTGGCGCCTTGTCTTCACGTCTCGGTAGTCCTCGGCTTATTTAGTTTGTTTTATTTATTCTCTAGTAAAAATGCTCTGTAAGTTAGATTATCTTCCGTGCTGTCATTTCTTTTGTAAATTTTAAATTTAAAGCTGTTTGTAAAAGCCTTAATATATTTTGCTATTTTTGTAAGGCTGTATCATGCTGGTACCTTTTGCGCTCGCCTTCGTGCGAGACTTCTGGTGTGTTTCGGTCAGCCTATGGGTTGAAAGCAGCCTGTCAAGTTACACTTAATTAAGCTATTGTGTCTGATGCCTTCAGATGATAGCGGTTACGCTTAATTAAGCGTTTTAACTCAGCGGGTCTGTCACAGAAATGTACCAGGGGGTACCAGCAATATTATTTTGGTGTTTTCAAGACTAAAAATGAATTTCAGAAATCTACATTGATTTGCGATTAAGGGATTAGGAGAGATTAGATCGTAAGCCCTATATAGCATAGGATATGTCAGGTGGCTATATATATAATATCAACTAACTTCTAGCCATGTAGTAGTTATGAATAGATGTATATATTGTGATTTTTCTGTAGGTACACTAACCCCGCTTACGTAGGGAAAGTTCATAGTAGACTGCTAGTGTATATAGTGAGAGTACGTATTGTGCCACCGAATGGTCTTCGTATATTGCCATGGATTGATGGGCAAAAATTTATTTTTTTGTGAGGACGTATAGGTCATGCGTGCATCATATCATACATGTTATTTTGTTTTGGATGTTTATTAGTATCTCCGCATGAGTTTCTGTGCGCTGTGCACGTCTCACTTTTGATGATGTCGGACCTGATGTGGTTAGAAAAATAGGAAGATTAGTGCGCTGTAATTGAGCAAAACCTATCTTCGCGTTTAAACAACTAAAATTCAAAGATACGAGTTTGGTGTTGGTCTGTGTTTCTTGTCTCTGAGGATGAAGTCTTCTGGTCGATTGCTATTACCCTTGAGGGTCGAAATAACGATGTGATCTTTAGGCGATATCCTTGGTTGACTATCTTAGTCTGACCTCCAATTCATAACCATGCTATCGATAACTCATTAGTGGCTCAATGACCATTTCCTTTTATCTGGATAATAATGTTTCCTACTCTTGGTCAATGGTAATTTGAAACCGTATATCCTCATCGTTGGGCCATACCTTCAAATGCTCCAAGATAATTCATCCCAGTCATCCTTGATGACTAAGAACATCTGGTTGTTCTTCTAGCATTGATATTGTTTAATTTTTACTCACCTTGATTCCTATATCTTATGTGGACCGTTTGCATTCTTGCTCAAATAAATATAAATAAATTAAAAACTTGATTGCATTCATTGTTGTCATCATGCGTGCTTATATTCGTCATACATGAATAAGGTCGCATGTTTGTTGCATAGCAACCACATTATTGCATCACATCACATCACATTGCATTGGGCCATACAAGGTTAGGGAAACATTGGTGGTAGTTTGGCTGACTATATGTGTTCGTACTTTTGAAAATGTTTTCTGGCTGCTTTCTGCTTACTTAATCTATTCCGATCCATTTGTGTTATTCGGAGTGTTATTATGGGATCTTATGTGGTGGAGATTTGCCCCATGACTTATAGTGCTGCGACGAGACCTAGGGCCTCGTGTGTGCGGCCGCCACGCGATTGTGCTCCTGGGAGCGCGCCGGTGCTTAAGTACGTGTGGATGAAACTACACAATCATTCCTTTTTGTGCAATATTTAGAATTTATTTCTTCTGCGTTTGTTCTTTAAGGGGGTAGGCTCTCGGAGAGTGTGCTAACGGGTTGTTTGATGTTTGAATTTCTGGGGATCATAGCCATTGACCTGCATAGTAACATGTACATCTTGCATCATATTACCTAATTAATAAACGATATTGAACAAGAATGTTCTTGAGCAGAAACTTGCCTTGATGCCCTTTCTATATTGATTCCAGCAGCTCCTTGAAACTCACTTAGTATAATCATGGTTCCAGCTTCCAACCAAAGATGGAAAGACATCCTTGATGTAATCTTTTCTAATTAATATCCATCGAGAGTCTCTCCGTGTATTTCACTTGAACGACTTGATGTGTTCCGGTGTTCCGTTCCTTGTTTGGTCTGATGCAGGTGACTTGAAGCGTTTTTCTTCTTCCAAATATTTCCTTAGTTTCTTTTAAAAATGTCCAACTTTCATGAGTCCGATACAATTCCTAGAGGTCAATATTTGACCCTTGCTTTCCTTTTAAATCTCGGGACAAGATTTCTTTTAGGGGGAAGGATTGTAACACCCTGCCCGGATAGTCTGGCCATAGGCCCGGATACTCCGGACATGGAGTTCCTAGTTTATGTAATTTGTATCCTCTGGGCCCCACAATCATTAAAACAGGGATCTCACCCTCTCTCTCCCTCACAGCTCACTCTCCCTCTCCCCCTCACGTGCACTCTCTCCCTCTCCCTCATGAGCTCTCCCTCTCCCTCATAAGCTCCCTCCCTCTCTCTAGTGCCCTAGAGTGCAAATCCTCCCTCTCAACTTGATTCCAAGGCTAAGGAAGCTTCAATCGGCATGGACAACCCTTTCCCCCATGTGCTCCTCCTCGGTGAGGCTTTGGATTTCAAGTTCTTCATTCAAGAAAAACTCATCCTAGGTATTCAACTTGTGCCGCCCCGATCTATGTTTCTAGGAGGTTCTAAGTGATTTCTTTTGGTCAATCAACTCTATATGCATCCCTCAACTAGGATCTAAAAGGGTTTTGATTTTGGTGGGTTGGTTTTTGCCAAAATCAAGATTTCAGTTTTTGGGGCGAAAATGCTGTCGGACCCAGAGACTCCGGGTATAAGCCCGGATACTCCTGGTTTTGGAACACTCCGGGCGAAACTCCGGGTATAAGCCCGGATACTCCGGGTTTGGGACACTCCGGGGGAAACTCCGGATATAGGCCCGGAAACTCCGGACTTGGGAGTCCGGATACTCTGGGTATTCGTTCGGATACTCCGGATTTTTGGGGAATGTTTTGGGCCTGGGAGTGCATTTTTTGTGTAAATTACTAGTAGTTGCATCTAGTCATTGTCTATTTTTAGATTGCAACCCATGCATGCATTCTCATATCATTTGCATACGTGTAGACGCCACCGTTGAGGGAGCCGTGTACGAGGTGATCGCCGAGTCACAGGAGCAGCAGGGGCAAGTTCAGCAGGAAGAGGGCTTGAGCACCCCGGCCCAAGGCCCAGCTGAGCCCAGTGTCGAGCAGCAGCCCGAAGGCAAGCTCCGGTGCACATCCTATTATTTGAAATTATGACGCCTATATATGTATTTATTACTTGTGCATTACGTTTCAGGAGTTGATTGGAACCCTAGTTGCATGATCCCTAGGTTTTCCTGAGTTGTACTAGCATGTATAGGACGATAGAAATGCTATGCTTAATAGTTCTCGATAGAAGTCGAGTGACTTCTTGCACTCGCAAGAAATAGGATGATTAGAAGTCGAGTAATTTCCGGTTACTCGCGAGATATATAATATTTGACAATCCGGTTCCGAGCTGTTGATTTTGATATAAATGGAAGCTTGAGACCGGGCGGGAGAGGTGTAGTTCCGCCTGTGTCGGTTAAGGACCGAGCCGTTGTTGGCACTGCTGATCATGTTTGAACTGTACTAACCGCATGCCGGGAGTAGGAGGTAGTCGAAACCGGTAAGCCGAGTACTGCCTCACCTCGAAAGTACAGGACTCCATCTCACCTCCTGGGGTAGTCGAGTAGTCGCGGAGAAATGAGGTTGCATATGTTTATTTTTGGTGGTCTCACGTTGAGCTCGGCTGACCATATGATGGTGGGGCGGTCCTGTAGTTCAAGGCGGAGAGGGGAAAGGTCGGTGCGTGGGGTTCGACGGGGCTTTTGCGTGCCGTGTTGGTTAGGTCGATCTTGCAAGGTTAAATCGGATCGATTCGCCGTCAGTCGCTCTCGAATATGAGCACCTTGATCACTGCGTCGCAACGTAGTGTTATAATGGAATGATGAGTATATTTATTTATATATGATAATGAACACATTGAATTATTATGGATTGCACCACTATGTTTGCTATAGTTGGTTTAAGCAAATATTGGACTATAGTTAATTTATATAGAATCTGGAGCTAAAATATAGAAATTAATGAATTACTTTAGTCGCTGTTTTCTGCAAAATAACCACCAGCCAAAAGTCTTGCATGTCTAGAGATGTGGGCTAAGTTATACCCACTGGTCGGGTAAGTCTTGCTGAGTATTAGTTGCTCAAGGTTTGTTGTTTACCCTATTTCAGGTATAGAAGCTAACTAGGTTTCCCATCGGTGGGCTCGATGTGGCGCATTGTCTTCACGTCTCGGTAGTCCTCGGCTTATTTAGTTTGTTTTATTTATTCTCTAGTAAAAATGCTCAATAAGTTAGATTCTCTTCCGTGCTGTCATTTCTTTTGTAAATTTTAAATTTAAAGCTGTTTGTAAAAGCCTTAATATATTTTGCTATTTTTGTAAGATTGTATCGTGCTGGTACCTTTTGCGCTCGCCTTCGTGCGAGACTTCTGGTGTGTTTCGGTCAGCCTGTGGGTTGAAAGCAGCCTGTCAAGTTACACTTAATTAAGCTAATGCGCCTGATACCTTCAGATGATGGCGGTTACGCTTAATTAAGTGTTTTAACTCGGCGGGTCTGTCACAGATACCCATCTGGTACCCATTTCCTTGTATCCAACAGTCAAGCTGGCAATATCCCTTGTTTCAGTATTGATTGAGGCGACTACTGCATGCTTACTGAAATGTTGAATGATGGCTTTCACTACTAAGATGAATATACATAGATGATTGCATCTTCCTGGAACATGTTTTTATAGAAGATAAAGATTACAATGCTTGTTCTGATCTTCAAAGATGAACTTGTAGAGCTTCTTGCTCAACATATCCAGTTTGTGAAATTTCTGAATTTACTTCGGACTTGGATGATGGCTTTCACTATTAAGATGACGATGACATAGATGATTACATCTACCTGTGAGGATTCAGAAGAGTACATGGTTTGTTATTTTGTTCAAGGAGATGGAACGATGGACTTGTAGAGCTTTTGGCTAAATATATCCCGTTTTTGAAATTTCTGAATATTCTTCTGCCTTCTTCTGTGTCTCATATTGTTTTTTGATCATGCTCGCAGATTTATGATGGTGGGAGCACGCCATTTAGTTTTGTCATTATTGCTTCACAGCTTGTTGATACCACTGGTTGTGGGGATGCAAGGAGCAGTACAAGTACTTCACGATTATATTAGATAACCTGAGAAAAAGAGGGGTTGAGAAGCCCCCACTTTGTCAATTCTGCTGTGAGCCTGAGTCTGTCCAGCATCTTTTTTATGATTGCATTGTGGCTAAGCAAGCCTGGAAGTGTGTCTCTGATTTTAATGGTGTTGTCATTAATTCTTAAACAGACATGGCAAGGAAATGGATTGCTGACAAAAAAAAATTAAGTCTACAAACACAATCTCTGCAGGAGTCTTTGGTGCTTGTGGCTAATCAGAAATGATTTTGTTTTTCGTGGACAGAAATGGTCAGACATCAAGCTTGTTTTCAGGAAGCTGTGGACGTGCATGAAGCCCCTGCTTCCAACATCTTCGAAGGAGGATATTTGTGACGGAACCGCCAAATTAAAAATCTAAATTAAGCGTAATGGCCATTATTTGAACACATCGGGCGCATTACTTTAATGGCTTAATTTGGCGATTCTTTCTCAACCCACGGCCCGATCGAAACAACACCGGAAGTCCCACGCGAAGGCGGGCGCAGATGGTACAAGCACGACGAATACTTGAAAATACAACAACACGACAATAATAGAAATAACCATCACTTTTACAAAAAGAGTTCAACTACAATAATTTTACAAACCTGGTTTAAATACAAACATAAATTACAAGTGTTACAACTATCAACTAGAATTTACACCCAAACAACGACTACACTACACTGCTGCCCACTCACAGCCTAACACCACCGGTCTGACCGGTTAGCCACACCGGTCAGACCGGCCGAGGACTATCAGTCAGACCAGTCGCAACAAAACAGAGAGGCTGCACGCTCAGCCCGCAAGCGTGCAGCCCGCCAACGCCCTAGTCTAAGGGTCTCGCTCATCCATCTTCCACCTCTCTGCACTGCGGCAGATGAACTTGGCACAGTAGGGCAGAAGTCAACGTCCTGGGCTCCTGAAATAATTTGGGTAGCAACAAGCCCTGATCAATTAATATTCAGCAAGACTTACCCGACCAGTGGGTATAACTTAGCCCACATATCTAGACATGCAAGTCTTTTGGCTGTTGGTTATTTTGCAGAAAAGCGACTAAAGTAATTCCTTACTTTCAGTATTTTAGCCCCAGATTCTATACAAATTAACTCTATTCTAATATTTGCATGAATCAACTATAGCAAACATGGTGGTGCAATCAATAATAATTCAAGGTATTCATCATCATATGTATATAAATATACTCATCATCTCGTCATAACACTACGATGAGACGCAGTGATCAAGGTGCTCATATCCGAGAGCGACTGACGGCGAATCGATTCGATTTAACCTTGCAAGGTGGACCTAACCAACACGGCACGCAAAAGCCCCGTCGGACCCCACGCACCAACCTTTCCCCTCCCCGCCTCGGACTACAGGAACCAGCCCAACGACATATAGTCAGCCGAGCCCTACGTGAGACCACCAAAAGTAAACATATGCGACCCCTTTCTCCGCGGTCTCTCGACTCGCCCTAGGAGTTGGGTGCGGGTTCCTGTACTTTCGAAGCAAAGCAGTACTCGGCTTACCGGTTTCGACTACCTCTGACTCCCAGTATGCGGTTAGTACAATTCAAACATGATCAGCAGGGCCAACAACGGTACGGTCCTTAACCGACTCAGATGGGACTTTGACACCCAGGAACCCTGTCCTGCTGCCATACCTACATATCCTCATCATTCCCGTCCGGTCTCAATTCTCCATTCATTACATATCAAATTCAACAACTCATATACTGAAATATTAATATATCTTGTATCTCGCGAGTAACCGGAAATTACTCGACTTCTAATCATCCTATTTCTCGCGAGTGACCAGAGATCACTCGTCTTCTATCGAGAACCATTAAGCATAGCACTTCTATCGTCTTATACATACTAGTATAACTCAAGGGAACCTAGGGATCATGCAACTAGGATTCCAAATAATTCCTAAATCTAATGCACAAGTAATAGATACATATTTAGGTGTCATAAATTTGAAATAATAGAATGTGCACCGGGGCTTGCCTTGCGTCTGCTGCTCAACACCGGGGTCCACTGGGCCCTGGGCCTGGTTCTCATGCCTCTCCTCCTGCTGGGCCTGCTCTAATGGCTCCGGGGGCTCCGCAACCACCTCGTATATCACCTCCTCCGCTGCGGCTGCTATACGTATGCATATGCATATGATATGAGAGAATGCATGCATGACTTGCAAAAATTACAAGTAATCAACAACCAAATTAATTTATATTCAATTGTGCCAACTAACCCTAATTGAACCCTCTCAGCCCGGCTAGCACCGGTCAGACCGGTATACCAAACCGGTCAGATCGGTCTGGCCTGTGTGCGACTCGAGATAAAAAATCCAAAGTATCCAGACGTATTCTCGGAGTATCCGGACTCCCAAGTCCGGAGAATCCGGACCTAAACCCGGAATGTCCAGACTACCACAAACCCGGAGTATCCGGACACGTGGCCGGACTGTCCGGACCCCTACCGGTCAGACCGGTCCAACCCAGACCAAAAGCTGGAATCCTTGGCGCGGAGAAAATCGCCAACAAATCCTTAAACCCTTCTAGGCACTAGTTCAGGTATACCTTTAGAGGTTTTTGACCAGAGGAAATCACCTAAAACTATCTAGAAAAGGAGATCGGCCAACACAAGCGTTTATACCTTGAGTGAGCTCCTTTGTGCACAAGAACTTGAATCCCAAGCACCCCAGGGAGGGAACCGTGGAGAGGAACACATCCCACGCCGATTTAATCTCTTTTCCGGCCTTGGGATCAAGTTGGGGTGAGGATTTGGAACTCTAGGGCTTGGGGAGAGGGGTGAGCTCGGGGAAGGTGAGTGAGAGAGCTGGTGAGGATGAGTGAGTTGTTGGGAGAGAGAAGAGTGGTTTAAATGATGTGGGCCCAAGAAAAAAAATGGTTGGCCCAGCGTCCGCCGGTCAAACCGGTCGCTCCTACCGATCAGACCGGTCGGGTTAGACTGACAAAAAGATTGCTAACTTATGGTTTATTATTTAGGTTCGAAACTAATGAACTTAATTAGCTTAATTGCAGTGAATTAATAGCTGAGTGTTACAATATTGCCCGATGGTGCAGCTTTTTGGAGGATCGTCTCAAGACCCCTTGGCAATCCCTTCCTGAAGAAGTTCAAGCTGGCTGCTGGCAAGCTGTGATCCAAGCTCGGTTTTGCTGGATGGTCTTTTCAGTCGTTCTTTGTAATAAGTTTGCTTGAATCTCTCTTGGCCGATGTTGGCCTGGCTCTTACTCTGTCATTACCTGGTTGTGCAACTCTAGTGCTGTAAACCTGAACAGATCCATGTTTGCTTTGTTTGTTTGTTATGAAATAGATGGGGCAGGGCGAGTTTCGCCTGTCCGTCTAAAAAAAATGATTATAGCTCCCTCAAGAATGCCTTTCAATTACTTTTCTGCATAATGTCTATCCAATTCCTCTTAAAATGTACCAAAACTGTTATGCTTTTGCTGGAATTGGGTTTGATTGATATTGGGAGTATGTGTCCTACATGATTTATCATTTCTGCGCATATATATTCAACAATCAGTTACGACCTTATCACCTTATAAGCCGTCGATATGGTACCCTTTTCAACCTTTGTGAGCTTACAGTTTCTGTTGTTCATCGTGCACAGGACTATCCTCTGAGAAATCGCCGGAAAAGACGCTTCCGTTTGCTTGTCAAGTGGTAAGCACAGTTACCTCCTGCTTTGGAGATGCAAAGGAGACAGCTTTACTCAATTGCCGCTGCTCCTGGTTGAGCTGATCATGCCGTGCCTGCTGTTCATGTTTCAGGCTGGCATAGTGCCGTGAGATTCGGCGCACTGGCTGGCTGGTCTACCTTGGCTGTCTCATCCACGCCTGGTGGCCAAGTTCCTTTGCCAGTGTGCTAGACAGAAGACAGGTGCCGTCAGAATCATGCCATTTGTGTTGTCAGCTACAAAACAAAGGACCCGGAATAAAAGAACGGCTCGTTGTTTAGAAGTCCGCAGATACATGGCGAGCTAGAGTATCATTCAGCACAAGGAATTGAAAGTTCCTCCCTCTTTTTAAATTTGATTTTTGGCCACTTGAATCTGTGCTTCTAGAAATTCTGTTGGCTGAACAGAGATAGACCGAGGCAAAGCCTCTGAACTTTGGAGGGTGCAGAGCAGGTGGAATGTTTGAGTTGAACTGCCATTTGTAAATTCAGAAGTGGTCACCATCATGGACGGCAGTTGCAAAAGGAGACCCTAGCAGCCTTCCAATTGTGAACTTGTAAAGTGGTCAACACTTGGGGTTGTATAGCTAGGCCCAATCTCATGTCGCCACGTCATCGACCGGGCGCTTGGTCAACGCTTCTGACCAGGCGCCACCGGCAACGAGCCAACGACACAGGCAATACTCAGCAGGCAAACGAGATACCCCGCCGCCGCCCGCCGCCGACATGTCGAGGTGCGGTGCACGACGGCGGCGAGTAGTCGCAAAGGTTTCCGTCCATGTGCGTTGGGCTGGGGAGAGCAAACTCCAAATCAGCTTGGAACTTCCCCTTTGCGTCCTGCGTTGATATAAACCAAACCAATCTGAATCCAATCCCAGCGCTGCAGCAGACTGCAGACGGCTTCGTTCCTGCCTCGTCGGATCGTTCCTCTGCAGTGTCGACTCGATGGCTTCGAGCTCCGGCTCGGCGCCGGTGGGCGCGGACGCCGTCGATGCGCCGCCGCCCGCTGCCACGGTCGCGGTCACCGTCGAGCGGAGGCCGGCGGCGGCTCGCCTGTCGGAGCTCGGCGTCAGGTCCTGGCCCAAGTGAGTCGACGACGAGCACGCTGTCATTTGTACGGGTCGCGAAACACGTGGCGTCACCTGCTGCCGTTGGAACACATTGCAGGTGGGGCGGCCCTCCGGGGAGGTACAAGCTGAGCTACGGCGCGCGGCAGACGTGCTACGTCGTGAGAGGGAGGGTGAGCGCCACCGTGGAGGGCTCGCCGGACGCCGCCATCCAGTTCGGCGCCGGCGACCTCGTCTTCGTCGCCAGGGGGACGCGGTGCACCTGGCACATCGTCTCCGCCGTCGACATGCACTACGCCTTCGATCCATCATGACAGGAGGAAATCGAAGACCTTGCTCTTCGCACAGTGATTCAAATGTGGAAAGCTGTAGACTGAAGAACAGAACAAGTGCTGCAGATGATGGATCAGCAAAACCAATCATTTCATCTAATTCCAGCTCCTGTGCCCTCATAACCAACTCACTATCTGTGTACATTGTACTGTGAGCCATGAATACATCATCCAGCAGCTAAAAGAATTGATATCCAACTCAACCAAATGTACCTGAAAAGTTCAGATTGTAAGGAGGTAGACCTATGGGCGAGGGTACTGCCTCAAACGCGCAATTTGGCAACAGATTTGAACCATTGATATATCCACCAGCAGTATGGGATTGAAATTCTGGGGCCCCCCAACTTCAGGGCGGGGGGGGGGGGGGGGGTAGCTGTTAGCATCTAAGCCCTAAGAGGCATGACTATCTAAGCCCTAAGAGGCCAAGACACAAGTTCGACTGACATGACGACATGCTAACAACAGCATAGGTAGCAAGACACTTCTACCACAGGTTCTACATACTGTACAAGGAACATCTACTCTGTCTCCTCTGAAGGAAACCTAGAGAGAGGCATGTCGATGCCATCGATTTTATTGTTTATGGTGCCCCTGAAATGCAAGGGCAGCCAGGCACTGCTTAACTCCAGTCGAGCTCAAAGTGTATGTCTGCAGACTCCAGACTTGACACCTCAAGCTGGTGAGTAGCTTCATCTACCGATAACACATCAGCAGGGGCACTCACAAAATCATTCCCGCCAATCGGATGGTTCCAATTCTGTGCTGTTTCCAGAGGATGATCTGCCTGAACATTGTCACCTGTTGTGTGACCGGATAAATCATGCATATGAGAAGATGTCAAGTTCTCCTTTGCTGCAACAGACTCATGCTGAAGACCGAAAACCTGGTTTGTTGTGGAATGCTCAGGTTGAGAGTCAGTCATTACATGTGGAGACTCTGCAGTATTGATATCGTAATCTGCCACCCCCAGATCAGATGCCACGGTAGCAAGTATGTCTTGCCAGCTTTTTGTGCAAACATCTGTTAATGGTTCAGGCAGGCATTGTGTTCTCTCAGTTACCAGCGAGGTGCACCGTGAAAGTTGCGGCCCTATGACATCCATCCCATTTGTGGCAACCTGATAATATGCCGCTGGCTGATCTTGTTGCACCTGATATGCTATTGGTGCACTGAAAGATCTCTGGAAAGGATTGTTCTGAGCAGTTTCAGTGAAAGCATTGGTTGCAGGTGCAACTTGAACTGGCTGAGATACATGTGGCAATACCTGGTGCATCAGGGAATTATCTGGACCAGCAGAACCAAATTGGCTAGCATTTGGGGATGCAAAGCCCGGAGAAACAGCCCCTGCTCTTTCGAAAATTGCACGTGAATGAGTATTTTGAGCAATATGAGCACTGCTAGTACCTCTTCCAGCTCTTGGTGAACTGACTGTTCCCCCTACACTCAGTGAGACTCTTACTGAGTGATGCCGGTTATGACTCCCTTCATTAACAAGACGACTTTGGATGGCACGAGAAGGGTAACCAACATGTAATACTGAAGACCGAGGTGATTGAGGGACTGCACCATGACACTGCATAGGTTGCTGTCTGGGCGACACTGTTGCTGAGTACAAGTCATTCTGGAGTTTTTCTGGACTAGATGCTGGCAGGCATCCCCTGAATACTTGCCTCATTAGTTTCCATTTTGGCTCCTTATCCGTAGCATGACAATGATCATTAGCTGACATACTGTTACCCCAATATTTGCATGGAGCTGGAGCGTCACATACATAACAGTGGCACTGCATTTGGAAAAACAATAGTATAGTTGCATTACTAACATTTTATTGGTTACTCTTCTAGCATGTTTGACTAAATGTGTGCCAACGATATCAAGGAGTGAAAATGTCCGTTACTGACCATGACACAATGCTTCACGTGAGAAGTAGTGCTGAAGGGCAAGTTTGAACATAAATGGCGTGAATGAGGGAAGTCCCTGCATGCTATCTGCAAAAGAGTAGAACAATTGCTAAAAGCAAATATTAAAAGAATACTAGTGAAGATTGATTGTAGTTTCTACGAAAAGGCTTCACATGAACAAACACCCGGCAATATCAATATGAACCATACAGACAGAAATGTATACGCACTTAAGTTGATCATACCACACTACAGCAATGCACGTTCAAGCACTTTCATAGTATACGGACCTCAGGATACATCCCACAGCATTAACAACATGAAATCAATGTACCACACATTGCAGAAACTAACTACCTTCTCAGCCACACATAGGCATAACAAGAAATCAGCACAAGATAACTACTACACACACAGCTTAAAATATAGAGAATCATTAGCCTTTTATGCAGAGCTTCTCCTACTAATACATAAATGCAAGTATGCAACTCAATGATTCAACTCTCTACACATGCTCTAAAATATAAAAGGGTCTTTTATGGCATGTACACAATGCAGTGCTAGTGCTACAGATCAAAAAGGAAGGAATCACATACCGGGCCTTTCTCCGCAACTATCTGCAATTCATCCGAGCTGCCATCTCCCACGCTTCCCTCCTCATCGGCAACAGTAACCGCCTTATCAGGGTCACCATCTAGGACCACGCAGTCATCATCGTCCTTGTCCCAACCAGCATCAGCATTCCCCTTCTGCAGCACAGGGGGGGAGGATAACTCACTCATAACCACGAGGTCATCAGGTTTGGCTGTCTGATGCAGTGCCGGTGGAGCCGATATCTCACTCATAATCACGAGGTCGTCGAAATCCCCCCCGGTTGCATTATCAACCACATCGAAGAGGTCTGCCGTCCATCTGTGGGGGTCAAAGGGCGCGAGGGCATCGCCGAGGAGAACGTCCTCCTCATCGGAGCTGATATCCACAACACCCCCCACCGGCGCCATTGAAACCCCGAATCAGGAAACCTTAAGCAGCCGCACAGGTTTCCCCCAAACGAACAACTCAAGGGGACCCCCAGGGACCAAGCAACACTCCCCGGTCAAGAGCTAGTGGGGGAAAGGTGAGCTCGACATGTCACCGGACACCATGGATGGGTCCCCAAGAAACGCGACCAGCAGCGCCCCCTATCCCATCAGAATGCAAATCTTTAGTTCATCCGGGAGCCGATGTGCCCATCGACGCGAAGGGATTCACCGCATAACAGCGAAATCCGGCGGCGATGGGGTGCGGAAAGGGCCTGAAACGATGAAACCAACAGATTCAGCGATGAACCACCCCCAAACCGTCAACATCGCCGAAGGAAGACGATTCAGAACAGCAGATGCTACGATTAACAAGATCAAAAACAAACGCGCCCAGGGGGAGGAGATGTGTGCAAACCTTAAAAGTCCTCTCTCTCCTCGGTGGAGGAGAAGAAGAGGGGAGAAGAGAAAGGTCGCTTCTTTCTGGCTTCCTGGGGAGAGAGCAGGTGAAGCAGACTGTTCATCACCTCTGA
Source organism: Panicum virgatum (assembly GCF_016808335.1). Lineage (NCBI taxonomy): Eukaryota > Viridiplantae > Streptophyta > Magnoliopsida > Poales > Poaceae > Panicum > Panicum virgatum. The sequence goes on along the minus strand of NC_053153.1, from coordinate 24,783,284 downwards.
CGCAAATCTCCCAAGAAATCCTGATGTTAAATTCCGCTGCCACTGTGCATCGTTCTAACGGTATTCCTATGGGCCATGGCCCATGGGAGAGAAGTGCAGGCCCTCTGATTTATTCTTTGCGCAATGGAGGAGGAGGGTGCGCCGTGTAGGTGCAGCCGTGCCTAGGTCCGTTGAGGCGGGGTAACGGGTTGTGGGGTCAGATCCGCTTGGGGGATTGACTTGGATTGACTCAACCTCAAATGTCTTTTGGCCACCCTTGATAGAAGATGGAATGGAACTTTCAGAGCTTGCTGAGGAAATGGAGACAGTGAATTGTGCCATGTATATGGCTGCAGTTTCAAGGTTGACAGGCTACGGTTGAAAATAATTATGACTTCATTAGCATGGATTTTCTGTAACGGTTGAAGGCAGACGACATAGAAAGCGCACGCGCCAACGTGCCTTTGGAGCAAGTATAATAATGTACAATCAGCTAGCAAAATAAACTGCCACATCACCCGAATCCAACGTGGAGTGAGAAACAAAAAGAGAGAATGAAATGAGCGAGTCACGAGTCGCTGGCTAAAAGCGGGCGAATGCGCGCGCCTGCATCTCTATTGGCTGCGTTGCTGCTGTGCTCAGCGGCATATTGGCTGCATGCGTTGTGCTGCTCTTTCCTACTACGCTGCCGCATTTAATACTCGCCACGTTGGATTTTTTTTCCGCCAGCTGCTGGCGACTTTATTAGCCAAGCTCTTAGTACTGCAATGAGCCAATGAGCTTATTTCCCACCTTTTCTTGAGCTACTTCCATTGGTGGATTTCTAAGCATATTAATTTTGTTGGCTTGTCAAGTTTAATACATTGACTCATACATAATTGTTGGCGTGCGCACACGTGAGGAGTTATACTACCTAGTACGTATATGGTAAATCATTCCTTTTGCTCTGCACATCACTTTTGTGTATTGTGTGTATGTATCTTGCTCCGAAAATTAGAAGACCAAATCCTAACATTTTTTGTCAATATAAATCCTGGTGGACATCCTACATCTCCATGTTTCCCCTCATCAATCTTAGTTGTGGTGTAACGGCCCAGAGTTTTAAATAGCCAATTTAGGGTAATTAGAATCAAATTATGCATCATGTGCTTGAATTGCTTGAAAAAGGATCTTTTTGTAAATATAAAGGTTATATGTGTAATTATGATTTTATGCAAGGCCCTTTCTATAGTTATGTTGAATAGGTTGTGTAGTTATAGCTTTTGTGGAGGGTGTTTTTGCAAAATTCAGAGCATTTATTGCATGGCAGCAAATTTTGCTTTTAAGTCTAAATTTAAAGTGAAATTGCATTGAAAAAGACAAAATTCCTGGAATTCAAAATCCCTCTTATGTTTTAAAAATTAGCTCTTAAATCTTTGATCAAATAAGTTTTTGCACAACATCAAAGTTGTAGATCTTGAAAAGTTGAACAACTTTCATGTTGGGCACTTTTTCATTTGAGCCCTAGATTAATAGTTATCGATGTTTTACAGATAGGCCCCTGAAATTTTGGAAATTTCGTTTGGGTCCCTGTCTTCTTCCCCTGCCTGCTTGCCTGCTTGCTCGCCGCCAGAGCCGTGCGCCGCCCGCCCGCCGTGGAGAGCCACCTCCCCGCGCCACCTCCTGCTCCTCGTAGCTTCCACGCATCGCCCAGAAACTCCCCGCCGCCCTTGCCATCGTGCTGTGCCTCCCCCTGTCGTGCCACGCGCCCCCACCGAGCGCAGAGCCGCCCGCGTGGCCGCCACCTCGCCGCCGCGGTGGCAAGCCCGCGGCCGAAGCCGCCGCCCTCCCCTAGCACGCGCAACAGCACTACATATACCCCGCAAGCTAATCCCCTCGTTATTTTGCCATTTCCCCGCTCCCAGAGCTCAGAACGCCGCCGCCGCTCCACCTTGAACGCCGGCGAGCTTGACACCGCCGTCGAGCCGCCTCTCTGCAGCTCCTCCGCCCACTCTGACCCCCTAGCGAGCACCACCGTGACCCCGCGCAGCTTCCCAGCCCCTTCTCTTCCGCCCTCGACCACCGGAACCCCCTCGCCGTCGAGTCCTCTCCGCCGCCGACCGCCCTCCTCCGTCGATCCGCCATATCCGACCACCCTAGCCTCGATTCCAAGCACCATAGGGTGCGGTTCGACCTCCTCTAGTGTTTCCTCAACTTTCCCCATGTCACCGGAGCCGGACCTCGCCGGGAAACGCCGCGCCCTCCCTGCTCTGTTCTTGTTTGCCGGCCAGGGACCTCGGATTCAAATTCAAGAAAACCCGGGGGGTTATCTGCATGGCCCTAGACTCATTTGAATAGTGCTTCAAGGACCTCTTTGTTATTTCTAGCAGTGATCTTTGAAATTCAATATCAATTCGTAGAAAATTCGTAAAATAGCAAATCTTGATGTTTTGGAATCCTCTTGAAGAGCTCTATGCAGTAGAACCATAATATGTTAGGCTTTAGTTGCAAGTTTTTGCTGTAGATTTTGATTTGTGTTACTAGGTATATAAATACTTGTTCTTTAATCTTTTTTTTTCCTATGTGATGCTTGAAAGCTGATATTGCTCTGAAATTTTGGTGATAGTTTACTCTTATTACACTAGCTTTGATATAAAAATTTCATGATCAGTTCTTTGTTGTAGCTATTTATTTGATTTAATCCTTGTTTAGTATACTTTATTTATGATAAATAGTTTCTGTTCTTGTTAAATCCTGAAAATATTCCTGAGTGTTCATCTGGAATACCTTAACTTGTCCAGGAAGTTTAAGCCTTAGTTCATGGCTAGAACAGAAGCTAAAATTGAATCTTTCTAAAATGATGTCTGTTTTGTTTATTTTCTCATAATTAATTCTGTGTAGATAAAATCATGAAAAATTCACAGTAGATAAATAATCCCTGTGTAGATCTGCTGTTAAATTTTGAGCTTCTGTTTTTCTCTATTTTGATCTGTATAATTCAAGCTTGTACTAGGTGTTGCCTGCATAAATGATTTATTGTGATTAAATGGTTACATGTCTTGATATGATTTTTGTAGGGTAGATTTCTTTGTTCATGTTCTGTTTAGTGTAATTTTTGGTAGATTTTATTACTATTTGTATTCTGAGTTGTTGATTTATTTACAAACCATGACTTAATCGTATAGGAAATCACCACCACTCATTTTATGAAGTTAGTTAACTTCTTTTGTGCTGTCGATCATGATGCCTTGTGTAGTTAAATTTGTCATTTAACTACTCTATAAACGATTGCCCATGTGTGTTTTTAATGTTGTTCTTGCATTACATTTAGATACGACTGCCTTATCGGACGGGACGTACGAGCTGATTCCGGAGTCTGACGGTGGTGATCTCGAAGCTCAAGTGAACACCGCCGTACTAACTGAAGCCCCGGACCAAAGTTTGGAAGAGCCTAGAGCTGAAATAGTTAGCGACTACCGAGAAGGCAAGCCCCGGACATAACCTATACTTCAAATTAATATCATTTACTGTATTATTTTACTTGTGCATTTACAGTTCATAGGAGTTGAATTGAAACCCTAGATGCATGATCCTAGGAACCTATGTACTGAACACTAGACTTGAGTTCGAATAATTGCTAAGCTTATAGGACCGGTAAAAGTCGAGTGATTGCCTGTCACTCGCGAGCTTTATAGGAATTGCCTGTTTACTTTCTGTTATCAATATAAGGACGACGGACGGGGTTGTGTTCGATATCATGACCTTATGTGAGACCCCGTCTGTGTTGATGAACTTGCTAAGGTCGCGGTGTGTGGTAGTGCCGGTTAAGTTTTTGAAAGTACTAGCCACATGCCGTAAATATGGTACGCGGCAAGCCTAGTAGCCGATTGGACCGGGGAGTGGATATACCTTTCACTCTCTCAGTAGGGATAGGTTTTATTTTATGTTGCGCAACACTACGACTTCAAGGGACAAGGTTCGGCCTTGGACCCCTGTAGTCGGGGAGAGTGACACTATCCACAAGCCGGAAAGAAAGGTCAACGGTTGTTTGGGAATGACCCGACGGTGTTCCAGACGTGTGTTAGGTTGTCCTTTGCAAGGTTGAATTTCGATTCAGAATCGTCCGCCTCTCACGATGAAATGAGACTGCTTAATTGATCTGCCACACAGAGTAATAAGAGCAACAATATTCTTATTAATCTTGATGTTTGCTTAGAAGTTCCACCATGATTGGATAGTAGCTGCTTACATAGAATGGTTAATCAACTAGAATCTTGAAGCTAAAACTTAAAAGTAAGGACATACTCTTATTGCTTTTCAACAAAAGGAAAACCAGAGCCTCACAAAGCCTTGCATAGTCTAGTTAAAGTGGGCTACTTATACCCATTGTCGGTTAAGTCTTGCTGAGTATTAGAATACTCAGCCTTGCTGTTGAAACTCTTTTTCAGGTATGAGTTTTGAGGATCAGATCGCTAGCTTAACCTATCCTTGCTCATTGCCTCCTGGCTGGTCCGTAGAATGGGATACGTCTTCGGCCGGCAATGACTATGACGAGTGATACCATGCTTGGGCTAGCTTGGTATACTTTTGCGACGTGTTGTAGTCATCGTGTTTCATCTTCCGCTGTTTAGACTCTGAACTTATAATCATAGCTTGTATAACTGTTATTTAAGTTGGCTTTGTAATAATGCGTTTAACTGGTTTGTAATCATTATTATGCCTGAGTTGTAAAATTGTGGTTGTAATATCTCTGAACTCGCCTTCGTGCGGGGTATGCTTGTTCGATCCGAGAATCGGTGGTTGTATCGGGACGTTACCCGACAGACCAAAAATTGTTCCGTTTGAAGTGCGTTTAAGCTAATGTTGCCTTTATGGTGATGGTTTACGCACTTGAGCCGGGATAATTTAGGCGGTTCTGCCACATGTGGTATTGTCCAAATTTAAATTATGCGCATATGAGTTCGTACTAGCTTTTTTCTCAACGTTAATATATATGTTCAAATATATGAACTTGTTTGAGTTTAGCTCTTAGAACTATATCATCATCAATATTGTTAGTCTCAACTTGCAACCACAAGTTGAGTAATCTTGTATATGATTGGAGTGCGAACTAAAATAGTGAGTTTAAGGTAAAATAAATGAGTTCAACGTAGATATGTTATATGGGTGCAAATCATATAATTATCTTGCTAAAGAATAAAATTATCAAATGTAAATTTGACACACAGATATCATTATACTGTTGTAATACCAGCGTAACAATAAAATACAACTTTCATATTACTATATATTTATCTTTCCTCATAGTGGGTACAATCCGCATTATGGTCATGTACAATAACACACATGGTATCCTTGACACATGTTATTTCAAGCATGTAGATAATACATTTGTTGAGAATATTATTTAATATGTTTATTTTGTTTATTATACTAGTTGTTCAAAATGATGAAAAATACGAAAAATCTTTGAGAAGATATTTTGCAGCTAAGAAGATCTTAACGGTTTAATGACTATCTTCCAAATATTTTCTAGTACTCTAATATAAAGCTTCACATGCACGACAACAATATATCTCCAAATACCTTCTATTACTTGGTTGTTTTTCAAAATTATTTGGTACTAGTATACCAAGTATTCAATTAGTTCTACCAAGCAGTCAATTACTACAAGATTCGCATACATATCTTCCAAATGTCTTCTATTATTTGATTGTAAAGCTTCCAAAATTAGTTGTATCAAGTATTCTACTACTACGGGATTCACATACGTATCTTCTAAATAGCTTCAATTACTTGACTGTAAAGCTTTAAAAATAGTTGCATCAAGTATTCAATTACTATGAGGTTTGCATGCAGAGCAATAATTTTTACCTTCCAAATATATGTTGCTATTTGTTGTAAAGATATACCAAATATTCAATTACTACGAGGTTCACATATTCCAAATATCTTCTAGTATTTAATGTAAAGATTCCAACATTAGCTATGTCAAATATTCAATCACTATGAGGTTCACATGCACATAAGAATTTACTAGCTAAATATACCCGTGCGTTGCTACGGGCTAACATTACATGTTTACATAATTATTTGCTTTATTATTACTGCAAAGATTATACATACCTTAGACACATCATTTATCTTTCTATGAAAAAACACAGTGAAAGTTTCGACCAGCTATTATGCAATCCCTAACTTATAATAAAATACTTATAGTCAAGTTTTCATACCAGACCATAGATCCTGCGATACCATTTGATGCCACAAGGAAATATTGTAATGTCAATTGAAAACAACAACTATGTCAACTCCTTTGAAACCCTAGCTTCATCTCTTCTCCTCTTTCACCTCTCTGGCCCGTTGAAGGCCATGTGCAGGGTGAGCAGCTGCGCAGGGCCTCCAAAAACTAAGGGTCCGCAAATCGATAGTGTCAAGGTCCATAGCAGCACACGAAGTCACGAACCGTCGGCCAATGAAGCAGAGTGGCCCATTGACTTGCCTTCCTGGCTTCTTTCCACGCAGGCCTGCTTCCACGAGAACACGAATCGTCGCCGTCGCCGATGCTTCCTTTCCTAGTTTCCTTCGACCGATCGCCTGGACGTGACCGCAGCGCTCGTCCCTCCCTCCGCTCGACGTCCGTCCGTGCCGTCGCCGGTCGCCGCGCCGCCAGCGGCCAGCCGCACCATCACCAGCTTGCCGCGCAGCGCCGTCGCCGGCTCGCCGCGTCACGCCGTCGCAGCTCCGTCGCCGGGTCGCCGATCGCCACGCCTGCACCTGCTGACCTACACCGCTCACCGGTCATTGCTGCACGCCATCGCCGCATTAGACATTTGAGGTGAGCACATGGCACCGAGCTTTAAACCTTTAACCTAGTTTTGTTGTTGCTTTCTAATTTCCAAATTCCTATCCAGTAGGTATCCTAGTTTGTTTGATTAATTGATTATTCCGTTAAAAATTATGATCTTTGCAAGTGTATAATCTGCAATGCGGTACATCAGTCAACAAGAATTGATTGTGACTATTAATTGATTATTCCGTTAAAAATTATGACCTTTTATCCTAATGCTATTATTGCATATAGAATTTTGTTAACCATTCCTGTGACTGTTGCATCTGCAGAAAGAAGTTTTTCTAAACTGAAGTTGTTTAAGTCTTACTTGCGTTCAACTATGACACAAGAACGACTTAATGGGCTAGCGACGATAGCACTTGAAATTGATGTCTTGGAGAAGATTAATTATGAAGATATAATTGAGGCTTTCATTTCAACAAACACTAGAAGGATGATGCTTTTTCATGGAATGTGAGGTCAGTACTATGTTGACTTGTTTATCAATAATCATTTGATAGACTGCTAAATACTATATGAATCATATATATTGAAGTTCTATTATTTAGTGAAAGTACATGCCTTGTTTCTATTAGATACGATTTCATATATTTTAGGGCCCCCATTTGTGTTTCGCACATAGGCCTCCAAATTCTGGAGACGGCCCTGTCACCTCTTACATGTGTGCAAGATAGTGTCGATGATAAAACTGCATTTATATTATATTTCCAAAGTGTAAATTTATGAATTTAAAATATTTTTTAAAAATATATTTGTAATGGATCTCAAAGTGTGCAAAAGAATATGAGCAATCTAGCCGCATCAACCGTTCCTGAATTGGATATTTGGTTGTAGAATTATTCTGAATAAAAGAGAAAAGAAGCATGTTGCATAATGCATGCTTACTTGCAAGGTGAATGTCCGTGTCAGAGAGAGAGAGAGAGAGAGAGAGAGAGAGAGAGAAGAGGCAAAGAGAGGAAGGAGCATCATGCCTGGGTGAAAGCGACATGTGCTGATCTTTTACCATGGATGCTGTTGTATCACCGTCGGCATGGGGTATGAAGACCGTGTATAGTCTTGCCAATAGGATTTATAGCTGGAGCAGAGAAAACTTTAGAAAACGTAAACTAATACGCACACGGTCAGGGATTTCCTATTTTGCTTGGACGGACGAAGCTAAAGTAGAACGGAAGGATTTACACCCTACTTTACAATTAGGAGAGGAGATAGGCAAATATGCCTGCACGTTGCTGCAAACAAAGTTGGTATAAGTATTAGATACACATAGTTGCACGTGCGTTAATTTGTAGAGATCTAGTCGAGTTATGGTCGGAAAGCTGGTCCGACTCGCATATGGGATGGACTAAAGGCTCACCTGTCAGTGACACAAGATGGACCAAACCAATGAACCAAACAAAAAAATTTAGGTGGAAATCTTACTCGCTTTAGAAATAAGTATAGATATATTCCAATATCTCCTACTACTTTATTGTAAAGCTTCCAAATTAGTTGTAACAAACATTCAATTACTAAAAGGTTCACATGCTCAATGTGTGTCACTTTTTCTTAAGTAGTAGTAATAGTAAATATTCAAAAGTCATGTCTTCTTTAGTATCTATTGGGTGCCAACTATGTATCTCTTAAACCAGTATTAGGAACATCACATATTCTTTTCCATTCTTTTATACTACTATATGAAATATGGTTTTATTTTTCAATATCTCCAATTAATTCACAAGAGATTGGATATGCACCGTACTCAAACTGAAATTAGGCTTACCTAATTAGATAGTTAGTATTCAACTAGTTAAACGGTTATTATTGCGTTAACCCAGCCCATTTGGATCCATCCAGCTAAAATTAGCTGGTTAAGTCTAACGGACCCATAGTGTCTTGCAAGAATGTTTTGATCTTGTGGCCTACATAGGCCCTTAGCAAGATGGCTGCCTATTGTATTTTGATATTGATACACTAACTATTAAATTTCTCTTTGACATGCAATCTGTGGATTATTTTGTGTTGTCTTCTCACTTGGTGGATTTGATGCACCTTGTCCAGATGCAGGAGAGGTAGTTGTTGCTTACACTGAGTGAAGAAGATGTGATTTATCTTAAAGCTGGATGTGCATGAACATGAATACATTGAGTATCATCTAGGCCATACTTGCATCACATCACCTGTCTTCGCGCCCTAGTGTTGTATCCTCGTAGACTTCTTAAGTATCTCAGCTATATGCTCATCGTCCTGCAAAACCTTTCTATGACACTTCATTATAGTGCGCCTCCCTGCTCGCGGATGGCTGCACGTTTGGATCCTACGTTTGGACTTGGGAGTTAACCATGTAGCTAGCCAGCAATTCCATAATTCATAATAATTGTATTAGATATATAATCATAGAAAAAATATAGAATGCCAATGGTAAGGTTGTAAACTTTTGATGAGATACTAGCAAAGATTTAGAAGATGTATCTATATTCTAGTAGCAAATATTTAGAAGTTATCCCATCAATGATCAGTTCATTTTCTATCATAACAAATATAAATGTTACATGTCTTAGAAACCGGTATTTTTATTTAGTTCTCCATTTACGAAAAACCACAAAGGGAGATCATATATCCGGTTTCGAGTCCGAAGAGTCAAAATACCCTGTTTTCGAGTTTAAGATTGAAGCATACTCGACCTATATTTGGAGGTAAAGATAAGACTTTTTCCTCCAGCGGAGTTGCACATGCTTAGACCGTTGTTTAAAAAGGGCCGAGGGGCAAGGGCCAAGGCCCGAGACAAATCGCACTCGGCCAAGCCCACTCCCAAATTTCCATCTCCCCCTGGCCCCTGCTGTGCTAATGCTGCTCGCCGGCTCGATCCCGTTTTCTCTTGGCCTATCGGTTCTCGAGTTGATTTGAGCCGAGCTCGGGCTCCAACTCCAAGTAGCGTTGTTCGAGCCGAGCTCGGGCTCCAACTCCAAGTAGCGTTATCCGAGCCGAGCTCGTCGAGGTCCGCTCGAGGTACCCGTCTAGCTGTAGCTGCCCTGGGCTCGATCGAGGCATCGACCTCGGCTCGTTGACAGACTCTGCTCCCGCTTGGCCCCGCCAGGCCGCCACCCCCACACGCTGCCATTCCGTCGAACACGTCGCCGGCACCCCCGTCTCCTCCGCGCCCCCGTCGGCTAATCCCCGGCGGAGATGGAGAGGTTCTTCTCCTCCACCTCCACCGCCCCAAGGAGGGACGAGGGCGCCGGCATCATCCTGCTCTCGGGCCCCCCGTGCTGGTACGCGCCTCGTGCTCACCACGCGTTGCTCCAGCTAGCTCCTTCCGTCCTTCGCGTACACGCCGCGCCGGGATCGAGCTGTAGCATAGCGGCCCACGCATCACGCCGTGCTCCTGTTTTGCTGCAAGGACAGCGGGAAGACCTCGCTCCTCTTCCAGTTCGCGGTGAACCGCGCGGCGGAGAGCGGCCGCGGCGTGGTGTTCATCTGCAGCAAGGGGAGGCTGGAGAGCAACCCCCCTTTCTTGTCCCAGGTGAGGAGCCTTCGTTTGCTTGGCAGCGTTGCTTACGGGGAACGGGAGCAACCTGCGGGGATTGCACGTGCTGGACCGATGTTCCTCATTTTCTGAAGCCACACCTTCTCATTTGATTCCAGGGTGTTGATCCATCGATGAGCTTACTTCAGAGGATACAAATCAAGTAAGGGATCTTTGACTCGTGGATGTGGTTCTTTTTCTTCATATTTGTCGTCATGAAGGTGATAGATTGTGGCATTGTGCAACGTTGTGTATTCAATAGACTGTGATGCCGGTTGTTCTTTCTCTTAGTCTCTTGTCTAAATTTTGCTAAATGGTAGCCGTTTGATGCAGCGATGGCTAATTTTTGCTCAAATTATGTGTTATCTGCAACTAGATACATTGAAGATGGTGATGAAATCAGAAAGTACTTTGCTGCATTTCACCTTCTTGACAACTTCCCTGCTGCAGTCATTGTTGACGATTTTGCAGATTTCTTCTCCGAAAGGTGTAACTTCTGTTCTGTCTTGTGATGTTAATGACATTTTTTCTACATATATTGTTAACTTCATGCCATGGCATGTAAGTCTGATTCAGCATTTGTTTCCTAATAGGCAGCAACCTTGAAATGCCCCTTTTATGTTCTTCTAAGCAAACTTAAATTACGAAATTGAGGGCACTGATATCTGAAAAACAGATATTTTGTTGTGTGCTCTTTATTGAATTGTTAATGTTATACTCAATCCTTTGTACATATTACTTGGTTTCATATTGTCCCATAGTTCAGAATATCTCATTTAGAATGCTGTCATCAGTTGTTAAGCATTTCCTTATAGCACAACTACTTCTCTATGTTTTAGGGATAATATAACCTCTGAAAAAGCGTTTGTGTTTGATTCCACTTTCCGCTATACAAAAAAGTTATACACCAGTACACAATAGTAGAATTGCAGTCTTCATTTTTCTATTTAGGTAGTTCTGACCTGGCTGAAACTGTAATAGGAGCTGCCAACAAAGATATGGAACTACTAGAGCTCGAGATCTGGCAATGGTCCGTGTATTAGCTTTGTGCCACAATGCTATTGCACATGCGAAGTAAGTGATGCAGTCAATGAAAAATCATGGAATTTCTTATTACTGGTTTGTTGTTTGGAGTAACCATCTAAATCTCTTTCATAGTGCAAAGCTTGGAACCCTTGGTTCTTGCAATCTATTACTATCTGATGTACAGCAAGGTGATACCCCAAGATCACTGTTTATTTACAAGAGATGGATAAATTCCATACATACAATCCGAGGTAAATCCTGTAGTAGACACTATTCTTATTCATTCAGTTCTTACTTTTATTATGCAATTCTTTTTGTGTTGCCACTTATCACCTGAAAAGTTTCGATCATTGAGATGGTAGAATAGTTTACATTGACGTACTCAGAATAGAAAGCATGTTGGGGCATGATATTATTTATCCAACTTAAAATACCCAGGTGAACATGTCAAACTACCTGTCAAATAATCTGCACAAAATTGTAGATCTATTATTGAAAATGCCAATTGACCTTTTCTTTTATTTCATAAGCTAGTTCCAATTATGTTGTTCATGGCTGAATTGAGGTTTAATATTGCTTGAGTTAGCATGTTTAAATAATTTTTCTTGTCCTTTTGTAGCTGATGGCACAGGATCCTACATACTAAAGAATATTTGGAGTTCAGAAAGTGAAACCAAAAAAGCAAGAAAAGCTAAATACTCAGTAGCCCTGCAATATCTTGTTCTTGAAGAGATCAGCAATTAAAACTTCTCCCTTTTTTTATTACACATCAGTGCCCAAGAATCTGGAAAAGTTACCTTAGGCAATTTGGAAACAAAGATGGAAGTAGCCAATGGCTAGTTTAGCATTCAATTTTCTACCAGTTACATGGTGCATGTGAGTTTGTTGTAAATGAAAATTTGCATCCCTAGTTGATATTGGGAATTTTGCAGTTGCGCCAAACCACAACCGGTTTGAAATGTTGTACTGAACTTAAGCAAGCATGTTGTATTGACAAATTTCCAATGTCCTCATCTTTCCTGAAGCTCAGGAACTGTTCTAGTTGTTGGACTGTATTGCTTACATGTGCCTGACAACTATTTAACAAAGCAGCAAGGTCTTGCTTTATGATCATCCTTGGCACGAGCAAAGTGACAACTAAGTAGACAACTTCACCATTCTTAATGAGATTAATGTATTTGAATGTCAGGCATATTTCTGTTAAATATTTGCCTTCGCTAGCTCTTCCACCGAATGCTTCATTCCGTGCTTATGCTTTTCCATTGAATGCTTCATGAAAAATTGAAAACGGCTAGTAAAGTACAGCAAAAATATACAGGGCAAGGCAAGCTACAGATTTGCATTTCACTTATCAACAAATACTACATTCCAGACTGGCCTATGGCATAAGAATCTGATGAGCTTCAGTCAGCAATTTTCGATCATTTCCAAAGTATAACATATCCATGTGGAAGATACTAGGATTGCAATGTATTATTTGAAACACCATCGTGAAACCACAAATACCAGTTAAGTTGCCCACCAAAAAAAAACAACAAAAGGAAAAAAAAAGGCTGGACCAAAGGGTATACCAGAAATTGTATAAAAGTCCAGAAGGGCATCAGACATCACGATGGTAGAAAGCTCAGTAAGATTACAGAGTTCTACCTCTCCAGAACGAACTAAAAACTAGGAACATGCAAATGTCACGGAATTCTTCCTTGACTAAGCTTCTCATAGATCTTTAACAATCTCAATGCCCATGGAGTTAGCTGTGCCAATGATGGACTTGCACAGCGCCTCAAGCGACATGTGCTTGCAGAAGGGGTCAGCCTGCTTCAATTTTGCAATCTCATACACATGGTGGAGAGTGAGGGATGACACATTGCTGTGGCCTGGGCGACTGCTGGCTGTTTCTATTCCTGCAGCCTTCTTGAGGAACCATGATACTGAGGGTGACTTGACAACGAACTCGAAGGTGCTATCCTTGTAAGCAGTTAAGGTGACTTGCATTGGAGTGTCTGCCTTGTACTTCTGGGTCCTGGCATTGAAATCCTTGCAGAAAGCCATCAAATTGAGCCGATAGAAACCCAGCGCTGGACCAACTGGAGGTGCAGGACGTGCAGCACCAGCTGAAACAATAAGACGGATTGTTGCCAGTACAGGCTTCCTTGCAGCAGCATCTTTCAGAGTTGCCATCATTCAGAGTAATATCTGCGTTATAAGAAAAGGTTCCATCAATCCATCATTTTCTGAGTCAGTAAAGCAGTAGCTTAAAATGACATCCCACTTAGTGCAGGGTCTGTCCTCCATTAGATTCCCAGAGTTCTGAAGCACTTTGGGCTTAAGAAGAAAGTTTCACATGAAATATTTCTGAAGCTACCTGGTCAATAGAACTTAGCCCAGATGTCAAGAAATTTGCATCAGGTCCAAATCAAAGTTCAAAATGACCAGTGTAACTAGTCGTCGTTCAGGAACAGATAAAAGAAAATCATCTACTACAATGAACCTTCAAGAACACTGGAATCATCTACTACAGTGAACCTTCAAGAACACTGTGTGGCAAGCGCGGAGAGCAATACTCAAAAGGACCTTCAAGACAGAAATGTCACTCTAACCTTCAAGGGAAAGATGGTATTCTTGAAATGTATAACAGCTGTCCAATCCAATAGTAATGTAACTTGGCTTGTTGAGTTGACTGAATATACGACTCTGGGCAGAGCCAAAGAACATCTAGTTAGAGAGACATATGCCGTATTTGCAACAGGAATTAATTAATCAGTAACTCAGCTTTCCTCTGTCAGGTGAATCGCAGATACAGATACTCGTATCAGTACCAGGACCCGATACGGATAAACAGATACAAGATTTTTCAAAAAAAAAAACTGTGGCGTACGTTTCAGAATTTTTTTAAATAAATAAACAACAATGCTAAGGTAGCATATCATTATAGCAAGTGTCAAATTTAGGAAACTGCCAGTCTGCCACTAGTTCTTGACACCTTTGAACTTCCCTACTCATATCTCAAAGCATATCATATGACACCTTTGGACACTTTTATAATTCCCTCTCCTGTTTTCTGCAGCAAGTCAGCTTCAACTCTAATGTAGCTAGTGAATTTCTCCAGTGAGCATTATTTGCCTCACCAGAGAATATTGACTCCACCTGATTTATAATGGTTACATGACCCCATAATGGAGCACTAGCACTGCTCAGTGGTGCGAGAAATGAATTACAAGTCATGGATCAGAATGGGGGGAGGAGAAAATCAAAGAGGAAAACAAATCAAGAAGCCACTACTCAGTATTCTCAAGATCCAAATGGGAAGCAGGGGCGGACCCAGCATAGGACATGGGTGTACACATGTACACCCGATGTTTTTTGCAAACGAAATCCATGTTAGTAGGAAATATATTTTAACTGGATTCAGATCCGAATACAGATGGTTTTGTTAGGGTTTAGGGTGCTCCGTCTCGCACAGCAGAAGGAAAGAGAAGGGGCGGGCATACCTGGTGGATGCTCGTCGCAGGCAAAGGGCTGGGCGAAGACCGTGTGATAAATGGCGCCGCCGCTCGCCCAGTCGTCGCTGCCAGGGAAGGAAAAGCAAGGGAGGAGAGAGTCCGAGACCGAGAGAAGGGAAAGGTCGAAGAAAGAAACAGAGGGAGGAGATGAACCGAGGCCCGGAGCCGAGCTCGAGTGAGCCTGCCACCTCAAGCCGGAGCATCCCGAGCCGAGGTCGATCTGAACTTTTTTTTTAGGCCAGTCTTAGTGAAAGGATTATCCACACACAGTTACCAAGATCAAACTAGATAATCAAATCGGATGAGTTATCCACACACTCCTCTCATATTTTATAACACTCTTCATCTTTTTTTTCATAAAAAATTTACTATGTCAGTAAATTTAATTCTCATGATATTACTATGACACTTTCATTGAGACTGGCCTTAAGACCATGACACAGCGACTCCACAACAGCAGACTCAGCATTGATGGTAGATGAGAAAATGCTAGTATAAAAGACAGATTTAATTTTACGAATAAATGAAAAGAGAAGCATATCTAAATCTTTAGATTTACTATTTTATACCTATTTTAGCTTGTGCGGATACAATAACTCCCTAGCTAACTGATGGTGTGTTTAGTTGGTGAAAAAGTTTGGGTTTGATATTATAGCATATTTCATTGTTACTTGACAAATAATATCAAATTATAGACTAATTAGGTTTAAAAAATTCATCTCATACTAATCAGTTAGACTATGTAATTAGTTATTTTTTCAACTACACTTAATGCTCCATGCATGTGTCTAAAGATTTGATGTGATGGGTACTGTAGCAAATTTTTCACCAACTAAACAGGGCCTGAAGGTTCTAGTCCCCAGCTATATTATTATAATTTTTAATGATTGGAAATTTAATAGAGGTAGCAGGGTGTATATACATGCTATGCAAAATAAAAATAATTGAGCTTCATCTCGATCTCGGAACATCGGAGGTCGCGAGCTCTAGATTATGTCCAAGCCCGACTTGATTCCTAGTATAGCCTAGCTAGAATTGAGTTTTTAGTAAGTCAAATTTAAACAGCTCACAAATCTTGAACTTTTTTGGTAGCCCTACCAAGAGATAAAGATGAATTATTGTAAGTGCATCAAGACCCCTAATGAGTTTTGGTGAGTTGAATGACAATATGATTAAATAACTAATATTTTTATTGAAGATATCATGAGCAGGGATTTATTTGTAAAAGAGTTGATGTCATTGACTCATGTGATGAAGAATCAAACAAAAAGAAAATATTGTTGAAAGTCAAGCATACTGTGAAGAAAATAAAAATAAGTGTTCATGCTTTGATCAATGATGGTTTCTAATTATGGCTTGACATAATAAATAGTTCTTTGTCAAAAGGATCAAAGGTTCATGATTACAATGCAAGATAGATATAAATATATGAGAATGAAAAATAGAATTCATTGTTGATGTGCAAAGCTTAATAAGGTGAAGGTAAGTGGTGAAAAAACCAACCGAGATGATTAGTACGAGGGACTAAGCAAATTTTGGTGAAGCGACGGTTTACCATGTGCGAATTGGTAGGGTGAAGCAACGGCTTACCACGTATGGCAAAGCTGAAGTGTTTCGAAACTCAAGTGGATGATCTGTGATTTATATTTAATCTTAAGTATAGGTATGTTTGATGTCATTGACTCATGTGATGAAGAATCAAACAAAAAGAAAATATTGTTGAAAGTCAAGCATACTGTGAAGGAAAATAAAAACAAGTGTTCATGCTTTGATCAATGAAGGTTTCTAATTATGGCTTGACATATGAATAGTTCTTTGTCAAAAGGATCAAAGGTTCATAATTACAATGCAAGACAAAGATATAAAGATATGAGAATGAAAAATATAATTCATTGTTGATGTGCAAAACTCAACTCAATAAGGTGAAGGTAAGTGACGAAAAAACCAACCGAGATGACTAGTACGAGGGACTAAGCAAGCTTTGGTGAACCGACAGTTTACTATGTGCGAATTGGTAGGGTGAAGCAACGACTTACCACGTATGTCAAAGTTAAAGTGTTTCAAAACTCAAGTGGATGATCTGTGATTTATATTTAATCTTAAGTATAGGTATATTGTACTATTAAGAGAAATGCAACATTGGTTGATTGACAACGGTTAAAAGTGCTTATAAGTCACCCAACTGAGAATCTTGAGAGAAATCTTTGTGAACTAACTTTGAGCTACTTTGATGATCAAGTCTTAGCTTGGTGGATCAAGTGAAACTCTTTAACTTGGGTTTGGAGTTTTCTGGCCCTGACCAGTCTGATCGGTCAGAGGGACCGGTCTGACCGATCCAAGGTGTAACAGTTTTGTTACTGATTTTAAAGATGTGTTACTGAATTTAGAGAGGGTCGTGCATGGAACAAATTTGTGATCAATGATGGCATTTTGTTTAGAGCTAACCGCATATGCATTCCAATTGGTTCCATTCGTCTTTTATTGATACAAGAAGTGCATGAAGGAGGGCTGATAGGACATTTTGGCACCATGCTAAGGGCTATTTTGAAGAAATTTTTTTTGAAGGTATGGAAAGAATGTTTGCCTCGTGTGGAGTTTGCATACAATCGGGCAACACATTCTACCACCAAGGTAAGTCCTTTTTAGATAGTGTACGGTTTTAATACTCTTGCTCCAATTGATATATTACCTTTACTTACTAGTGAGGATTCATAGTGATGTCAAGAAACATGCTGATTTTATTTGTAAATGTATGAGACAACTAAGCACAACATTGAGAAGATAAATGAAAAGTATAAAATCATTGGTAGTAAAGGTAAACAGAAAATTAAGCTTCAACTGGGGAGATTTAGTTTGGTTACACCTGAGATAGGATAGATTTCCAGAATTAAGAAAGTCAAACGGGATGGCTAGGGTTGATGGTCCATTTAAAATAATTAAGAAATGACAATGCATATAATCTTGAATTGCCTCCCGGGTTAGGGGTTAGTCCCACCTTTAACATTTCAGATTGAAGGCATACTTGGAAGAGGAAGATGAGCTTGAGTCGAGAACGACTCCGATTCAAGAGGGGGAGGATGATAAGGACATCACTTCTTTAGATACAAACAACATTCAAGGTTCAATAACTAGAGCTCGAGCACGACAATTGGATCTAAAGGTGAGCTTGTTTCTAAACACCTCTTTGTACGTATGATCATGAGGATAGATTGCTACTAATAATTGTATTATGATTAGGAACTATGGAGAAGGTGAAGGAATGCTTGGAGATGAGCTTGGAGACGTGCAGGATCAGTTAGGGCGACCAAGTCAAGAGGGAGGATCGAAACAAGTTGGCCGTGGGTTTGTTTCGATGTCCAGGAGCAGTCTGCACTAAAACGGCCACCCAGGTAGCATATGGACTCGAATTTGGGAGATCTTTATATGGATGGAAAGCTAAGAAGATAACCTTTCAAATGACGTTGGTTCCAGGCCCAAACTCATCCGGAGTTGACGGGAAAATATTCAACAAGTTGGCGTCCAGAATCTGCCTCAGTGCTGTGCCACTGCTTTTTGGTCTTCTGGACCGTGTATCTTGTTTAGGCCCATTAGGGTTGCGCCCAGAGGGTATTGACCGCCCCTAAGACTACTTATCCAACCGCCACCCTCTTCTCTAGGGTTTGGGTTTTGCTTATTTCGAATCTGTCTAGAACAGTTCACCGTTCATCAGTTGTAGAACCTCAATCATGAGTTGAATCAATTGCTTTTTGTGATTTGGTTGCTTCTCCGTGCACTTGATTGTGTTCTTCGTTTCGTAGGCAAGAGTAAGCTTTCTTGGCGTGGTCGACCGGCAATAGCTTGGTTGATAACCATAGGATTCATGGTGCTATGGTTGTGGGGTCAGCTCTTTGGATTTGAAGCCGAAGCGGTGTCTCGAGTCGGTCAAATAGATGGTTATCTTGAACCTTTCAGAAGATCGGACCCAATTCATATCAGCTGACGTGTGGGTCCGAGTGCAATGGAGCCTACACGTCAGTGAAGGAGAGTCCCTTTGCAGTATTGGAGAGGAACTGCTTCCGAGTCATAAGGAGAAAATGTGCAGTGAGAGGATGTGAGAGGAGGGGGCAAGGCTTTAGAAAATCATAGCACCCAACTCATAAAAAGGGTAAATGTGATAGAGGGAAAAGATAGTGAACAATGAGAGAATTGCTAAACAAAAGTGGTGGCAACAGCCAACCAATCTTTCAATATGATGTTTCAAATCTTTAGAAAAAGCACAAAAGAGGAACTGCTTCCGAGTCATAAAGAGAAAATGTGCAGTGAAAACACAACAAAATCCACATCGAAGAAAAACCCATCGCACAAAAAAAAATCAGCCACCATAAAAAAAAACAGCCACGACCCGTACAGGACCTTCGACCATGGTAACTCATGGGCATATTTGATAGTGCAAATATAATTAGAGAAGAATTTTTATTGCCTAAGATTACTAGACTTCGACGCATGTAGAACAGTACCTTTTTTATCATTTCGTACAATAGAAAAAAGTTCGGAGACATCGACCATATTCTGGTGAGCTGCACAGTAGCTCGTTTTGCTAAGGAGGTATTTACCGCAAAGAGTTTCCGTTCTTTCGACTCCTTTATAGAAACAAAAGAAACATAGAAATGTAACTCTTGCAGCCCTGGTTTCAAACTGACAGCGACACCTACACGTTGCCGACAGTGGATAACCTGCAGCGGAGTCCGTTACCGACCAGACTACTTGGGCCACACTCGCAAACTAGACATTGAAACAGTGCGCCTACATGTGATAAAGAAGCAGAGAAAGGACCTTTGAATCGCTTAACTCTCTGCAAGGGGACTTCAGCATCGTACTCGTGTTCAAAACAAAACAATTCATATCCTCATCAGACGAATTAGTAAGCCCTACAATACAATAATGTCACAAGCTTGTTTACACCGACCGAAGCCAAGCCCAGTGCTCCCTTCCTTCCCTCTTGCAGTGGTGATGTATCCATGCGCACGCAGCCCTATCATCAAACGAGAGCAGGAGCATCGCAAAAAGAAATAAATCAAGTACAATGGTTTTCCTCACTCGGCTGCTGTGTTTGATTCCTCCATTTGGTCATCCCCAGGGAGTCCAAATATCCGTAGGTTGCGGTCCATAGAACCTACGGCAATGTACTTAGCATCGGCTCCAAACTTCACAGAAGTTACTTTACCTGTGTAAGGACATGTCACAACAGTAGGTCATCAGTGTGCTCCAAGTTGGGATGGTAATCAAAGACTGCGACAAAAGAGGGATATACCTGTTCCTGATAAGTCTGGTAATGTCTTGATAAGATTCCATTCAACCTTGACATTACCTACTTGGTAAACCCTACAGACACGGTCAGAAGGCAGTCTTTCAGTTTGCTACCACTAGGGATTATTCTTCTGTATTGCAGAAGCATTTATACTAGGCATTAATAGTTTAATACTGAAAACATAATTCTAATATTTGTCAGGTTCTACATGGGGACCAAGGAGTTCATATTATTTATGCAACAAAAATAATGCAGATACACGTGTGGTCTTGTCTATAAAGTTTAACATCTGTACCAGACAGAAGCCCAGAGACCAACGCATAATTGCATTCTCATTTTTAAGTGACTCAATGGAAGAAACCATAGCATTTCAAGCAGTCTCTTGTGGAATAAGTATGACCGTACTATACAAAACACATCAAAAGCAACTAATTTGAAAATCAACAAAGTTTAAACAAGTAACAGGCATGTATAGCAAAACAATCTAAAAGAACTCAGCAACCACTAGGCAATCAAGTAACCAGCCTGCAAACTGGAGGTCCATATACCTTAACTAGATTACAAATAGGAACCCCCAAAATAACATTGCCAGGAAATTCATGGACCCTCAAATGCCAGTAATTACAAATAGGACTCAAGTTACAGGAAAGTACCTTATATCTGAACCACCAATTGCAAGATAGTTTCCGCTAACATCGAATTCCACTGCAGGACAAAAGAGTGATATCATATGATTAAGCACAATATACTTGAAAAGAACAAATAAATACTAAAGAAAACAGGCACATTCTGAATACCACAAAGGATGGTACAGTATCGAAGTAACATGTGCATAGTGAATTTCATAATTCAGATGACCTTGTTCAATTAGCTCTAACTATAAAGATGCAAGCATGTGCACCATTGTGGTTGTTCACAACCTACTTACCAGCATTGGTCGGCGTCTCTGAATCATAAGGAGAGAAGGTCCTAAAATTTCTCAATTTCCGAAGATCCCAAAGCTTGACACCATCATGAGCAGCGGTCTGCAATGTGATGGGAGAAAATCAGACACCAAATAAATTCAACATTGTGTGCACTGCTTTTATGGAAAAGTACTTACCGCAAGGAAGTAACCATTTTCAGAGAAGGACATAGCAGTGACTGGTCCAACATGCCCCTTAAACGTTGCGGCCTGTGCCTACAGATAGAAAATATTCATTATCAGGCGTGTCTCAATAGCATGATCACCTAAAAATATATTCTTGAATAAAATGATGCATAATACCAAATCATACCTGAGTCTTCACATCCCAAATTTTAACAACAGAATCAGTGGTACCAGTTCCAAGGATAAGACCATCCGGATGGAATGATGCAGAAGTATATCCCTCTTGTCCTGAAGCCTCGCCAACCTGGTGAAATAATCACGCATATTTATTTGCATATTGATGAGCAGTAAGAATATGTGCAAGTGCTGTGTTCATGTGTGTAGAGGGAGGAGGTGACCTGTGTGAGGCAAGACCCTGTTGAAATATCATAGAAGCACCAGGAGTTATCCTTGGAAGCAGTCACGAAATACTTTTGAGTTGCATGGACTGTAACAGCTTCAACCTACAAGAATACAAAAAGGAACAATAGGCTTTTTATTAATAAGAAAGTACCTAAAAAATTAAACAGGAATTATTGAAGTAGCACTACAATCCCTGCTAACTAAAAAGGTGCCAAGAACTGTTGTGGTACAGAAGTGAACAAGACAGGGAGCATTTCACATTTCTGTAATTACTAGCATTGATAAATTAGTAAAACAGTTCAGAGTGCAATAATCAAGAAAACTTGACTGAAAAAGAGTCATATTTCTTATGACTTTGTGATAAAAACATATACATATCATATATATCCATCAGAAAACATTTTGCAAATTATAATTTACCATATAAATTTCACCTCAGTTTATTGTTACGTCAAACCATAAAGTCTTTCAATCAGATAACCAAATTAATAATAGCAAATTTGTATGCCTTGCCAAATTTACAGCAATGGCAATCTGAATGCAAACAAAGGAATATAAATCTACGCATGGAGCATATTAACCGCTGTCTGAAGAAACTAGTCTTCAGAAGATGGGAAAATTGTGGAATAATGCAAGTGCCATTACTGAAACCATACAACCTAAATAGCATATCAATGCTGTCTGAAGAAGCTATTCTACCAAAGACAGGATAATTGCGGAATTAACAAAGCAAGCACCATTACAGAAACCAGACAACCTAAATACTAACCTCAGCAGTATGATCTTTCAATGTATGGATGCAGTTATAGTTCCCATTCTCGCTCTCTTGCCAAATGCGAACAGTCTGCAACATTTGAGAATAAGTCAGTAATCCAATATTACTATGACCTATTATTTCTGCGATTACCAAATAAACCCATAATAAATGGAAATTACCTTATCTGCGGATCCAGTTACAAAGAGTTCATCACGTGGAACAAACTTCAAAGTGGTTATCTGTGTGATGGAGTATAGTGTTATAACAGCCTTAGAAAGATATTTGGTGAAAACTATAGAGGATACAGTAAAATTTAAAAGCACATGGGGAAAGGACCTTCTTTGAGTGACCAGTAAGTGTGCACAAGATTTGACCAGATGGCCGATCAAACAGTACTGCATTTGTATCAATACCCCCAGTTGCAACAATGTCCTGTGAATCCATCATGAGAATAAAGTAACTGAATAAACTGAACAAAATTCTCCACCAATTTAACTAATCTAAAGTTGAAATAAGCAAAGCTCCAATTAATATAAAGGTACATCGATAATATCATGATGATAACTGAAACTAGTGACTGTAAAGGAGTATAACTCAACATTTTCACAGAAGGCTCTTGCCTCAAGAACAAAACACTGGTTTTCCTGCTCACTGATATACCATATCAAGGCGAAGTACACTCCAAACACTTTGATATAAATGGGCAACAAAATCATAAGGTGTAATGGGATGCCCCCTATTGGTGGTTGTTTACGAGAAGTGCCACAAACTAACCTTATGTCCAGTAACAACAATGTGTGATTCGATTTGTTCAGGAATAACAATATCCAAACAAGGCACAGTAACAAACTAACCTTTAAAGGATGAATGTCCATGGACAAAATGCCCGGTTTGTTTGTCTTATGAAGGGGATGACTGCTGATCTGAGTATATCTCTCAAGTGCATCGATTGGTGCCAGAGTTGGCGGAACCTAAGAGAAAACAGAAAGAAATGGTTACTAACTGAACAACAAAATGCAAATAAAGCTTAAACTACCATGTAAGGGTATGAAACTAGAGCCTTAACCTACCACGTAGAAATTTTTTGATAAAAGTATAACTACCATAATGAATGTTTTTGACCTTGTTCTACTTTTAACACTGATAAGGTGCACAATGTATACCTGTCTTTTCTTACGCTGTGCGGAAAGCATGGTATTGCACTCTGTAAGTTCTTCAATCATGACAGGGTTGATACCAGGACGAATCTTCTTGCCATCAGGGCCAATTTCATCTTCCATTGCTATAGATACAGTTGAATGATCAATTTATAGGGAGAATCTGAACTTGTAGATACAGTTGTGCTCACAGTAGGGAATTCCATTTATGATGTGAGGTTAAGTTAGTATCACATTGAATAGCTGATACCTCTTTTTCCGTTGGAAACTACAGCTGCAGGAGCAGCTCCGGCAACTAATGAAGGAATCTGTCTCTCAGCTTGAGCCAAAAGTGTTCT
This sequence comes from Panicum virgatum, assembly GCF_016808335.1. NCBI lineage: Eukaryota > Viridiplantae > Streptophyta > Magnoliopsida > Poales > Poaceae > Panicum > Panicum virgatum. The sequence continues at coordinate 24,759,414 of NC_053153.1, read as the reverse complement.
TGCCTCATCTCTTTCCTTCTTTAATCTGGCTATAACACGGCAGGCAGCATCATGCTGGAAGGGACAAAAAAGCAAGTACACAGATCAGTTACCAGATAATGTTCTTTCTTTCTTTCTTTTTGAAAAAAAAAACGTATATAACCAAACCATTTAGTTGAGAACGAGTTTAACGTCTGAACTTCGATGCAGCAGAAAATTCTAGCAGTAATAAGAATGTGAGCATACAGAGTTTTTCTATCAAAAATTGAAGAAACTAAGGTAGGTACAGTTCTTTACCAAAAGAACTCAGTAGTTGAGATTGTTGACCACTAGACATGTATCTTTAAAAATGAATTAGCAGTTTACACTAATAATATTTATGGTTCAGTACTTCAGTTGACTCCTAGTTCCAGTTAAGCATTAATGCAGACCAAACCATCGTTTCGTATATTTTATAATGCAAACGGAAACAAAAATAGAATCCCTTATCAATAGCTCAGCATATGTTCAGTTTAAATACCAGAAATAAATGCCCAGTGCCATTAAGTCAACAACCATTAAAACGTGCACTGCTGAAGTAAACAATATAAATTTTGGCAGTCAAGCCTATTTTTTAGCACTGAAATGCAAGACCAATGCTCCTCTCAAGGTCAACCAGCAAGAAAACCTACAAGAGTAACACATGCAAAAATTGACACTCCATCCATTCACAAATAAGAAAAATGCCTAGGGTTGTTAGCAATCAAACCATGTAAACCTTTTTGCATATTGTGACTGAATTTTGAAACACATGAGTATATTTTCAGCAAAAAAAAAGTATTTCCATGATATTATAAGTTCACTATAATCTCAGCATATTTAAAAAAAATACATCTAGTACAAACTACTGTCAGAGTAAGCTTCAGGCTTGTGGCAACATGCAAAACTACACTTTTTTATTATATAAATACAGATCGTAATTCAAGATCGCCAATCTTGTTTCAAAAAAGTCATCTTCAAACAAAGGTTATATGTCCAAAAAAGAGTTATAAGCCATTAAAGATGGATGGAGCGAGCAAACATAGTTCAGCTACTGAATGATTTGGCATCCTAGCACAACTAGTGTGAGGAGGGAAACTCAGTCTCCTCAATTGAAGTGGTAAGTTCAACATGAATCTACCATGCTCCAACTACAAAGCTATGGAGAAGCTACAATAAAGCCAAACAAACCCTTGATCAATCTAATTAACAGACTTATGCTACGCTAAAAACAAACATTGATATATTGTTTCAAGCAAACTATAACATATTCCATAAACAGGATATGGAGAAAATGCATAGGTAAAAGAAAGACCTGATAGAGTGCATGACTAAGTTCTTGTCTTGCTGTGTGAAGCTGCTGCTCCAAAGCAAAATTAGAAAGCATAAGAGCATCCCACTCCTGCAAAGTTCAAGAAAAACAAGTCCTGCTTAGTGCTAGATAGGATCATGATTCAAATGTTTTTGAAAGGGAAGTAATATGACATGGATCGCATAAAGATATTAAATTTCATGATAATTAAAGATAGTAAAGAGCCATCAAACTATTCAAGGTTATTCATAAGAAAAGGTCAATTGTCATATTCACTTTCAAATAGAACACTCATGCAGCCAAAGGTGGAAAGCACACTTGAGATGAACTAAATCACCTTAGGTGCAAGGCGCAAAAAGCACGTGCATGAGCAACATCATGCGCAAGTATTAAATAGGAATGTTTCACCAGCATGTAGTGTTTAAGTTCAATCCATAACCTGGAGCAATATTTGATTGATCACAATTTAGCATATTACATGTAGGATAGCCTCCTACCGAACAATTATGGATCTACTAGCATGCGCATTGTTTAGAAAACAGCTTTCCGGTAGGAGGCAGATGAAAATAAAGCTTCAGTAATATGCTGTTGCTACTAACTACACAGTAGAAGAGGGTAAGCTCTGCAGGATTTAATAGTAGTATGGACACACATGGATGCAATGGGATAGAGCTGTCTAATCTGTCCATCCATAATATAAATAGCAGGGTCCTAAATAGCCAGCTATTGATTCTGTAGATCCTCTATCGCTATCTATAGTGGTGTGAATACATGCTGCTATAAGTGGTACAGTCTATTCTGGTACAATGCTGCAAGGCCGCTATGAACGCTGTTTAAAACCTCGATAAAAAGTATAGAAGAGACCAGACTGTGCAGATTTAAAGGCACGTATAGTTAATAGCAACAGCATACAGGTCACAGATAAGTTAAAAATGCAAAGGTTTTCGGAGGAGGGAAAGGCAACCGCTTTGCACCCTGCCGCTTTGCGCTTAAGCACAAAATGGCGTGAGCAAATGCACTGGTCCTGGAGGGGGTTCAGGCGCTCATGCTGTGTTGTACCCAGACACACGTTTTTTTGCATTACAGGATACAAATGCTAATAAAAAATCAAAGAAATGTCATCAACAACTCATAATCAGAGTTTAGATATGCTAAGATATGCCTGGTAGAAATAACTGGCGAAGGTTGGAACCCCTTACGTTTTGAAATATCCCAAGAAGTCCTGGAATGCTTGCAGCCTGCAAAGGCCTCGGCTTCACGACCTGCCAAGGATAGAGTTCTTCAAGAGTTTTGGCATATTGGAACAGCAGTAATAAAATATTTCAGGTTTGCATGAGACCGTCAAGAGTCATTAACCTAATGAGCGATAAGACAACTGTTGTAGTCCTAAAATAAATACATCAATCAATGTGAATGCAAAAGTTCATAAATTCAGTCCTCAAAATTTCAGAGTAGCGGTCAAATGCTTTAGGGTCAGATGGATCCATGCCACTCCAATTTCTTGAAATTAGATCTCATGTTGAAAATCATGCCATTGAGTGGTATGATTTTGAACGTGACACCCAATTTCACGGAGTTGTGGTGGCATGAATCGAATTTTCCCAATGTTTTAAATGTGCAGACAAAAGAATCAATCAAATTTTCATCGATTTCATCAGCTTGATTTTTTGGAAATTATTTTTGCATTGCAAGTAGCAGAAGAGCTACAATTCCTTTGCAGCTATCGGATAGTGTTCTAACAGCATAGTGCAAAAAGAAAACATTAAACAACACGATATCGATCTAGGATTGGCCATGTATATCATTTCCTATGACAGTAAACTAAAACCCTAAAATATTTTTTTGTCCACTCGCATCACCCGACCAAGGAAAACATCAATAGATAAAGGATTATGCAGCGGCTACGAACCGATCCCAAACCACAATATTTTATGATTTCTTTTGAATCTCAGATGTATGGTTCATAGGCTTTTACTTGCTTAAGTAGTGTTAAGTACGTGCAGACTGGCAATGTGCTACCTGTTGCTAGTTTGATACTTCACAACAATCTTATGGCATAATTTGGTTTCTTCACATGATGCAAGGGATCCCCTCCTTACCTTGCTCAAAAATATCTCAAGCAACCTTACGAGACATAAATTGGCTACTGTGATGCTCTACAGTCCACACGTATGCTAGTGCTACTGGAAGATGTTGTTTCAACAACTTGTTAGCATACCATGGAAGCCTCACCTTGTTGGTCTTGACCGGCACGATATCGTCCATGTTGAGCTCCTCCTTGGTGACCGGGCACTTGCCATGGTCCTGCAACGCCACCGCCGCCTCATGAATTTAGCAGAAACAATTTTCCCGAATAAAAAATTGCAGCGCGGGATCTGGGACGGAGCTACCGACCTCAATGTAGCGCTCGATGAGCCGCCGCTCGAAGAGGAGCCCCGACTTCTTGGACACCACCGGCTCGTCCGGCACCTCGCCGGAGACTGCGGAGAAGCGACACGGGACGAGTTAGCTCACGAGGCGACGGATCAGGCAAGCTAGGGTTACGGGGCGGAGATGCGAGGCAGAGGGGGGGAAGGCGTTTACTCGCGCAGATCATGGCGGCGGAAGACGGCTGCGCGTAGAGAGGCGCGGCGCCACGCGAGAGTGCCCCGGACGGCAAGCCTCTCGGCGGAAGCGGGTGGCGGCGCCGGCGGCGGGACGGGAGGAGCAGGCGGCGGCGGCGCGGACCGAGGTTTTTGCCGCTAGGGTTCTAATTCGAGTGGAGTGGGAAATTGTGTCATCCTGGGTTCTTTTTTCATTTTAGTCCTCATTTGGCGCCGGGTGGCGGCGCGAAATTACTGTGAGCGCTCTGAACTTCTGGAAAATCACGGGCATGCCCTTGACAATTTCTCGGTGCCTTTTTTGGGAACAAGATCCTCTGCAGTCGCTACTTTCGACGTTACTCGCCAGTCGCGCATCTCCCACGTCCGTCGCTGATCCAACCGCGATGCGAGGCAACCAGGCGCCCCGCGGGAGAGTCACTGGGCCATGTCTTTTGGGTCATGACATCCCTAAGAACTTGATTATGAGTGACCTTGTCAAGCCCTTCTTTTGAGATGATTAGCCTCAAGGTCTCAAACCTCTCTGGCAAGGCTAGAAGGAACTTGTGTGAGATGTATTCATCTTCAATCTTCATGCCCAAGGACTTGAGCTCATTTTATATGCATTGGAGCCTATGGAACATCTCTGGAATGCCCTCATTCTCCTCCATCTTGAAGTGCCCCCATTTGCCCTTGAGGATGTAGAGCTTAGCACCCTTCACCGCCTTGGTGCCCTCATATGATTCTTCTAGCCTCTTCCATACATCATGGGCCATCTCAAGGTCCTTGATCATCTCAAACACCTTTGGATCAAAGGCATCATAGAAGGTGTTGATGGCGATGTCGTTGAGTTGGAGATTCTCTTCGTCTCTTGGAGTGGTGTTGTTGGGATCAAGAACAACAAAATCTTTCTCAACCACTCCCCAAAGCTTGCGGGTTCATTGATTTCAAATGAGCCTTCATCTTGCTCTTCTAATAATCATAGTCGTTGACATCAAAGTGTGGTGGCTTCCCCATGTGGTTGATTTGAATTTGAGTCATTTTAACACTCTAGGATGTTAAGCCTCAAATCAACGGTGCCTCGGCTCTGATACCACTTGAAAGGTCCTAAATGGCTAGAGGGGGGTGAATAGCCTATAAAAATTCCTTCAAGAAAACTTAGACAAAGATTATTAGTAAGACAAACCGCGTGATGCGATTTGGCGCTAGCCTACTCGAGGTTGCAAGCCGTCCTATCCACAAGTCTAGTTGTCTATTTCTATTCACACCAACCGCACAAAGCTACCACTAAGGCACAAGGAAGAGAGCTACCAAAACTAACTAGAAAAACTAGTTTAGCTAAAGAGACTTAGCTAAACTACACAAGTAAGGCTAGGCTAGTTGCACTAACTACACTAGAGAGCTAGCGACTAAGCAAGCAACAAAGAGCTACTCTAGTGTGCTACTTACTCTAACTACTTCTACTCTAGCTAAACAAACTAAGAACAAGAAGTAAAGTAAGAAATGTGCGGGAGTGGGTATGAAATGTGCAAACCGCGCCTTTTGGATAGACGCCTTCGGAGCCAATCACCAATGCCAATCACCAGGTTGATCAATCACAATGAGAATGCCAAGAATGCCGAGTTATCAACAATATCTAAACCTTGCGGGAGATCAAATTGACACAATCAATTTATCCCGAGGTTCACGGCTCGCCGGCATGCTATGTCCTCGTTGTGGAAGCTTTCCACTTGGTGATTCAAGTGCTAATCGGGATCCACGCCCGAGCCCACAAAAGGGCGCCTCACAATTGTTGACGACTCTTAACTCATAAAATTAAGCGTCAACAATCACATAAAATGATATAAAATGCAATTCAACATATAGATATAAGGTTTACTTCTAACGAGTTCCACGAGTTTTGGTGTTTATTTGATTTGCAGGCGCAAATAGCAAAAGATTATGAAAACACCTGAAAACAACTTCGCATTGGGCCAAAAGAAAACCACAGGCTACGCACATCAATCAAAATTGGAGCATCATCAGACATTTAGCCCAATAATTGACCCAAATAGTGGAGGCCCAAAACCCCGTCCGAATCCGGCGTAGGCTGTAGGACCTTGTCTCACTAAAATGGGAGCCCTGGACACATCCGGACTCTGTTTTGGGCCATCCACCCGGCGTTGGAAAGCTAACGACGAGCCCGACACACCTGCAAAAGTTGGGCCTCAGCTGGGCCACTCCTGATTCAGCCGAATCAGGGGTTCGACCGAACCTCCAGTGGGCCGGCTCGCCACCGCCTTGCTCCGGTGGTTGGATGGATGAGCTCCAAGACTCCTTCTTCCATGCACTTGCGCGTTAGCAGAATGTACACCGCCATATCTTAGGGGTCCATGTGTAAAAAGGCCACACTCCTCTCTTGTATAAATAGAGGGGCACACCCCCCTCTACAACACACAACACACCACAAGAGCTACTCCTTTTCATTTATTCAAGATGTAGTAGTATAGATAGTTGAGAGTTAGGGAGAAGTTCCGGAGGAGTCCTCAGAGGTCCAGTATAATTCTTTTATCACTCCTTTGTAAGACTCAAGTATTTAATATATTTATCTTTTCTAATTACTGAATTCTTTATGGTTTTCTAGTTCATACTTTTAGTGATTTAGCTAAGTTTGTTTAGAATATAGTTTTTATATCTGTTGACGCAAGATGATCACACACCAAGCCCAGGAGCCCCGTACACCAAGCCCGGACTGCACTTGATTTGAACCAAGGCGTGCCAGTTAATTTGACATGTAAATTGACTAGGAAACAGCAAACCGTCAAATTCAAGAGTGTATCGGCTGGATTTTCGAATCACTCTTACTCGGCGTATCGGCAAGGCCCTGCCGATACAGAAGACGACAATAGATCGGGTATGGTGAGCGTGTAATAAAAGCGATCTACAAAGGATCGGCAATGAGCTGCCAATGCCGATAAGCAACTAGACGGCTAGATCTAAAGCCGACACGTGTTAAGTAATAGTGTACAAACCCACGAATGTATGGATTTGGACAAAACTAAGCTTATGATCAATCTAATCGGCTTTACAAGATTTATCGTGATAAATAAGGAGTTTACAGCCGATTAAACAAATCACTAAGCTGGGTAGTTTGTGAATGAATCTAAACAAGAAAACAGCGATGCGCCCTAGATCAAAGCTTAGATAAATTCGATAAATTTTGAATAGATCTGAACGAAGCCACAGCGATGCGCCCGGAAGCTAAAGCTCAGATTTACTCAGTAAACGAAAACTTACCAGCAAACCAAGTCGCTCGAATGTGAGGCGTCCTTGATCAGCTTGAAAGAACTCGCGGAAAAAAAAGATGGCGAAGCCGCCAACGAGAAAGTAAATTGCAAGTAGAGTAAATTTGTGTTTGTTGGATGTGTATCAATCTTTACAATAGCCGGGGGGCTCATATTTATACCCCACGCTAACAGAATCCTAGCCGATTACGGCAAAGCAGATTCTATCTTAAGAAACAAGAAACTATTCTAAAAATAAGATAACTCTTGCCAAACTGAATCCAAAATATCTGGTCAATCTCCCCTTCATCGGTCAGCAAGATTTTCAACCGTGGCACGCGACCACCCCTCCAAATCCACCGATCGTACAATGTAGAACCTTTTCCCCTTTGCAACACCCTTCCTTGACACGTGCCAAAATCTAGTGTCAACACATGCCCCCAATTTCGGAGTAAAAATGTCTTTTTTACTTTGAAATTAAGTTTTGTCATGATTACGCTGTCGAACGGTCTCTTCACTTACTGCTATCTCGCTTCTCGTGCGGGTGGCGAGCGAAAATCTCTTCTTTGCCCTCAGCCTTTCATCTTCTCATCCGCACAACGGGAATCTGCCGATTCATCTTCCGTCTTTTTACCTTCATGCCCCTCAATTAATCCTAGGGGTAAAAGCTGCACCGGGGCACGCAACCGATTCATCTCCTCCATCTTGGGCTATAAATTACCCCATCGGCACTGTAGTTTCTCCATCGGCCAGAGCTTTCTTTGCCTTCTTCTTCTTCAAGCTCCCAAAAACCCTAGCCTCTCTTCCTTTCTCTAAGCAAATGGCCAGCAACAAGCGTGTCGGCGAGGGTTCCTCCGGCGCTCCTCCGCCGTTCCGTCCTCGCCTCGGGTAAAATGCTTCTTTTTCTTATCAATGCTGCATCTCAGATCTTCTTCTGACCACTTTCTCATCTCTGCAGAGACGCCGCCGTCGAGCTCCCCGCCAACTTCCAGAACCTGGATGAGGGCACCCGGGGTTACATCCGCGACCTCCTCCGCCAACTCGCCGAAGCCCGCCGCGACCTCGACCGGGCACAGACGGATCAGGTTGTCATCCGCGGCCATCTCACCAACGCCGACACCAAGGTCGCAAGTGAGTCCTCTTGGCCATGCCTTCGCTGGTGATTTTCTCCAAGTTTTTGCTCTAATCTTTCCACCTCCCAGACTTGGAGTCGCAGGTCCAGACCCTCCTAGAAGCCTCCCGAGTCGCCATAGACTCGGTGAACGCGAGGGGAAGCACCGTCACCGCACGCCTTCGGAACATCCCGGCCCGCGTCACGGAGGTCGCCGAGCATGGGGTCCATGCGGGTGCCGCCAGGGCCATCGCCGTCGTCTCCCACATGTCCGTGGCAGACTACCGGCAGTGGGAACCTGTCTTCCCCAAGTGGGGCGCGGCGCGGGATGCCTTCGACGAGCTGGTTGACGACCTCAGTCTTCCTGCCGACGCCATCGTGGCCGACGTGAGCTTGGACGGGGTTGTCAGCAACCTCTTCGGAGCAGAGTCAGATTAGGTTGTAGCATGTAACAGCCTATCTGGCTCTTTGTAAATATAATTAATGGATGGGTGTCCTCCCCCCTTTGCTTCCTGTTTTTGCCTTTACTGCGCATCGATTTAATTTTCTATCTTGCAATCCACATCCATCGCGCTGAACAAACCAACCCATCTCCAAGATCCAAAATTGGACGAGAAATCCGAATTAGATCCGAACCATATGCTTGGACTGTATTTTTGATCTAAGGGTGATATATGTCATATCAGCCACGAAAACACTCGAACGCATTATGACATGATCAAGTCTTTTCTTATTTTGTTCTAAAGGCGATACTTTTTCTGTATCGGCTATACTTGAAACCAACCGATTGTTTTGTGTAATCGGTTATGCATCTACCCACACACTTGGGTAATACTTCTTCAAATATTTGCCATTAAGCGCACTGAAAAACTCTTCTCCCTCTAGTGTCTCCAAAATGTACGCATTCCCAAGAACACATTTAATAATCTTGTATGGCCCCTCCCATGTAGGGAACCACTTGCCGAATTTAGGGTCTTTTGTTCGTATCGGCAAGACCAGTTTCCACACCAAGTCTTCTTGGTCAAAAGATTTGGCTTTTACTTTCTTATCATACCATCGGCCCACTCTAGCTTTGTTAGCCTCGATATTGATGAGAGCGTTCAGCCGATGCCCAGCCAAATCTTCCAATTCATCCTTCATCAATGTGGTATAATCTTCGGCTGTTAACTGATCCTAGAATGTAACCCGTCTAAAACCAAGCCGAGTTTCTCATGGAAGTATAGCTTCATGCCCATAGACCAACTGGTACGAAGATACTTTGGTAGCCCCATGGCAAGAAATTCTGTAGGCTCGTAAAGCTAAGAGTCGTGTGCCACCTCTTTGGCTGTTCGTCAATTTTCCTCTTAATTAACTTGATGATCCCTTTATTGGAAGCTTCTGCATGACTATTGGCTTGAGCATAATACGTAGAAGAATTCAACAACTTGATCCCCATACTCGCAGCAAATTCTCCAAATTCCTCTAAAATAAACATACTGCCTTGATCAGTTGTGATGGTCTGTGGAGTACCAAATCGATACACAATATGCTCCTTCACAAACTCAATCATCTCTTTGGACGTCACAGTTTTCAGAGGAATTGCTTCAACCCATTTGGTGAAATAATCTGTTGCTACCAATATGAATTTGTGATTCTTGCTGGATGGTGGATAAATTTATCCAATCAAGTCAACTCCCCATCATCTGAATGGCCACGACTTAATAATAGGATTCATAGCCGATGCCGGTGCTCTCTGCACATTGCCAAATTTCTGACACCCTTAACAACCTTTATAATAAGTGAAGCAATCTTCTAACATGGTTGGCCAAAAGTATCCGTTTCTCCTGATCACCCACTTCATTTTATATGCCGATTGATGTGACCCACAAACACCTTCATGTATCTCTCCCATTAAGACTTTAGCTTCTTCCCTATTAAGGTATTTGAGCAAGACTCCATCAATCGTCCGATAATATAATTCCCCTTCTAGCAACACATACTTAGCCGCTTGAAATCTGATCCTCCGGCTTACTTTCTTGGAGGGATTTTCCAAATACTCTACAATCTCCTTCCTCCAATCATCAGCAGGTAATTCCAAAGTCATCACACCTTCCATCGACCGATAACTAGAAGCATGCTGTGCCAGCCGATTAGCATCTCCATTATAAAGCTTGGGTACATGTTTTATAGTGACCTTTTTGATTTCTCTCAACAATCGGCAACACTCTTCATGATAGACTCGTAGGATATCATCTTTACATTCATATATGCCGATCAACTGATTGACCACTAACATGGAATCCCCAAATATTTCTACTGCATCAGCTCCGATCTCTTGCAATAGCCGAATTCCTTTAAGCAAAGCCTAGTACTCAGCTTGGTTGTTGGTAGCCGTAGCTTCTATTGGAAAAGACAACTCAAACGTTGCCCCCCCCAGGCGACACCAAGACAATGTCAATTCCAGATCCAACTCCACATAATGAACCATCAAAGAACAATGTCCATAGAACTAGATCGACAACTCCCAATTCTGGCCCACAATGTTGAACAACAAAATCAGCCATGACTTGCCCTTTAACCGCTTTAGCCGACTCGTATCTCAGATCAAATTCTGATAAGGCCAGAATCCATTTTCCAATTCTCCCACTCAGAATCGGCAATGAGAGCATGTATTTAATAATATCATCTTTGCTTACCACAACACACTCAGCCGATAACAGATAATGTCTAAGCTTGGTACAGGAAAAGTATAAGCAAAGACATAATCTTTCAACAGGAGAATACCTGATTTCAGCACTCAAGAGTCTTCTACTGACAAAATATATCACACGTTCTTTTCCCTCGAACTCTTGAATAAGGGCCGATCCGATAGCACGTTCGTCAGCCGATAAATATAATTTAAACGGCTTGTGCTTTTGTGGTGGAACCAACACAGGAGGCGATGTTAGATACTGCTTGATTTCATCAAATGCCTTTTGCTGTGCTTCTCCCCATACAAATTTCTGATCGGCCTTCAACTTCAATAGAGGATTGAACGGCTGTATTTTACCAGATAGATTAGCAATAAATCTCCGAATAAAATTAATTTTGCCGATCAATGATTGAAGTTCAACTTTTATTTCTGGAGCCACTACTTTGTTAATGGCTGTAATAGTTTTCTGACTAATCTCAATCCCTCTTTCATGAACCATAAACCCAAGGAACTGATAAGCCGACACACTAAATGCCCACTTGTTAGGGTTCATCTTCAATCCATGTCTTCTAGTACATTCCAAAGCTTTGCGTAAGTCCTAAATGTTCCTGATACCCCTTGGATTTCACCACGACATCATCAATGTAAATCTCAACAATTTTGCCAATGATCTCATGGAAAATACAGTTCATGGCTCTCTGGTATGTTGCTCCAGCGTTCTTCAACCCAAAAGTCATGACAATCCATTCGAACAAACCGACATGCCCTAGACATCTGAATGTAGTTTTATGAATATCTTCCTCAGCCATGAATATTTGATTATATCCAGCATTCCCATCCATGAAACTGATCACTTTATTTCCTACAGCAGCATCCACCAATATATCGGCAACTGGCATTGGGTAACCATCCATCGGCATAGCTTTGTTGAGATTCTTGAAGTCGATGCATACACGTAGTTTCCTATTCTTTTTGTATACAGGAACCACATTGGATATCCACTCAGCATATCTACATTGCCAGATGAACTTTGCTTCTATTAACTTTGTGATCTCGGCCTTTATATCAGGTAAGATCTTAGGATTACACCGCCTTGAACCTTGCTAATGTGGCCGATGCCCAGGTTTGATAGGCAACCGATGTTCAACAATAGACCGATCCAAATCTGGCATCTCATAATACTCCCAAGCAAAACAATATTTGTATTCTTTCAACAGCTTGACTAACTCTTGCTTATACTCGGGATCTAACTTAGCACTAATAAACGTCGGCCTTGATCTATCTCCATCTCCAATGTCTACTTCTTCCAATGCATCGGCCGACGTAAACCCGTGCCCCAACTTCCCTTCATCTTCTAGGAACTCATCCATTAGGAATGGTTTGGAGAACCGACTGCTTGGATCGGTAGAAGCATGGTAGCTATGTTAACAGTTGTAGCCGATGATCCTGATTGCTGTCCATCATCAGCCTTTGGCTTGATACGCCAAACTTCTGACCTGACCCCTCTCCTGGGAGCATCCCTTCTCTCCTCATCCTCCTCCAGTGCCTCTATCTGACGCAACCTCTGAATCGTCTCTTCTGCGATCTGGTCAAACCTCTCGGACACCATCGAGGCCAATCAATATTATCATGAACAGGCTCTCTCTCTGGATCCCTGCGATGTGGGTACTCATCTGGAACTCGAGCAGCAACAGCTTATTCAACTCGCTCATCAGCAGAAATCCTCCCTCCTGCAGGATCACTTAGCATGGTCCTGCCTCCCAGCCGATCATGTACCGAAACCCTGCCCCCCAGCCGATCATGTACCGAGATGCGTCTGTGATCATCTCTCCCTCTGATGATCGGCACTCGAGGCCTCTGGTCAAAACGTGGTTTCTTGTGCGATCGGTTTTCATAGTAGAAACCATTGCACTCTGGACAGTTATCCACTGTCGGCAGAGTCAAGCCTTCCTCCCAACAGTACATAAAGAAAGGACATCTCCAGTGCCCTTCATGTCGTCATGCAGACTCTTCTCTGTACTTTCTCCTTTCTTGATCACGTTGGAACTTGTTTAGCAACATCTGAGACGTGACCTTCTTCTTTGGCGCCGCTGATTCTTCTTTCCGTTGCGGCTCCTTACCCTTGGTTTCATCAGCCGTTACCTGTGCTTTGGGATCAACAGCTCCAGAATCCTTGGCCGATTGTGATGGGAGCATCTTCGTTTGTAATGCATTCCATTTCTTTCCAACATCCACCATGTTTGCTGGAAACGGATGCCCATCAATCTTCATCGGCTTTTTGGGTGCCTCAAACTTAAGCCTACCTTATTCTATAGCCGATTGTATCTGCTGACGAAACACTTTGCACTCATTGGTGTCATGAGATGTTGCATTGTTCCACTTGCAGTACTTGATATCCTTCAACTCTTGATCTGTCGGGATCTTGTGATATGGCTTTAGCTTAATCTGCTCCTCTGACAGTAACAGGTCGAAGATCTTGTCAGCCTTGGTAATATCAAACCCATACTTCTCGGGTTCTTTATTACCGAAAGGACATGAGATCAGCTTCTTATTGTTCTGAACCCATTCAGTCGATCCTACCATCTGGTCATCATCTGAATCAGAAGTATCAGAGCAGTCAACGAAATTGATTTTCTTCTGAAAGTTGCTCCTCTTCTGCTCATATGGTCTTGACTCCCCTGTCATCCTGTTAGCCATTTGATTCATGCTCTAGAACTCCCAGGAAGCATACTTCTCCTTGATGTGTGGCAGGAGTCCTTGGAAGGCAACCTCTGCAAGCTGCTGATTAGATAGAACCAGACTAAAGCACCGGTTCTTAACATCTCTGAACCTCTGAATGAAGGCAGCGACCGATTCATCATTCCTTTGCCTCAGGTTGGTCAAATCGGTCAGTTTCATCTCTTCTATACTAGAGTAAAAGAACCAGTGGAACTGTTTCTCCATATCGGCCCAGAATATTATGGAGTTGGCTGGCAACGTCATAAACCACGTAAAGGCCGATCCAGACAAAGACATGGAGAACAAACGCACCTTCAATGCGTCGTTCTGAGCTGCTTCTCCACACTGTATGATGAATCTGTTGATGTGTTCCACTGTGGAGACTTCCCCCTGTCCAGAAAACTTGGTGAAATCTGGAAGCTTGTACTTGTGGGGTAATGGCAAATGATCATAAGCAGTTGTATATGGAGTTCTGTACATCAGATTCTGCTGCTTTGGCTTCAAACCAAACTGATCTCTCATCACCTCAGCAATCTTGGACGCCCAGTCAATCTGTTGACCACCAGCTGATGCCGTCTGTGGTGCTGGTGGAGTCATCGGCAATGCTGCCGATACTGGCTGGACATTCGGTGTGGTCATCGGTTGAGCAGCCGATGCGGTCTGTGTGACTTGCTGAGGGGGTTGATTGGATGGTGATTGGTAGAGCACCAATTCATTACCATGACTGCTCTGTGTTGCCCTCTGACTAGGCTGCTGTTGTGCCATAGGAGGTATGTTGGGCACATTCACGTGATGCACAAAGCCAGTCGCAAGATCATGGAAAACCCAGGTGACCCCGTTGACATGGGGAATCCTATTTGCCAGGACTTCTATAGGAGACTTGGGCTGTAGTATCATTGCCAGATTCTGTTGTTGAGGCGTCAGCCATGGGGCCGACACGTTGCTTGGGCTTGCTGGCGAAGGTACTGACGCAGGTGTAACCGATGGCTGTGAAGCCGGTGCGGTATCTTGAGTCTGGGTCGGCTGTGGAGCTGACGCATTGACTTGCTGATTCATCGGCTGAGAAGCCGATGTACTTGGTTGCCCTGTTGGAGATGCAATCATGTATTCTGGAGGCATACCAAGTCCAGTAGTAGGATCCCAACCAGCTGGGTATCCTGACATGAAGCTTCCCTGTGCATATGTAGCCATTGGCATGGAATTGGTGTACATAGGAGGAAACTATGTTGATGCCACAGTACTAATCGGCTGTGCATTTATGACACCCTCATCTGCCTGAGCTTGAGGATGAATCTGTGATGTCCCAGTAGCCAATCCAGTAGGAGAAAAAACCATCTGACTGGCCCGTTGATAGGCCGGTCCCACAAAGCCAAGTGCCCTCCTATATTGCAGCGTCTTGAGCACAGCATTGTGGACATAGTTAGCCATGATCGGAGCATGATTCACAAAAGTGTGTCCGATCACCAGATTCATCTGATGTATCATCCTGTCCTCCTTCTGTGACTCATTGTAGGGTGGAAGAGTAGGAAAATTATACTTTTTGATTACCTCTCCACTTCTGTTGTTACTGTAGGATAAGAGGCACTGCCGCTCAAAAGCTTCCACGATCGCCTGGAGTTCTGCCTTTTGTTCTTTCTTCAGCTTATCTTTGTCGACCGGGATCTGGTTATGCTCAGAAACCTCTGCTTTCCAGTCAGTTGACATCTTGATGTTTCTTATCCCACCGGGCGTGCAAAAAGATGTGTTGACGCGAGATGATCACACATCAAGCTCAGGAGCCCCGTACGCCAAGCCCGGACTGCACTTGCTTTGAACCAAGGCGTGCCAGTCAATTTGACATGTAAATTGACAAAGAAACAGCAAACCGTCAAATTCAAGAGTGTATCGGCTGGATTTCCGAATCACTCTTACGCGGCGTTTCTGCAAGGCCCTGCCGATACAGAAGACAACAATAGATCGGGTATGGTGAGCGTGTAATAAAAGCGATCTACAAGGGATCAGCAATGAGCTGCCGATGCCGATAAGCAACTAGACGGCTAGATCTAAAGCCGACACGTGACAAATAACAATGTACAAACCCATGAATGTATGGATCTGGACAATGCTAAGCTTATGATCAATCTAATTGGCTTTACAAATTTATCGTGATAAACAAGGAGCTTACAGCCGATTAAACAAATCACTAAGCCGGGTAGTTTGTGAATGAATCTAAACGAGAAAACAACGATACGCTCGAGATCAAAGCTTAGATAAATTCGATAAATTTTGAATAGATATGAATGAAGCCACAACGATGCGCCCGGAAGCTAAATCTTATATTTACTCGGTAAACAAAAACTTACCAGCAAACCAAGTCGCTCGAATGTGAGGCGTCCTTGATCAGCTTGAAAGAACTTGCGGAAAAGAAAAAGATGGCGGAGCCGCCGACGAGAAAGTAAATTGCAAATATAGTAAATTTGTGTTTGTTGGATGTGTATCAATCTTTACAATAGCCGGGGGGGCTCATATTTATAACCCACGCTAACACAATCCTAGCCGATTACGGCAAAGTAGATTCTATCTTAAGAAATAAAAAACTATTCTAAAAATAAGATAACTCTTGCCAAACCGAAACCAAAATATCTGGTTAATCTCCCCTTCCTCGGTCAGCAAGATTTTCAACCATGGCATGCGACCACCCCTCCAAATCCACCGATCGTACAATGCAGAACCTTTTCCCCTTTGCAACACCCTTCCTTGACACGTGCCAAAATCTGGTGTCAACAATATCTTAACATGGGATCTCCACTCGACCGAGTGCTCTAGTTTTATCGAGAGATTAGAGTAGTAACCGATAGTTTGACCATGGTGTCTAGACTATGGGTTACCTGAGGTTGCGCCCAACCCCAGGATAGTTGTGGTAGCCTCGGGGGTGACAGCTCTGACTAGGCCTTTGTATTCCACCACGTTCGGGTTGGTGTTTCGTAGAGCTTTTGGCAGCCTTCTCCCGATCACCCCTTCCCAGTCTTTTCGAGGATCGGAAAGGAACTGTTGCTCCGTAGTGTTAAGGTGTGATTGCTATGTCTAACTTTTGCTTAGCTTATCTCTATGGTCTGATCTAGAATAGAACCACAGTAATGGAAATGTAAACAGGAACCTTGTTTTCTCCCGTTGTCCTCTCATCTTGCTAGACTGCTATTTTATCTTATTTGAGTTCTCTTGTGTGTGATCAATTACAATACAAAATTCTTATCTATTATCACATAACCCCACAATAGTCTAGTCGGTATACTAATTAGTGGATACATGATTGTTAATTATCAAATTCTTTAACCAATGTTTCCCTGTGGATAATTACGACCCCTAGAATACTCCTGGGTAAAAGCTACAATGGTATTCTGTGCGCACGCGGATTCATATTTGAACGTAAGAAATACCAACAAGCTTTTTGGCGCCGTTGCCGGGGAAACAATTGGCGTAAAACGTTGCCGGGGAAACAATTGGCATAAAATTTTTAATATTAATTTTGATATCTGCTAATCTAGTTTACCACAAGCTTTTGTGGGTTAAAAAAATTTATAATCATCATGAGGGGTGTCCTATCATTCATGAACAATCAAACCACCACCCTGCCATCTCATAGATAGGTATATATATGTACACACTAACTCTATGCAGATGGAGAAAGAGACATCTCACAAGAATTCAGAAATGCTGCACTACTCACAAAGTTTAAAAATCAAATTGTGAGTCATGGTAAGCTTGATCAGAAGGTGAGAAAGTCTTGCTCATGGACTTAAAAATTGATGAGCAGTTATATTTTAATTCTTGCATTCAACTGCATGTTTATTCTATAAAAATTAATGTATCTGCTCCACTTAGTTTATCTTCTCAATTCAATTTCATTGCATGCTTATATCTTGTTTGCATAAAAAAATAATTTTCATATTTATGCATTTGTTTTAAAAAAAAGAGAAAATAAATATTCATGCATTCCTTTCCACTTAGTTTGAATTATTTTTGCATATCAAACCCACTGCATGTTTGGTTTCTTATTTGCATCCATTTTGTTTGCATTTAAAATATAAAAAATAACTCTCACCTTGATCATGTTTTTTTCATCGCATTTTGAGTTAATCTCTAAATGCTATCATGCTTCCTGTTTCTATGCTAGTAATTTTTGGTTTGGAAGTACTCGACAAACTTCTATGGGCTTTTAAATTAAGCATGGAGCTTTGGTTAACTAGCTTACCTTAATCAAATTAGACATGGAGTCTAGTTTGTTTATTGAACTAAAAATTGCTTGTGTAGACTCTGGTTGTTCTGTTGGACTAACCCCTGTAGGAAATGTTCAAATTCAAATTTGGGTAAGTCAAGAGATAGATTCAAATTGGAGATGAAGCAAGGCATATGTTGAAGTTCAAATAACTTTGCACTAGAGACACAAATCATTCATCATGGTTGGACGAAATGTAAGTATCAACTTATATTTAGTTTGTCTTCTGTTGCAAGTTATCTTCACCTTGAACCATGTTAGAGTGCAGCCAACACCAAAAAAATTATTAAAAAAATGGGGATATAAATATCAATGAAAGGCAAGAGCGTATTGTCAACGTTTGTATGCACCTTCGGGTATTCTTGTCACTAACCCTTATAGGTCAAGAACAAGAAGAATGAAGGAAGATATAACATTGGAGAACATGAGAGCTACATCACACTAATGGTGATAGAACACACTCACAAAGGAGATTTCAGCTCAGCACACTTGACTTTCACAAAAGTCCAAGTGTGTGGGAGGAGAATGAGAGCTTTGTTTTCCAGTTCCATGCACACCAAGGGCAATCTTAAAAAAAAGAAAGATGTTAGCTCCGTCTTGCTTAAAAAAAGAAAAAAAAGTATTACTACTCACCTGAGTGGGGCTATACGTGATCATGAAATTAAGGCGGTAATTCCAAGATTTCATCTACTTCCGTCATCGACAAACACACTCAGGTATGTAAAAAGGTAATAAATGTTCACCAACACCATCACTCAATTTTGTCTCCATAAGAATATATCTTGATCATGTAACTTCATGCTTCTTATGTTTATGTTATATGCTCTAGTTTGGTTGTATTCAATTGGTACACCCATAGGTCTTTTAAATTAAGCATGGTGCTTAGGTTAAAATGACCTTCTTTAATCAAATTTTGTCATGGTGTTGAACTTTGGTTAATGAACTTTGAGTAATATTTTCATAAATAATGGAAGTAATTTATTTTGGAGATGAGTTAAGGCTATGTTGATTTTATAAATCTTATCTTTGCCTTGTTGGTTGTAATGTAAAAAGTTGGTTGAGCTAAAATAAAATAATGATAAAAAACTATCATGACAATTCTTTTCGATCCATGCTATTTGAGTTTGAGTTTAATTTTCATGGAACCATGGATCTAGTTTTTTTTTCTTCACCATGATAACATAAAATAATAAAAATAATAATAAATAAAATTTCTTTATAACAATAAAAAAAATGGCCGACTCACTGGTGTTCCAACCGGTAGAGTCCATATATATGTTGTATGTTTTTGTTTTTCTAGGTATAAAAATAAGTGTGGGGGAGACATCTTATGCACACTGAACATTCTCAATCGAGATCTCCCACCAACACATTGTACAACATTGAACGATCATCATGCAAGAAGGACAAGACGAACAATCTCAGAGAGGATAGGTTGAACCTTTGGTTTAGCTAACCCACTCAGACTTATTTAACTCCTTCATCTTCAACGATGGTTTGTGCAACACTCCCCTCATCTCCCTTTAAATTTTATGTTTCAAAAAAGGATAAAATGATGATCATTCAAAATCAAACATAATAAACTAATCAACTCTCCATTAACATAGCATTAAAAGATATTAAAAAAATAAAAAAGTGTGGACAACAACCCTTTATTTAAAATTGTTGCAAACCCTTCGGGTATGCATCCACTAACATTTTGCAGAAGACGAAGTATCCACATGAAGTTCCATCTTTGACCATGAAGATGGCTGACGTATCAACAAAGATCAAATTTTCGCCCGCCATTGTAGGCAAAAGACGCTCAAGGAGGGACTACGATCTACGTCTCCAAAAGAAGAACACACTTTGAACCAAGTGTGGGGGAAACGATCCCCCAATCTCTAGAAGTGGAAGTTCTCAACCTACATCAATGATGCTGCCAGGTTCAACTACTAATGCTTCACTTTGAAACGCTGGTTTGACGTCTTTCCCACCTTCTTGGTTCATGCATTTTGCTCGACATGCTTCATATGCAATCTTAACATGAATCAGGACCACACTTAATCTAAAATTTTGAAAAGTATCATGTGTATGATATTCTGATATATAAGCTAGCCTAAAGATTGTTCCATATTGTGGCGGAACCACCCAAAACTACTGGGCCCGGGTGCACTGATCTTCGTTGCTAAGCAACTCTGACCCAATTTGGCACTCACCGGTAGTTCCTCGAGTGAAGCCTCGATAAAAGCCACGCTATTCCAGGATCAGCAGACAACACTCACACGAAGGTGAGCCCAGAGATTACAACACAAACCATTTCATACATCTCAGAGTGATTGCAGCGGAAAGAAAAATTTATTACAAACCATGTTCAGACTAGTGAAGTACTACGGAGTTCCAGCTCCTCAAATTATTCAAGTCTCAAAGTTCAGCGGAAGCATTAAAAGATAACTAACGAAATAACGTGACGCATCGGTAAAGCCCGTACGAATGCGTCACTCAGCGGGAGGGTGATTAGCACCAGCTGAAGGGCCATCCCACTCAACAGACCAACCCGGAGGCAGAGTGCAAGGCCAAGTAAGACTCGCAAACAGATCTTCAAAGTTAGTACCTGAAAAACAGTGCCACAAGCAAGGCTGAGTATACTAATACTCAGCAAGACTGACCCGTCTCCGGATATAACATAGTCCGATAGCTAGACATGCAAGCTTTTTGGTTGGTAAGGTTTGTTTGCCAAAAATGCCGCTAAGTGTTGATCCTTACTTTCAGGTTTTACTTAGCCAGATTCTAGAGGAATTAACCATTCTAAATTTGCAACTAACTCTACTCAAACATGGTAGAGCAACCATTTAATCAACCAGCAGTATTTTCATCATCGTATTCCACTTGTTACTCTATGTGACCGAAA
The DNA here is from genome assembly GCF_016808335.1 of Panicum virgatum. Taxonomy (NCBI): domain Eukaryota; kingdom Viridiplantae; phylum Streptophyta; class Magnoliopsida; order Poales; family Poaceae; genus Panicum; species Panicum virgatum. The sequence goes on along the minus strand of NC_053153.1, from coordinate 24,738,618 downwards.
TCATTAAGCAATCTCATGCCGTGAGAGGCGGACGATTCTGAATCGAATTTCAACCTGGCCAGGGGAACCTAGACCACACGCATGGGGATCGACTTCGCTCCCGCCCACGCTACTTTTCCCCTTTCTTTCCAGTCCGTGGATCCGGAACACCCTCCCCGACTACAGAGTCCGACCACTCTGCACCCGTACGTCGCGACATAAAAATAAACCCTACTTCTACCAGGAGGGTGCGAGATCGTTCCACTCGCCGGTCCAATCAGGTACTTAAGCTTACCGATTACCATATTTCTCGGTATGTGGCTAGTACTTTCAAACGCTTAACAAAATGAGCCACACACCGCGACCTTAGCCATTTTTGACTACACCAGCGGGGTATCACAACTACACAACCCCACCTGTTGTCCTTACATTTCAACAGGAAATAAAGTCAGTACATTTCCTATTTGCTCGCGAGAGGCAGGGAACCACTCGACTTCTACCGTGCCTATTTAGCATGGCAACTAGTCGATAAAAAGATCCGGTATCAAACATAGGTTCCTATGGATCATGCATCTAGGGTTTTCGATCAACGCCTAGAGAACTTAAATGCAGAAAACCAACTGTTACCATACATTAATAAATAGATAGCAGAATGGTAATTCGGAAAAATAGTGGGATTATGCTCCGGGGCTTGCCTTCTTGGGCACTGTCAGACAGAAAAGCTTCTGGGGCTTGGCCCAGGTCTTGAGACAAGTTAGTACAGTTCAGATTAACCTCCTGCTCCGCACAAGAGTCCGCGGGCACCAGTTCGTAGTCTCCGTCCGCGAGGTTAACCGTTTCTATATGCAATGCAAGATTTTGAGTTATTCAGGGATATAATTTCTTTCCTTCACGATAAAGTTGTAGTCCACGAAAGTTAATTTAGTGATGATTTCACATTTCATTGCATGGGCAATCGTTTATAGAGTAGCAAGCATAACTACAGTTATTCATGAATGAGTGGGGTTTTGGGTTTTCATTTTCAATTTCAACACATAGCATGCTTTCATTATTCCTTAACAACACAACTACTAAAGAGCTAGTGATGAAACACTAAAGTAACTCAGATTCAAACTTGAACATTCAGGGTATAAATTTCAGCATCTATCATAGAGCAAAAACTATAACTATTCATGCAAATGGATTACTCTAGTTACTTCATATTTTTGTACAGAATGTTCAACATGGATTCTGGTGCTACAAATTTTATGCAAGCAACTTCAAAGCATAAACTCAGTACTGAAATTTTTCCAGATTTTATACACTTATATAGCAGAGGTGATAAAAAGATTAAAAACAGCAAGCCATCAACAAAGATTAAATCTACCGAAAGTTTTACTAAGGATTTGGTTCTCAAATTTTTACCAGAGACTAGTCCTGAGTTAAACATACTCCAGAAAATTTTTCAAGATTTAACTCACTATACTAAATTAGTTATTCAGTTAACTTAACATGAGTTTGCATAAATTTCTCAAGATGCATCTGACCAGCATTGCATCTGAACTTTTTATCACGGGTAGAACATACTCTAAACAAGATCATGCCCAAAAATAAAGATCAGAAACATTGTAGATTACTCAGAACAAAAATAGTAAATCTAGCCCTAAGATGCTAAGCATGATTATTCACCAAGGCAAAACTCAGTAAATGCAGCTCAAAATTCTTAGACAGGAACACAGAGCTAAAAAGAGACTCCAGAAATAAACATGGATTTTTCTGAGCATAAGAACTATATATAAGGAATTAAGTTGATAAGACAAGCATAAATCATGGTATAAAGCAAATGAATTCTAATAAATTTGAAATTTAGAGATTTGCAGAGATTCAGTGGCACAAGGTTGTAGTAAAATTTTCAGAGCAAGTTCATGTACATATTTTCCAGAATTAAATCGAGAATGCTAACAACAGATTAGAGAATCTTGATTGTTCTAACCTGATAACTGTTTTGGTTTGGTGTCATCTTTTTACTGTGATCTTAGCATCCCATTAGTTATAACATATCCAAAAATCAAGGTCATTTGATGAGCAGAACTTCATGAACATGCATAAGTTGATTTTCTTAATCTTTTCCCTAGATTAAATTCGGTTGAGTTTCTGCAAATGTGAATGTTACAAAATTTGTATTCGATTCCGCGCGCGTGGAGCTTAACTGGGAGGTGGCGAAGCTGCTGCGGTGGTCGGAGGGGGCAATGTGGGGCTGGGCTAGCCGGTCCGCGCGAGCTGGATCTCGGCGGCCATGGCGGAGCGGCGGGAGGAGGAAGAAGGGGAAGAAGGGGCGCGACTGTGGGGTGCTGGGGGTCTTTATAGGCCAAGGAGCTCCTGGGGAGGAATGCAGTGACTGGGGGCGGTTGATTTGGTCCTGGGTGGCTCGACGGCGAGCGGGCGGAGGAGGCAGCGGCGCTGCGCCGGCCGGGGTGTCGTGGCGGCTCGGGAGCGGCCTGGGACGCATGTGGGCGTGGGAGGGCGCCAAGGGGCAGGCCAGGTGGCGTGGAGAGGTTTCCCCGGGTCCATTTGGCCGCGGGCGCGCGGTGGACGAAGTCCACCGGCGGCGTACGGCAGGCGGCGGCTGAAACAGAGCAAGCCGGGAGAAAGAGATGGAGGTAGGGGCTCTTTTGCGATTTCTGAAAATTTCAGGGACCTCTCGGTAAACAAAAATTATCTCCTAATTGGAGGGCTCAAATGGAAAAGTGTTGAATACCACTTTTGCATAACTTTTCAAGATCTTCAACTTTTGTGTTATGCAAAATTTCATTTGAAACTCACATTTTGAACTATTGGTACATTTGCATATTTGCACAAAAGGACTTTAGTTTTATTCAGTGTTTGAATTGATTTTGGCTGAAGTTCAATTGAGCACATGTCAATTGAAACACCTCTCATGAGCAACTAAAATTTTGTGCACAATTTTTGAAATAAATTTTGAGTTGCTTCCCACTCCTTTTTCTTTTTCCTTTAATTTCTTTTGTATGATTTGTCTTTTATTTGATCCTTTCTTTTTGAATTAATTTCTCAAATGTTTCTTTTAACTTTAACTAAGGTACCTTGATTGCATTAGATGTGCTAACACCTGAGGTGTCACACATATACATATGCTTGTGGGAAAACAACTTTATAGGACAATCATATTGACTAAGTTGTTGTGGAGTGTGATATAGTTCTGGCTTAGAAATCCTACCGGTTCAATTCAAAGTGCTTGGAGATTTTGTTGATAAAAATGAATAAAACCATAGTGTCACATGCTTCTCAATGGTAATGAAATTCCTACCGAAGCCAGGGTTTTAATTACCGACCGGTCCGGCCAAACCGGCGCGGTCCGGTACCGGTATACCGGCCGGTTTGACCGGTTTACCGGTCGGTTTGACTGGTAACAGGTCAAATTCAATTTTTTTTCTTTTTTGGTTTAAATTCAAATGCCCACAAACTATACTAAATAAATATTTGTATAACATATTTTAGCCTAAATGAACCCTCTAACCCTCTTTTGTACTACTTTTACATTGTATTTGTATACTTTTGTATGCACGTTTTTTTTGTTTAACTTCAAATCCCCGCAAACTATACTAAATGAATGATTTTTTGAGAAAATTTGACACCATTAGATTCGTCGCACCTTGAAGTATTTTTAGGAATTTTTTTGGGAATTTTCATTTTTTTGAATTTAAATTTAAATTTTGAATTTGGGCCCGGAACCGGGCCGGACCGGTTTGACCGGTAACCGGTCAAACCGAACCAATTCCCACCTGTTTGGTGAACCTTGACCGGAGCCATATATGCTTTACATGATTTTTTATACTTTCTACATAAGCTGCTTGCTTTGTGTTGAGTCTTGTCAAGTCTTGTTGACCCTTGTTGAGAGACTTATCATGCTCCCAAGATCGAGATTCACGTACACCCACATATATATGCACTACTCCTACACTGGGAGTAGGCGCAAAAACATGCCTTTTTGATCCATACAAAATGTTCTACTCCTACACTGGAAGTAGATAGAAAAAAGATGCTTGATAGGTTTTATCAAATAAATGCTCAAAATTTCAAGTGTTTCTCTTGCATAAATATTTTTGCAGAAAGGAAGTATGGGCTGTAAAAAAAGATAGAGAAAAAAGAAGATGAAAAAAGAGCAAAAGCTCAAAGCATATGAAAAAAAATGGACAAGTGTCCGCAGTAGAATTAGGGGTACGAAGCTACCCACCTGAAAAAAAGAAAAAAAAAGAAGAAAGAGAAAGAAAGAATAGCCCATGTCCTCCTGGAAGCATTTCCAAATTCCAAGCAAGAGAAGCATAGTTTCCATATGAGCATAGTAGAATTAGGATAGCCACATATATATCCACACACATGCACGTCTTGATCTAAGAGTATGGCACTTCTCTCCTCGGATCCGAGCTTTGACTCGACAATACATGCAAGGTAAGTATGCTCCATCCTTGCCATACCTAAACTCCACATAAGCTTTCTAGAAGTAGGATGTTAAAGAAGGTAAAAACAAATGCCTTGGTGAGAAATCATACACTGTTGAGCGATCTGAGACTATCATTTGAGGAGTATAAATGATCTATGCTTTTCTTTTGAAAATTTTAAAAACTCCAAGTTACAGAGATGAGAATTTGGGAAGATGACTTCGCTTTGAGAGCTGTTCCACTCTTCAACTGCCCAAGGATATATGTTAGACAATGCCACATATCCCACCTGTGTAAGGAATGTTTTGGGATCGTTTTTATGTTGGCTAAATATCTTAAGATGTTATACTCACGTTTACTTTTATCTTTAACCTTTACTCGAGGACGAGTAAAGAGCAAGTGTGGGGGAACTTGTTGACGGCTCTTAACTCATAAAATTAAGCGTCAACAATCACATAAAATGATATAAAATGCAATTCAACATATAGATATAAGGTCTACTTCTAACGAGTTCCACGAGTTTTGGTGTTTATTTGATTTGCAGGCGCAAATAGCAAAAGATTATGAAAACACCTGAAAACAACTTCGCATTGGGCCAAAAGAAAACCACGAACTACGCACATCAATCAAGATTGGAGCATCATGAGACATTTAGCCCAATAATTGACCCAAATAGTGGAGGCCCAAAACCCAGTCCGAATCCGGCGCGGGCTGCAGGACCTTGTCTCAGTAAAATGGGTGCCCCGGACACATCCGGACTCCGTTTTGGGCCATCCACCCGGTGTTGGAAAGCTAACGATGAGGCCGACGCACCTGCAAAAGTTGATCCTCAGCTGGGCCACTCCTGATTTGGCCGAATCAGGGGTTCGACCAAACCTCCAGTGGGCCGGCTCGCCACCGCCTTGCTCCGGTGGTTGGATGGATGAGCTCCAAGACTCCTTCTTCCATGCACTCGCGCGTTAGCAGGATGTACACCGCCATATCTTAGGGGTCCATGTGTAAAAAGGCCACACTCCTCTCTTGTATAAATAGAGGGGCACCCCCCCTCTACAACACACAACACACCACAAGAGCTACTCCTTTTCATTTATTCAAGATGTAGTAGTATAGATAGTTGAGAGTTAGGGAGAAGTTCCAGAGGAGTCCTCAGAGGTCCGGTATAATTCTTTTATCGCTCCTTTGTAAGACTCAAGTATTTAATATATTTATCTTTTCTAATTATTGAATTCTTTATGGTTTTCTAGTTCATACTTTTAGTGATTTAGCTAAGTTTGTTTAGAATATAGTTTTTATATCTTAATATGGGATCTCCGCTCGACCGAGTGCTCTAGTTTTATTGAGAGATTAGAGTAGTAACCGATAGTTTAGATGTGGTGTCTAGATTGTGGGTTACCTGAGGTTGCTCCCAACCCCTCGGATTGTTGTGGTAGCCCCGGGGGTGACAGCTCCGACCAGGCCTTTGTATTCCACCACGTTCGGGTTGGTGTTTCGTAGAGCTTTTGGCAGCCTTCTCCTGATCACCCCTTCCTAGTCTTTTCAAGGATCGGAAAGGAACTGTTGCTCCGAAGTGTTAAGGTGTGATCGCTATGTCTAACTTTTGCTTAGCTTATCTCTATGGTCTGATCTAGAATAGAACCACAGTAATGGAAAAGTAAACAGGAACCTTGTTTTCTCCCGTTGTCCTCTCATCTAGCTGGATTGCTATTTTATCTTATTTGAGTTCTCTTGTGTGTGATCAATTACAATACAAAATTCTTATCTATTATCACATACCCCCACAATAGTCTAGTCGGTATACTAATTAGTGGATACATGATTGTTAATTATCAAATTCTTTAACCATTGTTTCCATGTGGATAAATACGATCCCTGGAATACTCCTGGGTAAAAGCTACAACAGTATTCCATGCGCTTGCGAATTCATATGTGAACGTAAGAAATACCAACAACAATCACACAAGATGGGAGCGTTCAACTCCACGATTCAATCCACTAGAGGTGCTTTTCTGGGAAAGCCCAAGAACCCTTCACAATGAATCCTCGCGGGTGTGGCCGGAAACAAACACAACCTCCTCCACACTGCCTCCAAGCTCCAAACCGACTAGGCAACGGTGATTGCCAAGAGTAATAGGAAGAAGAACCTTCGCTCGCCTATCAAAGTGCCTCTAGATGATGAACTAGATGAAATGCACTATTGGAGCTAACTCAATCTCAATATGTGTGAGTGATTTTTCTTAGAGATGAGTTGGGAGGGTTTGTTTGGTGTCCATGGATGAATGATAATGAAAATCGCACAAGAGAAAGACCCCAAGCTGGCCAAGCAACTATAAATAGAGATGGGTTGTAAACTAGTCGTTATCAGCCTGGTCGGGTCCACCGGACGCACCGGTGTGGCCACGTGTCATGCCCGTGTTCATTGATTTGAAACTAGCCGTTATGCGCGGGGAGAGCCATTGGCGTGCGCGCTGCAGGCCGCACCGGACGCACCGGTGGCCTGGCAGCGGATGCACCGGTGCGGCGTCGAGGGAGCCTGGGAGCTCTCTAGAATGTACCAGTCGCACCGGTGTGCGAGCAGCGGACGCTGCTGCGTGGAGTCTGCTGGGGACTCGAACTACGCCTGCATGTGGGCCCGCATCATTGGACGCACCGCTGTCGTGCCGCAGCGGACGCACCGCTGCGTGCAACTGCTTGGCCGCGCGCCGAGCCACCGGAGGCTTCAGTGCATAGGCACCGGATGCTACTGTAGCATCCGCTGCTCCTCTAAGCAATGTGATGTGATCCTTTTCACGATCAGATTTTTGCGTCGTTTCTTTTGTAAGTTTGCTAACACCAAGTTTTAAAGAAAAGTTTGGCCAATTGTTACCAACTTTTATATTTCATCATTAGGATTATTTTTGTTCTCTAAGTCCTCAAATGCAATGCACCTAGTCATGACCTAGAGGCACAAAATGATAACCAAGTGAATGAACTTTGTCCCCTCTTGATAGTTTGGTTATTTATCCTAAATCACCCACACTCTCTATAGTGTCTTGGGTGTGAAACAAAATGGCCCTAATGATTATACCTTCGCCTTGAGCCATTTGTTTCCATTGATCACATGTTGGAGGCTTTAGATTTGGATCAAGTGATCTCGGGGTTGGGCTTACACCAAAAGGATGTCGTCTCTCCACCATGAGAGCCACGTGCTTAACCACTTGTAAAATAGTCTTAAAAATATGGTTAGCACTTATGGTTTCATCAATTAGCCAAAACCAAACTAGGGATTCTCACCCCCTAACCCCGATCAACTTACCCCATGCGTATGGTGGGATGCAGACATGTTAGATTCATGGGTGCTCGTATGAGACATGGTGTTTGCTGAGCACAAGAACGAGCACGAGCACTATGGAGCAGTTGAGGTTGCACGACGCCACCACCATGAAAGTGGTTGCCTGCAAGAACATCCGACGCAGTCCTTCCAATTTCCCTCACTTGCCATGTCCGTCATCACTAGTAGAGATTTTGGCTACTATGACGGCTCACTTTTGTCACAGAAAAGCCGATTTCCGTCACAGCAAAGCTTCAGTGATGAATTTATGACAAAAAATGAGTAGTCATAGAACGCGTGTCAGATTTGATCAAGCGTGACGGAACATCGGTTTCTTCGTAGAAACGTGATCTACTATGATGAACTCTATTTGTAGGGTAACGCTGTTTTCCGTCATAAATGGCCAGCCCAAACGTCCATCAAATGTCCGTTTAATGTCTGTTAGCATGACGTGTCCCATTTTTATTGGGCCACGTGTCACATTCCCAACTGGTCGTGTGTCGCTATGCCAATGGGACACGTGTCGAATTTTCTGATGGCCACCCGATGCTTTACTATATGGACACATGGCATTTACCTTGAGACATGTGTCCCTTTAGGAAAGCGACACATGGACTTTTCAACAATGCCACGTGTTGTTGTTTTAACTAGCCACGTGTCGCATTTTCATTGGGCCACATGGCCCATTCCTAGTCTGGCACGTGGCGCTTTGGTAATGTGTCGCTTGGCGTGTTTTCACTAGCCACGTGGCGCGTTTTCATGGTGCCACGTGGCTCTTCTTTAACCCGCCATGTGGCTTGTTTTTAACGTTCCATGTGGCACATTTGTAATGGGCTGCATGTCCCATTTTCATTAGGCCATGTTTCTCACCAAGGTTGCGACATGTGGCACATTTTCAATGGTCCACGTTTTGTATTTTAAGCTGGCCACGTGTCTAGTTTCAGTGAAGTCGCGTGTCTCTTTTGTACAAGGCCACGTGTCGCGTTTTAATTGGCCCACGTGTTGTGTTTTTAATGGGCCTCGTGTCTCGTTTTACTATGCCACGTGGTGCACTAAGGATTGACCATGTGTGTTGTCCACTTTCAGCCTAGAACATAATCGTCACATAGAAGTGTCCCTTGAATCAGGGGAAGCGGAATTGTTGAGGAGCTATGAGAGGCGAATGGTGGGGCGACTCGTCCCCCACGTTTCCGGCCACCCCGGACGGCTTTCCAGCGACGTTTCGTCCACCGTCATACCCGGTTCGGAGCATGGGACACCCCCACGACATCTCAAGTCATTTCCGCTTCCTACCCCACCTGTCTATTTCCCCAAAGAATGGGGGAGATGTGGCTCCGAGAGATTGGAGCAGGTGGCTTCATCCCATCCGTCCATTGCCAGGTCTCGGGTTCGTGCGGATGTGCGGAGGAAGACGACATCCATGGCCCAAACCCGACTGGAGTTCAAAGATGAAGAAGAGGTTCAGTGCTTCTTGGGATAGTTGTGGTCCTTCCCATCCTCCTCTCCCGCCATGGCGGCTAGGGTTATGGCAAAAGGGGAGGCCTCGTCTGGATCCGAAAGGACCTATGGGAGTCCAAATCCTTCACCCCTGAAGATTGTCATCCTGTTGGTGAAGGCGAACGGTGGGTGAAAGATCCTGTCAAGCTCAATTTTTGCTGAAGATTGTTGGAGGAAAGGGGAGAAGGCGAGTTTTGTGGAGGTGGTAAAGGCTATGGTGGCGCATGGAAGAGGGCGCGGATTGAGGGCTCGAGCTCCAAAAGAAGACTAGGATGCTTGGGGTGCTACTGGCTGGAACCAATTCCAGTTCCCGCCCCCACAGCATCCTCCTCCACCGCCGTTCTTCAACCACCCAGGACAGCACCCCTATGGCTTCTACCCAAATCCCCCTCAGGTAAACCCAAATCCTCCATTCTTCCGTCCTGAGGGTGCTCAACCTAGGAGTGGAGGGATGCAGGGTAGAGGTTGTGGGAGTGGGAACCAGCAGGTTGGGCGTCAGCAACCTGCTCTAGGGTAGAATGCTAATCAGAATCAGGGAGGCAATGCTAGGGTTCAGGCTGGTCAGGGTAATGATGTTGTGGTTGTTGTTGTTGAGGCTGCTATTGTAGACATGGGTCGGGCTGCTGGTATTGAGGGTAGTGTCCATGCTATGTGCTTTAATTGTGGTGAATTTGGGCACCTGAGCTCATCCTGTAACAATCCAAAGATTTGCTTTATCTGCCACAAAACAGATCATGGAGTTGAATTGTGCCTAGAATGGTCCAAGACACCAATGACAGCTTAGTACTCAAGTGCAAATCGTGGTCTGGGTTTCTACTATATTGATGTTGCTGCTAGAGGAAATAGGTTTAGTCATTGGAGTGGAATTGATAATTTTGGAAGGTTCAAGATAGAAAGAGGTGAGATAGATGAGGAGGTTATAGTGGGGAATCTAAAGGAGCTGTTTGACAAAGGCTGGGCCTGGCACTTGAACAAGACAGAAGAGTAGACCTACATCATTAGGTTCCCACCACATAGGAAAGTTGAAAAATCTGGTTATTGGAAAGGCCTCCTCCTTTCAGTTGAACAAACCCAATGTGGTGGCTTCCTTAAGTATCTGGAGTGGTGATGTGGAACCTGTGGGCAGCTTAACTGGGGTGTGGATTCTGATCATGAGAATACCCCCCAAATGGATTGATTGGGATA